>NC_056673.1:9755000-10955000 GCF_018350195.1 Panthera tigris | reverse complement strand
GAAACACAGAATTAAGGAGAATGACTTATTTTTTCCTAATTTCTTTGTTTAAAAAATGACACTGAAGCAACAAATTACACTCACATTTAAGTCATTTTTGAAGGGGAAAAGGCATTTGGAACCGAGCATTTTAACAGCAACAACTTCCTTTAGCCTCTTCGCAGCACAGATTGGCATATTTTGCAAACCATATGTGGTAATTTGTGTTGCGCCTTTTCAGGTAGCCTAATTGTCTCCCCCTTGTTTCTGAATAACCTTCAGAGTTGTGCACATGCCTGTGTGGGCACGTGCATGCGTGTGTATGATTGTAGAAGCCACATATCCTGGAGCATTGGCACAGAGAGGGAAGGATTAAAATATTCCCACATCACTGCGTTTGAACACAGTCACTTACTGTGGAATAAATTTTCTACTGTAGCATTCCAGAGAAGGCAAAGAAACAAACAAAACACACCATAACTTGGTGAAACTTGAACCCCAGCAACTTCAGTGTTACAACCTATTGAAAAGTCAGTTTTCAGAGTTTTCAAAGCTGGCTGAAGGGAGCAGGCTGGCTCACTGAGCCTTGCGAAAAGATGCTTGTCTTCTCTTCTGGCCTTGATCCTGGATGGGCCACCAGGTTGACTTTCCTGGTTTTTGGGTCAAGTTTGGCTTTTAAAACTTTTCCAATTAGATTTTCCTTCTACTTTTATTTTCTTTCTTTCTTTTTTTTTTTTTAATTTTTTAAATGTTTGTTAATTTTTGAGAGAGAGCGCAAGCAGGGGAGGGGCAGAGAGAGGGAGACACAGAATCGAAAGCAGGCTCCAGGCTCTGAGCTGTCAGCACAGAGCGTGACGCGGGGCTTGAACTCACAAACCGTGATACCATGACCTGAGCTGAAGTCGGACGCTTAACTGACTGAGCCACCCAGGTGCCCCTCCTTATACTTTTCTGATGATCATTTCAAGTGTGATGATCATTTTGAAGAGCCAGTGGAGGTGAAGTTTCTTCATTTCTTCTAGTTACAGGCCTGTGCAGTTTGTCTTAAGATCTTAAGACAATATTTGTCTTAATATGGCTTTGCTGTACCTATTAAGGAAACTTCAAGGAGATGTAACTTGCTCTAATACAATTATAAGAGACCTTTCTTCATTACTATTACCTTTGCTGTTTTAAGACTATAAATTGATGTGAAAATCATGTATCTCTGTGTAAGAAAACCACCCAGTCTTTCCCTTCTAAGTGGGGAAAAAGCCAGTTCCCCTCCTGTGTATCTCTTGTACTACTCACGCAGAAGATGTCACTTTTGGTCACCAGATGTGTAGAGCTTTTTCCCTACACTTAGCAATTCTCCATGACATCAGCTGGGTATCCTACGGTTTTTGTTTTTTGTTTTTAATGTTTATTACTTTTGAGAAAGAGAGAGAGAGAGAGAGAGAGAGAGAGAGTGTGAGCGGGGGAGGGGCAGAAAGAGAGGGGGACAGAGGGTCTGAAGCAGACTCCGTGCTGACAGCAGAGAGCCCAGTGTGGGGTTGGAACTCACAAACCATGAGATCATGACCTGAGCCGAAGTCAGATGCTTAACTGACTGAGCCACCCAGACGCCTCTGGGTATCCTACAATCTAACTAAATTCTGACACTGTCTACCTGGAGGTAGACACCTGTGCTTCTGACCAATCTGCTGTGAATCAGAAGCTCCCAGGACCCATCCTCAGATTTGATTATTTGCGGGAGCAACTTACAGAACTCGGGAAAACTGCCCACTTACTGTTTGCCACTTGATTGGAAAAGCGTAAGATAAAGAATACGGGCGATTGTCCTGCTGGAGGGGATGCGAGGCCCCACATGTGGGGAGGGCTGCGGAGCCCATGACCTCTGCCAGCACCTCCACCTGTTCACCTACCTGGCAGCTGCCCGAAGCCTCTGCTTCCTCGTGCCTGCTCCATTTCCGGCCCCTTCCCCTGCCTCTGGAGAATGGAGGTGGGGATGGGGTGAAGGCTGAAAATTCCAAGCTCCAAGAGCCCACCAAGAGTCACCTCATTAGGGGGCACCTGAGTAGCTCAGTAGGGAGACTTCAGCTCAGGTCATGATCTCAATGGTTTGTGGGTTCGAGCCCCGCATTGGGCCCTGTGCCGACAGCTCAGAGCCTGGATGGAGCCTGCTTTGGATTCTGTGTCTCCCTCCCTCTCTGCCCCTCACCCACTCATACTCTGTCTCTCTCTGTCTCTCTCTCTCAAAAATAAATAAACATTAAAAAAAAATTGAAAAAAACCCAAAAGTCACCTCATTAGAACAGAAGGTGCTCCTAGCGCTCTTTTCTCTTAGGAATGTACCAGGGTTTTAGGAGCTCTGTGTTAGGGACAGGGGTCAGAGACCACTATATGTTTTCTGTTCTCTCACAGTGTCATTGAATTAAAAAACCTGAGAGAGAGAGACTCTGAGTCTTTTTGATTAGAGAGCAGTTTTTTAAATGCTATTATATATAGTATTTATATATGCTTATTTCATGCAGTACAGCTGGTTATTTAGCTCTTCATATGTTTGTGTCTGCTTTGTTTCCAAAGGTCTAACTCATCTTATTACTATGGATTTGCACCAGAAGGAAATTCAAGGCTTCTTCAACATTCCTGTTGATAATTTAAGAGCATCTCCCTTTTTACTGCAGTATATTCAAGAAGAGGTGGGCTAGCTCATACTTCTGTATTTTAACATTCTGTTTAAGGTTGAAAAGATGCATTTCCATTTCCTTGGGCCACCTGTCAAGGATTAAAACTTGGTGTATTCTGCTTAAAGCACGATTTACTTTATAAATGTAATTCAGTGTATTTTAAAATTCTTTTTTTTTTTTTTTTTTGTTAAAGTTTATTTATTTTTGAGAGACAGCGTGAGTGGGAAAGGGGCAGAGAGAGAGGGAGAGAGAATCCAAAGCAGGCTCGACACTGTCGGCACAGAGCCTGACACGGGGCTCGATCCCATGAACCATGAGATCGTGACCAGAGCCAAAATTGAGAGTTGGACGCTTCACTGACTGAGCCAACCCAGGTGCCCCTGTGTTTTCAAATTTTTAATCTGCAGTTTGTTTCTTTTGTGAAGCTCTTTAAATTGTGTTTTCTTTTGGACCTCAGGTACCTAGAATTGAACTAGTTGTGATCATGGTCAAATAACTGTCGTCATTGGTCCACGCGTGCACCTGGCCCTCATTTGTGTTTCCATCACTCTGCCTGTCTCTCTGTCCATCTGTCTGTAGTGGTCACCGGCCGTGATCCTCCCACGTAGGAAGAAAACTAGATCCGTCATAACTGACATCCACTCATGTGGTCCTTTTCTGTCACATCCCCCTGCCTCCTCCTGCCCAAGGGAGCCACTATCCTGAGTCTTGCTTCATCGTTTTCTTGACTTCCTTTGTAGATGGTCTTATCGCATATGTACATACACATACAGGTATTATTCAAAGACAAAAACAATACACTTTTTCAAGTTTATAAAGAGTCAGATTGTGTGATTTGGGGGCAGTTTTCACTTGCTGTTACGTTAGTAAGACTCATCCATGTTATGTGTCACGGTGCATCCATTTTGACTGTTGAGAAATAGTCACTGTGCAGCCTTGTCACAGTTTACTCATAGGTTTTTGCTCTTGTGATTGTGTCCTGTGAGCACTCTTGTAGGTGTCTCCTGTGGTGTGCAAGCAAGTGTATCGTGATTCTATATTCATCTCTAGATGGCATGGTCTGTGTTTAATTTTTCCCAAAGCAGTTACACCTTTCCGTTCTGACCAGCAGTGAGTCAGGTAGTCTGTGGATCCAACTTTGTTTCAATACTTACATTACCAGAATTTAAAACTTTTGCCTGTTGAATGGCTGTGGCCTGGTGTGTTGCTGTCACGTCGATGGATATATCTCTGATGATGTAAGAAATCGAGCGTCTCTTCATAGATTTCCTTTTCTGTGAAAAGGTGCTTAATGCCTCTTGTTTGTGTGTTTCCTCCGTGGTTTTGTGTGTTTCTTTCTGTGCCACAGGCATCCTTTTTTAATTCTTGATTGTAGCCATTGGTTAGTATTTGTTTCACATATATCTCAGTTTGTAACCTGTAGTTTTCTTTAGGGAGTCTACATAACCAGACATGTTCAGATTTTTTTTTTCATTGAGGTAAAATTCACATAACATAAAATTAACCACTTTAGGGGCACCTGGGTGGCTCAGTCGGTTAAGTGACTTTAAAAAAAAAAAAAAAATTTTTTTTTACGATTATTTGTTTTTGAGAGACAGAACACGAGCGGGGGAGGGGCAGAGAGAGAGAAGAAGACACAGACTCGGAAGCAGGCTCCAGGCTCTGAGCTGTCAGCACAGAGCCCAGTGCGGGGCTTGAACTCACGAACTGTGAGATCATGACCTGAACTCAAGTCGGATGTTTAACTGACTGAGCCACCCAGGCGGCGTCCCAAGGGTCTGACTCTTGATGTTGGCTCAGGTCATGATCTCACGGTTTGGGAGATCTAGTCCCAAGTTGGGTTCTGCGCTGATAGCTCAGAGCCTGCTTGGGATTTTGTCTCTCCCTCTCTCTCTCTGCCTCTCCCCTGCTCACACATTGCACATGCATGCTCGCTCGCTCGCTCTCTCTCTCTCAAAATAAATAAACTTTAAAAAAAAATGAAGTACTCTACGGGAGCTCACTGTTTAAAAGGACTTCTGTTCTTTTTGCCTTTTACAGCGTGCTTGTTTTAGTTGACCATATCTTACCGAATCAAAGATGCCATCGGCTAAGGTTTACATTATTTAGGTCATCAGGAAGGAAGGAAACACTGTGGATTAGCTGTGTGACACAGTGCCTTTGTGTCCCTCAGTGATCCTGTTCTGCAAGGCTGATGCTGACATTTTCCGATCTGACAGCTCAACATGTTTCTCTCTTGAGCCGTCACTGGAATTGAAGCCCTTTCTGCCAGAGTTGGAAGGAAAGTCCCGATAATTGGATGCTCATGGCCTTGAAGCTTTGGGCCTCTCTCCTGGGAGTTTGGCAGGTTCTCCTTCCTTCAGTCGCGTTGTGGGTGCGTGTTAGGTGTCCTTTGAGATTCAGTCCTTTCCAGCTTCACTGGCAGTGCACAGCCTTCCTTCGTTAGGTCCCACAGAGCATTCCATTATCGCCTTATGGGAAGATACTCACTTGCAGTCATTCCTCCAGCCATGACTGCTTGAGCCACGAATGTGAAATCTACACCCTGCTGTCTACATGCTGTGTCTTTCTGCATGCACTGTCGCTGTTCGTTTTAATGCCGAATCATAGGGAACTCTTGCTGGAGACGTTTTAAATGGCAGTCAAACCCGGCCCGTACAGAACCAGCAGTGCCTGTGGCTTGTTTGAAATGAATGCCATGGCCTTCTTCACATGTGTGAAGGGCTGGAAAAGCACGTCACAGCTGCTGTGGGGCCGACAGCAGCTGTAAGACACTACTGAGTTTAGGACATCCAAATCAGAGAGATACTAAAATATGACCGAAATTGGCTTGGGTATTGATTAAATACAATGTGTATTTTTAAAAAATGACGAGGTATTACGGTGATAGTTCTAGAGATCATTGGTCTGCACCAGGATTCTTAAGGAAATGATGAAGAGGAGGGCCACAAGTATATTTCTTTGGTGTATGTAGAGATCCCATCCTATCTCATCAATTTTTAAATAGGAACTTCTAGAGTTATCTTGTTTCTTTTTTTTTCTTTTTTTTAATTTTTTAGTGTTTATTTTTGAGAGAGAGAGAGAGAAAGAAAGAGATAGAGTGAGAGTGGGGAAGGGGCAGGGAGAGAGGGAGACACAGAATCCAAAGCAGGCTCCAGGCTCAGCTGTCAGCACAGAGCCTGATGCGGGGCTTGAACGCACAAACCATGAGATCATGACCTGAGCCCAAGTTGGACGCTTAACCGACTGAGCCATCCAGGTGTCCCTGGAGTTATCCTGTTTCTGATTCTTGAGTTGCATCCCTCCTCCCCCTGACCTCCCACCCGACCCCAGTGTTCTTCTTAGTGTCTTTGAATCCAGCCACTCTCTTTACAGAAATGAGATATGGCTGGGGATGAGAAATCAGGACAGGGTAGGGGTGTATAGCAAGGGAGTATGAGGGTGTAGGGCAGTTTGATTCTTTGTGGTTCCACAGTGGCCCTGATGTTGTTTTCCCTTAGTGGTTCAGGAGAAAATTACTACAGAGTTTGGAAGCTGGAAACTGGATATGGGGTATGTTTTCCCTTCTGCCTGATAGAGTCATTTTCTTCTAAAGTGAAAAATGAAACTTTATGTTGACAGTGGCAGTGACAGGGACATGCATGTGTGTATATAGTAATTCTGACCATACTGGTCAGGCCCCAGCTTCCCTGGGCCACCAGCCTGGTCCTTGGCCCCTCTGCAGGGGTAGCCCTTGTTGCCAGCTTGCTTTGTGCCCTGTGTCCTCCCAGACTTCTCTGTTCGTATTCGCCTCCTTGTCTATATACATAGTTACAGATGTTGATTTGTGGGTGCTTTTTTGGAAAAAAACAAAGAACAAAAAACAGTTAACATATTGTTTGCCTTGTTCTGCAACTTGTTCTTTCCATTGCTACGCTGGTGTCTGGAGGTCTTGCCATGCTAAGATTCATAATTGCTACATTGTAGTTCTGAGTTTAGATCAGTGATGGCCAGTAGAACTTTCTGTGATTGTGAAAATGTTCTAGCCGCTGTCTAGTATGGTCGCCCGTGGTCGTTGCATGTGGCTAGTGTGACTGAGAACTGAATCATTTTCTTTGAGTTTAATTAAGATCAAATGGCTACGTGTTTAAGTGTTTAAAGCACAAGTTTAAATGAGCCACAGTTTTTTCAACCGTCCTCCTCTTGATTGGATAATAGGTTGTTTTAATTTTTCACCCTTTTTTTTTTTAAAAGGGCTGTGAATGTTGTATCTTCTTTTTTTTTAATGTTTATTTTTGAGAGAGAGAGAGAGAGTGTGCAAGTGGGGGAGGGTCAGAGAGATGGAGATAGAGAATCCAAAGCAGGCTCTGTGCTGTCAGCACAGAGCCTGACACAGGGCTTGAACCCACAAACCATGAGATCATGACCTGAGCTGAAGTTGGACACTAAACTAACTGAGCCACCCAGGTGCCCCGATTTTTCACTCTTTTAGATAAAATATTTTACTTAAAAATTTATTGTTAAATAATGCTGCATTGGAAATTCTTGTACTTACCTTTCTGATTACTTACATGTTTTTTTGAAAAATGTTGGGGAGTAGAATTGCTTGATAGAAAAGTAATCTACATTTTTAATGCTTTAGTAGATATTGCAAAAATCTCAATTTTCTGAAAATTTAATATTTGAATATCATGAAAATTTAATATTTTAATATGATATCATGAAACTTGCAGTTCTCCAAAGGGGCTGTATTAATTGATACTTTCACTAACAGTACATATGATAGTGTCTATTTCCCTGTGCACTTAGTTTTGCAAGCTTAATGACCAAAACAATGCTATATGATTTGAATTTTTCCCTTTCTTGAGTTTTAGCGTGAGTGTGCATCCAGTGTGTTTTTGGGGGCAGGCAGGAATTGCCCCCATGGTGTCTCATTTTTCTGCTGTGGTTTCGAAACTTCCGCATGATGTGTCTGGGGTAGATCTTTTTTCCTTTCATGTCACTAGATACTCCCTGGGTCTCTTTCATTCTCTGGGCATTTTCCCCCCCTATTATTTGAGTATCTCATCTCTTCTGTTTTCTCATTCTTTGCTTTGGGAACTGTTAGATGTTGAAAATTTTGGATCTAGTTTCTGTTGTTTCACTTTTGTTATTTGGTCTTTTTCAAGTTTTGCATTGTTATATATAGTGTTGTGGGAAAATCCCTTGGCTTGAAGACCCAGGCTTGTTTATCTGTGTCCATTCTGCTACCGTAAAAGCCCGTTAGTGAGTTTCTTATTTCCACTACCTAGGTTTCTTTTTGGTTCTTTTTCTTTCTTTTTAATTTTTTAAAAATGTTTATTCATTTTTTAGAGACAGAGAGAGAGAGAGAGAGAGAGAGAGAGAGAGAGAGCGCGCACAGGCAGGGGAGGGGCAGAGAGAGAGTGGGAGACACAGAATCTGAAGCAGGCTCCAGGCTCTGAGCCATCAACCCAGAGCCCAACGCCAGGCTTGAACTCATGAACTGCGAGATCATGACCTAAGCTGAAGTCAGACACTTAACTGACTGAGCCACCCAGGCGCCCCTGGTTCTTTTTCTTAACAGCCAGTTCTTTAAGTGTACAGTTTCCTGTTGTAGCTCCTGGGGAGAAAATAGACCTGTTTTCGTTTCTTTCTTTTTTTTTTTTTTTAAAGCAAACTTTACTCCCAACATAGGCTTGAACTCACAACCCTGAGATCAAGAGTCTCATGCTCTACCAACTGAGCCAGCCACGTACCCCCGAAATAGACCTGTTTTTATTAAAGAGTCCTTTCTTTTAAAGTCTCCTTTTATTTGCTTTATTAATTGTTTTCCTTCATTGTTACTTCTCCTCTTGGCTGGGTTTGCGCTGTTTGATGATATTTGGTGAGAGACAAGGAAGTCCATAAAACAGTTTAGGAAGACTTCCGGTGAAAATAAGGAAAATGCCCATGTGTATTTTTTGCTCCCTTACTCCTTGGTAGTGTTGGACGAATTAGGCTGCCCTATAAAGATACCCGACCCATGTGGTTATGCTGGGTGTTTCTGTATTAGAGATTTCTTCAAATCAGTGTTCTGTTTATCTACTAAGTATTACTTAGTGCTTCCGGTGTACTAGGCATTGTACAAGGTGTTAGATGTTATTAATGCTTATATAGAAATTCATTGATATAGCATAGTTGTGAGAAAAAAAGTGAAGAGGGTATATTGAATGAAATAATACCATTTAACGAAGTGTCTAAATGTCAAGAGCGTAATTTGAAACGATTGCCAGGATGAAGTCAGAAATAAATCACTGCACAGCTTAAAAAGAGTTCTATCTTATAAACTCTCAGAAGTCGATAACGGGTATATCTTCAATTATAATCACTTCAAATGTTCCAACAGTAAAAGGCTGCAGAGTAGACTGATATTTTAGTTATTTTCTTAAGGGTTCTTCATATCTTTAAAAAACCCCACCATCCTGACTATCCTTTAACAAATTGGTTTCTTCAAAATGCCATGACTCAGATACGGGAGTCATTCGTATGGAGTGTACTAATTTGGAATGTGACAGCTGCCTTGGATTCAGGTTGGATGCATATCATCCTTGCACTGTGAAATTGCACGTAACGGGGATTCATGAGAGGAATTCCTGTTGACTTTATAAAAACGTCTTTATACCCCATTACAGTATTCACTGGCCCCTGGATATCAGCTAATCACCGATTAGCATTACTTTTTGTCTTAAGTCTGTGAGGCTCATACCTCCGTCATATTTTTTCCTAGGTAGTAGGAGTGTCTTCATTTTCCAAAGGGGAAATTTACTTTGAACTTTTTCTCTTTTTGGAAGACTTTTCATGTGACCAGATGACAGTTTTGAGTCTAGGAATGTTCCTTTTTATTGACTGTCAGGTGCTGGCGTGAACAGCCTCTGGAGTAATCCCTGACCTCTTAATCTGTCGCAGATCCCGGACTACAGGAATGCAGTGATCGTGGCCAAATCTCCAGCCTCGGCCAAAAGGTAGGTGGGAGCTCATGACTACTCCTTGGGTCCATGTGGAGAATCACATCCCCAGTTGGATCCTGGACATTCTGGATTCTGTCTCAGCGGTTCCCTTAATTCTGTGGGCTTTTAATTTTTTTTTTTTAAGCTTATTTATTTTGAGAGAGAGAGTGAGTGCACGCGCACAAGCAGGGAGGGACAAGAGAGAGAGGGAGAGAGAGTTCCAAGCAGGCTTGGCGCTGTCCGTGCAGAGCCTGATGTAGGGCTCGAACTCACAGACTGTGAGATCATGTCCTGAGCTGAAGTCAAGAGTTGGATGCCTAACTGACTGAGCCCCCCAGGCACCCCTGTGGATTTTTAGTTTAGAAGATTGTCTGCTGGCTCCATTTTAAAAATGATGATGTCTTTTCGTCTTTTTTTTCAATCCCAGTATGTGACCAGTAGTCAGAAACTTCCAGGTGTAGGGATGCCTGACCTAGTTCTTGATTGGCAGCCGCTCGTCGGTCTTCAGATCTGCCCTTTAAGATACCAGTGAATATACTTTGTGACTGTTCACTGCCTTTTATGAGAAGAACTCAGTAATTTATTAACAGAATTATATCCAGCCAAGAGGCCACTTACTGGTACGTGTTGAAAGGTGACATTTTACTGAAAGGCCTACAAATAGGGCAGTGCTGAGGGTTCTGTGTCACCTGGAGTAACTGATGAATCAGTAACACAGGACTTAAAGAGGCTTGGGGTTGAGAGGATTTCCTACGCCAGCGTTTCCAACAAAGCAGGAAAGGGAGAGAATAAAAGCGAATGTTGGAAGAAAGGCTTTTTCCTAAAAAAGCTCTTTTAAAATTGTGTCCCGGAATTATCCTGCCTTTGGTCACTGGATCCCTGTTCAGCCCTGTGGTGTGTAAGGAGGCCACAGGCACCTACCTCTGGCCTGGGCCCGCAGACCGTTGCTACCGAAGGATGAGGAGAGCTCGTGGACAATAAGCCGCTGGTTTCGAAGGTGTTACGATAAGTAGTTTTCCGTGGTAAACGAGGAATGACATTGGGTCTATTAACGAGGTTGGCATTACTGCTAAAAACATGAAGCTGTGTCCAGTGCAGCCAGTGCTGTGTCCACACAGCGCTTCCGTTAAGAGTCTTTATCAGCAGAGTCTTGTCCATTTGATTAAGTTGGAGCCAACCGTGACTCGTCTTGGAACATAAGATCCCATTTTTCCAAGCATCGTGCTGGATCAGATTTAATTTAGTAATTTGTTTTTCTCTGATACACATGGTTTCAGTTGTTGTGAAGGTGAAAATCGTAGAACGTGGAACTGATCGTTTTAAAGTCTACAGTTCATTGGCAGTCAGCGCCCCCACAGTGTTGTGCAACGACCATCACTCTCTTGTTTCAGAACTTTCTCATCACTCCTGAAGGACACCCCGGACCCGTTAAGAAATCACTCTCCATTCCCTTCTCTCCCCAGCCCCTGGCAACCACTGATCTGCTTTCTGTCTCTGGATATGCCTCTTCTGGACATTTTATATAAATGGAATCGTACACTGGGTGGCCTTTTGCATCTGGTTTCTTTCACTTGACACAATGTTTTCGGGGTTCCTTCACGTTGTCGCCTGTGTCAAGATCTCATTCCGTTTTATGGCTGACTACTCTTCCAGCCTGTTTAGCCATCCACGTATTGAGGGACGTTTGGGTTGTTTCCACTAGTGGCTGTTGTGAGTAGCACTGCCGCAAACATTTGTGTACCCGTTGCTGTGTGGACACGTGGTTTCCTTTCTCCTGGATGGATACCTAGGATTGAAAGCGCTGGGCGTATGGTAATTCTAGGTTTACATTTTTTTAAATGTTTCTTTATTTTTGAGAGCGAGAGTGTGAGCAGGGGCGGGGTGGAGAGAGGGAGACACCGCCAGGGCAGAGCCCAACCCGGGGCTCGGACTCACGAACTGTGAGATCATGACCTGAGCTGAAGTTGGATGTGCAACCCGCTGAGCCCCCCAGGTGCCCCCTGTGTTTACCTTTTTGAGGGGCTGCCACACCATGTCACATTCTCACCAGGAACGTACGAGGATTCCAATCTCTCCACATCCCGACCGACGCTTATTTGCTGTTTCGTTACTGTTACAGCCATCCTAGTGGGTGTGAAGTCGTGTCTCGTTGTTGTTTTGATTTGTACTTCCCTGGTGATGAATGATGTTGAGCGTCTTTTCGTGTGCTTCTTTGGAGAGATGTCTACTCAAGTCATTTGTACTTTTTTTTTTTTTTAAGAGAGAGTGAGTATGAGCTAGGGGAGGGGCAGAGGGAAGGAGGGAGGGAGGAAGAGAGAGAGAATGAATCCTAAGCAGGCTTCATGCTCACTGCAGAGCCTGACGCGGGGCTCCATCCCACGACCCTGGGATCGCTACCTGAGTCAGAATCAAGAGTCAGATGTTCAACCGACTGAGCCAGCCAGGTGCCCCTTTTTGCACATTTTTTAACTGGGTGGTTTTTCTTTTTGTGGTTGAATTGTAGGAGTCCTTTATGTATTCTGGAGACTAGATCCTTATCAGATACGTGGTTTGTAAATATTTTACCCCATTTTGCAGGTTGTCTTTTTCCGTCTTGATATGGTCCTTTGACGCACAGAAGTTTTTAATTTTATGGAGCCCAGTTTGGCATTATTGTTACTGCTTTTGCTTCTGGCATCGTATCTAAGCAGCCATCGTTAAACCCAGGGCATTAAGTTTTACCCCTATGATTTCTCCCAACAGTGTAGTTTTAGCTCTTAGGTTTGGGTTGTCGATCGGAGGGAGGCATAGGTAGGGGTCCAGCTTCTTTCTTTTCCACGTGATTGTCTGGTTGTCTAGCACCATTTGTCAAAAAGACTGTTCTTTCCCCCCTTGAATGGCTTTGGCATTCTTGTCAAAAATCACTCGGCCGTAGATGTTTGTGTGTATTTGTGGACTCTCAGATCTGTTCCGTTGACTGTATGTCAGCACCACACTGTTGTGGTTGCCGTGGCTTTGTAGGAAGAGTCGGATGAAGACACTCACAAGTGGGTCAGAGTGCGAGCACCGCTCCCTGGGAATCCTCTGCTGACACAGGTGGGGAGTGGCCCTGTTACCACTGACTGACGGGGCCCCATCTGACGCCACCTCACAGGGGAGGGGGAAGGGCACCTCTTTACTGCCGAGTCGGGGTGGAAGTCCAGGTGTCCCTCTGCACTGACACCCGGCGGGGCGCGGGGGGTGATGACCGCCCGGTGGGGATGAAGAGTGCCAGCCCCCTACTTGGCCGTCTCTTCAGCTGCCCCGTTGGCGGGTTTGGGGCTCATCGTTATCGCCTGGCAAGGGAGGCGGTGCAGGCCCCCTGCTTGACCTAAACTCGTGTGGGCGAGTGGCATAGCTGGTTTTTCCTGGGGTGGCCGGGGGTAGGGTTAAAGTTTTCTGACGTGGGAGGCGGTCTCTCTCTTGGTCCTGTGGCTGGAGAAAGCAGGCTTTTGTCTGCGCTTCTTTGGTATGTGCCTCTTGGCATTTTGGGTCGCCCGCCTCTCCAGCTGCGAGTCTGGGATATGGGATGACGAGACAGAAAGACCAGAGGGCTCAGCACCTTGTTATCCCCGCAGTCCCGAGGTCCCCGGCCAGTCTGTGTCTCCTGTCCTCTTCAGAGGCTTCTGAGGTTTGTTTCATGTGTAACATCCGGGTTTTCAGTTCTGCTCCGTGGTGGGGGGCCTTCCATCTCGGCGGAGACCGGAGCAGCAGCGGTGTGTGTCGATCCGTTTTTTTCCCACCAAATACCAAAAGAATATGATGAATTTTCATTTGACTCGCCCATATGGATAGGCTTTTGGTAACTTTTATAATACTCAGTTTACATCTGACTTCATGTGTTGATGGGATTTTATCATTGTAATAGCTTTGGATTCGTTTATTTGGCATTTGTTGGTACAGTTGACTCTTGAGCAACACAGGTTTTAGCGGTGCCGCCCCCCCCCCCCCCCGTGCTTCAGAATCCACGCATAACTTGGACTCCCCCAGGACTTAACTAGTGACAGACCGCCGTTGACTAGAACCTCACTGATAGCGTAACCAGTCAACTAATACAAATTTTGTATGTTACGTGTAGCATACTGTATTGTTACAATAAAGTAAGCTAGAGGAAAGAAAATGTTATTAAGAAAATCATGAGGAAGAGAATACATTTACAGTATTGCACTGTATGCATATAAAAAAAAATTGGCTATGAGTGGACCCACGCAGTTCAAACCCATATTGTTCAAGGGTGGGCTGTACCACACTGAGTTTGTCATTTACCCATTCAGATGTTTATTGAGAAGCTATTGTGCCGGGTGGATGAGGCCCGAGAAGGTGCCCTCAGGGAGCTTACGTTTAGCGGCAGATGTTTTAGCTGCTATTGTGGACTGAATGTTTGTGTCCCCGCAACATTCGTCTTGAAATCCTCACCCCCACTGTGATGGTTTTAGGAGGGGAGGCCTTTGGGAGGTAATTAGGTCACGAAGGAGGAGCCGTCATGTATGGGCTTAGTGCCCTTAGGAGAAGAGACCAGTGCTGCAGGGGCCGTCTGTTCTCTGCCCCGCTGCCCCGCGAGGGCACAGTGAGAGACAGAGGCCCTGTGCCAACCGGGAAGCAGGCCCTCATCTTGGACCTGTAGCCTCCAGAACCGTGAGAAACACATTTCTGCTATTTAAGCACCCCCGGTCTGTGGTATCCAGTTACAGCAGCTGGAACTAAGACGTCTGTGTTACCTCACTTGATCTTCTCTAGCTAGGAGGCCAGCGTCTTCTCTCTCTCTCTCTCTCTCTCACAGACGAAGAAACACACCCAAGGGGCTGAAGAAGGCGATCCATGGTGATTGAACAGTGTATGTTCACTGGAAAGTAATGGCACCGCTAATCACTTCTCAGGGTGTTTTCCACACCAGTGATTATGGGATTTGGGTGTTGGCCAAATATGATTCAGGTGGACTTGCCCCTCCACTCGGTAGATATGTAAGTGCTACTTAGACTTTGAGAAAGGATACCAAAGTTGGAGATGTAACACTGAAGTCAGGACTGACCATAAAGCTAAAGCAATCGTGATTGTGTGTGATTGGGAAAAGATAGAAAAATAGCTCAGTGGAACAGAACAGAGTCCAGAAATAGACCTACGTGTATCTCGAATACTGATTTCCAGCAGAGGGGCAGAGGCAATTCTGAATGGAGAAAGGATAGTCCTTTGAACAAATGGTGTGGGAATGACTGGAAATTCATGTGCAAAATCATCAATTCTGAGCCATGTTTTACATCATATACAAACATCAACTAAAAATGAATCCCATACCTAAATGTAGAACCTAAAACTATAAAGCTCCCAGAGGAAAACATGGGAGAAAAATCTTTGTGACTTTGGTTGGACAAACATTTTTTTATTTTTTTATTATTTTTTTTTATTTAAAAAAAATTTTTTTTTTTTTAACGTTTATTTATTTTTGGGACAGAGAGAGACAGAGCATGAACAGGGGAGGGGCAGAGAGAGAGGGAGACACAGAATCTGAAACAGGCTCCAGGCTCTGAGCTGTCAGCACAGAGCCCGATGCGGGGCTCGAACTCACGGAGCGTGAGATCATGACCTGAGCCGAAGTCGGACGCTTAACCGACCGAGCCACCCAGGCGCCCCTGGACAAACATTTTTTAAATATGACACCAGAAGTCCGTTTTATAAGAAGAAAGTTGTCACATCATGTGTCATCAAAATTAAAACTACTCTTCCAAAGACTTTATGAAGAGAATGACAGAAGACACAGACAGAGTGGGAGGAAATATTGGGAAAGCCTGTATCTGATAAAGAATTTGTATTTAGAATATGTAAAGAATTCCCAAAACCTATTAGGGAACTAACAACCCAACTGAAAAATCGGCAAAAGATGAACAGACCCTTTACCCCAAAGTATATATTCGAATGGCAGGTAAGCACGTGAGAATGTTCAGCACCATTTGTTATGAGGCCAGTCCAAACCGAGGCCACGGTGAGGCACCTGTACACGCCGTTAGCATGGGTAGTAGTTGAAGCGACTGACCACACTGAGTGGCAGAACTTGGAGGCACTGGAGCCCTCGTGCGCAGTTCGTGGGAATGTAAAATGGTATAACCGCTTTGGAAAAGAGTTCGTTGTTGTTGTGTTTTTAATTTTTTAATGTTTTTTATTTTTTAAGGGGAAGAGACAGAGACAGCACAACGTGGGGAGGGACAGAGAGAGAGAGAGGGAGACAGAATCCGAAGCAGGCTCCAGGCTCTGAGCTGTCGGCACAGAGCCGACACGGGGCTTGAACCCATGAACCGTGAGATCATGATCTGAGCCGAAGTTGGACGCTTAACCATCTGAGCCACCCAAGGTGCCTCACGGTTGTTTTTTTAGAGAGCTAAATATATGCCTGTCCTATGATCCAGCCATTCTACGCCTAGGTATTTACCCTGGAGAAAAGAAAACATAAGTCCATGCAGAGATTTGTACACGAATATTCAAAGCAGTTTTGTAATGGTTCAAAACTGGAAACAATGCAGAAGTTCAAGTGAATGGGCAAACTGATAGACCCAAACAACAGATTGTGGCAGTGTAAGGGGGTGACTTTGGTGTCCCATGTAAAATGGATGGATCTCCAACATGTTATCCTTAGTGAACGAAGAAAGACAAAAAAAAAAAAAAAAAAAAAAAAAAGATACTCTGATTCTACTCACAGAATTCTAGAAAAGG
Organism: Panthera tigris; assembly: GCF_018350195.1. Classification (NCBI taxonomy): domain Eukaryota; kingdom Metazoa; phylum Chordata; class Mammalia; order Carnivora; family Felidae; genus Panthera; species Panthera tigris. Next base: position 10,938,667 of record NC_056673.1, on the reverse strand, counting down.
CAAAAGTATGCTGACAGAGAACAAACTATTGGTTTGCCTGGTGCCGGAGGGAGAAATTACAAAGGGGCACCAGGACGTGTCTGGCAGTGAGAGAGATTTTCCTGGTCTTCGTTGTGCTGATGGTGGCACGGATGTGTACGCACATCAGAGCCTATGAGATTGTACAGCGTAAACGTGTATATTTTATGGTGTCTTCGTTCTACTCAGTACAATTTAAAAATCGACGCTCACTGCTTTTCTGAGGCTGTAACGCACCTTGTCTCCTGTGGTTGGTTCTCACTATGAAGTACGTGGCCGGGTGGATTAGCAATTAAAAGCCGGGAGGCTGAGGCTTCGCGGAGTCGCTGCCGTAGGCTCCCCAGTGGGCCGAGCACAGAGCAGGCCGGCCGCCGCCCATCGCTGCCCCGGCCAGAGGGACACGCTCGTCACGTGGGGACTCCATACTTTGTCCTGCATCCTAACACTTGCAGGTCACCTTCTTTCTCTTTTCACGAATTCTTTCGGAAACCGCGTCTGATTTATGTTGTCTTCTGTTTCTCCCGCGAACGCTGGAGAACGGGGGCTGCGTGATTTCTGAACTGTGTCTACTGCTCTCCCTCAGGGCACAGTCTTTTGCGGAGCGCCTGCGACTGGGAATTGCGGTGATCCACGGGGAAGCGCAGGACGCCGAGTCCGACTTGGTGGATGGACGGCATTCCCCGCCCATGGTCAGGAGTGTGGCTGCCATCCACCCCAGCCTGGAGATCCCCAGTAAGTGTGCTGGCCCCTCTTTGTCACTTCCCGCTTTGGTTTTAAGGCTGACTGAATTTGTCGTTTTTCAGCTGTGAACTGCCTCTTCTCTGTTTTTTCTTTAAGTTGGCAAAAATGACTAATACTTTTCCTGGCCTGGCCTGGTTGTCACAAGCGCATTTCAGAGAGCCCTGTGGACTGTAGAGCCTTCTAGAAGCAGTCGGTGTGATCACAGCAAGAACTAGGAAAAGACTCCGTTCTGGCACTTCAGGGAATTTCATTCATTCAGTAATATATCCTAGAGAAGGGTTTAACATAAGCAAAAAACTTTGTATGCGCAAGTTATTCACTATAGTGTTATTTTGAATGCAGAATATTGGAAAAGTCTAAACGGCTTAGCAGAGGGTAGGGCTTGAATTATGCTGTATCAGCACAGCTAATTATGCAGCCTGTTGACATAATTAAGACTGTCTGGACACAAGAGAAAAATCTGGAACATATGGGAATGGGCAGAACACTAGAGGGTATACCTGTGTTTGTGTGAGGCCCGGGAGGGAATATGGAAGATGAAAATACTGGTGACAGGGTGGTAGGGTTATGTGTGAATTTGCTTTTGTTTCTAAGAAACTTCCTTCGTGCTTTATTAACATCTTCTTGATTAAAAAAATACTGCCTTTGTTTGAGTCTGATGGGGAGGAAAAACTTATCCTCTGCCCTCTTTAGGTTCAGGCTTTGGGACCTGCAATAAAACTCACAAAAGAAGGCACCTGGGTGGCTCATTTGGTTAAGTGTCTGGCTCTCGGTTTCGGCTCAGGTCATGCTCCGAACTTGTGAGTTCGAGCCCCGTGTCCAGCTCTGTGCTGACAGCGTGGAGCTTTCTTAGGATCCTCTGTCTCCCTCTCTCTCTGCCCTCCCCCACACTTGCTCGCGCACACTCTCTCTCAAATACATAAGTAAACATTAAAAAAAAAAACTCACAAAAGATAGATTAGTGCGAGAAAAGACAGGGTTTAGGATTGGGGGCCTCTATACCATTTTAACAGGGGAAGCGGAAGCTAGAAAACAGGTGACTTTTAGGAGAGATGAGTGGCTCCTCAGCACTGATGGCAGTAGGATGGCTTTGTGACAGTGTCTGTTGAGGTGTGGTGCTGACCTCTAGTCTCCATGGTAGGTCAGTCCTTCCTGATTGTTCTTGGAGTAGATTTCTGACATGGGCATTCTTTTGAATGGGCATTCTTTTGGGGGGCTCTGCTTTTAGGCAGTAGTGGATGTCAGGAGCCCCAGTGCCTTCGGCTCAAGGGATAAGCCCCACCCCTGAGCGTGGGGGAAAGCACGTTCCTGTTCAGTTTGGCAGTCACGTGGGCTCCATTTAGGAACATATCCCGCAGTCTTTAGACGAATCAGCTCCCTTTAACTTCTGGGTCTTAGCTTTAAATGTGGTCTTAGCTAGTGGTTTCTGGACTGCAGAAATGGAGCTGCTGGTTTCCTGTCTGCAAACCAGGGAATGGGGGGCGCCTGGGTGGCTCAGTCGGTTAAGCGTCCGACTCTGGCTCAGGTCATGATCTCGTGGTCCTTGTTGGGTCCATGTTGGGGTCTGTGCTGATGGGTCAGAGCCTAGAACCTGCTTTGGATTCTGTGTCTCCCTCTCTCTCTGCCCCTTTCCCGCACATGTTCTGTCTCTCTCTCTCTCTCTCAAAAATAAATAAACATTAAAAAAATTTCTTTTTTAATTAAAAAAAAAAAAATGAAAACCAGGGAATGGGACTCTCTGACATTTCCTCCATCTGTTTATTTGCTCTCTCTGTTTCAGCTCATTTCATTCACGACTTTAATTATAACATTTCCGTGCTTATGTTTTAACTCAGGTGGTGAACGCTGGAAGATTTGGGGGGGATTATAATTGAGAAGTTGAATTTCGCAGCTCCTACGTGTTGCACTTTGCTTTTGCACATTTGATGGCCTGACCCTCTCTGTAATACTTGTTAAAGTTAATAGCAAATAGATACATGACAGCAAAAGAAAGCATTGTTCTTGTGGCATCTGATGCATCTATTTTGAGATTTTGATTGTATCACAAGATTTTGATATTTAGTGTTAGGTTTAAAAAATTAGTTTGTGGGGCCCCTGGGTGGCTCAGTCGGTTAAGCATCCAACTCTTGATCTCAGCTCAGGTTTTGATCTCAAGGTCGTGAGTTCAAGCCCCGCTTTAGGCTCCGTACTGGGTGTGGAGCCTACAAAAAAAATTTAATAAAATAATAAAATGTTAGTTTGTACATTCTGGTTTCTTAAACATGAAAAACGCCAACTAAAACAGAAAACAGTTCTTTTCCAGAGTGTGTACACATTATATAAATATTCCAAACATTCCGTTATAAAGGAAGAAAATAATCATCAATGCTACATCCAGAGACCCATTTCTCTTTTCATGGGTCTCTTCTCAGGTTTTCCTTACTTGTGTTAAGGAGATGCGGTGCATCCTGGGCACAGAACGCACACCTCCCTCCATAACGTACCTTCGCCCACGTGATTAAAAACTTGCGTAAACAGCATTTTTAATGGCTGTTGAATATCCCATCTTAAAGATGTGGCTTAAACCTAAGCCTGAGCAGGGTCTGGCTGGTACTTGTTCTCACCTGCTCCTTGCCAGTAGAATGTTGCAGTGCGCGTATGTGGGTAAAAACTTCTGCACTTGGGTTTATTTCATTGTGAGTTTCTAAAAGTGAGATTAAGGAGGCCCAAGCTGAGAGTGTTCGTATGGCTCTTTGTTGGGTTGATTTCCTAAAGGCTACACCGCTGTGCTCTTTCCCCGGTACTGGTGTCAGGTGCCTGGGAAAAGTGTGGAAAATGTAAAAAAAAAAAAAAAAAAAAAGTCACTTCAGTTTTGGGATTTGTCTTGCTCTGTTGGGTTTTGCATTTCTGTCGTACCCCGCTGCCCCCTGCCCGCCCTGCCACCTAGGATCACACATTGCGTTGAATTGTCGTACCCCCTTAGCTACCCTTTTAATCCACAGCAGTGATTCCCAACCAGGGGGTGCCATTGGATTTTGTCCCATTGAGGACATTTGGAGGTGTCTGCAGACATTTTTGGAGGTCACAAGTGAGGGGGCTCCTCCTGGCATCTAGTGAGAAGAAGCCAAGGACACTGTAAAGGTCCTGTGACACACAGGACAGCCCCCACAACAAAGAATTATCTAACCCAAAACGTCAGTGGTGCCGAGGTGGAGCAGCCCTGATCTGGAGCACTCCTACTTTTTTCCTTCAGTGACCCTGACCTTTCTGCAAAAATCTAGTGAAAGTCACATAACCTAGAATCAGCCATTTTCGAAGGTACACAGTTCACTGGTGTTTCGTACGTCTGCAGCGTGGTGCAACCACCATTTCTCCCTGGTTTTGAACACCTCATCCCCCCAGAAGAACACCCCTACCCATTAAATTATCACCCCCATGCCCCCTTTCTGTTGCTATGAATTTGCCTGTTCTGGACATTTCATAGAAACGGAATCATACAGTCTGTGACCTGCGTCTAGTTTCTTTCACCGAGCGTAACGTCTTTGACGTTCATCCAAGTCGTTGCGCGTACTGGGACTTGATTCCTTTCCGTGGCCGGATGCTTTTCCGTTGTGTGTGGATATGGCACAGCTTGCTTGTCATTCCCCCACTGGTGGGCACTAGAGTTGCATCTGCCTTTGGCTCTAAGGCTGTGACGTTCATTCGTGTGCCCGCTTCCCACAGACCTAGGATTTCATTTCTCCAGGGTTAGAATTGCTGGGTCTCGTCGTAACTTTATGTTTAACTTTCTCAGGAACCCTCGAAGTGTTTTCCACAACAGCTGTGCCATTTTACATTCCTCCCAGCCGTATACAAAGGTTCTGATTTCTCCATATCCTTCCCAACACTTATTTCCTGATTTTTAAAGATGTTTGTTTATTTTTTTTGAGAGAGAGTGAGCAGGGGAGGGACAGGGGAAGAGAGAGAATCCCCAGCAGGCTCCGCGCTGTCAGCCCCACCGATGTGGGGCTCCCTCTCAGGAACTGTGAGATCGTGACCTGAGCCGAAATCAAGAGTCAGATGCTTAACCGACTGGAGCCACCCAGGCGCCTCTCCTGATTTTTTTTATAATAGTCTCCCTAGCAGGTTGAAGTGGTACTTTGTTGTAGCTTTGACCTGCATTTCTCTAATGGCTAATGATGTTGCATGTGCTTGTCCACTTGTATATCTTCTTTGGAGAAGTGTCTATTCAGATGTTTTGCTTATTTTTAAAATTGGTTTGTTTGCCTTTTTATTGTTGAGTTGTAAGAGTTCTTTATATACTCTAGACACTAGACTAGCGTGACTGTGAGATCATGACCTAAGCCGAAAGAGTCGGATGCTTAATTGACCGAGCCACCCAGGTGCCCCACTTATATGTGGCATCTAAAGAAAAAGCTCAACTCATAGAAACAGACAATAGAATGTTAGTTGCCAGGGCCTGGGGTGGTGGAGGAAATGGGGAGATGTTGGTCAAAGGGTACAAATTCTGGGGATCTAATGTACAACATAACTGTAAATTAATAATACTGTATTTTATACATGAAAATTTAAAAGTTACTAAGAGAGTAGTTCTTAATGTTTCTCACTACACACACACACACACACACACACACACAAATTGTAATCATGTGAAGTGATGGATGTGTTAATCAATCTTACTGTGGTAATCATTTTGCTGTATGGATGTGTATCAAATCATTATGTTGTACACCTTGAACTTAACACCGTGTTCTTTGTCAGAGACATCTCAGTAAAGCGGGGGGGAAAATTGATTGACTATAAATGTTTATTTCTTGACTCAGTTCTTTTCCTTGATCTATATCCTCATCCTTACGCTAGTACCACATACGATTAATACAGCTTTGTAATAAGTTCTGAAATAGGGAAGTGTGAGTCCTCCACCTTGATTCGTTCTTTTTTGAGATTGTTCTGGATATTTGGGGTCCCTTGTATTTCCATATTTCAGGAATTTATGGTCAGTTCATTTCTGTTAGAAAAGCAGTTGGGATTCTGATAAGGATTGTATTGAATCTCTAGGTCACTGGGAGCATTGCCATCTTAACAGTGTTAATACATCCATGAACATTGGCTGTTTTTCCATTTATGTATGTTTTCTTTAATTTCTTTGAGCAGTGTTTTAATTTTTTCTTTCTTTTTTTTTTTTTTTTAATTTTTGAGAGAGAGAGAGTGTGAGCAGGGGGAGGGGCAGAGAGAAAGGGAGACACAGAATCTGAAGCAGGCTCCAGGCTTTCAGCTGTCAGGCTCCGAGCCAATGTCAGATGCTTAACCAACTGAGCCACCCAGACGCTCCTGAGCAGTGTTTTAATAGTTTTTAGTGTACAAGTGTTTCACCTGTTTGGTTAAATTTATTCCTAGGTATTTTATTCTTTTAGATGCTTTTATAAATGGAGTTGTTTTCTTAATTTCTTCTTTAGATTGTTTATTGCTGGCATGTAGAAACAACTGATTTTTGTGTGTTACCTTAAAATATTTGCTGCATTGGTGTATTAGCTTTTGTAGTTCCTTGTGGATTCTTTGGTATTTCTTATATGTAGGATCAAGTCACATGCTGATAGAAATAGTGTTACTTCTTACTTTCCAATCTGGATGCCTTTTATTATTCTTTTTTCTTGCCTAATTGCCCTGGCTAGCACCTCCTGTACAATGTCGAATAGCAGTGGAGAGGATGGGCATCCTTGTCTTGTTCCGGATGTTAGGGGAGAGTTTTCAATCTTTCATTAAGCATGATGTCAGCTGTGAATTTTTCACAGTTGCCCTTTATCAGGTTGAGGAAGTTTCCATCTGTTGCTAGTTTCTTGAGTCTTTTTATCATGAGACATTAACTTCTTAGAGGCTGTATCGTACGTTTTAATATAGAAACTTTTGTGTGTGTGTGTTTTCTTCTGACCAGTGCTAATTCCTAAAGAAAAGCCCCCAATCACAGTTGTTGGCGATGTGGGAGGAAGGATCGCCATCATTGTGGTATGTAGACCTCTTTTATTATTCATTGTTGTATTTTGCCATTGTTACTCTGCTGAATTATTTGCTAATGATGTGGGGATAGCGGTATGGCCAGGTAAGTCTCATTTAAGTTGGTACCTGGGCTAAATGTTTACTTTGGTCCAAAAATTGAAAATTGTTATCATTAGTTTACTAAGAAATTACAACTCCTTAGTCAACTAAAATATTGTGCAGCTGATGTTCATAACATGGGAAATTGTTTTGTGCTGAAAGCGTCCGAAATTGATTACGACTGTTTAAAACACACATCCTCTTGCACCTCATAAAACTAGCACACGAAAGGAGTGTCTTTAATGCCTGTATAGTTACAAGAGGAATAAAATGAACACGTGCGTCCCCCATTACTCAGCTTGGAATCAGAACATTGTCCTGTCCCCCTGAAGCCAGCTCTGGGCTTTGCCCTGGTCTCCCCTTCCTCTGTTCCCCGCAGAGGTTGTCAGCAGCCTGAAAGTCGTCATTCGTACCCTTACTTGCCGTTGCAGTCTGCCATGAGCGCGTGTGTCCGAAACACTAGGTTGTTTTCGTTTGCAGGTTTTTCATGTTTATATAATGAAGTCTTTGTGTACTTTGTGACTTTTTGTTCAACGCTGTTTTGAGATTCCTCTGTGTAGTTAACATGTGGTTGCACGTTACGTTTCTTCATTGCTGTGTGCCCGTTCCATGGTACAGCCAACACTCACCTTACTGATCTGTTCTCCAGGCATTGAACATACAGTTTTTCTTTTTTTTAATGTTTATTTGTTATTATTTTAAAATTTTTTATTTATTTTTGAGAGAGAGAGCACAGGGGAGGGGCAGAGAAAGAGGGAGACGCAGAATCTGAAGCAGGCTCCAGGCTCTGAGCTGTCAGCACAGAGCCCGACGCGGGGCTCGAACTCGCAAGCTGTGAGAGATGACCTGAGCTGAAGTCGGACGCTTAACCAACTGAGCCACCCAGACGCCCTTATGTATTATTTTTTTAATGTTTATTTATTTTTGAGAGAGAGTGAGAGCGTGCATGCGTGTGAGCTGGGGAGGGGGCGGAGAGAGGGAGGGAGACGCAGAATCTGAAGCAGGCTCGAGGCTCTGAGCTGTCAGCACAGAGCCCAATGCAGGGCTCAAACTCACGAACTGTGAGACGATGACCTGAGCTGAAACTGGATGCTTAACTGACTTAGCTACCCAGCGGCCCTTGATTGTTTATTTTTGAGAGAGAGCGAGTGAGCAAGAGCAGGGAAGGGGCAGAGAGAGGGAAACAGAAGATCCGAAGCAGGCTGTGCACTCGAACTCACAAACCATGAGACCATGACCTGAGCCGAAGTCAGACGCTTAACTGACCGAGCCACCCAGGCTCCCCTGAACGTAAAGTTTTTCTGTTTCCAAATAATACTGTTTTGAACAGTGTTGCGTCTCTTTTCTGGTGCATACACGTTAGACTTCCTCGGTGCCTGGGAGTGGGGCTGGGGGGTCTAAGGCACACACATTCCCAACTTCACTGGCTGGTGCCAAATTGTTCCCAAAGTGGCCGCGCCAATTAACCAGGGCTCCCTGGTGCTTATAGTTTTGTTTGTACTTTTTCTGAATCAGAAAATCTCCGATGTCACCCTATAGGGTAATAATAGCTGTGCCCGTTAATTTATTCCTTAATCAGCAAAATCTATAGTAACAAGATGCTGTGAATGCAGTAAAGCCTTTGCCCCCTTTCTGCTGCAACTACATTTAAGACAAAAACACTTTTTTTAATGTTTATTTTTGAGAGAGAGAGACAGAGACAGAGAGACAGAGAGAGAGAATGCGCGCTCATGAGTGGGGGAGGGGTAGAGAGAGAGGGAGACACAGAATCTGAAGCAGGCTTCAGGCTCTGAGCTGTCTGCACAGCCTGACACGGGGCTCGAACCCGCCAATCTCGAGATCGTGACCTGAACTGAAGTTGGGACGCTGAACCGATTGAGCCACCCAGGTACCCCACAACTTTTTTGTTTTAAAGTAATTATTGATTCATAGGAAGTAGCTCCCCCCAGATTATACAGACACATCTTGTGTCCTCTTTATCCAGCGTCCTCCTCCTTGCTTAACTGTACCACAATCTGGAAATTCAGATCACCACCACTCATAGAGCTGCTTCTGATATTGCCGGTGTTGCATACGTGCATATGGACGTGGAGCTTTGTGTAACCACCACTGCAATCCAGATATGGAACTGTTCCATCACCACGAAGCTCCTTTGTGCCACTCCTTTATGGCCACACCCCCTTCCTGCCCACCTGATCACTAACTTGTGGCCGTGTCTAGTCTGCCCTCCTTTTTACTTAAAATTTTTTTTTTAGTGTTTATTTTGGAGAGAGAGGGAGAGACAGAGCGTGAATGGGGGAGGAGCAGAGAGAGAGAGGGAGACACAGAATGTGAAGCAGGCTCCAGGTTCTGAGTTGTCAGCGCAGAGCCAGATTCAGGGCTTGAACTCATGAACCACGAGATCATGACCTGAGCTGAAGCCGAATGCTTCACCGACTGAGCCACTCGGGCACCTGTGTCCTCTGTCTTTATAATGGTTATTTCAAGAAAGTCATATAAGTGGAATATATAGTAGGTAGCCCTTTAAGATTGATTTTTTTTTTTTTTTTTTTTTTTTTTTTTTTTTTACTTAGCACGTCTCCCTGGAGATCCATCAAGTTGTTATGTATATTAATATTTGCTTTTAGTGCTGAACAGTATTCCATGTAGGCTGGTACCCCAGTTGAACCACTCACTGATGAAAGGACATTTGGATTGTTTCTCGTTCTCTGCTATTAGATATAAAATTGCTCTGTGCTTTTGTGTATGGGTTTTTGTGTGAACAGAGTTTTCCTTTTTGTGGGATAAATGACCAAAAGTGCAATTGGTGGGTTGCATGGTAATTGCAAATACAGTTTTATAAGAACCTGTCAAGCTCTATTTCAGAGTGGCTGTACAATTTTATCAGCAGCACTTTTAAGAAAAAAAAAAATTTATTTTGAGAGACACAGAGACAGCGCAAGTCGGGGAGGGACAGAGAAAGAGAGGGAGAGAGAGAGAATCCCAAGCAGGCTCCACACTGCCAGGGCAGACCCCGATGCGGGGCTTGAACTCATGAAGCCAAGAGACCATGACCTAAGCCAAAACCAAGTTGGACACTTAACCGACTGAGCCACCCAGGCGCCCTTACCAGTAGCACTTTTAAAGTAATATGTATTGGGGGCGCCTGGGTGGCTCAGTCGGTTAAGCGTCCGACTTCAGCTCAGGTCATGATCCCACGGTTGGCGAGTTCGAACCCCGCGTCGGGCTCTGTGCTGACAGCTCAGAGCCTGGAGTCTCTTCAGATTCTGTGTCTTTCTCTCTCTCTCTGCCCCTCCCCCACTCACACTCTGTCTCTCTCTGTCTCTCAAAAATAAATAAACATTAAAAAAAATTAAAGTAATATGTATTGGGGCGCCTAGGTGGCTCAGTCGGTTGAGCATCAGACTTCAGCTGATGGGTTCGAGCCCCGCATTGGCTCCATCCAGACAGTTCAGAGCCTGAAGCCTGCTTTGGATTCTGTGTCTCCCTCTCTCTTTGCCTCTCCCCAACTCATGCTGTCTCTTTCTCTCAAAAATAAACATTAAAAAAAATATAAAGTAGTATTTTTTTCTTTGATCATAGTAATATCAGTGTACATTTGAAAAGAATATATATATATATATATCAAGGACGTTATATATATATGTATACATACACACACACATATACATACATACGTGAATATTTATTCAACTCTAGACAATGCTTAATACCGTAATGGGGTTCAAATAACTTTGGTAGCCTGGGTGTGATGAGGAAAGACTCCGTTTTCCACCTCCTGTGTCTCTCTCCCGTGTGTCTCCTTTATTGCTCACACAAATGTGTGGAGGTTTTTGTCTACAACACCAGCTGGGTGCCCTACAATTTAACTCGGTTCTGACACTGTCTACTCAGAGCTAGGGTCTGAGCTAGGGTTAAGGGTCAGTCCCCCAAGACTACTCCCACCCTACTTGAGTTGCCCCAGGTTACCCACAGCTTCTGTACAATATGACTACAAATTGGAGGTTCCCATGACCCCGTTCCCAGGTTGGATTCATTTGCTAGAGCAGCTCACGGAACTCCGGGAAACACATTTACCAGTTTATTAAAGGATGTTGTAAAGGATACAGATGAAGAGATCTGCATAGGGCGAGGTCTGGGAGGGTCCAGAGCACAAAATCTCCCGTCCCCGTGAAGTTGGGGGCACGTCACCGTCCCAGTATGTGGATGTTTTCACCAGTCTAGAAGCTCTCCACACCTTGTACTGTGGGGATTTTTATGGAGGGTTCATCACAGAGGCATGATGGATCATTAGCTCTGTTTCCAGCCCCTCTCCTCTCTCTGGAGGATGGGTGGGGGAGCTGGAAATTCCAAGCTTCTCCTCATGGCGTCGTCTTTCTGGTGACCAGCCCCCATTTGGGAGCCCACCGAGACTTCCCTCTTTAGAATAAAAGATGCTCCTAGTATTCTTACCACGTACGAATTTACAAGGGTTTTAGGAGCCCTGTGTCAGGGATGGAGTCAAAGACAGATACTAGAATAAGACATGTTCCTAGTATCCTTATCACAGGAATTTACAAGAGTTTTAGGAGCTCTGTGCCAGGAATCCGGGGCGGAGGCCAATATTTTCTATCCTGTCATACTGGGAATATGTGGTCGATAGAAGGGAAACCATTGGATTGCATATTTTGTTAAAATAATAACTATTAGTGTTTTTCCCATTATAAAAACGTATGTAAAAAGCATATTTGCCATATGCCCAGCAGAGAAAATTTGGAAACTGAAGAAAACTAACAGGAAAAGAGGAGAGGTCTACGTAGAGTCAGAAGCCTTTCCTGACAGCTTTATTATGCATTTCAAAAACCAAAAACCCTTCAGTGAACATTTCTGGAGCCCCTGCAGGGTGAGGGCACAGTCCTAGGCACAGTAAGGGATGACAGAGAGGGAGGCCCCAGGGAGCCTTGGGTGTGGCCAAGACGTCACCTGTAGATGACAGGCACCTGGCAGAGGAGCTTTGCTGCAAAAAGCCAGCAGGGAATGTGGTGGCGTCACAGCCACTTAGACTCGCAGTGTGACCTTGCCGTCGGGGCGTTACACGCAGCAGCAGATTTGCTAGAGTAGAATTGGACCCTTTCTTTTTCCTGGCTTTGCGCATGTGTTCATGTGCCTTCCACTCGCTCTGTGATTGGACAGGACGACATCATCGATGACGTTGACAGCTTCCTCGCTGCAGCAGAGACCCTGAAGGAAAGAGGCGCATACAAGATCTTTGTGATGGCGACTCACGGCTTGTTATCCTCGGATGCTCCGCGGCTGATCGAAGAGTCCGCCATTGACGAGGTAACAGCCGCCGTCGTGGGCACTGCTGCCCTGGCACTCCTGTGCCCCCTCGGTCCGGGTTATAGACAGCGGGTGAAGGAGGAGTTCTTTTGTGGTTACGAATGGACTGAAAATGTGGGTTATGTTTGCATTTCGTGGTCTGTAAGCCTCTCTCTGCCTTTTGCCCCTGGTAATAGTTCAGAGTCTTCCTAATTCTCACAAATGGTGCGTGTGGTGCACAGTGCTGTGCCCACCCTCCCTCGCTCGAGCTCCATCACAGTCCCGCAGGGTCCCCGTTGACACCACTTTCAGAGAGCATCAGCAAGGGTGAGTGACTTTTTAAGGCCACACAGCCAGTAGGCTGAGCATCTGTGATCAGACCTTAACTTGCCTGACTGCAGAGCCCCGCTCTGTCGCCGGTGCAGACGCCTGTGGGGGGAGACTGGGGGAGACAGGCAAACGGGGCACATTTCCCGGTTGCACGCGGCTCCCTTGAGGCTGAAGCCAGGCCATTCGGGTTTACTCACCTCGCTCCGTCCACCCCCCTGGGTCCGCTGGCTTGTGTGCTTTGACGGCATACGTCACATTTTCATTATGTCTTAAGAAATGGAAGTGTTTTGCCATGTATGTTCCTGGGTATTGAATCGTACATTGGCCAGAATTGTAAGATTGGTTAAATCTTACATTGGATTTACTTTTCCGAGTTCCGCGTTTGGACTCTTCAGCGGCAGATTTCCTTGAGCTTGGCCCTGTGTTTATGGGTCCAAGGTGCCTTCACACAGACAGGCCAGGCTCACGTGGCTCAGGTCAGATCCAGCCTCCTTACTCAGCTGGACAGACATACTAAGGGACCAAGAATGATGCTACAGGCATCCAGGGCTGGAGAATCAATATGGAATTCACATGTTAAGTAGGCTAGGAAGACTTCAGGCCCACAGCAGCTCTCACTGGTCTGTCCGTGTGGTTCTCACGGGTGCTGTTTGCGGGCAGAGCAAGCCAGAGGCCTGTGGGGGAGCTGCTGGAGAGCCACACCTCCCAGAGCCCACTGGACTTCAGAGGAGGCGTAAAAGTAGTGGAAGCTGTGATTTCACGTGAATGGTGTAGAAAGTTCTGTGTTTGATACCAGTTGGTGGATTTTTTTTGTGGGGCGGGACCTGTTGTGTCTTGTACAAGCTGTGATGCTTACATTCCTCTTCATGTTTCCATTTTTGCCTCAGTTGCTAGGAATATGAAATACAAAATGATGAGTCACAATAATTGCATGAGGCTAGGTTTTCCTGTCCCTGGTGCTGGTTCTGAATAATTCTTGGTTGTTATGTCTGTTTCAACAATTTCATTGTGTATATGCGTCTCTATTATAAGTTGTCATGAAGCTTGTTTTGGAAGCAAGGAATGTATATTATAAATATGATCTAAAAATTATTCCCATCCCTTTTTTTTAAATTTAAAGTTTATTTATTTTGAGAGAGAGAGGGAAAGAGAGAATCTCAAGCAGGCTCCACACCGTCAGCACTGAGCCCCAGGTGCCCCAAATCCCCTGTTTTGTTGTTGTTGTTGTTGTTGTTGTTGTTGTTTGTTTTTTTAAGAAAGCTGAGTATTTTAATATTTTTTCCATTTGTAGCTGTTGGAAAGTGCCTGTTTATCTTTTTTTGATCTTTATCAAATCTTAACTTTAAGAAACAACTTTATTGAGATATAATTCACATACCGTACAGTTCACCCATTTAGAGTATAAAATTCAGTGGTTTTAGTATATCCACAGAATTTTATAGCCATCATTCTCATTCGCTCCCCCCCCCAAAAAAAACCCTGTTCTCATTAGCAGCACCCCCCCCCTCGTTTCCACTCAGCCTTAGGCATCTAGTAATCTGCTTTCTGACTCTATAGGTTTACTTAATTGGGACATTTCACATACATGAATTGTGTGATGTGTGACCTTTTGCATCTGGCTTCTTTCAGTGAAGATACTGTTGTGAAAGTTCATCCTTGCCATAGTAGAGTATCAGTACTTCCTTTTTATTTGTTGTTGAATATTTCATTGAATGGATATACCACATTTTTTTTCATTCATAACTTTAAGGAAATTTGGGTTGCTTCCACTTTTTTTTTTTTTTTAATTTTTTTTAACGTTTATTTATTTTTGAGACAGAGAGAGACAGAGCATGAACGGGGGAGGGTCAGAGAGAGGGAGACACAGAATCTGAAGCAGGCTCCAGGCTCTGAGCTGTCAGCACAGAGCCCGACGCGGGGCTCGAACTCACGGACCGTGAGATCATGACCCGAGCCGAAGTCGGCTGCTTAACCGACTGAGCCACCCAGGCGCCCCTGCTTCCACTTTTTGACTGTTGTAAATAATACTGCTATAGGGGTGCCCGGCTGGCTCAGTCAGTAGAGCATAGGACTCTTGATCTTACGGGTTGTGAGTTCAAGCCCCACGTTGGGCATGGAGCCTACTTAAAAAAATACTGTTACAAACATTTGTGTACAAGTTTTTTTGTTCTTTTTTAAAATGTTTATTTATTTTTGAGAGAGAGCACAAGTTGGGGAGGGGCACAGAGAGAAGGGGACAGAGGATCCAAAGTGGGCTCTGTGCTGTCAGCAGAGAGCCCGATGCGGCTTGAACCTGTGAACTGCAGGACCATGACCTGAGCCGAGGTTGGACGCTTAACCAACCGAGCCACCCAGGGGCTCCTTGTGTACAAGTTTCTGAACGAAGATTGGTTTTCATTTCTCTTGGGTCGTATGGCAACTCTGTGTTTAACCTTTTGAGGAACTTCCAGACTGCTTTCCAAAGTAGCCAAACCATTTTACATTCCCACCAGAGGTACCTGAGGGTTCCAGTTTCCCCACATCCTTACCAGTAGTTCTTTGTTTTTATTTTTTAAAATGTACATCCAAATTAGTTAGCATATAGTGCAACAATGATTTCAGGAGTAGATTCCTTAATGCCCCTTACCCACTTAGCCCATCCCCCCTCCCACAACCCCTCCTGTAACCCTCAGTTTGTTCTCCGTATTTATGAGTCTCTTCTGTTTTGTCCCCCTCCATGTTTTTATATTATTTTTGTTTCCCTTCCCTTATGTTCATCTGTGTCTTAAAGTCCTCATATGATTTTTGTCTTTCTCTAATTTCACTTAGCATAATACCCTCCAGTTCCATCCACATAGTTGCAAATGGCAAGATTGCATTCTTTTTGATTGCCGAGTAATACTCCCTTGTATATATATAGCACATCTTCTTTATCCATTCATCCACTGATGGACATGTGGGCTCTTTCCATACTTTGCCTATTGTCGATAGTGCTCCTAGAAACATGGAGGTGCATGTGTCCCTTCGAAACAGCACACCTGTATCCCGTGGAGAAATGCCTAGTAGTGCAATTGCTGGGACGTAGGGTAGTTCTGCTTTTAGTTTTTTGAGGAACCTCCATACTGTTTTCCAGAGCGGCCGCACCAGTTTGCATTCCCACCTTACCAGTAGTTCTTACTCTCTTTTTGCCTGTAGCCATCTTAGTGGACATAAGGTTATCAGATCTTGACCTAAGAATCACAAGTAGTGTTCACATTGACTGAAAACACCATCAAAGGTACGGTAGACCCACTGTCCTGTCAAGTCAAACTACAGAGATTTGAGAACATATCACATTTTCACATCCAGCCGGGAAGCTACCTGGTTTTATGATGCTCTTGGTTTTTCTCCTCTCGATTTGCAGGTGGTGGTTACCAATACGATTCCACATGAAATCCAGAAGCTCCAGTGCCCCAAAATTAAAACGGTGGATATCAGCATGATCCTTTCGGAAGCCATCCGTCGGATTCACAATGGGGAGTCCATGTCCTACCTTTTCAGAAACATAGGTTTAGATGACTGAACAGCTTTCCTTTCTTAAAACTCCCGAGGGCCAAACTGGAAGCGGAGCGTACTGTGAGGGCTCACACCTGATTTGATGCACTTCACGGGGGCCGATTATGCTTTCTTCCTTTCTCTTTGTTAATTCCTATGAAGATAGACCAACTTTTTATGTCGGGTTAGGTGTTCGTGAGTTTTGGGGGCGATTTTTATAAGAGCAAAACTATATTCTCCTCCTAAATAAATTAACGATCTGGTTGTTTGTAGTTTATTTCAAAAATAGCTTGGAATACGATTTTTTTAAGCTCACAGACAGCCTTTTTCCAAAGTTGCTAGAGCCCAAGTGCTTAAACAAGTTAATGAAATAAAATGATCTACTGTGTGTTACTTGCAGTTGAAAAGCCAAAAAGGTAATACCATTAAATCCAGTAAGTGACATTTTTAGAAATGCTTTTATAGACAAGCATATGTGAGTGATTATTACGTGACCATTATTTATTTTCTGCAAAAAAAAGAGGGAATAAAAACTTACGTTGTGTGTGTGTGTGTGTGTGTGGTTTTTTTTAAACTTTGTGTATTGGCCACTGTTTTATAATTAAAATAAAAAGAAAGCTGAATATACGTGCCGTGGGTGTTGAATTGTCCGTCCGCCCGCTCCGTTTTGTCTTCTGCATCTTGTCGGGGTGAGCCAGTGGCCTCTCGGGGATGTAATATTTCCTGTTCTGTTTGTCCAGGACCCGCACATTTCTGACGTGTAATGGCTGTGGCAGGAGAGGAACTCGAGTCCCAGGCTGTGAGCCACGGGGGGCAGGTCAGCGAGTTGGTGTGAGTTGCCACCTGCATCTCGGCATGGCTTTGTTCTGCTCCCTGTTTGACAGCACAGCCATTCTCTGAACAGAACTCACCCGTGCATGCTCTGGACGAGGACATGCTGGAGGGCGGTCACAGAGGGCAAATGACACGACCCTTGTTAACATCAGGCCTCTGAGGACCGTCTGCCCTCCAGTTCGGAGTGCAGAACTCAGAACTTCTACACTGGAGTTTTGTCAGACTCCGGAACACTGGGGTCCCGTGAGTTAGGCCAGCACGTTCTCCGGCTAAGCTCGTGTAATGGCAGTCCCGTCAAATTCATGGAGGAAGAGATTAAGATTTTCTCACAAAGAAAAGGATTACTTTTGCTTTTCTTTTTTTTCCAAGTCAGCTCCACCCTGCTTTGTGGGGCTCGAACTCACGACCCCAAGATCAAGCATGCTCTACTGACTGAGTCAGCCAGGCACCCCAGAATTATTTTTCCTTCCAAAGAAGACCTAAACCTGTGCTTTCTGCCTGCGTTAGAACCCGGAATAAAATAGCAGTTGCCTTGGCACAAAATTAAAGACGAGTCACTTACCGTTTGCCGTATCAGGGTTTCTTGCAGCTCCCAAGAGAGAAGCCTGACTCTTGGGGGCTTGCTCTGGAGCAGGTCTGGGGGCCCGCGTGTGCAAAATCATCGAGGCCTCTGCTTCTGTCAGCTGCCCTGGGTATTGGATGGTCTCCTGCTCATCTCTCTGTGCTCATCACAGCCGGCAGTGTCCAGACCCCTCCCGACGCCATGTCTCAGCCAAACACCCTGTGATGGTTGTGCTCCTACAGGTGCATGAAAGGAAGACATATTTTGCTAATCGCATGACGTAATACACACAGATGCTCGGGTCTGATCAAAGTGGAAGTCTGCATTGTTAACATGGCACATTAACTCTTGGCTCAGAACAGTGCGGCCTTACGCTCTCTCCTTTACAGTTTGCGAGCATGATTGTCTCTGCTTTACGAAACCCTGGAAAGTAACCAAGTTTTCCTTTTAGCTCAAAAAGAATAAGCTGGCAGATGTCTACGGGATGGTGGAATGGGGAACTCTGAAAGTCCCTTCCTCTGTAAAAAAGAAGAAATCGGCAGAAACTGTCAGAATCAACATTATTGGGACTCTAGAAAATAACCAAAAGTTTATGGCAACCCAGAAAATTGTTAGTCAAACCAAACCACTCCACCACCACCACCAAACGGCTGAATCTTGACAAAACTGCTTTGTGGCACTTTAACTTACCCCCGGTCCCATTTGTTACCTGCTTCCTGGCAGCCTTGAGGACAGTGGCCTGCATTCCTGGTACGTGTTCCTGGTACCAGTGGGAGTAGAATACTGTTCTCACAGAACCGTGGTTATTTGTTTGGGCCTGTTTCCTGGCTCCTCGAAGGATGGCTCAAAGGACTTGCCTTGGTTTTACCCAACTCAGAACTCTTCAGAGCAGAGGGACAGTTGTTGAAAAAGTATAAAGGCAAATGTATTAGCCACCCCTGTTGGGGCAAACAGTGAGACCGTTAAAAGCTTGGAGGAAAGGCTAGAGAATGAGGTACATCAGGGGTTGGGGGGAAAAGGACTTTACAAAGCTCCCGTATGTTCCTGGGGATATGAAGGGCACGGGATTGCGCAGGGCTGAGCACATGCCCGGAAAAGACCCAAGAAAGCCTTAGACTCTCACTTCGGGCTGACCTTCGGGCTCTGTGCAAGCATGAAGTGTGGGCTAAAGCAGAATTATAGTCTGTCTGAGCGTTGAAGGTGTGTCCCAAGACAGCAGCCCATCTGCAGAGTGGGTGATTTTCCTTCCTCCTTCCCTCCCTCCCCTCCCACCTTCCCCTTTCCCCTTCCCCTTCCCCTTCTCTTGTTTTCAGGCATTTAAGGAAGTCTATGATGACTCACCATTCAGCTGACTGAACAGAGATTTCAGTTACCATACATGACAATACAGACTTTACAAACATTAGTTGAGAAACGCCACCAAACAGGCAACTACAAGCAGCAATAAACCCTGGGGAAGGAGGAGACTCTGATTCCAGACTTCCCCTGTTATAAAAATGCCCAGTTATCAACCAAAAAAGTTCTGAGGCATGGAAATACACAAGGTTGGGCCCATACACAGGAAAAAAAACTTAGAAGAAACCATCCTTGAAGAAGTATACACATATTTACTAAAGGCTTTATTTTTTTATGTATTTGAGAGAAAAAGTGCGAGTGGGGAAGGGGCAGAGAGGAGAAAACGAGACTCCTAAGCGGGGATTCTGTCAGTGCAGAGCCCAACACGGGGCTCAAACTCATGAATTGTGAGATCATGACCTGAGCTGAAATCAGATGCTTAACTGACTGAGCCACCCAGCTGCCCCTTTACTAGACTTTAAATCAATGATTTTAAATATACTCAAAGAGCTAAAGGAAATCATGAGAATGATGTCTCACCAAACAGAGCATATCAGTAAGAAATAATAAAAAAGAAACAGGGTTTGGGGAAGACGGTAGAGTGAGAAGCACCAGGAATCTGTCTCTGCACACAGACATTTTCTGTGGCAAAACCTGTCTGATGGTTTTGGAACTCTGGAGTCTATTGATTTGCAACTTCCGGGGGGGGGGGGGGGAGTCTTGGACAGGAAATTGTCGTTACTTTTGGTCCAATTCAGCTCTTAGTACGGTTGCAGTTACCTCGTCCCCCCCCCCCCAGCCTTGTGGCAGGCAGCTGCATCTGTAGTCTTGGAGCCACCTGCACACGTTTGTGAGTGTTAGGGTAGGGGGAAAGGACTCTGTCCTTCCAATAGTGGGGATCTGTGCTCTGATAGCTGACTGCTGCCTCTGGTCGCAGAGGTGTGAGAGGCGAGCAGCCACTGTGATTGCACTTCCCTCATTGGTTGCAAGCCCTCCCCCTCCAGCTGATGAGAATTCCAGGACATTTAAAAGCCAGTACACTTATTCCCCACCCCCGTTCCCAATTTTCTCCTTTTCCCCTTTTTGGGAGCCAAATAGTAAACACTCTAGAGTGTTCAAAAGCAATTGCATATACAGGGAAGATGAGAAAGTCACTGCACGTGCCCAGAGGAAGTGCAGGCTCAGGATAGAACCGAAGAGACCCTAAGCTTGTCCCTCAGGTTGATCCTTGGCACAGAGACAGGCTATGACGACAACAACAAAAAATGTGGTGGTGGTGGTGATGGTAATTTAGTAATATTGGGAAATGGAAAGACGCTAATTTCCAGGGCTATCACGTTATTATATTCAAAAGTCCAGCTTTTAATTGAAAAAAAAAAATCAAAGGATATGGTTCATTCAAAGGGGAAAAATCAACAGAAATGGTTTCTGAAAAAGACTTGATGGTAGGTCTACTAGACAGACTTTAAAACAACTGTCTTAAAGATGCTCAAAGAACTAAAAAAAAACAGGTGTGGAAAACATGAAAATAATGTATGAACCAAATGGAGATACCAATCAACAGAAACCCTAAAAAGAAACCAAAAGAAATTCTGAAAAGTACAATAGCTAAAACGAAACATTCACTAGAGGGATTCAAAGGCAGATTTGAGCAGGCGGAAGAAAGGATCAGTGAACTTGAAGATGAGACAATGGAACTACGTCTGAGGAACAGAAAGAAGAGAGATTGAAGACAAGGAAACACCTGTGTTACTCCATTAAGTGGCTGAACATACACATTGTGGGAGACCTCTTCCAGAAGAAGAGGGAAAGGGGTAGAGAGAATATTTGAATAAATAATGGCTGAAAACTTCAGCATTTTATGAAAGACGTGAATATAGACATCCAAGCTCCATGATCTCCAAGTAAGATGTCAGGGAGACCCACACCAAGACACCTTATGACCAAACTTTAAAAAGTCAATCTTGAAGGCAGCAAGAGAGAAGTGATGAGTCACATACAAGGGATTCTCAGTAAGACTATCCGCAGATTTCTCCTTGGAACTTTGGAGTTCCATCTGCTCTGCAAGAAATGCTCAGAGGAGTCCTTAAGGTGAGATGAAGTCAGCTGAGCATCCGACTTCGGCTCAGGTCATGATTCCCCAAACCGTGGATTTGAGCCCTGTGTTGGGCTCTGTGTTGACAGCTTGGAGCCTGGAGCCTGCTTCAGATTCTGTGTCTCCTCTCTCTGCCCCTCCCCTGCTCACACTCTGTCTCTCTGTCTCTCTCTGTCTCAAAAATAAATAAAGATTAAAAAAACTAAAAATAAAGATCTCAGTAAAGGCAAATACACAAATAATTATAAAAGTTGCTATTATGGTAACCATGGCTTCTAACTCTGCCTTTTGTTTCCTGTATGATTTAAGAGACAAATATATTTTAGAAATTATTAGTCTAAAAGCTAATATTATTATAACATTGGTGTGTAACTTCACTTTTTGTTTTCTATATAATTTAAGAGACTAATGCATTTAAAAGATTGTTTTATTTTAATTTTTTAAAATTTTTTTAATGTTTATTTTTGAGACGGAGAGAGACAGAGCGTGAATGGGGTAGGGTCAGAGAGAAGGAGACACAGAATCTGAAACAGGCTCCAGGCTCTGAGCTGTCAGCACAGACCCCGACACGGGGCTCAGACTCATGGACCATGAGATCATGACCTGAGCCGAAGTCAGACGCTTAACTGACTTAGCCACCCAGGCGCCCCAAAAGATTATGTTTTAAAGCTTTGTTTGTTTAGAGTGTGAGCAGGGAGGGGCAGAGAGAGGGAGAGACAGAATCCCAAGCAGGCTCCAGGCTATCAGTACAGAGCCTGATGCGGGGCTCCCAAACCCATGAGATCATGACCTGAGCCAAAATCAAGAGCCAGACACTCAACTGATTGAGCCACCCAGGCATCCCCAAAAGGTTATGTTTTGTGGAACAAAACGTATAAAGATTTAATTTTATGTTGACCACTGAAAAGAGGTATAAACAAAACTGTCAAAGAAACAGAACTTTTGTATGCTCTTAAAGTTAAGCTGGTATAAATTCAAATTAGTGTGTCATAACCTTAGGATATTATGGGAATGCAAGCTGGTGCAGCCACTCTGGAAAACAGTATGGAGGTTCCTCAAAAAACTAAAAATAGAACTACCCTATGACCCAGCAGTTGCACTACTAGGCATTTCTCCACGGGGTACAGGTGTGCTGTTTTGAAGGGACACATGCACCCCCATGTTCATAGCAGCACTATTGACAATAGGCAAAGTATGGAAACAGCCCACATGTCCATCGATGGATGAATGGATAAAGAAGATGTGGTGTGTGTGTGTGTGTGTGTATATATATATATATACACACACACACATACATACATACATATACACACATACACAATGGAGTATTAGTTGGCAATCAAAAAGAATGCAGTCTTGCCATTTGCAACTATGTGGATGGAACTGGAGGGTATTATGCTAAGTGAAATTAGAGAAAGACAAAAATCATATGACTTCACTCATATGAGGACTTTAAGACACAGAACAGATGAACATAAGGGAAGGGAAACAAAAATAATATGAAAACATGGAGGGGGACAAAACAGAAGAGACTCATAAATACGGAGAACAAACTGAGGGTTATGGGAGGGGTTTTGGGAGGGGGGATGGGCTAAATGGGTAAAGGGCACTAAGGAATCTACTCCCGAAAACATTGTTGCACTATATGCTAACTAACTTGGATGTAAATTTTAAAAATATAAACTAAAAAAAACACCTTAGGATATTAAATATAATCCCATGGTAACTATGAAGAAAATAGCCAGAGAATGTATATCAAAGGAAATTGGAAATGAATTTAAATGTTTTACTACAAAAAATGAAGCACAAAAGACAGTAATGTAGGACATGAACAGAAAAGCTATAAGGCATATGGAAGATCAATAGCAAAATAACAAGTCCTTCCTTATCATTAATTACTTTAAATGTAAATGGATTAAACTATCCAAGTAAAAGAGATAGGCAGAATAGATAAAAATAATACAATACAATACAGATACAATCCACGTATATGCTGTCTACAGAAGACTCACTTTAGATCCAAAGACAAAAATAGATTGAAAGTGAGAGGACAGAAAAAGATATTCCATGCAAATAGTAACCAAAAGAGAAAAAGTATAGCTAAAGTAATATCAGAGTAGACTAAGACAAAAATTCCTGCAAAAGACAATGAAGGACATTATATATTAGTAAAAGGTTCAACACAGCAAGAAGACATAGTAATGATAAGTATTTACATGCCTAGTAACAGACTATCAGAATAAATGAAGCAAAAGTGAACAAAATTAAAGGGAGCACTAGAAAATCAGAATAGACATATAACTAATAGAAGATTGAGTCAATTATTTAAAAATTCCCAACAGAGAAAAACCCAGGATCCCATGGTTTCACTGGTGAATTCTACCCAACATTTAAAGAAGTGACACCAGTCCGGCATGCCTGGCTGTCTCAGTCAGTGGAGTGTGTGACTCTTGATCTTGGGGTTGTAAGTTCAAGACTCACGTTGGGTATAGAGATTACTTAAAAAATAAAATAAGTAACACCAGTCCTTTTCAAACTTTCCCCCCAAAAAGTAAGAGGAAAGAACAATTTCTAGCTCATTCTATGAGACGGATTTACCCCGATAACAAAGCTAAAGACACTATAAGAAAGTACAGATCGGTATCCCTTATGACCATTGATACAAAAACATCAACAAAATACTACAAAACTGGGTTTCAGCAGCATAACAAAAGGATTATACACCATTGGGGCACCTGGATGGCTCAGTCGGTTGGGCATCCAACTTCAGCTCAGGTCATGATCTCGCAGTTCGTGAGTTTGAGCCCCATGTCAGGCTCTCTGCTGATAGCTCAGAGCCTGGAGCCTGCTTCAGATTCTCTCCCTCTTTCTCTGCCCCTCCCCCGCTTATGCTCTGCTCTGTCTCTCTGTCTCTCTCTCAAAAATAAATAAACATTAAAAAAATTTTTCTTAAAGGATTATACACTATAACCAAGTGAGATTTATACCTGGAATGCAAGATGGTTCAACATATGAAAACTGGTATAGAATGAAGAAAAATAACCACATGATCATCCTGTCACAGAAAATGTGTTTGGAAAAAGCGGTAACTTTTTATGATAAAAACACTCAGAATGGAGCCCCTGGGTGGCTCAGTCAGTTCAGCATCTGACTTCAGCTCAGGTCATGATCTTGAAGCTTGAGAGTTCGAGCCCTAGCTCGAGCTCTGTGCTGACAGCTGGGAGACTGGAGCCTGCTTCAGATTCTGTGTCTCACTCTCTCTCTGCCCCTCCCTGGCTCGTGCTCTATCTCTGTCTCAAAAATTAAAATAAACTTAAAAAAAAAACACTCAGAAAATTAGGAATACTAGAAACTACCGCAACATAATAAAAGCCATGGATGAAAACTCCACAGTGATCATCATAGTCAATGGTGAAAGACAGAGAGCTTTTCTTCTAAGATTAACGGCAAGGCAAGGATGCCTGCTTTCACTGCTTCTATTCGATGAAGTGCAAAGTAATAAAATAAAACAAAATAAAATAAAATAAAATAAAATAAAATGAATAATAAAATAGAATAATAAAATAAAATAATAAAATAAAAATAAAATGAAGTAAAATAAAAAAATAAAATAAATAAAATAAAAAAATAAAACAAAAACAAAAACAAAAAATATAAAATAAAAGACCTCCAAACTGGAAAGGAAGAAATAAAATTATGTTTGCAGCTGATATGATCTTCTATTTAGAAAACCCTGAAGATTACACACAGACACACACACAGACACACACACAGACACACACACAGACACACAATCTGTTAGAACAAACAGGAAAATGGGATACAAAGTGGACATGCGATAATCAGTTGTATTTTTAAAAAGTTTTTTTAAATGTTTATTATTGAGAGACAGAGAGACACAGAGTGTGAGCAGGGGAAGGGTAGAGCGAGGGGGAGACACAGAATCCGAAGCAGGCTCCAGGCTCTGAGCCGTCAGCACGGAGCCTGACGCAGGGCTCGAACCCACAAACCGTGAGATCATGACCTGACCTGAAGTCGGATGCTTAAGCAACTGAACCACCCAGGCGCCGCTAATCAGTTGCATTTCTAAGCACCGACAATCAACAACTTGAAAGGGAAATATGGAGAAAATGATTCCAGTAACCATGGCATCAAAAAGAATAAAATACTTAGGAATTGGCTTAACCAAGGAGATGATAGACTTGTGTAATAAAAACTACAAACCATTGCTGAAAGAAATTAGAAAAGACATAAATGGGAACATATCCCTGATTCGTGGATTAACTATTGTTAAAGGGTCAATATTGCTCAATGCAAACTACAGATTCAGTGCAATCTCTACCCAAACCCCAATGATGTTTTTTTGCAGAAGTAGGACAACCCATCCTAAAATTCATATCGAATATCAAGGGACCCCAAATAGCCAAAACGATCTTGAAAAAGAAGAACTAAGCTAGATGACTCTCACTTCCTGATATCAAAGCTTACTATAAAGCTATGGTGGTCAGTGTGGTACTGGCATAAAGGCAAACAGACCAATGGAATAGAGTAGAGCCCGGAATCACACCCCTGCATATATGGTCAAATGACTTTTGGTAAGGGTGCCAGGACCATTCAATGGGGGAAAGATAGTCTCTTTAATAAATGGTGCTGGGAAAACTGGATGTCCACATGCAGAGGAATGAACGTGGACCCTTACCTCACAGCATGTACAACAATGAACTCCACATTGATTTAAAAACCTGAACTGAGACCACAAAATTTTAAGAAAACAGTGCAGAAGCTTCACATATTGGGCAATGATTTCTTGCAGGATATATTCATTATATTGTATTATGTCCAAATATATATTAACAAATTTATAGGTCCAAAATATAGAGAGAACTACTAAAACTCAATAATAAAAAAATCAAACAACCTAGTTAAAAATGTGCAGGGGCACCTGGGTGGCTCAGTCGGTTGCGTGTCCAACTTGGCTCAGGTCGTGATCTCACAGCTTGTGAGTTCAAGCCCCGTACTGGGCTCTGTGCTGACAGCTCATGCCTGGAGCCTGCTTTGGATTCTGTGTCTCTCTCTCTCTGACCCTTCCCCATTCATGCTCTGTCTCTCTCTGTCTGAAAAATAAACATTAAAAAAAAGAATAAACGTTTAAAATTAAAAAAACAATAATATTAATTCTTCCAATCCATAAATATGGGATACCTTTCTATTTATTTGTATCTTCAATTTCTTTCATCAGTGTCTTAATTTTCACACTAGAGCTCTCTCACTTCCTTGGCTGAATTTATTCCTAAGTATTTGATTGTTTTTGATGCTATTGTAAATGGATTGTCTTTACAATTTTACTTCTCCCTTTCCAATGCTGATGACTTTTATTTTTTTTCTTGCCTGACTGATCTGGCAAGGACTTCTAGTACTATGTTGAATAGGATTGGCGAGAGTGGGCACCCTTGTCTTAGAGGAAAAGCTTTCAAACTTTCATCCTTGAATATGATGTTAGTTGTGAACTTATCAATACACGGTCTTTATTATGTTGAGGAAGTTCCTTCTATCTCTAATTTGTTAAGAGTTTTTACCATGAATGGACATTGAATTTTGTCACATGCTTTCTCTGCATCTATTGAGATGATCCTAGGATTTTTCCTTTCGTTCTATTAATGTGATGTATTGCATTGGCTGATTTGCATTATGTTGAACTTTCTTTGCACTCCATGTATAAATTCTACTCGATCATGTAAATGATTCTTTTAATGTGCTCTTAAGTTCTGTTTGCTAGTATTTTATTGAGAATTTTTGCATCTATATTCATCAAGAATACCGGTCTGTAGTTTTCTTTTCTGGTAGTGTCTTTTTTTCTGGCTTTGGAATCAGGGTAATGTTGGCCTAATAAAATGAATTTGGGCATGTTTCCTCCTCCATTTTTGGAAGGGTTTGAGAAGGACCGGTGTTAATCCTTTAACTGTTTGGTAAAATTCAGCCGTAAAGCCTTCTGGTCCTGGGTTTTTCTTTATTTGGAGCTTTTTGATTACTGATTCAATCTCCTTACTAGGAATCAGTCTATTCAGACTTTCTGTCTTCCTGATTCAGTCTTGGTAGTTTGTATGTTTCTATGAATTTTTTTTCATGTTCTTCTATGTTGCCCAGTTTTTCGGTGTGTAAATTTTCATAATGGCCTCTTAGGATCCATTATATTTCTGTCTCATTTTCATTTATAATTCTGTTGATTTGGGTCTTCTCTATTATTTTCCTTCGTTAGTCTAGTTAAAGATTCATCAATTTTGTTTATCTTTTCACATCCAACTCTCAGTTTAATTAATCTTTTCCACTGGTTTTCCATTTTCTATTTCACTGATTTCTCCTCCAACCTTTATTATTTCATTCCTCCTGCCAACTGGTCTCAGTTTGTTCTTCTTTTTCTAGTTCCCTGAGGCATGGTGTTCGGTTGCTTATTTGAGATCTTTCTTACTTATTTTCTTTTTGAAGTTTTTATTTGAGTTCCAGTAGTTAACATACCGTGTTTTATTAGTTTCAGGTGTACAATACAGTGCGGGTGCTCATCATTTTTTTTTTAATTTTTTAAAGTTTATTTATTTATTTTTTTAATTTTTTTTAACGTTTACTTATTTTTGAGACAGAGAGAGACAGAGCATGAACGGGGGTGGGTCAGAGAGAGGGAGACACAGAATCGGAAACACGCTCCAGGCTCTGACCGTCAGCACAGATCCCGACGCGGGGCTCGAACTCACGGACCGCGAGATCGTGACCTGAGCCGAAGTCGGCCGCTTAACCACCTGAGCCACCCAGGTGCCCCTATTTATTTATTTTAAGAGAAAGGGAGAGAGAGAGTGGGGAAGTGGCAGAGAGAGGGAGAGAGAGAATCCTAAGCGGGCTCCGCGCTGTCAGCACGGAGCCTGACGCGGGGCTTGATTGCACAAACTGTGAGATCTTGTCCTGAGCCGAAACCAAGGGTTGGACGCTTAACCGACTGAGTCACCCAGGCGCCCCACATCATTCTTACTTCTTAATGCAAGTGTTTGTGGCTATAGAGTTCCTTCTTAGAACGGCTTTTCACTGCATCCCATGAGTTTTGGTATGATGTGTTTCCATTTTCATTTGTTTCAAGGTACTTGTTTTTTATTTCCCCTTTAATGTCTTCTTTGATCCACTG
This sequence comes from Panthera tigris, assembly GCF_018350195.1. NCBI lineage: Eukaryota > Metazoa > Chordata > Mammalia > Carnivora > Felidae > Panthera > Panthera tigris. The sequence goes on along the minus strand of NC_056673.1, from coordinate 10,910,701 downwards.
TTGTTCAGGAGAGTGTTGTTTTAATTTCTACGTATTCATGAATTTTTCAGTATTCTCCTTATTGATTTCTAGTTTCATGCCCTTGTGGTCAGAGAAGATACTTGGTAGGAATTCAGTTTTCTTGAAATTGCTAAGATTTGTTTTGTCTAACATATGTCTGGCCTAGCATATGGTCTATCCTAGAAAATGTTCCATGTGCACTCGAGAAGAATCTGTATTCTATTGTTGTTGAGTATAATGTTCTGTGTATGGTAGGTCCATCTGGTCTATAACGTTGCTCAAATCTGCTGTTTCCTTATTGATTCTCTGGACGATCTATCCATTGCTGGGAGTCAGGCATTAAGGTCCCAAGTATAATTGTGTTCCTATTTGAGGTGAAACTTCTTTATTTTTGAGAGAGAGAAAGTGCAAGCAGGGGAGGGCCAGAGAGAGAGGAGGACAGAGGATCCGAAGTGGGCTCTGTGATGACAGCAGCGAGCCCGAGGCTGGGCTTGAACTCAGGAAGTGCGAGATCATGATCGGAGCTGAAGTTGGCCACTCAGCCAACCGAGCCACCCAGGCAACCCATATTTGAAGAGAAACTTCTTTTTTTTTTTTAAGGTTTTTTTTTTGGGGGGGGGTGGGGGGGGAGAGAGCACGAGCAGGGGAGGAGCAGAGAGAGAGGGAGACAGAGAATTCCAAGGAGGCTCCACACTGTCAGCATAGAACCCAATGCATGGCTCAAACTCACGAACCACAAGATCATGACCTGAGCCGAGGTCAAGACTCAGCAGCTTAACTGACTGAGCCATCCAGGCATCCCTGAAGAGAAACTTCTTAATGGTTACAGGATTTTACCTTGGTTTAGTACATCTGTACATAATACCAAGACCTCTGAAGCCTTCTAAATCCCATAAGTCTATTTTTTTATTATCAAGGTACCATGCCCATAACATAAAATTCAACATTTTCAACATTAAAAATTTTTAAAAAATATTTATTCATGTTTTGAGAGACAGAAACAGAGCACGAGCAGGGGAGGGAGAGAGGGAGTCACAGAATCAGAAGCAGGCTCCAGGCTCTGAGCTGTCAGCACGGAGCCCGATGTGGGGCTCGAACTCCTGAACCGCGAGATCATGACCTGAGCCGAAAGAGTTGGACAGTTAACCGACGGAGACACCCAGGTGCCCCACAACATTTTCAACATTTTAAGGTGTACAATTCAGTGGCCGTTGGAGAGCTTCAAGATGGGAACTGATGACGAGACCAAGGCATGATGCGAGGGTTGGAACTTTCAGCCTTGCGTTAATCATCCGTGGCCAGTGATTGAATCCATCGTGCTAGGTAAAGAAACCTACATAAAACCCCCTTAGCACAGAGCCCGACGCAGGGCTCGAACTCACGGACCGTGAGATCATGACCTGACCTGAAGTCGGACCCTTAACTGACTGAGCCACCTAGGCGCCCCTGGACCTCACTTCTATGTACCTCTTCAACTGGCTGTTCATCTGTATCCTTTATAATAAGCTTTATCATCAACTGGTAATTGTAAATGTTTCCCTGAGTCCTGTGAGCCGTGTAGCAAATTATGACATCTTTGGAAGGGGTCATGGGACCTTCCAACATTTATAGATGGTCAGCCAGAAGTATGGGAGGCCTAAGATTTGCGCCTGGCATCTGAGGTGGGGCACAGTTCTGGCAGACTGAGGGCTCAACCTGTGGGGTCTGCAGTAACTCAGGTAGGTAGTGACAGTTGAGTCAAATTGTAGGACATCCAGTTGGTATCCAGAGATATGGAGTTGGTCGTAGTGGAAAACATGACCTCAGGGCTTCCTCTTGGGATAGATGCGGCTTACAGGGTGTGATACGGACGGCTCCTTGGCTAGGCTGGCCCCGTATTCTGTCCTGGGTGAGCTGGGCCAGAAGAGTTTGATCTGCATGTGGTCGTGTTGGGTAGGATGGGGTGGGAATATGGAATGTGATTGGGCTTACGTGTGGAATTTCTCACCTCCTTCACTGCCACCCTCTTCCCGTCCCACCCATGTGCTCCTCGTGACCTCTTTTCCCCAGAACTTTCATCAGAGGGTAGGGGGTTTTATCCCTCGGTGGTTTGTTTCCTTCTGAGATCCAGGCTGAGGAGAGGGGACCAAATACTATTTTTCAACCACTTTATCTTTAGGCAGCTGGCTTACAAAATCTGGACAGTACCCAGCTGGGTCCTTCTGACTCGTATAAAGTGATCTTTTGATTCATGGTATGCTTCTCAGCAATGGCTTGGAAAGTCAACACCATCCGAGAGGCTAGTTGGCTGAAGGTGAGGGTAGTTGGGGAGGGGGCAGTCTGAGCCCGCCCGAATTTACTATAAACAGTGACTTAGTTGTTCTCCTCTGTCTAGTTTTGCATGTAATCTTTAAACAGTCTACCTCCAGTTACCGAGTAACAGGCAGAGCTGGGTTTTGCGGGTCAGTGTGTTCCCGGGGGCTGCTGCTCACTCATTAACACTTCTGGAAGAGCTGCGCGTCCTGGTTAAACTTCAAATGTTTTGCAAAGCCACGGGCCATGTCGGAGACATCCACCAGGCTGTGCATGATGACTTAATTCGTGAGCAAGCATCTAGGACCCTAGATGGAGTCAGAGCCCTCACTGCCACCAACGGGGAGCCTCTGGGGTCAGATCTGGAGCTGAATCCCAGCTCGGTCCCTTACGGGGCTAGATAATGACAGATGGCTCACCCTCCTGGCCTCCATTCCTTGACTGCGATAGGATATCACCTAAGCTGAGCATTGTCCTCAGCTCTCGGCAGGTACTTGCTAGATATTGTGACCTTCCGTGGATGTCCCGAGGGGACCACGGGGACCCGAACAGATGGTCAAATGAGGGGCTTGGGATTGTTTCAACTAAGTCTAGATAAAGAAAGCACAGAATTTGGCAACAGGACTTTATTGTTCAATACTGGGACGTTCTGGGGCTGGGACTGTCTGTCGTGGCTAGAAGTGGACCACGTGACACAGGGGGTCGCCATTCCAAGTCCCTCTCAGGCTACTCGTGGCCTGATGGCCACAGGGCATGGTTGCCTGATGTCCCCGGAGGTGAGGCATCTGTCCCCCACCTGCCATGCTTCCTATACAAATTAAATACAGGTCAAGTCACGAGACTTCACGCCCAGTGTGGGGATTGAACTCACAAGCCTGAGATTAAGAGTCGCACGCTCTACTGACTGAGCCAGCCAGGCCTCCCCTTTATTTTTCCCAGACCCCCTCTGAGTGCAGGGGGGCTCCCCTCCTCCAGCCCCCTTTGAGCTCTCCCCCATTCTCACGGTCGGGACTTGCTCCCCACTGGGGGGAGGGGGTGGAGGACACCGAGCCGCACTTTGAAGCCGCTCTCAAGCACGCGGCCACATTGTGGGCTGGAGATGCCACCATCGTGCTCGGTTTAATGATCAATTTATTGCCTGCCGGGAAGCCCTTTCTGACCCGGTTCGGCCCTCAGCTCCTTTTGCTCAGGGCTGGCGCCTGCCTCGGGATGGAGGCAAACAACTCCACTGGCGACCCCCGTGCTCCCAGCCCGCAGCTGAGCGTGACCGACCTCATCGTCATCACCGTGTATTTCGCCCTGAACCTGGCTGTGGGCATATGGGTGAGAGGCCTGCGGTGGGCGGCCAGCCAGGGTGGGCACCGGGGGGTGGGAACTGGGCTGGCAGGTCCCCGAGGCATCTGTATCGTGTCCCCTGGAGGCCGGGGGTCCCCCGGGGCCCTCCTCCCAGCCCTGGGGTAGATTCATCTGGGACCTTGACCAAGCCCCCTTCTCTTTGGGCAGTGGCTTCTCAGTCTACAAAGTGAGGAGGAGGAGGGCTTCTCTGTAACAGGCAGGCTTCGCGGGAAGTTCACTGAGCGTCTGTGCGGACAAGCTGGGGGCCCGGCACGGCTCATCGCCTTCTTGGCCTCCGTTTCCCCCATGTCAGATGGGCTCATGGTCTGTTCAGAGGAGGGGAGAGGCACACGGAGCCTGGGGATCTTTACTTTTAAAAGCTCTGTGTCCGGAGGTGGCTCCGTAGCGCAATGGATAGCGCATTGGACTTCTAAAAGCTCTGTGTCCGGGGCGCTCGGGCGGCTCCGTCATTTGAGCGTCCGACTTCAGCTCAGGTCGTGATCTCCCACTTGCTGAGTTCAAGCCCTGCATCCGGCTCGCTGCTGTCATCACAGAGCCTGCTTTGGATCCTCTGTCTCCCCCCGCCCCCCACTCTCATCCTCCCCTGCTTGCACTGTCTCTCAAAAATAAAAATAAAACCTTAAAAAAAAAAAAAAAAGCTCCCTGTCCACCAGCCTAGCCTAGTTCCTAAGCGAGTTTCTCTCACTTTCTATAGGAAAGAGAAGTGATTCAGGCCATCACAGACTCCAGTGGCAGTGAGGGTCCTGCTAGGCAGGCGCTGTGCTCGGCACCTGGTCCCCACCGCCCCGGGGCAAAGGCCAGCCCCATTTACAGATGAACCCCAGCGCTCTGGGGTCTGGGACTTCCCCAGCGAACCCCAGGTCCCGGTACATAGGGGAGAGGTCCCTCCTGTGTACTCATAATGCTGACCTTGGAGGCCTTTCTGGTGAGGACGTGAACACAGAAACCAGCTGTGGGTTTGCAGAAGTCAGGCTCGTCCTCCTTGTCCCCAGGAGTGCCCGGGCCAGCAGCCCTGAGTGCTGACACATGGTCTTTATCTACTGGGGGAGAATGAGTATCCCTATCTTGTCTTCCCTGGCCGCTGATTTAAGCCAGAGGGCCAGAGGTCAGCAAGACCTAAAGAGGGAAGAGGAGGGAGAGAAGGCCTCCCCAGTCGGTGCGGGTGGGAGAATTTACTTGCAAGTGCACACGTAAGAAAATGTTTTGGGTATCTGAGGCCAGGCCCTTTGCCACCCGGTGACACGGCCCATCAGCCTTGCCGCCCAGGACTCGCCCCCTCCCAGCTCAGCCTTCCCCTGCAGGCTGGTGCTGTGTGCAGCGGGGCTGTGGGAGTTCCACCCTGCCCCTCCAAGGCCACAGGGCTGTGAGCACAGGCAGAAAAGAAGAGAGCCACTCAAGGAGTACACCCCGGAGCCGGATCCCACAGGGGTCAGATGTAGGCGTTCATCACCCAAAAGCAGATGGAACAAGCTGAGCTGGGCTGGGCAGGTGCACCTGCAAAGGTGCTGACGGTGGGGTTAGGAGAACCCAGGGGAGGGCCTTTAAGGAGGCGTCACAAGCGACCTTGGGCTGAGCTTTTGCATCTCTTAGGGTATCTGTGAGTAAGGGACCGAAAACCTGTATCAGATGAGCTTGAACAATGAAGGAAATATAATGACGTCCATTCTGAAAAGTCCAGCAATAGTGAAGGCTTCAGGTACGGTAGGATCCAGGGGTTTCCAGAGTTGCATCAAGGCTGTCGCTGCACTTCACTTTGATTTTCTCAGCCTCCCACGCATGTGTGGCATTGTCCTGAGTCCAGTTTCCCTCACAGAGGTGAGATGCCCAGCCTGTCTGGTTAGCCTGGGTTCAAATCCTGACTCCATCACTTACTAGCCACTTTCATCTGTGAAAGCCTTGACTTTCTCATTGGTAATACGAAGATGGTCACAGTACGTACTTCACGGGGCTGCTGCAAAGACTCAACACCTCGGGGCACCTGGGTGGCTCAGTCGGGTAAGCGTTTGTCTCTTGATTTTTGGCTCAGGCCATGATCTCGTGGTTCGTGGGTTCGAGCCCCGCATCAGGCTCCGTGCTGACAGCTCAGAGCCTGGAGCCTGCTTCGGATTCTGCGTCTGTGTTTCCCCCCCTCTCTGCCACTTCCCCGTTCTCTCTCTCTCTCTCTCTCAAAAATAAACATTAAAAAAAAATTTTTAGGGGCACTTGGGCGGCTCAGTCAGTTAAGCATCTGACTTTGGCTCAGGTCCTGATCTCACAGTTCGTGGGTTTGAGCCCCACATCGGGCTCTGTGCTGACAGCTCGGAGCCTAGAGCCTGCTTTGGATTCTGTGTGTGTCTCTCTCTCTCTGCCCCTCCCCTGCTCACGATCTGTCTCTCTCTCTCTGTCTCTCAAAAATGAATAAATGTTAAAAAATAAATCAAATTAAAAACTTAAAAATTTTTGTTTTAATTAAAAAAAATTTTTTTTTAACGTTTATTTATTTTTGAGACAGAGAGAGACAGAGCATGAACGGGGCAGGGGCAGAGAGAGAGGGAGACACCGAATCGGAAGCAGGCTCCAGGCCCTGAGCCATCAGCCCAGAGCCCGACGCGGGGCTCGAACTCAAGGACCGCGAGATTGTGACCTGAGCTGAAGTCGGACGTTTAACGGACTGAGCCACCCAGGCGCCCCCAAAAAATTTTTTTAAATAAAATTATATATAAAAAAAAGACTAAACACCTCATAAAGGTAAAGCACTTGGGACCAACTCTGCCACAGAGGGGCACTCGGTGAATATTAACTACGTGAACTTGGCTGTCAGCACCCTCAGAGTCCCGGCTTCTTCCTCCGCCTCCCAGGAGGCCAGGAGCAATCCCAGCTTAAGTCCACAACTGTCCTGAACCAGGTGCGGCAGCTAAGGAATGTGATAGTCTCCATGGCTTAGATGACTCAGGGCTCCTGGAACTGGAGACCGGGCCGGGGCCACTCAGGCCAATTGCTAGGAAAAATGAGACCCCTTTAGGAAGGGAAGGGGCAAGAAGGAGGCAATTGGCCACGCCTACCACATCCCTGAAAGATGAAAGGACATGTTTGGAAAAATCCCGGGCTAAGAACAGAGCCGCTGTGGAAGTTGCACAGTGCACAGCCCACAAAGCTGGATGCGGCCATCCTGGCCAAGACCGTGAGAGTCTTCAGATACTACTGTATTCAGTATGGCTGGGTCACAGCTCAGAGAAAGTGATGGAAGATGGGGTGGGAGAGAGGCAAGCAGGAGCCATATCCAAAGCTTTGAATGTCAGATGCAGACAATTCAGGTGAACCATCTTGAATCTGGTGGGAGGAGGGGGGCGGCAATTAAAGTCAGGTAGAAAGAGGCCTGTATATTGATCGATACTTTGTGATCCAGTCTTATGTTAGGATATATATGTTGGGAGAAAGGAATGCAAAATATATACCTAAATATACCTCCAGGGTCCCTCTTTTCAAATTTCTTCTGTCCTCAAGTTCACATCTATTCACTTTCTCCTGTCCAGATAGCACTGAGGGCTTGAAAAACCCATATAATCACTGACCTTTATTGGGCTTACTTACTAGGTACCAGGCACTGTTGTTAGAGTGTCACATGTATTAACTCGTTAAACCTCACAGAAGCCCTGCAAGGGAAGGCCCGCATGACAGATGAGGAAACTGAGACACAGAGGTGAGGTAATTAGCCCAAGGTCATACACAGGAAGCAAGGCGGCCAGGATTTGCTCCCAGGCATTCTGATTTCAGGTTTTTAATTATATTATGGAGCACAAAACTCTATACTCCCACCAACACAAAAGGTATACAAGAATACTTGAGTGATAATTCTTCGAAATGTATCAGAGATTAGAATACTAGAAGTTAGAAATCAAGGCCAAAAGGCTCTCAAAATCCTTAGCTCAAAGTCCTCATCAAGAGGCAAAAATCTCAGCTTCAGGGCACCTGGCTGTCTCAGTCAGAGCATGCAACGCTTGATCTTGGGCTTGTAAGTTCGAACCCCACATTGGGTGTAGAGATTACTTAAAAATAAAAATCTTAAAAAAAAAAAATCTCAGTTTAGTTACGCACTGTGGAATGATCAAAACTTAGACTTTGACCTGATAGGCTACAGTAACTGCCCTGAGGCAGTTTGGCGGGCCCGGGATAAGAAGTGTGGAGGATCCCGTCTTGGGCCAGCACAGGGCGTCTTAGTCAATGGCGACAGCCATGCTCATGGCCCCCAGCTCCCTGGTGTGTCCATCCCTCCCCCAGTGGGGGGCCAGCGGGGAGCCACCGGGGGCTTGGGCCATGGTCCAGAGCAGGCTGGAAGTGAGTGAAGGGAAGGAACGGGACCACGGGGCCCAGGAGCTGGGGTGGAAGGCTGTGGATAAGATTCTGGTTCCCTCTGTCCTTTCTGTTTTATTGATGTAATTTCACATCACATGAAACTCACCATTTAAACCATTTTAAACTGTATAACTCAGAGGTATCTAGTACATTCATTCTGTTTTACAACCATTACCTGTATCTGCTTCCGAAACTTTTTCATCACCCCGAAAGGAAACCCCATACCTATTAGCAATCATTGCCCCTTGCCCTCTCTCCTCGGCCCCTGGAAACCACTAATCTACTTCCTGCCTCCGTGGATCCACCTGTCCTGGACATTTCATATAGACGGAATCATACAATATGTGGCCTTTTGTGTCTGACTCCTTTTACTTAGCAGAATGTTCTCGAGGGCCATCGTGCTGTAGCAGGTGTCAGAACTTCATGCCTTCCGAGGGTGGGGTAATATTCCGTCGTACGGATAGACCATTTGTGTTAATCAGTCGTTGAGTGTCTGGGTTGTTTCCACCTTTCGGCTGCTGTGAACATTCAGGCACGAGTTTTGTTCGAACACCTGCTGAGCTCCTTTCTGCCTCTGTTCTTGCAGTCTTCATGCCGGGCCAGCAGGAACACGGTGAGAGGCTACTTCCTGGCGGGCCGGGACATGACCTGGTGGCCGGTGAGTGTTCTCTCCCCCTGCCCCGCATCTGATCCCGGATGCAGGTGCTGCCTAGGGGCTCATCCCTGCGGTCACTTTGTGTGTCTTCCTCACCCGAGGTCACCGCCCGGGGTGGGGGTGGGGGGCCCAGCGATGGGGCAGGTTGAGGCTGGCAAGGGGCCCCCAAGCTGGGAGCGTCGGGATGGGGTGCCGGGAATTGGCTTTGGCGTCTTTGGGGGCGGCTGCCTCTGCTGATTCTTTTTCCCCTCTGTCCTCCAGATTGGAGCCTCTCTCTTTGCCAGCAGTGAGGGCTCGGGCCTCTTTATTGGACTGGCGGGCTCGGGTGCGGCCGGGGGCCTGGCCGTGGCGGGCTTCGAGTGGAATGTAAGCAGGCAGGGGTGGACGCAGCTGCGGGAGGGTGCAGAGACCTTGAAAGGCGCAGAGACCTTGATAGGGCTCCAGTGGGGTCTGCCCTTGGCCACTCAGGGCAGCCAGTGTCTAGACGGGGGTTGTTCCCGGGGATGGATGGCCTTCAGAATGCCGGAGTGCTGGATAGGGAGCTTAGCCTTGGCCACAGAGGGAGGAAGAGGCAAATTCTTCCCCTCTTCAGGTTCTCTGGCAGGTCAGGTCTCCAGTCCGCTGGGCCCGGATGCAGGGTCTGTGGGAGCTGGGGACTGCCGTCCTCACCCTGTCCCTGTCCCCCTCAGGCCACGTATGTGCTGCTGGCCCTGGCGTGGGTGTTCGTGCCCATCTACATCTCCTCGGAGGTGAGTCTACTCCCGGGGACTCAGGGTGGCCTCACCTGCATCGGGGCCTTGCTCCCCTGGCTTGGTGATGCTGATGAACAGGAAGCCCGGCTTCACGTGGTAGAGCCAGCCCACCGCTCCCAGGGCTGCGTTTCTTCTTAGGCCAACTAACGTTCCTGTCAACTCATGAAGACACGTTCCCGAGGCCCTCAGCCTGGGAGCCGTGTCTGCTGGTTTCCACGGCCCCTGTTCGCCGCATCTGGGGGGCGATGCTCCCTCTACCCGAGCACACACCTGGGCGACACTGTCCCTGACTCTGCCCACTCCTTCAGCCCCACTGGGCAGCCACTGGATCCAGTAGTTTCCATTCCCTGGATCTCTCCCAGTCCTTCCCCATCGAGTCGCGTCAGTAGCTCATCCGGATTTGTCACCACAGCCTTCAGACTTGTGCCTCTGTCCCTAGTCACCGTCCCCGGTTGTGGGATGGTAATGGGTATGTGGGTCTGGCCTTGCCCTTGAGAAGCTCTGGGCCCTGACAACTGGGTGAGATCTCGGGGGAGTGCTTAGTTCCTGCCCCCCCGTGCCTCCCCAGATCGTCACCATGCCTGAATACATTCAGAAGCGCTACGGAGGCCAGCGGATTTGCATGTACCTGTCTATCCTGTCTCTGCTGCTGTCCGTCTTCACCAAGATATCGGTGAGCTGCCCCCCACCCCCCAACTCCCAGCATCCAGCCAGCATCGCCTGGAATCATCCCTGTTTTGAGGGCCCCTCAGACACACCTGACATCCTCTCATCTGTCTCTTGTTCAACAGCTGGGGAAACTGAGGCCCAGAGAGGGACAATGATTTGCCCACACAGTGAGTGGGATAGCTTGACGAGGGCTTCCAGAAGGCGGGTTCGGCAGCTGGCATAGTTGGGGGCAGAAAGCAGGCCTTCTGACTTCTGCTTTGCCCTGGGTCTAGATATGAGGGCGTTCGGGGTTCTCGCTATGAGAGGTCACTGGTGGGAGCCTGGGGGTCAGCCTGGATGTCTTCCCTGGGCCAGCGCGGAGGTGAACCAGGACTGCCCACTAGGGGGCGCTGAGAGCCTTCATGGTCTCTGGCGGTTCAGCGGCCGCAGGGAGCCCATCCCATGGCCGGTCAACTCCTTGGAGAAGCTGACCCCTGGCGGCGGCCTCCTGGTATTGGGGTGCCTCCCTAGTGGGCACCCCAGGCCTCTTTTCCCTTGGGAGCCTGGACCCGGTCCCCCTGGAAGGGTAAGGGCAGAAAGCGCACCTCAAATGTCGGGGTGGCTTGCGTGGGATTCCAGAAGGAAGGAGGGTTCAGAGGGAAGGTCCTTACAGACAATCTCATCCTGCAACCCCTGTGTGCAGATGAGGCCGTTGAGGCCCAGAGAGTGATGGTGACTAGCTCAAGGTCATGGTGAGTCAGGCGGAGACCAAAGAACCCAGGCCTCTGTCTCCCAGCCTCCCAGTCCCCGGGGGGGCCCCCGGCCGCTGCTCTGCTGCACCGAGGCAGCCAGGACTTGGCACTTCAAACCCCACACTGTGATGGGAGATGAGTGGACTTACCCTCCTATAAAATGGAAAGCAACCCACTGACGTCAAGGCTGGGGCTCCAATGCCAATGCTGGGCTTCCGGATGAGGCCGAGAGGGAAGCGGGAGGAACGCTAATTGCCCGGCTTGGTTTGGGCAGGACCGGGGACGCCTTGGCTGATGGCTTTGGGCTGAAACTGTTTGAAGTGCGTGCGCCCAGCTGGCCCCCAGAGGCCCTGACCTCACTGGGCGGAGCCCCACGAATGCCCCGGGTGTCTGTGCGTTCAGCACCCACCCCAGCTGCAGCCTGTCCTGACAGAGACCGCAGGGCTCACCTGCTGTCGTCCCTCAGGTGGGGATGCTGGTGTGCAGAGAACATTCGATAGCAGGGTGCGGGGATCACCACCCCGACCCTCAGATGGGGTCGGGGGCCACTGAGCCCCAATCACTGCGTGGCCCTGGGCTAGTCATTTAACCTCTGGAAAATAGAGAAACGGGGCACAATACCCTAGGCCACTTGGAGCAAAGGCCAACCATGGCCTACAAGATCCTCCAAGAAGGGGCCCCTGCTACCCTGCTAACCTCACCCGTCCCTCTTCTGTCACACACATCATTGCAGCCACACTGGCTTCCTTGCACATCCATGAACACACCAGACGTGACCCTGCCTCAGGGCCTTTGCCCTTGTGTTCTCTGCCTGGAACCTTCTTCCCCTGGATATCCACATGGCTCACGTCCTCACCTATGTCAAGTCTTTCAAATTTCACCTTCTCAGTGAAGCCTGCCCCTTCCCCGCTCTCCCTCTTCTCCGTACACCGACTATCTTCTGGTCTGAAGACAGTCTGCATAATTCACTTAGAATGTCTATTGTCTGCCTCCCTCATTTCTTCTGTCTGTTCATGGATGCGCCCCCAGTGCTACATGCCTGGCATAGCTCATAGGACTGAATGAAAAAAATACACGCCAGGGGCCAGCTAAGTTGGTCTGCGGCGGGCTGGAAAGTAAGTAGTTTTGGCTTTGCAGGACACACACGAGCTGCTCAGATTTGCTGCTGGAGGGAGAAACTCCACACCAATGTGTGTGGACTGGATCTGGCCTGTGGTCTCTGGTGTGCCAACCCCTGACATACATAATGTGTGCCCTGGCTGAGCACCGGATGATAAACACATTCCCTGCTTTCTGGGAGCTTAGTGTTCCAGACAGATAAGTAAACAGACGAATACAATCATAACAGTAAAAACGTTGATCAAAGAAGCAGAGGCGAGGCTGAAATCTACAAGGATGAGAGCAGGCTCCCTTTGGAGAGAGTGGTCTCTGTGGGGAAGGCCAGGCTTGTGGCAGCTGAGGGAAGGGGCGAGGCTGGAGCACAGGGAGCCGTGGAGCTCGGGGAGGGGTGAGCGCTGAAGGGACAGAGGGGGCCTGGTGGACGACGCCTGGACCTCTGGGCCTGGCTAGCTGGATTTTATTCCGTGCGCGGTGGAAATGCAGAGAACTTGATTTTCCTCTGAACAAGCTGAGTGCAGGAGGAGGCGGGGAGGGGCTTCCCAAGGGATGGGCCAGAGGGTAGACATGGGAGTATTTTGGAAACAGAATCAACAGCAGTGGCCGGTGGGTCAGGTGCCAGGGAGTGTGGCAAAGGTGAGAAGTTTCCGGAGCCCTGAAGGGACAGTGGTGGCCTCGATGGGGATGGGCCACCCCTGGAGGTCCCGCTCCCCGCTTCCGCCGGCCTCCGCTGAGGGCAGGGCTCTGTAGAGGGATGGAGGAGGCTGGGCCTGCCCCTGGGCCGGTCTCCATATCTGCTCACCCATTTTCCAGATAAGAGCCACCAAGGCCCAGGAGGCGGCATGACCTCCACAAAGCCATGTGATCAGGGACACAGTTTAGGGCTCTTAGCTTCTACGAGGCCGCAGCTCTCCTGGGCCCCCAAGAGACTGGGCTCGGGCTGCAGAAGGGGAGGTCCAGTCGGGCTGGGTGCTGTCTAAAGTTCCTGGTCGGGGACTCCCCGGGAGCCTGTAGGCAATCTCATATTCGCTGCGGCACAGGCTGTCGCTGGATGCCGTGCAGGGCCCTGGAGTGAGGACAGCGGCTGAGTCCCACCTCCACACTTGGGCCTGTACTGCTGCTGACACTGTCCAAGTCCTCGTGGCTCCTCGCGGCCCACCGCCCCAGACGGGAGTCCCTGAGTAGAGGTTAGGGGAGCAGGGCGTCGGAGAAGATAGTTCTGGAAGATGGAGCCTGCGGACTGGGCAGCCCCAAGGCACAGGGACCTGGCCAACCGAGGCCTGGAGGCCGTGAAGTGCTGGGCCTGGAATGGTGGCCAGTCTGGTGTGGCCAGAGTCACCTGGGCTTAGAGATGAGTGGCCGGGGCCTGAAGGCCAGCCACACAGATCAGGGCTCCGCTCTGAGGGCGGCCTGGGTGCGGAGAGGGGTCTTGGGTGGCAGGAGGATGAGCAGGCGGGAGGAAGGGGCTGCTGCTTTCTAGAGACCTCTTGTTCCCCATTCACCTGGCAACTCCAATCTCTGATACCTGTTGGAACCTGACCTCGGGGAAGTCCGTCCCCTCCCCAGGCTTCTGTGTCTCCTCCGGTCTGATGGGGGAGGGGGCTTGAAGAGTCCTTCCTGCTCTGATATTCACAACTCTGGGCTTCTCTCCTGGAGCTGGAGGTAGACACACGTACGAATGCACACACACACACACACACACACACACTCTCACACACCACCAAAGCCAGGGACCAGAGTGACGGGCTGCCGATCTCCTCAAAGCACCTTGTCAAGAGTCCACACTGGCTGGTCTCTCCAAGGGAGGGTAAAGGAGGGGCCTGGAGGGAGAGGGACAGGGAACACAGGCTCTGGAGTGACACCCGGGCTAGGCCGGGGCTCTGTGTCCTTAGGGCTTGGAGCCTGGGGGAACCGGGGGTCCACAAGACCGACTGGGTGGTGCTGGTCAGCTGGATGTCGGGCCAGGCACTGCAGTAGTTCGAAGGGGCCCCGTGCCCCCTGGTCCCACGCAGCCTCGCTCAGCCTTCTCGGGAGCCTGTTGGCCCCAAAGGTTGTATTTCAGGTCATCTCCCCCGAACTGAGCAAGCCCAGAATGGCACATTTGGAAACCTGGCAGGGTGGAGCCCCCTTGAGCTCACAGGACAGTCCTGCCCTCCTTCCCTGGGCTCCCAGTACAGTATGGGGGTGGGGGTAGAATTAGGGGTGTGAGGCTCACCCCAGGACTAGGACTCCAGCCCCATAGGCTGCCCCAGGGTCTGGGATGGCAGCGTCTGTATCCAGTGCAGCCTCTGGGGACCAGCCTTGGCCCGAGACACGGTCCTGGCTTCAGTTCCAACCCTACCGGAGGGCAGTGAGCAAGACTGCCCCCCTGCCCCCCCCCAGAACACGTCTGGTCTTTTTTCAGGACCGCCTGTCTAATGGGGAGCAGAGAACAGGGGGCACACCCAAACGGATATGGGCCTGGAGCCGTAGGCTGCAGATCTGTTTCTTCAGGCCCGTAAGGCTTCTCGGGCCTCCTTCAGGAAGCCCTCCTGGACTCCTCCTTGTCATGGACCCCTGGGAACCAAGGACACAGGGCTCCTCCTTTACATCTCCAGGCAGGGGCCAGACTCAATAACAACACTGCTCCTTGGTGGACATCGGCCACTCGGGACTTTATTAAATCAGCAGCATCCCCTGCACAACCGCTCGTCCACGGCCACGACCCCCTCCCGCCCTCCCAGCAGCGCCGGTGGGTGTGTGCGTGGGGCGTCTCTCCCTCCGTGTCCACGGGGCACTGAGGCCGCACGTCGAGTGAGCGGTGCCCTGAGTCCTGCGGTCACCTCGGGCCTCCGCACAACTTCCTCTCCCCTCCCGCAGATCGACCTGTACGCAGGGGCCCTCTTTGTGCACATCTGTCTGGGCTGGAACTTCTACCTCTCCACCACCCTCATGCTCGCCATCACGGCCCTGTACACCATCGCAGGTACGGCGCCCTCGCGGGGGTCGGGCGGGGGCCCGCAGACAGAGGACCTGACCGCCAGCCCGGGTGTCCACGTGGCCGGGCAGAGGTGTGCAGGGGCCTGAGAGGTGGGCGGGAGCCGGGGGGCCACCTCCCCGCACAGCCTGGCCGGCGGAGATTTGCCTCGGGCTCCGCCGGCCCAGCTGAGCGGTCCACAGCTCACCCACCTGTGAGAGGGCAGGGGACACGTACGTGGAACCGCTGTCCCTCCTCCCTCGGGGCACAGCTTTCTCCAGCTCCCTTTTTTCTACCCACAGGGGGTTTGGCTGCTGTGATCTACACGGACGCCCTGCAAACGCTCATCATGGTGGTGGGGGCCGTCATCCTGACTGTCAAAGGTGAGGGGTAGCCCCCCGCAGCCAGTGCTTTTGGTGGTCTGCCCTGTTAGGACCCAGATGCCAGCCCTGGGAGCCCAGGGGAGGAGGGGGTGGTGGACTCGCAAGGCCGAGCCACGAGGCGGTCAGCCCGTCAGCCTCCCCTGGGTGACAGAGGCTGTGTGTTCCTTTCCCACCTGTCGCCCAGCTGCCACTTGTCACCAGCTCCGGGCCGGCTCCGGTCTGGTGTGGAGGGGACTCAAGAATGCACCTGCCCTGGCTCAGGACTAGATGGTGACGTAGGGCCGAGGGCAGGTGCGCACACCATCCATGAACACTGCCAGGGCATTGATGGGCTCCAACTGTTTAAAATCATGTGCATAATCCCAAGAAGTCCTGCTACGGGTTGCTGGCCGATGGCAGGGAAGGAGAGAAGAGGGTTTAGACAGCTCGGTGATACTAGTCAAGGAACCCGGAGGAAGCTCAGAGGGCTCCCTCAATAAATAGGTAGTGAACTCCCCGTCCTGGGAAGTATGCGATCAGAGCCAGGAGGATCCCACAGAGGGTGAACAGAGGCCTTGAAAGCCTCCTCCAGACTCAGACTGTAGGATCCTCCAGCCTGGTAATTTCCGATCTTTGTATAGTGTTTGTACGTTTGCTCTGAGTACCCGGCCCGGCCTGGGCTCCGGGCGGCAATGAGGCTGGGGGCCCGGAGTCCGGGAGCAGGTTTCCTGCTTGGGAAAGGCAGGGGAGAGGGGCTTGCAGGTGAGACTAGGGATTTTCCTGTATCCAGACTTTGTGTACCTGCTTGCTTTCAGACCAGGGAGGAGACCCAACTGCAGGAGAGGGACCCAGGCAGCCGGGCCCAGCCTGGACGGGAGGGGTGGTTACAGACACAGCAAAAGCCGCAGATGGGCCAGGGTTTGGCCACACAGGGCCCTGACTCTGAGGTAGACGGGAACAGTGAGAGAGTGAATGTGCTCTGGCCTCGAGAGGAAAGACTTCTGGCTCGAGCCCCGGCCGGTGGGCCAGGTGGCTTTGGTCATGCCCTTGTCCCTTCTGGGACTTGTTTCTGTTCTCAGTGCTACATGCCAGCCATCCTCAGCTCTGCCAAAATCACATCCTTTAGGAGCCCCAGGTCAGGACTTTAACACTTTTAGACTCCCCGGGAAGGTCCTCCAATGCCAAGAAAAAATACTTTTGCTTCCTTGATTCGACAGTCTGAAGCTTGGCAGAGAACCCCTGCCCGAGGCCAACAGGCGTCCGGGGGCCAAGAGGACTGTGGTGTCCACGTGCAAAATGCTCATTTAATAGTATTATTTTTAAATACAAATAAAATAGTCATTTGAATTCCCCTGTTCTGGAAAACCCTCTACCCTCCACACCTCTCCAGATACTGGGAAAGGTGGATGGGAAAAAGTCAAGTTTGGTACATCGGGAAGTGGGGGCCCGGAGTCAGGGCCATCGGCCACCAGCCCGTCCCCGTCCCACCCCGACCCCTCCAGCCTTTGACCAGATCGGCGGCTATGAGCAGCTGGCGGCAGCCTACGCCCAGGCCGTCCCATCCAGGACCATCGCAAACACGACCTGCCACCTGCCCCGTGCAGACGCCATGCACATGTTCCGAGACCCCCACACAGGGGACCTCCCGTGGACTGGGATGACCTTTGGTCTGACCATCATGGCCACCTGGTACTGGTGCACTGACCAGGTGAGTGTCGCTGTCGCCACCCGCCCTACCTTCCTGCCTTCCGGGATGGGCCCTGGAGAGTCTGGGCGGCCCATCTGCCGATCCCTGGCGCGGCCCCAGGAACACCTGCGTGGTGAGTCTGGGCTGGGGCACAGGCCACGGACTGCACGGCTCCAGGCCCAGGGACAGGGTGCTAGGGTTCCTTGTGGTGCCGGGGGGCCTGGGCCCTCCGTTTAGAATCAGATGAGGCCCACTGGCCGCTGCCCGTCCTGGCCTTCAGGTGCTTTGACTGGGACAGTTTGGAGTAGGGGATTCCAAAAGGACTTGGATGCTCTTCAGCGACCCTGCCATCGGCCTGGGGGCTGGCATTTCGGGCCCGCCTTGGAGTCCCGGGATCTGCCAGCGTGCGGGGCACGGGGCCAGCCTTGGCCTGCCAGGGGTACGTGCTTGTTACGGCTGGGCTCGCTTTCCTGGTAGAGCTCTGGGTGCCATCGGCAGCCGCAGCGCGGTACCGCGGGGGTCCCGAGGTCCTCACGGGCCGCAGGAAGCCATCTTTATCCCTGGTCCCCGAGGCAGGGACTCTATAATGGGGGATCTGTTGGCCCTAGGAGAGAAAGAGCAGAGACAGTGAGGAGACCCCCCAAGGGCCAGGGGCAGGCGGCAGCCGGCTCACCTGGGTTTATGCCTCTTGGCCTTGCCACTCACCAGCGGGCGGTCCTAGACACGTTCGCCTCACTACTTTGTGCCTCAGTCTCCCCTCGTGTCACACAGCGATGGGTCCCGCCTTTCACGGTTACGGTAAGGCGAGTTCCTACCGTTCCTGCCCCAGCCTTCTCCACCCGTCCACCGCGGGTGGTGCAGTGCTGGTGACTGCGTGGGCTGGGTCTTCTTCTGGAGTCTGAATCTTGTCCTCCCTGGGCTGTGAACGCATCAGGTCACCTCCGCCAGCCACCTACCCCTCTGGGCAGCGGCGGGCAATGCCCCCCGCTCTGCCTGCCCGGGAAGGCCGTGGGCAGTTCCAGGCAGCAAAAGGTCTTGTGCCAGCAAAGCCTCAGACAACCATCTTACCCAAGGACCCCACCGCGCGAGTGAGGCAGCAAGGCCCAAGGGCCGACCCGGCCGGCCACCATGGGATGAATGAGGAGAGCCTTCCCTGCAAGACATGCCCCTCCACTCCCCTTGGGCACCTCTGCTTTCCTCGCCACGCAGCGTGGGCCTGGCTGACACTGCCGTCTCTGGGCGGGACACAGGGCAGGAGATTTTCCCACGAAGGCCAAGTGAGTTAGCACGCTGCCTGGCCTCGAGGTCAGGGCTGAATGGGCCTTGCTGCCTGGAGAGGAGGGTCACACAGGGAGGCCAAGGCCGAACGCCGCTGACATTGGGGCTTCACGGCCCGGCTGCGGCCTCACTTCCCTGGCGTCTTCCCGCTCAGGCCTCGGACCAAAACCCCTCAATACAGGCACCTGCACCCCGGGTCCCGCTGGGTCTGCCTGGGGCACAACCAGGACTGGGACCAGAACCCCTGCGACATAGGTACCTTTGCACCGGATCCCACGTGCCTGGTGCTGCTCTGCTGTGACCCTCACCAGCAAGCAGGGGCTTTGCCTGACTCCACCCAGCCACTGGGCCAGGCCAGCCCCCCAGGATGCCCACTCTGGTCAGCACCAGAAGGCAGCTGTGTGTGCTGGGGCCACAGGGCTTTTCATGGTCTTTAGACTTTTCACTACCTCCTGGCTCATCTCCCACGTGTCACTGACACTCGAACTCAGAAACAAACTGACCCAATAAGGCAGGAGGCGAAAGGCCCAACGGGCAGAGAGCTCTACGGAGCCCCTCTCTGACCTCAGTGTCCCTGTCTGAAACGCAGGGGGCCAGGGGGCCTCCTGGGGTCCTGCCTGCTGTGGCGATGCACCTTCTGTCACCTGCTGCTCCTGTGGTTTCACGGGGAGTGTCCCTTTCAGGTGACAGCAGCAGCTACGTTAATCAGGACAGCGAGCGCCATTTTTCCCGGTGTGAGTGCGCGGCACCCGTAACCTGGTTTCACCCACGGGAAGGTTCTCTCGCCTTCACCTCACGGCCGAGACAGGCAGACAACCAGGCCAGTTCAGGACTTTCCCAGAGTGGCGCCCGGGCCAGCACTGAGCCGTGGCTGACCCCGAGGCCGCACCCCAAGGGAAGCCTAAACTTGGGGAACTCGCGACCGGCCGGGCGTGAGCTGGGCCACCTGCATGGTGCCTCGCTCGGTCCTTGCAGCAACCCTGCGGGTCAGTGTTAGTAGCCCACTTTAGAGATGAAGGCACAGGGGATCAGGGAGGTTAAGCGGCCGAGCACGGGGAGTGGGCAACAGCTGCCGGCCCAGCCCGGGCTGAGAGGTCGTGGGGACGCAGCAGCCCGCTGACACTGCAGGGAAGGGCCCGGCCCTGCCGCTCGCCTCAGCTTCTCCAGCTGCAGAATGGGGTGACGGCAGCTGCCCCCCACCCCTGCCTCCCAGGGCTGCCCGCCACGAGCACAGAATGAAATGATGGGAATACAATACACAGGGTTTTAGGGAACTGCTTTTTCTCTTCCGTGAGGAGCGCAGCCCTGGGCTCTTGCACCCACAGGACATCAGAGAATTGCGTCTAACCCCCTCATCGTCCAGACAGGGAAACTGAGGCCCCAAGTGAGGCCACGACTTGTCCCAAGTCAGAGGTAGCCGGTGCCAAAGCAGGATTGAGGTCAGCTTGTCCTTCATACTCAGGGTTGCCCCTCCAGACCCTGTAACGAATGCTCTATCATGTCTCAGAGGAAAATAAATGCTGGGAGCTCTCCGTTCAACCAGCATGTCTGGAAAATAGGTTAAAATCACACATTCTTACTTCTGAACTGCAGCTGGTGACTTAAACTGCAGAGCACCAAAAGAAAAATGCTTCGATTTAGAAGGTGTAGATTGTACAACTCTGTGAACAAACACACTAAAACTGTGTATTAGTTTTGTACAGTTTATGTGGCTGAACTCTATGTGAATTATACTT
Source organism: Panthera tigris (assembly GCF_018350195.1). Classification (NCBI taxonomy): domain Eukaryota; kingdom Metazoa; phylum Chordata; class Mammalia; order Carnivora; family Felidae; genus Panthera; species Panthera tigris. The sequence continues at coordinate 10,890,779 of NC_056673.1, read as the reverse complement.
CCGCAAAGCTGTTTATTATTACTTTTTTAATGTTTATTTACTTTTGAGACAGAGAGAGACAGAGCATGAACAGGGGAGGGTCAGAGAGAGGGAGACACAGAATCTGAAACAGGCTCCAGGCTCTGAGCTGTCAGCACAGAGCCCGACGCGGGGCTCGAACTCACGGACCGCGAGATCACGGCCTGAGCCAAAGTTGGACGCTTAACCAACTGAGCCACTCAGGCGCCCCGATCCGTAAAGCTGTGAAAGAAAGGAAAGAAAGGAAAGAAAGGAAAGAAAGGAAAGAAAGGAAAGAAAGAAAGAAAGAAAGAAAGAAAGAAAGAAAGAAAGAAAGAAAGAAGGAAAAAAAGAAGAAAGAAAGAAAGAAAGAAAGAAAGAAAGAAAGAAAGAAAGAAAGAGAAAGAGAAGAAAGACACAGAGAAACAAAGAAAGAAAAAGGAAGGAAGGAAGGAAAGAAGAAAGAAAAAGAAAGAAGAAAGAAAGACAGGGAAAGAAAGAAACTCATAATGTCAGAGCTGGGAGGGATCTCAGATGCCATCGATTCCAATTATCTGTCCCTCCTCCCATGCTGCAGATCTGCAAACTGAGGCCCAGTTAGGATTTGCCTCGGGCTACATGGGGAGCCACGCTCAGGCAGCTTCTAGCACCCCTCTGCTACTTGACCACAAGCTTCCCCAAATCCCTGGGTTTAAAGCTCCAGGCCAGTGATACAGAACAGAGGCACCCCCAAGCGGGGCTGAGACTCACCCCCTCCTCGTGCCCCCAGGTCATCGTGCAGCGGTCGCTGTCCGCCCGGGACCTGAACCACGCCAAGGCGGGCTCCATCCTGGCCAGCTACCTCAAGATGCTGCCCATGGGCCTGATCATCATGCCAGGCATGATCAGCCGTGCGCTGTTTCCAGGTAGAACAGACACCGGGGGCTGGGCCGGGGCTGCAGGGGGTCCAGGGTTCTGGGTCCCTGACCTGCAGTGCTCACCGGGAGGAGAGGCAAAGGACGAATGTGAGGTGTTTCCTAGCCTTAGGGGAGAGGGGAGGAGAGTGCTCCCCAGGGCCATAATCAAAGGGATTGACATGGAGGTGGCTTGGCATAAGGTCCAGACAAGGACCACTTACTGCCGTGTGACCTCAGGGCTAGAAAGAACCATCTCGGTGCGCTCAGCAAACAAGGGAGGGGGTCAACCGCTATGGCAGGGCAGAGTTGACTGCCTGTAACACCAGTGTCTGAAATCTCTGGGTATGTTAGGTGCGTTTCCTTTCGGCTCCCAGTGGCTGGCTTAGGTTGACTTTGTGGGGCGCTGAGGCTGTGGATGCCCAGCGTGGGTTGGGACCAGCCACGCGTGTGGCCCTGGGTGGTTGCCACCTACCCCCTCCCTCTGCTCGTCAGTTTCCCCATCTGTACATAGCGTGCAAAGCTGTCTGATCTGGGGATGCGGCACCCCAGCAGGTGACCACACTGGGTGCTTGGGGCTGGGGGAGGGGCTCCCAGGACCCCTCACGTGCGGGGACCCCGACCCACCTGGGTCTCCTTGTCCGTGGAGTGCGGAGCCTGCATCCTCCTTGGAGTACCCGCCTCTTCTCTCTCCCGACCTGGGGCCCACGGCGAGCCACCCAGGGGTCCAGCAAAGGTCCCGCGGGTCATGTGGGGGGCACTCAGCTGTCGTCGGGGGGGCTGGGCTGGCCCGTTGGCTACCTGCTCCGAGTGGCGCCTCTGCAGAGGGGCTGAGCGCCCCCTCACCTCAAAGTACTCGTCTGACACAGAAGAGGAGGCCGCCGAGGGCCGCCGGGGGCCAGGGCCGAGGCCAGAGCTGCCTGAGAGGCTGTCCTGGTCACTGAGGGTCACATAGTCATCATCATCTTCCTCCTCTTCCCCATCTAGCCCATTGGGGATCACCGCTCCGTGGCCGTCAGGGTCATCCTGGGTCACAGACACCTGCCGCTGGAGTGGGGCATGGCCTGGGCCCGGTGTCCTGGGCGGCTCATGGTCTGTCCCATTCTGGGGCGTCTCCTCCCCTGGGGCCTCCAGGGCCCAGTCCACACCGTCGCCGCCGTGCTGGGCAAGCAGCTCTGCCACAGGGACTGTCCGGGGCTTGGGCACGGGGGGCTGTGGCTCAGGGTCCCCCTGGGGAAGGCCGTTCTTAGCGTTCTCAGCTGGGACCCTGTCCTCGGGGGCACCGGGCCCGGGGGTGGGGCCACAGTCCTGGCTTTGCCTCCACAGCTGGGTGCCAGCTTGGGAAGTGTCTCGGATCTTGATGCGGTTCATCTGGCTGGGCTGGGGGTTCCAGATGTTGGGGTCAATGATATTGATGTAGCCCAGGATGTCACTGCCGGGCTCCGGGTCCGGCTCCACCCACGTGGGCAGGTACTCGAACATGTTGGCCCGCTCCAGGTTGAGCAGCCCAGGGTGGATAGGCGGGGGCGCCTCGGCGAGGTCTCCCGGCCGCTCGGCCAGCGCCGCGCCCCGCAGCCCCGGGGGCTTCTTCCCCTCCTGCTTCTCAGAGGAGGTCTTAGCGATCTCGTCGGCACTCTTGGCCTTGACCAGCGCGTACTTGGGGTTGACGAGCTTCTTGGCTACCGTGCCCGAGGGCACCAGTGGTACCATGGAGGGCAGCACGATGGGCTCCGGCTCCGGCTCCTTCTCCATGGGGACGCCCTTGAGGCTGACACCGTGGGACATGAGGTACAGCTCCTGGAACTGCCGGTCAAACATCTCCACCACCTGGCCAGACAGCACGGAGATCACGTTGCGGTCTGTCCTCGCGGCCGACCACGTGAAGCTGCAACACAGGGGGAGGGGGCAGCCCGGTCAGGCACGTGGGGGCCTGCCCCCCTCCCTCCAGCCTGGGGCCCCCCACCGTGCACCCACAGGCCGGTGTTCATCAGACTGTGGCCACGGGGCCCCGGATGGAACCAAGAAGCGAGCAGGGGCAGGGAACGGCACAAGCCTCGGGGTCAGACCTGAGTCTGGGACAAGTCGCTTACACCGAGGCCGCTCCCACCTGTGTAAAACAGCACAGCGTGGGGCTCCTCTTGGGGGTTAGGGCCCCCTGTAAGGCCGCTCACAGAATGCCCGGAACATCCCTGCTGTCATCCCGTGCACATGGCAGGTGCTATCGCCCGTGACTTTGCCGCCAAGCCCAGCGTGGCTGTGGGCAGCCCCCGCCCTGTGCCCCCTGCTCGGTGGGGCTTGCAGAGCTGGGCCACAGCCATCCTCATCATGGCCCATCCTCGAAGGCGGCTCTAGGAGTGACCGCCCTGTGCGCCTGGCCCACACCCATCTCTAGGCTGGTGACACCTTAAGCTGGAACAACAGTCTTAAAGACAAAAGCCCTCCCCAGCCCGTTTCCGGAGACAGGCGGGCGGCGTGAGGGCGTGCCCCAGCCCCGCTCACACCTCAGCAGTTTTGGGACCAGTGAACCGGAATAACCAGGGTGTCATAAGGCAGGATTAAGGGCAGAAACCATCTGGGAACCGGAGCCACCTCTGTCCCCAGCCCCCAGAAAGCTGGAGAGTCACCTGTAGGAGCCGCAGATGGCCCGGTCTCCATCCACGAACATGAACTTCTGGGCCAGGGCACCCTTGAACTTGGTGGCCGACCGTGTGAAGAACTCTGTTCCCCCGCTGCTCCGCACCCTGAGATTCTGTGTTGGGGGGACAGGAGGCAGAATTACATGTGATCAGAGCACTGACCACACTGGCGGGGTGTGCGGGGGACAGGGGCTCGGATGGGGAAGGATGGGGCAGTGAGGCCTGGAGAAAGGGGGTGTTGTACGTGGAGACCACAGGGTCTAGACCAAGGTGGAGAGTGCAGCGATATGAAGGTAGAAAGTGGGGGGGGGGGGGTGACAGTGACAAAGGGCATGGGGCAGGGTGGTCTGGGTGTGACCCGAAGGCTGTCCACAGGGCAGCCCTGGGCAGGAGAAGACCTGCGTGGCCAGGCCAGCTTGGGAAAAGCCGGTGCAGGTGGCGGGAGGCTATTGCAGGGTCTTGAGCAGGAGGGGCGTGCAGACACAATTTAGAAAAGTCCTCTGGCGGCTGTGCAGCTGAGGATGGGGGGGCCTGCTCTCGGGGAACCTGGGGATTGCACGCGGGCAAGTCTGTGGCCTTCCCAGGGTGAGTGAGCGGCCCTGTGGCTCCAAGCAAGCTAGAAGGGCCCCGAGAGACCATGGGAAGGGAAGGGAAGACCCAGAGGGAGCAGACCCGGGGCCACCACTGCCTCCCGTCAGAGCCAGGTCGCTCCTGCCTTTCTCTGGACTCTCTGACCACCTGAGGCCTCCCTGGTGCGCAGTCTGTGGGGCCCTGTGGCACTCTCTTTCCACCAGGAGAGCTGGGGCACAGCAGACCCCAGGAAGGGCAAAGCGAGTGCGGCTGAGGCCCAGGAGTGGAGGGGACAGTTGAGGGGACCCCAAAGTAGAGCCTCAGGATGGGAAGGACACTTGTGCTCATCTGGTGCAGGTAATTCCCCAGAGTGTGTTAGAAACCCAGGCTCCCGGGTGCCCCCAGAGATGTGCCTCCGGAGGACTGGGGTCAGGCTGGGAATTTCATTGTTTTATCTATTTATTTTGAGAGACAGAGAGAGAGAGCACAAGTGGGGACGGGGCAGAGAGAGACAGGGAGAGAGAGAATCCCAAGCGGGCTCTGTACCACCGGTGCAGAGCTCGACGCGGGGCTCAAACTCATGAACCTCGAGATCACGCCCTGAGCCGAAGTCAGATGCTTCACTGACTGAGCCACCCAGGCACCCCGGGAATTTCATTTTTAACACAAGCCCCAGTGAATCTGACACCTGTCCGGGGCAGGAACCCCCTTGACAGCATCCTGATCGGTCTGCCTACGGGTCACTGTGACAGGAGTCACTCCCTCCAGAGGGCATCATACCTCTGTGGCTTCCCCGTCGCCCTCGCCCACTCACTGGCCCCCGCTTACTAACTGCCCACTCGTACACTCATTCCTCAACCCTGCCAAGCCCCCAGCCACACACGCAGAAAGGACTGTGACCAGGACGCCCCGCTGGAGGTGAGGGAGGAGGCAGATGAGTTAGAGCCCCCAGTGTGGGGGGCCGGGACAGGCTCCAGGGAAAGCCTGCCATCGAAAGAGGGCGAGAGGATGAGTGGAGCAGGCAGGAAGAGGGTGCAGCATTCCAGACGTGGGAACACAAAGGCCTGGTAACAAAAGCAGCCTAAGACCCGAGAGGACTTCGCGGGAGGAGGGTGGGTGATGGAGCCTGTAGAACAGGCTCAGCCAGATGCCCATGCAAGACCCCACACCTGCTTAAGGGCCTGGCTCAGCCCTGTGGGCAGTAGGGAGCCATGGAAGGATTCAGAGCAGGAGTGACCGGGTTGGAGCTGCCCCTCAAGAACAGTTCTGGCACCCAACGGTGGGGCAGGGGGGGAGGGCGCATGAAGTGAATGAGAAGCAGGAAGTGGAGGACAGGGAGGGACGGCCTGAGTCAGGGCAGGGGCAGCGGAGAGAAGGGAGCGGGAGCCTGCCCTCCGCTCGGGCCCCCGGCCCAAGGGCGCTCCTGTGTCTGTTCCCTCTGTGATAGGTCTCAGACCCCTCTCCGCTGGGCAGCCCCAGGGCAGTACCCAGAGCTCATGGGGCGGGCATGGATGTCCACCTGGCTGTGGGCTGAATAATCGCTGGGTGTTGGGCCCAGCCCAGTAGGCAGATAAGCCTTTACTCCCAGGGCCGGCTCCCCTGCCCCCCAGGCTGCCTGTCTGTACACAGCCAGCTCAGCAGGAAGCTGGCCATGACCCAGGACAATTAGTGCTCGTGACTTTGTACCCAACGCGGAGCATGCTCAGGGACCAGAAGTTGTAACAAAGATCCTGGAGGCGCTTCGAGGCCTTTTCCAGTCACCTGCGCCCGACCACAGCCTGGTTCTGTGGCTTCTGTGGGCTCCCGGCCCAGAGCTCTGCATGCTGGGGCCACAGGCCTCTCCTCAGCCCAGAAGAACAGCCTCAATTCCCCCCTCACCGGTGTCTGCCCCCGCCCACCTCAAAGCGTGGCCCCGTGAAGGGCCCAGGAGGTCACCACCTACATCTCAGAGTGACTCAACTCCAGGAGAGAGGCAGCCTTGGCTGTGCCAGATTCGCTGTGGGACTCTAAGTGGGTCTCTGGCCCTCTCTGGGCCTTAGTTTCCCTGTCTGCATGCTGCACGGATGGCCCCGACTCTCAGGCCCATCCAATCCCGGGGCTGTTTGTTCCCGGGTGGGTCCCGCCCCATGGGGCCTGGCCCAGATGAGGTAACGTCTCGGGAGTCAGGGCTCGGGTGAGCGCAGGGAGAGGATCCCACAAAGCTGCATTGTCTCCGAGCCCCGGGGCACCCCCAGCAGAGCACGGAGCAGGCAGGGTGGAGGGCACCCAGGCTGGCTCAAGAGGAGTGGCCGGGGCAAGCCCGTGGACCCTCTGGAACCTCAACTTGCTCGTGTGTCAAAGGGGCAGTGATGGGTCCCTGAGAGGACATCGGGGGGACGGCTGGGCAGCGTTTCATCCGCTCCAAGAGCAGCTCTTGCCCCAGCCACGTGTGGGGCACGGCGTGGGGGACACTAGGCTGGGGCAAACCTGTAGCGCCCTGCCTGTATCCCCCGCGGGGCCTCTTGAGCTCACAAAGATGCCACTTGACCCTGTACTGAGCTGGCCGTGGCCCACACGGGGGACAGTGGTAGGCAAAGGGGGCCAGCCCAGTGCCCCTCCCCCCGGAGCTCTGGTCAAACATGGCTCCAGTCCTGGCACCAAACGGATGCCAGCTGGGCCTCCCTACACCTCAGTTTTCTCACCTGTGAAACGGGCCTACCCGCTCTTATGCTTCGGGGCTGCTGCGAAGACTGAAGGAAGCCACGGTGCACGTGGCTGAGGGCCAGCAAGGTGCCCGGCACTCGGTGGGGGCTCCATAATTTGAGGTGCCAAAGTAGGATGTGACACCACATGCAGTGTGCCCGGGATACGATCCGTTCTGCTCAAGGGGCAAGAGGGGACTGACACAGAGGACCAGAAAATATCTAGAGTGTCACAGGTCAGGCCCAGAGAGGCCAGGACTGTCGGCCGTGTGTGACTGCCAGGTGGGCTCAGGGAGGGGGAGTGACCGACCCATGGTCTCCCAGTAGGTGGAGTCCAGCCCCCAGCTGGACCATAGTGGCTCTCTGCAGGGACCTGCTAACATCTCCTGGGCCCGAGGAGAAGTGGGGAGGCCCGGAGACACATCCTGACCGGGTCTGGCCGGTGACAGCGAGATCGGGCCAACCGTGCAGACTGCAGGGGACAGAGCACCCGTGTCCCCATGCTGGGATGAACAACAAGAAGCTGAGATGAACAGCACCCTCAGGGGTAGGGGATGGGGCAGGGCTGAGCCAGCCCAGCTCCAGGACCCTGATGTCTGAGGGGCCCCTGGCTCTTCCCCTACGGTGGGTTGCTCACTGCTGGTATTCCGGGCTAGGCGATTCCCTGTTGTGGGGACTGTCCTGTGCACGCTTAACAGTGTCCCTGGCTGCTACCTGCCAGGTTCCAAGAGTACCCTCCCAGTCACAACCGTTAAAAAAGTCTCCAAACATTGCCAAATATCCCAAGCCAGGCAAACCCCGCTTGGTTGAGAAGCATTGCCCCACACCCCGAGTCCGTTACAGACCCAGGCCAGGATCAGAGACGGCCGGACTGGAGGGGAGGGGCACCAGAAGGGGGCCAAGGCTGGCCCGGCCAGCGTGGAACCCAAGCCACAGGCTGAATCCTGTATCCTCATCAAGTGCCTTCCCACGGCCACGGTGGCTGGAGTTTTCTTGTTCATCAGAAATAGGTCCGGCCTTAGCCCAAGTAGCTGCTGGTTTTTCCAGTTTGGCCGCACAGAGCCGACTCGCTTTTCAGATCAGTCAGGCATCTCACAGCTCTGGTCCTGTCTCAGCTGTGAGGCTGGAGGCCCAGCCTGGCTCCCCCCTGCCTCTGGGGCATCCCTCAGCCCTCAGTCTCACCCCAAATGTGACTGGGTCACCTGGCGTGGCTCATTCCCACACTCCCTGCTTGAGAGAGTCAGGGGCCAGCTGAGCCAGCAGGCTGGGGTGCTCGGGGATGGCCGGGACCCTCACACCCAGGAAGGTGCTGGTGTCTGTCTTCCCACTTGACCTCAAAATCAAAAGCAAGAGAGGGGCTGGCCCACACAATCCACCGGCTGTTTGCAGAATGTGTTGTGTGAGCTCGAGGCTCAGGAGGCAGGAGGCTCGGGTGCAGGGTGGTGGGCTGCCTGGAGGTGAGGGTGTGAGGGCAGTCCCCAGCCGGAACACAGCTTGAAGGGGAAGGGAAAGGGAAAACGAGGCCCAGAAAGATTCAGTATCTCTGCCCAAGGTTACAGTGCAGGTGGCAGAGATGGGCGCAGGCCTGGCTCCTGGCGTTGCCCAGACTGGTGCCCGACACCCCCACAGTCACAAGGATGACCCCACCAGGGTCAGACCTGTATCCTGGGCCCGTAGGAGCTGAGGGCAGGTCGCTGCAGAGCTGGGCAGGGGTGGCGGGCAGCCGAGGGCGGGCCCAGGGATTACCGGCAAAGGAAGTGCTCCTGAGACAGGTCCGGGCCCAGCTGGCCCGCGGGCAGGGAGGTAGGCCGAGCAGGCAGGCCCTCGACAAGGTGACACTTGGCCAGGGCTGGGCGCACAGGAGCCTCTGGCCACCTGCCCAGGCTGTGGAGCGGGCGGGCTCAACAGCAAGAATGAGGAGGTCAGGGTCACACGTTCTTTCCCAGGAAGGTACCTGACCCTCCGTGGCACCCAGCTCCTGGGCCCAACATTCCCCAGAGCAGGGAGGTGGTGAGCAGGGCAGAAGGTGCCAAGGACCCCTGGGGTGAGCTGCCCCTCCCATGCTTCGGGCTATGGCCTCATTTCAAGCTCAAGTGTTGGGGGGTTGGCCTCACACACACCCTCCCCCGCCTGGGGCCTGGGGTTTATAATTTCTTGTTATTGCCAACAGCCGCGTAACTCCCCTTAGCGCACAGAGCGCTTTTACAGCCATTGTCTCCTCTCATTTCATCCTCAAACAACCCTATGAGACATCATTACGGCCACGAGGCACCGGAGGCTCAGACAGGTGGAGCCACGTGCCCAAGGCCCACGCTGGCTTGGCACAGTGAGCCGTGCAGCCTTCTGGGTCACGTTCTCAGCCCAGTCCTGCCTCCCCCCCACCTCCTGGGAGCTCCGAACGCTCCGAGCAGACTTGCATCTGAGCCTCTGCTGCTGAGGAAAGGCACTAGACAGGGGGCTGGGCCTCGGAGCGGCCAATCCTGGGTTCAGATCCCGCCTGGCATGGACAAGCTTCTTCATCCTGCCCCAGGAGCATGCAGGCGCTGAGCAATGGGATGGGCGTCGGGTGTGCACTGGGCACGCGGCAAGGGTGCAGTGGGGATGGGCCCGGAGGTTCTCTGATCTGCTGCCCACAGGGCAGAGGCTTCTGTGGTCACCTTTCAAAAGACGCCTCTTACACGCTCTGGACCTCTCCAGCATGAGCTGTCTGCCCCGGGAGTCGACGCTCGGTGCTAATTACACGGCGGGCAGCGCGGTGGTGGGTGAGCGCGGGGCTTGGGGTCGGCCCGCCGGAGAGACCACATAAAAATGGCCCCACAGCCACAGACTCTCCGCCTGGAGAGCCCACAGCCACTTGAAAGGCCTCAGCGGGGATGGGTGGGCACAACTGACAGATACTGACAAATTACAGGCACAGGAGCCCAGCCCCTCACTGACCAGCCCGGCGTCGCGCCTTCTCCAGGGACTTTGCTCAGATCACAGGCCTGAAGCCCAGGGGATTCTGACCCGTCAGAAGCTGGGGCTCAGCCAGGAAGCCCCCACACCCCGTATGTTTAACCTAATGGGCAGCAAGTTAAACACCTGCACAGGTGCCTCCATTTCCCCATCCGTGAAATGGGAACAACTGCCCTATCCCATCGGGTCATCATGCAGAATAAATAAAATAACCATGTGAAGTGTCTAGGATGGGGCCGACCCAAGTGAAATACTATGGAAGTGTCAGCTGTTGTCATGCGTACTGATCTGTACTCTCTGGGGAACGTGCTGCCCACCGTAGGTGCCAAATGACAGCTGGGTGGAAGGAGGGCTCCTCCTGCCCGCAAGCGAGGGATCAAGTGCAGGGTATCTGAGCGGAAGAGCCCAGCCCCCTGGCCCATCTGCCTCTCTTTGGGACCAGTGACACCCTAGAGCCCAGAGACAGGAAGTGATGTGCTCAAGGACACACAGCAAAGCAGTGTGAAGAACCCAGGTTCACCCCAATCCCTCCACCTCTGCTCCATGGTGACCTTCTCTAGAAAACCCTTTCTACTCTGCTCTCCCTCCTCAAGTTTATTTCAACTCTGCAGCCATCAAGGAAGCCTTGCCTGACCTCAACCCGAGGAAGCTGCCTCTGTCAGAGCCAGATCGGTGGGTGGGTGTCACACAGAGAAAGATTCTGGCTTAAGCCCCCAAAAATAACTTCCTGGGAGTCACAGCTCTCCAGATAGGATGTAAGAAGCTGCTGGAGATCAGGTGGTGAGCACCCTGTCACTGGCAGTGTGCAAGCAAAGACAGGTAACCAGTGTGGCATGGGCTGCTTTGAAATAACATGTGATGTGGCACCTTGCGTGGGTTCCAGTGTCTGATCAACCCTTGATCAACATTTATCTTATCTCTGACTGTTGGAAGTAGTGTCCTGTCCCTCTGGGCATTCAGCCAGAGGTCAGGCGACCACTTGGCAGGAGGCTCTAGGGTCACTGAACTCTCTGTGCCAAGCACAGGACTCCATCCCTAGCAGGCAGGTGCTCCAAGTGTTTGTTGACCAACTGAATGACCGCTTGGTCATTCATGACCAGCCAAGCTCACCTTGAGGTGCCCCAGGTGCATGCGGGCCCGCTCACACATGTGCAGGAAGTACTTGACATTGCTCTCGTCCACGATGATGTACACGGCCACCTTCCTCTTGAAGCCGGCCTCCAGCAGGTCCTTGAAGATGTCCACGTCAGTGAACATGTCCATGACCACGGCGATCACCTGCGAGCAGGAAGAGACCGGGGCTGTTGGGCAGCGCAGCGGTGGGGACAGGTGCCTCGGCAGGACACTCAGCCCTCCCGCGCCCACCACCCTCTCTGGGCGCCCCGCTCGCCCTGCCCCCCACGGCCTCGGGGCTGGGACTGGACTCTCTGGAGCAGCGGCAAATAGAGGAGAAGCACATTCAACGTGCCCGCCGTTTCCGTAACACGAGACTGCAGAGAACAAAGCCTGTGTATCCTGGCCGGGGAGGCAGGTGCAGGGAAGACAGAACACCTTGGAGTCGGGGGCTGCAGCCTGAGGTTTGGAGCGTGTCAGGGCCAGTCCCCAGAGCAGCCTTCCTTGTGGGTGTCAGGGCTCAGCACGGGGGCGCCCTGTTTTGGTCCCTTCCTGGGCTGCATTCCCGAGCCAGAACAGCAGCCCACACCATCGCCCTCCACCTGCCACCCTGGGACGCCGAGATCAACCCGATGTATCAACAGCTAGGAAGGCAGCATCTGGCACAGCTGTTCTTGAGGTCACCCGTGCAGCTCGGGGCTGCTGTGGACTTTGGCAGGCTTTCTGCTGCCACCTCTCCTACCTGGCTGGACAGAGTCCAAACCAGCACGTGTGACATCTGTCCTCACAATGGCTGACCTCAAGCTTCCTGGACCGGGCTCAGGGTGAGACCCCAAGACGTCAGAGTGCATCTACCCCAAGCCCTAGCCCGACGTGGGCAGTGACACGCTCCAGGCCGGACAGGCAGGGGCACTGGCCTGAGTCAAAGCACAAGGAAGGAAGAAGCAACAGGGAAAGGACAGGGTGGTTGGGATGAGCTCCCCTGTGTGGTCAGCAGACGCTCGGGCCTGGTGGGGCTCGGTGACCATCTTTGGCCTTCTCTCTCATCCCCCGTCCGTCCCTGTCCCAGCAGGCACTAAGGGGGAGCCCATGAGAATCAGGGCCTGATGCTGACAACCAACACAGACATCCAGCCCCTCCAATCCTTCAAGGCTGGCACCACTGCCCTGTCCAGGGTCTGAGAACCTTCTGGAAAAGCCTTACACTGAGAGGCCAGGGACTCGGCCATACAATGAACTGGGAACAGTCAGGCTAGAACGTACCCAGGCCCGCTAGGGAGCCAAGTTCACCCCCACCCCCACCATGAGAGTGGCCTGCCCGGCTCCCCTCACTGGGATCCGCAGGCACAGGGTGAAGGAGAGGCAGCCTGGGACCTGCTGGGGATGAGTCTGCACACTCTGGTGAGCTCACCCAGCTGGTCCCTGCAGGCCCATTTGGGCTCCTCCCTGCCCTGCCCTGCCCCGGACTCGATCTGTGTGACCCTGAGCAAGACGCCTAGCTTCTCTGGGCCCAGCTTTCTCTTTGGCACAACGGGTGCAGTGGAGCTGTGGGCCCAGCCAGGGCGCCATGGTGGCTGAGGCCCAGGATTCACTCCGTTCTCTGGGGGACAGCCGCTCGCTGGCTCTGAGTCTCTGAGGGGCTGTTTCGGGTGGGGCAGAGGGAGTTTGTACGGACTACGCAGGGGCTATAGGGTAAGCAGGGAGGAGCCAGTCGAGGCAGACGTTGGTACCAGTTGAGGAGGCGCTTTCTGACCCGAAGTCAGGCAAAGGGTATTGATAGAGAGTGAGTTCCCCGTCCCAGGCGATGTTTAAGGAAAGGCCAGAGATTGCTTGGCGAGGGGGTGGATGAGAGGGCAGATGAGACACGAGGGCAGCCGGGTGGGCTCACAACAGCCTTTGATTTCACCGGTGGAGCATGATGAGACCCTGAGGTGGCTGGGGTGGTGGCAGGGACTTCCTCGCCTGGGATCCCACAGCCCTAGAGCCAGCCCTGGGATCCCCTTGGATAAAGCCGCCCCTGGAAAGGGCAGAGCCAACCCATTTCTCCTCCGAGGCGGCCATCACCCCTCGTTTCCTTGTCTCCCCCACCAGATCGGTCAGGCCCGGTTCCAGGCCCTGCCTGCTGTGGCAGATGGGGACCTGCCCTGGGCCTGGGCCGGGGGACATGCCCCAGCAGGACCCACTCCACGTGTGTCCTTCCCCAGTCGCCCTCTAGCAGGTAGGGCACTTGATCCAGGGATCATCTGCTGTTGGGCTGGACCTGTTGGGGCCAGCCCCCCATGGTGCATCCCTTCCACAGGGTCCCCGGGCTGAGCGCCAGCTCTCCCCAAACACTGGGTTCAGTGCCAGGGGGCGGTCAAAGGAGGGCTTGTAACAGGTGCCAGCTGACGCCGGGAGCAGGGAGGGGTGCTTGGTGCCCCCTAGGCCCCGGGATGATGCTGGGGGCGGGGGCTTGGTGCTCCCCACGGAGGCCCCCACAGCTTGCCCAGTCAGAACCAGAGGCTTCCTGGAGGCCCTTGACTTCTGCATGCAGATCCCCATTCTGTGCATGGAAGAGCAGGGGCCAGAGACTCGAGACCAGAACCCGGGTCTCTCGCCCCACCCAGCATGCCTTCTGCTTAAGAAAGTGAGAGCGGTCCCAGGCCCTCGCGCCGTGGGATGGTATAATGAGCCCCAATAACGGCTACCTCGTTCAATTCTCAAACATGCTGTGAGGCAGTGGTTGTTACTCCCGTTTTACAGATGAGGAAACTGAGGCACGGAGGGATTCACTCCCTTGCCTGATTATCTGTCTGGGTGGCTCAGCCTGCCCATAACACGGTGACCTCATCAAGGGCAGAGCCCCCCGTTCAGATCCCTCGTGGAGGGAGCCTGGCTTAAGGCGGGCCTCAGGGAGCTTCTGTCAACAGAGAATGTGACCAAGTGGCTTGGGCCGCAGCAATGAGGGAAGCCAGGGACAAGCCACAGCTCCTCCCGGGCCCCGGGTTTCCGTATCTGCCACATGGGGGTGTCGGCCTGGCTCACTGCTGTGGTCTATCCAGCCCACAGTGTGGCTTGAGCGCAAAGCTGCTGGCCCCACCCAGAGGGCAACACCAGCCACCTCCTGCTGTCCCAGCTGAGACACACTCTGCAGAGGTCCTGGGCAAGGCCAGGGCCAAAGCCGGGGAGAAGATGGAGGGGGAGGCTGGAAGCTGGAGGTGACCCTGTGCCCTGCCCAGGAGCCCTGCCTGGCTTGTCTGGGCCAGCTGGAGCATCTCACGGTGCCCACCACTGCCCTGCCTCCAGCTCTGCACCAGCGGCACGGGACTCCCCGCCTCCCTGGGTCGACACCCAGTCTGCAACTCCTGGCACCCCCAGAGCTGTTTCTCAGATTCCCTGTGGCCACAGGAACCACTCCTGGAGCAGAAGTGTGCTCACGGGACCGGTGGGTAGAGTAGGTCTGTGGAAGCGCCGGGGGAGGAAGGGCAGGAGTGAGACGGCTAGGGGGTTCTGCACGCAACTGGAAAACCCGGAAAACTGCGGACCGTGGGCCCAGGCTCCGCAGCAGCATCTCTCCCCAGGGGCCCCTGACCCAGCTGACCCCTCCCTAAAACCCCGGGCCTGGAGCCACACACACTATTCTCCTTGCTGGGCCACCTTCCTTTTCTCTTCCACACGGACGACTCCTATCCATGGTCAAACCCCAACTTAAATACCGCTCCCAGCTCCTCTCTGCCATTTGAACGCAAATCGCTTGTGCACTTCTGGAAGTGCCACAGCAACCTGCTGAGTGGCAACCTGTCTTCTGAAGGCCTGGACTCTGAGACCCAAGTCAGAGGTTCCCAGAGCTCCCTGTAACACCTGCCCCGCCCTCCTCGGCCACGGAGATGCGTGGAGAAGGCTCAGAGAGAGCCAGCCGTGGTCTGTCCCTTCAAAGTGCTCAGAGCAGACAGGGGAGACAGAAGCAGCCCGCCCACCCTGGAGCCCAGACGCAGTCACAGCAAGGGTGCACAAGGACCCAAGTCCCTGGCCCTCGCTGGGTCTTGGGAAATATAGGCGGGTCTGTCAATTTAAGGCAGAGGGTGGCGGCATGGGAAGACGCATGGCCTTGGGCAAGAACCTTAGTGTCCTGGTGGGGGGTGGGGGGTGGTGTGTGTGTGTGTGTGTGTGTGTGTGTGTGTGTGTGTGTGTGTGAATTAATGCGGGAACGGGGCAAGCTCAGAGCCTCCGCTGTCATTTTCCTGCCTCCTTGGCACACAAACCTGAGTCCTGACCCACCAGACCCACAGTGCACTCCGGGGTGGACAGGCCAGGCATCACCACTCGCCATCCCTACCTCCCTCCGAGCCAGCTGGAAGGCTGGTGCATGGCGGCAGCTCGCGGGAACAACACAGAGAATGCTGCAGACTGTTCTAAAGCTTGGAACGACGACTCTCTAGACCCTGGATTTGACTTCCACTTCAAGCCACGGCAGAGGAACAGAGCCCACACTGACCCTCCCGCCTTAACAATAAACAACAACACGACAAAAACCAGGCACAATCTGTGAAACCGTGGCCAACAGGACTGCAGCAAGCACAGTGACCCTTGAGAGAAGGGACATGAATGAGGTCAGCCCCAGGACCACCTCAGCTACCTCTGGGATGCAGCAGAGCGGAGGGGGAGACCCTGGTGGGGTCCGGCAGTCTCCAGGAGTTGAGGAGACAAGGCGTGCCCGGAGCACAGCAGCTAGAATTTTCAGGATGGAGTACTGGAGGAGATGGGGCTGCAGAGAGTGAACACCAGACGCTACAGGGCCTCCCCTCGAGCCCTCAGCTGGTGGCCAAGTATCACATGCACAGAGGAAACCACGCAGGCTGGGACAAAACTGCTAGAAAAGAGCAGCTGGGACAGTCACCAGTGCTCACACAGGACCAGGAATCTTTTACGTCCCCACCTCAGCTAGACCACACACCCCTCTAAAACTCAGGGCCTGCAGGAGAGTCCTCAGAAGGATAGTACGTGAGCAGTGGGCAAATAAGGCCTAGACCAGAGGCCAACTAACTTTTTCTGTAAAGGCCACATGGTAAATACTTCAGGCTTTGCAGGCCATATCGCTCTGACCCACTCAACTCTGCTATTACAGCATGAAAACAAACACAGACGGCACACTAGCAAATGTATGCATCTGTGTTTCATTATTTACAAGCAGGCAGCAGGCCAGAGGTGGTCCTTAGTCCAACTTCTACCCTGGATTAAGTCTTCTCTAGTCCCACTTAATAAAGCGTAAAAAACACCAAACCAAGGGTGACTGGGTGGCTCAGTCGGTAGAGCATCCGACTCTTGATTTCAGCTCAGGTCCTGATCCCAGGGTTGTGGGATCAAGTCCGGCATCAAGCTCCATGGTGAGCGTGGAGCCTGCTTAAGATTCTCTTTCTCTCTCCCTCTGCCCCTCTCCCCTGCTCCCCTCCACCAACTGAATCTCAAGATGTAAAACGATTCAACATTTAAGATGAAAAATACACCGGATGAGATTAATAACAGATTAGACACCATAGAAGAAAAGATGAATGACCTTGAAGACACACAATAGGAACTATCCCAAATGACACATGGTAAGGAACTGAACAACCAGGATCGGCTCAGAGCATCAGCAGACTGGGAGTCCACCTAGAAGGTCCAGGAGGCATGTTACTGGAGTCTCAAAAGTGCTGAGGTGGAGAGGGGTGGGGAGGATAGAAGAACGTTTGAAAAATAGTGTCTATAGCATTTCAACATTTGATGAAAACTTACATCCAGAGTCGGGGAAGCTCAGTGAATTCCAGGCAGAAGAGACGTGAAGAAAACCTCACCGAGGCACATCATAATCACATCACTTGAAGTCCGTGATGAAGAGAAAATGTGTAAAGCAGGCAGCGGGGGAAAAGACCATTACATGGTGAGGAACAAAGAAACGGAGGCTTCTCCACAGAATCATCGCAAGCCAGGGAACACCGGAGCAACATCTCTAAGGCACTAAATGCAAACAACTCTTAACCTAGAATTCTCTACCCGGTGAAAAGAGCTTTCAAAACCAAAATTTTGAGACCCTTCAGACCTGCAAAGACTGGGAGGATTCATCTCGGGCAGACCTCCCCTGTAGTTATCACCACCCCCTTGTACACATGGAGGGGTTAAGGCTCCCTGTTGGAGCCACAGGCTCCTCCTCCCTCACTGGCAGGGCAATTACTTTGCTACCCCCCCCCCACAGATACCCCACCCCCTGCACCTGCACCCCACCCCTCCCTTGGTGGTAGCAGGATTAAGGCGACACTGTCTGAAAGGCCTAGAAGGTTCTCCAGGCATTGAGGAGGACACCTGGAAGCCGCTGGCCCCACTGTGAGGGACTCTCCCCCTGACTTCTGGCATTCTCCAAACCAGTTTGCCCATCCTCTGGCTCCAAAGGCCTGTCGCCGAGGGCACAGCCTGGTCCTGCGGCCTGGCGGGGGAGTCTGTGTATGTCATAACACGTGCTGACCCAAGCCAGGGTCGGGATAACCAGGCCAGGTTTCTGACACTCATACAGGCGTCCCTTTTCCAGGGACTAAGTGGGGGCAGTGATGACCACTCCCATTGTCCAGAGAGAGGAATCCCCGTCCCAGAGCCACACAGTCGGCTGGTGGCAGAGACCTCCTGTTTAGGGCTCTTCCCCTGGTGGGGGATCCTGTGTACATTCTAGCTGTGACTCCACCCACCGCCCCCCAGAGCCCACTCTGGGTTCTGAAACAAATTCCTGACCATCAGCACTGCCCTGGGGCATTTGCCACTCCTTCCCTGGGTGGCCCGTAGCCCAGCACTTCCATTCTCCAAGCCTTGGTTTCTCCTCTCGATAACACGGGGCGGGGAGGAGGGGGGATGGAATGGATAACCCGAGGTCTCTCCCCTCTGACATTCATCAGCCCTGGCACCTTCCCCACCCTCTGGATTATTAAAACAGAAGCCTCATTAAGGCCAATTAAAGGAGGCTGGGGCCTCCTGAGTGCCAAATGACTGCAGCGGACAGGGTCGAAGCACATACTATACTGGTCACACCCAGAGCCCTCTGTCCAGGGGCCCGGCCCAGCCCCATCCAGCCGCGTGGGCCCTGCCCTGAGTCTCCAGCCCTCCCCAGATAGACATCGGCCTCCTCACCAAGGCTCAGGAATGCTGCAGAGGAAAGGGCAGAGCATGGGGGAGGGCCAGGTGACCAGGGCTGCGCCCTGTGGATAAGACAGGCCCCTCCCCCTTCCCGTTGGCCCCAAGGGGCCCCAGAGTCCCGCGGTCACAGAGTCCAGCCAACCAGACCACCACGCAGTCATCAGCGCGTGGCACAAGCTGAGGATCTTCAAACTGGAAAATCTCGGACTCGTAAATTCAAAAGCCTGTAAAATCTCAGCTTCTCTGGGATCCAAGGGTGACAGATGCTGAGGTGTCCTTGAGCATCCTAATCCGCCAGGAAGACTGGCCTGGAAAGGACTTCCTTGCCTGAGGCCTCCGGGCCACCTGATGCCCACTCCCCTCTACTGGATCCCACCAAGCCCCTGCTTGAACTCCTCCAGGACGGGGAGCTCACCACTTCTCAACCCGGACTATTCCCTGAGAGAGGCTATCAGGCGAGAGGGAAGGAGGAAGACCCAAGAGAACTGGTATTTATGAAACGCCAGCTCCATGCCAGACATTACACCGAGGGCCTGACATAACCTCTTTTCCCATTTGAGTCCCAGCATGCTTTGAGACAGGTGCTGTCAGAGGGGGAAAGCAACTATCTTGGGACAGCATGGCGAGACAGCAGCAGAGGCCTGGGTGTGGGTCTGAGGGGTATGCAAGCCCATCTGCCCCCCCCCCCCCCCGTGGCGTTCACCCTGGGAAGACCCCTAAGCCTGGAGATCATTCGGGAGCCACGAAGGAGGCTAGAGCAGCCCATGCAGACCAGCGCCTGCCAGGACGCAGGGCGTGGTCCCAGTGTGGAGGGGCGGCCCTGCCCCGCACCGAGCATCCTCGGATCACTCGATAGCTTGTGGGTGGCTCACTGTTACTGCCGCAAGACACGTGGCCAGTCCCCATTTTGCAGATGAAGAAACGGAGGCTCGCGGTCACATAGCAAGGGGGTGGCCGAGCTGGAGAGGAGAGCCGGAGGCCCGTGAGAGGACCGGCCCCTCTCTGCTGGCCCAGGGCGAGGACGGGTGGCCTCAAGGTGAGCCTGCCGAGCCGGGGGACCGGGGCTCTGTGGAGCCCCGCGCAGGCCCTGGCCCGCTCTGAGCGCCCTAACCTCAGCATCCTCCTCTGCGACGCGAATAACGTCGGCAGGGGTTGTGGGAGGGAGCGCCACCCCTGCCCCAGTGCTCCAAGAGGCTGGCCGGTGCCCTCCTTCCTGGCAGGGCTCCTCCTGGCTCTCCTCAAACTCTCAATTAAGATGCAAACGCCGTCGGGTAGGAAGCCTTGGGAGACACGGAGCTGACACCTGGAACGATGTTATCAGATGTTCCCCACCCGGCAGGTGAGGGCCCTGGGCCTGGGCTGGGAATTGCTGGAGCGGGCAGGAGACAACTCCCCGGATTCGCGGCGCGAGCCTGAGGCAGCCGTGCTCCGGCGGGGGCCCGCGAACAGCTGACCGGGCCGTCCCTGGGGCCCTCCCTCCTGCTCCAAAGGGACCCGCCGTGGCCTCAGCTGCCGGTAGCCCTGGTCTCCCCAGTCCTGTGTTGGTCATACTTGTGCCCCCACCCCCATCCCCGCTGGGGAGAGCACCGTGTCTGGGAGCCTGCTGGGGACAAGGAGCCTCGTGAAAGTGCTTTTACTGTCCTGAGTCAAGCTGGGGGCCAGCAGCAAGGCGCCAAAGCTCCCATCAGAGGCAGGGCTCAGAGACATCGGCCGTGATGCATTTTCTCCCGGGGAAAAGAGGCTCAGAGCCCACAGACCTGGGTGCTGGGTCCAACTCCTCCCGCTGTTAGCTCTGTGAGCGAGATACCTGCCCTCTCTGAGCTCCACCAAGCCTCAGTTTCCTCATCTGCACTAAGGAGACAACACCTACTTTATGGTGTTGCCGGGAGGATTACAATGGGGGTAAAGTGCCCGCTCAGCACCTGGCATATAGCTGGCATTTAATAAATGCCTCATTAAGCTGCTTTTATTCTCCTGGAGCCAAGCCGTGAGCCAAGACTTCGGCGTGTGAAGGCAGGGGGTTGACAGAAAAGATGTGGGGTTAATCAGGCATCGTGAGGTTGCCGTCTCCTCCTGCTGTGTAGCCCTAGGCAAGAAACTTAACTTCTCTGGGTCTCCGTTCCCAAGCCCTGGCCTGGCAGGCACGAGAAGTGGGTTCTAGTCCGACCTTCGAAACTCATTCTCCCTCGTGCTCCATCCGTCTTCTCACCTGTCCGTGATTCCCACCTGCCCCTGGGATCTTCCCTGGGCTGTCTGGGTCTGGTGAAGCGATCCTTCGGGGGGGCCCATGTCATGGAGGGGGGCATCCCTCCTCAGCCCCCTCCCGGACCCAGCCCAGCCTCACCCCTCTCTCCGAGGCTGCAACAGAGAGAGACTGGGGCTCATCCCTCCTGGGCATGATACTACAGGCCTGGCCTCTGGTATGCAGTTGGAACCCCAAAGCAGGTTTTCCCCCAGGGAAATCACTGGTTCCCCAGGGGCCGGGGGGGAGCGGCAGGCAGATGGCCTTCCATCTCAGAGACTGGGAGCCCAATGGGGCTAGAAGAAAGCTCAGAGCACAGGCTGCCTGCTCAGGGCCACACAGCCGGTAGAGTTAGACCCAAGACCCTCCGGTGTCTCGTCCCAGAGAAGTCCAGAATCGCAGGGCAACAGGGTGTCAGAGCTGAAGGGACCCCTGACAATCTTCAGTGTTACCCATTTTGCAGATGAAATGACTGAGGCTCGTCTAGGGTCGCACAGTGGCGGAGGCAGAGCAGGGACCCGATCCCAGCACTCTTGGCTCCTGGTACCAGTTCCATTCTAGTCTTTGGGGAAAGAGGGGGGTTCAGAAGTCTTGACGGAGACACACAGCCGCTCCCTGACGGCCAAGCCGGGGCGGGTTGAGCGTGTGCTGTGTCACTTCCCTGCCCCAGGGTCTGCCCGCCGTGAGGAGGTGGCGGGCTGGGCCGCCCTGAGTCAGCACCAGCCGCCCCGGGCCAGGTGCCCCGGCGGGCAGGGGGCGGGCAGTGTTCGGGCCCAGCGGCTGGACGGCGGGCTCCCCGTCCCAGGCCTGGGGAGGGGGAGTGTTCCCCGCGCATTGCTGCTGGGGGGGCGAGGAGAGGATGCGGGGGCGCAGGGGAAGAGGTGATTCATGGGGAGAGATAAGGCAGGGAGAGGTCCCCGTGGCGGCGGGCGGGCCAGGCAAAGCACCTCGTCAGCCCCCGTCAGCATCCGTCAGCGCCACAGCCCAGCGCCGGGGCCTGGGAAGCAGCCGGGGCAGGGCCGATGGGAGGATCGCAGGCAGCTTGGCTGAGCCGCCCCTCCCTGCCCTGCCTGTCGCTGTGCTCTGTCAGGCCAGGATGGGCAGGGGACCCGTCCTAGAGTCTGAGGACAACACAGGCCTGGTCCCCACCCCTCCACGCAAGAACTAGCTAGGTGACGCTGGCAGGGACTCAGCTGTCAGGCCTCAGTTTCTACATCTGAAAAATGGGCAGATAACACTACCTGAAATTATAAAGTGCCTCGCACTCAGAAAACAGTGGCTGTTATTATTGCCCGCCCACCCACACACCATGCTGGCCACGGGCCCCCTGGACGGAGTTGACAGGGAAGCAGCCAGGATGGAAAGCAGGGGCGTGGCTCACCCTGGTGCGGCGGGGTGTGAACAAATCCCTGTCCTCCATGCCTCAGTGCTCTCATCTGACAGATGAGCCTCTACTGCCTCAGACCCTCCTTCTGGGTCTGGAAGGCTCCTGCCGGCTGACAGCATGGGGCAGTCTCAGCAGGGGGGCCCCATTCTGAGGGGAACAGGGGGCAACGCCAGCCGATCAGGGGGCCGCGCCAACCGCAGTTACCACACAGACTGGGGTTCAAACCCGAGACAGATGTCCCCCCCCCCTCCCCCCCCCCCGGCCACATCCTCTTAAGCGACGCCAGTAACCTGGTACGGCCTTTGTGGGGAACAAAGTTTCGGGGGCCCGTGGAACTGCATGGGGTGGCTGGGGCTTAGCCCCGGACACAGACACGTGGGGAGGGTGCGCCGGTGCCCAGCCTGGCCCCAGGCGCCCCTATCTGGCCCCCATCACTGGGCCAGGCCATCAGTCCTTCTGTCTGGGGGAGATTAGACTGGCCGGCTGTTCCCATGCCAAGCAGAGATCTGGTGTCTGCCTCCTTCCTACTCCTGGTGGGGAGGCGAGGAGCAGAGGAGGGGGAACCCTGGCATAGCAGGTCAAGCCCCACCCAGGGCCTCCGTTCTCCCATTTTTGAAAAAGGGGTCATGGGATCCCAACAGACCCTCCCAGGGGACTGGTTTGCAGGCCCTCGGGTCAGGCACCGCGTCAGCAGCACCCTCCATGGCAGGTGCGGGGCGGGTTATTCAGCCCAGGAACTATGAAGGCCCCTTCCCCCTCCCCCTTTCCCTCCTCTTCCTGAAACTCCTCCTCACCCGATTCCATCTTTACAACCGCCAAAGACTCAGCTTTGGTCCTAACCACCTCCAGCTGACATACCAGAAGAAACCCGAAGCCCCAAAGCTGCCTGGGATCAGGCCGAGAGCCAGGCTCCGAGACACGGGCTATCTGACTCTGCCAGCCCCCTCAGGGGACAGGGACTCCACCTTTCTAGAAACGTAACCCGTGGCCACCTTGTCAGCTCCTGACCCACTTCTGGGTTCCCTGCCCAAGAGCTCCCCCAGGCCCTGTCAGCCAGGATGGTCCCCAAAGCCAGCCTTCTGGGCTTGTGCGATTTGCTGCCCCGCTCTGGGCCCGGGGAAGGGTTAGACTCTGCTAGAAAGACCTCCGCGGACACACACATTGCTCATCACTCGCTGCTCTCTACTGAGCTCGGACCTGGCTTCAGAACCTTTCCCAACACTGTTCGCCACGCAGGCTTTACCAATCATGTCGGGATGTGCTTGGAAACCGAGAATTCCTCTCAGTAAGAAGGCGCACCGGTTCCCGGCCTGGCCCTTCCGAGGATGTGTGTCAGTGCACCGGCTGAGAACGACTACCCGCACCAGGGTACAGCACGGCTCGGCAGGGGTCGAGAACAGGCAATGCCTGAGGTCCCTTCACTGGCAAAATGCACAGGCGGACAACCCTGAGCTGAATTCACTCTGCTTCCACCCAGGGCCCACCCCCATCCCCTACATCCCAGCCTGGAAAGATTCTGCCATTGCAAAGCTCACACAGAGGCTCAGAGAGGGCGAGCAAGGCACTCTCCGTCACCCAGCACAGCCAGGAAAAAGGCACCTTTGAACTCGGACCTCCAGGCCAGCCTCAGATGGACTCAGGCTGTGTTTTAGTCTCCAGGCCTTCTCCACCACTCCAGACTCTCTCCACTACCCAGGAAAAAGCAACACCAGAGGGTTCACGGCATGTGTGAGAGCGTCCTGCTTCTCAGGGGTGAATCAGAGCCATCCTGAGGGACAGTAAGTGAGAGAAAACCCGGAGATTTCTCCCGGCCCCACCCCATCACAGCACCTTCTTCTGGGGAACGTGCTTGCAGCGTCTGGGGAGATCAGAGCCCTCCCCCAACAATGCACAAAGGCCCTTTGAGATGGGGTAACCCACCATCTCCTGCCAGAGAACCTGGGTACCCTATCCCTCTGCAAAGACACTGAGGAACCCCATGAGGGCAGGGGAGGAGGCAGCCAGGGAGGAAGCAAAGAGACCCACAAGAGAGAGACAGTGTTGCGGTCTCCGTATATGCTGGGGGCCGGACGCAGGCCCACTGAGCCAGCTTCCCTTCCGGGGACTCCCGCCCAGCAGCTGCCTCACCTTCTGGGCCTGGCTGATCATCTTTCGCACCACCTCTTTGATGTGGGCCTGCCCATCGATGGGGGGCTGCATGTAGACGCTGGCCCGGGTCACACCGCGGTAGGCAATGGTGTCGGGCCAGCCCAGGTCCAGCTGCGGGATGGATCGGTCGGACTTCTGGGGCCAGTACTCCAGAGAGGGCGGTGGCTCGGCCTCGGTGGGGGTCCCACCTGCCCTGCTGGCCTCCTCGCTGTCACCAACCCCATTGTCCTCGGGCCCCCGGGGCCACTTGGCACCCCTCGGGTCCTCCGAGCCCGGGTCGTACACCTCGATGGTCTCCAGGATGCGCTTGAGCTCCAGCTCCGAGAGGAAGTCACGGATGTTCTCGCGCTTCAGCACCTCGTAGAAGGCCTCGCGGCCGTGGGCCACCAGGGCCTCCAGGGCCAGCCGCTGCTCCTCGCTGTAGAAGAACTCGGGCTTGGACTCGCTGGAGCGCCAGTTGACGTGGTTGTCGTCCAGACACTGCACCTGAGAGAAGGCCATGGTGCCTCTGCCCCGACGCTTCTGCTGGGTGGGCGGGCGACACAGCACTCAGCAAGGTCGGGATCCTAATTCCCGCGCGACTGCGGCCCCGCGCGCTCTTGGGGCTTCACCGGCGTCTCAGCAACTCTGCCCATAGGGAACCTGCGAGGGAGTCCAAGAGAACGCGGAGGTCAGGTCAGAGTGCAGGCGGGGACTAGGGAGGGGCGACAGGGCGGGGGTGGGGCGGCAGTGGGAGAGACGGCGGGGCGCGACCCACGCCAGGGCGCGCTGCGCCTCTATCAGTGGGGGCCGGGGGGCACCCACGTCCCAGAGGAATTCTGGAGCTGCCCAAAGTCCTGGGCAACTTCTGGGAGGAACTAGAGCCAGCAGGGAACTTCCCAGAAGTTTCCAAGAGTGGGAGGCAGGAGACAACTCGGATGGCCTCTGGCCCAGCTCAGCGGCGCCCAGCATTCCGACGGCTTCCGGGAAGGGAGCGGGGTCTTAAAATCTCCGGGCGCCACGACCGGCAACCCAAGAGGCCTGCCCGGAGGAGGCTCGGGGAAGCGCGGCTGGCAGACGGCGCGTTGGAGGTCCGGGATCCGGGAGGACTCGCTTACCGGGCGGACGCGGGCGCGGGGACAGAGCCGGCAAGGAGAGCCCTGCGGGGAGAACGAAGCGCACAGGCAGGCGGCGGGCTGGTGACTAATGCCGCCCCGCCCACCCCACCTGCGGTCACGTGCCGCTCTGGGGGGCGGGGCCGGAAGCTGATTCACCCACCCCCCATCCCCCCCACCAATCCCTGAGAGACACCGACTTCGGGTGGTTGCGCTCCCCGTTTCCTCCGCTGCCTCCAGCCCCAGGTGGCCGAGTTCTGGAAAGCTCAGGGACCAAAGTCCAAGAAGTCTTGGAACTATGCAGCCCAGAGAGGGAAAGTGTTCTTACTGAGAACACACAGCAAATCAACAACTTTGCACCGCTCCAGCGCACCGCTCCTCCCCCTGCCCCCGGGGTGGGAGGACCTGTTCGTACCCTTGGTCCAACCCTACCAGTGCCTTGTTTCCCGGGTGGGACGGGAAGTCCGTGCAGATACGCAGCTGTCCAGTTGTGGAAGTAGAGTTAGGGTACTGGGCTGGGAGCCCCCAGCGGAGGGATGGGGCACGGTCTGACCCAAACTCAGGAAGGAGCCTTTACAGAGCCACGTGTGGACAGAGCAGATAGATAGCCAGTTCTTAGTCCCTGAGCCCGGCTCCCTGCTGGGAGGGGTACCTACCCAGGACTGGTCCTGCATGATGAGCAGCGCCCACCCGCACCCTGGCGTGGGGAGGGCCAGAGAGGGCTGCTGGTGGGCTGGAGTCAGGCCCAACTATCTGCTCGGTGTCCTGGGGCTTGGGACCCTGGTTGGGGGGTGGGGGTGTGGGGACCAAATCTAACAGCAGGCTGCAAGGGCAGGGACAACAGAGCCTATTAAACCTGGATCTGGACAGGGCTGTGGCATGCTTGGGTGGGGATGGGGGCCCTGAGGACACTGGTCTGTGTTGCTGAGGGCTGGCTGGTGGCATCTCTAGGCCTCCCCCGTTCCAGAACCCCCCACCATCTATCCACCTGGGTCTGTCGCCCGGAGCAGTGTCTGCTCTCTCCAGGCCCAGCACCCCTGTGGTCCCCATCACTGACCCCTCAGGCCTCATGTCCTGTACTCCCTGCCGTGAAACCCCCACCCCAGCCACAGGGGCTTCACACTGTGTCTGGATGGCCCCAGAAGCCAGGCCCCTGCCTCTCCCTGAGCAGAGCCCCACAGGTGCCCCTAGCTCCTCCCAGGTAGGCACACATACACCCACATCCTCCCTACCAGACTCAGTCAGAAGGGAGAGGCAGACAGTCCCAGTGAGCAAGCACTGCCTTGGGAGTCCTGAAGCCTGATTTATGTCACTGCCACTGAGGGCCCAGATCAAGAGTCTCTCTGGGCATCGGCCTCTCTTTTTGTTCTTATGACTGCACAGGGGCCTGGACGCTCATGAAGGGAGCCCTGACTCTCAGGGCTGAAAGGCACGTAGCCCTCCAACCTCTACAGTTACCTGTCCATAGTTACAGATGCACAGGAAGTTGTTAAGACAAAAAGACAAAACACAAACCAACCAACCACCAACAGAGAGGTTGCGTGCAGCCTTCACCCTGTTTCTGCCCGTGGTATCATCTTGTAGAACTATCGTACAATAATGCGGTAGCCAGAAAGTTGACATCGGTGCATTCCAGAACTTGTTCAGATTTCACCAGTTTACACGTGTTCGTGTGTGTGTGTGCGTGTGTGTGCGTGCGTGCACGCTCATGCACACACGCAACCTTACCACCTGTGTAGATTTGGGTGGCCACCCCTGCAATTGGGATGCAGAACCCTTCTGTCATCACCAAGACCTCCCTCTTGCCAGCCATACCCACATCTCCATCCCTAACCCCTGTCAGCCACTGGTCTGTTCTCCATGTCTACAATTTTGTTATTTCAAGAACGTTATATAAATGGAAAACACAGCATTTAACCTTTAGGGATTAGCTTTTTCTTCCACCCAGCATAATTCTCTGGTGAATCATCCAGATCATCGTGTATATCAGTAGCTTGTTCATTTCTGTGGCTGACAAGTATCCCATGGCCTGGATGCACCAGAGCTCGCTTAACAGTCTCTCCTGTTGAAGGACACTGGGTTGTTTCCAGTTTTTGGTTATTACGAGTAAAGCTGCCATGAACATTCATATACATATTATACATATTCATTTGTGTAGGTACTGTATTATGTCTATTTTCCTGCCAACAACATCTGCGTGATCTAATTTATCCACATCCGTGATGGCATTTTATGTTGTCACAATTTTTTTATTTTTTCCATGCTTGTAAGTGTGTAATAATCTCTTATTATGGTGTTAATTTGCGTTTTCCTAATGACTAATGATATGCAACATATTTTCATATGCTTATTTGCCACTGTATGTTCTCTTGGGTGAAATGTCTGTTCATGTGTTTTGCCCATTTTCTAATTGGATTGTTTGACTTTTGAGAGCTTTTTATATATTCCAAATACAAGGTCTTTGTCAGGTATATAATCCACATATATTTTCTGCTGGTCTGTAACTTTTTCTGTTTTTTCTTCTTTTTTAAGGTATAGAATATAATATTATTAACTATAATCACTACGCTGTACGTTAGATCCTCTGAATTTATTCATCTTATAATTGGAAGTTTGTACCCTCTGACTAACATCTCACCTCTTCCTCCCACCCCACCCCACCCTCCGCCCTTGGTAACCATCATTCTACTCTCTTTTTCTATGAGTTTGACTTTTTTAGATTCCACTTGTGAGATCGGACAGTATTTGACTTTCTCTGTCTGACTTACTTCACTTAGCATAATGCCCTCAAAGTCCACCAACGTTGTCACAAATGGTAGGATTTTCTTTCTCAGGGCTGAATAGTATTCCATTATATATATGTATATATACGTGTGTGTGTGTGTGTGTGTGTGTGTGTGTACATATACATATACCACATCTTTACCCATTCATGTGTTGATGGACCCTTTAGGTTGTTTCCATGTCTTGGCTACTGTAACTATGCTTCAATGAACATGGAGTGCAGATATCTCTTCAACATAGTGACTTCATTTCCTTAAGATACATGCCCGGGGTGCCTGGGTGGCTCAGTCAGTTAAGCATCTGACTCTTGATTTAGGCTCAGGTCATGATCTCACACTTTGTGAGATCAAGCCCCGAGTCAATGGAGCCTGCTTGGGATTCCCTCTCCCTCTCTCTGCTCCTCCCCCACTTGCTTGCACCCCTGTGTGTGCTCTCTCTCTCTCTCTCTCAAAAAAAAAAAAAAAAAAAAGATAGGTATACTCAGATGTGGCATTGCTGGATCATATGGTAGTTCTATTTTTATTTTTTTAAGATTTTATTTTTAAGTAATCTCTACACCAAATATGAGGCTCAAACTCACAATCCAGAGACCAAGAGTCCCATGCTCTACAGACTGAGCTAGCCAGACACTCTTCTATTCTTAATTCCTTGAGAAACCTCCATACTGTTTTCTTGTTTTCCTTAGTTGCTGCACTGACTTATGTTCTTATTGGTAGTACACACACACACACACACACACACACACACACACACACACAACGGGTTCCCTTTTCTCTACATCTTTGCCAACACGTTATCTCTTGTCTTTTTGATGATAGCCATTCTAATAGGGGTGAGGTGATATTTCATTGTGGTTTTGATTTGCATATCCCTGATGACTAGTGATATTGAGCATTTTTTTTTTCAGGTACCCATTGACCATTTGTATGTCTCCTTTGGAAAAATGTCTACTCAGATCTTCTGCCCATTTTTTATTATTATTTTAAAAAATTTGTTTTCAAAAAATTTTTAATATTCATTTTTGATAGAGACAGAGCATGAGCAGGGGCGGGGAAGAATCTGAAGCAGGCTCCAGGCTCTGTGCTCACAGAGCCCGATGTGGGGCTCAAACCCACGAACTGAGAGATCATGACCTGAGCTGAAGTCGGACACTTAACTGACTGAGGCACCCCTGCCCATTTTTTAATTGGATCGTGTTGTTATTGTTTTTTGTTTTGTTTGCTATTGAGTTGTATGAGTTCTTTATATATTTTGGCTATTAACCCCTTATCAGATATATGGTTTGCAAATATTTCTTCCCAATCCATAGGTTGCCTTTTCATTTTGTGGATGGTTTCCTTTGCTGTGCAGAGGCTTTTAAATCTGATATTGTCTCATTTGGGGGCATTTTTTTGTTTTGTTTTGTCTTTTTGAAGATCTTTGCTTTCAGTGTCAAATAAAAAAAAAATCATTGCCATGATCAATGTCAAAGAGCTTACTCCCACCCCCCCCTCCATGTTTTCTTCTAGGAATTTTACATTCAAATCCTTAGTCCATTTTGAGTTGGTTTTGTGTATGTTATGAGATAGCAGTCCAGTTTAATTCATGTGCATGTAGCTGTCCCGTTTTTCCAACACTATTTATTGAAGAGACTATCCTTTCCCCATTGTATATTCTTGGCTCTTTTGTCATAAATTGATTGAATATATATAGAGAGAGAGACCATACATACACATATATATAGTCTCTGTTGTGTTATATTGATCTATGTGTCTGTTTTTGTGCCAATACTGTACTGTTTTGATTACTATAGGTTTGTAATATAGTTTGAAATCAGAAAGTGTGATGTCTCCAGTTTTTCTCTTCTTTCTTAAGATTACTTTGGCCATTTGGGGTTTTCTGTGGTTGTATAGGAATATTTTGGATTATTTTTCTCTATTTATGTGAAAAATGCTGTTGGAATTTTGATAGGGACTACATCGAATCTGTCGATGGCTTTTGGTGATAGGAGCATTTTAACAACATGAATTGTTCCAATCCATGAACATGGTATACCTTTCTATTTATTTGCATCATCTGCAATTTCTTTCATCAGTGTCTTATAATTTTCATCACGAGTCTTTAATCTCCTTGGTTAAATTTGTTCCCAGGTATTTTATTATTTTTGATGCCATCATAAATGGGACTGTTTTCTTAATTACTCTGATGGTTCATTGCTAGTGTCTAGAAACACGACTGATCTTCATATATTGACTGCGTATCCTGCAACTTTACTGATTTGTTCTGTAGCTTTTCTTTTTTATCCTTTTCACAGGTGTCTTACCCAGAACTTTTAATTGTGATGAAGTCTACTTTATCCATTTTTTCTTTTATGGATATTGTTTTTGATGTCAAGTCTAAGAACTCTTTGCCTAGCCATAAGTCCTGAAGATTTTCTCCTATTTCCCCCCGAAAAAGCTTGATAGTTTTTACATCTTACATTTAAATCTGTGATCTATTTTGAATTAATTTTTGTATCAGGTGTGACATTTAGGTTGAGGTTGAATTCTGGCCTCTGGAAGTCCCCCAGAAGGACTTTACAGAGGAGGAAACAGCCTCAGAGACCTTAAATAATCACCCAGGATCACACAGTAGGGCAGTGGGATAGCTGGACTTAAACCCAGGTCTGTGTGCTTTTCTCCTACTCCTTACTGCAACATCCACATCTGGACTGTCTCCCAGGGATGGGCCAGGCCTCGATAGGGAGTGGGGAGCACCTTGATTGGCCCTCAGGGTGTTGTGTCCAGTGGCCTCATTGGGAAGAGTCATTCAATCCATCAACAAACACCGGCAGAAGCTGTCACAGGTCACCGAGTTATTGGTACCATTGCCCAAAGCCTGCAGACATCCACAAGTTGAGAGTATGAATTCATATGAATTCCCTGAGTTTATGAAGGAAAGAAGGGTATTCCGGAGAGAGGGAACAGAAAACACAGAGGCCCAGAGGTGTGGCTGAAAGTGGCTAGGTGGGTAGAGGGCCACGAATGGCACAATTAGAGGCTTGTGATCCCTCCTGCAAGGGATGGAGAGCCACGGAAGTATATGAGCAGGGAGGGTGGTGGGCAGGTTAGTGGTTTTAGATGTTTCCTCTGCGGCTTGCAGGGTGGGTGGGTTAGAGGGGACAAGACAGTACAGTAAGGAGGTGGAGTTTACCTGGGCACCAAGCCCAGTGGCTGGACGTGGCATTGGCTGCAGGGAGGGAGAACATGGGGGACAAGGAGAGGGACAACTCCCAGGCTTCTGGTGTCAGCCCTGGCTGACGGAGGTGCCAATGCAAAAGCAGAGCCTAGTTGGGGAGCTCCCAGGCCCACAGAAGCTGGTTCTCTGGCAAACTCAGAAGCCCCATTCTCAGTTCTCTGGCCCTCACTGTCCTGAGGCTGCTCACTCCTGAATGTGGCATATTCAGGGGACTTTAAGTGGAGACACCTCTGCGGCTGTCATAAAGGAGAGGTTCTTCTTGCTGTTCAGCACAAACTCTGGCAAGTGAGCCAGTGGTGCCCAGAGGCGGTGGCCCAAGCCCAGAGCCTGGAATGGGCTGAATAAACTCGACCAGAATCTCCTGACTCCGGCTTTCTGAGCCATTATGTGGCTGTGACTCTCCCAAGAGGGCTGGGTCCTCCAAGCACCGCAGCCAGCCAGTGCAGGCCCAGAACCTGTCAGGAGGGACCCATCACCTGCCCTCTGTGTGCTGGACCCCAGTGCTCCCTGAAGTCCTGCCGTGGGGCCCTGGGCTTTGTCCTGGGCCCGACTATGGGTCCCAGGCAAGTTATGCCCTTTCTGGCTCTCATCTGCTCACCCGCTGGGCTGCAGGTGGGAAAATAGGGCAGCTGGATCAGACAGTGCCTGACCTTCATCATGGCTCTTTCTGGCATCCTTTCTCCATCTCCTCCTTTCCTCCTAGGCCTTTCCTCCTTCCTCCCTACCACTTACTTGGTTACTCACTCATTCATTCGCAAATGTTCACAGGATCTCTCCTCTGGGCGAGCCCTGAACTGACTGAGAGCTAGGACTGGGAGATGATTCAGACCCAGTGTCCGCCCTTGGGGAGCTCCCAGTCTAATGGGGGAGGTAAAATATACAAACAATTGTGATTCAGTCCTTGGCCACAGGAGCCTTTGAGAGGAAGCTGCTTTGCCCTGGTTGTGGGGGGAGGATTTGGAAAGGGGGGTGTCAGAGGAAGCCTCAGAGGACAAGCCCTTTGCAATGGGCCATGGAGCAGGAGGTAAACAAGGGTAGGACAGAGCCCTGGGAGGAGGGGACCTCGTCTGCAGAGGCACAGAGGTGGCAAAGGGCTGGGTGTGTAGGAGAAAACGCAAGCAGGTCAGGGTGGCTGATGCGTGCATGCTGGAAGGGACCAGTTGTCAAGGACCTTAGATGCTGTGGGAAGGATTTTGTTTCCAGGAAGCCAAGGGCTCCAGGGGTGTGGGGGGAGGGGGCTCCTGAGTGAAACTGTAATTTCGCAAGGATGGGACGGATGGAAGGGAGGCAGTGGGGAGCTGGGGCCCAAATTGTATGAGAGGAGACAGAGCAGAGCAGGGGGCCAAGTGAGGCCAGCAGGGCCGTGGGAGGAGAAGACCCTGGGGCTGGGGGACTGGATGGGGGGAGAGGAGAGAAGGCAGCGAGCTCTTACTGGGCCAGGGAGAGGTAAGAGGACACGTCTGATTGGACACTCTGAGTGGGAGGTGCCAGGGATGACAGGCAGCAGGTGTCCCCGATACCCGGAGCTCAAGAGAGGGTCTGGGCTAGAGACCGGGATCCCAGGTCATTGGGGGTGGGGTGATGCTGCTCCAGCCCCGCTGGCCTGGAGGAAGGGGATCTGAGACCCCCCCCTGCAGTGGGTTGGGCATCTATAGAGGAACTTTTCAGAAAGAGCATCGGAGGGGACAGTACTTAACTCAGAAGTGCCTGGTCTGCAAAGGAAGCAGCGCGTCCCAAGAATGCCGGTGCCTGCCGCCATATTGAAATTTAAGCCCCCAAACTGCCCCCCTCCCCTCAGAGCGGCTCTCACTCCTGTCCCCTTGGAGCTTCTGTTTCTGAACTTCCCCCACAGTCACCATCTTCTCGTCTACTGTGCTTTCTGCAGGCCCCTGCGGAAAATCCCAAGGGACGGGGGCCACGAGGTGTTTAGAGAATGTTCCACGGGAGGAGCACGTGACCGCGGGGTTGACCGCCATTACCCACACTGTGCTGGGGAGTCCCGGCTGCCGGGGGGGCAGTGGAGGAACAGGGTCACACGGGAGCCAGGCACCGTGGTTCCTGCCTCCAAACAGGGTTCTGCTGAGACAGCTTGCTAGGGGGGCCTGGGCGTAGGGTTCAGTCCAGGACACCGGTTAATCCCGCGTTCACTCAACAAAAGAGTAGTTAGTGTGCGCTGCTCCGGCCTTGGGGAGGTGGCCTCGGTGAGACCAAGCCCCCTCCTCACCGGCTCACCAGCCCCTTGGAAAAGCAAAAACAAACAAGCAGTCCCCAGTGGTCCGGAGTAAAGAGATGAGGAAAATCTTCCCTCCCCTGGGAAGGCCTGGGAAGAGGGGCTGGTGGAGAAGGCCTCAGGTGGCAGGGGGGCCCCTGTGGCTGGGGCAAGGTGGAAAGGGGACAAGCCCAGAGGAGCCCGGAAGAGCCCGGCATCACGACGACTGGAGGGGTTTTGTTGACAGCTGAACTGCCGGGTAGTTCTGACCAGGACATGATCTGACTCCCCTGTGTTTTAGGGGTCTTCCCTTAACACCCAGACATAGCTCCAGGTCAGGGTCAGGAGGAAAGGCCCCAGCCTGAAGCTCTGGGCCCAGGGGTGGGGGAAGATGCCCCTCTAGCCTGCATTTGCCCCTCTGGGGAGAAGAGCTGGGGGCCCGAGGGGGGTGAGGGAGACTAGCGCCCCAGATGGGTACAGACGGCGGACTGCTCACATGGGCAGGGCCACACTGCAGGCAACCCCCTGGCCTGGCCGGGGAGGGGGAGAAGGCGTTGTGACAGAGGACGACAGGAAAAAAAAAAAAAATCAAGGCATTAGGGACCAGAATAGAGGCCAGCCCCCTCCTCGTGACCCAGCCTGGAAAACAGACCTGGGGCCGAGTAGCTGCTGGTCAGAGGTGGTGACGGACAGAGCAGGTCAGGCCCGGGGTCTCGGCCACACCAGGGGCTCAGGTGTGTCGGGAGGATGGGGTGGGGCAGGTGGAACATACTGCGTCCCTTTCCTGCAGATGACGTGGGCTGCGTGGTGCCGTCTGAGTGCCTTCGGGCCTGTGGGGCCGAGATCGGCTGCTCCAACATTGCCTACCCCAAGCTGGTCATGGAACTGATGCCCGTAGGTGAGATTCTGGGTGGGGTCTGGGCGGCCTGTGGGGCGGGACCAGTGAGGGCCAGGGGCCCTGGGGGCTGCGGAGGCCACTCCCACGTGGGACGTTCCCCTCCTAGGGGAAAAGAGGAAATAGTATAACAGAGAACACGCTCACGGCACCCCCCCAGGGGCCAGGCATTGTTTCGAGGACTTTCCACGTGACCAATTTGCATCTTCTTCTTCTCAGGAACCCTAAGTGCTGTTATTATCATCCCCACTTTAAAGGTGGGGAAACTGAGACCCAGAGAGCTTAAGAGACCTGCCCAAGGTCACGTGGCAGCTGGGCTGCAGAGCTGGGCTCTGAACCCGGATAATCTGCCTCCAGACAGAACTCGTCCTCGTAACCTGTGCTGTCGGAGCCCTTGAGTAAGGTCGCCGTTGTCTCTTCTTCCAGGCCTGCTGGGTGTCAGACCCTTTTACGGACCGCTTCCCAGTTATGGCTATGAGGTAGTTATTAGCACCATTTTACAGAGAGGGAAAGTGAGGCACAAAGAGGGGAAAGTGACGTCTCCATGGCTAGAGTGGCTGAGATGCCCCAGTCCGTCTGCCGGGGCTCCAAGCCCACTGCTCACTCCGCTAGGATCCGGGGCTCAAGCCCCCCATGACTTCCTGCCTCCCCCAGCTGGTAGCAGCAGTGGGCAGGTTTGGGCCTCTCCGAGCCTTCTGAGACCCTCCGCGGCCTGGTTTCACCACCAGATTCTCCAACCCTAAGTGTCTCCCTCCCTCCCTGTGGCTTCCTCTGTGGAAGCTGGATTCCTGGCCCCACGCTCCCTCCCTCCCGGGGTGCCGAGGCCCAGGGGATGTGGGTGCACGGACCTGGGATCAAAACTCCGCTCTGCCACTTGCTGGCTGAGATATTTGGGGCGTGTCCCTTTCAGCGTCCTCCTTTGTAAATTGGGAGAGCGTGACGCCTACCCACCCCTCAGCGTGGTTGCTGGGATTAAACCTAAGAATGTAGGGACGGTGCCTGGCGCAAGGCTTGGCCTCACTGTGGGTTCCCACCTCTGGGCCTCACCTTCCTCTTCTGTTCTGGGGGCTGGGAGGAACTCGCTAAGCCCCCAGCCATGGTTGGACCATAACCTGTCTCTAGGCCTTCGGCTCCCTGTCTGAAAAATGGGTAGAGAATAAACCCCGAGTTAATCCATCTCCCCGAGCAAGAGACACAGGATGGACAAATGTTTGGGGGAAAACCATGGCCTAACTCGCTTTTCTTTGGGGGCCAGCCCAGTCAGCCTGATAAGTGAACAGAGAAGGCCATGGGATGCTTGCAAGTCACACAGCAGGTCAGGCACAGAAGCAAGGCCAGGCCAAAATGGCACCCAGGAGGCTGAGTCCTCAGGGGAGGGGGCCTGTGTCAAGTTTATCCTAGGGCAGGGGTTGGAGGAGAGACAGAGAATCTGCGGAGGTGGAGGAGGGGCTTAGACACTTGAAGAAAAAGTACGAGAAGCCTTGGAGATAGAACCAGAGAGGGGAGGCGACCAGCCTTACGCCACACAGCACTGAGTTACAAAGTGAGGGTCCTTCTGTCTCTCAGGGCTCCCCACCCTCAGCTCCGCTCAAGCCCATGACTCCCCAGAAGGCTTTGCAAAGAAGGGCCTTGCCCACCTCGGTGGGGACGCCCCCTTGTTTTCCCCTGGAACTGCATTTCCTTTTCTACAGAGCCAACAAGAAAGGGGACCCCCCAGTGCCTGCTGGGGCCTGCCACCCACAAGAAATGGCAGGAAACCCCAGACACTGGGCCACTGCGCCCTGACCGAGTTGTGACCTCCAGGCAGAGGGTCCCGCCCCAGGCCTTCCTCTCCCCACCCCACCCCAGAGTTTTGCCTCTGGCTGCGGAGAGTACCTGGGCACCTCTCCTCCCGCTAGGACCTTCCACTTCCTCATCTGTCAGACGGGTTAATAATGCTTCCGTCACTTGAAGTCCTAGGTGTGAAAGTGCTTTTTCACCTGCAAGGCTTTGTGGAAACAAGATGCTGGTAACTGCACCCTCAAGAGCAGAAGCAATCACAGCAAGCCACAAATCCAGAAGTTTCCACTCCCCCCGCCCCCCCCCACCGCCCCTCCATTGGCCCTTGGCCTCCCAGCCTCTTGTGTTTGGGTCTCTGTCCCCGGAAACCTCCAGCCTCCCTCCCCCTGGGGCTCTGCTCTCGAGGACTTGTGCATGGCCGATGCTGACCAGGGGGGCCTCAGCCAGTAGGACACGGGCAGGAGGGGCTCCCAAGCAGAGTCACAGCGGCCCTGTCTTCCCGACCCCCAGGTCTGCGGGGGCTGATGATTGCAGTGATGATGGCCGCACTTATGTCGTCGCTGACTTCCATCTTCAACAGCAGCAGCACACTTGTCACCATGGACATCTGGAGGCGGCTGAGGCCCCTCGCCGGCGAGCGCGAGCTGCTGCTCATTGGCCGGTACGGTTGGGGGTGGGCGCTGGGAGGGGTCGTGCCAGGCACCGGGGACAGGCTGGGACCCAGGCTTCCCCAGCCACACGACGGCCCGTGGGGCCCCACCAACGGGGGGCTTTGAGGGGTGAGTAGGAGTTTGCCAGTTGCAGAGGAACTTCCCAGGAAGGAGAGGATACAAGGAGCCAGAGTGTCCTGTCCATCCCACATCCCACATCGCTCTGGCCACCCGTTCATGGTCACGGCCCTCATCTTAGATGTATCTTGGACTCTGAGCTGAATCTCTGAGGGCATTTCTGCTGGGTAGAGTCCCCCTTCCCCAGTCGCCCTGTGGATCTGTCTGTCTTCCTAAAATCTGAGCCCTTAGCCCTCCTGATGGTTTCCAGCTGCCCCACAGAGGGCCCAGAGCCAGTTCTCAGGATGGCCACACTCAGGCCACAGCTGTCCCTGGCCCCACTGAGTTTCTTCCCGTTTCCTCCTAGCCCTGCTTGTCCCCTCCTTATCGCCTTGAAGAGCCTCCCTGATCTTTCTAGACTTTGCCCAAGTGTCCCCCCCTCCTCCACGCAGCCCTCCCTGATAGGCCTGACTGAGGAGTGAGCCCCTCTCCCCTCTAAGCCTCCCACAGGGACCATGGTCTGATTCCTCCTGCAGGACATGTGGCCCCTATAGGTCCACCTGTCTCCCTGATGCCCCCCACCCCCCCAAAGACAGGCAGGGGCCATGTCTGGCCCAGCCCTCCATCCCTGTACTCGGCGGAGAGTCCTTTGGGGTGAACTCAGCAACGGGTAATGAGAGGTTGGTGCCTAGTGTGTGAACGTGCCCGCCCGCTTGGGCCCTCTCCCAGCTCCCACCCTCCCGTGCCCCTCCGAGGCTTGCTCCCCCAACTCCGCCCGTCCGGTCGAGGGGCCCAGCCTCTGGTGCGTGTCTGACCGACAGCGCACCCTGCGGCCCCCTGCCCTTGGCTCTCATCCTCAGGGCGGGGTCTCTGCTGCAACTCCAGGCAGGTGGCCCAGTGACGTAAGTCAGCCACACTGCTGTCAGAAGGGCTCTGTCGGGACACGCCATTCAGCAGGCGAGTGTGAGCTCATCTGTAGGCTCACAGCCTCCTCCAAAACAAGGAGCCTCTCCCTCCGGCCTTGCACGAAGCTTCTGTGTCAGCAGGTCCTGGCCCCTTGACCTCCTCTCCCCCCCTGCATTGTTCCCCCGCCCCTCCTCAGTGGCCCCGAAAACCTGCCCCTATCTGGCAGACTCCTCCAAAGCCCTTCCAGGCTCGGCATCCCGGGACCAAGTGCCCTCCAGCTGCCCAGAGTGTGACCGGGTCCCCGGGTCTGGGACCCGGGTAGCCTCAGTGCCCGCTCAGTGGCCCCCATGTGTCGTGCCCCCGACTTCCTGGCCTCCTCAGAAGCAGGCTTCTTTCCTCTTCCCACCTGAAGCCAAAGTCCTAACTGCCCCCCCATTCCAACTCACCCCCCCGCCATGGTGCCCTTGACCCTCCTTCCCACCTCTTCTACCATGTCAAGCCCCAGCCAATCCAGGCTCCACCAACCTGCCTGTGGGCATAAGGCTGTGTGATACAGGGCAGGTTGCTCACCCTCTCTGGGTCCCAGTTCCCTCAGCTGCCAGTTTGGTGCAGTGGAAAGGATCTCATGCTAGGTGTTGGGCCAGGGTTCAGCTCGAAAAGGCCTCCCTCGTGCAGCACGGGGACACCCCCCAACACCTCCAGCCTCTTCCTGCTTAAAACAACACCGTTTAAGCTGCGTTTCCTAGATGGTGTGGGGTCCTGGGTCTCTGGAGCCTCAATCCAAGGAGGTGTGGGACTCACAGAGAGGGGTAACAGAGCATGTCCAGAAGCCTGGAGAGGAGGCCGTCGTGGGGCAGGGACAGGCAGGGGCATGCCAGTGACCCTGACAGTCTCATCAGGTTGGGGTGGCACCAGAGGAGCCATCACAGGCCTGGGGCAAGTGACAGTCCCACATCTGGGGCCCTGATCTTTGCCAGGGCCTTTTGCTCCTGCTCCCCGCTTCTGTCTGCCATTCTCTGTTATCCAGTCCACAAGGAGTGCCCGACGCCTCCCTATTATCCTGCATCAAGCTCAACAATATGGGGGAGCCAGAGAGATCTCAAAGCCCTTGAGGGCCACCCCCCCACCACCGCAGCTGTAGCCCAGGAATGATGGAGAGGGTCAGTCATCCCGACAGCAGTGTGTGTGCAGGAAGGGGTGGGGTTGGAAGGCTTCCTGGAGGAGGAAGGCCTTGAGCTGAGCCTTGGAGGGTGAGGAGGTCAGCCAGGGGAGGAATTGGAGGAGGACATTCCAGGCAGAAGGAACAGCCTCTGGGCCTGGGGTCTCTCTGGCAGCCTGATGGTGACTGAGTTGGAAGGGGAAGCCCTGGAGAGCAGGGGGAAGGCCAGGGCCGCAGTCCAGGCCGGCCCGGAGAGGCCAGGCCCCGCGCACAGACGCTGAGCCCGGTGTGGGCTGCAGAAGACTGTGTGGGGAGGGCGGGGTGGGCTGGGTGTCCGTGGAGCCCGCCTATGCCTTTGAAGAGGGCAGCGCCCGCCTGCCTGCCAGGCTAAGGGTTAATTAGCCTTAATCAAGGTGGTACCTCCTTCCTCCACCCTCTCCCTCAGGCCTGGAAGGGAAGAAAGGGAGGCGGGCGGACAGGCACACAGGAAAGCCCCGCCCCAGCTGCAGACGTAGCCTCTCTCGCCCTCGCTGTCCCGTCTAGGGTTCCAGGGGGGTCTCACCCACCACCCTCCTTGGGGGTGAGGTGTGCCCAAGTGACCCAAGACACAGGGGCAAGGGGCACTCAGCCAAAGAGGAGCAGATAGGACACCTGACCCCAGCTCTGCCTCCTTAGCTGGGCCCCACACCTCTTCGAGGCTGGAGGGCGGCCCTCCTCTGCCTAGAAGCCCTCTGGGATCGATACTTCCTCTGGGCTCCCTGAGCCCAGCCCTTAGGACAGAGTAACAGACTTATCTACTTTCTTTGCCCTGCTGTCCGTGCTGGGGAGGGACAGGGCCCACTCATCACCCAGTCTGGGCTTCTCACACGGTGCCCTGCACTCCGGTGGGCTTCTGAACGGGCGACTGCTGAATGAGTGAGCGAAGCACGTCCCCGCGGCGGAGGCCTTGCACCGAGAGGGGAGGCAGGCAGGGGCCGGAAGGAGGGGTCCACACAGGGGAGGGAGGCAGAGGGGCTCATTCCGGCCAGAGGTCTCAGGCT
Source organism: Panthera tigris (assembly GCF_018350195.1). Classification (NCBI taxonomy): domain Eukaryota; kingdom Metazoa; phylum Chordata; class Mammalia; order Carnivora; family Felidae; genus Panthera; species Panthera tigris. The sequence continues at coordinate 10,851,175 of NC_056673.1, read as the reverse complement.
TCAGAGCTGAGGAGTCCGGGCCCCGACCCAAGCCTTGCACTCTTAGGACAGAGGTCACCCTGTGATGGGTGGTCTGCAGCCTCAGGCTCTAGTGGCGAGGAGGGTTTCAGCCAGAGGCCACCAGCACTAGAGAAGCTGGGGGGGGGGGGGTCAGTCTGGCTGGAATGTGAGGGCCGCAGGCCTCTCAGGAAGCCGGCAAGTGTTTATTGAGCACCTATTGTATGCCAGGGGATGCAGCAGTGGGCTCCATGGATGAGGCTCCCACCTCCCCTGGTGCTTCCAGCCGGGCCGGGGAGACAGACAAGGAGCATGTAAACCCCCCCGAACATACCTCTGTATGTCCACTGGGATGAGTGCCTTGAAGACAAAGAGGAGAGCCTGGGGGGCCATGGCCGGGGGCTCCCTGAGGGCTGACGCAGTGGAGACCCCAGGGACAGGTGGAGTCGGGCGGACCTCCAGGCGGCAGGAAGCCGTGGAAGGGTGGGGGCAGGGCAGGGCCGGCCACATCCCTAGAGGAGTGGACCAGAGGCCAGGGAGGAGGCTGGGGTGGCAGGGGACGGCTGGAGAGCGCATCTTAGTGGCTGCGGGAGATGCGGGAGAATTGAGGGAGGGTCTTCCGGGACGAGCACGCCCACTGCCTGCCCACAGGCTGGTCATCGTGGTGCTCGTCGGCGTCAGCGTGGCCTGGATCCCCATCCTGCAGGACTCCAACAGCGGGCAGCTCTTTATCTACATGCAGTCGGTGACCAGCTCCCTGGCCCCCCCAGTGACCGCAGTCTTTGTTCTGGGCATCTTCTGGCGGCGTGCCAATGAGCAGGTGGGTGGGGGATGGGCAGCACCGGGGCAGACAGGACGGGGGGGGGGGGGGGGTCGGGGCTCGGTCCCCTCCCCGCGGACGGGCTGCGTCTGGCTCACATCTTCCCCTGCCGCCCGTGTGCGTGCTGGGGGAACCTGGGCCCTCACCGTCCACCTGCCCTGCCTCCCCTTCCCCAGGGGGCCTTCTGGGGCCTGATGGTGGGGCTGGCCCTGGGTGCCACTCGGCTGGTCCTGGAATTCCTGCACCCCGCCCCCCGCTGCGGTGACCCGGACACGCGGCCTGCCATCCTCAGGAGCATTCACTACTTGCATTTTGCCGTCGCCCTCTTTGTGCTCAGCGGGGTCGTTGTGGTGGCTGGGAGCCTGCTGACGTCACCCCCCCAGGGAATCCAGGTGAGCCTGCCCCGGCCCCTGACTCTGACCCCTGACCCTCTGCGACTCGAGAATCTTCCAGCTCTTGGGGCGCCTGGGTGGTGCAGTCGGTTAAGCATCCAACTGTTGACTTCAGCTCAGGGCATGATCTCGTGGGTTATGAGTTCAAGCCCCACGTCGGGCTGACAGCGCTTGGGATTCTCTCTCTCCCTCTCTCTCTGCCCCGCCCCTGCTCTCTCTCTCAAAATAAATAATCAACTTAAAAAAAATAAACAGAATTTCCTAGCTCTTGACCCCCCCGTCCCCTTTTGAACCTAGCTGCCCATTTTTCCGTCACCGACCCCTGACCCTGTCTGGGCCCACCCCCGTCCTGCCACCCCCCCATGTCCCGATCGTTCTCCGCAGATTGAGAACCTTACCTGGTGGACCTTGGCTCAGGATGTGCTCGTGGGAGCCAAAGCAGGTACGTGTGTGAGCCTAGGCTCTGAGTCTCTCTCCCACCCCAAGGCACCCTGGACGTAGGAGTATGAAGTGTGGCCCTGTGGGCCTCATCTGTCTCCCTCTCCTCCTCCTACCTCCTCCAGGCGATGGCCGGACACCCCAGAAACACGCTTTCTGGGCCCGTGTGTGTGGCTTCAACGCCATTCTGCTCATGTGTGTCAACATCTTCTTCTACGCCTACTTCGCCTGACGCTGGCCCCGTGGCCAGGAAGGCCGGAGCGCTCGGAATCCTCGGGTCTACCTCGCTTTCACTGAGGACACCGAGGCCCAGAGACCCAGGGACTCCCCTCGCGACTGCGTAGCCGGTCCGGTGCCCACACACCAGTTGAGCCGGCAAAGGAGGAGTCCTAAAAAGGTCGGGGGGCGACGGACAGAAAGAAGGCGGTATTTCAAAACCAGCACAAAGCAAAGAAAATGAGGTTTCCGATCGACATCCTTATACTCATTTTCTTGTTTTTATTTTGAATACACGGGCCCAGGTCAGGAGCAGCTCGGGGCTTGAAGGGTCTCCAGACGGCCCTGGGCAGAGGGGAGTCCCCCTCCCTGGACTCCTGCCTCCCATCCCAGCTGCTCCTGGCTGCCACGAGGCCGTCCCCTCCCTCCCTCCCCGCTCCCTGCCCCTTCCACCATCAGCCTGGCATTCGAAGCACTTTCGGAGCCCCGTTTCATGCTTCCTGCCCCCCAAAGTGCCCAGGCCCTGGTCAGGGGCTAGTCAGTACCGGCTGCTGGTGGCACATTCCATGCGGACGCCCCGCCGGTGCTCAGGCCAGTGTCCCATCCCAGATGCTGTTAGACCTCAAAGTCCGGCGGTGGCCCTGGCCTCCCGCCTGGCCTGTAGCTTCCCTGAGCTCCGGGAACCCCAGTCCGGGCAGAAGTTGGGCCTAAACAGAGAAGGCCAGAGCAGCCAGGTCCCCCAAGTGGCTGTGCCCGGGGCCTGCCCTCGGAGCTTGTCCATCGTGTCGGGCCTATGGGAGAGGGACAGCTGCCTGTTTCTTTCATCCCTGCACTCCCCTCCCGCAGGCCCTCCCCAAAGTGTCTGTGGTGGGGTGAGGGTGTTGGACACCCAAGTGGGGCCTGAAGTCGTCAGGGGGCTGCTGAGAAGTTAGTCTCCACCTGGAGTCTGTCCATCGGTCCAGGTCAATGTGCATGCAGTCCCCTTGCCTGTCCCTCACCTCTAAGCCACTTTCCCGGTAGCCAGAACACCTCAAGAGGCCATCTGAGGGTGGGCAGGGAGGCCCAGAAGATGGTCAGCCCCAGGTGAACCCGTCCCCCATGCTTCCTCGGGTAGAGCCCCCAAATACAAGAGCCCCGAGACCGCGGCCATTGATGGTTGGAGTGAGTGGGGCTTCTGTCCCCCTGCCCCGTGACACCATGCAGCTGGCAGCCAACAGGAAGAGGCCAGCAGGAAGCTCTGGGAGCTCCCCCTGCCTGGTGGGCACTGAACATCGCAGCGGTCCTCGGGCACCGAGGCCCCGTCTCCGTTTGTATGAAGCAGCGGGAGCCCGGGCCTGGCAGTGAGGAGGTCCACGTTCCAGTGAGGCTGAGCCCCGTGGGACCCCGGGACGGGGCGTCCGCGTCCTCTCTGGGGACCTCAGTGTCTGGTGGGCGGATGGCCTGCTGGCTCTGCCCCCGCCCCGGGCCCCCACCCCGGTCACAGTTGTACCGGCTGGACGCAGCTCCGTGGGAAGAAGCCCACGCGTCCGCAGAACCGGCCCCGCCACCAGTGGGGGTCCAGGCGCTCCAGGACCTCGATGATGTCACCGCGGTGGAAGCTGAGCTGTGAGGGGTCCTGGGCCGAGAAGTCAAACTGGGCCTGGGCAAAGCAGGCCCGGGGGCCCTGCGAGGGGAGGAGGTGGTTAGTGGGGGTTTTCAGGAGGCCCCAACAAGAGAAGTGATTTGCTGTGGGTGGGAGGGCAGAATTGAGCTTGGACTCTGTTCTCACTCCAAGTCTACGCCACCCTCTCCACAGACCAACACCACTGTCCTGGCCACAGGAACAGGCCTTGTAAGCTGTAAAGTGGTGCATAGCTAAGAACAGAGTTTACCGCTGCGCCCTTGACCGAGCTTCGAGGGAGAGGATGTCACTCAGGGCCGCTCCCAGCTCTCAGGCCTGGGTTCCTGTCCTATCTATACCCCGAGGTGACCTCGGGTAAGTCCCCACCCTCGTGGGACTTAGTTCCCCCCCCCCCGCCCCCCCCCCCGCAAATGGCGGGCGGACAAGAGCTCTCTGCAGGCACGTCAGCCTGTCGCCGTGTCCTGGCCCTACCGGTCCCACCAGCATCTCTGTTCTGAGCCTGCGGAATCTTATCCAGGATGGGTGATAGGATCAGTGGACAGGCTGTAATTAGCGGCTCTCTGCCCAGGAAGTAGGAGGCGGCATGGGTCCTAGGGGACTGAGCCAGCTCTGGAGTTCTCCCACAGGGTGGGTGCCCCCAGGGCCCAGGCCAGAGCGAGGCAGTGGTGGGGGGGGCGGCGGTGTGGGGAGCCCTCAGCCAGCTCCACACTGGCTCCCTCACATTCTCCAAGGGCAGACCTGGCCCACGGCGGTGAAGGGGAGAGGTTGCAGGAGGTCTGGGACAGAGGCCTGGCGGGGGGAGGGGGAGGGGGAGGGAAGGTGGCTCAGACAGAGAGCTCGCCACCGACCCAGCCCCAGGATCAGATTTAAGAGGCCCGGCAGCTTCCTGGAGGCCCAGAGTGCATGAATGGGGGTCTCCCGAGGCACCGTTTGACCCTCCTGGCACATGAGAGGGGAAACCGAGGCCCAGTTGAGGAACGGACGAAGGTCACGCGTGGTGGGGGTCTAGGGACAGGCAGGACTGGAGCTTCTCTGTAGCAGTCCGTCAGCCTCCCCTCTCCCCCGCCCCAGGCTATGCTCCCTGGTTCCCCTGCAGAGCCCAGGCTCAACTGGGCCGTCCCAGGGTCCTGACCTCTAGCCCCAGGCCTTGCCGAACCCCCCCTCCCAGAGGAAACAGCACACCGGGGCTAATAACCCTGTTGGCTGCTATCATCATTCTGATGAGAGCGAGGGCTGGTCCTAGGGGCCCCTTGATGAAAGGGCTGGCTAGCAAATTGCTGTTCTTGCGAGGACCAGTGGCGGCTGGGTACCCACCCCCCACTACACACACACACACACACACACACACACCCTGAGCCCAGCCAGGCCCTCACCCACGAGCGCTCACACTGCCTCCACCCCACCCAACACCAGCTCCTCGGGGCCAGAACCCCGGACTGAGCCTACGCAGTGGGTGGTCTTGGGTGCGCCTCAGTTTCCTCACCTGGGCAATGGCCAGATGAGGACCCCAGCATACTAAGCCCAGCTCAGCGCACACGGCACCCAGTAGGCTCGGCAGGTGTCTGTACCTTCATTCACGCAAATTCACACCGAGTGCCTACTGTGACCCACGCACTGCGCCAGGAGCTGAGAACAAGCCAGACACTGGTGGCCCCGCGTCACATCCGTTCTCTTCCTTCCTTTCCTTTCCCTCTCCGTCCCCACCCTTGCGTGTCTCACCGCAGTGCCACCAGAGTCGGACTCTAGAGCCTGGGCTGGATGCGGGGCTGCCGGTGGGGGTGGGGGGTGGCCAGACCCGGCAGGTGTCCCGGCCCCCCGCGGAGGCTCACGTGGGGGGGCCCTACCTTGAGCAGGGGCTCCTCATCCCGCAGGAAAACCTGCCGCTGCTTGGCGATGGTGGTGGTGCGGTAGAAGTCGACCAGCTCATTCAGGGAGTTGAACTTCTCTTCCCACAGGTAGTACTTGCCCGAGGCCTCGCGCAGCACCTTGAAGTGCTGTACCTGGTCGCCGTAGCTAGCGGAGAGGGGCAGCCTCAGCGGGGCCCGGGGACCCCCCCTTCTGCCTCCCCCTGGAAGCTCGCCCCTCTCAGCCCTGGTTGAGACCCGCAGTCGGGGGAGAAGGCGCAGGGCGGGAGGGCAGGTCGACGTGAGACCTTAGGCAGGTCACTGAACTTCTCTAAACCTCAGCTTCTGGATAATGGTAGCACCTTCCTTCTGGAAAAGGGTTCAGAAAATGCTGCCTGTGGCTAATTGGCAGCATTGAACGGGTTCCTCTCGGAGGAGGGGGTTGCCTGGGTGGCTCAGTCGGTTGAGCGTCCGACTCTTGATTTCGGCTCAGATCGTGGGCTCATGGTCCGTGGGTTCAAGCCCCGACTCGTGCTCTGTGCTGACAGTGCAGAGCCTGCTTGGGATTCTCTGCCCTTCTTCCCCACTCATTCTCTCTCTCTCTCTCTCTCTCTCAAAATAAATAAACTTTAAAAATAAATAAATCAATAAACGGCCTTCTCTTCTCACATCTCTTCAATATGCCCCTCAGACGTGACAATCTCCCCTAGCCCCCTCCCGGCCCTCCCGGTCCCACGAAGAGTGAGTCCTCAGACCATGCTGACTCAGACCAAAGCCTGCAGGTGGGAGAGGAGCTCAGGTGTGTCGGATGCTTCATGTCTCTATGTGCCCCCTACCTCAAGAACCTTCTATGGCTCCCCATTGCCCTCGGGAGAAAATCTTAACACCTCGGACTCGAGATCTGGCTCTGATTACCTGCCCAGCCTCACCTCCTTCATACGCTTCATATACTCTCTTCCCGCACACAGCATGTCCCATAGGCCAGGACAGGCCATGATGGACTGGGACCAGAGGTGGGGCCAGCGTTAGGACAATGGGCAGCACAAACCACTGCGGTTCCCCTCCCTTCTGCAAGGGTGGCCGGCCCCACCACGTGGTCCAGGAGGTGCAAACCGAGCCCTTTGTACGGTGGGGGAAACTGAGGCCCCGAGTGCAAACCGTGACCCCCCCCCAGGGTCACACGCGGCAACAGAAACCGGAGCTGGGGCCACATCCAAGCTCCCACGTGTGAAGCGTCATTCTAGCATGCTCCCCTGCTGGTTCTCGTCGTACGGCAATAGCAATAATCATAATTCTAATTGTGATACGGGGAACATCGCAGACCTTGTCAGCCCCAGTCCAGGACTGCTACTGCACCACGTTGTTCCCTGGGCTGTGATCCCCAGGAGGCCTTCCCTCTCATCCTCTGGGCCTGGCCAAAAGACCACGGCCACCCTTCCTTGCTCCGGTCAGCTCACCTGGGCCTCTGGGCCTCGGCCTCCTCACCTGCCCAACGGGGGGCGCTGATGCACTCCCCGGAGGGGGGTTGCAGGAGGCGGGGGAATCTGCTGGGAGAACACAGCAGAACCCCGGCTCCCCAGCAGAAAGAAGCCAGCTTAGGAACCTGCCCGTGGAAGGGCTTCCTGCCCAGGTGGCTGGTGGAGCTGAGAGCCCAGAAGGCCTGGGACCCGTGGTTCCTCCAGCATCAGTCCTGGGGCGGGTGCGCTGCTCGGTTGAAGGTTTAAGATTAAAGACTGAAGATAATTGTTTAAGGTGAATCTGTTCTGTTCGTGTGTTGGGAGTGGGGGGGGGGGTGGGCAAAGTGGGATGCCTCCCACCCTGCCCATGTTAAGGGGTCCAAACCACACAGAATCTCTCTCTCCACTCCAACATACCTCCCCTCCAAGCCTTTGCATACACAGTTTTCTCCAAATTCTTCTCGAGTCAAGCTCCTACTCATGCCTCAAAGCCCAGGTAAAATGGCCCAAGCTCAGTCAGAGTCAGAGGTCTCCCTGGGTTCCTCAGCCCCTTGTACGGCCTTCTTCTGACCCACTGCACAGAATGGCTTGCATACTACACACCGAAAAGGCAGGGAGGCCGGAGTGGGCCCTGAGGGCTAGCCCAGCTGGGAGAGGCTAGACCCAGGGACTAGAGCGTCAAGGCCCAAGGCTTAAATGCTCATCAGGTGCGTTGTTCTTGAAACCCTCTCCTGTCCGGTCCGCTCTGAGCTGTGATTCCAGCCCTCCAGGTGTCCTGACCCTGAAATAGACCCGACACCCTCTCTAAGACACATCCAGATCTCAGGGCAGCTTAGCTCCAAGGCGAGCCAGTTCTGGGACCGGGTGGAGCAGTGATCCCCAGACCCGAGACAAAGGCGCTCATCAGCAAGCATTGTTCCCAGGTGACTAAGCCGCTCATGCTGTCGGCCGGCCGACATGCATGCCCGTGTTCCTGGGATGGAACTAGGGCGGGCAGGCGGACGGTGCCTCCTGCCCTGTCTGGTCTGCCACAGCCTCCCAGAGGCCACACGCTCCCCTTGAGGCAGCCTCTAAGCCCTATGACTCCCTAGTGTCCGGTCCCTGCGAGATCAGGTTTTCCCCGGGTCCCTAGACTTTGGCAGGGGTGTTCGGGGAGGAGTGTCTCTCCCAGCAGCGGAGTGAGGCAACCCGAAGCCGGGCAAGTGAGAAACCAGGAAACGGACCCCAAGGACTCCATGTCATATCTGGGCCACCTGGTGCAGAGGCAGGAGGAGGAACCTGGGGTAAGGACGGCCCCTCCCCTTTGGGTAAGGGGACAGATAAGGGGGTAGTAGCTGTGAAAATGATCTCCAGGGGGAGCCCAGGTGGCTCAGTCAGTGAAGCGTCCAACTTTCGGACTTCAGCTCAGGTCCTGATCTCACGGTTCATGGGTTCGAGCCCCACATCGGGCTCTGTGCTGACAGCTCAGAGCCTGGAGCCTGCTTCAGATTCTATGTCTCCCTCTCTCTCTGCCCCTTCCCCACTTGTGATCCGTCTCTCTCCCTCTCTCTCTAAAATTAAAATAAACATTAAACATTAGAAAAAGAAAGAAAGAAAGAAAGAAAGAAAGAAAGAAAGAAAGAAAGAAAGAAAAAGAAAATGACCTCGACCCCAACGGACCACAACTTTGAACTTTTTGGTGCTTGGAGGTTACCTTCAGTTACCAGGAAAGTTATCAGGAACAAAGCATTCCCTGATCACACAGGACGATCGGCGAGCAGAGAAGAGGAGATGAGACAGGAAAGGGACAAGGGACCCAGGAATTCTAGAACCTTCCAATCTGAGAATTGGGAGAATTCTCAAATCTGGGATGCTTGCGTGTTCCAGCCCCTCACCTGTGTGTGGTGCATAGTAGGTCCTCAGTAAATGACGGGCCTTGTCCCTTCTCCCACCTGGTCCAACCTTCCTGTTCTGTAGTGAGGAGAGCAGGACCCAGAAAGGAGAGAGGCCTGCCCACAGCCAGGGGCGGCCATGTAAGCCAGGCGTGGCCCCTCCTGATCAGTGATCACGCTTGTCTGAGGCTGAGCAGGGCCACTTCCATCGGGTGGCCCCAAGGACTCAGCATCTGGGGCAGTCTCCCTCTCTCTAGCCAGCTTATCTTCCAGCCTCGTGGGGCCCTTGCTAGTGATCTCCCCAGGAACACCTTCCCTTTCCTCTGTGGTCTTGGCCTTAGCCATCCTTCAAGGCCAGGGTGGAGCCTTGAGGTGTTTGAGAACCCTTTAGACCGTCTGTGGACTCTCCCTCCCTCCCCCCGGCCCAGGGGAGCTGCAGGGCACATAGGGGGTTCCATGTCTGACTCCAGATGACCCCCGAACTGGGCAGGGGGGATGGCTTGAGTGCAGACAGCCGTGCCCTGTGAGCCCTGCTGAGCTGGAGGCGGGAAGGGCGGCCAGGAAGGGGTCTCGACCTGGGCGAGGCCAGAGGAGGGGCCATGTGGAGCTGGTCCACAACAGTGGGCAGTGCCCACGGTGTTTGTGTGAGTGTCCTGGCCTGCGTGTGCCTGGTGTCCGTGTCTCTCGTGTCTAGGGGTGTGGGGGGGAGGGGGAGGTCTCTCTCTCTCTCTGCTCCGTGAGTGCGACTGTATGACTGTATGTGTGAGTCCCTTTCTTTGCAGCCGTGGGTGTGTTTGTCTCTGTGTGTGACCCCCACACCCGCCCACTGTGGGCGGGGTGGGGGGAACGAGGGGCAGGGCCTGGCCTCTGGGCTGTAACAAAAGCCTCAAGGACCAACTGAGTCCTGATGCTCGCAACAGCCTGTCCTGCCCGGCTGGTTTTTCTGGCCTGGTGGCAGCAGCAAAGGGACAGTGGCAGCAGCAAAGGGACAGGATAAACAAGGCTGGGGTAAGGTCAGGAGCCCCAGGACTGCCCCGGCTGGGGCCTGTGGGCCCTCCGGGGCAGAGGTCTGGGTGCTCACCCCCACCAGGTGATCTCCGTTAGGCATGGCCCTTCTCTAGCCTCAGAAAAGGGCTGGGGCGGAATACACGTGCCGCAGCAGACATGAAATCGAACCAAGGGGACCTTGGCAGGGACCCCTGGGTCTTTGGGACTCAGGAAAGGTGGGTCTGTCAGGGCGCAGAGGGTCAATGGGCACTTGCTCTGCTCTTCCTTGCTGTGTGACCTTGGGTAAGTTACTGCACTTCTCTGGGCCCCCGTTTCCTGCCAGTGGGGTTTCTGGGGATCACTTCTTCTCTGTCTTTGCCTGCAAAGTATTGCACCCTCCACCTTCTGCTACCATTTCTTTCCTGCTTCACTTCCCCAAGAGCCTTTATCATCTTCCAAGATTTTATATAATTTGTATAACTGTTTCCTGTCTGTCACCCCAGTAGAAATGGGTGCCCGAAGGACAGGGAGCTTTGTCCTATTTTGTTCATGGCCGAATCCCAAGCACCTGGGACAAGGCCTGGCACACAGTAGGTACTCGGTGACCAGAGCAAACATACGTGCATTGACTCCAGGGCGCTTCCGGCCTGAACGGAAGCAAAATGCCTCGCTTGGGAGCAACCTGCCGTTTAAGGCGGAGAAGTCCACCGCAGGCTGGCTGGGAGTGTGGGACAAAAGCGACACAGCCCAGGCACTGCGCCCCAGCCTTGGTCCCTGGCTTGCTGCCTGCCAGCTCAGACATGCCCCTGGAAGTGGTGGCGGACGGCCCTTTGTAAATTCACAAAGGGCAGTCAGCCGTGGCCGCTCTCGCTCCGAGAGGCAGCCCAGGCCCATAAACCCCACCTCTGACAGCTTTATGGGGCTTGGCGTGAGCATGCGGGAGATGCCACGTGGAATGGGGTCAGAGTCCCCGAGAGCCAAGCCGATGCAGGCGGAAATGCTCTCACACCTGAACCTGCACAGCTGTCACTTTGCTGGATGGCCATCGAGTCACTGGACTTCACAACCTGGGGGTTGCTGTCTCTATGATGTAGATGAGGCCGTTACAGCCAAGAGAAAGCCAGGACCTGCCCGGGGGCACGGGGTGGGGGGGGGGGTACGGGAAGCGAAGTCAGGACGAAAACTGGGTTCCCTGCCACTCTGTCACTGCCCCTTCTCTAGTAGCCCTGGGTTCGTGGGACAGGGGGCTGGGAAGCAGTGTGGCCCTTAGAAGGTAATATAATAACTAGTATAACTTGCATTTTTGGAGCACTTACTAACTGAGGCTCAGAGGGTAATTTGCCCAGGGTTATACAGCTAGTATCAGAGCTGAGATTCTGGCTCAAAAGCCCACACTCCCAGCCATATACGCCCTCTGAGTCTCAGTTTCCAACTCTAATCCCTGCCCTGTGATCCTCCAAGGGCCACTGAAAGGCCCCCGGGAGAGACAATGGACCAGGAATGGGAGGAGGACCTGGGAGGCGTGGCTCAGCTGGGATGAAACTGGGGGGTGGAGGACGCCACCTGGTGACGCTGTGCACAAACCACAGCTAGCTGAGCCCTGGAAGCTCCTTCTGGTTCTGACCTGGGGGGGGGGGGGGAGAGGGGGAGGGGGGCTCGGCCAGGATGCCCTGGGGGACGTGCGGAAGGGCATGTGCTAGGATTTCTCCGAAAGATGCTCCCAGGCCTTTTCCCAGGATGTGGGTGCTGGCTCCCCTGCTCAACAACTACTTCCTAGTACTGCCTGTCTCCCCTCCTGGTCGGACTTGTTGCTATCCAAACCCACCCCTGCCCCACCCCAACTCCGGGTCCAACAGGCTAGTCCCTGTGCCTGACATGCCTCTCCTCTCTTTGTACACCAAACTCCTACTCGGGCTTCAGGGCCCAGCTCAGATATCACCTCCTTCACCCTGTGGAAAGTGTCCCCTGTCTCTGAATTGCTGGTTTTATTCATTCATCGTGGAGACGCCTGGGCCAGGCTGTGTCTACATTCCCACCACACTCCTTGGTTTGACTCCTCTCTCTGTCCCACTCTGTGGTTCTCTCTCTCTCTCTCTCTCCCCCCCTCCCTCTCTCTTCTCTTTTCTCTCTCTCTCTCTCTTACTTACACACACACACACACACAGAGCAGCGTCTGAACCTGCACCAGCCGGGCTGCACTTACAAAGAATCGCCAGAAGAGGGCAGTGCATGGAGGTGTGATTTGATCACAGAGGAGGGAGAGGCAGGGTGGGGGTTGGCAGGGCCACCACCTCCCCTCAGCTCCAGCTGCAGAAGCTGTCCGGCTGAGTCCCCTGTGCCCCTGCTTTGCTGGGTGATCTTGGGCTTTTGAACTGATTCCAGGAGCCCCTCGAAGCTGGACCAGCCCACCTGGTGGCGCCATTCCCAGCTGACCAGGCCCTTGGCCAGCCAGCACACGGAAAATTTCCATTTCCTGCTTTTGCACGGATCCTGGGGAGTGGAGGCTGAGCTGTGGAAGTGGGAAGTGACCCAGGGGGCACTCCAGATGCCCACGACCGTCCTGGGGCGGGGGGCGGGGTGGTGGATCAGAGCTAAGAACTCACAGCATCCCCCCCACCCCCATACACATGCACACTGACAGTGCTCCCATTAAAAAAAACTTTTTTAAAGACTTATTTGTTTGGGGGAGACAGATAGATGGCGTGCAAGCAGGAGAGGGGCAGAGAGAGAGAGAGATACAGAATTTGAAGCAGGCTCCAGGCTCTGAGCTGTCAGCACAGAGCCCGACATGGGGCTCGAACCCACAGACCGGGAGATCATGACCTGAGCTGAAGTCGGACGCCCAACCGACTGAGCCACCCAGGCGCCTTAACAGTGCTCCCATTTTTAAGATGGGGAAATAGAGGCTCAAAGAGGGCCAGAGCCATTCCCATCCCCTGGGATAACCGGTCTGTTCCCTGGAGGTCAAGGACGGAAGGGAAGTAAAAGGAACTGGCCGGCTGCTTGCATAGCTTGGAGGGGATCAGGTAAGTGCCGAGAACTCTCGCGATGTTGGGTCATTTTTACACACATGCCCCAGCAGCCTCCCTGTCCGTGTCTTTCTTTCTCTGCTTCTTTGGGATTCCCCGGACCCCAGCGCCCTGTCACACTCCCCCCCCCAGCCCCCACATTAACCAACAAAGTGGCCCCGTGTTCATTTATCCTTTGGACAATCAAGCCATTGGCCGTGAACCAACCCAGTCCCGGGAGAACGGCCTCCTAGGGGCCACACTGCCAAGCTCCAGGGTCCGCTGCTTGTTCCCTCCCTCCCGCTGGCAACCTTGCCACCCCAATACCGCGGTCAGTGACAGGAAAAGCTGGCACCGTGGGCGCCTCCCGCGGAGACCCTGACAGTCGGCATCTTGCTGGGGGCCCTGACTTCGCAGATCCACACCACTCCCCTCCCCGGTCGCTTTTCATGTCCTCAGCCCCCTCCAGAGTCCCAGATACCGCCACCTCCGGCCTGGCTCCTCACTGGCCTCCAAGTGCTCTGCTTACTCCCAACCATCCCTCCTCCTCATAGCAGCCGGAGGGATCTGCCAAAAAATGGAAGCCAATCACATCGCCCCCTGCTCAAGACCCTCCATGGCTCCCTACTGCTCCCAGAGAAAACTCCCGGTCAGGACCCGTCAGCTCCATCTCTTTGACCACATCCCTCATCCTCTCCCCCTTTGCTTCTCTGCTCTTATCACACCACCTCCTGTGGACTCCAACACGGCCCAGGTGCATTCCTACCCCAGGGCCTTTGCATTTGCTGTTCCCTCTGCGTAGAAGTCTCTCCTCCCAGGTCCTCATTCCTGGAGACCTGGGCAGCCTCCACTTCCAAGTTCAGATCTTTGTTCAAATGCTACCTTTGGGGCGCCTGGGTGGCTCTGACGGTTAAGCGTCCGACTTCGGCTCAGGTCACGATCTCGTGGTTTGTGAGTTCGAGCCCCGCGTCGGGCTCTGTGCTGACAGCTCAGAGCTTGGAGCCTGCTTTGGATTCTGTGCATCTCCCTCCCTCTCTCTCCCCAACTCATGCTCGGTCTCTGCCTCTCTCTCAAAAATAAACATTTAAAAACATACTACCTCTTCAGAGAGGCCATCTCTGACCACCTTGGCTCCTGCTCTATTCCTTTGCTTCCTTGTATGCTGTCTGTCTCTCCCACCAGGACATAAACCCATCAGGGCAGCAACTTTGGGTTTTTTTTACCGTCATTTCCCCAGCTTCTAGAATAGCCTGGCACAGGACATGTAGCTCAACAAAATATTCCTTGAATTTATGCATCTATGTCCTACTGTCCCAGGTCCTGAGAATAGGAAACACAGAGACCAGACCCCTTCGCCCCCGATGCCTGTTCCTGTTTCTACCTTCCAGCCTGGATTCCTCCATGGCCCTAGTTGTGGCCTTTGGGATTGGGTTCTGCGCTCCCCAGAGACTGCCACATCATGCCCGAGGAGCTGCTGGTCACAAAGCCAGACCCTCCCATCACGGCGACCCTGCTTCAATGTCAGGCAGTATTCCAATCGCTCTGAATATATTGACTCAAAATATATATATATATTGACTCATATATTCCTTGCAATTACTCAATTCACATCAGAGGAAGCAGGCACAGAGAAGTTAAGTGACTTGCCCAAGGTCACACAGCCAGGAAAGGGCAGAACTAGAACCTGAACCCAAGCAGCCTGGCCCCACAGTCCCTCATCTCAATCACGGCACCATATGGTGGCACCCTGCCCACACCACATCCTGGACATCTGCCCTGGGTGTCTCGATGCTTCTCCCGCCCCGAGTGGCTTCCATTACATCAAACCCTGGCATCCTTCTTCCTCCGCTCATGATGAGTCTATGATGGCTCCCTACTGCCCAGAGAATAATGTCCACAGACCCTTCGCGCCGGGACTTGAGGCCTTGCAGGCAGCCCCGACCCCCTTTCCAAGCATATTCCCACCACTCTGGACCACACGCCGGGGTGCGTGTCATTCCCTGCCCCCCCGCCCCCCACCAGACAGTGACCTGCTTCCAGGTTCTGGCTGTTCCTCCCTCAGGGAGACCTCTCTCCACCCTTCTCCGCGCTCCCCCATGGGTCAGAACTCACTTCACGGAGACAGAGAACTCCCCTGGGGAGCTCTCACTCTCCCGGATCAGGAAGGCTCCCAGGTGGTTCCGCTTCATCAGAATCTCTTCGGCCAGTTGCCGGGAAATCCTGCCCGAGTACCACCTGCAGAGAGAGGGGACAAGTGAGGGCAGTGGGGAGGCCAGGCTACCCCTTCCCCATGTGCCGGGCCTCCAACATCGCGGATCCTCACGGCGGTCCCGAGACACAGGAGATGTGATTGCACCCATGTCATAGATGAGGAGCCCGAGGCTCAGAATCGCACAGCAACGAACCCAAGGGTACACGCCATGGCAGGCAGGAGTGGGGACCCGATCCCGGCGTTCTGGCTCCTGAGCCCAAGCCAGGCAAACATATTATGAAATGAGAAATTATGAAAGGAGAAAAATCAAAATTTAGGGCACCTCGACCTGGCCAACCCCAGCTGAGCTCTTCTGTTTTAGATGAGAGATTCTGAAAAGTGAAAAAAAAAAAAAAAAAAAAAAAAAAAGAGGAGAAAACGGAGGGCAAAAGCACTAAGAGTTTCCCTGCACCCATTTCACAGATGCACGGACTGAGGCCGCCTGGACTTTTGCTCACAGGTCCAAGTCCCTTTTCTAGCTGACCAAATAGAACTGGGTAATGCAGAAGTGGTTGGTAGATGCTTAGAGTCCTGCAAGACCCCCACTGCCCCTCTGCCCCCAGTACCTGGAGACAAAAGGCTGGGGCTCAGCTTCTCTGCCAGGCCTGCCCATCTCGCCGTGTGGCCCACGCAGCCCCGGCCTCTTTGGGCCTTGCCCACCCTTGTAGCGTCCAGGTGGTTTCTGGCTGGGCCCTTTCTTGTTCAGCTGGGGAAACTGAGGCCCAGAGCAGCCAGAGTCTCATGGTGGCACCACGGCCAACCCCGGGTGGGGTCCAGAGACTCCGTCCCTTGTCAAGCTTCCCTTCCCTCTTTCAGCAAATGTTTCCTGAGTCTGAGTTTGGCACCGGGGGCGGATGTGAGGTGGGACTTTTCCTGTTGTGTCAGGATGTTGACGAGCCCTCGAAGCCCAGAGCCAGGGCGATAGGTGGAGCGGCAGCTGCCGGTGGTGTCCCACCGCATCCCCACCGTCCCCGCCGTCCCCGCACGGGGCTGGGCCAAATGCGAACACCAGGGTTCGGCCCCGGGGCTTTTTTTCTGGCGACTAACACAGGCCTGTGTGCAGGGTAGACCGAGCCCCCGGAACATTCTCTGAGACGAGCAGGTGGACACTCACCTCCCTGCCCCGATGGAACACTCTGGGGTGCCTGTGTCACGTCCTCTCCCTCTGGTGCCCCTCCTGTCTGTTGCCGCCGTCAGCGGCCGTGTGGACGGCACAGCCCTACTTACCCTGCCCGCCTCCCGCTCCAAAAGAAAGTTCTCGTCCTCCCACTGCGGCTCAGGTGCTGCTTCTGAGGAAACCACACCCAGAAGCGAGGCTTAGCCTACTGCTGTCCCCAGACTGGTGGGGACCCCGAGCCCATCTCACGGTGGATTTCCTGGGAGGGGAGGCAGTGAAGACGGCTGCTGAGTGTGGGGGCTCAAGGCCACCATCTGGAAAGCTCGGCCCGGGTCCCCGGAGTTCGGGAGGCTGAGCTGGGAGGCCGCGGCCCCCAGCAGGACACAGGTGCAGGCACCGTTCAGGAGCAGGGGCCCAGTGGGGCCCTGAGTGGGCGTTTCCTGAGGGCTCGGGTGTCTCCAAAGAACCCACAAAACCCCATAGGAGGCGTCAGTGTGTGGGCGGCCGTCACCCTCAAAGGCTTCGGCAACCACACCCTCTGAGGAGGCCAGCCCTGCCCCCCGTCAGGAGAAGGCAGGGCTGGTCCTCAGGTGGCTTGAAGGACGGGGTGCGGGACAAGCACTTCCCGAAGCCCCCAGAATCCAGCTGTCTCCACTGTCTGCCCTGGAGAGATTGCAGGCGCCTCAGCTGCTGTGAAATGGCTCACGCCCCTCCCCGCACAGCACTCGCTTAGGCCTGTCTGCTGCCCTCCCTGGCAAACTTCTACTGTAACTTCCAGGCCCAGCGGACCATGCCCTTCCTCTGGGAAGCCCTCCCTGACGGCCGCCACGGGCACACGGCCGGGTGGGTGCCTCTGGGGCCCCTGGTCGGTATCACGGTTCCCCCAGGGGCTCCCCGGGCAGGCAGGGGAGACAGTGGGGGTGCTCAGGGAAGGAGTGGGGCTGGTGTAGGATGAGGCCTTCTGGGACCCCAGCCCGCCCCAGCCCTCCCCAGCCCTCCCCCTCCCCTTCCCCCCCCACCCGGGGGCCCGACGGGCTGAGTCAGATGCCGAGTTTCCCCACCGCTATTTTGGGGCCAGGGAAGGTGCTGAGGTTAGCCAAGAACACATCTGGGCATGACCTGGTGGGTGGGTTGGGGGCCTCACCCCTGTCCCTGCTCTGTCCCAGATGTAGGTGGCTAGAACTGACCCCCGGGACCCCAAGGGCCTCAGACACGGGGACCCTCCATGGCTTCCAACAGGTGTGGTCTTGTCTCAGCCACCAGCGTCACCCAGATAGGCCTGGCCCTGCACCGAAATCTTGGGTCAGCAAATGCAAGCTTCTCTTCAGGGCTCCTCAGCAGCTTTGTGCCTTCCGGGCTTCTGGCCTTCACCAGGCCATTTCCTCCCCCTGGCGGCCTCTCTCTGACCCACCGGCCCACGGTGGTCACTCCTGCCTGTGTCCTCCATTGGCTTATGGATTCCCCGGGACACCTGGCATTTCTCTCTCTCTCTCTCTCCCCTCGTGTTCTCCCTTTATTGACCGAAAGACTATAAGGCCAGAGGGACAGATACCTGCCCACAGGGCCACCGCAGGGCCTGGATGTCATAGCTGCAGCCCAGGGTGTCGGCTAGAGGCAGCGGCCTCTGCGTGGGGAGGCTGGGGATGCCTGGAACCCAGGCAGGGTAGCTGGGGATGTGGGTGGGATGGGGCCTTGCCTGCACAGGAAGCCGGAGGTGGTAGCAGCTTGGAAATAACTCGAAGGCAGGCAGATAAAGAGGAAATACCCTCCAGTTCCCACCCTGACCCTGCACTGCCCTCCCCTGCTAACTCACCGTCACACACACCTCATGGCTTCCAGTCTGTCCCCTCCAGCCTGCACGGCCCTGTCACACGCCTCCACCTGTGACAGGGTCCCTCCCCTGCTCAGCCATCGCCACGCTCCCCACCACCGTGAGCCTGGCATCTGAGGCCCTCCTGCCACGGGCTCTTCCTCATTGTCCTGTCTGTCCCCTCTTCCAGGAATGCCTTCCTCTTCTGCTGCTTAGCTAACTCCTACACACCCTTCAAAACCCCATTCATTGTCACCTCTTCTGAGGAGCCTTCCCCAGTTACCTCAATGCTGACGGCCTTCCCATCTCGTGCTTTCTTTATGACCTGTTGCTCCCACAGGATGGGGCTGCTCCAACCCCAGCATCTCATCATGTGTCTCTGGCATCACCCAGCCAGGCCCCCTGGGGCTGCGGCTAGTGTTTGACGAGTGACTGAGTGAGGGGCCTACCTCCACCATCATCTCAGCCATATCCAGTCGGTTTTTCATAGGTTCTCGGCCACTTGGGCCTGTTCTGGGGCCGGGGTCGGCCCCGGCCCTTCTCAGGGCAGCAGCTTGGGAGGCCACCTGCTGAGGGCGTGCTGGGAGCTTCCCTGGGCCAGCAGGTCCCAGGTCCCAGGATGCCTGGCCCCACACATGACACCCACTCTTAAAGAGAGCTCTAGAATCCTCTGCAGATTGAAGCCTCGGCCCTTCTTGTATTACAGGTAAGGAAACTGAGGCATAGAGACAGCAGGACCTGCCAGAGACCCCACCAGCTGTCTGAGAGCCCGGGGCCCTGTCCCCTTCAGCACTCTCCTGGGCGTTCTCTGGTGTTCCAGGCCCTCAGGGGCGTGGCCTGGGCTGGCCCTGACCCTGCCACCACTTTGGTCCTCGAATCTCTGTCCTCTGCCCCTGCTAAGCATAGACACTGATGACTAGAAGCCAGGGGCGTGCTTAAGGGGTGCCCTTCGGGCAGCTCGGCTCGGCCTGGGCCAGGCCAGGTGAGGACACTTGACTGCAGGGTCTGGGGCCGCCTTGAGGGTAGGGCCGGGGCAGGGGGCGGGGCGGGGGGGGCAGCCACTCACGGGTGGGGCTTGACGCGGATGTAGTTCTTGGGAATAAAGCCCTCAGCACCTCGCAGCTCAGCCTTGTACCAGTTCTGATCATCTTCCATGTTCAGGATCTGCGGGCGGGAGGGACAACGGTCACTTGCTTACCAAAGAGGCACGGCTGCCACCAGCTGAGGTCTCGCCGCTCAAGGACCCCAGGTGGGCATCACCCATGCCAGCCCAGGACCCACTTCACAGGGGAGGGTTGGGGACCTGCCCCAGTTCACGAGGGCCGTGTCTGATTTCAGGGCCCGGGACAGCCTGTCCCCAAGAGGGTCACAGACTCCCCAGGTTGGACAGCTGGGGACCCAGTGAGGTTTTGGTGCGTTGAACTTCAGGGGGGCCGGAGCTGGACTCCCAGGCAGATCTGGGGGGGCAGATCTGGGGTGCCTCAGTTCCTGAGCTGTGCCCCTGAACATGGGGTTTCTGTAGCATTTGCATGCCGTGTACCGAGCCATGGGGTGAAGGTCGGAGGGACCCTGGAAGGTCGGGGAGCCCCAGCCTGAGCTCAGCGCCTACCGGTGGTCACCTGGGGTCACTTACACTTAAACAACCCTTATAATCTGAGTTCAGGGGTGACAATGCAGGGTGGTGGGGATTCAGGCACCAGAGAGCAAAATAAAGGAGGTCTTTGGGCTGAGACGTGGCCGAGGCCTGGCCTGCCCAGGTCACATGGGCTCCTCGTCCATGGCGTGAGATCTCTGCAGCCCCACAGGTGGGTCGAGAGGAACTGAAACAGCCCGAGTCGGGCTGGTAGTTACAGTGGATGAGCAACCAAGCGGCCGCAGGGAGGAACAGTATGTACAGAATGAATCTTGGGGCCCCTTCCTCCTTTCCCCGGGGCAAGCCTTCCGTGGGACAGCTCATCACCAAAGGCTATTTCACAGATGGGGACACCGAGGCCCAGAGGTGGGGGGCGAGCAAGGCCACCCAGCAGCGGGGAGGCAGAGCCCATACAGCAAGCCAGGACTCTGGGGCCTGGGGTTCCTGGCTCAGCTGGTCTGGGGGGACCCTGGCCCACTGGTTTTTACCTCCACTCTACCTCCCATTTGTGCCTGGACCCAAGGCCAAGGGGGCATCGCTCCTGTCAGTCCTGGAGCAGATGCGCACATCGGCTCAATCCTAGTGGGTATTTGTTGAGAGAAAAAAAAAACATCAGATATAGAAGAGCATGCTACCATGGGGGCATTGCAGGTGCAAAGGGCCGGGGGGCAGGCAGACGCAAGGGCATCGACTTAGTTCCATTTTGCCAGGAAGAGCTGGGATTTGCTGCCTTGGGCCCAGGCCGTGCAGGCAGGCACCCCCTTGTCTGTCTGCCAGGCTCCGTTGACTCCTTCCTTCCTGAGTCTGTAGCCTGGGCAAGGTCAGCAGCCCCGGGGACAGACGGAAGCAGGTGGCTGACTCAGGAAAACTTTTGCTGAAAACAAAACAAAAATAATTCCCCAACTTAATGGGAGAATTAAAGCCTGTGGGCTGTCTTCCATGGCCACAGATTCAAGGAAGATGCCCTGGAGCCTGGGGCTGGGCTACTCCGTCTGCTTCCGACTCTCTCTCTAGTCTTGGCATCAGTTTTCTCATCTGTGATGTTCTCATTAGCTACATTAGCTGAATTCTTTTTTTTTTTTTAGTTAATTTATTTATTTTGAGAGAGAGAGAGTGCGTGCGAGGGAGGGGCAGAGAGAGAGAGAGGGAGAGAGAGAATCCCAAACCAGGGACAGCACAGAGCCTGATGCGGGGCTCAGACTCACGAACCACGGGATCATGACCCGAGCCGAAATCCAGAATTGGACCCTTAAGCGACCGAGCCACCCAGGTGCCCCAGATTGGCTGAATTCTTGCCGTTAAAATTGTCCAAAAGCTACAGACCCTCTGGGCCATGAAAACTGACACCAAGGAGACAGATCAGCTCCTCCCTGGTGAAATTCACACCTTGGCTTGCCCCCGGCCTTTACCCCCATGGGTGTGCTCCACCCAGGACACTGTCCTACCCCAAGGTCCCCAGCCAGGGAATTCACTCATCAGTTATTTCCTGAGCACCTGCTGTGTGCCAGATACCATGCAAAGTCCTAGAGAGACAGCAGGGAACAAGCTTACATTGTGGGCAGAGGCGGACAATAAAGAAGGAAGGAAACAACTGAACAGGTACCTTAAATTAGTGGCAAGTGCTCTGAAATAGATCGAGGATGTCTGGTTGAGGGCAGGCAGATTGTCAACAGGGGACAGATGGGGGTGGTCCAGAAAACCCTCCCTGAAGAGGTGATATGCGAACGGAGACCCCGGTTACAGGAAGGAACCGGATGTGAGAAAATGCGGGGAACGGTGTCCAAGTCAGAGGGAACAGCCAGTGCAGGGGGCCCTGAGGTGGTAGCAAGCCCTGCTCTCGGAACCGAGAGGAGTCCAGAGGGTCTGGAGTTGACTCAGGAGGGCAGAACTGTGAGGAGAAGTGGGGAAGGCCAGCCAGGCAAGAGCACGTAGGGCTTGTATGCCACAGGAAGCAGTTCAGATTTTCCTTTAAAAGCCAAGAGAAGGGGCGCCCAGGTGGCTCAGTCCATTAAGCATCCAGCTCTTGATTTCGGCTCAGGTCATGACTTCACCGTCTGTGGGATCGAGCCCCACGTCGGGCTCTGTGCTGACAGTGCAGAGCCTGCTTGGGATTCTCTCTCTCTCTCTCTCTCTCTCTGCCCCTCTCCTGCTCGTGCTCTCACTCTTTCTCTCAAAATAAATAAATTTAAACTTAAAAAAAAAAAAATAAAAGCCAAGAGAAGCCAGGGAGGGGCAGCAGGGGAGGCTCAGGCTCTGAGTTATGGCCACCGTGTGGAGACTGGGGAGGCTAGGAGCAGAGGCAGGTGGGGCAGTGAGGAGCTTGTGCACCTGCCCGGGGTCGGGGGAGGCCTGGAGGAGGAGGGCAGTCGGGGAGGGGGTGTGGAGGGGCGGTCAGGTTCCAGATAGGTTTCGGCAGAGTCGCTGACAGGACTCAACGACCGGCCGGGTACGAGACAGTTGGGGAGCAGCCAGGACAACTCGAGGGGGTTGGGCCGAGTGCTGGCAGGCTGCCACGGGAATGGCTGTCGGGGAGCAGGTTAGAGGGCTCAGGGTTGTCGGCATTGGGTCCGAGGTGCCATCGACCTTGTCTCTGGAGATGCCGAGGAGGCTGTGGGCTCCCCGAGTCTGGGTCTTGGGGGCCGGGTCATCCGTGGAGAGATGGGGGCGAAGCCACCACCCGGCCCCCCTCCTTCAGCTGGGAACAGTGGGGTCCTGTGCACCCGGACGTGCCCAGCCAACCGGGGAGGATGCTTTGTTCCAGGAAGTGATGTCTGGGTGTGTCCAGTGTGGGTCTATGTGCCACCCAGGTCTCTTCCAAGACCAGAGCTCAGATGTTCTCATCTTGGGCTCCCAGAGGCTGGGATCTGCCTGTGGGCACTTCTGGGACAGGGCCTGGCCCTCAGGGGCGCTCAGGAAGCACCGGTTGGAAGGATCAACGGGATGGCTCCAGGAGCTGCGCCCCGGGAGAAGGGGGCACACAGGGTGACATCATGCTCACGATTTTACAGTTGCACAGAGGAAGGGCTCCGCAAGAGTGAGGGGGGTGAGGCACCTCGGGAGCAAAACTTAAGGGGGCCCCAAGAAACTCGGGAATCGGGGTAAAGAATGTTTTAAGACAGTATGTTAAAAAAATAAAAGCCAGGCAGAAACTCTGAGTATGTTCGTTAGTTAATAACGTGCATAGAGGAGAACAGACGATCCCATTGCAATAACTCAAAATCACTTGGACACAGAGGACAGTCAGTCTGAAATTTGAAATGGACAGTGAACCATTACAAACCAGCTGTGGTTATTATATATTTAGAGACGGTGTCTAATCTGCCCCCTGCCCACCCTGTCCCCTCCACTTTGTCCTCTCTGGTGTCCCCTAATACACTTTGTCACAGTCGTGGGGGAAAAAATGGCATGGGGTTCATAATGTAAGATGTTACGGATAGGGAGAGATGGGTCCAGATGCCACTGTACTGTCTCCTCGATTTTCGTGTGAATCTGAAGCTGTTCTGGGGGGTCCTGGGTGGCTCAGCCGGTTAAGCACCAACTTCAGCTCAGGTCATGATCTCCCGGTTCGTGAGTTCGAGCCCCGCATCCGGTTCTGTGCTGTCAGTGCAAAGCCGGCTTCAGATCCTCTCTCTGCCCCTCCCGGCCCCTGCCTCTCTCTCTCAAAAATAAATAAACATTAAAAAAAAAAAGAAAAGAAAAGAAAAGAAAACTTCTAAGGAGTGCCTGGGTGGCTCAGTCGGTTAAGCGTCCGACTTTGGCTCAAGTCATGATCTCACAGTTTGTGAGTTCGAGTGCTGTGTGGGGCTCTGTGCTGACAGCTCAGAGCCTGGAGCCTGTTTCACATTCTGTGTCTCCTTCTCTCTCTGCTCCCTCACCGGCTCTGTCTCTGGCTCCCTCTGTCTCTCAAAAATGAATAAATGTTAAGAAATTTCTTTAAAAAGAAAAAATTTCTGGGGGTGCCTGGGTGGCTCAGTCGGTTAGGAGTCTGACTGTTGGTTTCAGCTCAGGTCACGATCTCACGGTTTGTGGGTTCGAGCCCCGCACTGGGCTCCGTGCGAATGGTGTGGAGCCTGGAGCCTGCTTCAGGTTCCATGTCTCCCTCTCTCTCTGCCCTTCCCCGGCTAGCGCTCTGTGTCTCAAAAATAAATTAACGTTAAAAAGTAAAAAAAAAAAAAAAAAAACTTCTGAGAAATAAAGTCTGTTTAAAAGCTAACACAAAAATAGGGGCGCCTGGGTGGCGCAGTCGGTTGAGCGTCCGACTTCAGCCAGGTCACGATCTTGCGGTCCGTGAGTTCGAGCCCCGCGTCAGGCTCTGGGCTGATGGCTCGGAGCCTGGAGCCTGTTTCCGATTCTGTGTCTCCCTCTCTCTCTGCCCCTCCCCCGTTCATGCTCTGTCTCTCTCTGTCCCAAAAATAAATAAAAAACGTTGAAAAAAAAATTAAAATAAAATAAAAAAAATAAATAAATAAATAAAAGCTAACACAAAAATAAATAAAAAACCAACAAAATAAAGCTAATACAAAAAAAAAAAATCCATCCAAATCCGAAATAAATAAATGTGACCTTGCACCTGCACAACCGTGAACGTGCTATCCCACCGCCTCAGCTGGCCCTCGAAGGAATGCTTGCTCGTTGCAGAACATGTGAGATGTGCAGAAAAAGCATGAAACGCCCTCCCCAAAGAGCATTTTCAGGACTGCGTAATATTTGGCACTAAGCCGGTAACGCAGGTTAATTTCACACTGCAGACGCTTTTGCCAACGTGCCCCACCTCTCACCTGCTCTATTTTTCCCTATACACCTTCCCCATCTGACAAACTCTGTGTTTTCCTTCTTTATCTGGTTTGTGGCCCACGTCTGCCACCAGAATACCAGCTGCGTGAGCAGCGACTGTGCCCGTTTTCTCCTTGCTGAGTCTCCAGGGCGGAGAATGGGACCAGGGACACACTGAGTGCTCCCTGAGTCCTTAATGAGAGAACACACATACATCTCTGATTACATCTCGGGTTCCCAGAGGCAGAATTTCTGGCTCACACACATGGATATTTTTACGGCTTTTTATATGTTTCCCAAGTTCCCATCAAAATGATCGTCACTTTACCCTGTCCACCTCCCACATGTAAAAGTGCATGTTTTCTCACATCCTCAACAAACTTGGAGATTCTTTTTAAAATAAAAGTTCACTGGTCTGGCAAATGGGGAACGATTACTTGGTTTAAGGCGCACGTCTTTTGTTATTGGTGAAATTGGGCACTTACTTGCTTACGTTGCTTCTTCGGCAATTTTCCCATTCATATCCTTTGCCCATTTTTCTATTATGCTGTTTGTGATTTTCTTGTTGATTTATAAGAGCTCTTTACATATTAAGGACATTAATATCTTGTCTTTTTTTTTTTAAGGTTAAGCCACCTTCATTTCTTACTTAGTGGACTGCAAGAGCCCCTTCCTGCTTCCATTCCTGTCCCCTCTGTTATCTTTTCAAAACGTAAACTCGATCCAGTCTTTGTCCCTACTGAAAACTCTTCCGTGAGTATGCCTCAAATTTGGAATGAAATACAAATCCTTCACAGGTCCTAATTCCTGCTTACCTCCCAACATCACCCTTACCCTGTGATTCTCTTCCCTCATTGCACTTCAGCCACAGACCTTTCTTTCAACTCTTCAAACACACTGACACGGTCCTGCCTCAGGGCCTTTGCACCAGCTGTTCCCTCCCACCTGCTGCTCTCTTCCCCCGGCTCTTTGCATGGCTGGTTCCAACTCATCCTTCAGGTCTCAGCTAAGGTGTTACCTCTTTTTTTTTTTTTTTTTTTGTAAGTTCTATGCCCAATGTGGGGCTCCAACTCATGACCTGAGATCAAGAATCTCATGTTCTGTTGACTGAGCCAGCCAGGCACCCCTAGATGTTCCCTCTTTTGAGAGACTGTCCTGACGACCCCACCTAAAGCTGTCCCATTGTCCCCTCCCACCCACTGGCCCTCTGCATTTCATCTCCCTCAGTTGATTTCTTCAATCCATTTATCACCTCCTGGTGTCACTCACTCTCTGGAATGTCAGCTCCAGGAGGGCAGGGACTTTGCCTTGTTCCATTGCTACACCCTCAGCACTTAGGACAATGCCTAAGTATGTGCTCCACAGCTTGACAAGTGTTTGTGGAAGGAAGGAAGGAAGGAAGGAAGGAAGGAAGGGGAGAAAAGGCCACTCTTTCCGTTGCCTGGCATTCCTCCATCGTTCTTTGAGCTTGAAAGGTCCCCTCGTCAGTCTCTGTGGACATGAGGGATGCCCAAGTTTCAGCTAACGCTTTAATCCTTCCTTCCTTCTTCCCTGCAACATTCCCCATGTCTTACTAAGAGGCTACTGCATGCCAGGCACCGTTTCACGTCCTGGTGCCCTGGTGTGGTCCCTGTCCTCATGAGCTCATGAGCTCACTCGCTCCTGCCTTAACCAGAACTTCTGGTAAAAGAAACACACCAGGAGTCGGCTGACGCTTTAGCAGAAGTTAGCGGGGAAACTTGACTGACATGGGGGTGGGGGTCGCGGGCACAGGAATCTGGGAGGAAAGTGGAGATTTCACAGCCTTTGCTGCGGTCGCTTGGGGGACGCCCACTGATCCCCATCCACTGCTGGCTGGTCACTCTGAGCCTCAGCTGGAGCCCAGCACCCACCTCATTCCTATTTCCTCCCTGTCCTGCTCCCCTCCAAGCCCTACATCTGGGTCTACAGACCCCAAACTGCTCTCAGATTAGTAAGATCTCTCAACTAGATATGATTCTCACCAAAGGTCTCATACCCTGGCTATAGGTGGTGCTGGTGCTAAGCCTGCCCCCGTCCCCACATGGCCACGTGTCCCCGGGGCCCCCAGCCGGCACCTCAGGTGGACCTGAGGGCAGGCATCCCAGCATAGAGAGGAAGGGAGCCCCCTAAGGGGACACTGTTCCTCTTGGGGAGCGTCATGAGCTCCCCAAACCCCAGCCCAGACCCACGGGGACAGAATGAAGGTTCCAGAGGCAAAGGACGTAGGTGCACCCCACATTTGGCCCCATGCCGAGCAAGTCGTGTCACCTCCCTGTGCCTCAGTTTAGTCACCTGTGAAAGGGGGCACTGATTCTCCCCACCTCGGCAGCTTAACTGGGACGTTAGTGTGCTTTGCTGAGCTCGGGACCTGGCTCTGGTGGGGTGTCAACAAATGGGCATTCCTGTCCCCTCCTCTTGTGCTTGAAGCTTGGGGCCAAGAGCGGGGCCCAGCAGGGGGGAGAGACACCCCGTCTAATGGCCGCTGCTCCAGTGTGGAGACTGAGGCCCAGGGAGGGGGCAGTGACTTCCTTAACATACGTCAGCGGGACTCCAGTGCCTAAATCTTGGCATGGCCGCTTCTGAATCTGGCCCCTGACCTCTGCTTGCATATGCAGACTTATAAGCAGGGACGTTGCCAGAGACAGCGCCCACAAACCCGTCGGCCCGGACCACCTTAGAGGGCTGCGATGTGCATCAAAAGGGGAACCTGGGTTGGCTCAGTCGGTTGTCTGTCTGCCTCCTGATTTTGGCTCAAGTCATGATCCCAGGGTTGTGGAATGGAGCCTGCTTAAGATTTTCTCTCTCTCTCTCTCTCTCCCTCTGCCCCTCTCCCCTGCTCGCACACGTGCTCTCTCGCTCTCTCTCTAAAATCAAAGATAAACAATAAAAACTAAAAAAAGAAAAGGGGGGGCAGACAAGGAGACACAAGCTGTGGTAGGACTCTCCTTTCCCTTTTCTCCACACTGCTGGGAAGCTCATTCTTACACTTCGGGCACATTTCTTTCAGCCCCAGGAGGTTAGTGTGCCCACGCGATTCTTTCCTAAGAGCTTTTCTGTCCTTCCCTCCCTCCCTCCCTCCTTTCAGCTGTCTTTTCAAATTCTTCGCCCGGAAAACTGGGTGTTGAACCAACCCCTGCCAGGCACTATGGTAACGTCTCCTTGAACCCTCACAACAGCCCCCAAAGGACGGGTCCTAATTAATTATCCCCCCATTTCCTAGATGAGGAAACTGAGGCTCAGAGGAAGCAAGTGGCTTGTCCAGAATCACAATAACTGGGGAAGCTGGGCCCGTCCTCCTGTAGAAGCTGGACTCTGTTTGGGGGGCTGTCCCGGGCCCTCATTCTTAACCCCCCCCCCCCATTCCACGTGTGACCAACTCGGCACATCCCGGCCACCCTACCTTGAGCGTGTCCCCCTTGTTGAAGGCCAGCTCATCACTCTCCGTGGCCTGGAAGCTGTACAGGGCCACGGACTCCATCCCGCTGTCCCCAGGCCCCGGCAGCTGGGCTCAGAGCAGGGTCAGAGCTTCCTGCTTCCTCTGCAGTCGAGGACCCGTCTTCCTTTGTTTTGAGAGCGCGTTTTTCTTTTGAGGCTTCCCCTGAGGGAGGAGAAACAGGAAGCAGACATGTCACAGAACACAGAGAGCCTCTGCCTCAGGCCCCAAAGGCCAGGTAGGGCTCTTGGGGAGTCCCCGGGGAGCCCCGGGAGTGGATCCTCTCTTTGGCCCAAGTCACAGACGAGATACGGAGGTTTCCAGAGAAGTGACCCCAAAGCCGCCCTGGCAGCTCGGGCATCGCATCTCAAGGTCCCAATCACCCCCACCAACTTGCCGATCTGCCCTGCACATTATGTAAAGCCCAGTGCCCCTCAGGACTCCCCAGTGCCTGCTACGTCAACCCCAAGCTCCTTGCCTGACATTCAAGGCCCTTCCAAGCCACGACCCCCATCCCCCACCACACTCCTCTCCAGACCCACCCTTTGTTATCTCCTTTCCCCGTAAACAAACACTGGGCCCCTGCCCTAGTAGGGGGGTACACACCCCTCTTCCATTCCCCAGGCCTTTTGCACATGCATGTCCCTTTGCAGGGTCCTCTCTTCCACTTTGTCTTCCCGGGAGACTCCTACACGTACGTCAAAGCCCAATCCGGAAGGTGCCCCTTCCGGTTCAAATGCCGGGCTGTGCGATTGAGATCCTAAGGTCAAAGAGAACTGCAAATAAGTCTTGGCCTTCCCTTAGTAGGTGTGTTATGGGCTGTGGCACCAGTGCAGCAATTCCGGAACAAGTGAGTGAGTATTGTGGGAAGGAGCATAAATGGATAAATACGATGGTATTGTTTAGTACCCAGGTTCTCTCCAGGAAAGACAGGAGACACAAACCCAGAAGAGGACAGTGAGGAAGGGCCCTGGGGTGCGGGATGGGACACGCTTAGGTGTTTTCGTCAATGGATGACAATCCGTTACTACAACGAATTATTTGGAATGCTCAGAGTATCCCAGATTTGACCAGTGGGACCCCTTTCCAGCTGCCTCCTTGTCTTCTTGCCTCGCAGGACTCCCCAGAATGATGACAAGTCCCCATCATTCTCTGAGCACTTCCTTTCTACCAGTATGTTTCAGGCTCATCTAAGACTTCTCCTGCCCCAGCCCTGGAATCAGCTGCCTCGGGAGGCAGAGGGTGGTGTTTAACCAGGATTGAGCTGGTGTTCGTTATGCTTACTATTCTGGAGTTGTTATTGCTTCTAAAACTACTATACAGGCAGAGCTAGGGGGGGAAATGCGTATAACCACACACACACTCATTCAATGTAAATATATTCATCTATGAACATATATATATGTACATATATGTATATACACACACATATATACACGTGTATATATACATACATATATATATGTTTATATATATATATATATATAAACATATATATATATAGAGAGAGAGAAAGAAGTTCATTATATATGAGTCTTTAGAAGTATAATTCCTAGGGGCACCTGGGTGGCTCAGTGAGTTGAGCGTCTGCCTCTTGATTTTGGCTTGGGTCATGGTCATGAGGTTTGTGAGTTTGAGCCCCGTGTCAGGCTCCCTGCAGACAGCGCAGAGAGATTCTCTCTCTCTCTCTCTTCTCTGCCCCTTCCCCCTCCCCTCTCAAAATGAATAAAACATAAAAATTAAAAAAAAAAAAAAAGAAATATAATGCCTAGTGGACCGAGCATGTCCATATTTCTACATTTCTATGAGTGTCTATAGAGTTGCAGATAATAGATTAAAAACCATGAACTCAACCAGATATGAATTGGTGAACGCAGGTGAGGGGTCTATGGGTGTCATTATGCCCTTCTTACGGCTTTCCGGAAGGTTTGAAATTTTACTATGTAGAAAGTTGATAGGATATATGTGAATCTACAGTCATCTCAAAATAAAAGGTTTCGTTTAAAAAAAAAAAAAAGAAAGAAAGTTGTGGATCCAGAAGAGGAACGTGGCAGAAGCCGTTGCCTACCCCGGAGCCCTAGCTGGCCAGGCCTTGGCTAGCGCCCCACGGCCCCTCCCTGTCCTCCGCCCGCCCCAGACCCTGGTGTGACAGGATGTCATAAGGTTCCTCTTTCCGGCTCAGTTTCAGCTGAGGCTTCAAAGCCTCAGAATGGTGCAGTCACGGGGTTGGGATCCACCCCCACCCCAAATCTGAGGTGCCTAGAGGCAGAGGTGGGAGGGGACTCCTTATGAAGCAGACCATGTGTCCCCTGGGGCTCGGGGGGCCAGGTGGCTGGTTTAGTTTATGCTTTTCAAAGGGCTTATTCTGTGCCAGGTCACGCACAAAAAAGGCTAGTAGCTCTCCTAAGGGCCTATGGCTAGCAAGTGGCAGGCCTGGGGTTCAAGCCCAGGCAAACCTGAACCAGGCCCGTGCCATAACCCCTGTGCCACGTGACCTCAGCCTGGAGCCTGGGCCACATACACGGCGAGTCAAGGGAGTCGTGCCGGGGGTGGGCGGCAAATCTTAGCAGCATAAATGCACCAAATTCCCAGAGACCAAACAGGACCCCCCGAAAGGGACTTGACTGAGACGGCCCTTGGGGGCTTTGGGCACCCCAGCTGAGGGTGGATGGCAGGGCCTGGGAGGAAGGGACATCAGATCTGCAGGTTGGGACGAGCATCAAGCATACCAGGGGGACTGCAGCTGGGGTTCCCACGGAGGTCCCTCAAAAGCTGCCCACAGGAGGCAAAAGTCAGTCAGCATTGGTCACTAACAGGCCACAGCAGAACCAGCCACGAAAGACTCTCAGTCCTTAGACCCTGATCCCATGTGGCAGGCTGATTAATGGCCCGAAGACATCCAGGTCCTAATCCCAGGACCCTGCGAATGAATGTTCCCTCATCTGACAAAGGGACTTCACAGATGTGACTAAGGATCTTGAGCCGGGGAGAGGATCCTAGATGATTGGGGCGTCGGGGGTGGGGGGGACCCTCAGGGTAACCTCAAGAGTCCTATGAGAGGGAGGCAGAGGGAGGGCTGATGGAGAAGAAGCAGGAATGTGACCAAAGTCTGATGCTACCGAGGCTCCTGGCTTTGGAGATGGAGGGAGGGGCCGTTAGCCAAGGGACGCTGGGACCACAGCTCTGGAAGCTGAGAGCGGCCATGTGTGGATTCTCCCCTGGAGGCTCCAGAAGGAGCCAGCCTACCCCTGCCTTGACGTTAGCCCAGCGAGACTGGTTTTGGACTTCTGGCCTCCAAAACTATACAGAATAACCGTGTGTCGTTAAAGCCACTGGAGCTTGTGGTAACTTGGTACGGAAGCCGTAGGAGACAAATACACCCATCACCCTCGGGCTGATCCAGCAGGGACGAGAGACAGAAACGGCAGCTTGAGGGACACCTGGGTGGTTCAGTCAATTAAGCGTCTGACTTCGGCTCAGGTCATGGGCTCAGGTCATGATCTCATGGTTCACGAGTTCGAGCCCCACGTCGGGCTCTGTGCTGACAGCTGGAGGCTGGAGCCTGGAGCCTGCTTCCGATTCTGTGCCTCCCTCTCTCTCGGCCCCTCCCTGCTTACGCTCTCTCTCTCTTTCAAAAAGAAATAAAAAAATTTTTAAATAATTAAAAAAAAAGAGAAAGAAATGGCAGCTTGCGACCTAGAGAGGAAGACAGAGAAATTGATCACGACCTCCCCCCCCCCCCCCCCGACCCCGTTCCCGGTCTGGATCTGGGGCAGGGGGTCGGGGAAGTGCAGTTTCAGTGAAAGTCAGAGTCCTGTAATTATAGACTGGACTATACCATTAACACCCCAAGGAGGGAGGATGGGGACCTTCTTATTTTCAGATATTGACTGAGACATCTGAAGGGTCTCCCTGAGTTTTCATCCTGGGCAGGGAGGGTAAGCCCTTGTCAGGGAAAGTTCAACAAGACAGTGGAGAGAAAGGATCACGTTGTTTTCTGGGGCTCGTTCGCTTAAGAACTGTTTCTTGAGCCTCTACTCTGTGCCGAGCTCCACGTAAGGTTTTGTGCATTTTCTCCCATGGGGTGGAGAAAAAAAGTCAAAACAAAACAGATCTCTGCCTTCAGACATAGACATCGGCAGAACCAGCACAAGGGGGTGGCACAGACCTGCCTTCCCATAAAGCCGGTGAAAGCCAGTAAACAGAACCGAAACAATACTGAACGCTTCTGGAGATGGTCCAAAGGGTGAGCAGAAAATGAAAAGCCGTGCAAGAACATTTAGGAAGATTTGGTAAGATAGGTGAGGGTCTGTGGTATTGGAACCAAGAACACTCCCTCCCTCCACCCTCCTTCCGGTTCAGTGAGGTGCAGACTCGATTCTGGACCACTTCAGCCAACAGCACAGGCTCCCCCTCCCCCAGACCAAGAGAACCGGGACCCCCTTCCCCCACCAACAACACAGGGACCCTCTCTCCCCAGACCAACAACACAGGGGTCTCCTTCCCCCAGACCAACAACACAAGACCCCTCCCTGTGGTGACAAGCTGACGGAAGCCGGCTGCAAGGGTGGTGAAAGAATTCACCCAAGGTAGAGGTGCCTGGGTGGCTCAGCAGGTTAAGCGTCCTGCTTCGGCTCACGTCACAATCTCCCGGTGCATGAGTTCGAGCCCCGCGTCGGGCTCTGTGCTGACAGCTCGGAGCCTGGAGCCTGCTTCGGGTTCTGTGTCTCTTCTTTCTCTGCCCCTTCTCTGCTCATGCTCTGTCTCTGTCACTCAATAATAAATAGACAGTAAAAAAAATATATAAAAAAACAAAAAGAATTCACCTAAGGTAGAACAAAGGAAATGGCGGTTTATTGAATACACCGCAAGAGAGCAGCGGGCAGGACAGTGAAGGAGAGAGTGGATATGCACCAAAAGGTGACGATGACAAAGAAAAAGGTTAACCCCAAAAGGGGTGATGATTATACTGTGAGAGCAGGACGTCAAGGGGGGGAACAGCTCCAGGAAAGTTATGATGTCTGACCAGGTAAATTCGGAGGGGTCACCCTGAAGGAAAAGGTCGAGAATGAAGTCTTGCAATTGGGAAGGAGAGATCCTGAGCGTTTGGGGAGGAAAGTAGGGAGTTTTTCTAAGATAATATAATTGAATGCTTGCATGGGAGAGAATGGGGACCGGGTATGGGCCAGATTCATGGGTCTCTAGGCCTCGGGGTGTGTACCCCCTGAGTCTCATTGGAACAGTGCTTAGATCTCCAATGGCTCACAGCTGGACTTGGCGGGAGGTCTCCTCATGTGGGGCAGGAGGAGTCTTGATTCTGGAAAGATGGCTTCTGGGGAAGCCGTGAAGGGTTACCACTGTTGGAGTGGTGGGGAGAACTTGATAGGACCCAGTTCAGACAGGTTCACATGGCTTTTTGTTCTGCGAAAGAGTCTTGAGGTACGCCCAGTCCCCGGATGTAAGTTTTGGATGTCGTTTCCTGAGAAAGAGGGGCCAGGTTTTGGACTGTACTGGTTTGGGTGGTCATTAATGGTGGAGACAGTTTGCCCTCGGGGTTAATATAATGTGTGAGACAGTGGCTTTCAGGGCCTAATATAAGATTTGTCTGGAGGAAAGATCTCCCATAAAGAACCTCGAAGGTACTGAGATGGGTTGTGGGATTTGGGGGTGATACATGACCTTAATCTTGGCTAAAAAAACAAACAAACCAATTTTGTTTCTATCTGAGACAAATCAGACATTGGAAAGGAAATGTGGACCCTAATGGTCCCTGCACCCCTGTTCACTCCCTCACTGATGGGCATTTTGTGGAGAAACAAAAGTCAGGTCCTTAGGCTCATAATTAGTGCCAGACGGGTTTGGGATGTAAGAGAGGGGGCCTTGGTAGGGTGGTGGCAGGGTAGTGGCAATGGCAGGGGCCCCTAGGGCACTAATAGGATCCAGGGGAGCCTCTGGACCTTCAGGGGGAGGGGAAAAATGACCAGGTGGAATAAAAGAGGGGTAATCTAGAATGTCCACGGGGTTAGATGGGCCATGAAACCCAGAAAGGCAACTTCTACAGTTTTTCTGGGGGCCGGGATTGGGGACAAGGCCACGAAGGTTTGCACATGTGAGACTTCTGACCATTTGGAGGAATTCTGGCAAAAGAGGTCAAGCGGGAAAACAGTATTCTAAGAAAGAGCTCTGTGAGGGGCCTTACCTCTTGATCTGGGCCAGTTTTTCCCGAGGCCAGGAAACATTACATAAAGAGAGGAGACATTTTCTCCTCAGGCCTTGAGGTCAAATTCCTTCCAGTTTTTAAGAACACAGCCCAAGGGGGAGTCCGAAGGAATAGAAAGGGTTTGTCCCACAGTGGAAAAGGCCGGTCACCAATTCCCAAAGGGGCCTCCCACCTAGGAGAGGGTCACGGCAAACAGCAATAGTAATCCCTACTGGGTCACTGTGGGTGCCAGCTTTCCATTGCGCCCAAGCCTGTTGCCTAAAAGTGTCCCCTACACCCTTCCTACTCAAACCAACAACACAGCGCCCCTCTTCCCCCAGACCAGTAACACAGGGCCCCTCTCGCCCTAGGTCCTACTAAGAGGGCCTTCTTCCTGGGAGGCGCAGGACGTCGGCATTTCTCGACTTGTTCCAGCCACCTAAGTGCATGACCACAGTTGAGAGGTGGCCGCCCCTTTCTGCCCAGCCTCCGTGCCTGGAACAGAGCCAGTGCTTTGAGCCCAGTGTACTGGGAACCCCGGGGCCCTCTTACTCTGGCCTGGGCTCCCGAGGTGGTGATGGCACACCAGGAGGGGCAAGCGGAAAGGACCTCGGGCTGATCCCTCCCTAGCTCCTCACCAGGGCTCAGCTCCTAAAGCAGGAGTGTTATTCAGAGAGAAGCTTGCCTGGTCCCCACCCCCCGCCTCCAGAACCCTGGCTCAGAGGTTTGCCTGGGGCTAGAAACTGGCCATAAAACAGCTCCTACTCTCTTCCCGCAGGAGCTGACCTCATTTATAGCAGAGAGCGAAGAAGTTCAGACCTAAAGGTGTTCTCAAGGATAGTGGAGGTTCTGGGGCGGCCGGGTGGCTCAGTCGGTTAAGCGTCCGCGACTTCGGCTTAGGTCACGATCTCACAGTGTGTGGGTTTGAGCCCCGCATTGGGGCAGCTCAGAGCCTGGAGCCTGTTTTGGATTCTGTCTCCTCTCTCTCTCTCTGCCCTCCCTCCCTTGCTCACACGTTCTCTCTCTCTCTCTCTCAAAAATAAATATTAAAAAAAAAATTTAATTATGAACTATACAGTATTCCTTCAAAGGAGACAGTTGATGGGATTCTTACCGTTCTACGATTCTTTCCTAGAACAATGTATGCCCCAGGGTATTGTTGAAAACAATAGAAAAATCAGTTGGAAATTAGGGCAGCTTAACAGCTGGGTGGGGTCAGGAGACCTGCCCAAACCTCTGTCATTCTAGGGTGGCTAGGAGCATTCCCTGAATTCCCTGTGCCTCCCTGAAAAGACTATCAGAGCCTTAACCCTGTGAGGAGGAAAGAGACTTCACCAAAATTATCCGGTTGTCACTGAGCAAATAAGAAAATAACAACAATAATGAAACAAAACAAAAAACCAAGAAAGCATGACCATACACAGGAAAAAAAACAAAAAAACAAACAGGCAACACAAACTGCCTGTGAGAGAGACCAGATGTTAGCTTGACCAGAAAAAGACTTTAAAGTAGTCCTTTTAAACATGTTTACGGAACTAAAGGAAACCATGATCAAGGAAGTAAAAGGAAGGCATGATGTCACGTCTCATCAAATAGAATAATTCTAAAGAGACTGAAATTGTGAAAGGAACCAAAGGGAAGTTACAGAGGTGGAAAGTACAATAACAAAAATGAAAAATTCACTAGAAGGTCCTTTTTTTTTTCTTCTCAAATTTTTATTTAAATTCTAGTTAAACATACAGTGTGATACGGCTTTCAGGAGTAGAATGCAGTGATTCATCACTTAGCACAACACCCAGTGCTCATCCCAACAAGTGCCTCCCTTAGGACCCACCCCCATCGAGCCCCTTCCCCCACCCACCTCCCTCCATCAACCCTCAGTTTGTTCTCTATTGTTAAGAGTCTCTTATGGTTTATTTCCCTCTCTTTTTCCTCCCTCCCCTATGTTCATCTGCTTTGTTTCTTAAGTTCCACACATGAGTGAAATCATATGATGTTTGTCTTTCTCTGACTTATTTCACTTAGCATAATACATTCTAGTTCCATCCACAACGTTGCAAATGGCAAGATTTCATTCTTTTTTTTTATTTTTATTTTTTTTTTAATTTTTTTTAAGTTTATTTATTTTTGAAACAGAGAGAGACAGAGCAGGAACGGGGGAGGGTCAGAGAGAGAGGGAGACACAGAATCGGAAGCAGGCTCCAGGCTCTGAGCCATCAGCCCAGAGCCCGATGCGGGGCTCGAACTCACGGACCGCGAGATCGTGACCTGAGCCGAAGTCGGACGCTCAACCGACTGAGCCACCCAGGCGCCCCAAGATTTCATTCTTTTTGATGGCTGGGTAACATTCCAGTGCGTGTGCGTGTGTGTGTGTGTGTGTGTGTGCGTGTGTGTGTGTTATATACACACACATAACATCTTCTTTATCCATTTATCACTCGATGGACATTTGGGCTCTTTCCATACTTTGGCTATTGTTGATAGGCTGCCATAAACATTGGGGGTACATGTACTCCTTAGAATTTGTATTTTTGTATCCTTTGGGTAAATACCCAGTAGTGCAATTGCTGGATTTTAAGGTACTCCTCTTTTTAACTTTTGAAGAACCTCCATACTGTTTTTTTTTTTCCAAAGTGACTGCACGAGTTTGCATTCCCACCAACAGTTCAAGAGGGTTCTCCTTTCTCCGCACCGTTGCCAAAAAAATTCGCATTCAAAGAAACAATGGCAGAAATCTTCCCAAATATATTGAAAAACAGTAACCTATACATCCAGGAAGCTCAACAAACTCCAAGCAAAATACATACAAATAAAACCACAAATAGACATTATATGGCACAAATGCTAAAAGTCAAAGGCCAGGGAGAAAATCTTGAAAGCAACAAGAAAAATCCAAGTTCTTACAAGAGAACCTAACAGATAGGAGCACCTAACTTCTCTGCAAAAACCAGAATACAAAAGGCAGTGAGATAACATCCTCGAAGCAGGCAAAGAAACAGCTGTCGACCAAGAATCCTGTCTCTAGCAAAGCTATCTTTTCAAAAATGAGGGTGAAATAAAGATCTTCCCAGGAAACAGAGGTGAGAGAACGTGTTGTTGGCAGACCCACCCTATAAGAAATACTAAAGGAAGAGAGGTCAATGTGGCGGAGAAGTAGGGGGGCCCAAAGTTCCCTCATCTCTCAAACACAGCAGTATTGAGGCCAGAAGATTTGGAATTCCAGGAATCCAGGCTACAGAGTGACAGAGGCATCTCCAGGGGCCCCCCCGGGGACAGCTTGGTGGGCCATAGGTGCGTGATTGCACATTGGGAGAGATAAAATGGGGGGCATAGGGAGGGAGGGGAGGGATCCCCTTCTGTGGAGAGACAAAAGGAAGAGAAAGAGAGGCTGTGGAATTGTGGGATTGTATTTGGCCAGGAGAAAAACCTCTGTGGACCCCAGACAGGGAAATGGAAAAAACGGAAAGAGAGCCTGTTTCTAACTTGCAAACAGCCTTGGGAGTGACGATCCAGGATTGCAGGACTTCCTCCGGACGGGGGCCTGCCACCCTGTGCACGCTCCTGGTGGGGAAGGGAGCCAGCCCCAGGCTCAGTAGGGAGCTCAGAGGTGCAGGCGGAGAGAGTAGTCCCCTCCCTTGAGTGCTGTGGGACAAAAGACCCCGCAGGCACCTGCCAGCCAGAGGCCCTTTGTCAGCTGGGCACAGTGGCACTACTCGGGAACTGGGGCACAGAGCTGGATCCTTTAAGACATCAGAGGTCAGCGTGGCGGAGAGCGAGCGCCCGGGGGCTCAGGAGACTGTGGAGCAGGACAAATGGCCTGAGCAGAGTGGTCTGGGACACCAGCTTGGGGGGAGGAGAAACTGGGGTGTCACCATTTTTCTTTTCATCCCCAACATGGTGGGGCTCCAAGGAACTGGACGGTGGGCTCACGGTAGAGGCGGGACCCACTTACACCAAACCCCGCCCCTCCGTGCCCGGTAACTTCCTATCTATCGGAGTGAAATTGACACTGACCAGACCAGACGGCCCCTCCACCAGCTTCCAGACCAAACAGCCACCTGTTGCAAGGCACCATCAGATATTGTCCAGCAGCTTTGCATTTCTTGATTTGATTCTTGGTCAATTCTTTTTTTTTTTTTTTTTTAATTTTTTAATGTTTATTTATTTTTGAGACAGAGAGAGACAGAGCATGAACAGGGGAGGGGAGAGAGAGAAGGAGACACAGAATCTGAAACAGGCTCCAGGCTCTGAGCGGTCAGCACAGAGCCCGACGCGGGGCTCGAACTCAGGGACCGTGAGATCGTGACCTGAGCTGAAGTCGGACGCTTAACCGACTGAGCCACCCAGGCGCCCCTATACCAGACATTTAAAGCAGAGTTAATGCCTATTCTTCTCAACCTGTTCCAAAAAGTAGAAATGGAAGGAAAGCTTCCAGACTCAATCTATGAAACCAGCATTACCTTGATTCCCAAATCAGACAGAGACCCCACTAAGAAGGAGACT
This sequence comes from Panthera tigris, assembly GCF_018350195.1. NCBI lineage: Eukaryota > Metazoa > Chordata > Mammalia > Carnivora > Felidae > Panthera > Panthera tigris. The sequence goes on along the minus strand of NC_056673.1, from coordinate 10,812,784 downwards.
TACAGGCCAATATCCCTGATGAACACGTATGCAAAAATTCTCAGCAAGATACTAGCAAATCGAACTTAACAGTATATTAAAAGAATTATTCACCATGATCAAGTGGGATTCACTCCTGGGCTGCAGGGCTGGTTCAATATTCACAAATCAATCAGTGTGATACATCACTTAATGGAAAAAAGGGTAAGAACCATATGATCCTGTCAATGGATGCAGAAAAAGCATTTGACAAAATACAGCATCATTTCTTAACCAAAACCCTTAAGAAAGTCAGGATAGAAGAAACATACCTTAGCATCATAAAAGCCATGTATGAGAGGCCCACAGCTAACATCATCCTCAATGTGGAAGAAACTGAGAGCTGCCCCCTGAGATCAGGAACACGAGAGGGATGTCCACTCTCACCACTGTTGTTTAACACAGTGTCAGAAGTCCTAGCTTCAGCAAGAAGACAAGAAAATGACATAGAAGGTATCTAAATTGGCAAAGAAGTAGTCAAACTTTCACTTTTTGCACAAGACATGATGCTCTACATGGAAAACCTGAAAGACTCCACCAAGAAGCCACTAGAGCTGACACATGAATTCAGCAAAGTCGCAGGGAATAAAATCAATGTGCAGAAATCGGTTGCATTTCTATACAGCAATAATGAAACAACAGAAAGAGAAATCCAGAAATTGACCCCAAGTACAAATGCACCAAGAATCATAAACTACCTATGAGTAAACCTAACCAAAGATGTAAAAGATTTGTAGGCTGAAAACTATAGAAAACTTATGAAAAAAATGGAATAAGACACAAAGAAATGGAAAGACGTTCCATGCTCATGGACTGGAAGAACAAATATTGGTAAAATGTTGGTGCTACCCAAAGCCATATACCCATTCGATGCAATCCCAATCAAAATTGCACCAGCATTCTTCTCAGAGCTAGAACAAACAATCCTAAAATTTGTGTGGAACCACGAAAGACCCCAAATAGCCAAAGTAATGTTGAAAAAAAAAAAAAAAAACTAAAGTGATAGACCTCACAATCCTGGACTTTTGCCGGTACTACAAAGCTGTAATCATCAAGACAGTACGGTATTGACTCAAAAACAGACACATAGGCCAATGATATAGAATAGATAACCCAGAACTGGACCCACAAATGTATGGTGAAAGCAGGAAAGAGTATCCAGTGGAAAAAAGACAGTGTCTTTAACAAATGGCGCTGGGAGAACTGGACAGCAACAAGCCGAAGAGTAAAACCGGACCACTTTCTTACAGCATACACAAAAATAAACTCAAAATGGATGAGAGACCTAAATGTGAGACAGGAAACCATCAAAACCCTAAAGGAGAAAACAGGCAACAACCTCTTGGACCTCAGCCACAGCAACTTCTTACTTGACACGTCTCTGAAGGCAAGGGAGATAAAGGCAAAAATGAACTATTGGGACCTCATCAAGATAAAAAGCTTCTGCACAGCAAAGGAAACAATCAACAAAACTAAAAGGCAACTGATGGAATGGGAGAAGATATTTGCCAATGACCCATCAGACAAAGGGTTAGTATCCAAAATCTATAAAGAACTTACCGAAATCAATACCCTAAAAACAAACAATCCAGTGAAACAAATGGACAGAAGACATGAAGAGACACTTTTCCAAAGAAGACATCCAAATGGCCAACAGACAACATGAAAAGATGCTCAACACTGTTCATCATCAGGGAAATACAAATCAAAACCACAATGAGTGGCTGTCAGAGTAGCTAAAATCAACAACTCAGGAAGCAACAGATGTCGGCGAGGATGTGGAGGAACGGGAACCCTCTTGCACTGTTGGTGGGAATGCAAAATGGTACAGCCACTCTGGAAAACAGTGTGGAGGTTCCTGTTTCATAGGGACATGTGCTGATTCATAGGGGCACATATACCCCAATGTTTATAGCAGCACTATCAACAATAGCCAATTATGGAAAGAGCCCAAATGTCCTCCAACTGACAAATGGGTATAGAAGATACGGTTTAGGGGCGCCTGGGTGCCTCAGTCGGTTAAGCGCCGACTTCGGCTCAAGTCATGATCTCGCGGTTCGTGAGTTAGAGCCCCATGTCGTTCTCTGTGCTGACAGCTTAGAGCCTGGAGCCTGCTTCAGATTCTGTATCTCCCTCTCTCTCTGCTCCTTCCCCACTCGTGCTCTGTCTCTGTCTCTCAAAAATGAATAAACATTAAAAAAAAATTTTTTTAAAGAAGATGTGGTTTGCATAGACAATGCAATACTAGTTGGCAGTGAGAAAGAATGAAATCCTGCCATTTGCAACAACATGGATGGAACTGAAGGCTATTTTGCTAAGTGAAGTAAGTCAGTCAAAGAAAGACAGATATCACATATTTTCACTCATAGTGGAATTTGAGAAAATTAACAGATGCCCATGGGGGGAAGAGATGGGGGGTAAATTAGTTTCAAACAATGAGGGAGGAAAACCATAAGAGACTCTTAAATACAGAGAACAAACTGAGGGTTGATAGGGGAAAGGGGGGATGGGGAGTGGGGAAAATAGGTGATGGGCATTGAGGAGGGCACTTGTTGGAATGAGCACTGGGTGTTGTATGTAAGCGATGAGTCATGGGAATCTACTCCTGAAGCCAAGAGCATGCTGGGTACACTGTATGTTAGCTAACTTGACAATAAATTGTACTAAAAAAAAAAGAAAGAAAGAAAAATATTAAAGGAAGCTCTTCAGGCTGAAAGCAAGTGACTCCAAATGATAATCTGAGTCCACCAAACAAACGAAAAGGCAACTATGTAATTATAAAAGAAAATGGAAGTGGATTTCTCCTACTTCTAACCGATTTATAAAGCAATTTTAAAAAGTAATGTGTATACAATGTATAGTTGGGGCTGTAACATGTAAAAATGTAATATGTGCAATATATTTGTCAATGACAGCACAAAGGGAGTTGGTAGGAGCAAAACTGTGTTGGGCTAAGGAAGTAACTATAGATGGTAAGGTGATAATTATAACAATGTATTATTGGGTTTGTAACAATAATGGATATAATATAACAACATACACAGTAACACCGCAAGAAGGGGGGAGAATAGAGCCATATAGGAGTATGATTTCTATATATATTACTGGAATTAAGCTAATATAAATCAGAAGCTTATTCAGATAAGTTAAGTTGTATGTGGTAAATCCTAGAGTAACTGCTAAAATGCTAAAAAAAAAAAAAAAAGGGAAAATAATTAAAGGAATTAAAATTCCACATTAGAAAATATTCTCTTAATGCAAAAAAAAAAAAAAAAAAAAAAAAGCCATAAAGGAGGAATACAGGAACAAAAAAGGCATGAAATATAGAAAACAACAAGTTCCATGGCAGACATAAGTCCAACTATGTCAGTAATAACATTAAATATAAATGGATTAAATAAGGCAGAGATTGTCATACGGGATTAAGAAACAAGATCAAACTGCATGCTGTCTATGGGGCGCCTGGGTGACTCAGTCGGTTGAGCGTCCGACTTCGGCCCAGGTCATGATCTCGCGGTTTGTGAGTTCGAGCTCTGAGCTGTCAGCACAGAGCCCGACGCGGGGCTCGAACTCACGGACCGCGAGATCATGACCTGAGCTGCAGTCGGCCGCTTAACCGACTGAGCCACCCAGGTGTTCCAAGAGGGACATTTTTTTAAAAAAGAAGCTCTATGCCCAATGTGGGGCTTGAACTCATGACCCCAAGATCAAGACTCGCATATTCTACTGACTAAGCCAGCCAGACTCTCCAAAGAGGGACATTTTCATAATGATAAAAGGATCTATCCATTAGGAATGTATTGAAACAATAGTTACCAAGTAGCACATCACCAAAATACATGAAAGAAAACTGACCAAAATGAAGGGAAATATAGAAAATGAAAAAAATATTTGGAGACTTCAATAACCCATTTTCAAAAAGAATGAAACAATTAGACCACAAGTCAACTAAGAAATAGAAGACTTGAGTAAAACTATAAACTAACAAAATTTAACAGACATCTGTGGAACCCTCCACCAACATCAGCAGAATACACACTCTACTTAAGTGCACATAGAAATTTCTCCAGGATAAACCACATGCTAGGCCATAAAATAAACCATAACAAGCTTAAAAGGATAAAAACGATATAAAGTGGAATTTTAGAAAATGTTTTTAGGGGCGCCTGGGTGGCTCAGTGGGTTGAGCGTCCGACTTCGGCTCAGGTCAATCATGACAGGACACAAACAGGACGAATCACAGTTCGTGGGTTCGAGCCCTGCATCGGGCTCTGTGCTGACAGCTCGGAACCTGGAGCCTGTTTCGGATTCTGTGTCTCCCTCTCTCTGACCCTCCCTCATTCATGCTCTGTCTCTCTCTGTTTCTCAAAAATAAATAAATGTAAATAAAAAAATTTTAAGAAAATGTTTTTAATGCTTATTTCTTTTTGAGAGAGAAAGAGACAGAGTGCAAGCAGGGGAGGGGCAGAGAGAGAGACACAGAACCTGAAGTAGGCTCCAGGCTCTGAGCTGTCAGCACAGAACCCAACGTGGGAGTCGAACTCACGAACCGGGAGATCATGACCTGAGCCAAAGTCGGACGTTCAACTGACTGAGCCACCCAGGTGCCCCACAAAGTGGAATTAAATAAGAACTCAACAGCAGAAAATATTAGAAAACTCACAAATATGAGGAAAGTTAACAACACATCCTAAATAATCAATGGATCATAGAAGAAGTCAAAAGAGAAATCATAAAATACTTTGAGGTGAATGAAATGAAGAAATGTGATACCAAAATTTACACTAAAAATAGTGCTTAAAGGAAAACTTAGAGCCACAAATGCTTATAGTAGGAAAGAAAGATATGGAGCACCTGCGTGGCTCAGTTGGTTAGGCGTCCAACTCTTAATTTCTGTTCAGGTCATGATCTCATGGTTCATGGGTTTGAGCCCTGCATTAGGTTCCGCACTGACAAGTGCTGAGCCGGCTTGAGATTCTCTCTCCCCCTCCCCCTCTCTCTGCCCGTCCTCTGCTTGCACTCTCTCTCTCAAAAATAAATGGGTGAACTTTAAAAAAAGAAACAGAAAGAGGGGCGCTTGGGTGGCTCAGTTGGTTTAGCATTCGACTTTGGCTCAGGTCATGATTGCAAGGTTCGTGGGTTTGAGTCCCACATCGGGCTCTGTGCTGACAGCTCAGAGCCTGGAGCCTGCTTTGGATTCTGTGTCTCCCTGTCTCTCTGCCCATCCCTCGCTGGCGCTCTGTCTCTCTCTCAAAAATAAATAAGCAAGTTTTTAAAAAACATTAAAAAATAACAAAATTTTTAAAAAAGAGAAAGAAAGCTCTCAAATCAATAACCTAGCCTTCCACCTAAGACACTGGAAAAAGAGGTCAGGGCACCTGGGTGCCTCATTTGGTTAAGCATCTGACTCTTAATTTTGGCTCAGGTCATGATCTCATGGTTCATAAGATCAAGCCTTTCTTTGGGCTCTGGGCTGACAGCATGGAGCCTGCTTGGGATTCTCTCTCCCTCTGTCTATGCCCCTCCCCCATTCACATGAGCACACTCTCTCAAAATAAAAAAACAAAATAAATAAAAAACAAAAAGACACTGGAGGGGTACCTGGGTGACTCAGTTTGTTGAGTGTCTGATTTTTGGCTCAGGTCATAACCTTGGGATTTGTGGGTTCGAGCCCCATATCAGGCTCTGTGCTGACAGCTCAGAGCCTGGAGCCTGCTTTAAATTCTGTCTCTCTCTCTCTCTCTGCCCCTCCCCTGATTGCACTCTGTCTCTCACCCACACAAAAAATAAATGAATAAAAATAGAATAAAAATAGAAATAAAATAAAATAAATAGAATAAAATAAATAATAAAAGACACTGGAAAAAGAAGAGCAAACGAAACTTAAAACATCAGTAGAAGCAAGCAAATAATAAAGATTGGAAAAGAAATTAAAGAAGTAGGGAACAGAGAAAATAAAGAACATAATTGAAACAAAAAGCTAGTTATTTAAAAATATCAACAAAATTGACAAACATTTAGCTAGGTCAAACCAAGAAAAAAAGAAAAGACTCAAATTACCAGAATCAGAAATGAAGGGCGGGGGGGGGGGGGGGGGGGAGGGGTTATTACTACTTACCGTACAGAAATAAAAAGGAATATGAAGGAATATATGAACAATTGTCCACCAACAAGTTAGATAACTTAGATGAAATGGAACAATTCCTGGAAAGGCATGAACTACCAAACTGAATCAATGGAAAATAGACAATCTGAGAGATCCATAATAAATGAAGTGTTTCGAGTAGTAGTAAGTAAAGAAAAAAACTATCCACCACGAAATGTCCAGGCTTAGATGGCTTCATTGCTGAACTCTACCAAATATTTAAGGAAGAATTAATACCGATTCTTCACAAACTCTTCCGAAAAATAGCAGAGGAAGCAACACAACACTCCTATGAGGTCAGTATCAACCTGATACCAAAACCAAAGCCACCAAAGAAAACTACAGACCAATATCTCTTATGAATATGGATGCAAATCCTGAACAAAATACTAGCACACCAAATCCAAAAATACAGTAAAAGAGTGATACGCCATGACCAAGTGGGATTTAGCACAGGAATGCAAGGCTGGCTCAACACCCAGAATCAATTAATGTAGTATACCATACAAATAGAACAAAAAACAAAATCACAGGTCATTTCAATAGACTCAGAAAAAAAAAATTGGCAAAATCCAACACTCCTTTTGATAAGAACACTTAAACTAGGAATACAAGAGAATTTCCTCGACGTGATAAAAGGTATCTATGAAAAACCCACAGCTAACATCGTATTTAATGGTGAAAGACTGACTGCTTTCCCCCTAAGATCAGTAACAAAAGTGTTCACACTCACTACTTCTGTTCAACATTGTACTGGAGGGACTAGCCATTGTAATTGAGTAAGAAAAAGAAGCTAGAAAAACAAGAATAAGCAAAACCCAAAACTAGTAGAAGGAAGGAAACAATAAAGATTAGAGGAGAAATAAACAAAATAGAAACTAAAAACAAAACAAACAACAAAAAAAGCCAATAGTACAGATCAATGAGGGGCACCTGGGTGGCTGGTTGGTTAAGCGTCCAACTCTTGATTTCAGCTCAGGTCATGATCTCGCAGTTTGTGGGATTGAGCCCCACAGTTGGGCTCTGTGCTGATATCACTGAGCCTGCTTGGGACTCTCTCTCCCTCTCTCTCAGTCCCTCCCCAACTCACACACACACACTCTCTTTCTCTCTCTCTCTCTCAAAATAAATAAATTTTAAAAAAGAACAGATAAATGAAACTAGGTCTTTGAAAAGATCAACAAAGTTAACAAACATTTAGCCAGACTTATCAGAGAGAGAGAGAAAGAGAGAGAGAGAGGACTCAAATCAGAAATGAAAGAGGAGAAATGACAGCCAACACTACAGAAATATAAAGGATTGTAAGAGAATATTATGAAAAATAAACTGGACAACCTAGAAGAAATGGATAAATTTCTAGAAACATATAATCTCCCAGAACTGAATAAGGAAGAAATGGAAAATTTGAACAGATTGACTACCAGCAATGAAATTGGATCTGTAATCAAAAAAACTCCCAACAAACAGAAGTACAGGACCAGAGGGCTTCACAGGTGAATTCTACCAAACATTTAAAGAAAGGGGCGCCTGGGTGGCTCAGTGGGTTAAGCGTCCAACTTCAGCTCAGGTCATGATCTCGCAGTTCGTGGGTTCGAGCCCCATGTGGGGCTCTGTGCTGACAGCTCAGAGCCTGAAGCCTGCTTCGGATTCTGTGTCTCCATCTCTCTCTGCCCCTTCCCCACTCATGCTCTCTCGCTCTCTCTCAAAAATACATAAACATTTAATAATAATAATAATAATAATACAATAAACATTAAATAATTTTTAAAAATAAAAATAAACATTAAATAACAAAAAACAGTGCAGTACTAAAATAGAACAAAGATCAATGGGACAGAGTAGAAAGCCCAGAAATAAACCCACAATTATGTGGTCAGTTAATCTTTAACAAAGGAGGCAAAAATATGCAATGGGAAAAAGTCTCTGCAATAATGGTGCTGGGAAAACTGGCCAGCGACATGCAAAACAATGAAACTGGGCCACGTTCTTACACCATACATAAAAAATAAACTCAAAATGGATTAAAGACCTGAATGTGAGACCTGAACCCATAAAAATCCTAGAAGAGAGCACAGCCAGTAATCTCTCTGTCATCAGCCATAGCAATGTTTTTCTAGTTATGTCTCCTGAGGGAAGGGGGAAAAAAGGAAACATGAACTACATCAAAATAAAAAAAAACTTCTGCACAACAAAGGAAATAATCAACAAAACTAAAAGGCAATCTACTGAATGGAAGAAGATATTTGCCAGTGACATATCTGATAAAGGATTAGTAACCCAAATACATAAAGAACTTATACAACTCAACACCAAAAACACAAATAATTCCATTAAAAACGGGCAGAAGACATGAACAGACTATTTCTCCAAAGACACAGAAATGGCCAACCGACCCATGAAAATATGCTCAATATCACTCATCGTCAGGGAATTGCAATCGAAACCACAATAAGGTAACACTTCACACCTGTCCGAATGGCCAAAATCAAAAACACAAGAAACAACACATGTTGGTGAGGATGTGGAGACAATGGAACCCTCACACACTGTTGGCGTGAATGCAAACAGGTGCAGCCACTTGGAAGACAGTCTGGAGGTTTCTCGAAAAATTAAGAACAGAGGGGCACCTGGGTGTGGCTCAGTTGGTTAAGTGTTCAACTCTTGATTTTGGCTCAGGTAATAAGATCTGAGATTTATGTTTGTGAGATTGAGTCCTGCCTGGGGCTCTGTGCTTACATCAGGAGCCTGCTTGGGATTCTCTCTCTCCCTCTCTCGCTCTGCCCCTCCCCTGCTTGTGCTCTCTATCTCAAAATAAATAAATAAACATTAAAAACAATAGAAAAATAGGGGTGTGCAGGTGTGTGTGTGAGGTGGTATATAAGAATTCTTTTGCTTTCTGCTCAATTTTCTTGTAAAACTGAAACTGCCCCTGCAACATGTACCAATTAATTTTAAGCACACACACACATACACACACACACACACACACACACACACACACAGGCAAGCCAGTCCCTGGCTGTCCACAGAAAAAAAATAGCATGGATTAGGATCTCATAATCATAGCTTTCCATCTATCCTATCATCCTGTAGAGACATGAGGAGGTGGTGTAGACAGAATTCTGAAATTATATTCACGAAAGAGAAAATCCCACTTATGATGATGATTTATTGCCTATTTTCTTCATACTTTCAAAACTGCTTGGATTCGTTTCTGTTGAGCATATATTTTATTTATTTATTTATTTATTTATTTATTTGAGAGAGAGAGAGAGAGAGAGAGAGAGAGAGAGAGAATACGAGCAGGGGAGGGGCAGAGAGAGGGAGAATCTCAAGCAGGTTCTGCCATCAGTGTGGAGCCTGACACGGGGCTCGAACTCACAAACCATGAGATCGTGACCTGAGCTGAAATCAAGACTCTGGCGCTTAACCGACTGAGCCACCCAGGCCCTCCAAGCATATATTCTTTTAATAAAACCATCCAGAGGGGGCGCCTGAGTAGCTCAGTTGGTTAAGTATCCAACTTCAAAACTTCTGTCTCCCATTCTCTCTGCCCCTCCCCAGCTCATGCTCTCTCTCTCTCTCTCTCTCTCTCTCTCTCTCTCTCAACTAAATAAATTCTAAAAAAACAAACAAACAACAAACAAAAAAACAAATAAAACAAACTATCACCCTTTATGCGGCGCCTGGCTGGCTCAGTCAGTAAATTATGCAACTTTTTAATCTGGGGGTCGGGAGGGGCAGAGGGAGAGGGAGGGAGAGCATCCATGACCAGGACAGAGCTGACAACAGGCTGACGACCCTGGGATCATGACCTGAGCCAAAATCAAGAGTCAGACACTTAACCAACTGAGACACGCAGGCACACACATCCCCCTCCCACCAGCATGTGCCTCTTGATCTCAAGGTCGTGAGTTTGAGCCCTATCTTGGGCATGGGGCCTACTTAATATAAATACATAAAGAAGTTGCTCCCTTGGGGAAAACAACAACAACAACTATCACAATTTAAAGTTAAAAAAAAAAATTCATGAACGAAGGGGACATTTCTTGCATACCTGAGTTTATAGGCAAGGGATCATATATTTATGTTTGCGGTGAAAAAAAGACGGCAAAGGTTTTATACCAAGATGATAGGATAATAGCTTTTTTTAAGTGCATTTTTTTTCTTTTTTTCTGCAATTTTTATTCTTAAAAAAATTTAAAGTTTATTTATTTACTTATTTATTTAGAGAGGCAGCGCAAGTTGGGGGGCAGGGTGGGGAGAGAGAATCTCAAGTAGGTTCCACACTGTCAGCGCAGAGCCTGATGCAGGGCTCGAACTCACTAACCGTGAGATCATGACCTGAGCCAAAACCAAGAGTGGAGAGCTTAACTGAGCCACCCAGGCGCCCCCCGCCAAACCTCACAATTTTTAATCTCGCCATTTCTGTGCTCACAAGCTTCCCCCATCATGCACAGGGAAATAAAAATGCCTTAAATTCTTCCAGCTTATTAAGTGGCCCACAGCCCTTGTGGGAGGTCCACAGTTCCCATGTGAAAGTCAGGTTCATGTCCTAGGTACGTTATATTCCCATTAATTAATCCTTACAGTAACCCATTTTACTGGGGGCGAGGAGGGGGATAGACAGCCCAAGAATTGGAGGGACACCGGTTTGCACCTCGGTCACAGGGGCGCAGGGAAATAGGTTCTTTCCAGGGCCCCATGGTTTATCCACATCCCGAGGCCCGTGCCTGCAGGCAGCCGGCCCCTCAGCCGAGGGCCGCCTCTGCCCCCTTGAGGCATCTCTCGGAACTACAGGTGGTCTTCCTGTCTGAGAAGCGAGGGCTCAGTGAGGGGAGGGGGGTGGGAGCTGAGCTGGAACGAAGGGACTCCTCAGGGCCCAGTCCACACAGACACAGAACCCAAGGGAAGGACTGACCCTACCCGCTTTCCGCTTCCCGCAGATGCAGAGACGGAGGCAGAGGGATGTGCCTAGGCCCAGGCTGCACGCGGAGCCAGGCCTGGCACCCCGTCTCCAGAACCCTGCTTCCCTGACGACCACCAGACCCGGGGGGCTCCCAGACAGGGGCCTGAGCCAGGGGAGGCCTGCAACCTTCCTCAACCTTCCTCTCTCTTCCTCTCGCCCCCGCCCCCGAACTATTACTGTAATTGAACTTAATCTTATTCTACAAGGACATCTTTTATTTTTTTAATTTGATTTTTCTTAATGTCTATTTGTTTTTGAAGAAGAGAGAGACAGAGTGCAGTGCAAGCGGGGAGGGGCAGAGAGAGAGGGAAACACAGAATCCGAAGCAGGCTCCAGGCTGTGAGCGGTCAGCCCCGAGCCGGACGCCGGGCTCGAACCCACGAACTGTGAGATCGTGACCTGAGCTGAAGTCGGATGCTTAACCCAGCGCCCCTACAAGGACGTCTTTTAAAACGTCAGTAAATGTCTTTAAAGGGAGAACTTGCCTATTGCTACTCTTAAGTGGAACACGAGGGTCACTTTATACATAATAACAATGAAACTATGATAAAGACGACAATGTTATTAACCACTTTATACATAATAACAATGAAACCACGATGAAAACGAGACAATGTTATTAACCTCTACTTGATACTGTTCCTCACAAAAGCCGAGTGGGGCTCGTTCTTTGCTCAAAGGGAAGATTAGTCAAGTATCAGAGAAGGGATTTTCAAACACATTTTACCTTCCAACCCAGGAGACAAGTAAAAATTTCACAAAGTAATACCCTTATTTTTCTGATATTTTATATTCTGTTTGGTGCAATCTATCTTGTTTATTTTTTTTTTAAATGCTCAAAGGCAGGTAGATAAATGAGTATAAAAGCCATTGGTGCCGGGCACCTGGGTGGCTCAGTCGGTTAAGCGTCTGACTTCGGCTCAGGTCATGATCTCATGGTCTGTGGGTTCGAGCCCCGCGTCGGGCTCTGTGCTGACAGCTCAGAGCTTGGAGCCTCTTCAGATTGTGTCCTTTTCTCACTCTCTGCCCCTTCCCCACTCACACTCTGTCTCTCAAAAATAAATAAACGTTACAAAATTTTTTTTTAACTGTTGGTGGGGATTGAAGCTGAATGATGGGGGTTTCATGCTTTCTACTTCTGTGCGTGCTCGAAGTTGCAAATTAAAAAGATTAAACATGTAAACACTAGGGGCACCTGGGTGGCTCAATTGGTTAAGCGTCTGGCTGTGGTTCATGCCATGATCTCACAGTTCGTGGGTTGGAGCCCTGCATGGGATCCTGTCTCCCTCTGTCAGCACAGGGCCTGCTTCAGATCCTGTCTCCTTCGCTGCCCCTCCCCTGCTCATGCCCTCCCTCTCCCTCTCTCTTAAAAAAATTTTTTTTTCTTTTTTAAAGAATTTAAACAGGGGCGCCTGGGTGGCTCAGTCGGCTGAGCGTCCGACTTCGGCTCAGGTCACGATCTCGCGGTTCGTGAGTTCGAGCTCTGCATCGGGCTCTGGGCTGATGGCTCAGAGCCTGGAGCCTGCTTCCAATTCTGTGTCTCCCTCTCTCTCTGCCCCTCCCCCATTCATGCTCTGTCTCTCTCTGTCCCAAAAATAAATAAACGTTAAAAAAAATTGTTTAAAAAAAATAAAAAATAAATAATTTAAACACTATTGGTTTGTATTCACTACTCTGATTGTATAACTAAGGGGTCACAACCCATAATCGGAAAACCTTTGAGAACGTTTAAAATCTCCCTAGGGGGCGCCTGGGTGGCTCAGTCGGTTGAGCGGCCAACTTTGGCTCAGGTCATGATCTCGCGGTCTGTGAGTTCGAGCCCCGCGTCGGGCTCTGTGCTGACAGCTCAGAGCCTGGAGCCTGTTTCAGATTCTGTGTCTCCCTCTCTCTGACCCTCCCCCATTCATGCTCGGTCTCTCTCTGTCTCAAAAATAAATAAACGTTAAAAAAAATTTTTTTTTAATTAAAAAATTAAAAATAAAATAAAATCTCCCTAACACCGTGCAGAAATCTCACCTGCACATAACAGACTGAAAGAGAATTAAGAAGGAAATGCTTTCCCACTGCAGCTGATTATCTCCCAAGAGGACATCACCAATTTTTCCTCCCCATACACATGTGTCATTCCCACATCAAGGAGGAAAGGCTGTGTCCTCTCCCCTTGAATCTGGGCTAGCCCAGACCAATGGAATGCACTGGAAGTAATGCCCTGGGACTTCTGAGTCAAGACCTCAAGAGAACTAAGAGCTTCTGGCTCCTTCCCCTTGGAATGCCCCTTCTTGGAATGAGCCATCACGTTGTGGGGAAACCCAATAAGAAAGATCCATTTGGGGGGCTACTGCTGTGGCTTCTAACAGCCCCAGGCAGCACCAGCTACCAGCTCTGACGCACCTGAACAGGTGGCCAGATAAAACACAGGACACGCAGAGAAGGGTGATTTTCAGATAGACAATGTAGCCATTCTTTAGTATAAGTATGTCTCAGATATTGCATGGGATATACTTATTCTAAAAAAAATCATTCATTATTAACCGGTAGGGTCAAATTGAACCGGGAGTCCTGTATTTCATGTGCTGAAGTCACAACCCGACACCTCAAGGACCCCGGAGGTGGGGGGGGGGGGGGGCTTTCTCTAGCTGCAGGGGAACGCTCCGCCCAGGTGAAAGGCAAAGGGGCAAAGTTCAACCACTTAGGGCAGGTGCTACCCTTCCCAATTGTCCTTGAGGGGGCAATTCTGAGATGTGCTCTACCCATTTTTTGAGGCTCCCAGTGGCCCTGAGAAGCAGCTGCCAGCAGCAGGACCCTATTCCTTCCCTGCTCTCCTCCTGTCCGCAACGTCACTTCCCCTCCCCCGTGTGTGCCTGGTGCTCCCGAGGGTCACCTCCCAAAGACCCCTTGCACCCAAATTCTTGTCTCAGGGTCGGTTTTAGAAGAACTTAAATTGAGACAGTAAGAAGTCCGTAAAGGTTAACCCAAGAGAAGGACTGACCCTACCCACCCTGGCCTATAATAATAATAGCTCTGATGATTCAGCCATTATTTTCTCTCGCAGTGGAGGAACATCAGAGGGAACAGCTATCATTTATTGCACACTTACTGGATACACGCTCTAGGTGTGTTTCTTCACCAATAGCCCTCTGAGGTGTCATTAAGTTGACTTTACAGATGGGGAAACGGAGGCACGGAGCAGCCAAGTGATGACTCAACATCTCAGTGCTGGTAAGCGATTCCAGAAAGCTTTCCCTGTGCCCACCCCAGGCTTGGTCAGGCTCCTCTCGGCTCCATGGTGCCCAGGCTGCTTCCGTTTCAGAAGGTGGGGTCCCCATACGCTGAGTCCCAGCACTGCCCAGCTGGGGGCTGGCGTGAGGACGGGCATACACGAGGGATAGAGCAAACACTCAGACGTGTGGCTGGACGAGTGGATGGCTGAGTGAGAGGCGCCATCCTGCCCAGCTCAGAAATCTACAAATCTGCGTTCATTGGGCACCTACTGTCTGCACAGCACTGCTCTAATGAAGGAGACTGACCTACTCCCTGCACTCACAGGGCTATCTTCTCATGGGACAGACAGACAATAACATGGTAAGTCAGATGTGGAGCTTGGCACGTACTAGTAAAGTTCTCTGGAGCAAAGTCAAGCAGGGAGAGGAGATAAGAAGGGAAGGGTATGATCTTAAATAGGGCAAGGAGGGAAGGCTTCGTCTCATCTGCTCTGTCCTCCTCTGCCTTCTGTCTTCTGTCTCAAGGCTAATTTGAACAGAAACCTGAGGGGTGTAAGGGAGCCCTATGGAGATCTGGGGGAAGAGCATTCCAGGCAAAGGATACAGCAGGTACAAAGGCCCTGAGGTGGGAGCGTGCCTGGGGGGTTGAGGAGCAGTGAGGAGGCCAGTGGGGCTGGAGCGGGGTGAGGGAGAGAGGGTGGGAGGTCACAGAGAGGCAGGACAGGGGCATATTCACCAAGAAGCCAAAACAGCCGAAACCAATGTCTCCTCATCTGCCAGGCCATCCAAGGCACTGGCAGGGGTCGCACGCTTTTTTTTTTTTTTTTTTTAAATGTTTTCTTTATTTAAGTAATCTCTACACCCCACATGGGGCTCAAACTCTTGACCCTGAGGTCAAGAGTCACGCCCTCCTCTGACTGAGCCAGCCAGGTGCACCAGTCACACGCTTCTGTAAAATCTGCCAAAGTAAATTAAATGCCTTTTCTGAAACCCTATGTGTTAAAAAAAAAAAAAAAAGCCAATTTAAACATTTTCCAAGAAACATAGGTCAGTTATTGAGAGCGTCACTCCATTCATAATGTTCAGTTAATGTACTGTATTTAATTCATTTTATCCTCTTAGGAAATTTTTTTTCTTTTCTTTTCTTTTTTAAGAGCGAGAAAGAATGTGTGAGTGGGGGAGGGGCAGAGGTGGAGAGAGAAAATTTTTTTTTTTTTTTTTTTTTTACATTTATTTATTTTTGAGAAACAGAGGGAGACAAAGGATGAGTGGGGGAGGGGCAGAGAGAGAGGGAGACACAGAATCCAAAGCGGACTCCAGGCTCCGAGCCGTCAGCACAGAGCCCGACGCAGGGCTCGAACCCACGAACTGCGAGATCGTGACCTGAGCCGAAGTCGGACACTCAACCGACTGAGCCACTCAGGTGCCCCGAGAGAGAATCTTAAGCAGGCTCCACACTTAGCACAGAGGCCAACATGGGGCTCAATCCCACGGCGGTGAGCTCATGACCTGAGCTGAAATCAAGGGTCAGATGCTCAACTGACTGAGCCACCCAGGCGCCCCCGGAGATTTTTCTACTGAAGTAGAATATACATAATATATATACAGAAAAGGACACACATCGTAAGTGTGGGGCTCAATGCATTTCCACAGACAGGCCAACACCAGATCAAAAACCAGAATATGACCGGCTCCCTGACGCCCCTCAGGGGTGACCGCTTATCCTGCCTTCTCACAACACAGAAGCATTCGTTTGTCTGGTTTTGAACTTCACATGAGTGGGTGTCACCCGTTCTTGCTGCATTGCTCTCAGTGGTAGAAAGAGGCCGCCGTTCGCCTTCTGCCCTCTGTTGACTGCGACGGGCACTGCGGCCGTTTCCAGCAGGGAGCTGTGATGAACAGCGTCACGAACACTCTAGAACCTGTCTCTTGGTGCTTGGTAACACGCTTGCACGTTTCTGTTGGTGCTGACGCAGGGGAACTGCTGACTCTCAGGGTGGCCACGTGTCCTGCTTTATCAGTCACTGCCAAGCTGTTTTCCAAAGGGCTCGTGCCCGGCCAGGCAAGCAATACCGATCACCACCCTCTTCCACTGTAACTCCCCCTTCATCCCAGATTCTCCCATTTTGCGCTTGTAAGGTTCTGTTCTTTCTGTCAAGGAGGGCCTCCTACGTTTTGAAAACTTCAGTCCTCCCCCAAACCTCGCTCTGCCCCGAGGGTGTGGCTTTGTAGACCATGGGAAGGTTCTGAGTGAGCCGGGAGCCCAGCGAGGGCCCTGAGCACAGGAGGGATGGGGTCTGAGTTAGGTGGGGGCAATCCGACTAGGGGCACGGGTGGTGAGGGAGGCCCTGCACTAGTCCAGGTGAACAGCGTTGGGACCTGGAGGAAGGTGGGGGCTGTGGGTCAGATGCCGAGTACATTCCGGAGGGAGCCAACGGGATTTGCTGGGGGATCAGACCCAAGGATTGAGGGAACGAGAGATGTCTTGCCCTGAGCAGTTGGCAGGATGAAGTTTTATAGAGAAGGAGAAGACAGAAGGTGGAATGGGTCTGGGGGAAAGTTGGTTTTCCGACGTTGGATTCACGCGTCTGGCGTTGAGGGGTGAGGGCGGGTCCGAGGACAGCATCTTGGGAATTGTCAGGGCTTGGCTGGTGTTTAGAGTCTCTGGGTGGAAGCCATCCTGGGAGTTAGTGTAGACAGGAAAAACAAGGCCCAGGATGTGCCCAGGGGTGGTCCAACATTTCCAGAGAGAGGAGGAGAGCCCGGAGAACTGGGTGAAGAGACCGCTGTGCAGAAAGCCAGCACGCTGCACACCCACGCCACCCCACCACAGCCTGGTGGCCGGCCGCTGATGGCTTCACCCGTGAGGCCACCCCCAGCCTCGCTCCCGAAGCATCACCTCCTCTGTGCTCGGTCCGCCTCCCAGATCACTTCTGATGAGCTTTACTCACCTGGAATACAGCTGATGTTATGCTCTGTATTTGTCTATTGCCTGTCCCCTCCGTGTCTGCTTCCTGAGGCCGTGACTCTACTCAGCCTTGTCACTGCTGTATTCCCAGTTCAGTATCTAGAGCAACACAGTAGATACTCAGGAAATCGTTGGGGAATACATTTTGCAGGAGGGGGAAACAGAGAGGGAAGGCGATTTGCCAGAGGTTACATGGAGAAGGCAGGACGGGGATTTGGGCAAGGTTGGTGGCCCCAAGGCCGAGATCCTCTTGTCGCTCTCCCCCCGCCCCCCGACTTCTGCCCTCGATTGGTCTTCTGGACCCACGACCTTGGACCCGAGCCTGAGCCCGGGACAGGGCTGGGTTCCAGGCGGGCTGAGACTGCGGCGCGATCTGGGAGCCGCCGGTAGAGGGCGCTGCCGACGCGCCGAGGGAGGAGCCGGGCAGGTTTAACTCAATTGAGGAAAAGGGAGCAGAGGGTCTGCACAGGGGGTGCGGGTGGGGCGCGATGGGGAGACGGAGGCCAGAGAGAGGCTATGCGAGTCCCTTCCTAGGGAACTTTACCAGCCTGGAGAGGGAAGCAGAATGAGGACAGGCTTCCCAGGAGATGAGTTTTTAACTCTATCCTGAAAAATAGTGGGGGGTGGAGTTTGAGAAGGGCAGGGGGGTGCTGCTGGGGAGGGGAGGTCAAGTACAACTTGAGTACAACTTGGGTGTGCGGCAGCGGGCCCCGTAGGGGGCAGACACCCCGGACTACTTCACTGAGTGGCCAGGACCCCGGGGGCTGCCTCTCCCCAGGCCTCAGGCTCATCATCTGTAGAATGGGGTTCCACTGTATGGTCTGAGGCCGCTTCCAGGTCCTGGGGCCAAGATCAGCAGGAAGGATTAGCTCCTAGGGGCCCACTCCCAGCAAACTGTCCCTCCTGGTTCCGACTGCAAGTTTCCTGGGAAAATGTTGGCGATAATAATAATGACTCTGTGTGTGTGTGTGTGTGTGTGTGTGTGTGTGTGTGTTTCCCTATTTCGGGAACTTTTCTTTTTTCTTCTTTTAAAGTTCATTCATTTATTTAGAGAAAGTGTGGGGAGGGGAGGGGCAGAGAAAGAGTCCCAAGCAGGCTCTGCACTGTCAGCGCAGAGCCTGATGGGGGAGCTCGAACCCACGAACCTCTAGATCTCCTCCTGAGCCCGAAGCCAGACGCTTCACTGACTGAGCCACCCAGGCGCCCCCAGGAACCTTTCTAAGTGATGTATATATTTATGAGATCAGTTAATCCCCCAGCAATACCATGAGCAAGGAACAACTACCAATTCCCTTTTACAAAGGAAGAAAGAGACTCAGAGAGGGAAGGGACTTGTCCAAAGCTACACAGCGGGAAATGAGTAGTTTGGCTCCAGAGCCTCTGGGTCCCTAAGGTCACTTGAGTGAGGACAGAGACCCCAAACCTCAGCCCTTCTCTGAGCACAGAGATATATGTGGCTCTGGAGGTCTCCCCACAAGGAGAGGCCCCCTTCAGTCTGGGGATGGCCAAACCACAGAGCTTAGCTGGATGGGATGGGGGTGGGGGCACAGGGGGGGCAGTCGGCCCTGGGCTGGGGGGGATGGTGCCTGGCTGGCTGATACTGGCTTTGGAGCAGCAGCTGGAGGGTACAATCCCAACTGTACCACTCTCTGCTGTGTGATTCCAGGCAAGTCACTTAGCGGCTCTGTGCCTCAGTTTCCCTTTCTGTAAATGGAGAATAAGAAAAGCGCCTCCTTTTTAGAAGACTGTGATGAGGATAAAACAACCCAGGGGCAGCGTTTGCCTACTATTGTTCCATGGGCTCTCCTTGGGTAACTCTGTCTCTCCTGGTTCTGGAAACTCGCCCCACGTGCAGCAGAGTGGCCAAGACTAAGTGACATCATAAGCCTCTCACCGGTCCTCCGGGGTTGATGTTAACTCTTGATTTTGGCTCAGGTCATGATCCCAGGGTTACGGAGCCTGATTAGAATTCTCTCTCTCTCTCCCTCTGCCCCTCTCCCCGACTCATGCGTGCTGTTTCTCTCTCCCTCTCTAAAATTAAAAAAAAATAAAATAAATAAGGGGCACCTGGGCGGCTCAGTCGGCTAAGCGTCCGACTTCAGCTCAGGTCATGATCTCACAGTTCGTGGGTTTGAGCCCCACGTGGGGCTCTGTTACGACAGTGCAGAGCCTGCCTGGAATTCTCTTTCTCACTCTCTCTGCCCCTTCCCTGCCTCGTGCTTTCTCTTTCTCTCGAAACAAGTAAATATAAATAAAAGAAAATTAAATAAAAAATTACATAAGTGGGTTTGCCTATATGTGCATAAAACAGCTCTAAAGTTTTTAACAATGGACTGATTACATTATTTATCCCTAGGGAGGGGAACTGGGTCCTCAGGTCTGAGGCCAAAAGGAAATTTTTTGCTGCACACGTATACAATATCTAAAAGGGATACTTTGTGTGTTAACTCCCTGAACAAGGGCAGGGAGTGGGAAAAAGATACATTAATTCGGAGGTTCACACTCCAACACCAACAAGGGCCAGGCAAGAAAGGTCGATGAGTGGAAACAGTCAATGTAAGGAAGTGGTGAGTGAAATAGGAAACAAAGGCAAATGAAACATTAAATCTCCGGGGCACCCGGGTGGCTCAGTGGGTTGAATGTCCGAATCTTTCCCAGGGTGGCGGGATTGAGCCCCGTGTCGGGCTGTGTGCTGAATATGGAGACTGCTTAAGATTCTGTAGACCGCTTCCTTGCTCTCTCTCTCAAAATAAATACATGAATAGATAAAATTAAAAATTAAATTTCCTTACAACTTACAGCCCGTTGACATGTCCCTGAGACAGGCAGAGTGACCTCCCTCCGGGAGCTCAGCTGCCTGGATGATGACACTGCTCAGGGCAAAAGACAATCTTAGCCCGACCCCCCAGGGTCCTGTAAGTCTACTTTAACATACACAAATTCCTTTGGAAACTTCCTTTATCTCTAACCCCCCCAAGATACATGTGGGCAACCATACTCCACACTTACGGCCCCCCGATAGACATCTGAGGGATCTCATGACTGAGCTTTTACTAAACAGTAATGAATGGCCTTTTCCTAGCATCGGCTAGCCCCTCAAGGTCCTAGCAAACTTGCTTCCAGAATATCTTAGAGACTTCCATTATCCCTAACACCCTCTCAACCTGAAGGTATATAATCAGTCACCTGTCACAAACCCCAGTGCAGCTCTTTCTGCCCATGGGTCCTATCCCTGTGCTTTAATAAAGCCACCTTTTTAAGAAAAAAAATGTTTAAACCTGGATTCATGTTTGAGAGACACAGCATGAGTGGGGGAGGGGCAGAGAAAGAGGCAGACGCAGAATCCGAATCAGGCTCCAGGCTCTGAGCTGTCAGCACAGAGCCCGACGTGGGGCGGCTTAACCAACTGAGTCACTCAGGCGCCCCCATCAGGCTGCCTTTTGGCACCGAAGATGTCTCGAGAATTCGTTCCTGGCCATCAGCTCCGAACCCCAACACTTCAAACCCCCTCAGTGGGGACTGAGGCAAACTGAGTCATGTTCTACCCAAAGGGGCAGCCTTACTCAGTGTCAGCAGGTTGCTGCCTTACGGAAGGGCAGGCCCAGAGTCGTCCTTCTAAGAAGAAATGGAGATGGGATGGCCGGTGGGTGAGGGAGGAGGTCAAGGTGACTACAGGGTGCATGGCCTAGGAGTGGCAGAGCTAGAGAGAGGTGGGACGGAAGGAGTGGTAGAGCTGACCAACCTATCTGCCATTCCTAATCCCCCTCTCCGCTGCTGCCTTCCACCTTAGAGGATAGAAGAGACAAATGACTCGCTTTCCCACTCTCCTTTGCAACTGGGAGCGGTTATGTGACACAGTTCAGGCCAATTCGTTTAAGGAGTCTCAGTCTCGTTGAAGGTGGAGGTGAGTTTTTCATGATAAAAGGGACAAATGCTTTCAATTGACCCTGAATTTAACCATTCTTCTGCCTTCCCATCTTAAATGTGAATGCAGATGAAATGCCGGGAGCAGCAGCAGCTATTTTGTAAACAAGAGGGAAAACTCAAGTGAATTGCACACGGGCCCTTGACATCACTGGCCTGACAAAGCCGTACCAGCCAGAGCTGGTCTCCAAGCTCACTGTGCTAGGGGGAAATTAACTCCTCTTTGTCTAAGCCATTGTGATCTGTTTTGTATTTTTTGTAGTCAAACATTCTGAACTTTACAGAAGATGGGTATTTGATGGAATTCAGAAGATGAGGGAAAACGGGAGGCTGGACAGGAGTCAGTGGAAGGTTAAGGATCCAGGGCAGAGACTTTTTGTTGGAAGGTAGGGGACGTCTGAGGATGTTTCCGTCATAATAACCAACATTTATTGAGCACACATGATGTGTGGGGCACAGGGATCTTCACGGATCAACTTATTTGTCCCCACAATCTTCTGAGCCAGGACTGGCTTTGTCCCCCTATGATGGGAGACTCTGGCCCAGAGATGCAAAGCAACTTGTCCAAAGGTCCTGTAGCCACTGGGCAGTGCAGGCAGGATGGGAACTCAAGCGGATGGAGTCCCCGCAAAAATGGAATCTTTGAGTCCTCAGTCAGTGGAGTGAATGAAGAAGCATGTGCCCCTCTTAGGGCCTCAGTCTCTCACTGTGTGAAATGGGGCTGATTGTCTCACCGCAGTGATGGGGCACCAGGAGCCTGTCATCTGTGGGTGGCCCTTGTGAGGGCTGAGGCAAGAGGGGATGGCACTGGAGTGGGGGGTGGGTGCTGAGATGGGCCAGCAGGGTGAACTGGTCTCTGCGGGGCCAGCAGGCCAGGGGTGGTGGTGGGGGGGGGCGCTGCCTGGTGCTTGGGGTCAGTCATGTGACACCTCCCCTTCCCGCTCCATCTCTGTGTCCCTATGCCCTGCCAGGAATCCTGCCAGGACCAGGGGCTACCTGCAGGGACAGAAGGAGTTTGTGGATGATGGCAGCTGGGGGCAGGGGACCTGGAGGGAGCAGCTGAAATGCTGAAGGCTCTGTGACCCCACTGGCCCTCTCTGTGCCTCGATTTCCTCCTCTGTAAAATGGGGCTTGAATAGCACCTCCGCCGCCTACTGAGACGGTTCACAGAGACGACCGCAAAGCCACAGCGAGGTGCGGGGACGCGCGGGGACGCGCGGGGAGCCTCAGGGTGGCCGCCGGGGAGGCGTGTGCGGGCCCCGCGGTGTGTGGGTCCCTCCTAGGCCGACCTCACTCCGGTCTGCCCCACTTCCCGCCCCAAGCATTTCCGGCGGGCTGGTCTCAGGAAATACCAGACCGGTCCCCCCCCCCCCCCCCCCCGCGGTCCCCATGGGCCTCACGTCACCCGCAGGCGAGGGAGCTGCCCTCCAGCTCCTCCAGCTCCTCCTCACCCGCCCCTCCTCCACCTCCTTCCGGCAGCCAGCGGGCCTTTGCTCACATCTCCACCCCCCCCCCACCCCCCGGGAGTGCCCTCTTGGGCCGGACCTTCGAGACTCACCGGCAGCCACCAGAGCCTTCCAGATGGTCTGCACCTCCTCCTTCCTTTTCCTCCAGCTCTTTACTCCCGCTGGGAGAAGGCAGGTTGAGGGCAGGGCTGGGGCGGGGCTGGGGCCCTGGGAACTGGGCTGTTGCACCCGGGAGGCATGGCTGCTGTGATGGGGGGGCGGGGGGCGGGAGTTGGGGACATTCTGGAAACCCAGAAGAGGAATCAGAGAAGCAATCGGGGAAGGCTGCCTGAAGAAGGTGACGTTTACGTCTGGACTGGAAGAGCGAGGGGTTAACCAAGGACAAGTGTTACAGTAATTCATTTAGTCAACAAGCCTTTACTGAGCACCTCCTTGGTGCCGGTCCCAGCGCGAGGCCCTGGGATTCGGGCAGGAGGCAACATAGGTTTGCGTGCCCTCGAATATTGCAGCGGGGGAGTCAGAGGAGGAGGCAAACTGACAAATGGGGCACAGAGTTACTGAGGAAGAGACATGAGGGGAGGCGAAAGGGGCCTTGTGCTAGTCTGAGGCGGGCAGGTGGGCAGAAAGGCTTCCCTTCCCTGGGGAAAGGGCACTGGAATGACTGTGGGACAGTCCAATGCCCTGAGCAAGGCTTACTTAAGCAAAGATGGGGTTGGGGGGGGGGGCGGTTTCCGGATGGGGAGACGGCAAGTGCAAGGCTGGAGGTTGGGAGGACGTGGGAGGCCCTGCTGCTGGAGCTGAGACCTCCAGGTGGCACGATATTCACAGGCCAACGAGGCCGGTGAGTCAGGCCAGTGAAGGGACTCGCCCAGGGTCACAGGGGTTAGAGCTGGGATTTGAGCCTGGAGTTCAGGGACAGGAACTGCTAGCCACAGGGGGGCTTCCTGGCTCCTCGAAGCCCACCCAGTGCCGCAAACCCCTCCAGGAACAGCGGCCAGCCTCCCCTGCCAGGCACAGCCACCACCGAGGGCTGGCGCTGAGGGAGGGGGCGGCCAGCTGTTGGTAGGAGACACTGCCCTGGGACAGGCGGTAGCAGAAATCACCGTGGGATGCTGGAGGCTGTGGTGGCCATGATGTGGTTTCTCCAGGGCCCCTGTGGTAACAGCCTGGGCCCTGTGCCTGCCTCCTGTGGCTTCTTCACCCACAGAGTCCTCACTGGGGCCTGTTCTGTTTCCCAGAGCTTGGGCTGGGAGTCCGGAAGGGACCCTCCTCCATCCCTGGAGACCTCCCTCTCTTTCTCTGCTGGGGGGCCGGAGTGGGCATCCCTGTTTTGTAGAGCAGGAAACTTGGGTTCAGAGAGGGACAGTGGCTGGTCCCAAGCCACACAGCAGAGGAGCTGCACCCACGCTCCTCAAGGCGATTCCTGAGGGGCGCCTGCGTGGCTCAGCCGGTAAGGCGTCCGACCTCTGCACAGGTCACGCTCTCACGGTTTGTGAGTTCGAGCCCCACATCAGGCTCCACGCTGACTGTGCGGAGCCTGCTTGCGATTCCCTCTCTTCCTCTTCCTCTCTCTCTCTCTCTCTCTCTCTCTCTCTGCCCCTCCCCCACCTGCGCGCATGCTCGCTCTCAAAATAAATAAATATACTTAAAAAAGGAAACTTAAAAAGAAAGATAAAGGGGATTCCCGGGATCCCGTCCAAACACGGGACTTGCACTCCAATCCTTGTTCTAGGTGGGTTTCCGGGGGTGCTGAGAGAACACATTCCATCAGTCTTCAAACGTGACCTACCCTGAGCCCAGCGCCCGTGCTCATAGGACAGGCTCTAAGGGTGTTTGTTACCCGTGGCTTCAGTTTGTAGAGGGACTGCATAAGGGCACAGGCTCTGGGTTCAAATACCTCCTGCCACCTGCTAGCTATGCTGCTTCACCTTCCTGTGCCTCAGTTTCCTCGAGGGCGAAATGGGATCGTGACAATGCCTTCCTCATCGGGTTGGTATGAAGGTTCAATGAGATAATATAGGGAAGTGCTTAGGAGAGGGGCTGCTAGGGGGTGTCTGTGTGGGTTTGGTCTTATTATTAGGCACCTGCTGTATGCTGTGACCCGGCACAAGCCTCACAGCCACAGGTGAGGCAGATAGTTTCACACCCTCCGCTTCACAGATGGGAGACAGAGATTTGATGGGAGGTGAAGGTTGCCCAGAGTCTCACAGCTGGTAAAACATGGTGTCAGGATGGAAACCCAGGCCAAGCTGACTCAGACATCCCCGGCCCCCCCCCCCCACCCTCCTGCCAGCAGGGCGGCTGTGACTCAAGTTTGCAGGAAGAGGGGGAGGAGGGTGGGGTAAGGGGTACCGAGGGGAATCCAAGACCTCTGTTTTCTCAGAAATAGAAGTGCATTTGGTGACGTCTGCATACGGTATGGTTGAGGCGGTCGGGGCTGAGAATGAGCCAGTAAGGGGCCCGGGAGTTCATCAACACAGGCGGCTTGACGGGGTTGTGGGGAAATGTGTGATCTCTTCAGGGGCGGTTGGATTTCAACCCGGGACTCTGAGGCCTGGGCCTGGCCTGGCTACAACCTGGGCCCAGCCCCTAGCAGTGTAGGAGGCATCAGGCTGGCACGGGAGTCCCCAGTCCTCTCTCTGGCTCTGCCCTAACCTGCTGTGTGACTTCAGGCCCAGGCAAGACCTCTCGGGCTCCTCGAGGGCTAGAAGGGAGGCAAGTGGCTAGGATAAGTGAGCCCCCGGCCACCCTGCGTAGAGGGCTGTGAGTCAGCCGACTCAGAATTTGGAGGGCCCCAAGGTAAAGCCAGAGCCGGGGCTGGGGAGGTCCTGGACCCCCTGGGCTGGTGGCTGGTGAACAGAGCACCCTCTAGCAATAAGCCGGGCAAGGCGAGGCACACAGCCCACAGTGGAGCTGGTGGCTCATCCTTCTCCAGGGTCTGTGCACCCTGAGTAGCTGGGCCAGCTGTCCTGGGGGTGATAGTTTCCAGCTGGGCCCTGGGCCCCGCCCATCAGGAAGAACCCAGACTCCCAGCAACTGCAGCCTGGATACGAGGTTGGAGAGCACTTCTCTGGGCCGTGCATCTACCCGTTGATTCACCAGGTCTTTGTTGGGCGCCCACTGCGTGCCAGGCTGTGATCTGGGTTCTGGGGATTCTACCATAAACAAGACAGATATAAAGCCCCCGCCGTTCGGAGGGGAAGGAGACAATAAACAAATCCATGCATAACATAAGTCAAATAGCGATCAAAGCTGTGAAATCCATACCGAGCAGAGAGCGGTGGAGAGAGGTGTGGGGGCAGGGGGAAAGAGGGCACCATCATAGTGGCCCGGGAAGACTGACGGAGCATTGGACTGGAGGGAAATGAGGACAGGGCATCTGGATGTCTGGGGGAGGGCATTCCAGGCAGAGGGAACAGCCAGGGACAATGTGGGGGAGGCTCCACGTGCAGAAGAAGGCTTGGGGATGGGGTAGGGCGGGCAGGACCTTTTAGCCATGGGAGGCGCTGTGGATTTGATTCTAAGGGCCCTGCAAAGTCCTTGGAGGGTTTGAAGGAGGTGACAGGGTCTCATTCAGTCTTCCCAGCAACCCTCTGCCAGCAAGGGACGTCGCCCCTGAATTGCAGTGAGGAAGCTGAGCTCTGAGAGCACCACTGAGCAAGTGTGAGGTCTTTGTCCCAGGCTCCCAAATCCACTGTTTATGCGAGGCAAGGCACTTGGTGCAATCCAAGCCCTTCCCCAGGGGGCCACATTCCGTCAACCTGAGCCTCCCAGACGGGCCTCCACCCCTCAGCAGACAGACATGACGCCTGTGGCCAGGGGCCTGCAGGGGCCTGTCCCAGCCCGCCCTCAAGAAGCTACCAGACCACAGGGGGACAGAAACGAAACGGTGCGTCATCATCCAGGGAACAGGTGCTTGGGAGAGTCTGCAGCCAGAGAAGGCCCTGAGCACGGCCTTCAAGGTGGGATGCCTACTGAATCCTAAAATCTTCAGCCAGGTCAGCTGCTAGAAGGGGCCTGAGGGCCGGAGCGGGAGACAGTACGGAGGTACAATTTTGTTCTCATCTTTCTGCTCGGGGCCTTCTCAGCCACGCACATTTACAAAAACTAATAACAATATTGCTTCATGTTCTTAACTTGTATTTCCTTTGGGTTGAAGAAAGGAGTGGGGAGAAGAAAAGAAGAGAGGAAGGAAATAAGGAAGGAGAGAAAGAGGCAGGGGAAAAAAAAAAGATTTGAAGGGTTTTGTTTTGTTTTTTAATTTTTTTTGCCTTTTTCGGGGCTATCATGGCCCCAACCTTTGCATTCCATCACCTGTTGAGTCGCTGGCTTCCTGCCCCCTTTGGTTCCCCTGTCTTGGCTTTTAAACTGCTGTATCTGTACGAGCCTCCCCCACAGCTTGACGGCCCCTGGGACAGTCGTGCTTCAGCCCCAGTTTTCAGTAACACACGGTTTGGGCGCAGAAAAGGAAGTCTGTATGGATGAGTGGGGGTGAGCGGGAGGAGAAGGTGGCAGGGAGAACCGGTCTGGAGATGTGTTCCACGGTCTCAGGATAGACTGGTCCGTCCTGATAGTCCAACCTAGTAGCCTTGGCCTAGGGCCCTTCCAGTACTGAGGCCTGCCCTGTTGGCATTCTTCCAGCAACACTGAATTACAGGTTTATGAGTGCCGACTCTGTGCTAGGCCTTAAACTGCAAACTTTCCGTCTTCCATCTGAGTACCGACAAGCAGGTGTTATTCATGGCCCCCTTTTACAGGTAAGAAAGCTCGAGGCTCCGAGAGGAGCAATGAGTTGTCCGAGATCACCTAGCTGGGAAGTGATGGGGTCTGGATTCAAATCCAGGCCTCTCTGTCCCCAGGACCCCTATTTTCAACCATTGATATGCCCCCTGTAAGGGGCCAGATTATGGGCATGTCTTTGCAAAGAGAAGAGCATCCAAGTGGAAAAGCTGTAGAAGTTAAGCAATTTCCCCAACATTGTCACAAGAGTTTGTTCCTCTCCACTTCTAAACATTTCTGGATTCTCTCAGGGCTTCAATATTTTCCTCTGTGAAATGGGCCAGTAACCTTGCCTGGCCTCCTCCTCATCTAATGTGAGAGTACTGCGGGCAGGGCCCAGCCTCATTAGCATGATGGTTCCTTCCTGATTCCCTGGGAAATCAGCCAGGCTTGGGGTTTCTGGGTGCAGCTCTCCGCGGCTTTGCTCAGCCCAACGCACATGCATACACGTTTCCTTGTTGCACAGAACTTTCATAGCTTCTGTAATCTGGGACTCATTTAAAGTAGACCAGGCAGGCATTATCACTGCCCTGTCCATTTTATAGTCCAGAAAACCGCAGCTCAGAAAGGCAGAGCGATATGCCTGAGGTCACACGGCTGCTGAATCCCTTGCACCCAGGGTATTCCAAATCCCTATGGCTTTGCACCCAGCCCTATCACGTGAATTCTTCTGCAGGCTTCTCAGCCTGCCCAGGTCCCTCTGGCCTCCCCTGGAATCCTCCAGGCTGCAGGCTCTCAACTCAAACCCATCTGTTTTTCTTCTGGGGAGGAAGGAAGGGGATCAGGACTCTAAAAATGGAGAGGAAAGCAAGGAGCAGAGCGACAGTCACCCTGAGCACCTGCCCCCGTTGCCCTCACGTGGCTCTGGCAGAGGTCTCATGATGGGTGCAACGTCGGGGTGACAAAACCCACATGACAGGTTAGAAGACTTAGGTCTGCAAAAAGGTGAAATGGCTTGATGAATGAAGGAGCTAGGATCTGAAGCCTGGCTTGCTGACTCCCAATGTCATGCCCTTGGCATTGGAGGGGGCCGTACCTAGAGAGCTGACCGTCATCTCAGTCTTGATTTGGACTTTTTGCCCGAAACGATTAGCCGATGCTCACAGAAGAGGATGATGCAGGACAGGAGTGATCAAGGGCAGGGCATGGTCCCCAGCACGATGATGTCGTCTATTTCCACCTCTTTGTATCAAAGACAGAAGCATTTTAGGAATACAAGCAGCAAATGGCTTGCTATTACACCTAAAATGTGGTTGGGAGGGAACTAGGTGAATAAAACTAAGATTTAAATGCGACTTTAACAAATATTTATTCAGATCTGAATTGATATCAGGAACTAATGGAGAAGTGCTCCGAATGGGGTAAGTATTGCCACAAGAGACTTGCTACATTCCCTTATTAGTGACTTGAACAGAGGCACGGGGGCTGGGGGTGGGGGGGACAGCCATTTATTGACCTGGGATAGACAAGGTATCACATAGAGGTCTTTGGTCACGAGCAAAAAAAAAATGGATCCTGGTTAACTAAAGAAAAAAGTGAAAGGACATTTTTAAAAAAGTGGAAGGAGGGGCGTTTGGGTGGCTCAGTCGGTTAAGCGTGGGACTTTGGCTCAGCTCAGGATCTCCCCATTCTGAGTTTGAGACCCGCCTTGGGTTCTGTGCTGACAGTTCAGAGCCTGGAGCCTGCTTCAGATTCTGTCTCCCTCTCTCTCTGCCCTTCCCCCACTCACGCTCTGTCTCTCTCTCTCTCTCTCTCTCTCTCTCTCTCTCTCAAGAATAAATAAACATTTAAAAAAAAGTGGAAGGAATTGGAGTGGCTCAGCGGATCAAAGGCAAGGCTTGGAAAGGCTGCCACCTAAAGCAGCTCCAGGATCTCAGAAGTGACAATTGACGGGCATGTTTCTGAGAACGACACTGCTCTAGGGTGGTCCCTGAAGGAAGGACAGACGCTGGGCAGTTAATCCAATGGAGGACCCCTCCAGGTGGCTAGGATGTTGGCTAATATCATCCAAATTCCCAGAGGTATGACCTGCAGCTGACAGGTGGGATCTGAGTGAACAAGAATTTTGCTACGGTTGACCTCAAATCTTACCTTTTTGTAAATTTTTGAAAATTTTTTTACTTTTTTATTTATTTTGAGAAAGAGAGAGAGGGGGAGGGAGAATGGGGTGGGGGTGGGGTGGGTAGGGCGCAGAGAGAATCCCAAGCAGGCTCTGCTCTGCCAGCTCAGAGCCCAGCACGGGGCTCTATCCCACAAACCGTGAGATCATGACCTGAGCTGAAATCAAGAGTCAGATGCTCAACTGACTGAGCCACCCAGGCGTCCCTCAAATGTTACTTTCGGCTTGAGAACCCAATATAGGTTGGGGATACGTGACATCACAGTAACCTATAGACAAGACTCTCGAATTGCTCTTTGAGGGCCTTTATATAAGGAGCGTGGCACAGGAGTGCAAAGACCTATATGGCCAAGGACACACATTGCATGGAGCATCGTTTCTAGAAACAGAATGCAGGGATAATGTCCTCCATTTGCTGGAGACTGGTTACCTACACTAAGCCATCATGAATGAGGCAGTTCTTTTTATGTTTATATGGAAGAATCACCAAGATATATGCTGTTAGGTGAAAAGAGCCCAATGCCCTTAGTTTTCACTGCCTAGCCTGATGTACTGTCTGAAAATTTTCTGTGCGTGTTAAAGACAAAACAAAACAAAACTTGTATGTGGCACTTGGCTGGCTCAGTCTGTGGACATGTGACTCGTGGTCTTGGGATTGTAAATTTGAACCTCACATTGGGTGTAGAGATTATTTAAATACAACTTTAAAATATAATAATAAATAAAGCTTTTTACTTGGACTGATTTATGGAAAAGTTGCAAAATATAGCACAGAGGGTTTCCCTATACCGTTCACTCAGTTTCCCCCCAGTTACCATACATTTCCATTGTCCATTTGTCAAAACTAACAAATTAACATCGGTGCCATACCATTAACTAAGTCACAGAAATTATGTGGATTTCACCGGTTTTCCACCAATCTCTCTTTTCTGTACCAGAATTCCATCCAGGACACCAGGTTGCATTGAGTTGTCTTGTCTTTTCAGTCTCCCTTAGTTGGTCACAGTTCACTACTAGTCTTTCTTGTGTTTCATGATCTTGATAGTTTTGAAGAGAACTGGTTAGGTATTTGTAAGACTTGTGCACATATATTTTTAGGATTATTTTTAAAGATATTTACTAAATACACAAAAAATAAGAAGAGAGAGAATCAGAGAAAAAGAAATATGGAAAGAAGGGAAGGGAGAGAGAAAGAATGATTAAATGAAGCAAAGGAGAGAACAAGGATAAAAAGACTTTGGGGTTTCTCAAAAGAGAGCGTTTCCTGAGACAACAGTGAATGTGGCCTTCAAGAAAACTATAATGATGCCGACCTGACCTAACAGCTTTGATCACCTGGTTCCTGGGCTGGTCTGAACTGGAAGTGTTAAGAATCGTCTCTGTGATATTGCTGATGATCATAGAGTCAAAAATCTTGAATAAAATATTAGTAAGTCAAACTCAACAATGCACTGAAAAGATCATACATCATGACCAAGTGAGATATATCATTTCAGGGATGCAAGCATGGTTTAATATCCACAAATCAATTACTGTGATACAGCACATCAACAGAACAAAGGATAAGAATCATGTGAACATCTCCATAGATGAATAAAAAGCATTTGACAAAATTCAACAGCCATGTATGGTAAAAACTCTCAACAAAGTGAGTATACAGGAAACGTATCTCAACGCAATAAAGGCCATATGTGACAAACCCACAGTAATATCATACTCAATGGTGAAAAGCTGGAAGCTTTCCCTCAAAAATAAGGAATAAGACAAGGACGTTCACCCTCACCATATTTATTCACCATAGTATTAGAAGTCCTAGCCATAGCAATTAGGTAAGAAAAAGAAATAAAAGGCATCCAAATTTGTAGGGAAGTATGGGGTGCCTGGGTGGCTCAGTCAGTTGAGCCTCCGACTTTGGCTCAGGTCACTATCTCTCAGTTCGTGAGTCTGAGCCCCATATCAGGCTTGCTGCCCTCATCGCGGGGCCTGCTTTGGATCTTCTGTCCCCCTTGCTCTCTGTCCCTCCCCCGTGCATTCTCTCGCTCTCAAAGATAAAATAAAACATTAAAAATTTTTCAAATTTGTAGGGAAGTAAAACTCACTATTTGCAGAAAACATGGTATTATATATAGAAAACCCTAGAGAGGCACCTGAGTGGCTCAGTTGGTTGAGCATCATACTCTTGATTTTGGCTTAGGTCACGATATCACGGTTTGTGAGTTCAAGGCCCATGTCATGCTCTGTGCTGTCAGTGCGGAGCCTGCTTGGGATTCTCTCTCTCCCTCTCTCTCTGCCCCTCCCCTGCTCACATGCATGCATGTGCTTTCACTCTAAATAAATAAATTAATTAATTAAAGAAAGAAAACTCTAGAGACTCCACCAAAAAACTATTAGCACTAATAAATGAATCCAGTAAAGTATCAGGATACAAAATTAGTATAGAGAAATCTGTTGTTTTTCTATACATTAATAATGAACTATCAGAAAGAACAATTAAGAAAATAACTCCATTAACAATTGCATCAAAAGGGATAAAACACCTGGGAATAAATTTAACCAAGGAGGCGAAAGACCTGTGTTTTGAGAACTATAAGACAGTGATAGAAGAAACCAAAGACAAAACAAACAAATGGAAAGATATACTATGCTCATGGATTGGAAGAACTAATATTGTTAAAATGTCCATACTACCCAAAGCAATCTATGGATTCAATGCAATCCCTATCAAAATACCAATGGCAGTTTTTTCCATAGGACTATAACAAAAATAAGTCACAGGAATGTAATGTACACCATAGGGAATACAGCCAATAATCTTGTAATAACTTTGTATGGTGGCAGATGGCAACTAGACCTACCCTGGTGAACATTTTGTAATGTATAAAGACATTGAATCATGGGTCTTGTATACCTGAAATGAATATAATAGTGTATGTCCATTATAATTCAATTAAAAATTTTTTTTCTCTCTGCTGTGACAAAGAGGGCTCCTAGCAGCTCTAGGCTTCCCGAGTCATTGGTGCCCACAATCTCAGAAGCAGAGAGGGCTACTTTGTTGCTAATTTTAGGTAAAAATCCTGGAGAAAGCAGTTATTGGCTGAGCTTGGGTCACATGCCATCCCCGAACCAATCGTTGTGGCCAGGGAGATGCAGCACTCTCATTGGCCAGCCAGGGATATACCTGCCCCTGGTCTGATAGTGAGGAGGGTTGCTCTCCACACCTGTGCAAGAAAACGTTTAAAAAAATGGACTGGCTTGTTTAGAATCTTCACTATAGGGAAAAAAGCCGAAAGATTAAAAGACAATAAGAAACAGAAATGTTGTGTCATAAGATCAGAAGCTATATTTAAATGGATGCTATGTTTTTATAGTTGCACATAATGCCCTAGAGAGGAAAACTGATGCAGGGTATTGAAACTTGTTTATGAGGTGTGATAAGGGCTTTGGAAGAAAGGCAATGTGTAATCCCAAGCAGAACGGTCAGTTTGTTCGAATAGTACAAGTATAAAAGCATGGAGCTATCAAAAATTTAAATGTAAACTGGAGGTGGGGTTGGTGACCATTATCGTTAGGAATCAGGGTACCGAGTGATGAAAACCCAAGTCAACCAGTTGAAGGAGGAACAGGTTGTTGCATACCACCCCAGCACCTGTTCGCCTCCCATAAATTCACCGCCCCCCACCCCCCCAGCTCCAGGGATGAGTCCTGATTGGTCTAAGCCAACCACCTCAATTCCTTGCCCCAAGTTCCCCACAGCTGGCTCGGGGATGAGCAGGCAATCCAAATTCTTTCAATCACAGCAAGCCGTGGATGGTTGGGAAAAAGAGATATTGTTTGCTTCTGGGTGTTGTGGCTACAGACGTGACACACGGATCTGCTACAACCAGTTTACGGCAAGTTGAGAAACCAGCCAAGGAAAATGATGACGTGTCTATGAGGCATATGGCTTATGTCAAAGAAATGGAGCCAGAACCTTGATCATACTGCACCTGAAGCCCTAGCTCTGGAAATTTTAATTAAACGAGCTAATTGATTCCAAATATTATTTAAGCCACTTTGAGTTTGGTTTTCTTTTTTCGTCCTTTTTTCTTGTCTTAAATGTTTATTTATTTATTTTTTATTTTTTTTAATTAATTTTTTTTTAACATTTATTTATTTTTGAGACAGAGAGAGACAGAGCATGAACGGGGGAGGGTCAGAGAGAGGGAGACACAGAATCGGAAACAGGCTCCAGGCTCCGAGCTGTCAGCACAGAGCCCGACGCGGGGCTCGAACTCACGGACCGCGAGATCATGACCTGAGCCCAAGTCGGCCGCTTAGCCGACTGAGCCACCCAGGCGCCCCAATGTTTATTTATTTTTGAGAGAGAGGGAGAGAGAGAGAGTTCAAGCAGAGGAGGGGCAGAGAGAGAGGGAGACGCAGAATTTAAAGCAGGCTCCAGGCTTGAGCTGTCAGCACAGAGCCGGATGTGGGGCTTGAATCCACAGACCACGAGATCATGACCTGAGCCGAAGTTGGACGCTTAACCGACTGAGCCACCCAGGCGCCCACATCTCTGTGTTACTTTCATTCTCAGGCTGGTTCTCCTACTGTAGAGCTGCCCCAGCCTTACATCCCACTAGCTCAGCAACCTAATGGGAGGAGAAGCTTCCTGTCTCTCAACGGTTTCTGCGAAAATCCTGGGCTTGAGTCTTGGCCGGTTCTGGGAACCACTAAGACCAGGAGAGATGCTCTGATAGGCTTAGCCTTTGTTATACACCCACCCCTGGGGCTGGAGGGAAGGGGCAATCTCTCCCCTCAGCCTATTCAAATTCCTATTTCAAGGAGATCAGCTTGGAAATCAGATAAGCCTCGGGGTTTCCAGTATTGTTGCCCTTTTAGCATTGTGATCGTGGACGGATAATTGAATCTCATCTATAAAGTGGGAGTAAAGATGGTCTCAAACTCAGGGTTGTTATTAAGAGGAAATGAGATCATCCAAGCCAAGCATTGTTATTGTTATTATTACTATTTCCTAAGTC
Source organism: Panthera tigris (assembly GCF_018350195.1). Lineage (NCBI taxonomy): Eukaryota > Metazoa > Chordata > Mammalia > Carnivora > Felidae > Panthera > Panthera tigris. The sequence continues at coordinate 10,778,157 of NC_056673.1, read as the reverse complement.
TACTACCTCCACTTCCAGGAAGCCTGTCTGATTACTCCCCCCCCCCCCCCCCAGGAGCTAGAAGAAAATTTTCTCCCTGTGAGCTTTCACAGCCCTTTCTTTCACGATTCTCTATGTGTTATTACAGTTTCTGCTCATGTTCATGATTCCTTTCTGCCCTTTTCAACTTCCAGCCCCTAGAGGGGCTACAGTAGGTTCATCACTGTATCTTTTTTTTTTTAATTTTTTTTAACGTTTATTTATTTTTGAGACAGAGAGAGACAAAGCATGAACGGGGGAGGGGCAGAGAGAGAGGGAGACACAGAATCGGAAGCAGGCTCCAGGCTGTCAGCCCAGAGCCCGACGTGGGGCTCAAACTCATGAGCTCACGAGGACCGCGAGATCGTGACCTGAGCTGAAGTCAGACGCTCAACCGACTGAGCCACCCAGGCGCCCCATCACTGTATCTTAATAAGAACCACTGCTAACACCCATCCAGGGCTTGTTAAAAAAACAAAATTCAACCAAGAAAACGTTGAAGATCTCATTGACTTTATTAAATGATTCATAAGTTGAGAAGCACCCCATCTAGCAAGGAGAAGGACTGCCTATAAAAAATGGAAACCTTTCATAGGAAGGAAGGTGAGCCAAGGAAGTTATGAACAAAAGAAAAGAAAGGATTGTTCTAGGCGAGACCACCTTTCCTTAGGGGAAAAACTGGAGGGTCTTATTATACAGGTTACTTCACCTTCCTTAGGTGGTGGTAGGGGTGGGTAGGGAGAGGGCCCACCTCATTGGTGCAATCCCATTGAGTGTGATGGATTATTCCCACTTCACAGATCAGGAAACTGAGGCCTGGGGGGACCAGTGACATGGCCAAGGTCAAACAGCAAATCAGTGGATAAGAAGTTTGGTGTTTCTGGATCCCCAGCACAGGATTCTTTCTGCTGGACAAATGGTTTTGAATCTAAAGTTCAATCTTTGGTGAAGATCCCTGAGACCTCCTTCTGAACCTTTTACTAGGTGATTCTTTTTTTTTTTTTTTTAATTTTTAAAAAATTTTTAAATTTTTTTAAATTTTATTTTTGACAGAGAGAGAGAGACAGAGCATGAGCGGGAGAGGGGCAGAGAGAGACACACACACAGAATCCGAAACAGGCTCCAGGCTCTAAGCTGTCAGCACAGAGCCCGACGTGGGGCTCGAACTCACAGACTGCGAGATCATGACCTGAGCCAGGGTCAGACCTCAACGTTCAGCGCTCAACGCTCAACGGACTGAGCCACCCAGGCGCCCCTAGGTGATTCTTTTCACTCGGCATGCCCACCTTCCTTAACCCAAGACATCCCTGCCTGCTCTGCACAGCCATCTGTTTGTGCTTCTGAAACACCACTCAGACCACCCCAGTCACCGCCTCATTATGCATCTGGAACCACCTTCCAAATCCTAGTGAAAGTGGACTTTACCTCCATTTTGACTTCAAATATTCTAATGGATTAAGTTCTTTCTGGCTTATCTCTTTTTTTTTTTTAATTTTTTTTTTTAACGTTTATTTATTTTTGAGACAGAGAGAGACAGAGCATGAACAGGGGAGGAGCAGAGAGAGAGGGAGACACAGAATCGGAAACAGGCTCCAGGCTCCGAGCTGTCAGCACAGAGCCTGACGCGGGGCTCGAACTCACGGACCGTGACATCATGACCTGAGCCGAAGTCGGACGCTTAACCGACTAGCCACCCAGGCGCCCCTGGCTTATCTCTTAATTTAGGCAAAAGGCCCTTTGGGCAAAGCATCCCCTGAGGAACCAAAACTACCCCCTCAAGCAATAAGGACTGACCTGAGCCAGCCAGACCCCGCCCGCAGGTGACTGACTCCAAGGTGACCATGGGCCTGACCTTTACTGCCCACCTGCAGGTCCCCACCGATCTCTGTCCCATATTTGCCTAATGTAAACCTGGAAGTATTTTCAGCACTTTGGAGACTGTCTTTGGAGACTGTCTTTGAGTCCACTGTCTTCCCCGGGGCTGGCCTCACTGCAGTAAATCCTTTTCTGATTTCACCTCTGCTTCTCTCTCTCTGCCTTTGGATTTTGTCAGCAGTGAGCGGCGGAACCTGGTCTGTTTGGGACCCCTGGAGTCAGGTGCTCTTGTACGCCTGAGCCCCGGCTACACTAGGAAGGGCTGATGAAGATGTCTGCGCCAGCCCTGTGCCCTGGGACTGCTTTGGGCGTGGGCACAGGGTCTGGCTTGTCCCTCAGCCTCCTCTGCAAGACTGCTTACGTGCTCTGGACCAGAGCGTGGGTGTGAATCCCAGCACTGCTGTGTGCTGCCTCTGTTTCCTCATCTGCAAAATGGGGAGAGGACTGCTGACCTTAAGTGCTCATCGTGAGGGTGAATTGAGAGAGGGACCATGAAAGAAGGTGCTATATTTCAAAGCAGTGCAGGAGGGAGAAATCACTTGAAGGAATGCAGGAATGTCCCCTCTGACCCTGCACATGGGTGGGGGTTTGGGGCCTCAGGAGGCCCTCCCCCACCCCCCAGCCTGGCTCAATCTCCAACTTACTTTCTGGGCTGTACTTAGCTCATCGTATCTTTTTTTTTTTTTTTTAAGTTTGTTTGTTTGTTTATCTAAATAATCTCTGCACCCAACGTGGCACTCGAACTCAGGACTCCGAGATCAAGAGTTGCAGGCTTCTCTGACTGAGCCAGCCAGGTGCCCCATCGTGATCTTTCTGTCTGTATCAATTTCTCTTTCCAAAACTTGCGTCTTATCTCTGTGGCGACACGCTAGTCGGGTGGGGAAGGGAATGGGTCCCATGTGCAGAAAAACTGGCCTGGATGACCAAGCCCTGGCATCTCTCCAAACCTCTGATTCTTGTCTGTAAAATGTGGACAGTAAGACCGCTCACCTTGTGAGGCTCTGGTGAGGTTTCAGGCCAGCGCTGTTCAACGTGGTAGCATCCAGCCACATGTGGCTGTTTAAATTCATTAATTAAAATAAATAAATAAATTCATTAATTAAAGTTAAATAAGGTCTTAAAAACTCAGCTGCTCGCTCACACTAACTGCATCTCACGTGCTTACATGTGGATGGCACGGTTAGAGAACATTTCGATCATTGCAGAAAGTTCTCTCGGGCAGCACTGGTTCAGACAATCTAACGCACTCCAGCCTGCACTGAGCACCCACGGTGTATTGGCATAATTCATCTGAGGTTGCAAATCCTAGTGAAAGTGAACTTTACCTCCATTTTGACCTCAAATATTCTAATGGATTAAGTTCTTTGAGGGCAGGGGCCATGGTTCATGTAAAGCTCTGCTCTCCCACAAGGCCCAGGAAGGCCCCGCCAAGAGTGAGCTGCAGTTTACGGGGGAGTGTTGAACTGGTTGAGGACCCTCTCCAGGAGGGGGAGTGGGCCAAGTTCAAAACAGGGAGCTCAGGTTCCTGCCACAAGGTTTAATTCACTCTCCTGGTGCAGAACGGACACTGAGCAGTGGGAGGGGGCTGCAAACCATGGGGAGGAGTTTCTAGCATCTAGAATTACCAGTGTTGGACTTTTCAAAGGAAAAATGACCGGGTGGGTTTACCAATGTGTTAGTTTCTCTCTCCGTCTTCCTTGTTGCTCTCTTCCCCTCTCCCTCTCCTCCCTCCCTCCCCTATCTTTTCTTTCCTTCCTTCTCTTTCAGTCTCTCTTTTCCCCTTTCCTTTCACTCTTCTATTTTCCCTGAGAAGGGAAGTCTAGATCCCAACTTGTAAGAACAGAAGGGATGTCTTTATCCAACTGGTTTCTTCATAGGGAGGAGGAATATAAGGCTCAAAGAAGTGCAGTGACTTTTGCCTAAGGTATCTTAGGAGAGCAGAATGGGACCCTGAAAACGGAGCTTGGCATAGTGTTGATGTCACCTGGGAACAGGGATGGTGCTGTCCACAACCCAGCAAACCCTGAACCATACCCCATACTCCGCGGTGAGGGGTTTCTGCTCACCCCACCCTGTCTGGAGTAGGTTAATGCCGTGAGGTCCCAGGAACCTCTGCAGGGTCTGCCTCTTCTCCAGCTTTGTCTTTGTCTCCCTTTGAGCCTTGCACAGAGCTTGGCACATAGCAGGTGCCTCATGGGCACTGGTTGAACCACATGGAAGGAGCGGTTCCGGCTGCTCTTTTGAGAGTTCCAGGCCGTGTGAAGGGGTGAGTCTGTGAATTCCTCATGTGAGGATGACGGTGAGCCAAGGGATCCACCTTCTAGATAGATCCCTTTGGCAGTCTAGCCAAGGCGATGCACCCCTCTCTCGGAATGATGTTTGAGTGTGTTTTATTGAAGTATTAACACACATACGGAAAAGTGCACACGTCTAACGTGTACATCGGTAAATTTTCACAAAGTGAACGCACTTGTGACCCTAGCACCAAGCTCAAGAAACCGAAAGTGACCGGTGCCCCAGTAGCCCCTGGCGCCCTCCAGGCTCCACCTCCTGAGAGAAGCCCCTACAGGAACAATGCTTTCAAGTGCATACTGCGAGGGCAAGAACGGAATTTCACGTCCGATGAGGGCTCGGGGTGCGTGCTTGAGGCTGGTGAGATGCTTGTGGAGTATGGGGTGTGGGGGGACTGGGTGGGGGGCGGATCTCAGGGAAGGTTGCCGAGCGCGTGGGTTCGGGTATGAGTTCGCCAGGGCTTGTAGGCGGTCGGGGGGGTCGTCGAGACGCGTGTGTGGGACTTGGGGGGAGGTCTGGGGGATTCGGGCGTAAGCCCCCGGCGCTGCAGGAGGGCCGGGCGTTCCGCTAGGGGTCGCGGGTCTGTGGGTGGGTGGGGGGAGGTCGCGGAGGCGGGGCCTCGGGGCGGGGGCGGGGCCTCGGGGCGGGGCCGGCGGGCGCGCGCACGCAGCCGGCGCGCCCCCTCCCGGCCGCCATGTTGGCTGGTGTGTGGGTGTCAAACGGAGCTAGACGCGGCGGCGGCTGCGGCGGCGGCTCCGCAGGCTCCGGTCGCTCCCGCCTCCTCAGCGCTGGCGGCGGCCGCAGCCGCGCACCCGGGCGGGCTCGGAGGAGCGGAGGTGAGCGGGGCCCACGCGCCTCGGGGGGCGGGAGCGGGGCCCCAGGGCGCGGACCCTCCGCTCCCTGGGGCGCGGACGCCCTCGCAGAGCGGCTCCCCTCCAGCCCGCCCCCCAGAGCATGCACCCCAGCTGCCCCAGCTGGGTCCCTGCCTCTCGTGGGACCCTTTTCTTTCCAGCCAGGCCCGTCCCCACGGGCTGGGGCATGGCCCCCCTCCCCACCTGGATCCCTCTTTCCGCTGCAAAGACCCCCGCCTCCCCCCACCCCGTTTCCCTATCGGGGAGCTTTTGCTTTTATATTCTCTGAGTCTGAGGCTCCTCTTACTCCCACCCCAGATCTGGGAGCCCTCTCCGGGCCCCCATCCTCTTGCCTTTCGGCTTGGAACCACCCCGCCCCTCCTCCCCAGATCACTTTCCTCCCCACCTCGGGCCAGGCACCCCTTTCCTCCCTCCCGCCCCCGTGCACAGCCCAGCCCCCCGTTTCCTCCAGGAATCGGGGGAGGGGTCCCCGCTGTCCGGGATCCCATCCCGTCGCCCCTCTCCTTCGGGCTGGAGCGGGGCCCCTTTCCCTCCCCAGGGACCAGGTTCTCCCTCCCCACCCCCGACCCCCACAGCACAGCGGGGACGGGGGCGGCAGAGCCGGGCTCCAGCTGCCTTTTGTTCCGCGTGGGATGGCAGAGACCCCGCCCGGCGGTCCCGTTCGGCTGATCCGGGTGGGTTTATGGGTGCGTGGGGGCCGGCCTCTTCAAGGAGACCCTCTCTCTGCCCGTGGGGCGGCTCCCCCTGAGCAGAGCGTGTTGGGAGAGGCTGGCCCTTCCTAGAGGAGTCTGTGCCAACAGGTTTTTGTTTGCGACCTGAAGTTGGCCCAGTGGCTTTGCGGGGGGGGGCGGGGGAGAGTGGGGACAGCTTGTTGTCCCCTGAAACCCCAGAAGGGGCCTGTGAAAGCCCATTCCTCCGCCCTGGGACATCGGCCGGGGGTCCCTTCGCTGTTTCGTCCTGGGGATGCATCTGAAATCTGTGCTTTAAGGGAGGACCGGGCCTGACCATCATTGGGGTTCAGATGGGGGAAACTGAGGTCCAGAGATGTAGTGATTTGCTCAAGGTCATGCACTGGTACCGTGTCACCGCCAGAACTAGAAGGTTGGTCTCCGGGGCTTGCTTTCCAGGACATTTTAGAATTTTTTTTTTTTTTTTTTTTTTAGAGAGATGTTCAGGATATTATCCCCCTCCCCCTCCCCCTTTTATTTTTAACATTCACACGAGATAACAGGCAGGAAAAGATGTGAAGTATGAGTTCTTGCTTTCCACCTCCAGAAAATGCCCTGTGAAAGAAGAGATTGCAACAGGAGGTTAAAGGGATAGAAAAAGGTGAATTTTAATTACTCTCCCCCCCCCCCCCCAATTACGTAAGATAATGAAGATTTGGCCGAAAACACGTACATCTTGTAGCTCTAGATACCAGATGATAGGTGCTGGCAATAGCAGATACTGAGTCCTGCACAGCAGTGATTGAGTTTGCGCTGATAATTAAGTTTTCGTCTGTATTTAAATGAACATCGGGAGGGACTACAGTTTGTTTCCGAATTGTTCTTGTGCCAGTGAGTGTATTTGGGGTAAGTGATGGTGTTGGGGAAGCCATCAAGATCTGATCTTTTATGTATCTTGTATTTTCCCTTTCATATTTTAAAGCTTACTAGTTTCTTTAGTTCTCATATTCGGTTAGTCATGTTACCCGTCGCAGTGGGCTTTTCTTTTGTAAGCGCTGAATGAGATACCGGCTAGTAGAGTTGGGTAGAGTGCAGATCGTTTCCCACAAGGTCCTGGAACAGGAGCAAGTTTGGATTGTCCTGTGGGATGTACTGATCTCTCCTGGTTTCCACAGGCTTTTTGCCTCCTTGAACCTTGAGTCTGGCAGATGGGGAGTTCGGTGGAGAACTCTTCTCCCAGCAAGATGTGCTGTACCAAACACCGTGGTGCATGTGAAGAAAGGTAAAACTTTCAAATGAGGATACTTCGTTTGGTACATGCAGCCTTAGAAATGACCCATCCCTTGTAAAAAAGACTTTGTAGAAATACAGTGGATGCCGGGGCGCCTGGGTGGCTCAGTCGGTTAAGCGGCCGACTTCGGCTCAGGTCATGATCTCTCGGTCCGTGAGTTCGAGCCCCGCGTCGGGCTCTGTGCTGACAGCTCAGAGCCTGGAGCCTGTTTCGGATTCTGTGTCTCCCTCTCTCTGACCCTCCCCCAATCATGCTCAGTCTCTCTCTGTCTCAAAAATAAATAAACGTTAAAAAAAAATATAAAAAAAAAAATTACTTGGGACATGAGTAGTTTTTAAAAAAAAAAAGAAATACAGTGGATGCCTTTTCATGTAACTGCCTTCCATGATAAGGTGTGGATTGCCTGAGACTTGGCATTCTGATAGGAGTCCTGCAAAAGTAGATGCGTTTTTAGGGCTTTGATTTGTTGTAATGGCTGGGCTCTTGCTGAACTTAAAGAGTGGGATTTTTATTCATTTCTTTTTGAAGATTTCATTAGGAAGAGGGCAACTTCCAGTTCTTTGTGGACTAAAGTGCCAAGAAATTTTCATGCAGGAATTGTCCTTTTCATCCTCTTGGGAAGCGCATTAAAGTTGTTAAAGCTTCTTGGCAGTTGGTCTTACTGTTGTTCCCCAGAACCTTCCTGTCAGAGCGATGGGGCCTGGATGACTGCGGTGGTCGTTGCTTTATGGCATGAGTACCTGGTGACCCTGAGCCTTGGAGAAATGACAGGGCTTGCATTTGGGGAACTTGAGGTTGGGGAGGATATGAGGAATTTTCTAGTTCTCCTCCCCTGTTTGTCTGCTGGGCTTTCTATTCATGTGTTCAGTTTAAACAGCCCTCTTCTGTCAGGCCTTTGCCGGCCACCTCCACCAGTGTTTGGGTCCCTCAAACCCTTCTCTTCAAGCCTCACCACCCCCAACAGCCTTTTGGGGCACTTAGTCGTGTTGTCTCAGTATTGGGCTTTTGCGGCACTGTGACATCTTTGAGGCCAGCGACCGCCCTCCCTGTCTTTGCTTACTTCTCCAGTACCCAGCTCAGGCTCTGACACATGGTAGGTGCTCAGAACAGGTCTAGGATGTGAATAACTCGTGGGGGCAGAGGAACAATTGGTCCCCTGCTACAGGCTCCACTATTTCGCCTTGCTCTTGCAAAAACCACTACTGTTGGTCCCGCAGTCATCTGTCATATGGGTGTGTCACGTCACATGGCACATGGGCGTGTTCAGCCACATGCGTGTTATCCCCCACCTGCAGTTGTGAGAACTGAGACCCAGGTGCTGAAGTCATGTGCTCAAGGCCACACAGCCACTAAGTGATGGGGCTGGGATTCCAGCGGGTTTGTTGGGGTTCCAAAATATTCTTATGCCTTTTACCTCACTGGAGAAACCAAGTCTCAGAGAGACGAAGAGACTTGTATGAAGCCCTCCTGCAAGTTGGCAAGGGACTGAGTGATGTCACTAAGGTCGTCGAGGGTGGGAGAGAGCACATTTTGTTTGGCCTTGTGAAACGACTATGGCCATCCGTTGAGTTTTTGAACATTGACAAGCTTTCTGATAACTTCGTCAATGGTATTTTCCTTGGTCTGAAGGGGTCTAAAAATAGAAACTTGGGAAAACAGATACAGTGAAATAAGTGTACGTGCCGTTGAGTGAGTGTGTCCCGTCCATCTATGGACTTGTTTGGTTCCATCAATTGTACTGTCAGATGGTTAAGTTTTTCATGTCTTGAAATGCAAAGTTGTTTCAGCAGACTTTTTTTTTTAATGTCATTTCATTTTGTCTTCACATCGACCTATGACACAGGGATCACCACCCATCTGTGAGTGGAAGAATGGAGGCCCAGAGATGTTAGGTAACCTATAAGGAATTCGCACAGCCAGCAGCCAAACCAGGGTCTGTGTGATTCCCAAACCTGGGTGCCTCCTAGTCCACCAGCTCCTGTATAAAGCCCCTCAGTGTTATGTGTGCTCATTTAATTTATTATAGAGGATAAACCTGTGATCTGAAAATCACCACCGAGTTTCTGTAGAAAGTTGGAAACTGTGAATGAGATTTCTTTTTCCTGACCTTAGGATCAATGAAACCACTGTAATTTGAATGTCAAGAGTTTAATGAACCAATTGAACTGACGGACGCTAGATTTAGGGTTAGATTAAAAAAAAAAGAAAGAGAGAAAGAAAGAAAGAAAGAAAGAAAGAAAAGAAAGAAAGAGGCTTGCCTCCTTTGAACCAGATCTGCAACATTGTTAAAATGTTCCGTGTCCGTGCATCGGATTCTTTGTGGTGACTCATTCCCAGCATCCCCAGGTACTGGAACCTGCTTTGTGCCTGGGCGCAGAAAAGCCTTCCTGTGGGTGTCAAGGCTGCACTCTCAAGCGTTCTGGAGACAGAACAGGTAACTTCTCTTTCTGTTCAAAGCAGTGCCAGGAAGTGGGTGCACAGAGGGCTGTGCAGAGGACTCCCCCCCCCTCCGCCTTCCCTTCGTGGCAACCCCCGCTGATAAATGGAGCAGGGAGAAGCAGGCTCGTCCTGAGGGATGGCCGACCATCTAGGGCTGATGCATGATGTGGGTTTAAAAGCATCTATAATTAATCAGTTCTGAGTGCAGGCTCCATCCTTCCTCTTTCCCACCCCTCTTAAGCTAATGTCATCGTCGCATCCTGGTGGCTCAGTAGCCGAGAGCACCGCATGGTCCAGACAGTTTGGCTACAAAGTCCGTGTGAGAAATAGCTGTGGAATCAGACGTGGGTACAAATTGGTCTCCTGGCTGGGTAGCGTTGAGCGCTGTACTCACGGAGCTTCATCTTCTGCATCTCTGAAGTGGGGCTAATAGTAACCACCTTGCAGAACAGACCAGTGCTTCTCAGACTCCAGGCGTGCATTGGCATCACCCCGTGGCCCGTTAGACACGTTGCCGGGCTCCGCCCCAGAGTGTCTGAGTCAGTAGGTCTGAGGTGAGGCCTGAGACGGTGCGTTTTCAGCCAGTTTCCAGGTGTTCCTGATGCTCCTGGTCCAGGAACCAGGTTCGGGAACCCTGGCCCAGAGGACCGGATAAAGAAGGCGTGTGAAGGTGTCAGCACTGGCCGACTGTGCTGAGGGCGCTCATACACAGCGGTGGTTTTCTGCCTCTGAAATGCTTCTGGATTGCTCGGAAGGTGATGGCAATGACACTTGGGAAGGGACTTTGGTGTGTCAGATGTCTTCGCTTCGTTCTTATGTGATGATAACTTGGACCATGGTCACAGGCGTCATCACTATGGGAGTTAGTTGGGGTGTTTTCCTTAATGAAGGGAATGTAAGACATCAGTGCCCTTCAAAGAGGCGCTAAATCTAGGATTCTGTTAGAAAAGCCGGTTCATCATTCCCACACATCAAACAAGATGTTCACGGTCAAGGCTTTTTAGAAATGCAGCTGAGAAAGGGCAGGGCACCAGACAGACTCCCACGGGGCCGTTAGGGATGGCCACTGGTGTTAATGGAAGTCACTCCTCCTCCTTCCCCATGGTTCAGATTGATTTAATATTCTTTGGTGTTTAGGGTTTGGGGGGGAAAAATTCATTTTCCACCAATAGTAATTATCGTCTTGTCCATCAAAACCAAACACGGTCTGTGTGAGTGTGTGTGTATGAGAGAGAGACAGAGAGAGAGAGAGAGCCCTGATGGTTTTCTGATGTCTCCTGTGTGCCAGGCCCTATGCTACGCCATCTGCGCACAATATTTAATTTCATTCTGTTCCTCCAAGGCCTGTCACGATTTCCCTTTTTTGCATATGCAAAAACTAAGGCTCAGAGGGGTTCAGCACCCTGCCCCAGGCCACACAGCCAGTAAGTACCCCACCTAGTTTTTGCTGCCACCTGTGTCAGATTCAAAACCACATTATTTTCACTGCCTCACTCTGTAGCCGTGCCAGGTGCTTCCATTGCTTTGCTAAACCCTCGCAGCAACCCTGGGAAGTACACGTTTCACAGATGAGTAGACCAGCTTGGGGGGGGGGGGGGTCAGGCTGGTTCTGTGTACCCACCCAGTCCCGTACCTGTCTGGTTTTGGAGCCTCATGAAGCTGTTTCTGTGGCAAGACCTCACCTCCCTGTCCAGGGCCACAGAAGTAAATTCTAAGACGTACATCTGCCTGGATGCTTACAGCGGGGGCCTGGGAGGACCCCAGCTGGGTTGGCTGGGAGGAAGTCTGTGTGGGCTGGTAAAGGTTTTTGTGTTTGCAAAACTGTGTTAAAATAATTGCCCAAATTGCTCTGAGGAAAGGGCTCATTTCTTTTTTACTCTGTAATCCTGAAGCTCTGCACATTGGTTCTGTAAACATGACACATGAGAATTAAGGACTCAAAAAAAAAAATCCTCTGGTTAATGCTGTTGTTAAAACGTGATCAAATTCACGCAGAGGAACTTGTTAGTCTTAAACAGTTATGTAAATAAAAATATAAAGTGTCTCCTTCCTCAGTAGGCAATTAACATATGACTTGTAGCAAATGGGTCATTTTTCTGGTCTTAACAGTGTATGTGGAGGTTGGGGTGTGATCACTTTCCCAAGGTTTAAAAATTGCCTGCAGCTCCCAAGCCAAGGAGTGGTAAACAGCTATGTGTCAGTACCTGCCCTGCACTCTTGGGAGGCCCTGGAGGTTTGGACTCAAATTTGTTGTTCTGTAAACGCTTTCAGGCCGAGGTGAATAAATCATCAGAGCTGGAAGTTGGTTCTGCAGAGTCCGCCCCCGGACCTGTCCTTCCTCCCTCCCCAGAAAAGTCATAGCAGTGGAGGAATACTGACAGGCTAAAAAATCACATATTTACTTGAAAGTGACTTCTCTGCGAGTGCCTGGTGATATCCAGTGCTGTCCTGGGGTATAATGACTGTACCTGGGATCCCAACGTTTGGGAAACACATGATGAGGGGAATAACTTTTATGCCACTTCATGAGAGGCAGTTCAGCTGATGCAAAAGCATGAGGATCAAACCGAGGACCATTCTATGACATTAGGGCAGAATATTTGAGGTCACCGTCGACCTGGAAAATCTGCGACATGTGGTCTCTTGTCAAGATGATGCGTGTCGGGGAAATGCTATGTGTCTTGCCACCGATCGAGAAGTCAGTTAATATTTGTGAGACAATAGAAGCTGGTGGTTTGCTAAGCTGTGATTTTGATTCTTTGTTAGGACATCAAGAACGCAGAAAAATCTAGAAGAGTCAGGGAAGACGTCAGGGAGAAGGTAGGATTTGAGGTAGACCTCAAAGGACAGGGACCAGTATCCGGGTATAGAGGACAGATGGGAAGGCCTTTCAGGTCGAGGGAACATCAGGGGGTGAAGCTTGGGGTGGGCGTGGGCTGGGGCCTGCGTGTGGGATGTGCGTGGCACCCCACGTACACAGAAACAGCTCTGCCCGGAGGATGCTGGGAACAGTGAGGACAGAGGTGGCCCGATGGCCACTGGCTCTGATGGGGCAGCGGCCTTGGGATTTGGTGGTGTGGGCAGTAGGGCGCTCAAGTGTTTGGGGTGGGGCCCTCTGGCAGGGCCTGACCCGGCAGATCGGTGAGACGAGATAGGTCACAGTTCCAGCAACAGCACGAGGGTGCGCGTCAGAGTGAAGGGAGGTCCTGGGGTCCGGTTCTGTTTCGGGAGAGGCAGGTGCCCCGGGGGCCTCCGTGCTGGCTGGGGAGAGTGGATGTGACACCGTGAGAGCCTGCAGTTTTTACCCTTGGCTGCACCTGTAGGTCACATGGCCTGGAAAGCTTTTTAAAAATGCCTGTGATGGGGCCCCACCCCAGACCATGGAGGAAAAGCCAGTCGTTTTTTTTTTTAGAAGTGCCCTAGATGATTTTCATGGTTTGTGTGGGCCAGCAAGATGAACTGTGTGCTCAGGGGAGCCTCTGGGCGTGTCAGGGATTAGAAGGTGGGAGCCAATTGGAGCACGAGGAGAGCAAGAAGCCTTTGCAGTGATGAGATATGAGGTGCTGGGCTCTGAGCTACTGTAGAGTCGCCGAGGAACCAGCTTGAGGAAAGAGGGAGGGGGCAGCATGTAAGGTGGAATCGTGCCAGGGAGAGATCACCCCCCCCCCCCCCCCCCCCCCCCGGGCTGCTGAGGTTTGCCTTGAGCCACTTTGCAAAAGGGGGCTGGCCCAGCAGAGAGTGTCAACTGGGTGAGGGCCGGAGAAAAGATTGTGCCCCACCTGTTTGGCAATGTTCCTCCCCCCTGATTTTCAGCCAGGAGTAGGGAGCAGGCACGGCGGGTTCTTATCTGGCCGTTCAAGCCTACGAGCCAGATTCCTTCCTACACCCCTGATCGTAATGACTGCAGCAAACGCCGCTTGTAAAACTTAAAACTACATTTGTTCACAGAAGTTCCATCAAAGGTAGTTGTAATTTAGAGTACCTAACTGAGGTAGATTCGCTTTTAGCGGAAGATGTCTGGAAGAGAGGTTTTACCTGGTGCATTTCATGTATATCACAACATCATAATTTATTATATTTTCAGAAAGAAATTAGTTTGCGGTCCAATTAATTCTGTAATGTTTATTGAGCACATATGTACTGTGCTCTGTAGGTTGGAAATACACGGATGGAGAGGTGTAAGTTCCTGGGCTCACGTAGCTTATGGTGCACAGACAGTGGCTCCTGACGGAAGGATAAGTGATGGCAGCCTGGGAGGGAGGGTAAAAAGTGGTGTCAGATACCGAGAGTGAGGCTGAAGGCTTCAGGGGAAAGGGTAGGGAGGTAGAGTCTTGCAGGGAGAGGGGGAGCTCTGGGGGACGCAGAGGAGAGGCCTCCGGGCCAGAGAACAGGGCCGGGCCAAGGGCTGAAGGCGAAGGTGTGAGCTCGAGCTGAGCGAGGGTGTGGAGGAGGAAGGGCCGGCCGTGAAGCGGAACAGGCGGACTGCTTAGCGCGCTCTGAGTCGGGACGTGGCTTTCACACAGTCTTTTGGTGGCGAGTGGGCAGCGCCCTGGGTCCTCCACGCTGCCTCTGATTGGAGCAGTTCTGCTCTGCTCTGCACGTGGGAAACTAAAAAGAGCTCATTTGAAAAGTGTTCCTCTGCTGTTTCAAAAAAAAACAAAACAAAAAAACCCCAAAGTGATCTCATTGCTGTAGGTGCAGGGGAGTCACTGACAGCAAGAGAGCGCCCTGTGGGTGGCCGGGAGAGAGGGCCTGGAGGCTTCCCCAGGGAGCTGAGAAGCCCCCACTTCTTTCTTTCTGCAGGAGAAGGCGGGGCTGAGAGGGGTTCTCACCTCTTCCACCCTCTGCTCTAGGCCACTCTCCCAGGTCCCAGGGTGAGGTCTGGGCCATGTGCCTGCTATGGCTAACAGGTCCTTTGGGAATGGAGCTCTTTACGGCCAAATAGCTCTGTTTTTGTCTTTTTCTCTTTTGTAAATAAGCTGTGTGCCCAAATGGGGCTTGAACTCATGACTCTAGGAGCAAGAGTTGCACGTTCTACCGACCGAGCCAGCTGGGTGCCCCCAGCAGCTGTATTTTCCAGAAATCCCTGGAGAATTTTATGACCAGGTCATAAAGGTAAGGGACCTAGCAGTTCACCCTGGGATGCATGTCCGAGAGATCACGTGCCAGGCTCTTGTGCTGGGTACCTAGGAGGTGGCCCGGCCCTCAACTCTTCTTAGACTAGACAAGAGTGGTCCACAGGCCCCATGCGGCCCACAGATGTATTTTGTCTGGGCTGTGCTGGGCCTTTTTAAGGAATTAAAGTTGGTTGCCCTATTAGTTTCCTCTGGCTGCTGTAACAAATGACCACAAATGCAGTGGCTTAAAACAACAGTTGTGTAGGTTAGAATTCTAACACAGGTCTCAGTGGGCTAAAATCATGGTGTAGCCAGGACGGTGCTCCTTTCTGGAGGCCTTAGGAGAAGATCTGTTTCCTCGTGTTTTCCGGCTTCTGGAGGCTGCCCTCATCCCTTGATTGGTGGCCCCTTCTGTCTTCAAAGCCAGCCACAGTTAGGCTGTGTCTTTATGCCGCATCATTCTGACAGGGACTTTTCTGCGTCCCACTGCCACTTTTAAGGATCCTTGCCATTACAGGGGTAATTCAGGATCTTCCCTATTTTGAGGTCAGCTGTTCAGAAACCTTAATCTCATCTGCTGCCTTAATTCCCCTTCGCCGTGTAACTGGGATTAGGATGTGGACATCTCTGGGAAGCCATTATTCTGTCTACCGCAGTTGCCAACATGAAAATCAGGAGATCTTACATAGCAATCCGGACTTGCAGCTTCATTGACAAATCAGAACACTTGGCAGCCAGGGGCCTGCACTGTTGCCTGGCAACAGTGGGTCAGTGCCAGTGTCGGCGCCATCTCTGGATGGGGCTTCGTGTGCCAGTTCTCTGCAGCCCCCACCCCTCCCGTGACGCCTGCTCACTTCCCTTCGTGGCCTGGGCCCTGCTCTGGAGACCCAGGACCCTACACAGTTCGTCACGGCAGTGTCTCCTGTTCAGGGTGGTGGGGCTTGCCAACCTCCCTGTTCGATGCCCTCCTCCTTGCCCTCACGCTCCACCCTCTCTGCTTAGACACTTGTCTCCCACCCTCCTCTCGTTCCCCCCTCTCCCTGACCCAGGCCTCTACATTCCAGAGCATCTCTGATGCTATTTTAGGTGGGCGTTATTTGCACGATAACTCCTTGCCTCCTGTCCTCTCCTTTCCTGGCACCCAACACCAGTACATTCTGGTGCCTTCCGTTTGGTATCTTGCATTGGCATTTGTGAGAAGCAAGTCTTTACGATGCACCTTGAGAGTAGTGTCCATCAGAAGTCAGGATCACACAGCAAACATTTAGCTGAGCCTCTGCTCTATGCCGTGTACTTTCCTACCTGCTGGGCATTCAGTGGGAAGGCTGGTAGGGATGCTGGCCTTGCCTCCCACCTCCATGTGGTTCTCCAAGGGGGAGGAGGAGAAACAAGCGGGTAGGTGATTGCAAGTTTAACCACCTGTTGCATCTAGGAAGCGCCTGGCAGCCTCCTGCTTCCCTGGGGCTGGGAGGCGAGCTCCGTTTGCAGTGGTAGGGGGTCCCCTGGCTCTGTTAAAGGCAGTTCAGTGAAAGGTTTCCTTGTTTCCAGACCCTCGCTGAATTTGGGGGAGGCATCTCGAGGCCTACGTGATGTATTGGTTTACAGTGTGAAGGACCAGGTCAGAGGACTCTGTGTGGCTGCCTGGCGGTCTCACCTGGGGCTCTGGTTCTTTTCTGAGGAGCCCCTTGTGTGGCCTCTCGTGGACAGGCCTCCACAGTGACCCTGAGCTGTAGGACTCAGGTGGAGGACACTGGGTAGAGCCCCCAGAACTTG
Source organism: Panthera tigris (assembly GCF_018350195.1). NCBI lineage: Eukaryota > Metazoa > Chordata > Mammalia > Carnivora > Felidae > Panthera > Panthera tigris. Next base: position 10,761,812 of record NC_056673.1, on the reverse strand, counting down.
ACAGCTTAAGGGCATCTAGTTCTTTAACCTGCGCGGAGCGTTATCTAGCATATTAAGGGTATCGGGGAACTTGCTTGAAAGCAAAGTAAAACTTTTCATTATGGGGAATTTCAAACATAGAAAAATAGACTAGTTCAGTGAACTCCCAGCACTGAGCTTCAGGAGTTGTTTTTTTCCGTTTTTAATGTTTATTTATTTTTGAGAGAGAGAGAGAGACAGAGCACGAGCAGGAGAGGGGCAGAGAGAGAGGGAGACACAGAATCCAGAGCAGGCTCCAGGCTCTGAGCTCTCAGAGCCTGGACGCGGGGCTCAAACTCATGAATTGTGAGATCATGAGTTGAGCCAAAGTTGGACGCTTAACTGATTGAGCCACCCAGGCGCCCTGCTTCAGCAGTTTTAATCTAGGATCCTTCCCCCTACCCCTCTCCGATTCTCTCTTTCCTTTTTTTTTTTTTTTCCCCTCTTCGATTATTTCAAAGCAAATCCCAGACTTACTTCATTGATCAGTGCTTCGGTATCTATCGCTAGCAGATACAGACTCTTTGGAAACTTGTTTTTGTAATCTTTTTTTTTTTTAATCTTTGTTTTTGAGAGAGAGTGCGCATGCATGTGTGCAAGCAGGGAAGGGGCAGAGAGAGGGAGATACAGAATCTGAAGCAGGCTCCAGGCTCCAAGCTGTCAGCACAGGGCTCAAACTCACGAACCGCGAGATCATGATCTGAGCTGAAGTTGGATGCTTAACTGACTGAGCCGTCCAGATGCCCCTGGAAGCTTGCTTTTAAGTGGAGACTAAACACCAGGCATCCTAATTTTGATTTCGTGTGCTCTGGAGTCGAAGCTGACTTTCTGTACTTGTGGGTGATAATCTTTATACAAAATCTTGATGTGGGTTGAATTTTATTAGCACAACGAGAATTTTGCTATTAATTTTTTTAATTGCAAAATACATGTAACACAAAATTTACCATGGTAACCATTTCAAAGTGTTAAGAATTCAGTGGCATTAAGGGGCGCCTGGGTGGCCTAGTCGGTTAAGTGTTTGGCTTCAGCTCAGGTCATGATCCCACGGTCCATGGGTTCGAGCCCCGCGTCGGGCTCTGTGCTGACAGCTCAGGAGCCTGGAGCCTGCTTCAGATTCGGTGTCTCCCTCTCTCTCTGCCCCTCCCCAACTCATCTCTGTCTCTTTCTCTCTCAAAAATAAACAAACATTAAAAAATTAAAAAAAAAAATTCAGTGGCATTAAGTATATTTACACTGGGGCATGTGGATGGCTCAGTTAGTTGAGCGTCCGACTCTTGATTTTACCTCAGGTCATGATCCCAGGGTCATGAGATCGAGCCCATGTCAGCTCTGTACTGGGCGTACTTAAGATTCTCCCTCTCCCTCCGCTCCCCCCTGCCTGTCTCTCTCAAAAAGAGTATATATACACTGTTGTGCAATCATCACCACAATGTAGTTACAGACTTTTTTCATCACCCCAGAAGGAAACCTGTACCCGTTAAGCAGTTATTCCCTATCCCTCCCATCCCCAGCCCCTGAAAACCACTAACCTGCTTTCTCTCTCTAGGGTGCTCGGCCTGTGCTGGGCATTTCATATGCATGGAGTCATATGGGTGTGACCCTCTGTGTCTGGCTTCTTTCACAGAGTATGGTGTTTTCCAGGTTCAGCCCTGGAGTCACGTGTGTCATTCCTTTTTGTGGCTAAATAATATTCCATCGTGTGGACAGACCACAGTTTGTCTATCTGTTCATCTGTTGGTGGACATCTGGGTTGTTTCCACCTTTGGCAATTGTGAGTGGTTGCTACTTTAACTTGTCCGTGCTTACTTTGAAATGGGTGATGTGATACGTGGATCAAAAAGAAAATGTCGTCATGCAGGGGTGGGGGGGGTGGCTACTTCCATAATCCGTTGATTTTTAACCCATTTAAAAAGAACTTATTGGGGCGCCTGGGTGGCTCAGTCGGTTAAGCATCCGACTTCGGCTCTGGTCATGATCTCACAGTCTGTGGGTTCGAGCCCCGCATCGGGCTCTGTGCTGACAGCTCAGAGCCTGGAGCCTGTTTCCGATTCTGTGTCTCCCTCTCTCTCTGTCCCTCCCCTGCTCATGCTCTGTCTCTCTCTGTTGCAAAAATAAATAAAATTAAAAAAAAATTAAAAAAAAAAAGAACTTATCGTATGTAACGGAAAAGCATACTCCACGTCAGGGACTCAGGCCTGTTGCTTTTTTTCGGTGGCCATGAGGCCTGCTTAGGAGGCTGCCATCTGAGAGACACCCTCCTCTTCTTAGACCTGAGAGACCACAGCTATGGGTCTGAGGGTGGGCAGTGGCTTTTTTTTTTTTTTTAGCACTGGCATTGAGGGAAATGCTTGACTTAGACTCCAGAGTTATAGGGGCAGACTTGGTGTTTTCGTGAGTCATTGCCTTTATTTCCATGCCTCAGTAAACAGTGTCTGCCCTTGTGTTGTCAGGTGCCGCAGGTCAGGGGGTTAGGTTAGGTATGTTGTTATCAGTGTGCAAAATGAAGTGGGTTTGGTAACATGTTTTATATGTAGACATTGATTTCTGTTAGATTTTATTTCTAGCAAGGAGTTAGCGAACAGGCCTGAATAAGTCAACTGCTGACTCGTGGGGTGCCCATCGCAGGGGCTGCCTTGTGGGGCGAGATGCTCTCTCGCATCATGCCGTGTGTCCTCTTTTGGAGGGTCCAGAGAGGTGTTCATCTCAGGTCCCAGGACAAGGAAGAACTCTTCTGTGAATTAGCTCTATTTCTGTCTCGTGGGCAGCGTGAATCATCTTTGCCTTGGCCATCTGGAAGCTCAGCGCAAAGTCGATCATTTGGGCCCGCTCTAGTGCGGCCTGCCCTTGGGGTTCTAACCTTGCTTTTTGGCCCAGCCTTTTGTTTTGTTTTGTTTTGTTTTCTTTTTTCCTTCTCTTTCCCTGTTGCTTGAGTTTCTTTGTTTGCTTGCTTTTCATTGTTACATGGGTTTCTCTAAGCCAGTGATTCTCAACTGGGCTCAATGTAGTTTGTCAGGATAACCTGGGGAGCTTCTTTTTTTTTTAAATGCCGATGCTTGGGACACCTGGGTGGCTCCATCCGTTAAGCCTCTGACTTTGGCTCAGGTCATGATCTCACCGTCTGTGCGTTTGAGCCCGCATTGGGCCCTATGTTGACAGCTCAGAGCCTGGAGCCTGTTTCAGAGTCTGTGTCTCTTCTCTCTGCCCATCCCCTGCTCACTTGCTCTCTCTCTCTCTCTTTCTCTTTCTCTCAAAAATAAATAAATATTAAAAAAATTTTTTTAAATGCCGATGTTGGGTCCCCACCACCTTCTGTTTTAATTGTTCACGGAAAGTGGCCTGAGCCTAAGTATTTTCCAAAGTTCCCCAGATATTTACCTGTGTGGCCAGGGTTGGGAGCTGCTGTTTTAGGCCATTTCACATTCGTTTAGCAAACAAGACAGGGATAAACAGAAGAAAAGGATGGAGTCTGGGAGGACAGCTGACCCTAAAGTATGGTGGTTTAAGCTCAGAGGAGCCAAGTAAAAGGGATTATGTAGCTTCCAGTGGTTTTCCTGCCAGTGGAACCAGTGGGAAAGCTCTGAGGGGATCCTCTCTGTGGCCAGAACTGCAGAAGGCTTAACTCCTGGGACCAGGGTTGGGAGGTGGGGGGGGAGTGGCTGGGATTTTGCTCTGAATATCTCAAGCCTGCTTAGTGGTAGTACAGCTTTGTAACCAGGTCTTCTGGCCCATTCAGGACCCACGTCCCATACTTGGGACCTAGTTTGTGCTTTAATTCCATTCGTTATAAAAAGTAATCATAGAGAAGACCCAGTGTATAAAGAGAAAATTTAAAACATGGTCTTTGCAACTAATCCGATTCCTCCTGCACTTTGAAAAAGCACTGTCTAGGGGCGCCTGGGTGGCTCAGTCGGTTAAGCGTCCGACTTCAGCTCAGGTCACAATCTCACGGTCCGTGAGTTCGAGCCCCGCGTCGGGCTCTGGGCTGATGGCTCAGAGCCTGGAGCCTGCTTCTGATTCTGTGTCTCCCTCTCTCTCTGCCCCTCCCCTGTTCATGCTGTGTCTCTCTCTGTCTCAAAAATAAATAAAAATGTTAAAAAAAAAATTAAAAAAAAAAGAAAAAGCACTGTCTCTGCCTTTTTTTTTTCTTTTTTTAAATTTACTTATTTTGGCGAGAGCACAAGCAGGGAAGGGGCAGAGAGAGGGGGACAGAGGATCTGAAGTGGGTTCTATGCGCACAGCAGTGAGCCCTTTTCCAGACTCAAACTCATGAATCGTGAGATCATGACCTGAACCAAAGTCAAAAGCTCAACCAACTGAGCCACCCAGGTGCCCCTAGCACTTTCCCTGCTTTAAAGAGAAACAAGAAATTATGAAAGAAAAGACATTCTTTATTGATTAAAAAAACTATATTTTATTGGTAGAAGAAAATGGTAAATAGCACAAGAAATCACTGTAATCTGAATGCAAGGTGTTGGATAGATGTTAACATTTGAAGAAAGAGAAACAGATGATTATCGAAACAAAACCAAACCCATTATTTCTTCCTTCATCCCACCCCATCATTGTTTTTATTTACTTCTTTCACTTTTTAACAAAAATCTTGTTCACTCTTTTTCTCTTCTGATTATGTTTAAGTCCACTCTACCAAAATAGATTATCTGCAGTATGGTATTTCCAGGCTGATTTTCTTTTTGCGCTAAGTCTCGGAGAATGGTTAGGGTGCCCGTTTGAATGGTCATCAAAGAAAATTTGGAAAGTTCACCTAAGTAGGAAGAACCAAACTGGAACTTGACCTATGGCCTTGCCCCTGTAGTCACTGTTAATAGTTTGGTTTGTTTTCTCTAAGTTGTTTGTTCGTTTAGTACCCAGGGGTCCTTGTGTTCTGTGTGACCATTGCCAGGATGGTCCAGAGCTTTCCCTTGAACAGCCACAGTGGGAAGAGGGCAGTGCCTCCTGCAGTTTGTCCCCTCCTCCCTTGCTGGGGGTGGCTCCGGTCTTCAGCCTCCAGAGGCTCTGGGAGGGCGCTCAGGAACTCTCTGCTTTGCGGGATTGCTAGGGGCTTATTAACCAGTTGGATGTGGGTGAGGGAGGGGGGACCCTGACTGTGGAAGCTGTTGGTACTGGTGCGGAGATGGGAAGTGTAGAGGGGGGACCGGTCGAGGGGGAGGAGGGCTTCAGGGCCGGACCATGGAGCCAAAGACTGACAGAAGCTTCCAGAGAGGGGCAGGCTGGCCCCTTGGGCAAAGTTACCTACTGGTCCCTGGGCCTCAGTTTCCCCCTCGATGGTATAAATGAGAGAGTGGGACTAAGCGACACCCAGGTCCGTCCTGACTCCCAAATGCTTTCTTCCATCCTCAGTAAGGGCGGCAGTCGGGCTGGCCGTTGTTTTTGTCTTCTGAATGTGTCTTTTCCCTTTGGTGAGCTGCTGATGAGGTGTCGGTGATGTGGGTGTCGGCATGTTCTTACCGCAGTTTATTGCCTCTTCTCAGAAGTCCCCGTCGGAGGAGGAAACAGGCCAGTTCCTTAGGAAATGTGTGTGCCTGGGGCTCAGCAGCTCACTTCTGATCCAACCCGGAGAGCTGGTCCAGGTTGTAGGTCAACTGGCTCGCTTCAGGGGCACCCATGACATGTCATTTCCTTCTGGGGCCCTCAGCATTGCTGCCGCACGGGGACAGGCAGAGGGGTCATTTGTGGGTCCCTGTGAGTGGGTGTCCCACGCCGGGGACAGGTCCCCGCTTCTCTGTCCGGCGGTGTCAGGCACGCCTGGCTGGTTACTGAGCCAACCCCAGCGACAAGCTGTTAGCTTTCCCACAAGACTGCACATCCCGGGAGGAGAGCAGACCCTGACGGGTGCCGCGTTCCGCCCAGGGCCTGGTGGTGGCGGATGGCTTAGCACAGACTTGTCACTTTGAGGTTTTCATTTGTGTGCTACATCACACTACCAGCCGGTGGATATTTAAGAAGTCTTTTTGACAGAAATTTAAAAGCTATTATGGAGGCTCCCCCCCCCCTCCCCGCCCCAGTTTAGAAGAAGGAAATCCATTTAAAACTCAGAAAGGGGAAACAATGTTGTCTTCTTTAAGAGAAAAAAAAAAACCCTCATTCTGTAACGTACCGGCTTCTGAATCGAGACTCAGAAATGAGATTAAAAAAACAAACAAACTGCCCTGTGATCTGTGCTGACAACACTGAGACTGCTTGGGATTCTCTCCCCCCCCCCCCCCCCCCACCTCTGCCCTCCCCTGCTCATGCTTGCTCGCTCACTCTCTCAAACAAATAAACATTAAAAAAAACAAAACAAAACTGTCCTGTGAGGCTCATGGAAATCGAATTTGGAATTGGTCAGCCTAAAGTTTGTCTCCTTTCAGTAGGTAATGTGGAAATACGGTTTTGCTGTTGTTGTTGAATATGAGCACAGTACCTCGTTGACTTGGCATGTTTTGAGCACTGAGTCACTTCAGAGGGAAATTTCCAGACAAGGATCACGTCCCTTTGAGGGCCAACAGCCTGTCCTTCTCACTTGGCACTTCTTTTCGCCCTCTTCACACTTGCCCTGTTCCCCCCCGGCTGGCTGCTGGCTGGGTGGTGAGGAGGGCTGCCTTCCTCGGAAAGGCCCAGGCTACCTGCTGGGAGCTTGCGGTCTCTGATGGGTCTTGAGGAGGCTGAGACTCCCCTCCCCCCGGAACGGAACGCCTGGAGGAAGAGTCCCTGTTCTCCGTTGCTGGCATCCAGGGCCCATCCCTGTTTGGCCTGCGCCCTCTCTTCTGGCCTCCTTCTCACTGCTGTCCCCTCCCCACTGGCCCGGCTGGGGCCTGAGCCCGTCATTTTGCTTGGAATGCACTCCGCCTGCCGCTCAGCCACCTTGACCTTCCCCTTGCCCGCTCCACCGCTGGCCCGTACCCCTTGGGCTTCCATAGTAGGGTGTCGGCTGTCTGTGTTTCCCTGCTTCCCATGGGCTGTGTCGTGTGAGCTCTTTGCAGACAGGGTTTGCGTCTGACTCACCTGCATCCCCCAGCACTCTGCTGCCACCTGACGGGGGGGGGTGGGCAGGTGTTGACGACACACTTGCTGCACAAGTGGGGGCTCGTAGCCTCTTGTTCCTCCCTTCCTTGCCCCTGCCCTGGGTGGTCAGAGAGGCACCTGCTCAGGGCCATGCAGGGGTGGGGTGGGGGTGAGGGGTAGGAGGTGAGAGTAGCAGGGTGGCAGGGTGGGTGGGGGTGCGTGGACCTGTGGGCAGCACAGAGGAGAGTGCAGGTTGGAACGGGGTATGGACAGCTGGGAAAGGCCACCACAGGCCATTTGCGGCCTTCCAGGTGTGACACCTGAGGAGCCTGGTCGACACGGATGCAGACTGTCTTCTAGTCCTTGCCCTTCAGCTTCCCAGCTGTGGAGGTGGAGGTGGGCTCTAGCAGATTGACAGGCTGAAGGACACAGGGCTGGGCGGAGGCTTACGCCTGGCTGCTCATGGCACCGGCACGTTGGCCAGGGGCTTTGATATTTAAAAAAAATTTTTTTTAATGTTTATTTATTTTTGAGAGAGAGAAAGTGAGAATGGGGGAGGGGCAGAAAGAGGGAGACAGGATCCTAAGCAGGCTCCTCGCTGAGTGCAGAGCCAGATGTGGGGCTCGAACTCATGAACGGCGAGATCATGACCCGAGTGGAAATCGAGAGTCAGCCGCTTAACTGACTGAGTTAAGCACCCATACGCCCCAATATTTTTTTAAATGAGGATGGGACTTTTTTTTTTTTAATGTTTTTTTTTTTTGAATAGACAACACATTGACATAGGTTTGAAATAAAAGATTATTAAAGTATACTTTGAGAGATCTTGCCCTTCACCTCTGATCTCATCTGCCTTGTCCCCCCCTTCTTCTTCTTTTTTTTTTTTTTAAATGTTTATTTTTGAGACAGAGAGAGCACAAGCAGGGTAGGGGCAGAGAGACAGAGGGAGACACAAAATCTGAAACAGGCTCCAGGCTCTGAGCTGTCAGCACAGAGCCCAACGCGGGGCTCGAACCCACAAACCATGAGGTCATAACCTGAGCTGAAGTTGGAAGCTTAACCAAGCTGAGCCACCCAGGCACCCTCCCCCACTTTTTCTTTTTTAGCGTTTATTTTTGAGAGAGAGAGAGCGTGAGCGAGAGTGTTGCTGGGGAGGAGCAGAGAGAGGGAGACAGGGAATCCCAAGTAGGCTCCGTGCTGTCAGCACAGATCTTGACGTGGGGCTTGAGCTCATGAACCGGGAGATCATGACCTGAGCCAAAATCAAGAGTCAGATGTTCAACCAACTGGACCACCCAGGTGCCTCCGCCTTCTCCTGAATAGAGAGCCCCTTTTAGCAGTTAGGATATCCTTCTAGTGTTTCTTTACTCAAATAAAGCAAACACAAATTTATATCCTTATTTCTCCCTTTTTATTAGAGAGAAGAGCACACTACGCATAATCATTCTACACCTTGCTTTACACTACCACTGTAGCCTAGAGAGTTTTCTATTTTCATACTTGGAGAATCATCACTCTCTTTCAGCTATTTGATATTGTGAAGTTGTTCCTTTGTTTGTTTTCTTTTAAATCCCATCCCCTAAACAAAGGCATTCGGGTTGTTTCCAGCATACCTCTCCTGCATCCAGTAGTCTTATCTGTGCATCTTTCCCGCGTGTGCAGGGGGCCCTGAGGGTAGCGTCCCCCAGGGACACCGCTGGGTCAGAGGGCAAACACATTTGCAATGTGGGTAGATTTTGCGAAATTGTCCTCGGCAGGGGTTGTTCCAATTTGTACTTCCATCCAGCAGGTATGAGTGCCTGGATCCCCACAGCCTTGGCCGAGAGAAGGAGAGTCAGATGTTTGGATTTTTGCCAACCTGACAGGTGTAAAAGGCATCTCAGTGTAACCTTCAGTTTGCATTTTTCTGAAGTGTGAGCCGATCGTGTCATATGTTTAAGGACTACTTATTTATTTAAGAATATTTATTTATTGTTGGGAGAGTGCGTGTGGGAGGGTGGTAAGGAAAGGCGGGCAGAGGATCCAAAGTGGGCTCTGTGCTGACAGCAGTGAGCCACTGTGGGGCTTGAACGCACGAAACATGAGATCATGACTTGAGCTGAAGTCGGATGCTCAACTGACTAAGCTACCCAGGTGCCCCGGGACCATTTATATTTTTGGGTGGACGGTTCTTTTCTCATTTTTTTCCTTGGGTTATTGGTTGTTTATTTCTCAATCGCTGTGAGCTCTTTATGTTTTGGGGAGTTTAGTTCCTTAAGTTAGGAGTTGTAAAAATTTCTCAGGCTAGGAATTGTTTCGATCTAGCCAGATTCTTTAAGTACCTCCCTCCCACCCCCATCTCCTGTATTTAAAGATTCAGACTGTGGCCTTGGGACAGAGTCTGGTCTCTATTGGGACAGAACCACAGCCTTGGCTTCCTTCCAGGATTTCAAATTAATTGACCACAGACACGTTTTGAGTCTGCATGGGGGTGGGCTACGTGGTGTTGTGAAAACAACCAGCCCCTCATGTTTCCGTGGCCCGACACAGCAGAGACTTCTCTCTCTCCTCGTGCTGCGTGTCCAGTGTGTGCGGTCATCGTCGTCATTCACGGGCCCAGGCTGATGGAGGCACCTTTTTTTGTTGGTGGTGGTGGTTATTAATGGCTTTATCGATTCACAATTTGTGTCCCACGCATTAAAGTTCACTTGTTTGAAATACACAGTTCAGTACTTTTTAGTATATTTACAGTTGTGCAACAATCAGCATAATCTTAACATTTCATCACTCCCCCAAACACCTCATACTCATACCCGTTAAGCAGTCCCCCCATGCCACCCCCAACCCCAGCCTTCCTTTACCTTCTGGCAACTGTCAGTCTACTTTCTGTCCTCTGGATTTGCCTGTTCTGGACATATAAACGGAGTTATGTATACAGTAGATAGCCTTTTGTGCCTGGCTCCTTTCTTTAAGCATGTGGTTCTTTTCTTTTTTCTTTACTTTATTATTTTTTAATAACAAAATATATATGTTTTCAGGAATAGAATTGTGATTCATCACTTACATACAACACCCAGTGCTCATCCCAACCAGCATCCTCCTTAATGCCCCTCACGCCACTAGCCCTTCCCCCACCCAACACCCCGCCAGCAACCCTCCGTTTGTTGTCTGTATTTGAGAGTCTCTTATGATTGCTCTCCCTCTGTTTTTATATCATTTTTGCTTCCATCCCCTTATGTTCATCTGTTTTATATCTTATTCCACATATGAGTGAAGTCATATGATATTTGTCTTTCTCTGACTAATTTCGCTTAGCATAATACACTCTAGTTCCATCCACATTGTTGCAAATGGCAGGATTTCATTCTTTTTGATTGCCGAGTAATACTCCATTCTATATATATATACCATGTCTTCTTTATCCAATCATCCATCAGTGGACATTTGGGCTCTTTCCATACTTTGGCTATTCTCGATAGCGCTGCTATAAACATCGGGGTGCCTGTGTCCCTTAGAATCAGCATTTTTGTATCCTTTGGATAAATACCTAGCAGTGCAATTGCTGGGTCGTAGGGTAGTTCTATTTTTAATTTTTTGAGGAACCTCCATACTGTTTTCCAGAGTGGCTGCACCAGCTTGCATTCCCACTAGCAGTGCAAAAGAGATCCTCTCTCTCCGCATCCTCGCCAACGTCTGTTGTTGCCCGAGTTATTAATGTTAGCCATTCTGACAGGTGTGAGGTGATATCTCAGTGTGGTTTTGATTTGTATTTCCCTGATGATGAGTGATGTTGAGCATTTTTTCACGTGTCTGTTAGCCATCTGGATGTCTTCTTTGGAAAAGTGTCTATTCATGTCTTCCGCCCATATCTTCGCTGGCTTATTTGTTTTTTGGGTGTTGAGTTTGGTAAGTTCTTTATAGATTTTGGATACTAACCCTTTATCTGGTATGTCACTTGCAAATATCTTCTCCCATTCCATCAGTTGCCTTTTAGTTTTGCTGATTGTTTCCTTTGCTGTGCAGAAGCTTTTTATCTTGATGAGGTCCCAGGAGTTCATTTTTGCTTTTGCTTCCCTTGCCTCTGGAGACATGTCAAGTAAGAAGTTGCTGTGGCCAGGGTCAAAGAGGTTGTTGTCTGCTTTCTCCTCTGGGATTTTGTTGCCTTCCTGTCTTACGTTTAGGTCTCTCATCCATTTTGAGTTTATTTTTGTGTATGATGTAAGAAAGTGGTCCAGGTTCATTCTTCTGCACGTCGCTGTCCAGTTTTCCCAACATCATTTGCTGAAGAGACTCTTTGTTCCATTGAATATTCTTTCCTGCTTTGTCAAAGATTAGTTGCTTGTACGTCTGTGGGTCCATTTCTGGATTTTTTGTTTGTTTGTTTGTTTGTTTCCATGATCTATGTGTCTGTTTTTGTGCCAGTACCATACTGTCTTGATGATTACAGCTTTGTGATAAGCTTGAAATCCAGGATTGTGATGCCTCCGGCTTTGGTTTTCTTTCTCAGGATTGCTTTGGCAATTTGGGGTCTTTTCTGGTTCCATACACATTTTAGGATTGTCTGTTCTAGCTCTGTGAAGAATGCTGGTGTTGTTTGAATAGGGATTGTTCTTTCAGCGTATTTTCAAAGTTCATCACGTTGTAGCGTATATCTGTACTTCATTCCTTTTTAAGGCTGAATAACACTCCGTTTTGCACCACATTTTATTTACCCGGTCATCTGTTGATGGGCAAAGCTGTTTTCACCTTTTGGCTATTGTAAGCAATGCTGCTGTTAACACGGGTGCACAAATTTGCGTGTGGACGTATTTTCCGGTCTCGGGTAGATAGGCAAGCTCTGTGTTGACCCAGGCCGCCACCATCACCACCACCTTGGGAAGGGAGTTTAGAGAATTACACCCTGGCTTTTAAAGTGTTTGACGGAAAAACGACACATTTCACTTCTAGCAGATTTTATTGGCCAGGGGCCGTGACTGACCTGGGGACGTGCAGTTCCCAGAGTACTTGGTGCATGTAACTAATTTCTACAGAGAAGAGAAACGGGCCTTCGTGGGACCCAGGAGAGCGAGTCCGTGTGGACAGGCCAGTCTGGGAAGCGTTCAGTAGTAAGGTGGGGAGTCCCCGGGTAGAAACTACCTGGAACTGAATAAATGGGGCAGCCTTGAAAGCCGGTCGGTGAGAAGACCTCGGATCTTTCAAGCGGCAGCTTTAGAAGTGGGCGATGGTATCGGAGAGGAGCAAGGCAGTCTCGTGCAAGTAACCTTGAATTGGCCGAGGTTTGGGACCGGGCTCGTCCAAGTTTTCACGGCAGGTGTTGTGGCTCCGTGCAGGGGACGCAGACCTCACCCCACTCATGCGCGGTGTCACCCACCCCTTGCTTCTTACCTGTAAAATGCCTCCCTTGCAGAATTCTGGCACACAGTAGGCACTGAGTAAGGTACAGCCGTCACCCTGATGCATTTGGCTCGCTGCAGCCAAGCCTGCGGTCACCAAGCGGCCATCCCCAGGCCTCTGGTTCATGTTTTCCTTGCGAAGCATACACGTGCTGAAGGACTGTCCTCTTCTCGGGGCCTGGTTATCCCCAGGGTGGCCGAAAGAGGAGGAGGTCGGTGGTATTGACGTGGCCGATGAATATTCCAAGGCGAGTAAACAGTTCTTCCTCAGCCTCTGGCGCAACAGATTTCTCAACTCGAGTGTTTTCTGAGCCCCGGAGAAACTGGGCAGATCTGTGTGCACACTCAGTCCTACACCCTTGTATTATTTTTCTAAACAAAGCAGGACAATGGCAATGTAAACATTGTTTGAACAAAGGCATTTGGCTAATGGAGATAAAACCAAGAGGAAAATAACAATTTTAATTTCTTTTTGGCTTTCGTGTTTTGACATTTGCCAGCATACTTTAATCTTTTAAGAATTAAAAAAATTACACGGTTTGCAGACTGCTGTTTGTTTCTGCTTGTTAAATTTAGTGTGAAATTGCCTCAGAAATCCCCCCCCCCCCCATGTCAGCTTGGTCTTGTTTTCCTCTTTCGGGTTGGGGTCGGGGGGGGGGAGGGGCCAGTGGCCTGCAAAGCGTGTGGGCGAGCATGGAAACTGGTAGAAGCAAAAGCTTTCACCTCCGTTCTCACAGCTTGTGCGCGTCCATTGTCTTGTGGTGCCTGGCAGGCCGCCGCGTCCATTTTCCAGATGAGAAAACAGAGGTTCAGGGACGTGCCTGAACAGTGGGGGGTGGGGGGGGGAGGAGAGGCAGCCATCTTTCCACTCTGTCGGGCTGTCATTTCTAACCCCCCCACAAACAGTACCGAGAGGTCGCGTTTTACATTCTGTCAGAGCATCTGGAGGTTTGGTTGGGGCGCGGAGAGGAGCTCAGAGACGTTGGGGGGGGAGCGTGGGAGCAGGTGGGGCCGGACTCGGGGCCTGTGGAGTCATTCATTCCCGCGGCAGATGTGTGCCAGGCGCCGTGCCAGGCCCTGTGAGGCGGGCGGCAGTGTGGAGACAGTCGGGGCCTCTGTCCCCCCGAGAGCTGCAGTCCAGAGGTCGTGGGAGGAAGGAGGGAGAGCGGAGGGAGAGCCGGAAGCCCAGGCAGGCAGCAGGTGGCGGATCCTCCAGCAGAAGGAGAGGGAATTGGGGGTGATTTGGATTCGGTTTTATCCTGAAACCGGGGAGGAGGTAGTCGCCCCGGAGGTGCGGGCCACGGTGCCACAGGTCTGGGAAGTGGCCTCCCCCGCGAGGATGTCTGAGCCACTCATTGGTGTCATGAGAAGGCATGCTGCTCACGGCAGCCACGGGCAGGCTTCTTGCCGCGTCCTCTGGACTCTTCTCTGTCCCGGTTCGTTAGCATCACTCCCTGGCCTCTCCCCTCGCCTGCGCTGGATGGTTCTCCGGGGTCTCCGGCCCCCTTCCTGGCACTTCTTGGACTTGGCCCGGTGACTGCTAGCCTCCGTCCCTGTTCTCCCCCGGTCGTCTCACCGCTCCCCCCAGAGGAACGTGTGGACCCTGGTGCCCCTCCCCAGCCCTCCGTGCCCGCTGCCACTTGGCCTTTTTCGCCCTTCGCTCCCGCTTTGCCGTCACCTCCAGCTACGTTTGTTTGAAGGAAAACCACGGATTCGGCCTCTTTCCTTCTCCTGAAACCTGCACACTCTTCCCACCTCTGTGTTCTGTGAAGGGCGCCTCTGTCCTCCTGGCTACCGCCACTCCACCTGTCGCACCCCGCGCTGACCTTCGGCTGTCGGGGGTTCGTTCTGCTCTGCGTTTATGTCCGAGGCCTCCCGCCTTTCTGCTCCCCTGCTGCCCCCGCATTCGGGCCTCAGTTCTTCTCATCGCCCCTCGTGTGGGTTCTGAGTGGCCTTCCTGTCTTCCTCGTCCTCCCTCCTCCCCACCCTGGCCCTCTCACCCTGTGCTGCTTGGTCAGGATTCCAGAAATACTGTTGGGACAGCGTCATTGCCCTGCTCCCAAACAAAACAAAAACCAGGCTCTGTAGCTTTGCTCCAGCAGTATTTCCTAAAATAATTTTGAGTGGTACGCAGTCGAATGTTGAATTGCAGTAGTTCTTTATCTTAAAAATGCCCTGGTACTTTGGCAGTTGAAAAAGTTCAACGCTGAGTTACCACATGAGCTGGCGAGTCCAGTCTTCGGTGCAGACCCAGGAGAGGAGAGCTGAAGGCGTAGTCCGTGCAGACACTCGTACGCAAATGTTCACAGCGGCACTAGTCACCGGCCAAAATAAGGGGGAAACAACCCAGCTGTCCTCCAACGAAGTCGGTAGATAGAGGTAGTATCTCCATACAGTGGAAAATTCCTCAGCCCTAAAAAGGAACGAAGTCCTGATTTATACTGCACCGTGGATCAGTGTTTAAGATGTGTTAGGTAAAAGAAAGGAGACACGAAAGGCCAGAGGTTGGGTGATTCTGTTCATATGATACGTCTGGGAAAGGCAAATCCAGCAAGACGGAACGTGGACAGGGGCGGGGGTGGGGAGCGGGAAGGGGCTCGGGTGGGGACTAACAGATGCACGGCCCCTTCTTGGGATGACCCTAGCACAGGCACTGTGGATATACTAAACGGGAAGTGTGATTTGTGCACCGAAAAATGGTGAATTTTATGCTCTATGAATTCTGTCTCAAAAACAAAGCAAACAGGGGCGCCTGGGGGGCTCCGTCGGTGAAGCATCCGACTTCGGCTCAGGTCATGATCTCACGGTTCGTGGGTTCGAGCCCCGCGTCGGGCTCTGTGCTGACAGCCTGGAGCCCGCTTCGGATTCTGTGTCTCCCCCTCTCTCTGCCCCTCCCCTGCTCACGCTCTGTCTCTCTCTGTCTCAAAAATAAATAAAAACATTAAAAAAATAAAAAAAAAAAAACAACAAACAGGCCCCCCACTTCCCAAATGTCACAGCAGTGATGCCTGATTTCGTGTATGTGGTTACTTAGAGTGGGTATTTGAATTTAAAAGGAAATGGATTTAAAGAAACGTAGTAAGCGAACAATAGTACCACTTAGAGGAACAACTAAATGAGGCCGTTCCTAAGGCAGCACCTGGCGCTTAGCAAGCGCTCTGTGTCAGCCACTAGCATTATCATTTTTGGGAGGAAATGGCAAAATCTTGCAAGTGAGTAACCACGCAAGTCCAGATTTCGTAGTGTGCTGAGTGGGGCCCCGGCAGCACAGCCTCTCCCCGCCGGCCCCCTGGAGACCCCACTCCCACACCCCTCGCTGTCTCTGCGCTCTGCCTGAACGAACACTTGCTTGTGCCCCTCGTTCTTCAACAGCATTGCCTCAGATGCACTTGGCATCTCACAGCCTGTCCTGATCTTCCTGTGAGCTGCCCCGGGGCCCGCAGCTTGTAATCTGCTCTGTTGTCCCCCCAGCCGAGACCGAAGCCACGTCTTGTGCCTCCCTAAACCCTCGTGCCTGTTGGAGCCGTTCTTTTCACACTGAGCGAGTGAAGAGTAATTGTTGAACCTGGTATCGACTAAACCATTAATACGTCTGCTCTGTAATGATACAACGATGTCATTAAAGGACAGCAAAAGCGTTCTCAAAATCTGTGGAGAGCTTTTGCACACCCTGTAAATGAGCAGTTCTACCCTTAGGAACGTACTTGGAAACACCCTGCCCCTGTGTCCTGGGAGCCGTGCCTGCACGGACCAGAATTATTCACGATGGCAAAAGTTTGGAAATAGTTTAAGTGTCCATTGGCAAGAGAGTGTGTATAAAGTGTTGCATGCGAACATAAGGCAGGCGGGCCACAGCTAGCCTTATGGCGCGACGTGGATTCGCCTCAGGAACATAGATGGTATGAAATGACAGAAGCGACTCGTGGAAGACCACACATTATTTGGTTTTACGGCACTGGCGGTAAAATAATTTTCTGCTTTAAACAGCAAGGGACGGGGCTCCGGGGTGGCTCCGTCGGTTAAGCATCTGACTTTGGCTGAGGTCACGATCTCGCATTCGTGGGGCCCAGCTCTGCATCGGGCTCTGTGCTGACAGCTCAGAGCCTGGAGCCTGCTTCAGATTCTGTGTGTCCCTCTCTCTCTCTGCCCCTCCCCTCTTCTCTCTCTCTCAAATAAACATAAAAAAAAAAAAAAGAATCAAGGTACTGAAGAATCCAGAACCGGAGCTGTTTGCCTGGGGCAGAGGAAGTAGGGAGGGGAAGGACCCCCTGGGGTGGGCACTGTGGTCGTGCCCTAGGCCTTGAGAGCGTGGGGGATCACAGGGGTCCCTTTTGTTTGTGCCTCACATGTGGTTTGCACTTAATTCTTTTATGTGCATCCAATAACACATAATAAAAACTTAAGCAAACAGAGGAACAGCAAGAAGACGTTAGGGCCAGCTCCCGTCTTTTCTGGGGCAGAGACTCTGACATTTAAGAGTTAGAGGGAACATTTCCTCCTGACATATCCAGTCGGTATTGCAGAGTAAATAAAGCACTGGGACCGTCTCCAGCAGAAGAGGAAGGAGGGAAATAATATTTTTATTCTGTACCAAAAAAGAAGGTTTACCTTTCAACATGGAGACCCAGTTTTTTCTGAGTGGAATTTCAGATGACCACAGCTATTTGAAAGGATTAATACAAGGGGGCGCCTGGGTGGCTCAGTAGGTTAAGCGTCTGACTTCGGCTCATGTAATGATCTCACGGTTTGTGAGTTCGAGCCCCACCTTAGGCTCTCTGCCGACAGCACGGAGTCCTTTTAGGATTCTCTGTCTTCCTCTCTCTCTGCCCCTCCCCTGCTAGTGCTCTCTCTCTCTCTCAAGTAGAGAAACATTAAAAAAAAAAAAAGAAGAAGAAAGAAAGGAATAATGCAGACTTCTTGATGTAACTGAATTAGCAGAAGATCTGGTTATAGCCAAAGAGACATCATTTCTTAAGGATGTGAGTTCTGAAGAACACATTTAAAAAAATCGTTTTGGAGTCTGTGGTATTTCAGACTTCTGCCCTGATTGATTTCATTGTATTGCCAGTCTGTAGAGCCTTACACACTTCAAGGGGAAGCTTTCTTTGAAGCACATCTTTAAAACCTTTTTCCTTTGTGGGCTATGCTGGTAGGAGCTGGGAATGCCAGGGTCTGATCCTGGTACAGCATTAAATTGCTCTGGGCCTTGGGGCGCCTGGGTGGCTCAGTCGGTTAAGTGTCCGACTTCAGCTCAGGTCACGATCTCGCGGTCCGTGAGTTCGAGCCCCGCGTCAGGCTCTGGGCTGATGGCTCAGAGCCTGGAGCCTGCTTCCGATTCTGTGTCTCCCTCTCTCTCTGCGCCTCCCCCATTCATGCTCTGTCTGTCTCTGTCTCAAAAATAAATAAACGTTAAAAAAAAAAAATAAATAAATTGCTCTGGGCCTTGGTGTCTGCACGTAGGTGAGTCCTCAGGCCCTTCCGGCTCCAGCATCTTTGCCCCTGCTCACGTGGCTTGGTGAGCTGGCTGGGGACGGGACCTCCATCCGGTGGCCAGCTGAACAGGGGTAGGAAAAGAGTTTCTCCCCCACCATTTTCTGGCCTCTCAAACACAGAGGCAAGAGGCGCCTTTCCGGGCTGCAGCGTCA
The DNA here is from genome assembly GCF_018350195.1 of Panthera tigris. Lineage (NCBI taxonomy): Eukaryota > Metazoa > Chordata > Mammalia > Carnivora > Felidae > Panthera > Panthera tigris. The sequence goes on along the minus strand of NC_056673.1, from coordinate 10,743,772 downwards.
GCAGGGACAAATTCATTGTTCTCGTGACTTTGAGCCCTGGATGGGACTGAAGCCAGAAGGAATATATACGAAGTACAGAATAGGACCAGAGGCCAGAGGTCTGGGACCAAATCCTGGTCCTAACCCCTGCTGGCAGTGCGGCCTGGGCTGGTTCCTGAACCTCTCTGTGCCTTAGCTTCCTCCTCTGTAAAAGGAGGGTAATAATAATAGCTCCCGCTAGGACTGTTACGGAGATTTAATAAGGAAACGCGTGTGTTCTCAGAACATGCCTGGCATATAGTTGGGGCTCAATTAGTATTTGCTAGTTTCTATTAAAGAGCGTCTTCTCTTTCTCCTGCTGTTCTAAGGCTATTCTATCACAGTTACTAGTAACAAAGAATTAGCACACGGAGACCTTTCTTGGAAATGCCAGCCACAGAGAAAAGCCGGAGCCGGTGACCCTGTTTACCAGGTTGCCGTGTGGTCAGGAAATGGGCGCTTGTGGACCAACAGACTGGTAGACGATATCCACCCAGCACGGTTTTCACGGAGAAGCTCCCGTGGGCTTTTGTCTCCTGCTTTGGAAGTTCTTTTTGAGTCGCCCTCGGGGACGTGCCGAGTAACATCCTTACCGACGTCCTCCCCTTGGTGGTGCCGGGAAGAGGACGCAGATATTTGGACACCTGTTATTTGCCAGTGTCTCTCCAGGCACCTCGGTAAGAAATCCCCGTGTTAGCCCTCACATGCGGCCTGACGCTGGCCGGCTTTGCTCCCGAGCCTAGGCTGTCGGGGGCATCGAGTGGTCTCTGCTCTGCGACTCGGACGCCGCCCCGTGGGGTCCGGGCCCTGGCGAGTCTCTCCACTCCTGTGGTGGCGCTCGTGAAGCCGGGGGCCTGGCAGTCCTGTCCTCGGGCAGTTCATCCCTGGGCAGTCAGTACGGCAGCCGCTTAACTCCCGTGATGGTGAGCTGAGCGGAAAGGGAGACGGCGTTAACGCTGCTGGTCTCTAGATAGACGGGACTGTGAGAACTTTAAACACGGTCTTACTTGCCGCCCCTGTGTTCGCTCAGCACTCACTGCGCGCCGGGCTCTGCTCTTGGCCCAGAGGAGACGGCGGTGAACACAGCCAGGACGTGCTCTCACAGAGGTCAGGGGCGGGAGGGCGGGGGGTGGAGGGGGCACAGGGGAGAAACAGGTTCACAAGCGAGAAAACGCCGTGCAGAGCGGGGCTTTGCTGAGCATCCGAGGTGGTGACGTGGCAGGGTGACTGGTGGGTCTGAGGAGGCGATACTTAAACTGGGATAAAAATGAACCAGAAAGGCCGTCCAAGTGACAGTCGTGGGAAGAACGGCAGGCAGACGAGGCAACAGGTGGGTAGAGGGGCTGGGGCCTGTTTGTGGCACATGGGCTTCTCTGAAGTGACAGTGAGCAGACTGTCCCAGTAATAGGACAGTGATTGGAGAAGAGGGTGCAGCACATGGTGACACAGAAAGAGTTAACCTTTGAGTCCTGTCCTTCCTCGGGGTAGCCCCGGGCCCTGATTTCGGAGAATCCGGCCTATCCTTTCTTTCCGATTGCCCGTTTGCCGAGGTGAGCCTGTCCTCTGGTCTCTGGGGCCCTGGCTCGACCACCCCCCTCCGGCCCGCTGCCTGGGGTGGGGGATGGGGACCCAGGCCCAGCCTTGAGGGTCAGCGGACATCAGCCATCACTCCCTGACAGTCCGCGGAAGTCACTCCCCAGCCGCCCACGGAAATTGGCCTCGTTCCTTCACAGCCTCTGCGAGGGGAGTCCCGACTCCTGGAACTCCTGCTTTAAGGGCAGAGAGAGGTGAGCAAACCAGTTGTTCTCCTCCTGGCTTTGGGTTTGCTCTTACAAGTGTGGAAATACGTGTTCCTTTCCTGCAGGGTTCCTCTTGGCAAGCATCTCGAGCTCCGTTTGAGAAAAGCGTTAGCTCTCTGCTGTGCCCGAAACCAGGTCTGTGGGGTCCTGGCCCAGGGGGCCCATAGTTCACCCTCACGCCGCTCCCGCTCTCTCGCTGGCTCCTCGGGAGACGGCGACAGCCCGGGACTTAGTGCCATCACAGCGGCCAGCCAGGGCTAAATTAAGCACAAAATCATGGGAATTCTAAATTTTCCCATGCAGCTCTGCATTTTTTTCAGATGTCTCAAGCTGGAAAATTGTACTGATCAAAGTCTAATCCATAGCTGGGCCTGCCCCATGGAGGTGGGATGGGTGTGTGGAGCCATCAGATGCCCCCATGCCGTGGTTCCCAGTCTCTGGGTGGCATTGCAGCCAGTTATTTGTGGGTATTTCTAGTAGCACAGTCACAGTGTGTTAGAGATAGAGACGCTCTGGCCCAGGGGTCACACACAAGCTGCCTTCCTGGGAGGAGGGAAGGGTTCTGAGGGCTATTCATGCCCTCAAAGGAAGCCCTACCGTTTTGCCCACCATTGAGCCCCATAGGCCGACAGAAGCATCTGCCACTAGGCTCGTAGCCAGAGTTCTCACCTCACAGTCAGTGACCTGTGGCTGAGCTGGTCAGGGCTCCCCGTGACAACCACGGAGGTGGCAGGGAATTGAGCCATTTGTCAGAAAGAGGGTCTTGGGAATTGAAGGGTTTAGGGAGAGCATCCGGTCTACCCCATCATTTAAAAACTTTTTTAAAATATTTATTTAGTTTTCAGAGAGAGAGAGAGAGAGAGAGAGAGAGAGAGAGCGCGCGCGCAGGGGAGGGGCAGAGAGAGAGGGAGACACAGAATCGGAAGCAGGCTCCAGGCTCTGAGCTGTCAGCACAGAGTCTGACGCAGGGCTCAAACTCATGAGCCATGAGATCATGACCTGGGCTGAAGTTGGATGCTTAACCAACTTCATTTCAGAAGCGAGGATCCTGGTCACTGGCTTGCCTGGTGCCTCAGAGGGGTCACAACTCTGGACTTAAGATTCTCAGTTTCCTGTCTCCTGATTCTGTGCATTGACAGCACCACAGTGTTTACTTTTTGGCATGATTCTTTTTAAAAAAATATTTATTTGTTTTTGAGAGAGAGAGAGAGAGAGAGAGAGAGAGAGAAAGAGAAAGCATGAGCAGGGGAGGAACACAGAGAGAGGGAGACACAGAATCGGAAGCAGGCTCCAGGCTCCGAGCTGTCAGCACACCGCCTGATGCAGGACTCGAACCCATGAACCGTGAGATCATGAAGTCAGACGCCCAACCGATTGAGCCGCCCAGGCGCCCCTTGGTGTGATTTTTTAAGAATGCTGTCAATGATTGGTCATTTGCAAAACGACTTTGAAGAGTAGAAGAGAGGTGGGGAGCATTAAAGAGTTCTTTTTTCTTTTAAAATGGCGTATTTATGCCTTGCCTTGGTCCAGTTCTCAAGATTTTGATCCTTGACCCTCCCGGTGAGAGAGCCACAGCTCAACATACCCCGTCTCCTAAATCGGGGAGTGAAACTAAGTGGCTGTGTCCGATGGCCAGAGTGTAGCCAGAATGGCCAGAGCAGCTCTGACCCTGGCTCACGTGATCTTTAAAAATGACCGCATTTCAACACCCATATAATCTGCACCCACAGGCTGCTCTTCTCAGAGACTAAGTGGTCGGGGCACACTGGCAAAGAAAAAGAGAATTCATCATGGGTGTTTTCAGTACTTCAGAAAACTTTAGAACAGGTAAAGTCATAGAAGGCTATCTGACTTGCTTCAGTGACTGTCAGATCCTGGCAGAGGCCGCCCAGGATGTTCTCCGGTGGAGGACTGGCTGCCTGGTGGGAGGAGGGTCACTGCCCAGCATTGGGGCGGGAGTCCTTCATTTCCACCTGGTGGTAGGTTAGCTGACACCCCAGTGGGGCTCTTCTTCCCCTAGAAGTGAGAGCGGAGAGGTGCGTGGGCAGTTTAACCTGACCTGCTTTATCATCTAGAAGTCAAGTCTAAAATGTTTGTTTTTGGGGCACCTGGGTGATTCGGTCGGGTAAGTGTCTGACTCTTGGTTTTGGCTCAGGTCACAATCTCACGGTTGGTGAGTTCGAGCCTCGCATCGGGCTCTGCACTGGCATTGTGGAGCCTGCTTGGGATTCTCTCTCTCCCACTCCTCTGCCCCGCCCCTGCTGTATTCTCTCTCTCTCTGTCTCTCTCTCTCTCTCTCAGAATAAATAAACATAAAAATTTTTTTTTCATGTTTATAATAATCCTCCTTTTTGGATGGTGATATAAAATTTGATTTCTCCACTTAGTGAAGAGAAAACTTCTTTTTTGGCTGAATCTCACCGTTTTTCTGGTGAACGTAAAGGGTGTTTCTCCCCCCCACCCCCTTTTCCTTTCTCCCCTGTGCATGAGCAGTAGTCATTAGGCTCTGAGTTATTGCTAGCTTGGCTGATGCAGGGTCATAATAGTCCTTTCTCTTTAGGCTGAAATGATTACTGTGGAAAAGAATGTGGCACTGTCCATATTGTCCTAACTGGACCGTTGTCTTCTGGAAAGCCGGCTCAGTTTGGTCATGTGAGCCGTAGTCTCAGCCACCCCCTGACTGAGCCTCCTTGTGATGGTCGTGGTACCCTTTTCCCCAGTAGGAAGGTGGAGATGTTTCCTCACTCGTGGATTGCACGCAGAGGAGAATTAAAGCCAACTAGTCAAGGCTTGCAATGTGTTTCACAAACTTTTGGTGTCTATGAGTGTCATGAGGTGACACCAGGGCACTCACTCCAGGATACTCAGAAATCACCCCGGGAGCTTGGTCAGGGTGTTGCCTCCCCTCGGCGCTGCCCCCAGTTATTGTGTGTCTGGAGTTTTTTGACCAGTCTCCGCAGGGGCTTCTGGAAGACGGCCGACGGCGGGCCACACCGGTGTGCCACGGCAGGAACGGTGGCCGTACCCCCTTCCCACAGCTCTCCCTGTCCTCTGCCTCGAGAAAAACAAAGTGCACGTGAAGTCACAGGAGGCTGCCACACACAGATAGTTTGAGCTCTCATCTGAGATGATGGTTTTCGGATCAGTTCACTCAGCCGTGTCTGTCGATCGAGACTGGGTCATCACAATTGGCGTTGGTTGACCTGCGGCTGTTAGGTTTTGGGGAGCAGGGAGAGACCCTTGGGGCTATTCCCTCATAGCTGGTCTTGCCTTCTGATGATGATCCCTGGTCCCTGCGAAGCCACTGCCAGATCTCCTTAGGGATGTGGCGGGGACCTCAGTGGGCAGGGCGTGTGTCTTCTCGTAGCCGGCCAGCCACGCCCGCCTCCGTGACGCAGCAACGCAAGAGCGGCCCAGGGACCTCCGGGCTCTGACCGCGGACCCACCCGGGCTGCTCTGGGTAGCTGCTTTGGGTAGCTGCTTTGGGTAGCGGAGAGAGCCTCTTCTTTCTTTCAGCGACTGGGAACGCTAGGTTTGGAAGGAATTTCCCCACCCAGTTGCACAAGCCCTTGGAGCACATTTTTATGGAATTCTTCTTGCCTCCAGGGGCACCGCTCTGGCCTCGGAATGTTTGTTTGTTTATTTAGGCTTGTTCTTTGGCTATTCCAGTCTCCGGTGCCTCTTGGATTCTGGTTGTGTTTTCAAGAACGCCACGGTTTGTCTTGCCCAGCTTGTCCCCAGCGAGTGTGACCGTCGGGCTCTCTTTGCCGTCACTCTGGAAGAGATCTTGACTGGTGGCCGCCTGCGTTTTGAGGAGTGACGAGCCTCCCTGGGAGGGACGCGGCTCCTCAGTCCGCCTGAGGTCGTGGGTCAGGTGTGCCTGGGGAGAGTCTGGTTGGTGTCCCCTCACGTCTACTTGAAGCCCCGTGGGGGAGTCGGGGTGGGGGGCACTCACTATGCGTCTGGTGTTTGCCCGTTGCCGGCTTTCCTGCTCTCAGGGCGCTCCACGTGCTGGGCTTGCTGTTACAGGTGACGGCACACGTTGCTGTAGGTTACAAGTGACCACGCGGGCACCTGCGTGGAGGAGAGATGGCTTCAAGCACAGGTGGACCCAGAGGCTCCACCCGTGTTGTCTTGCTGCCCTCCCTCCCTTTGCTCTTTGCTTTCTTCACTGTCCCTTTAGGTTTAGGGAACCCCTGGCCCTGTGGTGGCTTCCGGCAGCTCAGCCACCTTCTGGTTTCGTAGCACTTTAAAGCCACCCAGAAGGGTCTCCGGACGGCCCAGTCTGGATGGCCCACCTGCCGTGATGCAGCCACTGTGGTTGGGGGCCTGTGGCGCTCTGACCGGCAGAGCCTGGGCTGGACCTGCTCCTGGCCGCTTCCCCCTTGGAAGACCCAGGATCTTTCTAAGACAAGAGGAAGTGGATGTTGCATAAGCAGAAACAGTAGATTCCAATTCCAGGACAGAAATGAAAGAGATCTTTGGCTTAAAGAATCTTCTCCGATACTGGGGCCTAACTGTAGAAAAATGAGTGTCCCCTTCTATACTGGATAGACTGTTGGCTTTTGATGGGGGGGGTTCTCCAGAACTCTCAAAGGCCTTTTGGAAGGCCTGACAGAAATGCGCATTGCCCACGATGAGACTTCCCCAGGGCAGCTGAAATGTTCAGTTTCTTTGCCGTTTGTTGGATTTGATCAACTCAGTGAGGTTTACCTCTTGTGCACCAGAAGCCTTGATTCTTAATAAAACAAATTAATACATTTTCAAAATAGGCTAGTCAGGGCTGGGGCCGGAGTGGGGAGGTGTGGTGGGAGCCCCGTGTGATCTCATCCAGGGTAACAAATGGACATCCTTTGGCTCCTGGTCAGCTGTTCTGTAGATGCAGAAAAATTTGTTTGCTTTTTTTTTTTTTTAAGTTTATTTATTTATTTTGATAGAGAGAGAACGAGCTGGGGAGGGGCAGAGAGAGAGGGGGAGAGAGAGAATCCCAAGCAGGCTCCCTGTTGTCTGCACAGAGCCCAATGTGGGGCTCGATCCACGAACCGTGAGATCAGGATCTGAACCCAAATCGAGAGTTGGACGCTCAACCGACTGAAACACCCAGGCACCCTAAAAATTTGTTTACTTTGAATAGAAATCTCAACTTGGCTCCATTCAGAAAATATTGAAAGTCCTAACAGTTGTACAAACTTTACCACTTATAATGCAATAGTTTAAGTCGTGTCTGATAACAGAACTCGATTTCTGAAGCTCTTTCTGATTACTGATTTTTTTAAATGTTTATTTACATTTGAGAGAGAGAAAGACAGAGAGACAGAGAGAGGACAAGTGGGGGAGAGACAGACAAGGATACAGAATCCGAATCAGGCTCCAGGCTCTGAGCTGTCAGCACAGAGCCTGAGGCGGGGCTCAACCTAAGCCATGATGTCATGACTGAGCCACCCAGGTGCCCCATCTAATTACTGATATTCTGATGGCATTTGTCCCTTGAGTTGTTGGTATGTAATTTATGGAAATAAGCCCTCCCCCCTTTTTGCCATCTTGGTCTAAACCTTTAACAAAGTTTATTTTTCCTTCTTGTTTTGACAATCCCCATCGCCTCCTACCTCCTGCCTTCCCCATATCTGAGCTCAAGCTCCTTAATAAATGGGGGTATATGAACTGACCACGGCTTCCTAGGCTTGATTGAAGAGTCCCACGAGGTCACAGATTATCCTGTACTAGTTAGTTCAGGCTCAGCAAGCTGGAAACGGAAGAAAACTAGCAGATGAAGAGGGAAGGTTGGGAAGGTGGACCATGCGTACTGTTCAAAAAAGCAAGAACAAAACAAAACTTAGGTTCTGGAAACACTGCAGGGTGTATATTTGAAGATGCGCTGTGTTCGGGGCCGGTTTTGGGGAGGGAGTGCCTGGCAGATGTTTGCCTGGAGAGGAGATGTTTAGGTGTTGACTGTTCAATCCTGAGGTTGAGGGGGAGAAGTTTTGGAATGGGGAGAGTGAGGTCTGAGGTCCACGTGGACAAGTGCGATAGGGCCCCCCAGGTCCCCGTCCCCAGTTGGGGCCTCCTGGGAGATCCGGGGCTGTGGTCCTGCAGCCCACTCGAGTGTCGCTGGCTTCTCTCACGGCAGGAATTGGAAGGGTCGGTCTACAGAGTCTCTGGTGAGGCGTGCCACCCAGCTGGCCTTGAAGATGGTTTCTCGGAGACGCCTCTGGTGTCCTTTCTCCTATAAGGAATTTTGTATCCCCAGGTCTCCTCATTCTCACCACGTGCCCATCCTGAAAGCACCTCTTATCTACGGCTTTACAAAAAAGGCAGGCAGCCATTCAACTTATATGGGCTTTCTATATTTCTCTGACTGTAAGAAATGTTTTATTAGCTTTGCCCTTCTTAGAGCCTAAATATTTCAAAGAGACTGCTAACAGATGTCTTTGCAAGTTGAGCCTATTAGAGAAAACCCCTGCCTTGGTCTGCAGCCCCGGTTTCTCAGCTCCTTTGCCAACCTCTGTCTGGCAGGGCAGGAACACTCCCCGCCCTTGATCGGAGGAAGTGCAGCCTTTTCTTTGCCACCAAAGGCCTAGGAGGCTTGGTGGGTGCCCTGGCCAGGCCTCCTGGCCTCTCCTTGGCCTCTCCCTAGGAGGACACTGGGTCCAAGGTGGCTGGACTAGAAGGGAGCAGAGCCGGGGCGTCATTTCTTCCTCAGGAAATTGTTTTGTTTTGTTTCTCGTTATGTTTCCAACCATTTGAGGCCTTCTTACCAAGACCGTTTGCTCTCATGCTTAATCAGAGCTGCTTCCTGACCTGGAGGAAGGTGGCCGAGGACCTCTTCAGCAGCGGATTCCCACGCCTCCTGCCTCCCTGACAGTGGGAAGGTCGTACCTGCCGCGCACCAGATGGAGTGACAAACGGAGGGGCCCGGTGGTCCCTGGCACGTCGCCGGGCCCCTGGGCATTAAGTCCAGCTGAATGTTACTACTGATTTTGACGAGTGTTTGTACTTTAAGCTGAGGGATGCTCATTAAAAATCAAAGTGTTCCTTTTTGCTTTTGAGGCCTGCCCCATCCCTGGCAGCAGTGAATGTTGCTGTGAATGAAAAAGCCTAACTAAATCAAATGTGCAGGTCACCGTGAAAATTTTTATCCCTGGTCCTTTGACAGGCTTTAGAGGATTTATGAGAGCTGGCCAGATCAGTGGAGAGGCAGAATATGCCTGCCTTCTGCTGAAGCCCCGTTCTGTGGCTTCAGATGGGGACAGAATTCTTGGCATATCTGAGGCTGGAGAGAAGGCCTTGTTAGCCATAGCAGATATATCGGCTGTCCCCAGGATAAAATTTTATGAGCTGTCCCTTATTTGTATGGTTACATGTGATAAGTGATCATTGTGTTTCCTGTGGTTCTTCCCTTCCCCTCGCCCCTACCACATCTCTTGTTTGTTTCTTTATTTTTTTGATGTGCCCATTGCCCATGTGAGGCTTTAGATGAGGAAGGTGAGGGCCATCCGTTGTTTCTCTGTCAGAAGCAGCACAACAGCTGCAGCAGCTCGTGGGGAGGATGGTGGGGAGGACGGAGAGGACGGGCCACTGCAGGAGGAGGTGGGTAGGGAGCAGGTCCCGGCCGCACCAGGCTGCTTTGGTGGAGGTGACCTTGGTTAGCTGACCCCATGACTTCAGGTCCTCGGGTTCCTCACCTACCTTACCTGGAGGCTTTTCATGAGCATTCAGGGAGATAGAGCCTGGCCCAAGGCTGCCTTGGCTGCTTCACAGCCGGAAGAGCCTGAAATGAGCCCCGTAGGTGGTCATGGGGGGTGGGCAGAGGGAGGGCACTTGTTTCGTGTCCAGGCTCCAGCTGTGCTGCTCTGTCTTTGGCAGTCCCTGGAGTCTACTGGACCCCAGTTTCCTCATTTTACCGAGGAGGAGTAATTTACATTATCGCTTCCTCCCACCCTCTCAGGTCTCCTCAGCTTTGAAGACACACTGGGAGTTCTTTCTCACGGAAATTCCTTCTCCTGCCTGCCTTTGCAGCCCCCAGCAGCCAGCTGAGTTGGTCGTTCTGGCTTTGCATCCTCAGATTCTCTGTGCTCACCTCCAACCCCTGCCAGACTGGCCTTCCTGAGGAGAGGGACACTGTTTTTAATCTGTTCTGTAGATTTATTCAACAGTATTTATATCCACGTCAGGCACAGTGTGGGAAGCTGGGTGGTTGTTGATGAAAAGACCACACTCACTGACCAAAGCCCATTGTCAGAGATGTGGGCCTCACTCTAGCCCAGTAGATGTTTCTTCTCTGGAGAAGGGGGACACGTGTGTCCGTGCCACAGGGCTGGGTGGACCCATTAACGTGTAACCTTGGGCCTCAGTTCTGTCCTCTGTGAAATGAGGGGATTCGGCTAGAATCAGGTTGTATTAGCTCAGGCCAGATGCTGGAGACTCTGAAAGTCCACTGGAGGGTCCTGACTGTGCTTTAGAAGAGTAGTTGGAAACCTTTATAGGAAATCAGGAGAAAAGCGGTGCTCACAGAAAATTCCCCGGAATTTAGAAGCACATTGGACCAAAGCCAAATGTTGAGTGATTTTTAAAGGCATAGACAGCACCTGACTGACTCAGCACAGTGTGTGACTCTTGATCTCAGGGTTGTGAGTTTGAGCCCCACATTGGGTATAGAGATTACTTAAAAAAAAGGCATAGACAGACATTTTTGGGGGGGGGGGGTAACATATACCTGAAATAAGTCTTTTCTTGCTCCCATACATAGGTAATTTAAAATTTGTCAGGACCAACTTCCCCCAGCATTATGACTGTTCTCTTCTTTCGCCAGTCAGTGAAAATACAACCCACAGAAGAGCCATGCCAGTGGAAATGTTTTGAAAATAGAACAACTGTTACAGTGTTTACTTCCTATCTTCCCAAGGCTTAAACTTTAGTTTAGATTGTATTCATTATTAACTTGTAGTATTGATCTTGTCGCAATGTTTTTTTTTAAAGGTGGCTCTGTCTCCTCCTAGGGAGGCTGGAGTATGTCCACACCTCCCCCAACCCTCCTGACTGCCACCCCCACCCACCAGACCTCAGTACCTGCCCTTTCCAGAAAAGACCAGAGCCCCCTAGTCTCTCCGAGGCGTGCGTGCTACAGTGAGCGTGTTTCTTTCTTCCTCCAGGTCATGGCTTCTGGCTTCTCGGACCTGAGGCTCCAGCGGAGGACATGACTCTCAGGGATCCTACTCCAGATCTGTTGCGGAGACTGAACCTTCGCAGGGCACGAACTCGCCCAGGACAGGAGAATCTCTCTCTCTGAAGGGCTCTACGAGTGTCGCCAAGAAAAGTAACAATGGCGACTTCGTCTATCAGACGGCAAATGAAAAACATCGTGAACAATTACTCGGAAGCGGAAATAAAGGTCCGGGAAGCCACCTCCAATGACCCGTGGGGCCCGTCCAGCTCCCTGATGACGGAGATCGCGGACCTGACCTACAACGTGGTGGCCTTCTCCGAGATCATGAGCATGGTGTGGAAGCGGCTCAACGACCACGGCAAGAACTGGCGGCACGTGTACAAGGCGCTGACGCTGCTGGACTACCTCATCAAGACGGGCTCCGAGCGGGTGGCCCAGCAGTGCCGCGAGAACATCTTCGCCATCCAGACCCTGAAGGACTTCCAGTACGTGGACCGCGATGGCAAGGACCAGGGCATCAACGTGCGCGAGAAGTCGAAGCAGCTGGTGGCCCTGCTCAAGGACGAGGAGCGGCTGAAGGCCGAGAGGGCCCAGGCTCTCAAAACCAAAGAGCGCATGGCCCAGGTCGCCACCGGCATGGGGAGCAACCAGATCACCTTCGGCCGCGGCTCCAGCCAGCCCAACCTCTCCACCAGCTACTCGGAGCAGGAGTACGGCAAGGCCGGGGGCTCGCCCGCCTCCTACCATGGCTGTGAGTAGTGGAAGCGCCCCCCACCCCTTGCCAGCTCGCTGGGCCTCAGGTGGGGTGGGCGCCCTGGGGCTGAGCGAGAGCTTGTGTCTGTCCTTCGTTCTCAGCTCCCTGCAGCCTGCGCAGCACCGCCGGTGGTCTGCACCGGGCCACGGCGACACGGGGGCTTGGTCCCTTGGCTGCTCTGCCTCCGGGGTCTCAAGACCCTCTGCTGCTCCATGGTGTGATTCGGTACATCCGGGCGGGGCCGGCCGGCCCTCGGGGAGACGGTCTGCCCCTTTCCCCCACAGGGAAGGGCCGGAGTGAAGCGACTGGCCTGCCCCACAGACGGTGGGAAGTTGACTGTGTTTGGTAGGTAGGAGGAAACGAACGTTCTTTCTCGATGATCATCTCGTTTCTTTAATCTCATTAAATGTTTGTCTAACCACTGGGCTGCCGGTCTCCCGACCGGCTCAGCGTGTTATTCTACCTCAGCGTCCCAGGGGAGAGAGATGGCGTGTCTCTGTCTCCCTTAAAGAGGGAGGGAGAAGGCAGAGGCCTCTGCAGGTGCCAGTGTGAGCGAGGCCCCTCTTTGGACATGTGGGCGAGAGCTCTTGGTGATTTGCTTTTGCATGGCTGGGTCTGTGCTGGGTGGGGCTGCTCTGTTTTCTCATTTTGCATGTCGGGTTATGCTGGGCCTTTGCCCAACATTCGGACGAGATTTCAGGGAACAGAAGTGGAGTTCAGGGCCTGACGGCAGCTGGTCTCTGTGAGCCACGTTGGTGCCCTGGGCATTCACTAACAGTGGCCCCGGGAACGGGCACCCTGCTGCTTTCCCCGATGCTGTGTCAAGACAGGTGGCCCTGGTGGCCTGTGGGGACGCAGAACTTGTGTCTTATGGCTGTAAAAACAAAAGTGCATGCCCCTACACAGCCTTTCGTTTTGGTATCGGTAACACCGTGTCAGCATAACACCAGCCTTTTTTTTCTTACAAATTTTTTTTAACGTTTATTTTTCAACGAGAGAGTGAAAGAGAGACAGAGACAGAGACAGATCACCAGTGGGGGAGGGGCAGGGAGCGAGGCAGACCCAGAATCCGAAGCAGGCTCCAGGCTCCGAGCCGTCAGCACAGAGCCCGATGCGGGGCTCGAACCCACAAACCGTGAGATCATGACCTGAGCCGAAGTTGGACACTTAACCGACTGAGCCACCCAGCCACCCCATTTTTTTTTTTTTTTTTTTTTTAAAGGAAATTGTTTGTAGCCTGACGAACGCCTGTCGGTCTTTGTGTGGTCATTGGTTCTGCTGGCCGACCACCTACTAACGGCCCCCCCCTGCAGGTGTCAGTTTGACGTTGCCCTGCCACCAGCAGCATTTTGAGAAATGTGTCAAATGGGAGATGTGTGTACCAAAGCCAGACTTCCTGACTTCCCTAGGAATTCCAAATTATGACCGAGCTTGGAGAGGTTAGCATTTTTCTTGTCCCTGTTTCTAGTCGTGGCTGTTTCCCTCTCAGTTTGAGCTGCTCTGCCGAAGCATAGGTTGTGACCCTCGTGAGACCGCACGAGAAGGAAAGCGACCTGCGTCCCCAGAAGTCTCCGTCTGGGCCAGGTTCATCACCAAAGTGGTGACGATTGCCCTTTAAAGGGAGAGCTCGTTTGTTGCTCTCATGGAGCCGCCCCACCCCCCAAAAGTGCCCGCTGCGGGTTGAGCTGGTCCCAGGCTGCCTCGGCTTCCTGCCTGGGAAGTGGACGCGCCTCCCACTCCCTCTAACGGCGTGTCTCTCTCTGTGTGTGTGTGTGTGTGTCCCTGCCCGACAGCGCCCGAGGCCTCGCTGTGCCCCCAGCACCGCGCAGGGGCCCCGCTGGGTCAGAGCGAGGAGCTGCAGCCGCTGAGCCAGCGCCACCCCTTCCTGCCGCACCTGGGGCTGGCCTCCCGCCCAAATGGCGACTGGTCCCAGCCCTGCCTCACTTGTGACCGCGCAGCCCGAGGTGGGACGGCGGTTTGCTTTTCTCCTTCCTGGAAACGCTGGGCGGCTTGCTGGGGGTGTGCTTGTTGTGTGTCAGTACAGCCAACTCTCTCCCTGTCTCCTCCCCGGCCTCTCGGTCCACCCTCCCGCGGACCCAGGGCCCCCTTTTTCCTGTCTCCCTGAGAGCCCCCCTCGCACCACCACGTGTCACTCGCCAGAAGTCCTGTTGCGATTTGGGTGAGGCATGGGGTGACTGTCCGTGCTTTCCCGCTGTCCCCACACCCCGAAAATTTGGACGGGGCCCCGCTGTCTGCCAGACCCAGGTGTGGTGGGGGCCAGACGCCCTTCGGCTTGTTGAGCCAGAAGGGTGCGGCTTAGATCTCGCAATGGTGGGCAGACCCGAGGGCCTCGGTGGACGCTCGTTGGAAGCCATCAGCCTTGATGCAGTGATACGTGCCTTGATGAGGACAAAATGAGATTGTTTCTGCTTCTCAATTAACTGCTGCCCTTCCAGAAATCCCCATTACCGTGGTAAACAGAGAGTTAGCTGTACTGTCGATTCTAGGTCACAGTGTTTGAAGACACCTAATTCAATGGGTAACTAAAAGCGGGGCTTCTCTTTGGACTAATTAACAATGTGTCCCGGTCAGAGGCTCCAACTATTGCAGGTTAAACCGAAAGCAGATTTTTTCTGTCGCCTCCAAGAAAACGTTCTCAGTCTGATCAACCTTCGGCCCGAGCGCCCCGCCCCCGCCGCCCGCCCCCCACACACAGAGAAGAGAGCTATTCTCGCCTGTCCTTACTAGAAGGGGCACCGACGGAGAGCCCCTGTGTGACCTCCCCGATAAGGTGGCCCGCCTTTATTCAGCCCTGGAAACAGTTACTGTTCATTCATGCCTCATCAATGTTACAGCTCGTTTGACTCGGGTATTTGTGTGGTCACTAGATTTAGCTCTGGGATAGTTTCCTCTGTGCTCCTGTCTTCCCCTAACAGCGTGTGCAGGATTTTGTGAGGAGCACCGGCTTTGCACTCTGCAGGATGAAAAGGTCGAAGTGTGTTTTGAAGGATCATCCAAAGGCCCTTGGGTTGCACACCGTTTCTTCCAGCAGATCTTTGGCGGCCGTTCCTACAGGTTCCCAGTGTTCCCCCCAGGACTCCGGGGTCCCCCTTTGTTCTTCCCAGATTTCATTCGGTAACCGGGAAGGTGTGTTTGGAGTCTTGCACCAGCTCTCCTGGTGGCAGGTTGGCTCTGCTGGGACGTGTGCATATTAAAATTAGGCCGCCCTGCTGCCCACCTCCCCCGCTGTGTTCCGGACCACACCCTGTGCCACCAGGCCAGTCTTGTCCCCTCTGGTTCCTTCCGCCCGGGCGCCTCCCCTGCACGCACACATCTGGCAGGTTGCTCGAGGTGCCCGGTCCATGTGGATTTCTCTTCTCCTGCAGCTCTGGTAGAAATTGGGGGTCAAAATGAGCAGGTCTTTTTGGCGGCTTCTCGTGTCCCAGAAGAGTTTGGGGCAAACGAGTGTCACACGGTGCCACGTTCCGTCCTTCAACTGGTTAGTGTGTGCGTCCCTCTCTGTATCTCACACGCTGCCCATCCTTAGGCTGCTGGAGAGCAGGACCCCCGCCCACGACGACTTTCTGTCCGTTCTTAGCACCTAACGGTGTTCAGTGCAAGGTAAGTGCTTCACGTACGCACGTCGGTGGGTTTGCTTTGAACACGCCGGCTTGGAATCCGGCAGTGGAGGAGTCAGAGGGACACCGGCCGTTCAGGAAGTGGTCTCCTGAAACGCAGGCCGTGATCCTGGAGGAGACGTGTGGGCGGGGCACACTTAGGACCCCAGACCCCGCAGAGGAGGCCCTGTGGGCACGGGTGCAGACTCAGTGTGGGGCAGGGGAGGCAGACGGCTGAGAAAGCCCCTTCGTGGGAGAGCACGCACTGCGGGGAGGCTTTCACTGCTGGGTGGCTGTTCTGACCCACAGTCATCATGCCAGTGTTTGAGGAGACCGTCCTTCCACGCGCCGTACCCGCCTGATCCTCTCTGTGCCTCCTTCTCCCCTTTTGCCTCCCGCATACGTCGGCAGGTCTGACCTTGGAAACCTCTCAAATTCTGTCCTTCCTCTCTAGTTCCATGACCTCAATTCAGTGTCTGCTTTCTCACTGGTTTCCTTGTGGTTAGCCGCCCTCCCCCCCACTCTTGTCCACCTTCCATCTTGAGAAATGATACCCTGACCCTGGGTCTTGGGAGAGATCCTCTAGATTCCAGGGTCCAGGCCAGAGCCTTTGACACGGCAGACAACTCCCCTGGGGGTCCTTGGCTGCCCTCTGTCAGCCTAGGTGTGCGGATGTCCACCTGGAGGCAGCACTCCAGGTTGTCTCTGCGAAGCCTGCCCCAGCTGCCCTCTGGCTCCCACATTCCCTCCTTCGCTCAGCAAGTATCGAGTTCCTGTCGTGTGCCCAAGCGCAAAGCAGAGCCCTCCGCCCCTACTCAGGGGAAGAGAGACAGTAAGACACCATACGGGATATTACGCGGTGAGTGCTTTGGAGAACGGCAGAGAAAAACCAAACAAGCATGAGCATGCCCAGCCAAGCCTGAGGAGTGGGGAGGGTGGTCTGCAAGTGTTAAGGAGGGTGTCGGGGTAAGCCTGATTGAGAAAGTGATGTTGGAGCCAGGGTCAAAGGGGGATGGGGAGTGCTCGCGTGAAGGCTCGGAAGAGGCAGTGCAAATGCCCCCAGGTGGAGTGTGCTGGGGGGCGGGGAGGGGGTTGTTTGCAGACCCGAAGGGCCGCTGGGGCTAGAGCTGAGTGAGGCCCGCCCCGAGGCTGGCGAAGGTGGAGGGCCCTTCTCAAACTGCCTCTGGCAGGGAGCAGTTCTTTCAATTCCGGATCAGTCTCAGACCGATACTTTTGTATCAGCCTGTGGATGTTGTAGCTATCTCAGAGCGCCCTAAAAGTTTCTAGCCACTTTCTCTCACCGCGCTTGCTCCTCTGGCTCTGTCGGGAAACCACGGTCCTTATCCAGGTGGGGGGTGACAGGCTGTGGAGGCCCGGGGATGTCTTATAGGAGAGCCAGTAGGCTTGCTGGAGGACTGGGCGTGGCGGGGGAGGGGGGGGCATGGGGAGAGGAGTTGAGGACTGCCGGCGGAGCAGCCCAGGGAGGGGGGGTGGGGGGATGCCGCTGCCATCATCCGGCCGCCGTGAGGGTGGCTGTGAGCCGCGCGGCTGTGAGCAGAGGTGGGGTTATCCTCTGGCCATGGCGAAATGTCTACTAGACATACAGGTGGAGGTGTGGGGAAGGTCTGAGAAGCCGAGGGCTTGGGGGAGAATTCCGGGCTGCCAATGGCTTCAGCTCTTTGGCCTCACCTGGCATTCATGTTTCCTTCACAATTGTGGTCATCCCTGGTACCCCGCTGCCCTCCCCGCCCAAGGCTGGGCCCTGGGCTGGCGCGCGTTGGCCGTGTATGTGATTTTGGCACGTAGCCGGTGCTCAGGACTGCCGTGTGCAGGGGAGGCTGTGGGGCCCAGGGGAGCCTTTCCAGGCTGAGAGGTTGGGGTTTGCCAGAGAGCACCCAGACAGGGCAGCTGGCTTGGGCGGAGCAGGGGTGAGCCACCTGCCTGTTGTTACCCTCCCTCACCCCCCCCCCGCCCCCGCCCTGTCCACCCTCCACCCTTCAGCAGGCAGGGGAGAAACTGCAGAAGTTCTTGGGGTGGTGGGAAACCACATGAAAGGTGGCGTGGCGGGGGGGGGGTGCGGGGGGAATCGTCCCGTGAGTCCGGGTGGAGACCTGAATGTAAGACTGCCACTGTCCTCCAGCAGGCACACCCAAACTCAGGGCAGGACCTGCCACCTCCCTCATCTGTCCTGTGGATGGAGGCTGGTGAGGGAAGGAAGGAACGCCCAGCCCGTACACCCCCAGAGCCCGGGCCACGCTTGCCTTGCTGCGGCATGAGGGCGTCCTGTGTTTGGTACCTTGCGTTTCTGGGTGCGAGGCCAACCACCAGCATTCCCATTTTTCTTTTCTTTTTTCTTTTATTTTCTTATTAATTTTAAAGTAAATCTCTTTTGAAAGAGAGAGCATGCACACAAGCTGGGGAGGGGCAGAAAGAGAGGGAGAGAATCCCAAGCAGGCTCACGAACCGTGAGATCATGACCTGAGCTGAAATCAGCAGTCGGGACACTTAACCAACGGAGCCACCCGGGCCCATCCAGCGTTCCGGTCCTTAGACAAAGGAAGGAAGAAGGAAGGAAGCAGAGTAGAAATGCTTGTTGCCCTCTGATTCCCTCGGATGCATCAGAACCAGAGTGGGCAGTTCTGTGTTCGCACACGCCAAATGGGGCCAGGTCTCGGGCTGACCCGATGGGTCCACTGTCTTGGTGACCCCTTGGACGCTTGGATCTGGTGGAGCAGCCCCCCTGCGATGTGGCTGGGCTCTGCTCCCAGGAGAGCTTCGGGGCTTGCCTCAGGCCGGCCCTTCTTTTGGGCTGGGAGCTCCTCACGCAGGGCTGCGCCCCCCAGACCCTGTGGACAGCGACTCACCAGGTGATTACCAGAGATTATGAGCATTCCATTTATTTGCTCTGCTTTGGTCTAGAAAGGATTGGAGCTGGCTTACAAAACACATTCGATACCAGAGGATTAAACAGGGGCAAAAGGAAAATAAAATAAGGCCAGAGTCACACATAAGTGCTGGAGACGGATCCAAAATCGGCTTTGAACTTCTCAGCCGCCAGCACCAAAGAGGGCGATTTCCCTTTAGTTTCTGGACAAGAGTCTAGGATCCGGATGACGTCCAGGGAGGCCAGGTACCCACCGTGCAGCGGGGGGAGCGGGGCCTAAGAGCAGCCTGCACAGGCCTTCACGGGGAGCACTTGATCCTGACTGCATCCCCACGGCCGGATCACCCGAGCCTGTCCTGAGCCCTACCCGCTGGCCTGGTGTGAATCCGGGGGAGCTTGAGGTGTCCCTGGGACTGGAGGGTCCGTGTGGTTATCTCCCTCCACGGTGCTCAGCCATTCTTAAGCCCATTAGGGAGAATCTGAAAGCATGCGTGTTTGGGAGGAGCCCAGGGGCACGGGCCTTCCCAGAACTCTCCAGGGAAGCTGGTTCTCCACAGCAGGGAGCCTCAGGGGTGAACCAGAGCCCCTGCGGCCCCTGCCCTGCCAGCCAGACTATGGGAGCCGAGCGGGAGCAGGTAAACACGTGCATGCGCACAAGAGGACATTTTAATAAGGGTTAGGCATCTGAGGAAGGGAGGAGTCCTACACAGGTCTGTTTCTGAAAACTTGAAGATGTGCGAATATATAATAATAATAATAATAATACGTTATTGTTTTTAAAAAGCTACAAACCCAGCCAGCATGTCCCTCAGAAGCCCTCGGGGGGTGTGGACTCGGAAGGAGCCTGGGTCAGCCCAGGCCCCCTGAGAGGGGGGGAGGGGGAGGGGAGCTCTGAGGTGCAGGACTGAGTGGGGCTGCCCAGGCACGGGGTGGGGGGGACGTGCAAGGGCCGAGAGGCGATTGCTGGCTGCCAACCAGGTAATTCCCCAGTGTCGGGGAGGCCAGGGCCAGCCACCCGGTGAAGAAAGTTCCCGGCCCTCAGGGGTCCCAGCCCTCAGCGGCAGAGTGTTTTTCAAGAGGGATGGACTAGGAATCTGGTGGGAGATGGGATCCACGGGACTTCCCTTTTGCTGGGGCGAATATGTCCTGTAAGTCACGGGACCCCTGATCTTAGGCAGGCAGGCAGGCAGGCAGGCAGGCAGGCAGGCAGGAAGCCCCACGGCAGAGGCCGGTGCCAGGCTGGCAGCCTTAGCGTGCTCTGGAGTTAATCCCTTCAGGTGGAGGTAGAATCTCAGAGGAGGCTGGTCAGTAACGTCGGCAGACCCACGGGGGCGGCCGTGTTGCTGACACACGACCCCGGAGATGCTGCTTCTTGCCACAGGGGCTGGGTCCCAAGTGGGTCTGAATGTGCCGGGTGAGGCTGTCCCCCGAGCGGGCCGTTGCGAGAGACAGCCGCAGGGTGAACTTCCCACCCGTCTGCTTTCCCCGTGACTGGTCCATCTGCCGCTTCGACCTGCCTGAGGAGGTGGGCGGGTGCTCCTCAGTAAGGACACCGAGATGGCCTGAGCGGAACCCACTGTGTCATAAGTGGTAAATCTGGGGTTCCACCGAGTAGACGAACGAACATACAGCTGCACTTGTTCCAATCATAAGATCGTATGGCTCATCCCATGTAATGCTTTTTTCTTTTATGGTTTAAAAAAAAGTGGGTTTTTTTTTTAACATTTATTTATTTTTGAGAGACAGGGAGAGACACAGCGTGAGCTGGGGAGGGGCAGAGAGAGAGGGAAACACAGAATCCGAAGCAGGCTCCAGGCTCTGAGCTGTCAGCACAGAGCCCGACGCGGGGCTCAAACCCAGGAACCACAAGATCATGACCTGAGCCGAAGTCAGACGCTCAACCTACTGAACCACCCAGGTGTCCCTCTTTTATGGTTTTTAAAAAATTTTTTTTCATGTTTATTTATTTTTGAGAGAGAGACAGAGCGTAAGCAAGGGACGGGCAGAGAGAGAGGGAGACACAGAATCTGAAGCAGGCTCCAGGCCCTGAGCTGTCAGCACAGAGCCCAATGCGGGTCCCAAACCCACGAGCCGTGAGATCAGGACCCGAGCCGAAGTTGGACGCCCAACCAACTGAGCCACCCAGGCGCCCCCTTCTATTATGGCTTTTAAAAGCAGGGGTACCTATTTCAACTGTTACATAACGGGGACCCAGATTTTAAGGAGTTCCTGTGATTGTCAGAGAGTGTAACATTGAAACACAGCCATCCGAATTGCTGATTGGGGATTATCAGCTAAGGACCAGTGTTGTCTTGTGCCATAGAAAGTTGAATTTTGAATACAAAATTTGTATCTGTCCGTTTGTCTTTTAAAAAAATGTTTTTTTAAATTTATTTATTTGGAGAGAGAGAGAGAGACAGACAGACAGACAGCAGGAGCACAGAGAGGAAGAGAGAATCGCAGGCTGGCTCCACGCTGTCAGCACAGATCCCGACGCAGGGCTTAAATCCACAAAACTGTGAGATCATGACCTGAGCCAAAACCAAGAGTCAGGTGCTTACCCGACTGGGCCATCCAGGCACCCCTCTGTTTGTCTTTAAAGCAGACTTTGTAGTATAGGTAAACAGTGTTGTTTATAAGCTCATAGTAAGTGGAGTATGAAACAGGGAAAAGGAGCTTTAAGTCAAGGTCGACAACAGTTACACAGCTGTGACAGTGCCTGGGTCATGGCTGCCCAGTTCCATAGTGGCTGGCTTCAAATAGTCCACTTCAAGAGGGCATTTAAAACTTAAGTAAAAATAAGAAGGAAGGTCTAAAGATAGATTTTTTTTTTTTTTTTGGTATGGCGAAAGAGACTGTATGATTTACTTATAACCCCTGTATATCATGTTCCTCTCTTTTATTGTGTTCACAGTACTTTTTACTATTTGAGTTATCATTTATTTCATTTTCTGTCTCCCTGCACTAAAACACACTCTGAGAGCAGAAGCCTGGTCTGTGCTCAGTGCACAGTGCCTGACCCCGGGGGAAGGTGTTTAGTAAACACTTACTGAATGAACAGATGCTAAATAAACCTTAATCTGTCTTCCTCCCTCCCTCCCTCCCTCCCTCCCTTCCTTTCTCTCTCTTTCCTTTCCTCCCTTCCTCTCTTCTTTCTCTTTTCCTTTCTTTTCTTTTCTTTTCTTTTCTTTTCTTTTCTTTTCTTTTCCTTCCATCGTTTGTTCCTTCCTTCCTACCTTCCTCCTATCCATCCTTCCGTCCATCCATCCATCCATCCACCCGTCCATCCATCCTTTCTTGGTATTTCTGTGTTATGCTCATCTCTCTTGGTGTTCTGCCCCAGGCATAAGCATTAGTCTCTTGGAAATATATTTTGTAGGCTTTTCCAGAAATAAAGAGACACTTTACATATCTGTGCAGTTTCTTGGTGCTTTAAGGTTGAGTTTAGTTAGCAACAGTGTAATTCATAGATGCTGGGTTTTGTCTATTAATAAAAAGCTGTTCCTCGTCTTGCTGGCTGCCTTTTTTTTTTTTTTTTTTTTTTTTTTCTCTAAGCCACTTGCCCTCAGGCCGGCTGCCGAGAAACTTTTAAATGTTCCAAAACATCCCAAAGCCTGGGCTGCACGTCTGACCAGTGAAGTCAGAACCTGTGGGCTGGGCCCAGGCTTCACAGCGTGCGCCCGGGGCCGGGCACTGCGCCTCCAGTGGTCCATTCCGGGTCAGCTTTTGTTCAGCAGAAGCCTTCTGTTGTCCCCTCTCTCCAGCCGATGCCCAGTAGTGGTGCCCTTTCAGAAAGTTACAGTCGGCAGGCAGAACTTTCAGCAGCTGGAAATTGATGGTGCCGAATGAGTTAGTCTCCTCCTGCCGACAGCTTAGTCCAGCTGTGGGGAATAACCTGCACCCTTCAGCCCAGATCCCTGGTGGCCCACTTCTCCAGTACGAACTGGTAAGCGCAGGGTGGACCTGAGCTGAGGACCTGCGGCCATTTCGTTATAAAAGTAACGTGTCCATTCGTGTTCGTGTAGAAAGTGCAACACGAAGAAGACAAATATCCCCTAATCTTATTACAGAAAGACACAGCCTTCCTTTACACGTTGGTACATTTCCTTTCGGACTTTTTTCTCAACATTTTTTGTTCCACGAGTGCATACATGGTAAATGCAAGTTTGTGTCTCTGGGTTTTGTCTCATAACAGTAACAGAAGCGCTGTCTCCCTTCCTCCCACCCTGTGAACATTCTACCAGCTGCACGCAACATTCCACTGGGTGGAGCTTCCTCGCTCATCCCGCCCGATGCTGGACCTGCGTTAACTCTTCTGGCTAACGCCAGACAGCCCGGCCATTTTCAGTGCCAGGGTCCCACTCCCTGGACCGTGAGCACGGAGGCTTCGAGCCCCCCGGTTGTGCGGTTTTGTTATGACCATCTTCCTGTGGGCAAAGCAAACAGGTTCCTAATCGGGAAAGGAATTGCAGGCCAGATCAAGACCCACATCCCCCAAAGGCGGCTGTGCTGACATATCTGGACCGCAGGTCTGAAGACCGCTCCACGAAAACAGGACAAATCTAGCGTTTTGTGTTCTGCAGATAATAGCCCGGTATACAAGCGTCATTCATAACCACATGACATTTGCAGAACACAGTTTTCAAAGCATTAAGTTTGTTCGCTTGCTCATTTCGTAAGTCCCGTGGGCCAGGGCCGGCGCTGAGTGGTGAGGGGCCCATATAGCAGCCGAAGCCTTGTCCCTCGTGGGCTTCCGGTGTAGGAGAGGCAGACACATCTATGGGGCGGGCACCTAGTATAGGGCCTGGAAGGGGGCTGGGCAGGCGGTTTCAGAGCTTCGTGGCCATCTAGCTGTTCCAATGCTGTGTGTGGTGTGATGGGGCGAGCTAGTGGGCGGGGGGGTGGGGGGGGGGCTGTCAGCGCAGGCCTCAGGGATCCCTGTGCAGTGGCTACAGAGGGTTGCCCTTCAGCTGACTCCTTAGGCTGCATTCCCACGAGAAATAATACAGTTAAGCGGTCTGATCTTTTCACCTAACTTTCTATGTGCATTTTCCATGTCGCCACAAAGTTACTCTTAGTTTCTTTCTGTCTTTCTTTTTTTTATTTTATTTATTTTGAGAAAGAGGGAGCAAGCAGGAGGGGCAGAGAGAGGGAGGGAGAGTGAATCCCAAGGGCGGAGCCTGATTTGGGATTCCAACTCCTGAACCTTGAGATCATGACCTGTGATTGCTGCTAGTTTTAAAGCCTTGGGCAGGCTACTTCACTCTGGCCAGTGTAAGTCTTTTAATTGGTAAACTAGGGATAAGGGTAGTCTCTCCTGGATTATGGCGTAAATTACGTATGCTAATATATGCTGTGCACAAACGGCCTTACACAAAGGAGGCGTGCCATAAGTGGATTGTTATGATCAGAGTTGTTTTCAGCTTCTCACCAGTGTAAATAATGCTGTGGTAAACTTCTTTGCAGAAGACTTGCTTTTCAAAGGATTCCTTAGGTTCAGTGTGGCCTTCGGTGTGGAGTTCCCAGAAGTGGCATTAATGGAGAAGCGTGTGAACATCATTCTGTCTCCGGAAACGTGGCAGATGCTTTCCAAACAGGTTGTGTCCCCTTGCCGGGCCCCCAGCTGTGGAGACAGTGCTCGGTTGATAGCCACGGAGCCCAAAGGGGGTACTATAATTTTTTTGTAAAGATTGTTACTAACAGATGGAAGTTACTATCAGAATACTCATTTTATGTGTTTGTTCTAAACATTTATTTATTTATCTTTAACGTCTGTTTATTTTGGGAACGAGTGTGTGCAAGTGGGGGAGGGGCAGAGAGAGAGGAAGAGAATCCCAGGCAGGCTCCACACTGTCAGCACAGGGCCTGAAGCGGGGCTCGAACTCACGAACCGTGCTGTCACGACCTGAGCTGAAATCACGGGTTGGATGCTCAACCGACTGAGCCACCCACGCGCCCCCAGAATACTCATTTTAGAAGTGAGTTCCCAGTTTCTAAGTATTACTCTAAGAAACTGCTATAGGCATTTAACTTCTTTATTTGCATTCAAACTTATGATTGGATTTTAAACGACATTCCATCTCCGCTGAAGTTCATGCCTCACCCTGGGCCTGCTCACAAGTTTGGGTGCCAGCGTTCACTCATCTCCACGGGGCCAGATGGGCTGCCGAGCCCCAGTCCCTCCCTCCCGAGGTCCTGCCTGGAGAGCTGTGGGCACCTCCCGTGCCCCACCCAGAGAGCGACTTTCACCGGGGACAAAGCCGGGGGTGCCGAGGCAGGAACGATGGGGGCCCCTGGGAAAACAGTAATGAGAAAACGTTGCTTAATGCTGTGGATGAGCCCTCCCTACCACACCTCACAAGCCGGTGATCTTGAAATGGAGAAGGTTTCACCTGTGGCCCAAAGAGAACAGCACAGACTTGCTCTTTTATTCCACGCAGAGCGTGGGCTCTGAATCGTGCAAACAAAAGGACTGCCTTTTGTCTCTGCTCCCCCCGCCCCACTCTCCAGCCCTTCGGGGGAGGACCGGGACCACCGTTCGGGCTCTGCCCCCTTCCTCCCTGGGCTTCGGCTTCCCTATCCCTGTCCCAAACTGAGGCGGGCAGCACCAGTGGCTGAGGCTGGTGGTAAGGAGCGAATGACATGGGAACTGAACTTGCAAATGAGCCAACAGGTGTTTGAACTCCTGCTCTGTGCCTGTCAGGAAGCCGACGTGGCCCCTGCCGCCGTGGAGTCTTCGGCCACATCAGTTCGAGGAGATGGCCCGACTGCACGCAGGTCAGCGGTGCCGCTGTATAAGCACTGATTACAAAGGGGCAGACGAAAGCCACGAGGTGCCCTGCTCTAGGCGCCAGGGGTGGCGGGAATCAGGCCAGCAAGGACGCCTGCCCCGAGGAGCATCCTACTGGCCTGATCGAGGAAGACGTGCTTGAGAAGGTGCCGCTGGAGCTGACACTTTGGCTGAGGGGGTCTCTCTTTCCCCCTTGCGGAACAGCGGGATGGGCACAAAAACAGGGAGGAGCTGAAAGATTCTAGGAACTGAGTGGAGGCTGGCAAGCTGGGGTGCCTGGGAGGAGATGGGCTCGTGAGCAGCCCCGGGGAGTGAAGAGTCCGTCCTGGAGCTGGGAGGCGGTGCTTCCTTGCCTGCAGGACGAGGATGCCCATGTCGCTGTGTGCAGGGAGGCGGTGGGAAGACGCTGAAGCTGTGCATGGGTAAAGCTTTGACCCGGTGGCTTCCCACAGCTGCTGCAAGCGAGCGCCCCAACCCAGGCAGCTTAGAACAACGGAAAGGGGTCGTCTGTCCTTCAGGAGGCCCCAGGTCCAAAATCAAGGCATCGCCAGGCCCACACTCCGTCTGAAACCTGTAGGGGAGAGTCCTTCCTTGCTTCTTCCTAGCTTCTGGTGGCGGCCAGCAGCTGAAGCGCTCCAGTCCCTGTCCCCCCTCGTCCTACGTGGCCTCCCTTCCTGTGTCTGTGCCTGGGGCTCTTCCCCTTGGTCTTGTCAGGACACCGGCCATGTTGGATTTAGTGCCCACCCTGCTTCAGCATGACCTCGTCTTCCCTTAATTACATCTGCAGTGACCCTGTTTCCAAATAAGGTCATGATCTGAGGGGCTGGTGGTCAGGACGTCCCCGTGTCTTCTTGAGGGACCCAGTTCTGCCCACAGCACCCTGGCAGAAGAAGGCACTCTGAGTGATCGCAAGCACTGCTTCGGATGCAAGGTGTCAGCCAGGCTGGCCAGGGCCACAGATTCTCTCCTGTGGCCTCAGGCTGGATGGTCCAGGAGCCTCTTCAAGTATAATAGAATCTCAGTTGAGTGAATACTGAATCCAGCCACGTCTTACCTCTGGCAAAGCTACCACTATTGCTCCCAGGGACCAGTCACACTGCATCATGGCTCCACTTAGATGCCAGAGCCCCTCTAAGGACCCCAAGAACCACCTTGGCTCTTCCCTCGTGGCCCTTTGGACACCCTCTGCCTTCACCAGCCTCACAGCCAGTGCCCTCCACCCAGTGAGTGAAGCTCCCACTTACCCTCTGTCTGACCTCCTTCCACCACCCAGGCCTCTGCTCCAGCATCTCAGAAAGGCCTTCCCTGACCTTTGAACACACAGAGCAAGCTCTCCTCTGCCTGGGATTCCCCCGCCCCCTGCTCCCTCCCTTCCTTCCTTTCTTTCAAAAATAAGCTTCCTGCCTGTTGCAGAGCCATGGGAGCCCAATGCTGGGCTTGAACTCACAACCCTGAGATCAAGACCTGAGCTAAGATCAAGAGTGGGACGCTTAACCGATGGCGCCCCACCGTGCCTTCTTTATTCCTTACTGGCACACAAGCTCCGGGAGATCGGGGACTTTGCTTCTACCTGGAGGGGTGCAGGGCATGGTAGACATGGAGTGTAAAGACAGAGTCCCGGAGCCCCTTCAGGGTGCTGGAGCGAGCATGGCATTCGGCCCTGCGGTGTGGCTTTGAGTTCTGGTGTCCGTGACCAAGCCATTTAGCCTCTCTGGGCCCCAGCTGCCTCCTCTGTGGAAACAGTGATAACCAAGAACAAGGCCTTAAGGACCACACTTTGTCTCTCTCACCGGCTGGGTGACCTCTCAGCCTCCGCCCGGGTCTGCGAGTTGGACTGAGGCTTCGCTGAGATACTAGTAAGAGTCACACGAGCACCGCGCACGCCAGGCCCTGGTCTCAGCGTCTCAGTGCTCTTCACAGATGAGCTCACTGAATTCTCACAACTACTCTAGGAGGCAGGGACTCTGTCTCCATTTTGCAGATGAGAAACGGGGGCCCAGAGGGTTAGCGACCTAGGCCAAGGTCACCTGCTGAGAAGTGGCAGGCAGAGCCCAGATCGGAGCCCCGCCCTCCACGCCGGGCTGCGTCTCATGTGGAAAACACTCGGCCCAGGTGAGGCGCACACCTCAGGAATGGATGTGCTTCCCTGCGCGTAAATGCCAGGAAAGCACACCCACGCACATCCACGCGGAGTAGGCATGAAACGTTTTTCTGGGTGGAATCACAAGAAAATGTCAACAGCTGTTTCCTCCGAGGAGCGGAATGGGGGCAGGATGAGAGGCGTGGCTCCCACTTCCTTTTATGATGAACTGTTTAAAAATAGTCACAGGCATCATCACATTCCACCCGTAAATATTCTGTACGCGTCTGTTCCTGAAGAGTGAGCCACGGCGCCCTGGCCGCACCTCCCGAAAACAGCAGCACCCGTACCACCCACACTCAGCTTTTGTCACTTGCGCCCAGAGTGTCTTGCAGCTGATGTGTCTAAACTGAGACCGTCCCAGGACCGTATGTTGCATCTGATTGTCCTGTCCCTTCTGTCTGTCTGATCGCAGCAGATTTCCCTTTTTTCCCTAACCTGAATACACCAAGCGCCTGGGCCACTTGTCCCCTAGAGCACTCCTTAGGTCTGGGTCTGTCCCTGCACTGCATTAGGCGGTGTTTGGCTCAGTCCTCGCCCTGTGAACTGGGGATCAATTTCAAGTCTAGATTGGAATCAAATCCAAGATTTTGCCCGAACTTTCATGGGAGCTGGGTGATGTCATGTGACAGGCAGAGGGTGCCCACAGCATGGCGGGTGTGTGTGTGGGGCGCTATGGCTTATCCCTCTGTCACGAAGTCACAGCCTCCCCCCCCGCCCCCCGCTTTGCCCTGAGAGTGACCTGACTGTCATACTTGGTTTCTCTTCTCATCTTGTACTTTAAAAAAAAAAAAAAAAATTTTTTTTAATATCTTATTTACTTTTGACAGAGAGAGAGTGGGGGAGGGGCAGAGAGAGAGGGAGACACAGAATCTGAAGCAGGTTCCGGGCTCTGAGCTATCAGCAGGGAGCCCGGCGCGGGGCTTGAACTCATGAGCCGTGAGATCATGGCCTGAGCGGAAGTCGGATGATTACTTACTGACTGAGCCACCCAGGTGTCCCCCCCCCACCCCTTTTTTACTTTTTTTGGCTTTTCCAACCATGTATCTATATTTTTTCTGTTTTAATGTTGCCTGGGGTAATCTGAACTTATTTTCTCATAATTCATCTCATTTGACCTAAAGTAATGTTTCTTGCTCCTCCCTGTGAGGAGATGAGAGGAAGACCCTTGGGGGGGGGGTCTTCTGTGGGGAACAGGTTTAGAAGCCTCAGCTCAGGCCAGGCTACTGAGTGGGGGTGGCCTCGGTTTCATTGCTGATTCAGGAAGTGGCCCGTGGAACCACAGGAAGATGTCACCACATTGAGAAAGATCCAGTAAGCACTTGCCTGCAGTTCAGTGATGAGGGAGGAACTTCACTGGCCTGGGGCACCGGTCACTGGAGGGCGGAAGCTGGAAGGCTGTTCCCTAGCTCCTCCCTCAAAGGACCATGGCCCCAGTCCTGCCCCCCTGGAAGCCTGGGAGGGACCAGGGTCCAACAGGATACCCACTTACGGCTTCCGTGTGAGTGCCAGGCAGCTCCAGCCCCTAGGGAGTCTGGTGGCCTTGGGGTGGAGCAGAGAGCAGTGACCTGGGGGCCGGGCGCATTCTCACGGGAGAGCCAGCTGTGTGTTGGGCGCTCCTGACCCTTCCCACAAGCCCCGCTGGCCTCTATCTCACAGATGTGGATACAGAAGCCCAGAGAGGTCAGGCCGTTGGCACGCGGTCTCACTGCCAGTTGGTGGTGGGGACAGGATTTTGAACCCTGGATTCCCTGCCAGCTAACAGGCACAGGATTATAACGGTGGGGGCGGTGCTCAGACCCAGATGGGGTCTTCTCCGGCCCCTGAGGCCTGGTGCCCTTCCATTCTTCCCGGGTTGTCCGACGTGCCTTGTGTTGCCCAGCATCAATGGGAGACACGTGGAGACAGGCCGTCACCTTGCGTGAGGCTCACGTACCAGAGAGTTTTACCAGAAGTCACGCT
This sequence comes from Panthera tigris, assembly GCF_018350195.1. Taxonomy (NCBI): domain Eukaryota; kingdom Metazoa; phylum Chordata; class Mammalia; order Carnivora; family Felidae; genus Panthera; species Panthera tigris. The sequence continues at coordinate 10,714,645 of NC_056673.1, read as the reverse complement.
GGTCGGCACGCAGAGCTGTTTTCCTGGTAAGGTCGTGTCCCACAGTGGCTTCCCTTTCATCGATGCGATTGCAGGCATGCTCAAGTACTTTCTAGGAAAATCGTGACATGGCCTGAGAAGTGATTTCCTGTTTTCCTATTACCTGGACTGCTTCGGTTTCTGCTTTCAAAATGGTCCAAGGCCGGCCAGCCGAAGCCTCTGTGTTAGAAACTCTGCCAGCCTTTGCTTTAGGAGCACATTTGGGAACCCAGATCCTTCCTGAAGCCCAGGGCATGGGCACCCACACTGGGCCTGGTGCCCCCCGGAGCCGTGGGGGGTGGGGAGTGACTGCCAGAGACTCTCGTCCGCCTGCAGTGGGAGGTGTTTCTTGGTCTTCCTCTTAGCCTGTATCTTGAAGGAAAAGTTGGCTTTATAGGCTTCCTCTTCAGCCTTTCCCCTTGGCTTTCTCAGCCGGCATAATAGGCCCGAGAGGATCAAGTCGAGGCCTAGCTCTGTTTATAATTCTTGGCCCCAGCGAGCGAGGACTTTGAACTCTTCCAGGTGGGACCCGGGAGCAGGGCCATGATGCTGCGCCCTTGATGCTCCATCAGTGGTCAGCCTCCACTAACGGCCCCTGTTCGTCCCTCCAGAAGGTGGCGGGCTGAGAAAGCGTCTCTCGGGCACTTGCGTTTTCCAGGGGTCTCTGGGAACCGTGGACCTCCAGAGCCGCCGAGCAGGGCCAGGCTCAGGTGGTCAGGAGGGTCCGTCCGGGCTCATCTCACAAGCACATCTGTGTTCACGGTCACGTGCGCGGGTACAAGAGGCCCTTTGTGGGGCGGGGATGCTGTCACTAAGGCAGAATGTCTCCGTTGGAATCCTCCCTCACAGCGGAGGCCGCTGTGTGCAGCTCAGCTGATACTTGGGGCTGGCGGCTGTGAATTCTGCCATCTGCAGAACTGAGAGCTGTACATCCGTTCATAAAAACCACAGCGTTTAGGGGAATACCCTTTGTCTTTAATTTCCACATTGATGTGGTAAGCCATTTCCCTACGTGCCGGCTATGTGTTATTCTAACAGTCAGTCGTGGTAGGCACTCACATGTACATTTGCATTGGAAGCCAGTCTGGCCTTGCAGATGTGCTGAAAGGCTCAGAGGACAAGGGAGGCCTCATTTCTCTCGAAGGTCCCTGTTCAGGGCCCCGTCCCATTCGTCCCTGGCCGGGCTGACTCGGGCGCTGTGGCCGTGCGGCCAAGTAGCAGCATTCCCTGCCAGGACGGGGCTCATTTTTCAGAGCGCTTAGTGCTTTTTTGGGGTGTGGGGTGGAATACAGGTCTTCTTTATCGACTCCCCATTTCCATTTGGTAGTGAATGAAGGACGTCGAGTGTGCTCTGTTTGTTATGAACAGAGTTCTGTGAAGCAAGCTTCAGAGATTCCCGGAAAGAGGCTGGGAACAGGCAGGCCTGAGTGGTTAAGCATGGGAGAGCCACACACATTCAGTCGAGCAGAATCTTCCAGAGCCGTTCCCCAAAACCGTGCAGCTTCGTTTGTATCCAGCAGTCTGGATGGTGACATCTTTGCTTCTAGAGTACAGGAAAGCCCAAACCTGAGCCCTGTTATTGGCATAGGTGAGGTTTGGGAACAAGAGCACCACCACCATAAAAAAAAAAAAAAAATATATATATATATATATATATATATGCTTTTATTTGGTATATTATTAATAAATCAGATTATTAAAATGGACTGGACGTTCCATTTTATTACCATCTAGCTTTATTTTTAAAACAAACACTTTGGAAAATGCAACTGTGATTTACTAGGCTGGGATTCAACCTGATTTGTTTCTTTTTCCTTTTATTTCTTTATTTTTTGTTGGGGGGTGGGGGCTGTCCTTCTGGTTGACAGTAAATCATAGCAGACACACTGCTTCACAACACAGAATTGTTCCCTTCAGAAACGAACCCTTACTGCCGCGTGTTTTGTGCGCTTTTAAAAAATTGTGTGACAGAGCATTGCCTTTTGCAGCCTCCTGCCCTTGCAACCTTGCCTGGTTCTTCTGTGATCACGTCCGTGACTCTGTGTCTAGCCCTCTTCTTCCTGTTTTTATTCATGGTGGCCAGAGGCGAGCCAACTAGAAACCTCATCTGTCAGGAATCATTCCTGACCTTTTACTTTCTCCCGAAGAGGCAGGTCCTAAGGAGCAAGTTTACATTGGGGTTTTAGGCAGAAGCAGCGTTGGGTGCGTGGGCCCTGATGGTGGGGCTTGCTGGAACGGACATAATGAAAAAAGGAAGAAAACTGATACACGATTAGAGCATTTTCAAACAGCTACCCGTCCGCCATGAGATTGAATTCTCCATCTGTCCGTCTGTCCATCTGTGCATGCTTCCACGCATCCATCTATCCAGTGGGTGTTTGCCAGGTGCTCTGCCAACCTTTGAGGATGGATGTGCTGGTGAGAAGACAGGCCTGGACCCTCCTCAAGGAGTGTACCTTCTGGCATAATCCACCAAACTGCAGACTAGAGGGGAGGGCTGACCCAGCCCCAGCCGGGAGGGCAGTCCGGGAGGACCAGGGCAGGGGAGCTGAGCTCCGAGAACTGAGGACTTGCCGAGGACATGCCAGGAGGGCATGGCACGCACAAAGGCCCAGGGGGAGGATGGGGTGTGGTTCCAGACCTTTCAGGCAGTGGGGCTCGGCTTTGAGGGTTTCGGAGAAGCTGTGGACCTTCTCTCGAGGCAGAGGCAGAGGCGGGCATGTGCACCCAAGCTTTATGCCCTGTTTCTGGAGAACCCTACACTCCCCGATGCACAGAACATCTGATGGCCGTGTCGTTTTCCATACGGGGAGGCCCAGCCTGGTTTAAGTGTGTGAATGCGTCAAGACTCCTTTCCTGGAGGCTCAGTGCATCCGCTAGGAGTCCACATCCCATCCCTTCAGTAAGAACTGTCTTTCCAGGAGCTGCTTTCAAGTGTTTACACTAGCTAACTGCTGACAGCAAAAATGTGTTTTTTCCCAAGTCGGTGCTCCGTTTTACTTAGAAAACCCAATTTTTCAGGGTTGCCGCAGAAACATTTGGCTTCATTTCCCATGGTCTTTACCCCCATGAGATGCACAGTGAGATTCTTCAATGTTGAGGAGTCTCAAGTGAAGTTCTTGGTCCACAGATAGCCCTGTGCTTGTTTGAGTGACAGTCTTTGATCCAGCTTTTCAAGAACAATACTTTTCATCTTCTCAAAACAAACCAACCAACAAACAAGCAAACAACTTAGTTTCTCTCTCTGAAGGAGGGCAGCCTGGAAGCGAAGACTGAGGTTCTAATCCTGGCGAGGCCTGACCATGGGGCTGGCGCCTGAAGGCCTCTTTCCTTGACTGGGGCCACGTGGCTCCTGTAATTGAGAGTCTGTGTTTGATGTTACTAGATTTTAACCTTGCAATAGTCACAACCCTTCCGTGCACGGCCGACCCTGCGGGTGTGAGGTGGGGACGGGGTGTGGTTCGACCCGGTGGCTGTTGATCGTGAGCCTGAGCCTGTCCCTTGCCGGTAGTGACTCTGCCTTTCCCCTGCAGCCACCTCCCCGAGGGTGTCCTCTGAGCTGGAGCAGGCCCGGCCCCAGACAAGTGGAGAAGAAGAGTTGCAGCTACAGCTGGCACTTGCCATGAGCAGAGAGGTAGCGGAGCAGGTGGGTGCCTGGACAGGGGCGGGTTGCGCGGCGGGGGCGGGGGCCGGGCGGGGCGCGGAGCAGGCCCTGCCCTCGGTGTTTCGGGTGTGTTTCCTGAGATGGGGCTTCGAGGTGCCAGGACCGTGTTCTTGCCACCCACCGTCCCCTGTCAGGAAGGGGGGCCTGTGCTGTTCCAGGTAGGGAAGCCTCTTGTTGCCAAGGGATGGAGTGATCGGAAGTGCGCCCCAGAAACACTTTCGCACACACAGCAAGTGTCATGGCCTCTGGGCGTCCACAGCCCCTCAGCGAAAGGCCTGTGGGTGCGCAGTGGGGCTTAGCCCCTTGGGAGGGAGGTTTGGTGAGATGGATCGAAAGCATCTGAGCGCCGAAAAGGCGAGAAGAGCTGCAGGTAATAGAGTGCTCATTGCGTTTAGATGACGGAAGTGTGTGCAGTTTTAATTTTTTTCAGTTCCTGTTTTTCTCTAATAATCATGCATTACTTTAACACGGAGAAGGAGGGAAAGACGTGATGGAAATGACCTTTCAGAGCGGCCATCCCGTGGGCCCCAGTGATGAGGTCCGTCCCTGCTGACCTTGGGTTAGGGAGGGTAGACTGAGTCAGGTAGCGCGAGGCTCCGTCTCGCCCAGAGGTGATGTGTAGGGACAGATATTAGGGAGTGCGACGGGAGTGCGGCGGTGGCTGTCCCAGCCTGACTTGTGTCGCTGTAACTGGAAACCTAAAGTCCAGCAGTAGTGGACAGCTTTGCTCGGTCCCTCTGTTCACAGCAGGAAAAACACAGCCATTAAATCTGTCCCTGTGGATGCCTGGCTCTGTCACTGACAGCCCGGGAAGAAGGTGTAGGAATACAGGGACAGATGGACAGTCGGAGCCCATTTTAGTAAAGAACTCATCTCTGTGATTTATCACATTTAATATAAATGAAATATAACGATTTTTTTATTTCATTATTATGCAAAAGCCTAGGACAACCCAGTCTTTCGCATAGGGTGACTTCACCTTAAATAAATATAAATTAAGGGCTCCTGGGTAGCTCAGTCGGTTAAGCGTCCACCTTCGGCTCAGGTCATGATCTCATGGCTTGTGGTTCAAGCCGTGCATTGGGCTCTGTGCTGGACCCTGCTTCGGATCCTGGAGCTCAGAGCCTAGAGCCTACTTCGGATTCTGTGTCTCCCTCTCTCTCTGCACCCCCCACCCCCCACTCTCTCAAAAATAAACATTAAAAAAAATTTTTTTAATAAAAAGATAAATATAAATTAAATACAGGTGACCTTTGAGCAACACAGGTTTGGACTGTGCTGGTCCACTTATGTGTGGATTCTTTCCAATAAATAGTGTAAAGATACTGCCTCTTATTTTCTTAATAACATTTTATCTTCTCTAGCTGTATTATAGTAACACAGCATATGATACATATACAGAATATGCATTAAGTGACTATGTTCCAGTCAACAGTTGGCTATTAGTAGTTAAAATTTTTTTAAGTTTACTGTTTTTGAGAGAGAGTGTGCGTAGAGTAGTTAAATTTTTGAGGAGTCAGATATATATGTTGATTTTTGACTGTGCAGGGGCGGGGGTTGGTGCCCCTAATGCGCATGTTGTTGGAGGCTCAGCTGTATAATGAGTCATTTCTGTTTGAAATCATAGAAATAAACATACAGCCATTTTCTGTAAGCATATGCGGTGCGAGGTGCAATAAGTGATTTTCATCCTCTTTTCTAATTCCTTTCTGGGCTGTCAGACTTTTGTATTTTATATGGAGACGTGTTGCTTCTATAATTACAGTTATAAAGCCATTTTCATTTTGAGAAAAAGTGTTCCCTTTCCCTCACTTGGCTGTGCCTGCGCCCGTCTCCCTGCTGGGACCCCAAAATCAGGGAAGCCACACGAAGTAGGTGGGGCGGAGCCCTGTGGGCTGTACCTTCGGGATAGAAGACTGTGTTTCACGAGTCCTTTTCCAATCTTCCTTTGAAATAATGCGTACTACAGTTTTGCGCATCCTGTTCCTGGCCAGCGCTGCTTTGTTCTCTACCGTGATGTTATTACAGTCACGGTCAGCTCCAAGTCCCATTGTCCTCTACAGGAAGAGCGCCTCCGGCGGGGTGATGACCTCAGATTACAGATGGCCCTAGAAGAGAGCCGAAGAGACACAGTTAAAGTTCCCAAAAAGAAAGAGGTAAGCGCTTCACGGGGAAGGTAAACGTTTGAGACGGTCCCGTAGTCGCTGGGGGAATGTCCCAAACCTAGCGTGCAGAGTACCCTGCCTTCTCAGAAGGTGCTCTTTTCTCCCTTGGCTCAACAAATACTCCTCGGGCCCGTGCTGAGCATGAGTGAGCCGAGGACGTACTAGAAAACACATCCGCCCCAGACATTACTCCCAAGGCTCTTCTGAGACCGGCCCCAGAGGAGACGGGCATGGGCGAGGGGCTTCTGTTGACCAGGGCCTCCCTTTCCTCCCGTGTAAACGAGCACGATAATAGCCAGGCGGTCTTGGCGGCCCTTACATAAGCCAAGCGTCAAGTGCTTTGGAACAAATTCCTGGCACAGGGTAAGCCCTCACTAGTGCCGGTCTCCACTGCCGTCATCAGCCTTACTCTGTGCCAGGCTGCCTGCTAGGAGCTTAAGGTGACTAGGACGCGGGTCTGCTCCCGTCAGGCTCATCCAGTCAGAAGACACAGGGCCAGCGGTTCCAGTGATCTCCTGTGGTACAGCACCACGGGGTCCCTGGCAGTAGCTGGGGCGGGGGGCATGCGAGCGGGTGGGCGGGGCCGCCCCCCAGGAAGGAGGGCCCTGGATGATGGCTGGCAGCTGGGGGCAGCACGGTGGGTTGGTGGTGGGGACAGCGTTCGGGAGGGAGGCTGCAGTCTGGGCAAAAGCTCGAGTCCTTCTGGAAAGCCCTGAGGGCCTTTGAAGGTGGGCGGGGCATTGGGCACAAAGTATATAGCTTGGTGTGGGTGGAGCCTGGGCCGCACTGAGACTTGGTTTTGTGAGGAGGTGGGCGGGGTGGGCAGCTCAGTTTCCTCTTGGCACCTCCCAGAGGGCTTCTCTTCCTAGGAGGCAGACAGTATTTATGGTTAACACGTGGATATTTGCTGTGACTGTAGCCAAGTAAAACCTGTCCCCTTCTCTTTGTCTCAAAGCATGGCTCCCACCCACAGCAGACCACTCTGTTGGATTTAATGGACGCCCTCCCCAGCTCGGGCCCTGCTGCCCAGAAAGCAGAGCCTTGGGGCCGGTCAGCCTCAGCCAACCAGACGAACCCCTGGGGCGGGCCGGCAGCCCCAGCCAGCTCTTCAGACCCCTGGCCATCGTTCGGTAAATACCTGCCCCCTTCGTCTCCCGTGCCTTCCTGTTGGATGTGTGAAGGGCAATAGGGCACAGCCTCTTGCTCTCTCCCCCCTTCTGGAGGTGGGAGTGAGGCAGGCCTTTGGTGGCGGGTTGGGGCTTCTCCAGTCCTCAACCGTAATGTCCAGTAAAGTCCTCCCGAGGACTGCAACACAGGGCTTTCTGTTTTGAATGGTTTTCTGCTTTGGTAGAGGGAAAGCTGACTTCCTCTGCTTCCCACACGCAGTAGAAATGGCTGGTCCCCTTTCTGGGACGTGTGTCAACTCTCTGAGCCTCAGAATTGCACCCAGCACCCCAGGTTAAGAAACTAATACATAACTGGAAATTATGATGTGCTTGCTGTGGTTGCTAATGAAAAGAGGATGTGTTTGCTGTAATTCTTCCTACCTGTTACATAAAGCAATAGTCAGTTTACTAGGCTAAGTGAATATTTTAAAGTTCTTTTTAATGCCAAATGTCGGAGAGTCTGTGATAGGAGATTTGAAACACGAGTGTGGCGCAGATGCTTTAATCTGGGGAGAAATCTTGGGCCTGTGGGTTTCCTGATGGCTGGACACAGGGCCTGGCCTGAAGCCTTTGTAATGGCTTCCAACCCAGCCTGCTGCTCTGGGAGGTTCCCCCCACCCGGTGCTCTGAGCCCTGCCGACCATGGCTGATCTGTCTGGGAACTTCCGGCGGTAGGTTTTGTGGCAACTTGCGTGTGTCTCTTTGGGGTCTCTGTTTCCCCCAGCTGGAACCATCTTTTGTGTTCGGCTCGGTTCCCTGGACGTTTGCCGAAGTGTACCGAACGCCAGGCTCTTTCCTGCTACTCAGGGACCCAGATGCAAACAGGTAGTGGTCTTGCCTTCAAGGTCCTGAGCAGGTGGGGGCAAGATGAGGGTTCCAGCATGGCAGAGGTACACTAGATGGTGGGCTGGGCCTTGGCGGTGGGTCTTTAAGAGCATCCTGGGACAGGGCTTAGCTCAGGAGTCGGGCAGGCATGAGACAGGTATCTCGGAGGAACCTTCAGGGAAACACAGGAGGTGGCCAGGCTGTGAAGAGGCAAGGGTGTGCCTAGCAGAAGGCGTGGCTTCTGAGAGGCCCAGAGCGTGCAGTGGTGTAGTGGGTGCAGGTTACAGGCAGCGGGGAGCAAGGGCATGGGGTCGGGGCCCTCAGGGCCTGGCAGCCTTGTCCAGAAGGCAGTATCAGCCCCAGATGTCCTTTGGCAACGCCGTTGGCCTCAGGGACCCGGGCAGGTCCCCACATTTCCTTTGGCAGGAGCCCTCTGGGCCTTGGGGCAAACTGCAGGCCAAATGGCCTACAGGATCTCGGTCACCGAAAGCCAGGACCACGGTTGCCAGGAGCTTGGCAGTTCTCACGGCCCATGGCCTGCGCGCTGCGCCCCCGGGGAGCTTGTGGGCTAAAGTGTTACTGAGAATACACAGGGATGGCGAAGGCAGCTCTCCTGGAAATGCCCACTTGGGCCCCTTCCAGACAGTGGCTTTGACTTTATTTTTTAAATTTGAGAAATAGTTCCTCTGTAACGTGGTGGCCACCTTGAGTTATGGGTAGGATGTTCTTCAGGAAACACTATCAATCCCTTTTGGAGTTGCGTAATGGATCATTAAACAGACAGGACGTTTTCTAGTGCCCAGAAAGGAAAACCGGCACGCTAGGAGCCGGGTGCGTTTAACAAGATTGAATTCTGCTGAGTCTGTGGCTGATGGGGAGTGGTGGGGGTGGGGCTTGGGGGTTGGGAGGGAGACTACTTCTGTCTACTTTTTTTTTTTTTTTTTTTTGCTCTTTGACTTACTAGGGGTATGTGTCACCAGGTCAGGAGACACAGAATTTATGAATTTTCAATGAACGAGTTTGCCCCTCCCTTCCTTTGGCTGGGGGATAGCCCTGTGCCCTGGAGCTGGGTGTCTTGATCGAGCCAGGGACTTGACCTCATAGGGTGTTTTAAAGTGGGCACTTCAGCAGTTGTTAGCCATTCACGGTGTGGTGCCACCATCACTACTAATCCCAGGACATTCCCATCACCCCAGAAAGTGACCCCATTCCCATTAAGCAGTCACCCTCCGTGACCCCTCCCTCCAGCCCCTGGCAACCACCAGTCTACTGCGTTCTGTCTCTGGATCTTCCCGTTCTGGATATTTCTTACGTGTAATGGAATCAAACAGCGTGTGGCCTTTGTGACTGCTTCGTGTCACTCGGCGTGATGTTTTCAGAGTTCATCGCTGTAGTAGTGGCACGTGTCCTCACTCCGTTCCTTATAACGGCTGAAGAACATTCCATTTATAGTTCCACCGCATTTTGTTTAATCACTTAGCACTCGATGGACACTTGGGTTGTTTCCACTTTTTTGGCTACTAGAATCCAGTTTTTTTAAAGAGAAGATGGAAACCTAAATTTTTGAAATCTGTTCATTTTTGCTCATTTCTGAGAGAGCACGCAAGCGGGGGACGGGCAGAGGGGGACAGAAGGTCTGAAGCAGGTTCCATACTGCTGGCAGCAAGCCCAATGCGGGGCTCAAACCCAAAAACCACGAGATCACAACCTGAGCCGAAGTTGGACGCCGAACCGACTGAGCCACCCAGTCGCCCTGAAATCTGTTAATTTTTAAATGTTGACAAGGAATTTAAATTTTTTTTTTTTAACATTTATTTATTTTTGAGACAGAGAGAGACAGAGCATGAACGGGGGAGGAGCAGAGAGAGAGGGAGACACAGAATCTGAAACAGGCTCCAGGCTCCGAGCTGTCGGCACAGAGCCCGACGCGGGGCTCGAACTCACGGACCGCGAGATCATGACCTGAGCCGAAGTCGGATGCTTAACCGACCGAGCCACCCAGGCGCCCCGACAAGGAATTTTAAAGTGAGAACATGATTTGGGGCTGATCAGATATATCTGCTGGTGGCCAGTGTGGTCTGCGGACTGCTAGTCGGCCATTTTCTTGCCCCTTGCCCAACCCAGGGCCCTGTCCTTGGTTCTGACGCACTTGGCATTTTAACCAGTGACTTGGGGAGAAAAGGGGACTTCAAAGCCCAGAGAGGCTCCTCCTTCCTCTGGTGTCACACGGCAAGTTAGGGGCAGGTTCAGTGCATGTGGCACCTAATCCTTTCCTGGAATCGCCATATGCCATCTTGGGCTGCTGCAGAAGCCTTCTGTGGCCGTGCGTGTCCCGGAAAAGTCACCTCAGACCGTAGCGTGGAGATAACCAGTGTTAGAATGTTAGCTTATCTGCTTCCTGTTTTTTTCTGGCTCTTATGTTTTTACATAGGTGAGGCCATATTGTATATCCGGCCTTACACATGTATATAGGTATTTCCATCTGCACTGTGTGGTATTTCCAGACATCAGAAACTCTGCACTGCACGGCTCCCGTGGGACAGTGCAGGGCTGTGGCACCGTGACACAGCCCCCGGCTGTCCCCGGAGGTGGGTTGTGCAGCTCTGAAGCTCTGCTTCCAACAGCCCTGCAGGAGATGGCCTCACACCAGCTCCTCCATGCACTGGAGCATGGATACAGCCCCTCTCTGCTTCCCTCTTCCGAGAGCCGCTCCAGAGCAAGACACGGTGTCAGACTTGCCGATTAGCCTCAGGCAGAATCCGCTAGTGTGTGTTTTCTGGGCCACCCCATTGCCCGGAAACACATTCATAAATTTGAAAGATGTAGAGAGTTCCTACCCAAGCGCTGGTAGTCGCCCCCGCCCCCGGATGAAAGGAACACTGTTTCGTAGCAAAGCCCTGCCATTCCCGGTTCTCTCCAAGCAGCACTGGGGGCGGCTTGGCCAAGCGGCCTTGGGAGGAAATGCTGAGGGCTGAGAGGAGGGCGGTCGGAGCCCGCCGGGTCAGCGGGGCACTTCCTCCTCTGTTCCAGACACACAAAGCAGCCACCTGGGATGAGAGGGGCAGACAGCCTGGTGATTCAGAAGGCCTTGGCTGGCTCAGGCCCGCTCACTGCCCGGGCCAGGACAGAGGCTGTCTTCCGCCCCAGTGGCAGCAGGTGGTGCTGCTGGTTTCCTGACGATCCCCGCCACTCAGTTCTGTGACCCCCACAATGTGACTGCCCCCCACCCCGCCCCCCCGCACATGAATATTCCTATGCGAGGCCTCGGATGAGCCAGGCCGGCGGGGGAGGGGCCCAGGGACACTTGCTCCCTATGAATGGGCCCACAGAGCGGGAGGCGGAAGCCGCTTGATCTTTCTGCCCCGAGTTCCATCCTCCTTTGCTCTCATTCACTCGCGCTTTCAACAAGCATTTATTTATTGGGTTTGTGGTGTGGCCCGGGCCCCGTCGACTACACGGAGGACAGAGCACAGAGGAGCCTTGCAGCGAATCCACTGTCCATTCATGGAGGAGGAAGACGGAGCGCCGGTCCCCAGGGGCCGCGCTGTCAGCGGGCGTAAAGGGGGGGTCTGCCCCGCCAGGCTAGCTTATGTGGGCTGTCGGCACCCATGGGAAAGCAGAGGGCACGTTTTCTGTCCCCCAGGTAGGTCTGAGGAAAGCGAGGTGCCACCGCGTGTAGCCTCCTGTGACTCCAAAAGTCAGCACGGTGCCTGGTACACACATAGGTCCCCAAGCACCACTCGCAGACTGGAAAGCCAGGAGCCCGCCATGGCTAAGCGGCTCATCCGTGGTCATCTGGATGACTGGCCAGGGATTGAACCGAGGGCGTCTTTCATCCCACGCCCAAAGCTCTCTAGGCTGTGACCGTTCTTTGTCTGCGTGCACGGCGGTGCGGGGGCAGGGAGCTCTTTCTGGACCGGAGCTTGTGGATTTTCAGCATCGTGCGTGCTGGGTTTTAAAGTTCTTGGCCGTGCTGTTTCAGCGTATTCTAAAGGGGACGCAGGGCACGTGGGAAATAACTGGGGGTCATAAGAGGCTCTCGAACAACGTTAGGGTAGAGTTGCACAGCAGCGGGGGGGGCCCCGTGTGGGAAGCCTTGCCTGTGAGCCCAGGATGACGGGGCTCAGCGTGGTGCCAGCTCACGGAGAGGGCATTGGAATGCGCGCGGTGTATATAGCCTCACGTTACCGTGTTCGTGCAAAAGGAGCTCCTCCGGAGACAGTGAAGCACTTTGTTTTCACTCTTACCGTTGCCCGTTTATCAGTTTGAGGGAAAACTGGTGTTTCGACCCTCGTTGCCCGAGCTAGGGTCTGGATGGAGGAGCAAAGCCTGATTTTGCACCTGTGTGGCAGGTGTGCAGTTGCCGAGGGGCTTGCCCGTGTGAGGCCAGGAGGGGAAGGCCCGGGGCCCAGGGCTGGAGGGGTGGCGGAGCACCCCAAGAATTGTCTCTTTGTGGGGGCCGCCTGGGTTCCCGTGAATGCCTGATCCTTCCTTTTTACATCGTGTCCAGTTGTCCGCCTCGCAAACTCCTGTGTATTCTTGGATACGCGGCTCACATATGCTGCGTGGAAAGATGTCACCTGTCCACAGCACTGCCTGCCCCGATCCCGTGGTCACCGACTGCCCGTGCCAGCCATGCTGGTTGCAGTAGGTGTGTTCTTGTTTCTTCTCAGAGGCGGGACCTGGACCCGGGCCTGGTGAATGCTGACCAAATGTGCTCAGAGCGAGGTGACTCCAAGGAGCGCCTGTGTGTGGGAGGCGAGGCTCGTCCCCGCCCGGCGTTTGTCCATTCAGGCTGTGTGTCTGGCTGGCGCTCAGATGGTGGGCCTCTGCTTCCGAGAAGGCTTGGCCAGGCACCTGAGTGCTCCAGGAGCTCGGTGGCTCTCACACATCCTGGCTGCCTATTCTAGTCACTTCTAAGCTTCTAAGAATCCAGACGCCCAGGCGCTCCCAAGAGTCTGTGCGTGTGAAGGGAAGAGGCAGTGTTAGTGTTTTACTCACATCCCTCGAGGTTCCTAAGGACAACAACACCTGAAAACCACTTCTCTGGTGGCCCCTGAGCCGCACGGCCAGTGAAGTCTTGCCAAATCTAAGGCGTTTGAAAACTCTGCGCAGCGCGTCAGAGCTTAGGGGCAGCTCTTATCTGTGTGTGTTTCTAACACCCCGAATTGTCCAGAAGTGGTCACTGAACTCCAGTGTTCAAAGATGCCTCACCGGAGGGAGTTAGTGTGGAAACTGCAAAGTCCCTTCCGGCCCCGGGGTTCTATAGCTCCCTTGATCCTTCGCCGCTTCCCTCCAGCCCCCAATTAGTTGTCGAGCATCTTTTGCGCGTGAGGCTCAGTTCTGAGCGCGGGGCAGGAGCGGCGTGGGCCAGGTAGACCCGGCCGCTGTTCCGTGGAACACGCGCTCCAGCTGGGGAGGCGCATTGTCACGTGAGCTAGCGCAGGGGTGAGTTCCTTGTGAGGGGTGAGGGGCTGGGCTTAGAGTGGGTGGCTGAGGGATGAGGTGTTGTGGAGGCTGCAGGGTAGGGGTCGGGCCTTCTCAGCAAGCACCTCCCACCCCTCCAGACACACAGCGGCGGGAGATGACCTTGCAGACAGCTCCGGTAGAGACGGGTGGCTCTGTCTTCACACCAGCTGGACACCGTGGCTCAGACATTATCACCAAGACCCGGACTTCTTTGCGCAGCCCGAGCCTGTGGGCCCTTCCCCTCTGGCCTCCGGCCTCAGAAGCCCCGGGTCCTGCCGCCTTGGGGGCTACCTCATGTTCTCAGTCCACAGCCCAGGGGATAGGGAGGATTTCTCTGTAGCTCCTCTGCCATCCAGGGGTTTGGGAGTGGGGGGCTTGGGACCGGGGTACTTTGCAGGTTCACGTCAGCTGGTGGAAACCCTCCCCGGTTGCCACAGCAAGGTCAATCCGCCTCGGACTGGGACTGGGAGTAAGCGGGGATGGGGGGGGTGGGTAATTCTCCCAAGGAAGTCAGGGTATCCTTCAGGGAAACAGGGCAGGAGTGCTGGAAAGTGGCCAGGGGTCTCCTGATGGAGGCGAGCGGCTGGAACGGGCAGCAGCTCTCACACACAGTGCCCGAGGTGGTCAGGTCTGCAGGGGCAGGAGCGTGAGCCTCCCGGTCCGTGTCCTCCTGGCGCAGGTGAGCTGGGGGGTGTAGACCGGTCTCCTGACGAGCTCGTTCAGTTCTCGTGGTTGCTGGTGAGCAAGGGGAGGCTGAAGAAAGGGTGTCAAGATTCCCGTGCTCTGGGGCTCCTGGGTGGCTCAGTCCATTAAGTGTCCGACTTCGACTCAGGTCGTGATCTCACGGTTTGTGAGTTCGAGCCCCACATCGGGCTCTGTGCCGACAGCTCAGAGCCTGGAGCCTGCTTCGGATTCTGTGTCTCCCTCTCTCTCTGTCCCTCCCCACTTGTGCTCTGTCTCTCAAAAATAAATAAACATTAAAAAAATTAAAAAAAAAAAAAAAAAAGATTCCCTTGCTCACAGGGAGCCGGAGCAGTCTGTCAGTCTCTCCCTGACACTTTCTACCACATGGCCCCCTCTAGTCAAGGTGGAGAACCAAGGCCCCGTGAGGTGCTGTGTTGGGGACAGAGCAAGGACCCATCCCCACTGTGATCCCAGCCAGGACCAGTGTCCTGCTAAGCGCCTCGTCACCTCGTTTGGCAGAAGTGGGCCTGGGGAGAGCTGTCACAGTCACAGGGAGGTGGCTCTGTGTGTGCTTCTGGGAAGACCTGGAAGGAAAGGTCAGAGCAGCTTCTGGAGGCAGGTGGGTGTTTCTGGAGGCCTCTGGAGGGTGTGGGTTTGGGGGAAGCAGCAGGAGAGGTCCCAGGTCCACACAGGAGTTGACAGGCTCGGGTGTCCAAGTGGTGGTGGGAGTGAACCTTGCAGGTCCGTCTGCCTTGGCCCGTGCCCAGCCATGCACGCTGCTGCTGGGGCTGTTAAGAGGGGCCTGGGAATGGGGCCCAGGGAGGCAAGTCCTCTGGGCTCCAGAGGCGAGTCCTCTGGAGGCCTGGGGGACATTCCCTGGTCTTCTCTGACACTGGCAGTCACCACCCTTCCTGCTGCCCTCTCTGAACCTCAGAGCTCTGCCAGATTGTCGCAGGAGCCACCCGCACACCTGCAGCGGGGAGGAGCGTGACGGGGGTCACAGCCCAGGGAGACTCTTAGGCAAAGGAGTAGTTATGGTGCTAAACGATAGGTGCTCTAAAGGAAAGCTGAGTGATTCCAGAGGAGTTAGTGAGGGCAAGCGGGGAGGGGAGAGGCGGAGGGACTCGAAGGCCCAGAGGCAGCAGGCGGTTTACGTGCCCTATTGTGTGTCTGGGGGTGCTGGGGAGGTCAGTGTGGCTGGGGAAGCACAGGCAGAATGAGGACATCTAACACACATCTCTTTGGAGTTCCAGAAGAGTTTATGCTTGAAAAGATAATGATTGATGGTTTTTAAGTTTGTGGCAAGGTGCTACTTCTCAGATCCAGGAAGCCTAGTGAATCGTAAGCAGGATAAAGTAAAAGAAATCCCCACCTGGGCACATTGGCAGGAGACTGGAGAACACCACAGGAAGGGAACATCTTTTAGTTTTTATTTTAATGTTTCATTATTTTATTTTTGAGAGAGAGAGAGAGAGAGAGAGAACGCCGGTGGTGGAGGCAGAGAGTGGGGGAGAGAGAATCCCAAGCAGGCTCCCCACTCAGTATGGAGTCCAACACGGGGCTTGAACCCCCGAACCGTGAGCTCATGACCTGAGCCGAAATCGAGAGTCGGACATTCAACTGACTGAGCCGCCCAGGCGCCCCTAAGGAAGAGAACGTCTTAAATAAACCCAAGGGAGCATTTGCACCACTGAAAAGAGACGGCAGTCAAGCGGACGGCTGACTTCTCAACGAGGATGGCCATTGCTGGCAAGCAGTGGAATAAGGTCTTAGGTGCGCTGGAAGAAACACCATCAACCTTGAATTCCCTTCCTAGGGAAACCTCTTTCTTGCCAGAATGATGGTAAAATACATTTTGAGACACCAGCGAAACATCTGTTACCCTCCGGAATTCTGGATTCATTGAAGGTATTCCTCAGGAGCAAAGGTGAAATAGTGACATTTGCAGGCCGCAGAAATGTCCCAGCTTCCCATTGTGACTTGGTCTTTCTGGTTATTTTGGCTCCAGCCAGGAGCCCTCCAAGGAACCCGGCCAGAGTCGCCTCAGCTGAGCAAGAGATTCTCCCAGTGCTGTGGTCACTTAAGAGATCCCAAGGGTTTCAGGAATTCGGGACCAGGAGCCGAGGGTGCAGAGACCAATATGTATATTTCATATCATTTCACAAAAAGTAGTAAAAATGTAACAGGATTTGAGCGGCACAGTTCATAAGCCTGCGGATTTGTTGTTCTCAGTGACAGGAGCACACGCATTATTTTCAGTCCCCTTCAGAATACTTAGCAAAGACTTGATCCTGTGCTAGGCAAAAAAAAAAAAAAAAAGGCCTGCCTCAGCACATTTCTGGAAACCGGGATCACCTAGAACACACATTCTGACTACAACATCCTCAGCAACAAAAGGAAGACTAGAGAAACTCCATATGCTTGACATTTGAAAAACTCCTCTGAATTCTTGAGTCAAAGAAGAAATTCTAATGAGAATCAAAACACTTAAAACCAACTAGTAAGGTAAATATTTTTATCCCAGAATTTGTGGGGCCACTAAAGCAATAGTGAGGGGGGAACTGGTAGCTTTCACTGTTTACAGAATAATGTGACACCGAAAGTGGAAGAAATGAAGTAAGGATAAGAACAGAAATGAGTGCATTAGAAAACAAACACACGGGACAGTCATCGCTGACCGAAAAGAGCAACAAATAAAACAGATCTCTGGCAAGAATAATTTTAAAAAATAAGGAGGAGGGGCGCCTGGGTGGCTCAGTCAGTTAAGCGTCTGACTCTTGATTTCGGCTTAGGTCATGATCTGTGGTTTGTGGGTTCAAACCCCACACTGGACTCTATGCTGACAATGCGCACCTGCTTGGGATTCCCATTCTCTCTCTCTCTCTCTCTCTCTCTCTCTCTCTCTCTCTCTCTCTCTGAGACCCTCCCTTGCTCAAGCTCACTCTCTCTAAAGAAATAAACTTAAAAAAATTTTTTTTTTAAATAAGGAGGAAAGACGCAGGCGTTATTAGGAATGAAACAGGGGGACATAACTGCCCACACTGCCAAGGTTTCACACGGAGTCAGAGGCTGTTTGATCAGCTCTGTGCTTTCAATCTGAAAACTTAAAGTGGATAAATTTAGAAGGAAAACTTAGCAGAGCTGACCGGAGATCAGTAGGAAATCTGTAAATAGGGGTAGTGCTATATCATCATTAAAGGCATCGAGTCAGGACTTAAAAATCCTCCCCACCCTACAATCCACCCGGAGGGCTTTCCTGGCAGATTGTAACACCACTCTGGAAACAATTCCACCTTTATACAAACTCCTTCAGAGGGTAGGAAAATAGGGAGTACCCTGCTATTTTATGAGACTAGCATAACCTTAGCATCAAAAGCAGACAGGACATACAGTGTGAGAACAGACCTGTCAGGCCACTCCCGCTCAGGAATACAGATGCAAAAAGCAGATAGTTGCTAAACCAACATGAAAAATATAAAAAATGATAGAGTACATCAGGAGAAAGTTTGCAAGGACCCCGTCCTTAGAAAACGTATACATACGTGTACCAAGTCACAGACGAGAAGGGGAAAATCATGCTATCATCTTAATTTTAAAACTGATAAAATTCATCAGCCATTCACTGTGAAAGTCTTAGCAAACTTGGAATAATGAGGAGCTTCCAGAGCCTGATTAAGGGCTTCTAGAAGGAAAGAAACCTATAAATGGTAAGTGATACCATTTAATGTAAAACGTTGAAAATCGATCCCGTAAGAGCAAGACAGGGACACTGGCTGCCCACACTCGTGCTTTATGTTGACGCTGATGGTCCCAACCAGCACAGTGAGGCGGTAAAAGGAAAGAAAAAGGATGAAGGCTGGGAAGAATTAGGCCATCGTCACTTGCAAGAGATGTGCACACAGAATAAAAAGGAAATGTGTACATAGAAAAAAAAGACCTTTGAGGTGTAGGGAAGGCTTTCCTAGTCATCACAAAAAGCACAAATTACAAAAGAAAATACCGATAGGTTTCTCCCCATTAAACTTCAGAACATCTCTGTTCATCAAAAGATACCTTAAGGGGGCGCCTGGGTGGCTCAGTCGGTTGAGTGTCTGACTTCTGCTCAGGACACGATCTCGCGGTCCGTGAGTTCGAGCCCCACGTCAGGCTCTGTGCTGACAGCTCGGAGCCTGGAGCCTGCTTCAGATTCTGTGTCTCCCTCTCTCTCTGCCCCTCCCCTGCTCATTCTCTGCCTCTCTCTCTGTCAAAAATAAACATTTAAAAAAAAAAAAAGATACCTTAAGGAGAGTGAAAAGAAAAGCCACAAATTGGGAGGTAACATTAATGGAACATTATGAACATTAATGCAGGGAACATTAATGAGATTATGGGGCAGTTCCCAGAGCACCAGGACTTGCACCCACACAGCATAAGGCATGACTGTGGAGGCCACACGGGCATCACTCGGTGAAGGGGAAGGAGCTTCGACCGAGGGCCTCACACGTATGAGCGCACTTGGGGATGAGAACCAAAGCAAAACCTAGCCAGTGCCTTCAGCGGACCAATCACATGTGGGCACCCCCCGCCCCGCCACGGAGCGGAATATTATACAACCGTAAAAAGGAACACGTTTCCACTGCACGTCAACGCAGGTGAAATCTCCCAAATAAAATGTGGCGTGCGTGAATAGAGCAGGCCGTACAGGATGTGTACATTTATATATAGGTAAGAAAGGCACAGCTGATCGATAGGTTGTGTAAGGCTGCCTCTATGGGTAGAGGGGAAGTCGAAGGAAGGGCTAACACGAAATTGATGAGGATTGGGGTGGGGCCACCATTGCGGGGGGCACTTCTCCCTGAAAGGCAGCAGTGGCTTTTAGTTTGTTTTTACTTTTTCGCATGTTTGTTTTTGAGGGAGAGACAGAGCACAAGCGGGGGAGGGGCAGAGACAGAGACAGAGACAGGATCTGAAGCTGACTCTAGGCTCCGAGCTGTCAGCACAGAGCCTAATGCGGGGCTCGAACTCACAGACCCCGAGATCATGACCTGAGCTGATGATGCCAGACACTTAACCGATTGGGCCACCCAGGCTGACAGCCAAGCTGTGGCTTTTAAACATTGTTGTGACTCCATCAGAAGCTACAGGTGCATGTTGTGTGTCCGTGCTTACGCGTGAGAAACGCCCCGTATCTGTGTGTGACCGAGGTGAAGGACTGGTACAACAGGATCGACCCCTTATATTAGGTGCATTCTCTTTTACTCTTTTGAAAACCGGTTGTGACCCACTAAGTTGATTTGCCACTGACGGTTTGAAAACATTTTATTGCCTAGGTACATAGGCATTTGCTTCTGATTCCTTTTCACATACACCTCTGTTTTATTCACCCTCTGTCAAAAGCAGAAACCACTCAAAGCAAGTGGGGACGGGATGCTGCCAGGGCCTGTGGCTGGAGCAGCAGATGGGCAGGCTCGTTCCTTGGAGGAAGCCTGTGGACTCCGGGGAGACGGGCTCGAACTTAGCTCGGGAGGCTCCTCGCGAGACCGTGTATGGCGGGGACTTTGGAAAGGTTCTCCGCGGTTTCTTGTCTGGTCCCTTCCCAGCAGGCCAGGCCCAGTGCACTCCCCGGGGTGGGCACCCCCGATGGCTGTCGGCCCTGGCCTTCAGCTCTGTCCAGCTTTGCTGGCGTGGGACAGCACCCTTTGGGTGACTGCCTGTCTTGACATGGGGCCCAGCGTCCTCTCCTTTCTCTCCCCAGCCGCCCAGTGCTCTCCGAGGATGTATCTGAGCCTACCCTGCCTTTCCACAGGTGCCAAGCCAGCTGCCCCCGTCGACCCGTGGGGAGTGCCCACCGGAGCCAGCATACCCTCCGTCTCCAAGGGCTCGGACCCCTGGGCAGCCCCACAGCAGCAGGCCCCCAGTGCTGGGAAAACAGCCGACGCCTGGGCCGCAGCCTCGGCCGCCAAGCCTGTTTCGGCCACTGGTGAGACCTCCCTCTGCCCAGGCTCCGAGGGCCCCTTTGGGCCCCATGCCTTCCCCTCTTCTGGCTCTGTGGCGTGGGATCTGTGGGTTTGCCTACATTTGCTGCTGCTACCCCATCACCTGCAGCCTTTGTCCCCAGTCTCCCGATGCCACAAGCCCACCGTGAAGGGTGAGCTCACAGGTCTTCTGGGCACCGCGCCTCTGTCCAGAGGGAGCTTCCCGAGGGGGTCTGGGCAGGCTACCCTCTGGGCGCTCCTTCCAGTAGCTTCCTACAGGCTCTATCCAAGTCTCGAAACCTAGCTCCCAAGTACCTTCTTCAGTCTGGGGTTGGGGCAGGCGGGAGCAGTCGCAGGCAGGCGCCCCCACACCGTGTCCTGGGAGGCCAGGATCCTCGGCCTGGCCCCCTCCCAGACCACCAGGTGACCCTGAGCCCCGTGCGATGGGGTAGACCTCTCCCCTCCTGCTCCCAGCACACCCCTGGGTTGTAGACTGGACGGCAGAATCGCGGGGTCATGTTGATGTGCCCACAGTCACCGGCCTCTTATGTTCACCCAGGGGCCTTTGATCTCTTCAGTAATTTGAATGGTACAATTAAAGATGACTTTTCTGAATTTGACAACCTCCGAACTTCAAAAAGAACAGGTATGTGAAAGATGGTAGTCGTTTCCATAACGTCTGTGCCTTTGACCAGCCCAGTTGTTGCAGAAATAATCGGCTTTCAAGACCTATCGACTTCCTGCATTTGGTTGTGTTTTGGTCTCGGGAGCTGTAAGTGGCCGATTGCAGGAATTCACACATTGGCAGTGAAAAGTCATGCGGTTGGGTTTTTCTTTCACCCCGTCCTGGTGTCGGGCCTGGGTTTCCTGTCTCATTCACCTCTCTGCCTCGGCCCCGCCCCCAAACCCCAGAGGCTGCCTGCACGAGCCCCAGCCCAGCATGGGCCCCCCCCCCGCTGTCCAGCCTGAGCCACTATGACTGTCTTCTTTCCTCCCGAGTCCCCACTCCCCAAGCTGCCCCTTTGGCAGACAGCCTGAGCTCTGGGCCTGGACACGGTGTCTCTGCCCGACTTCGTCACCCCCGTTGTGGCTCCCACCCAGTGCCTGTCAGAGGCCCAGGCCCAGTGCCCCCGGGGCTGGCGGGGCATCAGGGCAGGTAGGGTACAGAGAGACCGGACCAGGGGGAGGGGGCCGAGGCCAGAGGCCAGGGACAGAGCCAGGCTGTCTCTGTCCGTCTCCGGCCACGCCTCCCAGCTACATAGAGCAACTTCTCTCCTTTCTCTTTCCTCTCTCAGCTTCTCCCCGTGCCCTCCCCATTCTCCATTTGCCCCCCACCCCCACCCCCTTCCTCCCACCCCTTCCCCCAGCTACAGCTACAGGCCTGGCTGGCCCTGGTCTAAGGTACGAGCAGCCTGGTGCCCCGGGTCACCCCTCGGGCCCCCTCTCAGCTCAGGGGACCAGAGGCCACTTAGAACGTGCTGCTTCTTGGGGTCTTTCTTTCGCTGCGTTAAAAAAACAAAATGCCATGCGTGTCCTCTGCGGGCCAACTTACAACCTAACTGTCCTGGCCCACCCACGCGTGCCTCAGCGAGAAGGCGGTGTGGCTTCTTTGTGCGGACATCGTTCCGTGGACTTGCAAAATAGGTACCCCCAATTCTAGAGCTATTTCCACTGCAGAAAATTTGGGAAAGTTTGTGGAAGGAAATGAAAATCATCTGTAATCCTTCCACCCACCCCAGCCGCTGTGTATGTTTTCTGGGCTCTGTGTATACGGTCTTTTTTGTTCAGCTCATACTGTCCGATAGAGTTGGGTCCTCCCCCGTCTCCTCCTTTACAGAAGAACAACGGATTGAAAAATGGAAACATTTTTCTCAGGACATAAAAAAAAAGACTTCAGCAACTATTCCATCGCTGTGTAATATTCTCCTTGCGTTGCTCAGCGGTAATTTATTTGATCTGTAACTTTTGGGAGGACATTTTAGGTTGATTCCAGGTTTCGCTCAAGTAAATAATGCTGCTGTGAACAGCCTGGTGCTTACATCCCTGTTCACATTTCGCATTATTTCCCAAGACTGGATTCCTAGAAATGGGATTACCGAGTGGAGAGTATGACCATTTTTAAGAACCCTTAACCCCATTGCCGCGTTGCATCTTGGCCAAGCACACTGCGTTCCCACCAGCCTGTCTCAGTACACCCTCTGTTGGCTGAATTTTTGAAAATAATTTGCTTTCTTCTCCATCAAGAAATTCACGTTCATTGTAGAAAATGGACAGTGAACACACACCAAAAAGTAAGCTGCTCGTGCCCAGCCAGCAACCTGAAGGAGCACCCCGGTATTTTGGGGGGGGGTAATCATGCTGTCTGCGTTGTCTTGTCACCTGCTTGTCTTCACGTAATGTTGTGATACGGCTCTTCCCTCATCATCGCGTCTTCTGTCCCTGCGCTCTGGGTTTGGTTACGTGAACCGGGGGTCCTGGGAGCTGCCCCTGTGGCCGACTGTCCCCGGTCGGGTCTGTTGGAAACGGCCCTGCACCGAACATCCCGTCTTCTGCGTGGCCACGCGGGGTGCCCCCCGGAATGCCTGTGTCTCGCTTGGGACTCTCCTGGGGTTGGCGTCTCGGGGCCCCACCCTCCGCTCTCACCGTGCCCGCGTGTGTCCCTATCTTGCAGCTGAGGCGGTGGCCTCTCCACCGTCCCAAAACAACGGAACTACAAGCCCCGACCCCTTTGAGTCTCAGCCCCTGACCGCCGCCTCGAGCAAGCCCAGCAGCTCCCGGAAAACCCCCGAGTCCTTCCTGGGCCCCAACGCGGCCCTGGTGAACCTGGACTCGCTGGTGACCAGGCCAGCCCCGCCGGCCCAGTCCCTCAACCCGTTCCTGGCACCAGGTATGCGCACCTCCCGGCTCCCCCCCCCCCCCCCACCGGTCGTCCGCCCTTCCTGAGAACGGGTTTGGGGCAGGCCTCGGGCCCTGACCTCTCCTCCATCCCTCGGGGGGCGCTTCCTGCCGTGTCCCACACGGTGGTGCCAGATGCTCAGAGGCATGGCCGCAATTGCTGGGCTTCAGCGGGCAGGGGTGTGAACGCCAGTGTGCAGTGGTGGGGTGGGGGCTGGAAGACAGCCCCTCTCCTCAGGTAGACCGAGACCCCTGAGCGGAAGCTGTCCCTGACGCGGTGCCCTTGGCCAGGGAGACCCTCCGGCAAGCACCGCCTCCTGGCCGGGCGAGGGCAGTGGTGGGGTGAGGAGGGGCCGGAGTTTGCTGCCCAGCTTTCCACTCTCTGGGGGCCACTTTCCAGGGACCCATGGACCCTCACTTCAGCCCCGCGAGGGGCTGGATTCTGCCTTTCCAGGGCTCGGAACCCCACCTTCCCATCCCTGTGTGCGTCCTCCCTGCCGGCAGGCTCCTTCTAAAGGCCCGCTCTCCACCCTCAAAGGCTCCGTGTGGACAAGCCCCCAGCCCTTGCTTTAGCGTCCAGGGCTGCTGTGGCCGGCTTGGCCCTGCCTTCTCTGCCCCTGCACTCACACCCTCAGCTGCCCCGAGCCCCTCTGCTTTCCCTGCCCGGAGCGCCCTCTCTCCGGTGGGAGATCACAGTCCTTCTCGGCACCCAGCCCAGATAACCCTCTCCCTCCGGGGACCGACGCCCCCGAGATTTCCCAGCAAGGCCTTGGGAGCCCCAAGGGCCGGGATGTTATCACATTCAGGGCGTTCAGTCTGAAGCGCACCGCAAGACAGATCTGAAGCCCTGGGCCGCGGCCCCTCATAGAACCCTGCAGAAAAGAGGGACCCCAGGACTTAGAAGGGTTGAGGGTGGGGACCCTGGGGCAGAAGTGGGGTGTGTGGAGGGCCTGGTCCTGCCCAACCCTGTGATGGGCAAGGACGTGGTTGCTCCTTGCTCCCTGTGCAGGATGAGAACCCAGTGTCTAAGCCAGGCTGGCCTTCCCCCCCCCTCCCCCCGGTGGCCCGCCATCCCTCCCCCCACCACTCACCCGGCGGCGCCCCGCCATCCCTCCTCAGGGGGCTTCTGCTACCTCTAAGGTGGCCCTGCTCCAGCAGGGCTGATCTGCAGGGTTACCAGGGGCTGGTGCGGGGACGCTGGCTGTGTCCTCAGCAGGGCGTGTGTCTCCCCAGGGTGGGGCAGAGAGCGGGCAGGGCAGCGTCTCCTGGTGGTGACCTGTGGGGGTGCCCTCAGCAGGCAGCCTTCGTGCTCTGGGGCTGGGCTGCTTTGGAGACTCAGTGCTGGCAGCTCTCGCGTTTTTGGCAGAACATCAACGGACATTTTTGCTGAAAGCTGGGGAAAGGTTTTATGACGTATGATAAATTCTGGACATGCTGGGTAAGACATGGCTGCATGCACTTCTTGACTGCGGGGCTTCTCAGAGCCTTTATCATGCCAGCCCTTGGGTCCCAGGGCCCAGCATGGGGACTGCCACCCTCCAGCAGCAGTTCCCAGCTCCCCCTCTGCCCTCCTCATTCCCGGCCCCCCGTGGTCACGGAGCGTGGCACGCGGAACACGGGAGCAGTGCCGGCTGTTCGTCGTGAGGGAGCCCCACGAGCTGGGCACGTTGCTGGCACTGCCCCATTCAGGCTTTGGGACTCTGGATGAGTCCCTTGGCCTCTCACAGCCTCGGTCTCCTCACGCGGACACCGGAGACCCAGCCGGCAGATGCGTGTGCGCGTGCAGAATAGCGTGTGCGAAACAGCGGGCGCCGGGAAGGGCTGTTCCCAGAGGGGTGGACTGCGGAGAGCACGTGCTCCCGGTGGCCGCCAGCTTCCGGCCCTTGGACCTGGGGATGGATGTTGTCCTGACGAGGGCCGCTGTCCCTCCTGCTCTCTCCTCAGGTGCAGCCGCAGCCTCGGCCCCTGTCAACCCCTTCCAGGTGAACCAGCCCCAGCCGCTGACGCTGAACCAGCTGCGGGGGAGCCCAGTCCTGGGGACCAGCACGTCCTTTGGGCCGAGCCCGGGGGTGGAGCCCGTGGCTGTGGCCTCCATGACCTCCACAGCCCCGCACCCAGCTCTGGGGGGCAGCGGTTCCTCCCTGACGCCACTGGGCCCCGCCACGATGAACATGGGGGGCAGTGTGGGCATCCCCCCGTCGGCAGCTCAGGCCGCCGGCACAACCAACCCTTTCCTCCTCTAGTGCCCGGGCCTGGGACCCACCACAGAGCGAATGCCCAGAGCACCTGTGCCTGAGGACGCCCAGCAGGGACTCGATTGCAGAAGGGGGGGGTGGGTGTTAGGGCTTTCCACTTCCGGCTTCCTGATAAAAGGGTTGCCTCTACGGCCCCGATCCTCAGACTCGAGCGGCGGCCGGCCTGCTAGACGTCAGACCCGGCATGCGGGTCTCCGCGCCTTCTGAGGCCGCCGCTCGCCCGTCCCTGGCCTGTAGCCCGACCCTGCCCGGTCGCCTCCCCGCGTCCCCCCCCACCCCCCACCCCGAGCGTGAGGTCCCGGCTCCTGTGGAGATTGGCCAGCTCTCTGGGGCCTTGGACGAGGGGGCGGGAATTGTCCGTGTCGCCCTTGCCCTGAACCTCAGCCCGAGGGCCTCTGGGACGCTGCCTGGCCCGGGCCTTGGGACAGCCACCGTGTCTTTGCCCCTGACCTCCAGCCCTAGCAGGACCCAGGCAGTCCCAGGTGTGGACGGAATGAAGCACCAGCTCCATGAAACGCTCACCTTTTGGGGACGTGGTTGTGCATATTTTATTTTCCTTTGACTCGTGTGTGAGTTCAAAGTCACCACCACCACCGTGGAACAACTCGAATTAAATCCACTAGAGCAAGCTTTAAACTAATCTGAGCATAACCCCGCCACGTGGCTCTATGCTTGTACACGTTTGCACATATTTTGTTTAGTACAGTTTCATATTTGAGTTTGCAGAATTATCTAATAGTCTTTTTTTGGCTAATATTTTTATAACGTGGTTCTTATTTAACTGTCTAGTTTTGATAGAATTTACCAGGTCTGGCTCAATTAAGATATTGGCACGTGTCATGTTAGTGGTTTAAATGCTCTTATTTATGGTTTTAACTCTAAGAAAATTTAAATAGGAAGAGACAAAAAAAAAATGCCTTATGGAAAAACTAAAGCAGATTCTTTATAGGGAAAAATATGGGAATTTGATTACACATAAAAGATGATGTTTATTTAAAAAAAACAAAACCTACAACAGCAACAACGACAACATCCCAGCCTCCAGTTGCCTTTTCCTTTCTTTCACTCCCTTTTTTTGGTGACTTCCCAAACTGATTGATTTGTAGCCGTTTGGGCTAGATCCTGAGAGAGGCTATTTTTCTTACCAATACACCACCGTCAAGAAAGTTAAAGAAAAAAAAAAATCCAATGTATGAATGTGACTCACCAGTTTGTATCGGCTAATTCCCTTTTGTAACTGAAGGCACGCGCAGATCGACAAAGGACTTCCGTTGGCAGTGGAAATCTGAAACGGAAGAGGCGTCTTGAACCTTGTGTCTGTGATCTCCTCTGTCTTAATCCGCACTCAGGGTGAAGATGGGGACGGCGTGGAGATGGCGGGTGTCTGGGGGTGCCCGTGGCTCCCTGGGGACAGCCTCCGGGCCCAGAGGGGTGAGGGACCGGGGCTGGCCCTGACCCACCCGGCTGCGAACCCCAGACACACACACTGCAGACTTAAAAATAATCATCTCTTATTTTGGAGAGGAGGGGGAAAAAAAAAGTCCTTCTCACACGATAGATTTTTAACAAACGTGCACTAATCTCACCCCCCCCCACCTCCTGCTTCCCCCCGCCCCCCACCACTGTAAGAAAAGTATGAAGTCATGAAATAAAGACCAGAAAGGATGCGCTTCTCCCCAGGGAAGGGACCGCGCCCCCCCCCCCCCCCCCCCCAATCCCGCGTCTGGTCAGCCTGCCTGGCGGGCGTTCCGGTCTTCCTTTCCGCCCTGGACTTTTCGACCCCGACCCCAAGGGCAGCGGACCCCGCCCCCGGCCATCCTCCGCCCCCTCGCTGGTTCCAGGAGGAGATGTGACCCTGAGCACCGCCCTGAGAGCCGTAAGATGCCCGGTGGCGAGCGGGCGGAGTCAGAACTGCCTTCTCAGGCCACTCCTGTTTGCTATTTTTACAAGCTCACCGTGCTGCTCCGAGAGGCCGTCCTCCGGCCCCAGGAGCCACCGCCTGAGCTCCTAACCGGCCACACCTCGGCCAGAGCCGGAGGCCCGGGGCTGGACCACGGGCCCCGGCGGCGTCTGGCCTCTTCCGACCTGGGGGAGGGGCCTCTGCAGGCCGCTTCCCCAGGGAGGTGCTTTCACTCGTATGGTGCGAGCCCGGACCCCGTCACAGGCCAGCAGACCAAACCTGACTACTTGGCCAGTGATTCTTGGTCACAGCCAAGACCCCTTCCTGACGTGACTTTGAGGCCCCCACATGGTAGCCACTGGGCCACCGAGGCCCCAGGAGACCCCCGTCCCTCCCCGCCTCCCGGCCCAGGCCCGTCCCAGGCGCCTCGTCCCTGTTGCCTGCTGCACTGATCATGAAGCCACCGGCCTCTGCCACACGTGTAACACACATGCCCTCACGCCCCCTCCCGATGGGCACCGTGGTAGGGGTGTCACCCAGCCCTTTTCTCAGTCCCAGGGGCCGGTGGCTGGTTTTGAACTTGTGTTGACTATTGATACTTATTTACTGTACAAATATAATTTATCATTTGTATCATGATGCGGTTTCTGGCTGTGTCCTTCCCTCACCCCCATCTGCACGTCAGTCCCGCCACGCAGGAGAGGGGTGGGCAGGAGCAGGGGGAACGGTGGCGAGGTGCATGCCCCGTGGTGGGCATGCGGCTTGGCTTCCCTCCCCTCCCGTGAGGGCCCCTCGCCCCAAGCTCTGCCCCGGGGCAGCCCTGCACACGCACCTCTCGGCCGCACCTCTCGGCCGAAGACCTGGCCTGGCGTCCGCTCCGGGAGCAGGACTCAGCAGGGACCCTGGGGAGGGTTTGCCTGAGTCCAGAGCAGCTGGGAGCGCCCCTCTGCCAGGGTGCCCTGGGTTACGCCGCGTCGAAAGCCACCTGTCCGTGGCATGACAACCCGCTTACTTCTTACAGAGTCCAGTGCCTGGTTGGTCGGGCGGCTCTCCAAGCAGTGATCGGGGACCCCAGCTGCTCCTTCTCGCGACACCGCCACCTTCGACACACGTGGCCCTGAGGTCTGCGGGGAAGGCAGTGAGCGAGCAGAGCGAGGAGTGTGAGGTTTCACGAGGGCCACGTCTGGCGGTGGCTTCTCCCCGAACCCTCGCCAGCACCGGCCCCAGGGCTCCAGCTAGGAGCAGGGAAAGGGGGAAATGCAGGCTTCCTTTGTGCCCTGGGGGACGGGATGTGAGTTGGGTTAACGCGGCTGGTCTCTGTCACAGCAGGCCTTGTGGCCGCCAAATGCAGATTTCATCCTTCTGCACATAGAGTGTACCCCTACCCCCGAGGGCGGCATCCTAGGGTCGCACACAGAACCACCAGAGAGCGTATGTGGGGGTAATTTGTTACACGGCAGTAGAGAACAAGCACACACAAAATTCTGCCCTATTTCCTTGCTGTCTTACCCTCATATTGTTCCGACTTCCTGCAGCCCCTGTTGAGGCCATTTGGGATAACGGGAGGAGCGTCACCCCCTAAACCTGATACTTCCCGGGAGGCTACTTGTTCCGATGAGAAGTTTTACTAGGACTTTAGTGTCCCAACCAGTTTTGTTTCTTCCCTCTTCCCGTCTGTTTCTTATCTGTTCCCCCAAGTCCCATCGGCTTCTAGAAACCAATTCCTTTTCCAACCTCTCCATGCCCCCAAAGTTCTGGATTCGTCGTTTCTGTCATTCAGCTTTCCTGAGCTCACCGCTTCACTGTGCTAGCTTTCCAAGTGCAAGGATCGCTCAAGGGAGGTTTGAAATGGGTCGGGCCTATAAGTGGTGAACGAACATCTTTCAAACCTACGTTTCTTTGGCCAGAACAACTCACAGGGACCCACCTGTGTACCACGGGGCCCTGGGACAACGCAGTCTTCTTGTGAGCCCAGGAGAAAAAGGAGATGTTCTAGTGAGCACACAGCTTTCTCACGGTGGAGGACAGAGGGAACAGCGAGGGGTGACCTCGGGGCCATCCCCTTTGACTGTTCTTTGTGTGGATGGTCACAGATCTCCACCCTGCTTCCCCAGTTCCCAGGCACAGAATACCCTCAGCCTCTGAAGTTTCTAGCATTCTCCTGCCCTGACTGGGAAGAGGCACGAGGCAGCTTTCTGAGGAGATGGTCACATTCTACACCTTGACAAGGAGGATGAAGGGTACGCATTGGTCGAAACTCCGCGCGTGCGTGAAAATTAAGATTTCTGCATTTCATTGCACGTAAATGTCCCCTCAAAAGAAATGGCACCTGAAAAACAAGTACCGATCCCTAGTTAAGGAGAGGCGTGCTGACATGTTGCAGAAGGAGGTGTAGTGATGTCTGAGGTCTATTTTGCACTAAAACTTGGACGGATGGAAGGGGGGAGGCGAACGCAAGGGTGGGGAGATGGCGACAGGAGTCTAGGTGGCTAATATGCAGCCGGCCATTCACTGGGACGTTCCAGCTTTTTCCATGTTTAAACATGTTAATAAGAAAATGTTGATAAATTAAAAAACTGCAAAACGGAGGCACCTGGGTGGCTCAGTCAGTTGAGCATCCGACTTCAGCTCCGGTCACGATCTCACAGCTCGTGAGTTCGAGCCCCGCGTCGGGCTCTGTGCTGACAGCTCGGACTCTGGAGCCTGCTTCGGATTCTGTGTCTCCCTCTCTCTCTGCCCCTCCCCTGCTCATGCTCTCTCTCTCTCTCTCTCAAAAATAAACATTAAAAAAATTTTTTTAACTGCAAAATGGAAGAGGACGAGAGGAGGGTGAAGCACGCTACGTCATCGGTGCTGGCACGCTGGGCCTGATGGGAGGGGTTCGGCCCCTCAGAGCTGCAGGAAGGTGAGGAGGAGAGAGGAGAGGCATGTGGAGGGCCCGGGTTTCATTGGGTGCAGCTGTTCGCAAGCCAAGAGCCGCGTGGAGCTCGAACTCACAAACCCCAAGATGAGGAGTCCCATGCTCTGACTGAGCCACCCAGGCGCCGTCTTGGATCATTTCCTTCTCCTCGTGAGCCCTGCAGCTGAGAGTGAGGGCTCCTGGAGGCTGGAAGAGGGACAAAGACGTGGAGGAGTTTTCTCTGAGATGCCGGCAGAGCTGGGGGGGGAGAGCGGGGTCCGCCTGCAGCCGCGAGGCAGCCCTGGCCGCGGACCGAGCCTGGCAGTCCTGTCCTGGCCTCTGTGACCATGCCCCGGCCCCGCAGCACCGCGCGGGCCCAGGGCTAGCTTTCGTAGGGCCCAGGATGGCCGGGTGAGGACACGGGAGGGGACACGGGCACAGCAGTTGAGGGCATCGGATGAACGTGCCTGTAGTGACAACTGTGACTTTTTTTTTTTTTTCTTTAACTTACATCCAAATCAGTTCGCATCTAGCGCAACAATGATTTCAGGAGTAGATTCCTTAGCGCCCCTCCCCCATTGAGCCCCTCCCCCCTCCCACCACCCCTCCCGTAACCCTCCGTTTGTTCTCCATATTTATGAGTCTCTTCTGTTTTGTCCCCCTTCCTGTTTTTGTATTATTTTTGCTTCCCTTCCCTTATGTTCATCTGTTTTGTCTCTTAAAGTCCTTGTATGAGTGAAGTCATACGATATTTGTCTTTTTCTGACTCATTTCACTTAGCACAATACCCTCCAGTTCCACCCACGTAGTTGCAAATGGCAAGATGTCATTCTTTTTGATTGCCGAGTAATACTCCATTGTAAATATAGACCACATCTTCTTTATCCATTCATCCATCGACATCTGGGCTCTTTCCATACTTTGCCTATTGTCAATAGTGCTGCTAGAAACATGGGGGTGCATGTGTCCCTTCGAAACAGCACAGCTGTATCCCGTGGAGAAATGCCTAGAAGTGCAGTTGCTGGGTCCTAGGGTAGTTCTGTTTTTAGTTTCTTGAGGAACCTCCATACTGTTTTCCAGAGCGGCTGCACCAGTTCGCATTCCCAGACAACTGTGAGTTCTGAACTGGGCAGGGAGGAAAGGAGAGGAGGGGCTGATGGCTGGCACGAAGGGGGTGGTGGGCAGCTTGGAGGACCCGGATGCAATGGACTGTTGAGGGGGGACCGCAGGAAAGGAACCACAAGGTGGGGAGGGAGTGGGCTGGGAGGGGGAAGCCCGGGTGGCTCTCTTGGAGGCACTGGTAACAAGAAACAGGTGGTGGGATGGGCGGCTGCTGAGGGGCAAGGCCAAGGTCATGGCAAGGGAGGAGGCTGAGGAAGAGGCCAAGTCGTGGGAAGGGTCATCTGCGTAGGTGGTGAAGTTGTCACGATTAGCTGGAGGGGCGCCTGGGTGGCTCAGTCGGTTGAGCGTCCCAACTCTTGATTTCGGCTCAGGTTGTGACCACACCGTCAAGGGATGGGGCCCTACGTCGGGCTTTGCTCTGGTAGGATGGAGCCTGATGGGAATTTCTCTCTTTCCCTCTCTCTCTGCCCCTTCCCCACTTGTGATTGCTCTCTCTCTCTCTCAAAATAAACTTAAGAAAAAAGAATAGCCGGAGAAAAAGTCCGAGGGCAAGGTGGTCAGGTCTCTGGTGGACGTCAGTCCTGGGGGCTGGGACACGAAGGCGGAAATGGTGCTGGGAGCCAGGACGAAGCTCATCTCTGGGCCCGTGGGACATGGCGTGTGGCAGCAAAAAGACACCGTTTAAGAGGGCTGTGAGCATAAGCGGCCAGGACTTGTTGGGGGGGGGGGAAGGGTGTGGCCAGGGACAGTGCGGGTTTCAGCACAGGACAGAGGTGGAGGGAACTTTGCATTCAGAGAAGAGGCTCAGTATCCTAGGAATTTTGCTGACGACAGACCACACGTTCCAGAGCACACAGGGAGCTGGGGGCTGGGGCCGGGGGTGCCCGGGCAGCACAAAGTTCTGGTGCAGAGAGAACTGAGTGAGGTAAAGGACAGAACGGGGTCGGCTCAGTAGTGTCGGAGGCCAGGTTCCAATTGCAGGGCAGTGTGTAGGGGCGAGGCTGGTGGCCTTCAGGCCGGGAGCCAGGGGGTTACCAAGAGCTGGGCGCAGGCACCTTGCGGCTTCCCTTAAATCAGGCCCATGCAGCGCCAGGCGGCGAGGAACCCCGGGCGAGCTCTGGCTCCCGTCCCCAGGCTGAGGGCAGGCTGGGTGCCCACCAAGCCACGGGGACCTGTGCGTTGAGAGGGCTCAGCTCCCAAAGTGCGGGCTGCTGGGCTGCACGGCGCACCCTCCTGTCCCGTGGGAGACCAGAAAGCTGGGATTCCGGCGCCTCCCCGCCTCTGGGAGGACTGCAGCCCCATCGTCTGGGCTGCGGGGTTGGGGGCCGGCAGAGGGCAGGCCGGGAGGCCCCTCCTTGCAGCTCCTACCGACGGGGCTCTGTCTTCTTGCCAAGGGAAGCAGGCGGTCACACCCCACAGCGGGCACCGCGGCCGGGCACCCAGCAAGCCCGGCCTTGGGGACACACCTGTGTTAGGGATGAGCGTGTCGAGGCGAAGAAAAGGCCGCACAGCCACGAGTGGCAGAACCGGGCTTGGAGCGAGGCTCACAGCCTAGGTGGCTGTCTCGCCTAGAGGCCGTGCCTCTCTCGGGGCAGCTTCAGTCCCTTCGCCGGACAGGGTCGGGGGAGGGGCCAAAGGGGAGAGGAGGCAGCTCCAGGCCCGGGTTCTGTGAAAAGGTGATGCTTTATTATATAAAAACCTCCACCCACCCCCTTTCCCAGTCCCATGAGGCCACACGTCAAACAGATGTATCCGAGGCCAACTCTCTGGAAGGACAACCTGCTTTGTCTGAGGACGACCGGTCCGGGCTGGGTGCCTTCACAGGGGGAGTCCTGGCGGCGGGCTGGGCCCGGGGACGCCCTGCGTGTCAGAAGGCCCAGTGTCATAGCCCAGCTTCCTCATGTCCTTGGTCACCACGTTGAAGAGGAGAGTGACAAAG
This sequence comes from Panthera tigris, assembly GCF_018350195.1. NCBI lineage: Eukaryota > Metazoa > Chordata > Mammalia > Carnivora > Felidae > Panthera > Panthera tigris. The sequence goes on along the minus strand of NC_056673.1, from coordinate 10,681,690 downwards.
CCCTGAGAGCGGACGCGGGTCACTGGGAAGAGAAGGGCAGCATCAGCTGGGCTGCTTTGGGAGTCTCTCGGCCTCAGCGTTTTCTCCTGTAAAATGGGAATGACTGCCGGCCCGTGCCCCTCCCTGGGAGGTGCTCTGGGGAAATGCCTGGGCCCTGCCCCTGCAGTCCCTCTGCGTGTCTGGCGGGTCTCTGGCTTCCACCCTGTTGCGTGGGGGTCTCCCCAGTCTCTCCCAGGCTCCAGCTTGCCTGTGGGGTGGGGGTGGGGTTGAGGGGATCAAGCTTTACCTTCCCGGCCTTCACCCTGAGCCACCACCTTGGGGTCTGTGTACTCGGGCCGCCGTCCCATGAACCAGCTGGAAGACAGGAGACCCTGGGTGAGCAGATCCTTCGCCTGGCCGTCCCTCAGCCCCGAGACACGGGCTCTCCGCTTACTTCAGAAACCAGCAGCCCTCCTCCAAGCCCTGTCCTAGGGCCGGGCCCTGGGCAGAACCTTCCCACGCCACCTCCCTCTGCCTGGGAAGGCGAGGCTGGGTGCCATGTGTGGCTTCCAGCAGGCGTGTGGGGCTCTGTGCCCCACCCCTCCTCAGCTGGATGCTGGGCTTTCCCATCACAGTCACCCATGGCTTTGAGGGTCATGTGGGGCTGGGGGCACAGTGGGAGCCCAAGTGGAAATCCCAGAAAGAGGATGGCAGCATGAGGTGCCCCACCCCCCCCCACCCCCCCATGTGGGAGTTCAGCATCCCTGGGGCGGGCAGAGAGGCCAGACCTGGGCTCTCCACTTTCCTCTCAATGGTGCGGGATCCCGCGCAAGTCACTTGCCATGTCTGAACCCTTGAGCCCCAGTGCCTCTCACCTGTACCTAATGGTACCTAGCTCCCCGGGCTCTAGGTGAACGCACTCTGTCAACTACCATGAGAAACATTAACCCTCCTATTTATGCCTCTCGCATAAATGCACCTGCCCCAAGGGTGGGCTTGCTCTGGGGTGACCGACACGATCACCTGACTCCGCAGTCACTGATATGAGGGGTGCACACTCAGTGCCAGGGACCCTGCCATGCCCACTGTCCACCTGCCCCTCACAGGGGCCCTGGTCTGTAAACCCTGCCTGTCAGAGGCTAAGGGCGGTGTGGTGACATGCCCAAGGCTACAGGCAGGGAGGTGAGGTGGGGCCTCCCCTCCGTCCCAGTTCAGCCGGCCAGAGCCTCGCCTCCAACACATGCATTCAGGCCGGGAGACCCTCCCGGGGCCCATTCCCGGCCGGGTGGGCCAGGTGTCCCAGGCAGGAGCGCCTCCAGTCTGCGTTCTGGACCCTGCTGGTGGCAGGGGGGACCAGTGATGTAGCTGTGGGCGGTGGGCTCCCCACAGGGAAGGACGCCCCTCTATCGGTCCAGGCCCAGGTTCCGGCATTCCCAGAGCAGGCTCTGCCCTGCCTCCCGCTACGGTGGCCTGCACTCCGTGCCCAGCGAAGCCACCCTTCCCGAGCAACACCCCTCCAGCTCCAGCTGGAGTCACCCCTTGGCCCAGGCCACCCCGACTGAGACAGCCCCGGCCCCCAGCCCACCGGCTGCTGCCCAGGGGAGGAAGCAATGTCTGCCCCCTGCTTTCTGCAGCTCCAGCGACACCCAGTAAGGGGCTCACTGGCTCCCAGCTGAGAGAGTGAGAGAGAGAGAGAGAGAGAGAGAGAGAGAGAGAGAGAGATGGGAGGGGGACTGGGAAGCCAGGGTTCCAGCCAGGGCTGGATGGGCGTATCGCCACTTCTCTGTGCCTCGGCGTCTCCATCTGAGGAGTGGGGCTGTGCACCTCGCAGGCACGGGAAGCAGCCACCGCGAGCGTGGCACACCCCGAGCACCCATACCCAGAGCTACCAGAGCCAGTGCGTTGCTTCCTCTCCTGAGGCCCAGGAGGGCAGACGCTTCAGGGTAGGGTAGAGCCTCCGTCCAGGCAAGGGCCTGAGGCAGGGAGGGCTGCAGGGGGCTGGAGGAACCAAGTCAGAGGGCACGTGCGGGCAGGGGAGAGGGCCCGAGGGCAGCAGGGCAGGAGAACGCAGGGCCTCGCAACATCCTAGCTGAAGTTAACGGAGATGTGCTCGAGTGGTTTCTAAAGCTGTTTTAGAAAACCATTTTTGTCGCTACGTGAAGACTAGATGGGAGGCGCTGTCATAGGCTGGATAATGGCCCCCAAGATATCAGGTCCTAATCCCTGGAACTTGCAAATGCGACCTTATTTGGAAAAAGGACCTTTGCACGTGAGATTAAGGTGAGGATCTTTAACGTGGGGAGACTGTCCTGGATTATCTGGATGGACCCTAAATGCCATCACCAGTGTCCTGAGAGAGGCGGAGGGAGATGTGACACAGGGGAGGAGGTGACATGTGAGGTCATACACATGACTGCAGAGGACACTGGAGCGATGCAGCCGCAGCCACCAGGAGCGGGAAGGGGCTGGGAACAGATTGTCCTCTAGAGTCTTGGCGAGGGGTGGGGGGGGGCGGGGGGGAGCGCGCCCTGCCGGGTACCTTGATCGCAGCCCAGTGATACTGACTTTGGACCATGAGAAAAAAATGTCTGTCATTTAAGCCTCGAGTTGGTCGTGATTGGTTACAGCAGCCCAGGAAACTAATATGGGGCTGAGTGGGCCGGGCCAGGCGAGGCCAGGCCGCGGGGGCAGGAACGAGAAGTCTCCTGCGGGAGCAAAGGCCACTGGGAGCCAGTTACACGCTGGCCTCCACGCACGCCGGGCCACGTCTGGGAAGATTTTGATCAAACCGCCTTCGCTAATCAGACCTTCCTCCGGTGTCTGCAGTCCAAGCACACGCGGCCTTGCCCAGAGGAGACGGTCCCCTGCCCCGAGTTGCTGTCCCTGGGGCACCGGCAGAAACTTCGCCTGCCGTGTGAGCCGTAAGGCCTAACTTCCTCAGCAACGAAACCCTTTTCTCAGAGGGACCTGGCCCTGAGACCCAGGCTGCCCTCAGCGCGGCATGAACGCCCTGGCCCTGGGCAGCTGTGTGGGCTCAAAGCCCTTAACCTCCCGGGACCCGCCGACGGGCACCGCCCCCACTTTCCCGACGGTCCCACGGGGCGGGTGGCGTCCTCTCTAGCTTCCGCTGGCCCAGGGCACCGGCTAATAAGCCCCTTCCCGTCACGGTGGCCTCCCAGAGGGCAGGGGGCACCCCAGTTCGCCCCTCCCCCGGGACCCAGAACTCAGGGGGGCCTCCCTGGCTCAGGTCCAGCGCCGTCCCTCTGCGCAGCAGGGCTCCGGCCAAGGCTCACCCCGATACCGGCCAGGCCTGCCGGGGGCTGCTCGTCGGCTGCCACCCGGGGAGCCAGACGGTCCTCCATTTCCCCCACGTCGTCCTGCCTGTGAGCAGAGGGCCCGGGGCCCGCTCCTGGCTGAGCTGGCGGGGAGCAGGGGCGGCTGGCCGCCGCGCTAAGCTGACAGGAGCTTCTGGCCCCGACCTCGAGTCGGCCGGCCCTCCGAGCTTCGACGCGGAGGCGGTGAGGGGCAAGAGGCCTGGGCCCGGTCTCCCCCACATCCGTGCGCCAGCCCCCCTGCCTCCCGGGTGTCCCTCCCGCCCCCCCCCCCGCACCACCACTTACCAGCGACACCCCGTCCTTGCCGCTCCTCACACACGAAGCCCGTGGGCCTTGCACATGCGGTTTTCCTATGTCTGGAACATTCCTTCCCCACATCGCCCACCCTGGCCCTTACCTCTGCTCTAGTCTCTGCACAGATGTCACCCCCTTGAAGAGGCCCCGCTGTGAGGCATTTCCTGACGGAAACTGCCGACCAGGAGTATCGTTGCCGTTCTGTTCGGCTCTTACTGCTGTACCCTCCCGCGTCCTATCTTTTTAACGTCATATTATGCCACGAGCATTTCCCCATCTGCTCTGCTCTGAACAAAGGCTGTTAACGCGGCCCAGGGTAACGGCGCACGGACTTACGCGGCCGGAACGGTGGCTGAAGGGAGCCCAGCGACCCCCGGAAACCACACAGCCCCCGCTTCCATTTGTCCCCAGAGACAGAGCAGCAGGAGGATGCGACGAGGTTGCCCGGCACAAGTGAGGGGGGGACCGTGACAGCCCTCCCTGCGCCCCCCCTGCTTAGGTCAGAAGGAGGGGCTGGAGGCGACGCGTACGAAACTCACCTTGTAAACTTTTGCAGTTTAGACGTGGATTCTGGGACAAACATGGGGATGGTCCTTTTGTGCCTGAAACAAATGTTTTCACGGACACATGTGCCGAGTCACAGAAGAGTGATGAACTTCCTGAGCCTCCCGCGAGCAGGAGCTGTCAGGCGGGCGGTGCCAGGTCAGCGGCAAGGCCAACCCGTCCGGCTGGCAGGGGCCGCACCCACCGGGCCCGGGCTGGGTGCTGAGCGCCGGGAGGCTGAGGCGGGGAGAGCGGGCCAGGCCTCTCAGAGGCCCGAGGCCCCGCGAGTCTTGTTTCTTTCAAAGGGTCAGGAGGATACAGACGGCTACAGCCGTCCGGCCCGGGGTCCCGGCTCACGCGCCCCTCCGAGGCTCCGGCCTCCACACGTCCAAAGGTGCCGCCACCTCCACGGCCCAGTTTGGACGCCCTTCCTCCGGGAAGCCCCTGACAATCCCCCGGACCTTCCCCGCCGTGGCCACCTGCCCCAGGCCTGCCCCTCACACCCCGTCCCCCACTCCTCTCCACACACCTCCCCTCACGTCTTGCACTTTCTGTCTCGGCAACGAGACTCCTCAGGGCATTTGGTGCCCGCCGTCCCTCCATCTTCCTCCACCATCTCCAGACAAACTCCCGTCCTCTGGGCCCCAGAACACGCTGTGTCCATACCCTGTCACCGTGCTTAAGAACACGGTCGCTCCTCTCCGTCTGTGTCTACTAGTCTGGGGGCTTCCGAGGAAGGGCCCAGGCGGTCACACTAACGCCAGCAGGGCCGGGCACAGAAGGGGTATTAGCGAGAGCTCGCGGGACGCTGAGTGGCGCGGAAAGAGAGGCGTGGATGGAGTCTGAGCCGCAGCCCCAAACTGCCTGCGAACTCTGTCGCTGGGCCCAGCCCCTCGAAGGATATCCCCCGGTGCTTCCTGCCGGGGCCTCTGACACTCCCCCCACCCACCCACTGTCTCAGGGGGTGGGGGGCAGCCCTAGGTTCACCCATTTGGGTCTCCTTCCAGATATGGACTCTAACCCACAGCCCCCAAGCCGAGTTGCCCAGGCGCCTGGGGACCCCAGTGCATCCCCAGCCTAGAGGTGACATCCGTCCCAGGAAAAGGCCTGCTGGGGTTGCCCTGGTTCTCAGCCAGCACGGCCCAGCAAGGGAGGGACTGCGGCCCAGGGACCAGTCAGAGCCAGGACCTACCTGCCGGGCGAGAAAGGCAAGTGCACTGCCCCATAGCCTCGAACCACATCGTTCCCAAACACGTCTGGTCCATACACACTGAGCACAATCTGTGGCCCTTGGGAAGGACAAGACGAAAGGTCAGCAGGTGGCGAAACTGGGGGGGGGGGGGGGAAGGTGCCAGGCAGAGAACACGGATGGCGCTCAAAGTCCCAGGGGCTGTGGCTGCGCAGAGGGCAGGAGTGGACACGGGTCCCGTCCCCTGGGTCCGTATATTCATCCTCTGAATGTAGGGATGAAATCACTGCCCCAGGTGACAGGTGAGGTGAGTGGGTGCGGCCCCCAGGCAATGACCTGCCTTCCCGGCCTCTCGGTTTCCTCCTAAGACCAGGAGAGTAGTGCCTGACACAGAAGTGCTCCGTGTTAGGGAGAGGATCGTACCAAACAACGCGTGCCGAACATAGTACTTTGGTTTTACCCATTTTTTAAAAACTTTATACAAACGGAATCCTATAGTATGTGTATTGTTACTTAGCTTTTTCCTTTTTTTAATTATTTTTATTTATTCATTTATGTTTTATTTATTTTTGAGAGAGAGAGAGACAGAGTGCGAGCAGGGGAGGGACAGAGAGGGAGACATAGAATCCAAAGCAGGCTCCAGGCTCCGAGTTGTCAGCACAGAACCCAATGCGGGGTTTGAGCCCATGAACCATGAGATCACGACCTGTGTGGAAGTCGGACGCTCAACCGACTGAACCACCCAGACGCCCTTTTTTTTTTTTTTTTTTTTTTAATTTTAGAGAGAGAGAGCATGAGCAGGGGAGAGGGGCAGAGGGAGAGAGAGAGATTCTTAAGCAGGCTCTTAAGCAGGCGGCTCAGCACCAAGCCCCATGCGGGACTCGATCCCACAACCCTGGGATCATGACACGAGCCAAAATCAAAAGTCAGACACTCAACTGACTGAGCCGCCCAGGCGCCCCGGGATCCAGCTTCTTTATAATTCCACATCACGTTTGTGAGATTCTATCAAACTGTCATGTACGGGGTTTTGCTCGTTTTCAACGCTGGGTAACATTCTAGCTCCGGACAGAGAATGAGGACGTGGTTCACTCTAGTGCCGATGGACACGTGGGTGGTTTCTCCTTGGGGGACCCCCCGATGGGGAGACTATGCGCTCTCTGCTACTCTCGTCCAAGCTCCGGCCCCCTGTGCACGCACGTTTCTGCTGGGTACGTGTCCGGGGGGTCCCGCGGGGTACGCACACACTCGGGCTGAAAAGAGAACGCGGGGCCGTCTCCCAAAGGGGTCGTGTCACCCACACACTCCCGCCCGTGATTGGAGTTCCCTTCACACCACATGCTCACGAAGCTTAGGATCCTTCCTCCAGCATTCTCCCCTGAGCTATTCTGGTGCGTGGGCTGCGGCACCTCACGGTGGCTTTTAATTTTTAATATTTATTTATGTTTTTCAGAGAGGAAGAACATGAGCAGGGGAGGGGCAGAGAGAGAGGGAGACACAGAAACCTAAATAGGCTCCAGGCTCCGAGGTGGCAGCACAGAGCCCGACGCGGGGCTCGAACTCACAAGCTGTGAGATCATGACCTGAGCCCAAGTCAAAGGCTGAGACGGAGCCACCCAGGCACCCCTCACGGTGGCTTTCATTTGCATTTTCCTTAACTGTAATCTTTCTTACTAAAACAAAGCTGAGGCCCTGCTCTGTGTCTTGTCACTCAGATGTCCCCTTTTGTGAAGTACCCGCTCAGTCTCTTGCCCGTTTTTCTACCGGATGGATCTTTTTCTCATTGACGTGTAATGTGTACGTGTGTGAATTCTGCGGCCTGTCTTTTTGGGCCAATTGCCGTCTTCTGATGAATAGAAGCCTTTAATTTGAGTATGGCCAAATCCCTGGATCTTTCCTTTAAGAAGTCCTTTGAAGGGGCGCCTGGGTGGCTCAGTCAGTTAAGCGTCTGACTTCAGCCCAGGTCATAATCTCACAGTTCATGAGCTCGAGCCTCGCGTGGGGCTCTCTGCTATCCGCTTGGAGCCCACTTTGGATCCTGTCCCCCTCTCTCTCTGCCCCTCCTCTGCTCGTTCTCTCTCCCCCTCTCTTTGAAAAAGTCTTCCCTTCCCTGCTATCATGGTTCTAGCGTCCTAGGCTGTCTTTCTGAAGCTTTACTACTTTGCTTTCACATTTCGATTTACACATCCACCTGGACCTGACTTTTGTGTATGTGTGGTAGGATGCGGGGATCCGGTTTCCTTCCCTGCGCATATCTGACTGTCCCGGTACCTTTTATCAAAGACCCCGGCTTTCCCCTCCTGCTCCACAGTGCCCTTTGTCACAAATCAACTGTCTACGTAGGCTTAGGTCTGTCTTGGGGCTCTCTTTGGATCTGTCTGTCTGTCCATGTGCCAGAACTACACTTAGTTATTCTGCTTTAAAATTAAATTGAAGCTCGATGTGTGGTGGAACAAGTTATATTTTGATCTTGTAAGGAATTTCTTTTTAAAATGCCACTTTCGATTCACTTTTTATGCACGTATTTTAGTTACTTTTATACAGAAAGCCACTGGTTTTTGTGTGCCCATCTCATATCCAGCATCCATGGAAACTTATTAATTCTATAACTTCTCTGTAGGTCATTTTGCACATTCTTTAAAAAAATTTGTTTACGTTTATTTATTTGAGAGAGAAAGAGGGTGGGCAGGGGATGGACACAGAGAGAGAGAGAGAGAGAGAGAGAGAGATAGATTGAGAATCCCAAGCAGGCTCTGCACTGTCAGTGTAGACCCTGATGCAGGGTTCAAGCTCATGAACCGTGAGATCATGACGGGAGCCTAAACCAAGAGTCAGATGCTCAACCGACTGAGCCACCCGGGCGCCCCCATTTTGCACCCTCTACATACACAAGGTTACCTGTGCAAAACAATTTTGTTCTCCCTAATTCTTATGCCTTTTGTTTGTGATGGTGCCAGCAGGAAGGAAATTTCACTTAGGAGAGGTGATATTTGCTCTAAATGTTTTATAGAGAACCTTCATCAGATTAAGAAAGTTTCCTCCTGTTCCTAGTTTGCTAAGTGTTTACCACGAATGGATGTCGAATTTTATCTTGGTTTCTTCATTTATAGGGATGATCGTGACTTTCCTTCTTTTTAAAGCAGTGAATCACACTGGTTGATTTCAGATGTTCCACGTACAAGCTTTGTATTTCTGGAATAAACCGTACTTGTTCAGGATGTATTATCCCCCTTCCATCCAGCTAGATTTGGCTTACGAATATTTCGTTTGGGAGTTTTTGCCACCATGTTCAGGGTCTGGAATGATCTGGAGCCGGGCTGCTCCTCCCTTCCTCCCAGGGTGCAGCACCTCGAGGTCTCCGTCCGAGTTGCAGGGTTTTTTTTTATTCTTGTGCCCCAAACCCAGTGCAGCTGTCAAAAGTCTCAGTCAGCCTCTCAGTCACCTCTGGTGGAGTCAGCAAATACTTGCAGGGGTGATGTGAGCGGGATCATGTCTCTAGATTTTGTTTTCTCCCGGCTCTTGGCCTGGTGACTCTCCAATACTTGGCCAGCTCCCTGAGGCCTTCAAAGAGTCCTGTTTGTTTTTGCTTCTTAGTAGTTTATCCACCTCTCCTAGCTTTCCTCAGCAGCAGGAGACTGCTCCGTAATCCAGAGCCCCGTTCCAGGAAGCCTATGGAATGGGGCGCCTGGGTGGCTCTGTCAGTTAAGCGTCCGACTTTGGCTCAGGTCGTGATCTCATGGTTCGTGGGTTCGAGCCCCACATCGGGCTCTGTGCTGACAGCTCAGAGCCTGGAGCTGCTTCAAATTCTGTGTCTCTCCCTCTTTCTGGCCCTCCCCCATTTGTGCTCTCTCTCTCTCTCAAAAATAAATTAACATTAAAAAAAAAAAAAAAAAGCATCTATTGAAGCATCTTACTCATGGACAAAGACAAGATGCAGTCCAGGCAGCCCTGCTCCGGACCCTCTGTACCCAGTAAGCCTAGGCCCCAGGCCACACGAGGCAGAAAGGCCCAGGCTATGAAATCAGATGGACCTGAAAGCCAGTCCACACTCAGCTCCTAGCTATAAAGTTGAAGGCAAATGACGTCACTTTCTGTGTCCGTTTCCTAATGTGGGAAAAGAAATGGAATGCAATCTGCCCACCACATAGGATTAGGAAGCTAGGAAAAGCACACATGGGGGGAGTATTCACAGCCCCTTTGGAGCGACCCCAGACTTTGCACACAGTAGGCGGTTATTAAGCTAGAGCGAATTCCAACTACTGGACAAGGCAGATCGTAAACACTGCAAGCAACGAGGGCGCTGGGAAGGAGGCCAGAGATGGCAGCGGGAAGGGGTGTCCCAGGCAGAGGGGACAGTACGAACCAAGCCTCGGAGAGGTGACTCGAGGGATGTGCACAGGAGGTGTGGACGGCTCCTGTCTGGCCGCAGCACAAGACACGATCGCAAGCTGAGAGCCTTGCAGGCCAGACCGCCACAGCCACGGACACCAGGCTGTGCCCTTCCCAGCCCCAGAGCTGTCCAAGGCGCAGGCCGGGGCCTCACCCGATCGGCTCTGAGCTCCCAAAATGTCAACTGCACAGCATGTAGACGAACTGGGGTGGGGAAGTGGGGGGAAGCGGCCAGGTGTCAAGAGAGCCCACGGCAAGGCTGACATAAGGGTCCCGGAGGTGGGCGGTGGAGAGCCGAGAGCGGACAGTGGTGGCAGGATGAGGGCCGGACTGTCCTGGGGGCGCCTCCCCGTCCCGGTCCCCGCAGGGCCCCCGGGGACTCACAGCCGTAGGGGTTGGTGCTTTTAAAGGTGACGTCGATGGGGAAGTTCCACACCAGCGCCTGCCGCACGTCTCGGCTCTTGGATGTGATCTGTGAGATGCCCTCCTCCAGACCCTGTGAGCACAGAGACAGTGACAGCCCCAGCTCCAGCTGCCATGCACACCCCCTACCTGGGTGGGCGGGCGGGAGGGCTGTGTCCTTCCCTTCTGCCCACATGCTAACTTCCCAACAACAGGGTCTGCGAGGTCACAGAGCAGCTCCTAGTCTCTCCGGGTTTTATTTCGTTTGAGCTTGATGGCCTGGAGCCAACTGGGCGCAAGTTCTCCCCTCGCCAGCCCGAGGAACCGGCTCCGGCCGGCCGGCCCCTCGGATGTCACCGATTTCACCCCGACGCTTCCTGTCGGGGCACAAGTGCGTGCGATTTTCCCCATCATCAAACAGTCCTGCCCTCCTTCTTCCTCCACCCGTCAACCCGTTCGATGCTCCCTGCCAAGCAAAACTCCTTGAAAGGTCTGTCCGTTACTCCCTGGCTCCAGTTCCTTCTCTGCTTTTCTTTTGAGAAGCGACTTCAGTCTGGCTACAGGCTCCCACTCTACCAACGTGTTTTTGTGGCGTAGCACCAGTGACCCCAGCATCGCTGTATCTATGGACACTTCTCTGTCCTCAGTTCACCTGACCCAGTGGCAGCGCTGGACCCGGCCGATCGCTTCCTGACACGCTCCCCCTGCGTGGTTTCTGGGACACGGTACGTACGTACGTCTTTGGGTCTTTCCTCCTCACGGGAGGGGTGGTCCCCACTGTTGCTCTCAGCACTTGCTCCTGTCGTGTGGGAGCGTCCCGGGGCTCTGTGTTGGGACGCTCCTCTAACCGGCACTCGTGATCTCAGCCATCTCGGGGCCGCCGACGTGGTCTGGGTGTGGCTGATTCCCAGACCCGTGTCTCCAGCCTGGTCCTTGCCTCCGACCTGCAGATCAGCACGGCCCCACCCCCAATGCCCACCCGGCACCTCCGCCTGGATATCTAGTGGGAACCTCAACACTTGCCGGGCCGAGTTCTGGAAAGTTCTTCCAGATCTGCTCTCTCTAGTCTTCTCAATCGAATGGCAGCTGTGCTAAGTGCCCAGGCTAGAAAGCTTGGTGCTACTTTTAACTACTTTCTGTCATGCCCCACATCTGTCCAAGAGGAAACCCCGTTGTCTCCCGTCTTGTTCGACCACCTGTCATCACCCCCCGTGCCACGCCTTGTCCACGTGCCGTGTCTGCTCGTCTGTTTCCGGTAACCGTCCATGGCGTCCCTGCTTTGGCCCTTGCTCCCCTGTCTACTGGGAACACAGAAGCTGGAGGGAGCTTTGCAAAACACAAGACGGGTCACTTTCTCTCTGTTCTAGACTCTCTGAGGGGGTCCCAGGTCACCCCGAGTGAGGCTGTGGTCCTCACTCTGACTTACCGTGTCCTTCAAGGCCTGCCCCGTCTTCGACACCCCCTGCTTCATCCCCAGTCACTCCCCTTCCTGCTCACGCTCCTCACTGGCCTCCTTCCTGCTCCTCAAGCACGCCAGGCGCACCCCTGCCTCAGGGCCTGTGCGCCGCTGCTCCTTTGGTCTGGAAAGTTCTTTCCACAGACTTCTGCATGGCTTATTCCCGCACTTCCTTCGGGTCTTTACCCAAAGTTACCTTCTCAGGGAGGCCTTCCCTGGCCATCTGATCTAGATTCCAGCTTCTCTCTATCCCGCACACCTCCCTGCCCGACGCTACTTTCCCCTTGGCACTTTTCACTAGAACATACTAGAACACTAGTATTTAGTGTCTGTCTTGCCCCACAAGAATGGGCACTCAACAAAGTCTGGGACTCTTGTCTGGCTTCGTTCACCACTGTCTCCCCATCACCCAGAAGGCTGCCAACAGTTACTCAGTTAGGGGGTTAAGAGAAAGTAAGTATTGTCACCTCGCCGTGCAGAGGAGGAGACAGGCTCAGCGAGGCTTCGACAAGTGCTGCACACAGTAAAGTGTGGAGCGAGCCGACATGGTCGTCCCAGCCCATCTCCTGGTGGAGACAGACTGTTCCCAGGGAAGTCTTGCAAGGACAGCTTCCGTTCTGCCTCCTGACTCCCCAGGGTCCTCCCCATGAGCTAAGAGAGGCCAAGTGATGAAGGGACTTGCCCAGAGGCGCCACAGGGTGGCTACTTCCAGGCTGGCCGTCTGGGGCCTGCGTGCCTGCGCCACCCACACATGCCTCCTTGCTGCCGTGTGCAAGTTCCCGGGGTGAGGCTCGCGGGCAAGCGCAGCCTGGATCCGGGAGCCCGCCCGTGGCTGCGTCCTCCACTCCAGCTTTACCAGGAACAAAGTCGTGTTTTAGAACCCCCGGAACTCAGTGTCTACCTCTCAGTGCGTTCTGAACTGGGAGAGGAAGGGATGTACGATGGACACCTTGAGAAACCCCAACAGTCGTGGGGGCTGTGAGGGAGGGAGGCCCGAGAGCCCAGCTTACCGCCGTGGGGGCCCAGTCCTGGCCATACACAAAGCAGTACTTGCAGTAGAGGTCATCATACTCAGGAAACTGTGGAAACAAACACACACAGGTTCTGTTTACAGGGACTCGTGGTGAAGCTATGTTGGCCAGGTAAGGGCAGCTGACGGGAGTTCTGAACACGGGGCGCCTGGGGTGGCGTCTAAGAGACAGCCGGACGAGGAGTTCGGCAGAAGGGCCGGGGCCCGAGATGTGGGGGTCCAAGGGAGAGTCCCAGGCTGCTACTGCCCTCAAGCCTTTGCCCAGCCTCTGCCTTCCGTCTGACATGCCCTTCCCATTCCTTCATCTGGCAGACTCCCGTTCGTCCTTCAAAACTTACCTTCCAGAGAGCCCGCCCTAACCTCCAGGCTGTTTCAAGGGCCACCGCCTCGCGCTGCCAGCCCCTGGTCCTTCCTTCCGCCAAAGCTCTGATTGCCCGTGTTTATTTCTGCCAACCCCATCTGACTGCGAGCTGAGAACAAGAGTGATGACGTTTTGGTGTCCCCGATGCTTGGCACGAGGGTAGGCATAGAGAGGAGGTCTAAGGGAATGGTGAAGTGAAAGGTCTAAGCACCCGGATGCTAGCGGGACAGAGAGCAAACACAGGGCTGGAGTTCAAGGCCTGAAGAGGGGGAGGGGCCCACAACTGAGTGGGAGGCACAGTGGGGGTGGCAAGCGGGCTGTCAGTAGAGGTAGTTGTGATGCTGCCCAGCCAAAGGCCCCTACGGGGACAGAAGAGGAGCAGACAGTCTTGGGCACTAGGACCAAGGCCGGGGAAGGGGGGGGGGGGGGGACCGGGTGGGTGCACGGGGGCATAATCCCAATGAAACAGGAAGGCAAGAGACACCTACTAAGAGATCGTGGCAGGGCTTTGCCCAAACCATCTCACTTAATCCTCACAAGGATATAATCAACGCCATCTTCCAACAGCCCGGAAGGGTAATGCAGCAAAGCTCTGGCACAAGACAGACCGGGTTCAAATCTCAGCCTTGCCACTGCCTTTGGGCAAGTGTTCCCCCATCTGTAAAATGGTGGTGTTAGTAATACCCACTTCCCAGGACTGTTGTGAGGACTGAATGAGCAGTGCTGGGCGCCAAGTCTGACGCATAAGGAATACGTGGTGCGTATATCTCTGTGCGTATATAATAAATATGACAAATGGTTCTTCTCAAGTGTCGGGGGATGGAGGGTAGCGTCTCCTTCTGTCAGACTGGACAGACTCTCCCTGGATCTTTCCACCATCACCATCGTTGTATCGGATCGCCTAAATCACCTCCATTCTAATCCAAGTTTAAGGATTCGAGGGCTCAGAGTGCGGAGCACTTGAGGACCGAGGCCCAGCGTGCCGGTCGGGTCTCGGCTCGTCCCGTTACACCCGCGTTAGGCTCCTGCCCGTGACTCAACAGAGTGGACACGATCCGAACCAGGGGTCACAGGCTCGGCCGAGCGTGCCCTCGGTACCAGCTCAACCTCTCGAGGTCTGTTTCCACACGCGCACGTCGGGCGCGAAGACTCCGCCAAGCCTCTCAAGGGCTGGTTCCCCTCCCCCGTCTAACCCAGGAAGAGAGAGGCTCGCAGGAACGACGCGCCTCTCCGGAGCCACACAGCAGCCCGGGAGATCGCGGGATAGGCCCCGGGGGGAGACAAGGGGAAGGCTGGGCAAGGTCCACGGCCGCTCACCTGGGCGCTCTCCACCTGCCCGTTGACCATGAGTAGGAAGACGCTGGGACCCGCGGCCGCCATGGCAGGCTGGGGGCGCCTGGAAACGACCCAGGCTGCGCGCGGGGTTGCTAAGAGGCGCCGGGTTGCCCTGGAAACAGACGGCGTGGCGCGTGGGACACGCTTCTTGGGAGCCGCACCTTCGCGGAGGCGAGCATGTGTGAGACAGTGCGCAGGCGCAGTCAGCGGCTGCTGGTGCGAGGGGCGGGGCTCTGGGGGGAGGGGCTCGGCAGTCCCACCCCTCTCCGGGGGAGCCGGGACCGTCCACGCAGGCTGGGCGGGAGCGTGGGCCCGTTGTGTAGAATCCAGCCCCGCCGTCCGATCCGGTTACACCCGCAGGGAGTGTGTATCCACTCGGCCTCGGCGCTGCCCGCCCCGAAGCGCAGAGGCCCGCCCTGACTCAGGCGGGCCAGGAGCCAAGTGGTGCAGATGCTCTCCGCCACTAGATGTCGCTGTGGCGCTACCTGGAGGATGGCGGCCAGGGCGTGCGGAGGAGGGAAGGGACCCTGGTGCGCGACCACCGCGTGTCGCGTGTCGCAGGCAACGCTCGAAGGCCACGAGTCAGACGAGGCTCGGGGCCGCCCGGGTTCTGGAGAGTCTCCAGCTGGGGCCCAGCAGCGCCCAGCGTCAGGTCAAGGGGATGCCCCTTTGGGGCTTTTGAGGTCCTCGCCCCCCAAGAAGTTGTGTAAACAAACTTGGGAGGGACCTCCAGAAAACTTTAGTCCAAGCCAAGGCTCCTCAATGTGAAGGGGGGAAACTGAGGGGCACGGAGGGGCAGCACCTGGCATCCCAGTCATCTGGCCGTAGGGGGAAGAGTGAGCCAGAACCCATGCCTCTGCCTGGTTACTGTTCAAATAACTGACTCCCTGGCCGTCCTGCGTAGGTCATGGTTTCTGTTAACACAGCAATCCGATCCTCCTTAGCACCCACTGTGGTTTGTATTTGCACATTTATTACTGTCATGACTCGGGCTATTGCTTGCCTCCCCTCCTCTAGACAAGCCTGCTTGTTGCCTGAGACCAGGGGCCCCACTGATCCTGTGTTCTGGTTGCCTGGCACATAGGAAGCACTGGTAACATTGTTGGATGAAGGAATAATTGTGAATACATCTCAATTACTCAAAGAGGAAGCAGATCCAGAGAGGGGAGTTTGCTGGGAACAGTCACAGCGGCAGGTAAGTAGCTGGATCAGGGTTCAAACCCAGGACTTCACAGGCTAAAGATCCTCACTGCCTCCTCTGTCTGGTCCCAGGCCGGGCCCAAGGACGCTTCTTGGCCAGGGTGGGAAAAGTGGCATTAGAGACCTTATCTCTGATCCAGGAAATGAAGGGATGCACAGGCCTGTAGACTTCTGGGAGGCCAGGCCCCCAGCAGGGACCCCAGGTGATCACCCCCTGTAGCAGCCAGCTGTTAGCTTGGAAGCAGACCAGGGGGCTCCCATCAGACACCTGTGCGGGAGAGGGAAGGAGGGGTCAAAGCCAGCAGGGACCCACTGACCACTCCCTGAGAGGCGAGCAGAGATACCTGATTGGGGGGGTGGGGGGCAGCCAGGGTTCCCACCTCTGACAGGAGATGCTGACGCTGGGGAGGCCAGATGGTTAGGGGCCCCAGTGCAACACACAGAGCTCAGAGCTCGGGTGGACTCGGTCATCCCCCCTCCCCCCATCGCTCACACCCTCTTGCCAGTTAAAATGCTTTCTCCCACAAATTCTACCACTCTTGCCTGACCCTTTCCTCCTTGTGGCTTTTGAGGCTCAGTATTACACAAAAGTCGGTATTTAACAAAACGCTTGTGTTTTGTCAGATAACCAGGGGCTTTCCAGAGGTTCAAAACCTGACTATGTCAAAGGCTGCCCCACATTCAAGCAGGACCTAAACGGGAAGTCTCCCCAGGGGGTGGGAAGCCCCTAATCAGGGGTGCACATTAGCTGCTTGCCTGGGTGTTATGGAATAGGAGACCCTGGGAGGATGGCCAGCCTGGCTCTACCGAGTCTAGAGGCATTAGGAGGGGCTGTAGGGGAGGGCATGTCTCGGGGCCTGCTTGGGCCCAGCTCGAATCCTTACCACCAGTTCAGAGGGGCCGGTGGGGGGCTTGGTGCACCGGGAGCCCTCAGGCAGGCTGGCCTCCGGGTCAGGACAGTCAGGGTGGAGGCGAAAGGCATCTTTGCAGGTGTGGATATGCAGTGGTCTCAGCGGGACACTGTGCAGCTCTCGGGGTGGGATGTAGGGATCTGCTGGGGGCGGGGGGGGGGGGGGCGGGCAGGGGAGGGCTGCGATGGGCGGACCCTCAGCCAGGACTGATATCCGGCAGGTTTGCACACCGCAGAGTTTCCCTCCCTGCCCCAAGCCTCCCTGCCCTGAACCCAGTCCTGAGCTTCCAGTCCTCCCTGACGCTCCTCACCTCCACCTCCCTCTGCTATGGCCCCATCCTCCCCTGCATTCTCACGGTGCTCCCAGGGAAGCTTTAAGCCTGGGGAGGAGGCCAGGAGCGTGCCCAGGGCCAGCCTTTGGGGCTGGGAGCTGACTCAGGCATAGTGGGGGGTCCCTGCTCACCCTCTCCCCTGCATGCTGGCATCTCTGGTGCTGACCGTTGGCTGGCCAGAGCCAGGCTGTTCTCCGGGCTCGGGGACTGTGGGGATTAGTGCCCCCGCAGGTGCCCCAATCTCCACCTTGGCTGTCTGCCTCGCCCAGTCCAGCGCCCCCTGCTGCCCTCAACCAACCATCCCAGGCACCTCTCCCATCCTACCGATATCAGCCTCAAACCCTTGGGCCCAGCAGAGCAGCCGTGGGAGGAAAGGTTGGGGCCGGGTGGCCAGAGGGACCGGCTGCACGGCGCTGCTGAGAGGTGGTGGCCTTGCCAGTCGAGCCAGGGCCAGGCCACCGGACGCAGAGCCCTCACTCCCTCCCGGGGACAGGAGCAGCTCCTCCACACGGGAAATGCTCTTGCAACTGTCCAGCACCAGGCGGTCTGGGCCCAGGGTCACTCTGAACTGGGACCGAGGCCCGCTGTAGAGATCAGGAGGTAGTGAGCCTGGGGGCCTCCCCTCTGGAGCCCCTCTCCACCACCCTCCCGGGCCCTGCACCCACCTGCCCAAGCAGCTGGCTCCTGCGAGCACCCACTCTTGGGAGATGAGGGCCCCCTCGCAGCGGTAGCGGGCATCCAGGAAGATGCTTGCCTGCCAAGGCCACGCGGCCGGGCCCTTCCTGCTGTTGGCCTCCGCCGGCCTGATTCCCGCACCTCAGGAAATGAGGCCTCACAGCTCCGCTCCGGGACCCCCACACCCGGTGGGGGGGGCGGGGGCGGGGGTGGTCTTGCGTTCATTTCTTTCCTATCTGGCCCGCCGCCTTTCCATCCAGGCCCCTGCTAACCTCTGCAGCCCCAGATCCGACCTCTCGCCCCCTCCCGCCCGAGGCCAGGCCGCCTGTGATGCGATCCTGTGTGAGCTGGAGAAAGCTACCTAACCTCTCAGGGTCTCAGTTTCCTAGTTCCACCCCGAGGGGTCTTGTGAGGATTAGAGGGACGAATGTAGGTCAGAGACTGAGCACATCATCTCCGCCCTGCCCACCGAGAGAACTCCTATTCAGCCTTCCAAGCCCACTTTTGTGAAGTCTTCTTTGCCTGCCTGTCCCCAGCCCCTCCCCATCTTCCCCGTGGGGAAGATTGCCTCACCTTCCTGCCCAGAAGCTCAGTGTAGGTGGGTATCCAGCTCTGCTTGCTTTTCTCTCAAGATGGGGAGCTCACTCATTGCTAAGGCAGCTGGGCCTCATTTAGGTGCCTTCACCCTGTCCGTGTGGTTTGACCCTCAGGATCTTCAAAGGTCAGGCCCCATCCACACGGAGCTCCTCCCTGGAGGCTACACACCCCCCCACTGCCTGTCACCGTGTCTGTCCTGCACCCGAGTTCCTGTTACTCGAACCCAAGTCTGGGTCGTCAGTTTTAAGAGAACCTGGACTCTCAGCCCTCCAGGGATGGGTGTCCCCCCCACCCTGCGGAGGCCACCTCCTTCACCCTCTATCCCCAGCCCCCTTCCCGCAGCCTCTTACCAGACAGGAGCAGCAGCACCGGCAACATTTGCATAGCGGGCCCCGGGTCTCGTCCCCACCGGGTCTGGCCTCCTCCCCGCCAGCCCAGGACATTTAACGTCTCCGGCGTCCCCTCCGCACCACCCACACAAGGCCCACGTCACCAGGCCAGGGGGAACTGGCCTGGGAAAGAGGAAGCGGCCATGGCAGGACTGGCAGGGGGCGGGCGTCCTGGCGACAGACCTAGGCCCATCCTGGTGACCGCAGCAGGGACTCACATCCCGCCCTGCCTCCAGTCTCAGGTGACAGGTGGAGAGGGCAGCTGGCCCGAACCCACAGCAGCGCTGATAATCCCAACCCCCCTCTGTTGATGCCCCAGCGAGCTCTGGGGCGCCCACGCCGAGGGTTCCCCACAGCAACTCCACGAGAGCCGTCCTGCCACCTGCCAGTCCCTGTTACAGATGGGGAAGTCGAGGCACGGAGAGGTGAAGTGATTTGCCGAGATCAGTGTTGGAAGCAGAGTTGGATTCAAACCAGAGTCTGTGCGACTCCAGATCACCACATCCTTCCCTCTCACAGCTCTTCTCGGTCTTTCTTCCTGGCTCAGGCGCTCGGCTCTTCACGCCAAGAATGCTTGTGGGCTCCCCGCCAGATGCAGCACAGGCCAGACCACAGCTGAATCCCCCAGGCAATGCAAAGGTAGGCCCTTTGTGGCGTGTCACGCCCCTCTGGCCCCTCCTGCGGCTGTCCCCCTGCCCCCCCCGGCCCCCCCAGCCTTACGGTGCTGGACGCCTGCATGCACACCGCCTTCTTACAAATCGTATGTATTTGTTTTCGCTGAGGTGGAATTCACATAACCATTCTTTAAGTTACAATTCAGTGTACCCCAGTGCCTTTGCACATGCTCTATTCTTCAAGCCTGGAATATCCCTTCCGCCTTTGCTGCCTGAAAGCTCCTTACTGAACTTCAAGATCCAGATCAATGTCCCCTCCTTCAGCCTGCCTTTCTTCTGTCCCCCTGCCCCATGTTGGTCCAGGGGCTTTCTCTGGACCTCTCAGCCCCCCAGTCACAGCCCTACCCCGAAAAGGCTGCGGTCTGACCCGGACTCCCAGACCACGCTGAGAACTCTGTGAGTGCCCGTGGAGAGAGGGCACATTGGAGCCACTTACTAATTGCTTGTGGAATGACTGCATGAGCGAGTGAATGGGTGGGAGTCTTTGGGGGATACTGGAGGGGGTAGGGCTGGAGCCTTAAGGTTCCAGCCGCAGGGGGGAGGTGTAGATTCAGGAAGGGGGGAGAAGAAGACTCGGGGACCCCAACCTCCAGCAGCATGATAGAATAATCGGGTCTGGGGCAGAGCCCGACATAGAACAAAGGGCCCTCAGTTTCCGTCTCCAGCCTGTCTCCGCTTTTCAGTGTGACCCCGGGCAAGTCATTGCCTTACTCAGGATCTCAGTGTTTGCATTAGTAAGAGAGGGGCAATGCCTGGACTATCTCGTTCTCCTGTTGAGTCATGGGAAGGGCTGGGGAGGGGGGGGGCTTCCTCGCCCCTCCAAATCAACCTCCGCGACTGGGGCATGCCCTCTTAACCCCTGATGTTCAAGGGAGGAAGTGCGTGGAGTGGCTGCTTCCGGAGTTAGCCAGCAGAGGGAGCTGTGGAGAAATGGGTCACACAGTCTTGGGTTCTAATCCAGACCCTGCCCCTTACTAGCTGTGTGAACCTGGGCTGGGTGCTTAAGTTTTCTGAGCCTCAGCTTTCCAGGCACACCTGTCTAGTGGGGCTCAGTAAAGGGTAGCAAGGGTCTCCACTGTGAGGATGGGGATGTGATTGGAGTCCACATCACTGGTAGACAAATGGAATTGCTGGCCAAATTCTGGAAAACACTGTACATCTTTTTTTTTATGTTTATTTATTTTTAAGAGAGAGAGAGAGACAGAGAGACAGAGCGTGAGCAGGGATGGGGCAGGGAGAGAGGGAGACGCAGAATGTGAAGCAGGCTCCAGGCTCTGAGCTGTCAGCACAGAGCCCAATGCGGGGCTTGAACTCACAAACCGCGAGATCGTGACCCGAGCTGAAGTCAGATGCTTAACCGACTGAGCCACCCTGACGCCCCAAAACACTGTAAGTCTTTAAAAACCATTCATCTTTGGGGTGCCTGGGTGGCACCTCTCTGTCTCAAAGGTAAATAAACATTTAAAAAATGTTTAAAAACACATTCGTCTTTAGGGGTGCCCGGATGGCTCAGTCGGTGAGCGTCCTACTCTTGATCTCAGCTCAGGTCTTGATCTCGGGGTCGTGAGTTCAAGCCCTGCGTTGGGCTCCACAAATGGGCATGAAGCCTACTTAAACAGAAAACCGTTCATCTTTAATCCGGAGGAAATAAACACGTCGGCCGAAGCCAGGCAAGTTACATGAAGCATGTTCACATGTCGGGCACATGACACGTAGGCCACACGTAACAGAAAACTCATTTGGGGCTTACATACATGGAGGTCATTTGTCTCAAACATACAGTCCAGAACTGACAGGGCGGCTCGGCTATGCCATCAGGGACCCAGGCTCCTTCTATCTTCCTGCTCCACCTTCTTAACATGTGGCTTTTGTCCTCATAACCACAAGGTGGCTGATTCCGCTTCGTTCCGGCGAGACTTTGTGTAGGATGTGACATCCCATACAAACCACTGATTGGAGGAGGCCTTTCGGACACAACCCATCAGCCAGAACTACTTGACAGGGCATGTCTCGCTGCAAGGGAGTCTGGGAACTTGAGCGTTTTTCTGTCCGGGCTGCCCAGGATAGGACAGCAAGGGACAGGGCAGTTAGAATGAGCGTTGCATTAGCCAATTCTTCAATTCCAGGGCTGCTTCTGTTGATCTTAAGCGCATCTCCACATCTAGCTTTTGTTTTCCTCCGTTGAAAGACACGGCTGCCAGGAGTATTTCTTTGCTTCAGGAGAACATGACCGTGCGGGCATGGAAATAAGGGAGTAACGCATCAAGCTTTGCCTCAGGCAGTTGTTGTGGATGGGGTGGTATTTAGAACACGGACTAACTCTTGTGGCGTGGGCACCCACTGATGCAATCAGATGCCCAGTGGCTCAAAACATGCTCGACCAATCCGCGCGGACACCTGTCGATGGGCCGGACTGCCTCACGCCGGCAGAATGCCGGCCCCCGCGGTAGGTGTTTCGATCCACGGTTGCCTCAACTTCCACAGCTGGAAAATCCTGTCATGTTGGGTGAATGTTCAGATGACATTACGTCGGTCAAAGAAAGCCTTGTGGCTCTTGACGTGTAATCCCTGGCCTGTGGGTCATGGGTGGGTCAGGGTCATGGGTGGGCCGGGGGTCATGGGTGGGTCAGGGGTCATGGGTGGGTCAGGGGTCATGGGTGGGCCGGGGGTCATGGGTGGGTCGGGGGTCAGGGGTGGGTCAGGGGTGGGTCGGGGGTCATGGGTGGGCCGGGGGTCATGGGTGGGTCGGGGGTCAGGGGTGGGTCAGGGGTGGGTCGGGGGTCAGGGGTGGGTCAGGGGTCATGGGTGGGTCAGGGGTCATGGGTGGGTCGGGGGTCAGGGGTGGGTCGGGGGTCAGGGGTGGGTCAGGGGTGGCATGCCCGTGGCCTGACTGGCTTGTGGGAGGGGGTGCAGGTGCCGGTTGCTCCTCATGATCCTTCCCTGCCTCCCCGGAGTTCCAGCCCAGGAGGGAGATGCGTGGTGAAGGGAAGGGAGAGAGGTGATCTCCCCAGGAGATGGTGGGGACGCTCTCTGGCGAGAGAGGCTGCTGCGGACTAAGAGAATCTAGGATGATTTCTTATTTTTTAAAGTTTATTTTGAGAGAGAGGGAGAGAGAGAGCGCACGCACGCACCAGCAGGGGAGGGGCAGAGCCAGAGAGAGAGAATGCCAAGGAGGCTCAGTGCTGTCGGTGCAGAGCCCGACGCGGGGCTCTATCCCACGAACCGTGAGATTATGACCTGAGCTGAAATCAAGAGTTGGACGCTCAACTGACTGAGCCCCCCAGGCACCCCTAGTATGGTGTTATTTATTTATTTATATTTGTTTATTTAATTCACATAGGAATAGAATTCAGTGGTTTTTGTTTTCAGGGATAGAATTTAGTGACTCATCGCTTACATATAATACTCAGTGCTCATCCCAGCAAGTGCCCTCCTTAATCCCCCTCACCCCTTTAGCCCTTCCCCCCACCCAACACCCCGCCAGCAACCCTCAGTTTGTTCTCTGTATTTAAGAGTCTCCTATGGTTTGCCTCCCTCTCTGTTTTTATCTTATTTTTGCTTCCCTTCCCTCGTGTTCATTTGTTTGGTGTCTTCAATTCCACATATGAGTGAAGTCAGGATATCTGTCTTTCTCTGACTGATTTTGCTTAGCGTGATACCCTCTGGTTGCATCCACGTAGTTGCAAATGGCAAGATTTCATTCTTTTTCATCACCGAGTAATACTCCATCGTATGTATATACCACATCTTCCTTATCCATTCATCAGTCAATGGACATTTGGGCTCTTTCCATGCTTTGGCTATTGTAGATAGTGCTGCTATAAACTTTGGGGGGCATGTGACCCTTCACATTAGCATTTTTGTATCCTTTGGATAAATACCTAGTAGTGCAATTGCTGGGTCGTAGGGTACTTCTATTTTTAATGTTTTGAGGAACCTCCATACTATTTTCCAGAGTGGCTGCACCAGTTTGCATTCCCAGATGTCACTTTAAAAAAAAAAAAAAACTTTCTTATTGTTTATTTATTTTTGAGAGAGAGACAGAGTTCGAGAGGCGAAGGGGCAGAGAGAGAGCGAGACACGGAATCCGAAGCAGGCTCCAGGCTCCGAGCTGTCAGCACAGAGCCCTATGCAGGGCTTGAACTCATGAAATGCGAGATCATGACCCGAGCTGAAATCGGACGTTTAACCGACTGAGCCCTCCAGGCGCCCTCCCCCACCAGATGTCACTTTTAAATGGACCAAAGTCACCCAGGCTGGGAAAAGGGACAACAGAAGGATGATTTTTTTTTTTTTAAGTGTCCCAGATGACAAATCCATGTTAAGTGTCTCCATGTGGTGCTTGAGAAGAATCCAAGTGGAGATTGCATTGTTTAAGTGACTTCCTCTACTTGATGAAAATTCGTGATTTCAAAACATGCTGTCATAGGGGTGCCTGGGTGGTTCAGTCGGTTGACTGTCTGACTCTTGACTTTGGCTCAGGTTATGATCTCACCATTTATGGGTTTGAGCCCTGCATGAGGCTCTGCACCGACAGTATGGAGCCTGCTTGGGATTTCTCTCTCTCTCTCTCTCTGCCCCTCCCCTGCTCACTTGCTCTCTCTCTAAAGAAGCAAACTTTAAAAAAATAAAATAAAACAACATTGTCTAAAAAAATGCTGCTGCGGGGGCATCTGGCTAGCTCTGTTGGTGGAACGTGCAACTTTTGATCTTGGGGTTTTGAGTTCAAGCCATTGGGTGTAGAGATTACTTAAAAATAAAATCTTTAGGGATGCTTGGGTGGCTCAGTTGGTTGGGCCTCCGACTTCGGCTCAGGTCATGATCTCACGGTCCGTGGGTTCGAGCCCCACGTCGGGCTCTGTGCTGTCAGCTCAGAGCCTGGAGCCTGCTCGGGATTCTGTGTCTCCTTTTCTTTCTGCCCCTCCCCTGCTCATACACACACACATACACACAAACTCTCTCTCTTTGTCTCTCTCAAAAATAAACTTAACAAATGAAAAAAAAATGTTTAATTAAAATACATTAAAAAATTTTTTTAAATGTTGTTACAGGATCAGTCCAACAAAATGTAATCTGATATTTGTTGGCTCTTTTTGACAGTGTTGAAATTAAATGAATTGAAAGCAGTGTGGGGGGGGGTGGGAAACAAAAAAAGTGTGAGTTTTTACATCATAACATGTAGAATTACAACGTAACATGTAAAAAAACAAACAACTGGGAGTTGTTTGTATGTATGTTGTTATATGGCCAATAATTAGGACTTCTGACAGTTCTAGAGTGTTTCTTCCTCATAGCTATGAAATGTCTCCCCTCTGAGAAATGGTGGGGTGGATGGGGTTCCTGGTGCCACATTTTTGGGGTGGTAGATATTGCAAAGTGCTTTCCCATCTGTTCAGCTGCATGGCCCCCCACAATAGCTGCAGAGGTGGAAGGTAACAGCTCCCTCACAGGGGACGAAGCCAAGAGGCTCAGAGCTGGACGGGACCTCTCTAAATTGCACAGCAGGGTGGTAGTGGGCGGGGCTAGAATCCAGGTCGGCTTCTGGCTGGCTCCTGCAGGGGCGTGGCCTCGGTGGGGGGTGGGGGTAGAAGGCATGAACACCGACGAGGAAACGAGTAAACGGATGTTCCCAACAGTGTGAGGCAGGGATAAGTGCTAGGAGGAAGAAATAAAACAGTGCAAAGGGCTGGAGAGTGATGGGGGTTGTTGTAGGTGGGTGCCCAGGGAAGACCTCTTAGAGGAGGAAAGTTTGAGCAAAATCCCAAGAGAAGTGAAGGGGTGAGCCACGCGAGGACCTGGGGTTGAGCACTTCCAGAAGAAGCCCAGTCAGTGCAAAGGTCCGGAGGTGGCGTTTGCTGAAGGAACAGAGAGGCAGGCTGGAGCCCGCTCGCACTGACTTGCACTGACTCACAAAGACAGCTGTGCCCAACTTTGCCTTCGGTGATGTCACATCGGTAGCTTGAACTCAGCCACAGAGGGAGCATTTACACCACAGAAATTGGTAAATGCTAAACTCGGGGCTTTTGAGTTTTTATATTTGATTGTTTTTCGGAGGGCCACCCTCAGCAGCCCGGCACTGGGGGCGGGAGATGGGTTTGGAGAGCTCACCAGGGCCTCGCGGCAGTGGAGGGTTTTGAGCCAAGGAAGGATGTGAAGTGACTTGGGTTTTAACAGAGTTTCCGGCCACCATGTGGGGAAGAGACCATGGGCCTTGGGGGTCGGGGGTCGGGGGTCTGGGAGGCCAGTGAGGGGGCAGATGTGAATCCAGAAAGGATTGCCAGATTTAGCAAATGAAGATACACAACCTCTGGCCTCAGGGAAGCTGATCCCTACACCTCCCTTCCATTCTTCACGAGTGGGGCGTGCGGGGCCAGGGGAGGGACTTGACCTATGGGAGCAGGAAGCTACTGCAGGGACACGATCTGATCTGTGTTTCCCAAAACCTCTCTCTGGCTGCTGTGCAGAGACTAGGGTCCAGGAGCAGGAGAGGGAGCCCAGGGGACAATGCAACAGGAAATGATGGTGGCCGGGACTAGGCCGTGAGCCGGGAGGATGGCGCTTCTCCAACTCGGGCTCCCCTACTCACTCTGCTCCAGCTCCAGGGACACTCCTGCCTCAGGGCCTTTGCACCTGCTGTTCCCTCTGCCTGGACTGCTCTTCCATCAAATCTCCACAGGGGATTCCTTCCTCTCCTCCTTCAAATCCTTGCTGCAACGTCACCGTCTCTGTCCGGCCTTCCCTGACCATCCTGTTTACAATAACACCCCCCTCCCTGCCCCCCACCCCCGCATTACTTCCTACTGCTGCCCCCTGCTTTATTTTTCCGCATGGTGCTTATCACCTTCTAAGACCAGTGTAATTGAGTTGATTTGTTCTGCTGCTCTCTTTCAGCCAAAATCTGAATTCCTCAAGGGCAGAGACTTCTGTCTGTCTCACGGCCGAATCCCCAGAACCAGGAACAGCGTCTGGCACACGGTAGGTGCTCCACACCATTGAGTCAGTGACTGGATGTCCGCATTTGGGCCTGTTGGAGGTTGTAGATTGGAGGCGTAGGTGGGGGCGGGGGGTGACTCCCAGGTGCCTGCCCTGGATGGAGGTGCCGTTTGCTGAGATGAGGGGCCTCAGGGTGGGGCGCTGGTGAGCGTGGTATTAGTCACAGGAATTGGAGGGCTTGTGGGGGGTCCGCGGGGAGATGTCTGGGGAGCACTGGCTGTCAGGACCTGGAGCTCGGGGAGAGGGCCGGGCTGGAGCAGGGTTGAAAGCGGTCCGTGCAAAGCTCAGGGAGGAACAGAGCGAGGAGGGGACAGGGACCGGGCCAAGCCCCAAGATACAACATTCCAGAGAAGGGCAGACCTGGGGCGGGGGGGTAATCAGGAGAGGCGGGGTGCCATGAGGTTGATGTCCCCGATGACATTCATCCCGGGCCGGTCTCCCTCGCAGACCTGGGATCTTTGCGAGGACAGAGCAGATGCAGTTCTCCAGCCCACAGCCAGGGTAATCGCGGGCAGGCCTCAGGAATGTTCTGGGATGGGTAAGATCGGTGCAGTGTGTTCGCCCAGCTAGTGGGTTCTCCGGGGACCACGATGGATTGCAGCACCAAGGGCGGAGCTCCAGACTCTGTGACAGATGTGATGCCATCTCCCCCCCACCCCCCGCATCCCCGCCCAGGTCCCCCGGTCAGCCGGGGTGGGCCGAGTGAGGGAAGCAGGGGAGAAGAGGGGTGCCGAGAAACCACAAATGACCTCAAGCTGGAGCCGTCTAGCCATGAGGTCAGCCCACCCAGCCATCCAGGCTTTTGGAAGTCAAGGACAGCAACTTCCTGGCAGGCTCCTGGCTCTCCCTTCCACCCAAACTGCAATCAACTCGCAGGCTGGCCTGGGGGCAGTCCCTTCTCCTGCGGGGGGTGGGGGGGGTGGGCAGGGAGTACTGGCATTCAAATCCCCCCGGCCACACTGAGGTCCAGCGTGGTCACATCCCATGTCCGGCTTGCTGGGCCCCCGGCAGCGGCTCCCCCACGTCCCCTCCCTGTTCCCCGAGTCTGGGAGTTTACAAGCCTCTCTGACTTAGGCACTGACACTTCCAGGCAGAAATTGCTCCTTCCTATTTGCCTCATGACCTTTGGAGTGGAGGCAGCCTGTCCTGGCCACCGTGTGCTGAGGCAAAAACAGACAAAGTACAAGCACCAGAAGAAGGAAGGGGTGTGTGTGTGTGTATGTGTGTGTGTATGTGTGTGTCTTTGCATGCGTGTGCAAGCCCCCATGTGTTTCCGAATGTGCGTCCCAGTAGCTTGCATCTCCATGGGTACATGTCCCCGTGTGTGTATTGTTCTCATGTGTACGCGTGAGCCTATGTGAGCCTCTGTGCGTGTGAACGTGTAGGAGCGTGTCCCTGTGCTCTTGTGCGTGCGAGTGTGTACGTGGCAGGGTCCCTGTACTTTGTGAGACCCTCCCAGTGTGGGTATGAGCACGTCTGTGTTTCTGTGACCCTGTGTGGCCCGTGGGGCTTCGCAATGCTGGGTGGAGATTGGAGGGGCCGGCCAGACTGCCAGCCGGCACCTGCCTCACGCCCAGCCCTGCTTGTCACCTGCGAGACAGTAGGCGACGGGCCGTGTGAGACCTCGTGACCTGTCACCACTGGGACAGAGCAGGGGGGTCCCAAAGGCTGGGAGAGATGAGGAGGGTGGCTGTGCCAGGGAGACTGTGGACCCCAAGTCGGGGAACCTAGGCCCCCACCCGGGCTGCCAGCCCTCAGCATCCTCTAGAAGACGCCTATCTTGGTCTTGGGCACTAGGGCACCTCCCACCTGCCCTCGTGACCGGTAGATCTGGCTTTTCCCCGTTTACCTGAGAGCCCCCCACTCGGTATCTGCTCTCCATTTCTTCCTTCCTTTTTTTTTAAGTTTTATTTCATTTGTACCTCTTTTTACTATTTATTTATATTTATTTTTGAGAGACAGAACGTGAGCAGGGAAGGGACAGAGAGAGGGAGACACAGAATCCGAAGCAGGCTCCAGGCTCCGAGCTGTCTGCAGAGAGCCCGGTGCGGGGCTCAAACCCACGAGCTATGAGATCATGACCTGAGCTGAAGCTGGACGCCCAACTGACTGAGCCACCCGGGTCCCCCTCCACTTCTTCCTTTCTAACATACCCCAATTTGTGGGGAAGCAACGTGCCTATGTAAGCACTTGACTTCTGAGCCTCCCTTGCAGCTAGGGATGGCCTGTGACATGGTTCTAAGATGTATGCGCCTGTCTGCGGGGGGTGACCAGGAAGGGGTTTACTCTTGTTGACGACAGGGGACACACGGCGTGCCAGGTCCTTCTCCCTCTTTTATTCTGCCTGGAACATGAATGTGATGGCGGGATCCCAGGAGCTGTCTTGCAGTCATGAGTTAAGAGAAGGAGACTGTCATGAGTATAACGGCAAAGTGGAAAGAGAGCCTTAGTCCCTGACAACTAAACTAAGGTCAACAAAGTGCTTTCGATTTCTCCCAATGAAAGAAAGACACCTTCAAGTGCATAAGCCATGTTGGTGGTTTTCTGTTGCTGGCAGCCCAATGCAATCTTAACCGATCATTCCAGGTTGAGGGCTGGGAGGACAGGATGCCCGGCACTCCCCACCGCCCGCGGTGGGCCCTGCCTCCCTCCTCAGAGACCTTCCCGCCTCCAGCCGCTGCCATTAACACCGGGATCCGTGTTCAGATCGGGCCTGGAATCAGTTATCATTTAGACCGACTCTCCATTTCCAGTCTCGGAGAGGCTTCCTGCTGAGTGACAGGAGAATAGATTGCTACCCTCGTGACAAAGAAGAGACTGAGGTTCAGAGAGGGCTGGGGCTTGCCACGAGTTACCAGCTGAGGAGATGACAACTTGGTCCTTAATTCTGGTGAGTTCTATGGGCCCCTAGAGGGAGTTCTTGTTCCCACCTCCCCTCGCCCACCTGCCTCATGGGGGCCTGAAATGCCCCCATGGAGAACAGGCAGTGTCCTTTGCAGGTTCATCCACCGAACTGCCCCCTTCTTGGGAGGGCGCGTTCTGTCTATGGTGTCCTCAGGGCACCCTCTCCGGTGGGTGGCACTGGATCCAGGAGGGCTTGCTGAAGAAAGCAGGGAAGGAGAGAGTGGAGGGGACCCAGCAGACTGACAGTCGCCTCCCCTCGGAAGAGGGGGCCCCGGGAGCAGCTTCCGGTGGCCCCTGTAAACGTGGGTGTGAGCCGTGGCCGGGCCACGTGAGCTTTCTCTGCTGGATGCCCCCGCCACTCACTGGGTGACTGAACCAGATTACTCACTGCTGCCTGCCTTAGTCAGAGAGGCGTGTCCGTCTGTAAAGAATGGGAACCGGGTACATGGAGTCCCGGGTGCAGACACAGTCCCCCACCGAACCCCTCATCCCTGTGCTTTGTGGCCTTGGGTCGCTTTCTCTCCTGAGCTGAGCTTAGACGTAAACTGTGACGATGACTCCGTCTGGAAGGAGAAGGCGAAGACAGAAATGGTTACATACCTAAGATGCTGCTCAAATGTCCCCGGGCTTAAGGAGGAGTCCGTGTGGGTAACGATGGCTGGTCTAGCGCCTCTGAAATGCCAGGCGCCTGCCTGGCTGTCACTTTCTAAGTCCGTAAAACCACTCAGCCAGAGAGGTCTGAACATCCCCACTGCACAGATGAGGGCATGGAGGTCAGGGCTGTCCGGTCCTGGCTCCCCCACGGCCTCTGCCCACCTCTCTGGCCCCCTTTTCTCCTCCATTCTCTGGGCCCCTTGGCCCGGCCGACACGTGCTGGTCCCTTGGGTCCCAACTTACACGTCCATCCTTGACTTCCCCGGCTGGACGAGAGGCTCCTCCCGGCTCCCCGGTGTCTCAGCACCCCTCGCCTTGGCACTTAACACAGGGGACCGTGGCTGCCTGGGTGAGATGTGGTCTCCCCTGGGAGCAGGCTGGGGCCGTGACTCTAGTGCACAGCACAGACAATAAAGAATGCCTTGGTCGTGATGTGGCAGGGTTGAAATCTAGGTGTTTCTGATCCCAAAGCGCATCTTCTTAAAGCTCTGGGACTGGATGGGGGCGCCTGGGTGGCTCAGTCGGTTAAGTGTCCGACTTCAGCTCAGGTCACGGTTTCGCGGTTCATGAGTTCGAGTCCCGCATCGGGCTCTGTGCTGACAGCTCAGAGCCTGGAGCCTGCCTCGGACCCTGGGTCTCCCTCTTTCTCTGTCCCTCCGCTACTCACACTTTCTCTCTCAAAAATAAACAAACATTAAAAGAAGGAAAAAAAAGAAACCATGTTCTTTGCTCATCCATAGGATGCAATTCCTCACCCATTCACGTTTTATCCAGAGATTGAAGCCCTTTGATCACGTGTTCAGGCTCCACTTCTGATTCTGGTTCTCTTGTTGTTTCCACAACAGCATCTGCAGTGGCCTCCTCTGCTGGTCTTAAATCTCCAATTTGTAAAAAAAAAAACAAACAAAAATGCACTACCTATGAGATGCAATAGAGAGAGGGATACCCACACTCTCTCCCTGGGCTTAGCTTGCCCAATGAGAGCCCACTTTGAACCTTTACTGGGACTTCTGACTACCCCCA
Source organism: Panthera tigris (assembly GCF_018350195.1). NCBI lineage: Eukaryota > Metazoa > Chordata > Mammalia > Carnivora > Felidae > Panthera > Panthera tigris. Next base: position 10,651,026 of record NC_056673.1, on the reverse strand, counting down.
CTGCCGCAACGGGGGGCCCCTGGAGGTTGTTTGAAGGAGTCTGATGTTAGATGTTCCCAAAGTGATGAGGGTTAAGGTTCTGCAGCTCAGGAAGGCACTCAGGGCTTGGGTCAGAGATCATGTGATAACACAGGACCAAAGCATCCACTGCTGAGCTCATCGCCTAAGCCCTGACCTGTTCCTCTTCCAGGGAGCCCATCTGGGGGACATCTCCACTACCTGCCCAGAAACTCTGACATCTCCTGCACTTCTCTCTCTCCACACACCTGTTTCAGGGACGTTGCTCTGTATTCCTGCTGCCACTACCCAGTCCAGACCTCCATCATCTCTGTCAACCTGGACTGTCACAATGACCTCCTCCTGGCCTCCAGTCTCTTTCTCGAGTATGCCCTCCATAGCGTTTGCCAAAATTATTTTTCTGAACCAGGAATTGTAAACCCAAATGCCCATGACGGTCGGACAGGAGACACGAGCCAAGAGAGTTGAGTTTGTGTATCTAACGCACATGCTGGTCTTCATTCCCACAAAGATAACGTTTGTGTTACTGAAACCCAAGTTCGGTCGCTTGTCTCTTGAAAGCCAATGCTCGAGAGATAGTGATGGCTATGATGGCTATGACGAAAGGAAAGGCTGCTTATTCAGGAGGCCAGCAACCTGGGAAGATATGGCGGACCAATGTCCAAAGACCATCTCTGAAGTCTCCGAGCAGTGGGTCTAGAAGAGGGAAGCACAGGGAAGTGTTGGGGGCTCAGCGTGCAGGGGAAACAGTGGTATTCTCGAAAGGACCTCAAGCAGACCTGCTGGTGTCAGGAAAGGCTATTTTCTTTTCTTTCCTTCTTCCTTCCTTTCTTTCCTTTCTTTCTTCCTTTTCTTTCTTTCTTTCCTTCCTTCCTTTTCTTTCCTTCCTTCTCTTTCGTTTCTTCTCTTCTTTCTTTTCCCTTCCTTCCTTCCTTCTTTTAAAATTTATTTATTTATTTTGAGAGACAGGGGGAGAAAGAGAACCCCAAGCAGGCTCTGTGCTGTCCGTGCAGAGCCCGATGCGATGCTCAACCCCATGAACCAAGAGATTATGACCTGAGCAGAAATTAAGAATCGGATGCTCAACCAACTGAGCCACACAGGCACCCCAAGGCTAATTTCTAGTGTGGTCAAGCTTGATCTTCTAGGGACATCTGGGTCCTTGTTTCCCCAGGGTTAGTGTTCTGTTGAAATCTCAAAGAAGCTATAATTAGTCAAACCCCAGGCTAGAGGGCACAGGTCAGTGAATTTGAATTATGTAGCCTTTAGGCTACTTGGAACATTTTACTTGCTCTCATGGTTTTTTGTTTGTTTGTTTGTTTGTTTTTTGAGACACACGTCCTCTCGGCCTCATTTGTTTTCCTGCTTTTAATACATGTAGAAAACAGTGGTGCATCTGACCACTGACACTTGGACCACGCTGGGGAGGGCATTAGGGAATGGTGGGGACTGTAATGAACTAGAGAGCCATGCCCTTCCAGTGGGGGGGGTTCTGCTCAGTTGTAATCCATCATTGCCATGTGTAAATGCGGGTCTGATGTTGACAGATCTTCTGGTTTTCCGAAAGAAACCAGAGATCAGGATTTTTGTTAATGTTTCATTTTTGAGAGAGAGAGAGACAAAGCATGAGCTGGGGAGGGGAAGAGAGAGAGAGAGTGGGAGATGCAGAAGGTGAAGCAGGCTCCAGACTCTGAGCTGTCAGCATAAAGCCTGACTTGCTGCTTGAACTCACAAACTGTGAGATCATGACCTGAGCCGAAGTCGGCCGCTTAACAAACTGAGCCACCCAGGTGCCCCTCCCCATTTTTAACATAGGCAAATAACTCCAAGCTTTAAAAAAGCTCTGTGTGAGTCATTCCCCCATCCTGCTGGCAAGTCAAAACGGTACGATCTCCAAGGACAGAATTTTGACATTAATTATTAAAATTATAAGTGCCGTAGTCTGTAACTTGGCACCTGGACTTCTGGACATCCATCCAGCAGGTATACTGGCAACATGCAAAATGATGTGTTCAAGATAATTTATTTCAGGACTGTTTGCAACAGCAGAAAATCTGAGTGAATCTAAATGTCCACCTATAGGGTGCTAGTTAAAGAGATTACTTTGTAAAGGGATACTATTTAGCTGTAAAGAATGAGATGGTTTCTTACATAGGACATCAACAGCACAAGGGACAAGAGACAAAAATAGGTAAGTTGGAATTCATCACAATTAAAAACTAAAAATTTTAAAAACCTTTGTGCTTTAAATTAAAAAAAACTTTTTTAACATTTATTCGTTTTTGAGAGACAGAGAGAGACAGAGTGGAAGCGGGGGGTGGGGGAGAGAGGGAGACACAGAATCCGAAGCAGGCTCCAGGCTCTGAGCTGTCAGCACATAGCTCAACGCGGGGTTCAAATCCACAAACCATGAGATCATGACCTGAGCCGAAGTCAGACACTTAACCGACTGAGCCACCCAGGCACCCCAAAACCTCTGTGCTCTTAAATGATACCATCAAGGAAGTGAAAAGGCAATCTGCAGAATATTTGTAAATTATATATCTGATAAGGAACTTATTTCCAGAATATATACAGAACTCTTACAATTCAACAATACAAAGGGAAATAACACAATTAAAAACCAAACAAAGCATCTGAGTAGACATTTTCCCCCCAAAAGACAAATGGCCCATAAGCACACGAAAAGATGCTCAACATCATTAGTCATTAGGGAAACGCAAATCAAAACCACAAGGACGTACCATTTCACACCCACTAGGATGGGCTACTAAAAAAGGAGGGTGGAAATGACAAGTGTTGGTGAGGCTGTGGAGAAATGAGAACCTTCAAACTGCTGGTCAGTTTGTAACATGAACACAGCCGCTGGGGAAAAGTCTGGCAGTTCCCCCCAAAAATTAAATGTGAAAGTTTGCCGTATGACCCAGCAAGCTCGCTCTAAGGTATCTACCCAAGAGAAATGAAAACACGTCCACACAAACACTTGTACTTGAATGTTCACAGCATCATTGTTACAATAGCCAAAAAGTGGAAACAAATGTCCACCAGCTAATGAACAAAATGTAATCTATCCATACGATGTAATATATTTGGTCTTAAAAAGGAATGAACAAGACAGGGATGTCCACTCTCGCCACTGTTATCCAACATAGTATTGGAAGTCTTAGCCTCTGCAATCAGACAACATCGGCCAGGAGGAGGTCAAACTTTCACTCTTTGCAGATGAATGATACTCTATGGAAAACCCAAAAGATTCCACCCAAAAACTGCTAGAATTGATTCATGAATTCAGCAAAGTTGCAGGATATAAAATCAATGTACAGAAATCAGTTGCATTCCTATACACCAACAATGAAGCGACAGAGAAATCAAGGAATCGATCCCATTTACAGTTGCACAAAAACCATAAAATACCGAGGAATAAATCTAACCAAAGAGGTGAAAAATCTATACACTGAAAACTATAGAAAGCTTATGAAAGAAACTGAAGACACAAAAAAATGGAAAAAGGTTCTATGCTTCTGGATAGGAAGAACAAATATTGTTAAAATATCGATACTACCCAAAGCAATCTACATATTCAATGCAATCCCTACCAAAGTAACACCAACATTATTCACAGAGCTAGAACAAATAATCCTAAAATTTGTATGGAACCAGAAAAGACCCCGAATAGCCAAAGCAATCTTGAAAAAGAAAACCAAAGCAGGAGGCATCACAATCCCAGACTTCAAGCTATACTACAAAGCTGTAATCATCAAGACAGTATGGTGCTGGCACAAGAACAGACACTCAGATCAATGGAACAGAATACAGAACCCAGAAATGGACCCACAAACGTATGGCCAACTAATCTTTGACAAAACAGGAAAGAATATCCAATGGAACAAAGACAGTCTCTTCGGCAAGTGGTGCTGGGAAAACTGGAAAGCGACATGCAGGAGAATGAACCTGGACCACCATACACAAAAATAAACTCACAATGGATGAAAGACCTAAACGTAAGACAGGAAGCCATCAAAATCCTCAAGGAGAAAGCAGGCAAAAACCTCTTTGATCTTGGCCACAGCAAATTCTTACTCAACACATCTCCGGGGGCAAGGGAAACAAAAGCAAAAATGAACTACTGGGACCTCATCAAGATAAAAAGCTTCTGCACAGCAAAGGAAACAATCAGCAAAACTAAAAGGCAACCGACAGAATGGGAGAAGATATTTGCAAATGACATATCAGATAAAGGGTTAGTATCCAAAATCTATAAAGAACTTCTCAAACTCAACACCCAAAAAAACAAATAATCCAGTGAAGAAATGGGCAAAAGACATGAATAGACACTTCTCCAAAGAAGACATTCAGATAGCCAACCGACACATGAAAAGATGCTCAACATCACTCAATATCAGAGAAATACAAATCAAAACCACAATGAGAGAGACCACCTCCCACCTGTCAGAATGGCTCACATTAACAACTCAGGCAACAACAGATGTCGGCGAGGACAGAGAGAAAGAGGATCTTTTTCATTTCTGGGGGGAATGCAAACTGGTGCGGCCACTCTGGAAAACAGCATGGAGGTTCCTCAAAAAACTAAAAATAGAACTACCCTACGTCCCAGCAATTGCACTACTAGGCATTTATCCACGGGATACAGGTGTGCTGTTTCGAAGGGGCACATGCACCCCCTTGTTTATAGCAGCACTATCAACAATAGCCAAAGTATGGAAAGAGCCCAGATGTCCATCGATGGATGAATGGATAAAGAAGATGTGGGGTGTATATATATATATATATATACATGTATATATATATATATACGTATATATATATATACATACACACACACACACACACACACACACACACACACACACACAAGGGAGTATTAGTCGGCAATCAAAAAGAATGAAATCTTGCCATTTGCAACTATGTGGGTGGAACTGGAGGGTATTATGCTATGTGAAATTAGTCAGAGAAAGACAAAACTCATATGACTTCACTCATATGAGGGCTTTAAGAAACAAAACAGATGAACATAAGGGAAGGGAAACAAAAAGAATATAAAAACGGGGGGGGGGACAAAACATAAGAGACTCTTACATATAGAGAACAAACACAGGGTTACTGGAGAGGTTGTGGGCGGGGGGGATGGGCTAAATGGGTAAAGGGCACTAAGGAATCTACTCCTGAAATCACTGTTGCACTATATGCTAATTTGGATGCAAATTTTAAAAAATTAAATTAAATTTTAAAAATAAAATTAAAGTTAAAAAAAGAAATAAAAAAAAACAGGAATGAAGTTCTGATACATGCTGCAAGGATGAACCTTGGAAAAACATTATGCTAAGTGAGAGAAATCACACACAAAAGATCACATATTGTTAAGATTCCATTTGTAAGGAACGTTCAGAATAGGCAAATCCAGAGAGACAGAAAAGTAGATGAGTGGTTGCCAGGAGCTGGGGAGGGGAAATGAGGAGCAACTCCTGAAGGAACTCTTTTTGGGGTGAGAAAAAAGTTCCAAAATTAGGTGGTGGTTGCACAATTTTTATGAACATAATACTAAAACCCACTAAATTGTACGCTTGTAATTTTTTTCAAGTTTATTTATTTTGAGAGAGAGAGACAGACAGAGTGCAAGCAGGGGAGGGGGAGAGAGAGAGGGAGAGAGAGAATCCCAAGCAGGTTCCACGCTGTCAGTGCAGAGCCGGACACGGGGCCCGGACTCGTGAAACTGTGAGATCATGACCTGAGCCAAAGTCGGACACTGACTGAGCCACCCAGGCGCCTCGAGATGCTTTTTTCCTAAAGAAATGGTCAGTTGTGTCCGATGCAGCAGAGCTCAGTAAGGCAAAGACCGAAAAACATCCATTGGATTTGCCTATAGTTAGATAATTGATGACTTTTCCAGGACAGAGTCAGGGCCCAGTGAGGGTAGAGGCAAAGAAGGGAGCTCATAGTAGACGGAAAAGTAGATGAGAGGGGCACCCGGGTGGCTCAGTCGGTTAAGGGGCCGACTTCGGCTCAGGCCGTGATCTCACGGTACGTGGGTTCGAGCCCCATATCAGGCTCTGTGCTGACAGCTCAGAGCCTGGAGCCCGCTTCCGATTCTCTGTGTCTCTTTCTCTCTCTGTCCCTCCCCAGCTCACACTGTTTCTCATTCTCAAAAATAAACATTAAAAAAAAAAAAAAAAAGTGGATGAGAATCAGTTTTTGTCAGAGAATGTTGCATAGCCTATAACTGTATACCCAGCCTAGCTGAAGTTTTTATAGAGAGGTAATTAAAGTCTATGTATGACTCTCTTACGATACTTTGTTTTCTTCCTGAATCAGACAGGACCATCACACAGATGTCCACCCAGTCCCCTGACCACGTGAGTTTCTGTGTCTTGCTGTTTTATGACCCTCTACCTATACTGAAGGTCACTGCAGGCCTCATATTAGACATACTCGAGTTAGGGAAGATTGTCTACTGTGCCCCCTAAAGAAAGGCCATCCAAGTACTATTTTCAGACCTCAGTGACAGAAAATGTTCCCTTTCCTCAAGTACGGTTTATTACTATTCAGTGCAACAGTTAATATGGTTTTTTGTTATGCTGTGAGAAAAACCAGAAACAAATTCATAGTTCAACCTTAATTAACTGGGGAGACCCATATGGGATCTTTATATGTCTGAATACTAGATAGCTATTTTTCCAGGGGCTGACCTAACACAAGTATGTTTTTCCTTGACTTTTAAAAGATGCAGTATCTACTTTTTCATTTTAATGTATGATCCCAATAAACCTCTTAAAATTCAGTGCTGGGGCGCCTGGGTGGCTCAGTCGGTTAAGCGTCGGACTTGGGCTCAGGTCACGATCTCACCGTTGGTGAGTTCGAGCCCTGCGTCCCGCTCTGGGCTGATGGCTCAGAGCCTGGAGCTTGCTTCAGATTCTGTGTCTCCCTCTCTCTCTGCCCCTCCCCCGTTCACGCTGTGTCTCTGTGTCTCAAAAATAAACAAACGTTAAAAAAAAAATTTTTTTTTAATTCAGTGCTAAAAAAAAAAGTATGGAAGAGTTACCAAGGGGCGGGAGCGGGGTGGGGGGAAACTGTCACCATTAAAGAGAAGGGGCTTCTGAGCAGCTGATAGTTTTTTTATCTGAATTCAATACAACTGTTGTGTTAAATTTGTGAAAACTGATTGAACTATACACTTACGTCTGACTTTCTGTACGTAAAAAGTAAACAAAACAAAACACAACAGTGTGGAATATAAACAAAACAAAGGTTTTAAGATTTTATTTTTTTAGCCTCTACACCCTACGTGGGGCTTGAACTCACAACCCTGAGATCAAGAGTTGGCACGCTCTACCAGCTGGGCCAGCCAGGCGCCCCAACAAAACAAAATTTTTAGGAAGAGTGTAGGGCTTGCCAAAATTCGTTTCTGGTCTGGATCCACTTTTCAGCCGCTAGTTAGTGAGGTAAGGAAGAGACCCTCTCTACCCGGCACTCGGAGTCTAACCATGGGGTTCCACCCACCGGTCATTGATCATTATTCAGGGCAGAGCCTGCGATCCTGTACTTCTCGCCTCCATATCGTTGTCTGAGCCCTTCCCTCTTCTCACTCGGCGGAAAGAGCCACCTTTGGAGTCCCTACTCCAAAGCCCTTTTCCTTACAGCACTACCTCGAGCTTCCTGAAAACCTTTCCTCCCCACCATGTTCATACTTGTCCCCGTGTCACCGCTGCCTCCTCCGCACTGAGCTTTTGAGGGATGGTGCTCGATGAGTATTTGCTATACGGACGAACGAACTACCGGCTCCGGAGTGGGGCGGGGCACCTGGATCCCAGTACTGCTTCCTCCCTCTCTGGGCTCGGCTGACCCGCGGGCTCCGCGGAGGGGTAGAGGCTGGACGCCCCGCCCGCTCTCCCCCTCAGCTCCGCCGCAGCCCAAAGAGCGGAGACCACCGCAGAACCACCGACGGAGAGAACACGCAGGAGGCCGGGAAAACCCGAGCGGACGCCCGGGGACTCCGGAAGCTGGGCGGACGACCAACCACCGGAAGTCAGTGGCGGCTTCAGGCCGGCCGCTCTAGAATCCCAGAGGCACATGGTCTCTGTGGTTGGACGCGTCGGATCAACCCTATAGTTTGGGTGGCGCATTACCAAGAGCCGAGCTCCCAGCCGATCGGGAAAATGAGGGGGTGGTGCATAATTCCTCGGGCGATGGGGACTGATAGAGGGAAAGGGGCCTAAGAAGGGAGATTTCATGAGCCGACCGAGAAGGTGACAGATCCACGCACCTCAGCCCTTTCAGCTCCCGGGACCAGAGGTGACGAGCGAGCAGTCAAAGCGCCGGATGGCAGTGCGCGCGCACGCACGGGGACGTTGCCTTCCATTCACGCGGCGCCCGGGGCTGCTACTGCGCATGCGTCAGAAGACGGCGCTGGGCGGAGGGTGCACCCCTGCGAAGCGCCGAGAGCCCTTTGGGCGGCTCCCTCGGGCAAGCTGGACAGCGGCGCGCGCGCGCGGGCGGAGGCGTGGCTTCCTCTGCAGGTGGGTTCGGATTGGACGCAGCCAGTAGAAGGGGTGGGAACCTCCTCAGAGACCGCCCAGCGATTGGCTAGAGGCTGGAGGGAGCGTGGTCTTGGGAGGCGGGGCGGGGGGACCGGCTGGGCAGAGCACGACGCTGAGGTGGTGGCGGCGGCCTTAAACAAGTGAGCGAGCGACTCTTTTAGTACCCCTCCACGGGGGACGGGAGACCGGGGAGACAGGGGGCACCGGCGACCTCCGAAGGCCCCGAGGAGGTGTCGGAGTGGGGCGCCATTCGGTGAGTGTTGACCGAGAAAAGCGAAGTGCCCCGCCCCTCCCTTTCTTCCTGGACCGCGCCTGGCGGCGCCTCCCCCACCTCCCACCCTGCGTTCCACCCCGGACCTGAGCTCTGGGTTCCAAGTCCGGGTGTGGGACGACGACTGCGTGCCAGCCGCTCTCTTTCGCTCCCTACCTGGCCCCCGTCGGCTTGGGGAACTTGGTAACTCCCTGGTACTGCTCCCCAGCCTCGTAGAGGGGAAACTGAGGCCTGGGAGGGCGGCGGGCCCCTCCTCACCAGCGTCTCCGCACAGAAGCCATGGCCGAACCCCTGAAGGAGGAAGAAGGCGAGGACGGGTCTGGGGAGCCGCCCGGGCCGGTGAAGGCGGAACCCACCAACACCGCTGCCTGTGTAGCGGCCAAGAACCTGGCCCTGCTGAAAGCGCGCTCCTTCGATGTGACCTTTGACGTGGGGGACGAGTACGAGATCATTGAGACCATAGGCAACGGGGCCTATGGGGTGGTGTCCTCAGCGCGCCGACGTCTCACCGGTGAGCTTCCCTATCGTGAACCGCTTGCAGATCTGGAAGCCGGTTCCCTAGAGAGTGAGAAACCTGCTCCATCTCAAACAGCCAGGAAAGCTGGGATCTACATTCTGGCTGAAGGCAACAAATACCGATGAAGTGTCTTCTGGGGTGCCAGGCTCTGTGTTGGGCACAGTTCTCGGGAGCTGCCATTGGTGGTTTTGCCTATTTCTTTAGAAAAAAAAAAAAATGATAATACCAATTAGACCAGAATGGAGATCCCATCTTTGGTTTCTAAAAGAGAAAAGTGTTCTGGAGCCAGAGACTGGCGCAAGGAATTGGTGGTGGGATGGGTGAGGTCTGAGATGGAGAGAGAGTGTAGGTAGGGAGAACGAGCACAGGTTATTTAGAGTCAAGGCTCTGCTACTGATTAGCTGCACAACTAGCTAGTTACTAGCAGGTAACTAGGTTACTATGGGGGGTTATCATGTCCAACATTGAACTACTAGTATCTGTCTCAGGACAGATGTGAAGGGGAAATCTGATAATGTGTGCTTAGGACAAGGCTTGGCACATAGTAGGTTCTTGTTATAGGGTAGTTGTTATTCAGTATATGGTAACTGCATTCTAGAAGGGAGATGTTGGGGGGGCCTGGGTGGCTCAGTGGGTTCAGCTCAGATCATGACCTCGTGGTTTCGTGAGCTGGAGCCCCGCACAGGGTCGTGTGCTAAAAGCCAGAGCCTGCTTCAGATCCTCTGTCCCCCTCTCTGCCTCTCCCCCACCTTTGCACACATTCTCTCAAAAATAAATAAAACACTAAAAAAAAAAAAAAAATAGACGGGAGATGCTGAGAGTGGCCTTTTGCCACTCTAAGGTACGTCATGGTATCTTCCTTTTCCCTGCTCCCCAGGCCAGCAGGTGGCCATTAAGAAGATCCCTAATGCTTTTGACGTGGTTACCAATGCCAAGCGGACCCTCAGGGAGCTGAAGATCCTCAAACACTTCAAGCACGACAACATCATCGCCATCAAGGACATCTTGAGGCCCACGGTGCCCTACGGGGAGTTCAAATCTGTGTAAGGAGCAGGGATGGGAGAGAAAGGCAGAGGCGGGACCTTTTCTGAAGGCCGGGGCCATGTTGCTGAAGTTTCCGAAGGGCAGCTGAAGGCAGGCTGGGAAATGTCCCGTGATTCCAGGACCAGTGTCCCTTAGGCTTTTGCCCAGGACAACCGTGATTACTCGTGAAGAGTACAGACGTTACGGTTTTATGAAATCTCGGTATGTGGGATGGGAGACGTGGGACCTTCGTGAGATAACGTCACCCTTTTGTTCTCATAGCAGATATCACTGGTCAATCACAGAGCACTTTCTTAACAAAACCTGGGCAAGCCTGCACAGTTTTCACATAGTCTTTCAAGCAGCCACACCAAACAGTGGAGACGGCCCCCAAACTAGACCTGTCGGCCAGCCCTGGTTTAGTCCAACCCTGGGGAAACTGGATCTAGACAGAAAAATGATTTAACTTCACTTGAGGTTATGGAAGAGTTGGAGAAGATCCTGACTCTTCATACCATGCCATTGGCCCCTGCAGAGTGCAAGGATGAGGCCATTACCTGTCGGCGCTGGGAGGGAGTAGTGAGGCTGAGGCTGGGGCTGCCGCGCCGGCGAGGCAGCCATGCCCGTCTTTCTTGCCCCCTCTAGCTACGTGGTCCTGGACCTGATGGAGAGCGACCTGCACCAGATCATCCATTCCTCCCAGCCACTCACTCTGGAGCACGTGCGCTACTTCCTGTACCAGCTGCTTCGGGGCCTCAAGTACATGCACTCGGCTCAGGTCATCCACCGCGACCTCAAGCCCTCCAACCTGTTGGTGAATGAGAATTGTGAGCTCAAGATCGGTGACTTCGGCATGGCCCGCGGCCTGTGCACCTCGCCGGCTGAGCACCAGTACTTTATGACTGAGTATGTGGCCACGCGCTGGTACCGTGCTCCTGAGCTCATGCTCTCACTGCATGAGTACACGCAGGCCATCGACCTGTGGTCTGTGGGCTGCATCTTTGGTGAGATGCTGGCCCGGCGCCAGCTCTTCCCAGGCAAAAATTATGTGCACCAACTACAGCTGATCATGATGGTGCTGGGTACTCCATCGCCGGCCGTGATTCAGGCCGTCGGGGCCGAGAGGGTGCGGGCCTATATCCAGAGCCTGCCGCCACGTCAGCCCGTGCCCTGGGAGACAGTGTACCCGGGCGCTGACCGCCAGGCCCTCTCACTGTTGGGGCGCATGCTGCGTTTTGAGCCCAGCGCCCGCATCTCCGCAGCTGCTGCCCTTCGCCACCCCTTCCTGGCCAAGTACCACGATCCTGATGATGAGCCCGACTGCGCCCCGCCTTTTGATTTCGCCTTTGACCGTGAAGCCCTCACCCGGGAGCGCATTAAAGAGGCCATCGTGGCTGAGATTGAGGACTTCCACGCGCGACGCGAGGGCATCCGCCAGCAGATCCGCTTCCAGCCTTCCCTGCAGCCTGTGGCCAGTGAGCCTGGCTGCCCCGACGTTGAGATGCCCAGCCCCTGGGCTCCCAGCGGGGACTGTGCCATGGAGTCCCCTCCGCCAGCCCCGCCGCCGTGTCCGGGCCCGGCACCTGACACTATCGATCTGACCCTGCAGCCACCCCTGCCCGCCAGTGAACCAGCCCCTCCGAAGAAAGAGGGCGCCATCTCAGACAACACCAAGGCGGCCCTCAAAGCTGCCCTGCTCAAGTCCTTGCGGAGCCGACTCCGAGGTGCCTTGTGGAGGCAGCGGCTGGCCAGGGAGTGGGGCTGCAGAGGGGGTACTCCCAGCTTGGACAGGCCACAGACTCTTACCCTCCCCCTGCCAACTTCTCTGCAGATGGCCCCAGTGCTCCTCTGGAAGCTCCTGAGCCTCGGAAGCCGGTGACAGCCCAGGAGCGCCAGCGGGAGCGGGAGGAGAAGCGGCGGAGGCGGCAGGAGCGAGCCAAGGAGCGGGAGAAGCGGCGGCAGGAGCGGGAGCGCAAGGAGCGGGGGGCCGGGGCCTCTGGGGGTCCCTCCACTGATCCCCTGGCTGGGCTGGTGCTCAGTGATAATGATCGCAGCCTGTTGGAGCGCTGGACTCGCATGGCCCGGCCCCCAGCCCCCACACCGGCCCCGGCCCACGCCCCAGTCCCGGCCCCCACCCCAGCCCAGCCCACCAGCCCTCCGGCTGGCCCCCCACCGCAACCTGCAGGCTCCACCTCTGGCCCCCCACCGCAGCCTGCTTGCCCACCCCCTGGCCCTGCTCCCCACCCTGCCAGCCCTCCGGGGCCCGTCCCTGGCCCTGCTCCACTCCAGAATGCCGCCTCTAGCCTCCTGGCTCCCCAGTCGCTTGTGCCACCCGCTGGGCTGCCTGGCCCCGGCTCCGTAGGTGTTCTGCCTTACTTCCCATCTGGCCCGCCCCCTCCAGACCCCGGAGGGGCCCCTCAACCCTCCACCTCAGAATCGCCCGATGTCAACCTGGTGACCCAGCAGTTGTCCAAGTCACAGGTGAGAGGCGAGGCCCGGGCTGTGGGCTCTCCTGGATCTGGGCCCAGGGAAGATGGGTCTGGGGAGTCCTTGCTGTTTGGTGGGGATGGGGGATAGGAGAGTCTTTGGTGTATCTTTATTCCATGAAAACTGAGTGGCAGATGGGGCTTATCTCTGAACTTGTTCTCTTGCTCTTAGAAGAAGCGTAATGCCAACAAGCAGGCTGTCGGGGGACAAATAAGATGCTTCCTGGGAAGAGGGCTTGGACCAAGCTGGTCCCTAATTAGCACTCGATGATTGTCAAGGATTGTCAAGGGTGGTGCTGTCATCTCCCACAGGTGTCCGGGCAGAGTCGCCGGCAGCATCAGGACGGACTTATGTAGACGTCTGTCCGCTCTTGATGGTGCCTGTGTCGTAACCTGCCATCATCCGTTGCAGGTGGAGGACCCCTTGCCCCCGGTCTTCTCGGGCACTCCGAAGGGCAGTGGGGCCGGCTATGGTGTTGGCTTTGACCTGGAGGAATTCCTAAACCAGTCTTTCGACATGGGCGTGGCTGACGGGCCACAGGATGGGTAAGATGGCAGGACCGAGCTTCTGGAATGGGCTGTGGGTAGGGTTTCCTGTTGGAGGAGGAGCTCGCCTGTGGGATGGGCAGGGAGCCAGCCTAGGCTAACAGTGCCTTTCCCCTCCACTCTCCCTGCTTCCCTTATCCCCGCAGCCAGGCAGACTCGGCCTCACTCTCGGCTTCCCTGCTTGCTGACTGGCTGGAGGGCCATGGCATGAACCCTGCCGACATTGAGTCCCTGCAGCGTGAGATCCAGATGGATTCCCCAATGCTGCTGGCTGACCTGCCTGACCTCCAGGAGCCCTGAGGCCCACGGCCTGTGCCTTGCTGCGGGGGGCAGACCCAGCTACAAGACTCACAGAAACGTCTCCAAGGGCTGGAGCCTTGGGCCCAGCAGCAGAAGCTTGGCTAGATTATTCTGCAGGTTCATCTCAGACACACTCTGCAGCCTTAAGCAGCCACCTGAGCCACCACCAAGCCATGGAAGGATCAGGAAACCTCTACTCCTTGAGCGATCCTTTTCAGTATTGTATTTTTATTATTATTATTATTATTATTATTATATTAATATTATTACACAGTCTTTTTGCCATCAAAATGAGGCCTGTGAAATATAAGGTTCCCTTTAGTGCCTAACTCTAGGTGTCTTTTTGGAGTTGAGAGCAGGGTGTCATAAGTAGGGGAGCAAGGGGGAGCCGGGTCCCCCCACGTTTGGGGGCCGAGCAGACAACACTTGCATGCACAACAGCCAAAACCAGTTCATTCAGATCCTGAGGTTTATTGAGATCTTCGCTCCCCACCTGCTTCCAGCCCCACAGGAGGTGGTCCTCTGCCCCCTCATGTGATCAAACCTCAACCCTGGGGTGGGTGGGGGACCTTGTGTCTATGCCTACCGTGGTTGTACCTGTTTTCGAGCGGCATGCGGTAACTGTGCTGAAATACAGTTTTGGCATTGGGCCCTGGGGGCCGGGACAGGCAGGTAGGGGAAGCTGAGTATGACAGTGAGATGGGGCTGGGGGTCCATGGTGCTCACCGTTGGGGGATGAGTCAGTGGGAGGGAAGTGGAGGACGGAGATACTCGGAACGGTGCGGGGAGCGCCGGGCTGTGGCGGCAGTGGCCACACGTGGGTAGCCTGGCGCACGCCGTGGGTATCAGTCAGGCTACGCCAGCTCAGTCTAGCACACTAGGGTGGCTCCAGACCGAGGAGCCCGCGGTGAGGAAGCTGGCTGAGGTGGAATGCGAAGCCCACAGCCGAGGAGAGCGGTTCGGCCTTTGGGGTAGGGCAGAGGCAAGGAAGAGTCTCGCGGAGCCCAGTCAGGTCTGGGCCGGGACGGCTGCGCCTTTCGGAGGAGGCCTGGGTCAGCTGCTGGCCGCGTGGCCTGTGACGAAGGGAACAGAGGCCTGGCCTGGAGATGGACACCCTGGGGGTGACGGGATCCGCTGGGGCGAGAGCCGCGAGATCCCCTGTGAGAAGCAGGTGCTAAGAGAGCAGTAGGCAGGGGTGAGGCTAGGGCGCAGAGGGAGCACTCATGGAAACCTGGAGCAGCTAGGAGGGGGAACTCGGGGCCTGACGGGGGCCAGCCCCTCAGGCCCGGCGGATTTTCATCTCGGTGCGCTTGAGGGAGTAGTAGAAGCCCTTCCACTGGGCCCAGTTGATGCCATTAGCATAGGAGAGGTGGGAGCCGCCCAGGTAGAAGCCGTTGAGGTTGGCGAAGTGGCAGCTGCGGAACCAGAAGGCTCCCGAGGAGAGGGCTGCACAGTTCTGCACAAAGAGGTCCTGGTCCCGGTCGAAGGTGGAGAATTTCTGGCCGCTGTGGTAGGACAGGGAGTCGCCTGGCGGAGGGGAGGAGGGATGGGGCCACTGAGGCGGGGTGCAGGGCCCCGTGCTGGCAGGGACGGGGATGGCGGGGACGGGGGACGCTACGCGAGGCGTCACGTGGCAGCCTGGCGGGACGGGGCACCCTCCCTGAGTCCGCTGTTGGGTAGCTGTGCTCCTGCAGTGAAGGGAAACAGCTGCTCCCCGCAGCGCTGCCTGGAGTGAGGGGACGCAGCTTCTCCCAGGGCCGAGGCCCAAGCTGGGTGGGAGCCAGCAGGGCCCTTTCGGGCCAAGCGGGGAGGGAGGGGCCCAGAAGGGGCTGGGAGCCAGCTGGGCAGTGCCAGCCCTGCCTTCTCCCCGCCTCCCCGCCCCCCCCCCACAGCCCCTTGTTAGGGCGGCAGCAGGGGGTACCTGCCCCGCCGTCCTCGAAGCCTGCCACGTAGAGGGTGTAGCCGTCCTCCTCAGCACTGACCGCGTTGGGCGAGATGGAGAATTCGGCGTACTTGGCCGAGGCCGTGTTGTTCTCAAAGTCCTCCAGGTCCACTCGTAGCTCGTACTTCTGCTTCAGCGTCAGGAGGTGCAGGTTCTGCAGCCCTGGGTAGGGGGTGGGGGTGGGGGGAGGGGCAGCTGCTCAGCAAAGCTCTGGCTCAGGGCGGCCCCCAGCCCACCGGACGCCCCTGCCCCCGCCTTACCCAGCCAGTACTCCCCGTCGGCACGGCCAAAGCCCAGCTTGTAGTCATTCCAGCCCCGGAAAAAACTCACGGAGCCATTGAATCTCTTCTGGAAAACCTGGAGCACAGAGGACAGGCCTGGACGATCAAGAGTCCAGGGGGTGGGGGCCTCACGCAGGCACGGACCCTGTGGTGCTGAGGGGCTTCGTTAAAGGACCAGACTGGGACCTAACACGAGGCACACACTGGCACCAGGCCCCTCGGTGAGCAGCTCCCGAGTGCCAGGGAAGGGTTAAGAGGGGGAGTAAGTCGTTCTAGAGTTCAGGCAGCTGGCAGTGAGTTCCAGTGTGGGCTGTGTGACTTTGGGCAAATGACTTCACCTCTCTGGGCTCCAGTTCCTCTATAGAAGGTACCTTTCTCCCAGGATTATTGTGAGGATACAGGCACTAGCCTGCCTCAGGCACCTGGAATTCAGTGTTGGCGGCGCCTCACAAGCTACACCGCGGATATCGTGACCCCATTAGAGATGACAAAACCGAAGCTCCCGGAGGTGAAGCTCGGTCACACAGCCGGGGCAAGAACCTGGCCTCCGTTCCTTCCTCCCACTCACCGTCCACTTGCCGCCCCCGGTGGTCATGTCACAGAAGACAGGCACGGGCACGCTGGGGCCCGAGGGGTAGATGAGGTACACGCCGTCCTCCTGGTAGCCCTGGGCATAGATGTCATCGCAGTCCAGGGGCTGCTGAAGGCAAAACTTCTCCAGAGCTGGGGGCAGGGGCGGGGAGGGTGAGGAGAGGAGACCAAGGCATACCCGGCACCCCGCAGCTTGCCCCCGTTCCTAGGGGCACAAGCAATCACGGCATTTCTTCTGGGGTGGGGCAGGGGGGATGCTCAAAGATCACCTCCACCTGCCCCGTGCTGTAGAGGAGGGGATGGCATCCCGGCTCCCAGAAATGACGGCTCAGAGTACTCTCTCCTCGCCCAGCCTGCTGGCCGGGCTGCTTACCGTCTCCCCGGATCCCAGAGGCCTGGGGGGCGCAGGGGGGCGTGGAGAGAAGCAGCAGCAGCGGCAGGGCCAGGAGGGCCTGGGACAGGACGACAGGGTCACCTCACCACAGCCCCCCCGCCCCCCCCCCCCCCCCCGCAACCAGCCCCAGAGCTCCTTGCGTTCTCTGCACCGGTCCCTCAAGCAGACCACCCCCTGCCAGGAGCCCCTTGCCTTCCCCCTCTGGCCCCTCTTTCCCCGCCAGAGGAACACCACGCTCTGGGACGGGCCCGGGGCCTCACAGCTTAAGAGTCTCCCCTGGATCACAGGAATGTCCTGTGCCTTCATAGCCCCCTCTCTGGTAAGGGCCCTCTTCCCCCAAGGGGGCTCAGGCCCCCGGTGCCGTGAGTCCCCTGCCCCAGTCCCGGTACCTTCATGCTGCCAGTTCAGCTCGAAGCGGCTGGGTGTCTGCTGCCCCAGACTGCGCCCCAGACTGCACCCGCCCAGAGTTATGTGCTGGGCCCTGGCCAGCCGCCCTGGCCCCGCCCCCTGTAGCTGCAGAGCCCCCCTCACCCCTCCCCGGCTCTGAACCAGCATCTGCTTTCATGGTCAGGGGGGCCAGGGGATGTGGGGCCCGGGCCAGGGGACCACCTGCGTCTCATTAGGCCTGTCAGGGGTAGATTACTGGGGAGTTCACTCCCTGCTGAGTCACCCCGCTCCCTGGAGCCCCTCTACCACCCACCCCCTGGACCTGGTACCCCCAGCCCATCCCCTGCTTCCCAATGTCCCCCCCCCAACACACACCCCCCCCAGATGTCTGTTTATTTTCTTCCCCGGCCTGTGTTTCATCAGCCTTTGGGGGAAGGCTAAGGAGTGGTGGGGAGGGTGTGGGCATGCCTGGGTTCTGGGGAGGGGAGGCCCGTTATGGGGGAGCAGAGGGCTGGGGAGGCAGCTTAGGAGCTCCTGATGTGGGAGCCTGTCTGGGGCTGGAGGGGGATAGGGGCAGCGGGGGCCAGGCCGTCTCCTGGCAGGGCTGGGACATTTCTGAGCCATGAGCACAGCCTGCAGGCGTCCAACTGCTGTCTGCCCCAGCTCAAGCCAGGGCCCCTCTCCAGCCCCCTCCCAGCCCCCCTTGCTCTGGCCCCTCAGGCCCCCTCCTTTCCCCTCCCACAGTGTTCCCCGGGGATCTGTCTGGCTCCTGCACTGAGCGCACTGAGCGAGGGGCCTCTTGTTCTCTTCACCTCACCCCACCCCCCTTCCTTCTCCCAAACCTTTTACCTCAGCCCCCATCCCACCTCAGCCTCCCCACTAGACCCCTCTTAAGTAGTGTCTCATTTTCTCAGCCCTGAAAGCCTGCCTCTTGCCTCCTCGCCCCCATTGAGCCCGGGTGTCCTCCTGTCCGCCTCCCAAGCATTCCTGGGGCCCACCTGCTCCTTTCTCCATTTAGGTTCCAGGCGTCCTTCGAGCCCTCCCAGGTGCTCGTCACCCCCAGCCTCTTCATGGATGCCCCTGCTTCTGTTCCCTCCCCTTCCTTCCATCCTCTGCGCAGGCTGCCAGCACAATTTTTCTGGAGGGCTGCTTTGTCATCACCTGTTTAAAGCCTCTGGTGGTTCCCTATCGCCTCAGGGCTGAGACTGTTGCTCACCTTGGACTTGAGAGGAATTTTAAGTCCCGGCTTAGACTTACCTTAAGGACCTCATCCCCTGACTGCCTGTGACTCCTCAAGTACGATCTGGCCACACCAGATTTCTCGCCGTGGAGCTCCCCCCTCCCCCGCCTTTGCCCACTCAGTTGTTCCTTGAGGGGCCCACCCGGTAGAGTCTTCTCTACCAGGTCACGGGTGCAAACGGGCCAGGTCAGTGTCATTCCTGCACGCTTTGCACACATCACAGACTGGCATGTGTGTTCGGTCACAGATCAAATATCTTTTGAGCACCCACTTTGTGCTGGCTGTTGGGGACACAGTTTCTGCCCTTAAGGAGTGGCAAACACCGGCATTAGCTCATTGAAGATGTTAACGTGGTTATACAGGAGCCTCTGTGGAATGGATGAACAAATGAGGTATCCAGAGGCACAGAGTAAGAAAGGGCTCTGGCCCAGGTCCCCTCTCCTAAGTCAGTAAGCCCCTTGGATGAGCCCAGTTGGCTTCCTTGACTTCGGCTGTGTAATTGCTGGTAAGAGTTGTCTCTCCCCCTAGCTGTGTCGTGCCCTGGAGCCAGGTTGCCAGCTTTCAGATCCCAGCTGTGCCACCTGTTAGCTGGGAGACCTTGGACAAGTGCTCTCTGCTTCAGTTTCCCCCTTTGTAAAATGAGGATAGTAATAGTATCTCCTTCCCAGGGCTGTGCTAAGAAGTAATCTATAACAAGTGCCTATATACCATATGCCACGATACCTACGATGCGTGACTCTACCTACAATCGGTAAGTAAGAAATTTTAGTTATCATCGTTAACGTCACGATTGTGATCTCAGGTGAACGGTGTGCCTTCCATGTGATTTTTATCCTTGCCTGTGGAAGAGAGAGTTGCCTGCCTCTCCACACCCTCCATCGTTCCCTCGGTCCTTTGTAAAGGCAGGGAGCTACTCCGTCTTCCTGCCGTTTGCCCTGTTGCCGGGCACGATGGCTGGAGCTCCAGCCACCTCTTTGGCCAGTGAGGATGAGGCCCCGTCAAGGGATGGCAGAAGGTGGGTGTGTCTGGCTGGCTCATTCGGTAGAGCATCCAACTCTTGACCTCGGGGTTGTGAGTTTGAGCTCCACGTTGGGTGTAGAGAGCACTCAAAAAAGAAAAAAAAAAAAAGAAGAAGAAAAAAGAGAGAGAGAGAGATGGTGGAGCATGATCAGGGAGGAGCTGGGTCCCTCAGGACTTCGTGGAGTGGGTCCAAGGCCAAGCTCTGGACTGCCCTTCCCTAAGCCTCATTTACGTGCAAGAGAAAGAAACTTTTATCTAGCTTAAGCCTCCGTTGTTTTTCTCCTGTTACACACAGCTGAATCTAATCCTAATACATCTCTCCTTTCAGCAAATGCCAGCTAATTTTAGCACAGGCTACAAATAGGAAAATCATGAAAAATCAGTTATCAAAACAAATAATAAAATAAGTAGTAGAATACAACTAATAAAAAAAAAAGTAGGCAGAAAAAATTAAGCAGGGAGGCATCAGTCATATTTTGCCTTTTTTTTTTTTTTTTTTTTTTTTTAAACTTCACAAGAACGTACGTAGGTGTGGCAAAGCAGGCACTCTGTTCACTGGATGTGGTCGGGAATTCGTTGAACCTTCCAGAGAAAGAGGCTTGGTACATACCAAGAGTCAGGAACACCTCTCTGAAGCTGCCGTCTGAAGGAAATACTCTGACATTTGACAAGGCACGTGTACTGGTCAGTGGGCATATTCGTGGGCCGCCCACCGTGGGAACCTTCTTCCCGTGTTTGGGGGATCCCCCTCCCCCCCACCTGGAATACCTGTGCTTGCTCTCCCAGCCTTCCTTGCGGTTCTGTTGAGGGCACCTGACCTCGGTTCAGCCAACCAAAAGCATTGCCCTGGGCTTTGTTTAGGGAGAGCTTGGTTTAAGAAGCAGGAGATTGAAGAATTCACTCTTGGGGCGGTAGTGACCCCTGAGGCATCTGACTTCTGGTCCTCTGGCTGGTTGGTGGTGGCTTTGCAAGCACGGTGCTGAGTCACATAGACTCTGGCTCGGGCTGCAAAGCCCTGAGCTTGGTTCTCAGCACCTCTTGGCAATTGGTTTTCTGTGCCCACGATCTGTTTGCAAAAGACCCCTTCTCATGAGTGAAGATGTTTACATTAGGGCTTTTTCACGGCCAGCAGCAGATGCCAACCCTGACCAACTTTGTTGGAAGGCTTTCGGGGCCTTGGAATTGTGGAGAACTAGCAAGACTGGGGACCAGTGGTTGCTCAGGCTGCTCCAAGGTCCTCAGTGGTGGTCTTGTAGTGGGGACAGTCTGTCAGGGTGGTGTTGCTCCCTGGACAGGCCGGGTCTTGGTCAGCCTGCGAGCCAGGAGGTGGGGAGCACCCGTCCCACTGGCCTTGCTTTGGTCGCTTGCCTACCCACTTGGCATTTGCCCCTCCACCTCCTCATCACTGGGTTCCCGTGGCCCCTGGCTTCTGGCTGGTTTCGGCCAGTGGGAGGCACCAACAGGAGGTGGAAGAAGAGGGAGGTTGGGGTGTTTGTCCCTGGCTCCCACCCTGCCTAGGACTGTGGTTTCAGCAATGGCTGTGCCCGCCTCCCCACCTCCAATTATAGCTCTTGCCGTAACCCCCTTCACTGGCCCTGATAACTCCATATCTTCCCCTTACCCCTGCCGCCTGGGATGCTAAGGCCCCCACCACTGCTAGTCCCAGGGTGGCTTCCTTAATGCCCACGCCCAAGTAAGTAGTCCATTAAATTCCCTTACAAACAAAAGCTGAGGCTGCCTTTGTTTCTTGCCAGGACCCTGACGGACACCAGGGCTTTCTTAGGTTTTGTTCTAAAAGCCCAGCTCCCGTGGACTGTCTTAGACAACAGCCAAAGACAAGACCCCCACACTGTCTGTGGGTGCCGGGCATCGTGTCTCCATAGGACTTTCCTAACTGCTCCTCGGCTCATCACCCGGCCTTCAGCCCGAACCGGGAGAGGGCTGAGGAGGGGAGTTTTTGAAGGGAACTCCTAGGAGCAGAGGGCACTCAAGGAGGGGAGAGGGTGTGTCCCCCAACTCGGGCCATGCGAGGGGGCTCCAAGAAGGGTGAGGCTGCCTGTAGGAGAGACCCTGGCTGAGCGGCTGCAAAGGGCCGCTACTGCAGCAGGGGGAGGGGCTGTTGGGAAGAGGGCTGGGGCCCTCAGGGTCACTGGCAGGACAAGGATGTAGTGTCCCTCGAGCACCTCTAGGACACATCAGGCATCCTTTAATCCCTACATAGGCAGCTGTGGACAGACATGACTTTCAGCCCTCCTGGAGCTAGAGGGGGAAGAAATGACAATGTGAAATGATGAGCATAGTGAAAAAGAAAGCAGAGGAGGGGTGGGAAGGAAGGCCATGGTGAGAAGGGGTGACGGCTGACTCGGGGTCCCAGGTCCGCCGTCGCTTTTGTGGTGGGGGACGCTTCCCTCCCTGTATTTTCCCTCTTTGTCAAGGGGGCAATGAGGAAGCACTTGGTGCCTCTCCCCACTTTTCTTGGTAGTTTGGGGCAAGTTCAGTTGATGGAGCTCAGAGGGTGGCCAAGAGTAAAGCAGGTTGGAGATGCGGAGGGAATCGAATGCCAGGCCAAGTCACTCGAAGCGGACCCCGAGGCCTTTGGAACTGGGGTGTGTTGAGGCATGATCTTGCGTCTCCTGTTTGCCCCCTGGGATTTATGTAACCTGGGAGCTTGATTTTATTTTGGTGGGAGAGAGGTGTGCATGCTGCTTACCAGGGAAAACATACAGGTGATAGGTTGGTCTTCCTTTCTTAAAATAAAGGAGGGGCGCCTGGGTGGCTCAGTCGGTTAAGTGTCCGACTTCGACTCAGGTCGTGATCTCATGGTTCGTGAGTTCAAGCCCCACGTCAGGCTCTGTGCTGACAGCTCAGAGTCTGGAGCCTGCTTCAGATTCTGTGTCTCCTCCTCTCTCTGCCCCTCCCCTGCTCTGCTCGCTCTCTCTGCCTCTCAGTAATAAATAAACGTTAAAATTTTTTAAAAAAATAAAATAAATAAAATAAAATAAAATAAAATAAAATAAAATAAAATAAAATAAAATAAAGGAATGCATAGGCATAGTTGGGAAAAAGGTGTGCTGAAAGGCCCTTCCTTGAAAAACAGCATTCCCACCCTGGTGTTTGAGTCCTTCTGGTGGGTCTTTTCCGTTTCATTGTGTGGCCACTTGGGGGCCCTTCCACACTGGAGGCTGTGTCCTCATTCTGAGAATGTTCGGCTCTGTTGCCTGTTCTCCATTTTCTCTGTTCTCTCTCTTTTTAGCTTTAAAAATGTTATTCTTAAGTAATCTCTGCACCCAGTGTAGGGCTCAAACTCATGACCCCAGGATCAAGAGTCTCACGCTTCACCGACTGAGTCAGCCAGGCACCCCTCTGTTCTCTTTCTTATAATTTTACTAGTTAGATGCTGGACCTCCCAAATCAATCCTGTATTTGTTCTTATCTTTTGTCTGACATTTTTCATCTCTGTGTTTTTAATTCTAATTTCTGGAGCACACCCTTAATGTCCAACATTCCTATTGACTACAATATTAGCTTTTCATGTTATTTTTATTTTCCAGGTCCCTCTTGTTTTAAGGCTTTATTTGGGGTATAATTTACATATCATAAAATCTACCCGCTCCTTTAAAAAATATAGTCTTTATTTTATTTTAGTTATTTTTTTTAAGAGAGGGGGGTGCGAGTGAGCAAGGTAGCAGAGAGAGAGAGAGAGAGAGAGAGAATCCTGTGAGGGGCAGACAGAGAGAGAGGGAGAGAGAGAGTGGGGCTCACCCAAAGCAGGGCTTGTGTTTTACCCATAGTGGGGCTCGTGCTTACCCAATGTTGGACTTGAACTTGTGTGAGATCATGACCTGAGCCAAAGTCAGATGCTTAATGACTGAGCCACCGAGGTGCCCCAGTAGTCTTTATTTTTTAGAAGACTTTTACGTTCACGGCAAAACTGAGAGGAAGGTACCGAGGTTTCCTATGTAGCCCCTGCCCCCACACATGCACGATCAACGTCCCCTAGCAGAGTGGGACATTTGTTACAGTGGGTGAACCTTCACTGACACATCATCGTCACCGCAAGTCCATAGTTCATACAGGGCTCCCTCTCGGTGTCGTACATTCTATGGGTTTGGATGGATGTATAACCACATCCCACCACTAAGCATCATATAGAATAGTTTACTGCCCTAAGGACCCTCCGTGATCCACAGATTCGTCCCCGTTCCCCTCCGGCAACCGCGGATATTTCTACCGTCTCCATAGCTTTGACTTTTTCATAGTATCACGTAATTGGGATCATACAGTACGTAGCCTTCTCAGAGGAACCTCTCTGACTTAGTGATGCACATTTAAGGTTCTTCGCTGCCTCTCGTGGCTTGGTAGCTCGTTTCTTTGTAGTGCTGAATAATATTCCGTTGTCTGATGGACCACAATGTACCCACTCACCTACAGAAGGACACCTCGGCTGCTTCCAGGTGTCGGCAGTGGTGAACGAAGCTGCTATGTTTGGGTGAATAGCAAGGAGTGTGGTCGCTGGGTCATATGATAAAGAGTACGTACGTTTAGCAACGTAAGAAACGGCCGAACTGTCTTCCCCAGTGGCTGCACCCCTTTGCACTCCCACCAGCAATGATTGAGAGTTCCTGTCGTGCCACATCCTTGCCAGCATTTGGTGTTGTCGGTATTTTGGCTTTTGTGGTTTTGTTGTCTTAATTTGCAATTCCCTAACAACATGTGATGTGGGGCCCCTTTCCACATGCTTACTTGCCATGTGCATGTCTTTTAAAAAACTTTTATTGTATTTTATTTTTCGAGAGCGACAGGGTGCAAGTGACTGAGGGAGGAGAGAGAGGGAGAGAACCTCACAAGGGACAGAGAAACACGCTCACCCAAAGCGGGGCCCAAACTCACCAGTTACGGAACTTGAACTCATGAACTGTGAGGTCATGGCCTGAGCCGGTCAGATGCTCAACCAGCTGAGTCACCCAGCCACCCCATCTGCATGTGTTCTTTGGTGAGGCATCTCTTCAGATCTTTTGCCCATTTTTAAATCAGGTTGTTTTCGTGCTGTTGAGTCAATTGCTCCTTTTTAACGCATGCAGTGTTTTTGGTTTTGCTTTGTTTTGTTGTGTTTTATGAATGTGCATCTTCTCTTCTTTGGAGATATCAATCACAACTGTGAGGTTTTCTTCCGTTTCCTGAGTTATCTCTACTTCCTCCATTCTTTAAATGTTTACTTATTTTGAAGGAGAGTGTGCGTGTGAGCTGGAGAGAGGGGCAGAGAGAGAGGGAGAGAGAATCTTAAGTAGGCTCCGTGCTCAGTGCAGAGTCTGATGTGGGGCTCGATCCCATGGCCGCGAGATCATGACCCACGCCAAAATCAAGAGTCAGACGTTCCACCGACTGAGTCAGCCAGGTGCCCCTCCTCCATTTTGCTTATTTGACTTGGTGGCCGTCTCGTGTGTTTGAGGCTTTCTTCAAACACCTGCTGCTGATTTGTTCAAATTTGGGAGAAGGCTCTGGAACCTGTTAGGAAGCTCTGTGGACCCCGGTGGGGCTGGGCCTCGCTGTGGGTGACGGGTCAGAAGGTGTATCCTCCATAGAACAGGAAACCTCACTATAGTAGCACAACCAGTTGGGGGTATTTTGTTTCTGTTTTTCCACAAGAAAGAAACAAACTACAGAAATGGACAGAGCAGGGCTACTTGAGAAGCTGTAACTTTTTGCATTTCCTTCCTGTATTTTCGGTGGATTTTGGAAGGAAGAGGAAACGAATGTGAGAGATAAATCCACCAGATTTAAACCACCCCCCCCCCCGGACTATTTGCGTATTTCGTTTGATTTTAAAGCATTTCTTGCTGTTGGCACAACGTTCTGCCTCCTATCAATGAAGAAGCTGATGCTCAAAGAGGTGGTGGCACCGGGGCTCGAACCCGAAGCCCGTTCTTTTCCCATGTTTCTGGGAGCCCCAAGAGACTTGTGATCCCATGGGACAGGAGGACATTAGGTACGTGGGACACGTGTGGGAGCAGGCCAGGCCATATTCAGTGAGGCCGTGGTTAGAGGGAGATCCAAGTATGGAGGAAGACGGAGACTCCCAGCCCATGGAGGGTGAGGAAGGCTTCTTAGGGCCCCAGGCGGCTGGCATGACACAGGCCCTTGCTGGTACACACAGCACTCTCCGTGGTGCCTGCCCCACAGTGCCTGGTCAGCCAGGTCCTGGCTTCTGTCGCTTTGTTTCCCGTACCTGCCTGCCCGTCAGCTCCCTGAGGACGGGAGCTGGCCCTGAGCCTGTCCCCTGGCACCTGGCAAACACCGGAGAGCCACCTTGAGGTGCTGATGGGCAGGGTGGGGGCAGCTTTCCCTCCAGATGCTAACACCTGCTAAAGGAAAGAAGTCTGGGTTCTGGGGTCCCAAGAAGGAAGGAGCAGAGCCATGGAGGGGTTTCCGGGAGGGGATGGGGAGTCCAAGGGCCTGGAGGAGGGAAGGGTGAGAAAGGGAGAGCTGGTGTTGGGGGTCAGCTCATAACACAGGAGGGCTGTAAGCCTGGAGCAAAAGTGACGTCGCTTTGTAAACTGTGAAGTGCCCTCCGTATTCAAGAGCCTTCTTCCTGAAGATCGTTTGGTAAAAACAATAGAATCGGGCACCTGGGTGGCTCAGTTGGTCAAGTGTCTGACTTCGGCTCAGGTCATGCTCTCATGGTTCTTGAGTTCAAGCCCCGCGTTGGGCTCTGTGCTGACAGCTCGGAGCCTGGAGCCTGCTTCGGATCCTGTGTCTCCCTCTCTCTCTGCCCTTTCCCTGATCACGTCATATCTCTCTCTCTCAAAAATAAATAAACATTAAAAAAACTTATAAATGAATTGGGAAATGGTTCTTCCTCCTTCCATTTTCCTGGGAGATATTGTATAAAATTCATGTTACTTATTCTTTAAAAGTTTGGTAGAATTCTCCAGTGAAACCCCTTGCTCCTGGAGATCTTTTCCTTCCTGAAAACATACTGTGTCACTTTCTTCTGCCTCCATGGCTTTTGAAGAGAAATTTGCTGTCATTTGAATTGTTTTCTCCTGTAGATATGTGTTGTTTTTCTCTGGCTGCTTTAAATATTTTTTTCTTCTCTTCAGTTTTCAGAAGTTTAATTATGAACTGTCTTGCCTAGAATTTGGGGGAGGGTGTCCTGTTTGGGATTTGCTCATCTTCTTTAATCTGTAGGTTTATGCCTCTTGTCAAATTTGGGAGGTTTTCAGCCATTATTTCTTTGAGTACCTTTTCTGCCCCTCCCTCCTCCTCTCCTAGGACTCCTATGACATAAATGTTAGATCTTTTGTTACAGTTACATGGGTCCCTGACTCTTAAATTTTTTTTTTCCCATCTTTTTTTTCTGTGAGTTGTCACTGGTCTGCCTTTGTCCCATCCATTCTGCTGCTGAGCCCACCCACTGAGCTTTATATTTCTGTTATTGTATTTTTCAGGTCTGAGATTTCCATCTGATTCTTCTTTACAGCTTTTATCTTTTTTGGTGAGGCTTTCTCACCAAAGTGAGAAAAGTGAGGTTTTCATTTGTTTCAAGTGTGTTTGTAATTGCTTGTTGAAGCATTTTATCATGGCTGCTTTAAAATCATTTCAGGTAGTGGGGTGCCTGGGTGGCTCAGTTGGTTAGGCGTCCGACTTTCGGCTCAGATCGTGATTTCAAGGTTTGTGAGTTCAAGCACTGAGTCGGGCTCTGTGCTCACAGCTCAGAGCCTGGAGCCTGCTTCTGATTCTGGGTCTCTGTCTCTCTCTGCCCCTCCCCAGCTCATGCTCTCTCTGTCTCTCAAAAATAAGCATTAAAACTTTTTTAGGGGTGCCTGGGTGGCTCAGTCAGTTAAGCGTCCGACCTCAGCTCAGGTCATGATCTCGCGTTTCGTGAGTTTGAGCCCCGCGTCGGGCTCTGTGCTGACAGCTCAGAGCCTGGAGCCTGCTTCGGATTCTGTGTCTCCCTCTCTCTGCTCCTCCCTGACTCACACTCTGTCTCTCTCTCTCACAAATAAACATTAAAAAAAATTTTTTTTTTAATCTTTTCAGGTAGTTCTAACATCTCTGTCAGCCTCTATTGATTGGTCTTTTCATTCATGGTGAGATCTTCCTGATTCTTGGTATTGAGACAGAGAAACTGGAGGGACCCCATGCAGAAAAGCTAATTTTTTTCTTTCCCCTTTTTCCTGCCCCTATTCTCGCTATGACCTGCACCCCCACCTTACATATGCCTTGTAGAGCAGATAATGTATGTTCCCCTTGTGAGGGTCAGGGAGTTCATGATTTCTCCGGAGTCTCTCAGCACAATAGATAACATCGAAGGAGTGACCAAGTGACCTTTGTTCCTGGATTGCTGAGAGGACACGTGCACCTCCGTCTTCAGTAAAAAGACTCCCTCTTCTTTCTGAGTCTCCCAGACACCCTGTCTGTCTCTGCACTCCCTCTACAACTTTCACAGGCTGTGTTCTCATTTCCTCTTGGCCCACGGTTGATTTCTGTGCCGTGCGAAGCCAATGACCCTCTTGGCCGGTCCGGTGGGACCCCCTCTGGGTCTGCAGACCACGCGTCAGTGTGATCAGTGATTTTCAAACGAAACCTGGAAAATGTCTAGTTATGTTGTGAGACACTGCGTCCTATTTAAAGCTATCTGAGCTGGCTTTCTCTGGCTCCCCTCTGGCAGGGAGAAAGGGGCACTGCCTCAGTATGCCCGGTGAGGGAGAAGTCCAGGTTTCTCGTTCTGCCTCGTTGACAATGCCAGCAGGGGCTCCCTGAGACTGCTGGGCGGATCAGAGTTTTGGCTCCCCATGTGGCCTCTGTTAACACTTCATGGTCAGGGAGAGCACTTGTTTCCGGCTGGGAGGAAAGTCAAACCTCTCCACTTGGCCTTCTCTTGACAACAGCCAGGATGTCTGGTCTTTCCACCCAGTCTCCACTGGTATGAGTGGGGGTGGGGCTGCATCTTTTCTGTGTTTCTGGCTGAAGTATTATTATCTAAAAGTTTCCTGACTTCAAAATAAAATAAAATAATAAAATAAAATTGTAAAAAAGGAAAGGAAGAAAGGAAAAAAGGAAAGGAAAGGAAAGAAAAGAAAAAAACGAAAGGAAAGGAAAAAGAAAAGGAAAAAGGAAAGGAAAGAAAAAAGAAA
This sequence comes from Panthera tigris, assembly GCF_018350195.1. Lineage (NCBI taxonomy): Eukaryota > Metazoa > Chordata > Mammalia > Carnivora > Felidae > Panthera > Panthera tigris. The sequence continues at coordinate 10,622,321 of NC_056673.1, read as the reverse complement.
AAAGAAAGCTTCCTGACTTGCCAGGCTGTCCCTTTCCTGGGGTTTTGGCTAGAGAAACAGGCTTTTGTTGTTGTCGTTGTTCTTGTTTTTGTCTGTGCCCACTGGCATTTCCAGAATGCTTGCTCTGCCAGCCCCCAGTCTGTGACAGTGAGACAAAAGGAAAACCCAGGGCATGCACCTCTGTGTCATTCCTTGGGTTCTGAGGTTCCCAACCCATTTGCTTTCTTTTCTCTTTCCGTGTCTCTTTCTTATATTGTCAAAAAGGAACCAGGGGCACCTGGGTGGCTCAGTCATTTGAGCAACCGACTCTGGATTTCAGCTCAGGTCATTGTGAGAAATAAGGCCACTGACCCAATCAGAGGAGGGACGCAGACACTCGAGCGCAGTGAAGCAAGGCTTTAATCGGGTTCTTGCAAGTGCAGGTGTCTCATGGACAGGCACACTTGGGGCAGTTACCGCAGGCAATTTATCTCCTAGCATGCAAGGCCCTCCCCTGACTCCTCATTGGCTGAGCACTACAGAGGTGAGTCCCTCCCCTGGTTCCTCATTGGCTGAGCACTACAGCGCTTACAGCCTTCAGTTCTTTGGTGCATGCTCGTTGCAAAGCCCGCAAAAATAAGCCTGTGAAATGGAGAGGGGAAGAAGAACCAGGAAGTGAAGTGTCTAAGGGTTTGGGACTCCAAGTGCGGGGGAGGGGGATGCGGTTGTACATATTTCCAACAGGTCGTAAACTTATTGTTAACTAGACAGCGCAGCTTTTATTTGGTATTTCAGAAGATGAATCCTCTCACTTCTCGCAGTCATGGGACTGAGCCTCACATCAGGCTCTGCGCTGAGTGTGGAGCCTGCTGGAGATTGTCTCTCTCTCCCTCTGCCCCTCTCCCCCACTTTCATGCTGAGTCTCTCTTTCTAAAAAAACAAACAAAAAAAGCACCACAGAGCCAGAATGGAGTCACTATATTAAGCTCCATCAAGACTTAACACCGAACGTAATTGCAGTTTCAGCCTCTCCCATGAGTAGAATTTTAAACCAATCAATCTGGAATTTTTCTGGTCAGCACCAGTGAGGTAATCTGCATGATACCATCCCCCTGCCTTCCCCTAAGGGAAGGTGACCTTGCCTGAAACAGTCTTTTCTTTTGCTAAATAACATCCTGTCCCACCCATTACTGGCCCATAAAAGCCTTCCATTTTGTGCAACTCCTTGGAGTCCCCTTCTGTTTCTTAGGGGGGGATGGTGAATAGAGCCAATTAGATATTTAAGACTACTTGGTTGAATTTTTGCTCTTTAACCGTCTCTAATGTCCACAGTGTCTCATATCTTGCACAGGAAGAGGAAGAAGCGTATCTTCTCCATCTTCTGCAAAGCGCAAGTCCCTTAAACCGAATTATAACGAGGTGTAACGTCCATGCAGTGCGGCAGACCCGTCTTCACAGACAGGTACACCCGCTCACCACCACCCAGTTGAAGCATACCCGACAGCCCGGCAGGCTCCCTTCCCTGGTCCTGGGAAGGACTCATGTTGATTCACAGTCTTTAAAAAACCCCGGCTGGCTGGGTGGAGGGTGGGTTGGTGAAGGGCAGGGGAAGGAGTGGACTTCTCAGGCCGGTCATCCGTTCCCAGGGGCCACCGTGGGTGGGGCGGGAGTGGCCTGTGGCCTCGGCCCTGCGTCTGGCTCCCAAGGCTGCTCAGGCCTCTCAGCTGACCGGGTCCCTCTGCTCTGGCACTGGGACATCGTTAGGATGCTGCACACTGGGTCATCTGATCAGGGTGGGGGGTTCCTGCCCTTTTGCCGCCAGACTCACTGTCAGAAGGCGGGGATGGATGGAGCTGGGGACACGTGGGCACAGTGGGGTGAGCCACCAGGCTTGCCTCCAAGGCTCTTTAAGAGCTAGCATTTATCGGGCGCCAACTGCACGTTAGGCTGTCTGCAATAACCCTGCACAGGAGCAATTATTACCTTCAGTTTTACTGCCGGGAAACTGAGCTCGAGTGAGAGGAGTTACTTGGCCTGGGGAGCTGGGTGGAACCAGTATTTGAACTGAGGCCTGTTTGATGCCAAAGCCTGGGTGCTATCCAGTGCCCCCCACAACCTTGCCGGTCTGGTCCCGCTGAAGGAAGGTGTAGGCCAGCTGGCCGGGGAGGTCTATACGCAGAGGTCTGGACCGCAGCCAGCCCCTGGCTCTGTTCAGTCTGACTGCTTATGTCCAGCTGCGAGGCACGGGGGAACCTGGGTCCAACTGGGCAGAATCTGTGATGGGAAGTTTGCTCCTCAGGGGCCAGCTGGCTGCGACTCCCAGCTTCTTGGCTGGCCGCCTGGATGCTCCAGACCTGGGTAGGCGGCATGGGAGTCGGAAAGGGGGTGGAGCAGGGGAGCGAAGGGGTCTGGAGCCAAGTCTCCAATCTGATCCGGGGGGGAGATGATGCACGAGGGTGGGTTGGCTGCCCGCAGCCAAGGCCCCCTGCCAGCCAGTGTGAACCTCCAGAAGGGTGCTTGTGGCATCTTCTGATGTCACCACTATCACCTCCTTCTTCCTCTCCTGCTGTCCCCCAAGTCAGTTAATGCTCCCCAACCTGTACATCCTGCTTGACCCTGCCTTTGCCACAGACCTTCCTATCTCTTGATAGTTGAATCTTGGCTTCTCCACTTTTTCATTACACTCAGCAAATGTCTGTTAGGCCACCTTAGGCCTGACTGTTTCAGCTGCTGAAGCATCAGTGAAGAAACTGATGTGAGTGTTGAGGAAGTCACTTAACCCCTCCAAGCCTCAGTTTCCTCTTCTGTAAAATGGGGGAAGGGTCCATTCTCACGTCAGGGGTCGTGAGGGTTAACAAGAGGTGGCTCCCGTCTCCAGGTGCCTCTTGCCCCTCCTCCCGACCCCCCAGACTGGCCCCCAGCTTCTCTCCCCTTCTGATCTTCCACACCAGCTGCCAGGGCGAGGGCCCAGATGCTCTGCTGAAAACTCTGCCCTTTTGGTTCCAGGTTTTATTTTTAGGGGACAGAGTCTAGTTTTCTTAGCCTGATAGCCAGGACCTTTCTGGCTCCTGCCAGCCCCTCCAAGCTTCTTTCCTCACTCTGTCCACATTCACATGCTAGTTGTGAGAAATAAGGCCACCGACCCAATCAGAGGAGGGACACCGACACTCGGAGCGCAGTGAAGCAAGGCTTTACTCAGCGTTCTTGCAAGAGCAGGTGTCTCATGGACAGGCACACTTGGGGCAGTTACTGCAGGCAATTTATCTCCTAGCGTGCAAGGCCCTCCCCTGACTCCTCATTGGCTGAGCACTACAGAGGTGAGTCCCTCCCCTGGTTCCTCATTGGCTGAGCACTACAGAGCTTACAGCCTTACCCGGAAGTCACCTATGCCCATGTAAGACAAAAAGTAGTCTGATTGCAACAAATGTTCATTCCTGGGGTGACGCAGAGACTTCAGTTCTTTGGTGCGTGCTCATTGCAAAGCCTGCGAAATGGAGAGGGAAGTAGAACCAGGAAGTGAAGTGTCTAAGGGTTTGGGACCCCGTTGTTGGTTGGGGGGGTTGTACATATTTCCAATAGGTTGTAAACTTAATGTTAACTAGACAGCACAGCTTTTATTTGGCATTTCTGAAAATGAATCATCACCCTTACTTTTCACAGTTATCCACTTGGGGCCTGTTATGAGCTGAATGGTGTTCCCTCAAAATTCACATGTTGAAGTCGTAACCCCCAGTGTCTCCGAATGTGATTCTATTTGGAGACAGAGTCTTTAAATAGGTAATTGAGGTAAAATTAATTGGGGTGAGCCTTTAAAAAATTTTTTTTAAATGTTTATTTATTTCGGAGACAGAGAGAGACAGAGCATGAGTGGGGGAGGGGCAGAGAGAGAGAGAGAGACACAGAATCAGAAGCAGGTTCCAGGCTCTGAGCTGTCAGCACAGAGCCTGACGCGGGGCTCGAACTCACAAACCATGAGATCATAACCTGAGCCGAAGTTGGTCACTCAACCGACTGAACCACCCAGGCGCCCCCGGGGTGAGCCTTTAAATAGGTAATTAAGGTAAAATTCACTGGGGTGAGCCCTAATCCAATAATTTGTGCCCATATAAGAAGAGGAGACTGGGACACAGACACAGGGAAAGCCACGTGAGAACCCAGGGAGAAGGCAGCCATCTATAGGTCAAGCAGAGAGGCCTCAGAAGAAACCAGCCCTGCCCCCAAAATTCCAAACAACAAACAAACAAAAAGGGGCACCTGGGTGGCTCAGTCGGTTAAGCGTCCCAACTCTTGACTTCGGCTGTCGAGCCCCGTATCGGCACAGAGCCCGCTTGGGATCATGACCTGAGGGGAAACCAAGTGTCCAATGCCTAACAGATTGAGCCCCCCAGATGCCCCAACAGCTTGGGTTCTAAACGGAAATGGACTCAGCAATCAACACCAGCTTTGCCTAAGTCTCTGAGTTATGTCTCGTTACTTCATCAACTACTTATTTATAGCTGGGTATTTAGGATGCTTTAAAGCTTCCCCTTTAAAAGGACAAAAACAACAACAACAACAACAACCCTGTTTTTGGCCACAAGACAGATAGATGACCTCAAAACTCTGGAGCAAACTGGGAAAGCCCAGTAGACCGCAAGAAGCGTCTTTTAACCTGTGTGGCTGCAGTTGGCAAAGATCAAAGCGTGTGATGAAGCGCTGTGTCGGTAAGGACGTCCTTAGATCACATCATCCGGGTGGGAAGCGCGTCAGAGCAGGAACGTTCGCTACAGCACCGCGTGTGACAGCAAAACGTTAGTGATGCCCTTGATGTCTGTCACTAGAGGACTTGTGGGAGACTAGTTAAATATACTCAAAGGTGCCTAAAGAGAGGTAGCTGTCCAGAACCACAAGTGGTCTGCTCCGGTCCATTCAGGCGAAGTAATGGTTCAGGGACACGGATCTGATCACATGCCACCTGCTTAATATCATTTATGGTTCCCACTGTCACGCAGCGAGAGACTCTACCTGGCTCCCTACAACCTGTGCCCTGTGGACTGCGCTCTGGGTCCCCCCACCCTGCCTCTGCTCTGACTAGCCCCCTTGCGGTGCCATACCTGCACTGGCCTTTTTTGCACGTGGCCTGGAATCCCCCCCCCCCCCCCGGTATCTTTCGCGGGGTTAACTCCCACTCATCCTACAGCGCTGAGCCTCAGCGGCCCCCAAGTCTGGGACAGGGGCTTCCCCTGGGGGCCCACAGGTCCCTGGGCTTGTGTACCAGCACTGACCACGCTGAGGGTCAAGCTGCCTGCCTCCTTGTTTGAGCCTAGTCTTCGAGCGCCGCGGGGCAGGGACCCTGTTTGTTACCTGTAGCTCCAGCATCGGGCTCCATGCTTGCTTGGTACAGAGGAGGCATCTTCTGACCGAGAAGCAAAGGGCAGGAGAGAGAAGGCTGGGGAAAGTTCCCTGCAGGAAGTGGGAGCCAACCTGGACCCGGGTGAGAATGGTGAGGGTGTCCCAGGCAGGGGAGTGGCAGGGGTAAAAACGTGGAGGTGAGATGTTGAGAGACCCTCTGGACGTGGTAAAGCCCACGGGACTGGGTGAGCATTCGAAGGGGCGACACAGGCCTGGGAGTCAGGGAGCCTGGTTCCCCCTGCCAGGCCTGGCACGGGAAGTCTCTTCAGCTTTCTGAACGTCAGTTTCCCCATCCAAAAAATGGGGCTAATAATAACCGTGTTGTGGGAATCCACTGAGGCGGTTCGTGTGGCAACATACGAATCCTATACTGCTAAGTAAATGTTGGATATTTTTTTTATTATGAAGATTATTTCAGGAAGCCTGGGATCAAACTGACGATGGGGGCTTCGAAAAGGAGGCGGGGGGAGCTCAGACTTTCCTCCAGCTTCTGACGGGAAGTCTCATACGCTGGCACACAGCAGGGAGGTGCAGCCAGGTTTACGGGTCGGGGTCATGAGCAGCCACACTTGGGCCTGGCCCCTCTAGCATCTGAACTGTCTCCTGCCCATCCGTAGAGTTCTGGGACTGGCCTTGATATCGCTCTTTGCTAACTGTCCCCCTGGGACCCCAGCTCTGAACACAGATGTTGAAACTAGGCACCACTTATAAGCACGGCCATCTGTGGAGTGGGAACATGTGGCCTCCCGACTGAGCTGGCCGCAGCCTCCCCCGTGTCATCAGGGTTTCAGGCATCTGGGCTGCAGCCTGGAATTGGCCTTTCAATCCAAGGGGGTGTCTCAGGGCAAGCCCGGGGCACCTGTGATGAAAGAGGACTGACGGATACTGCCGGCGGGGGGGGGGGGGGGGGGGCGTCCGCTTAGTGGCTACTTTGTTTTGTCTCCACAAAAGCAGGAATCCCACACATGCTCGGCCTTATCTTGCTCTTTACTCAAAACTCAAAGATGCCGGCCAATATGGCAGGTGCTGCGGGAGCTGGCGCCTTCTTCCAGCTCCGTTGTCTCCGGTCTGGTTCTCGTTCCACTGCTCTCCTTCAGCTGAAGGAGGCCTGACCCCTGGGCCCAGCTGTGTGGGCCGGGGCTCTGAGGCTTGCACAAGGGGGCCCGGCACGGAGGCACCTTGGCAAAGGCCACGGTGAGAGTGAGGGCGACCACCGGGCCCACAGGGCGTGGGGAGCACCTCGGGGGCCAGGGCGAGGGCCAGGGCATGAAGGCAGCTGTGCTGGCATGGGCACCAGGGCAGCTGGGGCTTCTGCAGCACCCGCCGCACCCAGCTCACCACACCTGACAGCCCAGGGGCTGTTGGCTTGACAAGATAGTGGGCTCCTGAGCCCCGCAAGAGAGCACTGCGGGGCGGGACACGAGGGATGATGGCAAAGGGTTGGGGGCTTACGTGCCCCTGTGGGCCTTGGCCCCTGTTCCCCTTGCCTCTCGTCGCTTCGTAAGCTACACAAACTAGGCTCTTTATCTCACACCTCGGGGTCTTTGCGAGTACTGGTGTCCCTGCCAGAAATGTCTTCCCGCTCCCACAGCTTTGCTGGCCAGCTCGTGTTTGTCATTCAGGCTTAGCTTGGGCATTGCCTTGTGGAGGATGCCTTCCAGATGTCCAGATCTGCGTGAGGTGCCTTTGTTTGGTCCTCCTGCCTCACTCCTGCCTCACCCCTGCCTCACCCTCGTCAGATCACCCAGGACTTGTCTAATGATTTTTCTGCCTCCCCACCACTAGACTGGAAGCACCATGAAGGTTCACTAGCCTACGCCTGGGGCCAGCATGATGCCTGGTATATAGTGCTTAATCCATGTTTGCCATGTGGATGGATAAGTGCGAGAATGGATGATTGGATGGACAGACATAAAGTGGAGTGATGGCTGAAAGGATGGATGGATGGCTGGGGAGGAGGGGGGGCAGGTGGTTGCACGAGTGGATGGGTGGGTGGGGGAAGGGGAGTGGGGGAGTGAATGGATGGGGCAGGTGGGTGGGGGTGGCTGGATGGAGGGCAGGTAGGTGCACGAGTGGATGGGCGAGTGGGTAAGTGGATGGAGGAAAGCATACACGTGCGCGTGCTCACAAAGGCGCATGGATGAGTATCCAGGGAATGGATGGACGAAAGAATACAGGACGTGAGTTGTGTATACGTGGGTGAATTAATAAAGGATAATGAAGGAGTGGATGCCTGACTGGGTGGGTGGATAAGTAAGTGGATAATAAACGGGTAGCTAATCAGTGCATGTATAATGGATGGCTGGAGGGACGGACAGTGAATTGGTGGGTGGATGGACGGGTGGGTGAGTGGACCCCTCACTCACCTGCCAGGCCTCGGGGACACGTTGGGGGGAGTCAGTACACAGCACATCCTGCTCAGTGATCAGGGTCTCTGGGCTCTCCCAGGAGCAGCTGCAGCAGAGACCTTCACAGGCTTCCCAGGGCAGGAGCAACCCAGAAGTCTACTAGAGACATGGTGCAGGAGGAAGAAGCTGTGGGAGAAGGCAAGGAGTGACAGACTCTTGCCTGGGCCACAGCCAGAGAGAGCTGTTTGCATCTAGGGAGGGGGACCCCGGACAGGGATGCGGGGCTGGGGAGGGAAGCCGAGGCTCAGGCTGGGGCGGGGCGGATGGAGTTGAATTTCAGGCCCCGGAGACAGACTCGTTCATTATTCCATCCATCTGTCCGTTCGTTCACCCAACAAACATCGTGGGGCTTTGCTGCCGGCCCACAGTGGGTTCGGGTCCGCCAGCTGAGCTTCTCCATCCTGGTGGGAAAGACAGGAGCGAGCCATATCTAGCCCCACCTGCTGGGGATGGTCTCCAGTGGACTTCTGGTGAATCCGTCACCCCTCCCCCCCCTCGCCCCCTCCCCTCTGCACCAAGCTCCCAGGGCTTAAGAATAACTTCCTCTGGGCAAGTGGCTTTCTGCACATACTTGTGACCTCAGAGCTTAGAGGAGTGAAGGAAAGCGCCCAGGGCCCCTGGCTCATACGGGTCAGATGGGAAGTCTGATTCCAGGACTTGGGCCCCTCGGAAACCGTCACAATCAGGAGCCTGACCATGAGCTACCTGATGGCAAGATCACGCCCAGTTGGGAAGGGGGAGGCGGGGAAGCTCCAGGAGGGGATGGCATCTGAGCTGGACCTGCGAGGGTCTCTCAGGAGGGATGAGGGGGAGCCCCGCCGCAGGCAAGGTGCAGAGGTGCAGAGGCAGAGAAGGGTGACAGAGGGCGGAGGCTGGAGAGGAAGTTTCAGGCCCGCAGACGCAGGCCAGGTGGTTTGGATTTTGATCTGATGTTGTAGGGAGCCATGGCCGGTGCTGGAGCAGCATGGGACCCGGCTGTGTTCAGGCAGATTCTGCTGGCCGTGCACCGGGGAGTAGATGCGAGGGGCTAGAGGTGAGAGTCACACGTTTGAAGCAGAAGTCACACGTGAAAGCTTCATGGAAGGGAAGATGCCAGGGAACACACAGCCAGTGTCAGAGAAGTCAGGGGGCCAGGAAAGCTGCCGCTTTTCACCGTTGGCACCAGTGAGATGCCCGGGGCAGGAGGGGATGCGCCGGACCACACGCAATATGCTGGCATCCCGGGGCCCCACACAGAACTGGCTGCTCAGGAAACTGTCCCTCCAGGGACCCAAGGGAGGCTCCGCGTCACTCTCCGGGGGTGCGATATCTCATCTCCCACACCTCCCCTTTGGCACACCCTGTTCAGTGGCCTGGGAAGAACCCTGGCTGGGCCAGTAGGGGCAGTGCCTGCCCACAGTTCCATCTCTGCCACGCGCCCATATGGCTTCTCTCTCTCCATCCCTCCTCCCCCTCCCTGTCCTTATCTTTCCCTTCCGTCACCATGGCGACTCACCACCTCGGCTCGCCTGCATCCCAGCCTCTGCCAGGGATTCTGAGCCCGGCTCTGTCCCTCCCTCCTCCGGAGCCCTGGTTCCCGCAGTCCTGTCTCCTCCCCCTGGGGTGAGTCCAGAGGCAGCCTCCTCTTTCCCGACTGTCACATCTATTTTCCAGCTCTGACGAGTCGCTGCCGGCTCCTCTGGGGAGACCATCCCCCACCCACCGTCCACCTGCCACTGTTCGGCCAGCCCTTAGGAGGAGAGCCATCCTCACTGCAGCTGACAGTGTCTCGGGGCCTCGGCTCTCAGCTTCCAGACCTCTCCCCGCTCCCAGCCCCCCATGCCGAGGTCCGCCTTGTCAATCATTTCCTTCTGTCATCGGCTTGGCAAACAGGCAAGCATTGGGTCCTGAGATCTGGGGTGCAGGGTCGGGGGATGGGGGTGGAAAGGGCCACCCGGGGACAGGGAGGGATGGGTCTTTGGAGGGGGGATGGGGGCCACTGAGACCTAGGAGGAAGACAGAAATCTGGATTCTCTTCTAGATAATGTTTTATCCCCCCCCACCCCCACCCCCAATTATGTCTCCAAGGAGAGAAAACGGAGCTTCATGGGAAACAGCCGCAACAGTTGGTGAGTGGCAGGGCCACCCGGCCGGACTGCCCCAGATCCTGCTCGCTCGGCTGGTCCGGGAACCGGAGGCCTGGGGCCACCCGGCCTCCCTCCAGAGGGCTGTGCCAGGGGAGGGCCTGAAGCGGGATCTGCCAGGGTGTGGAGGGAGGGACGGAGAAAATCCGGCGGGTGCCGCACGGAGACCAAATCCAGCTCAGAATGGGAGAGCGGAAGGAATCTTCTAAGAGTCGGAGCCATCTGCCCCACCGCTGGGAGGCTCCCATCCACTCCTTATGGTCCCATAGTGTAGCATATGCAGGTATCACCCCTGGGGGGTCCGGCCGAAGCCAGTAACTCCTTGAGGAAGCCCTTGCAGCAGAAGGCTGTGGGAGACGGTTTTCAGTGAGTATTCGTGCCGGGCACCGGGCAGGGCTCTGCACATGCACCAGCTCGTGCGATCGCCCCAGTGGCCCCGTGAGGCAGGGACCGCTAACCTCCCGTCTCGGACAGTCAGGGAACCGGGGCCCAGATCCCAGATCAGTGCGGGAGCTTGCCCATGGACACACGGTGACTCCATCCAGGCTTCTCCCTGCCGGGAGCGCTGTCACCGCTGTTCTGCTGCCTCCCGCCCTGGGGTCCCAGGCTCTGGGGTGCAAGTCAGTGAGGAACGAGCAGGGCGTGGCCTCGCTGGGAGCCCCCCGCCCCCCTAAACTCCTGACCCGCCCTCCCCGCGCCCCACACACTGCTCCCGACAGCCTGCTCTGCACCCCCAGGTCTCACGCGCCGTTCCCCAAGTTGGAGCTGGGCCTGGGGTCCCGGCCCGCAGTGCCGCGGGAGCTCCCCGCCTGCTCCATCTGCCTGGAGAGGCTGCGGGAGCCCGTCTCGCTGGACTGTGGCCATGACTTCTGCGCGCGGTGCTTCAGCACACACCGCGTCCCGGGCTGCGAGCCGCCTTGCTGTCCAGAGTGCCGGAAGATCTGCAAGCAGAAGAGGGGCCTCCGGAGTCTGGGGGAGAAGATGAAGCTCCTGCCGCAGAGGCCTCTGCCCGCTGTGCTGCAGGTCCAGGGTCCCGGCCTCGGCGTGGGGAGGGGGCGTGGAGGCCCCCGGGTCTGACGGTGGCTCCGTCTCCATTCTAGCATGTCAGGGCGGGGAGCGGAGTTTGGGGTTGGACACGCTCCCCGCTTGGGGCCCGGCTCCCACTGCCTGGGTGCTCAGGGAACCCTCTCCCCACCCCCCCCCCTTCGGCCCAGGAGACCTGCTCCGTGAGGGCCGAGCCGCTGCTGCTGGTGCGCATCAATGCCTCCGGAGGCCTCATCCTGAGGATGGGGGCCATCAACCGCTGCCTGAAGCACCCCCTGGCCAGGGACACCCCTGTCTGCCTCCTTGCTGTCCTGGGGGAGCAGCACTCAGGGAAGACCTTCCTCCTCAACCACCTGCTCCGGGGCCTGCCGGGCCTGGTGAGGGCAGGTTAGGGGTCCCCGCCCGGCTTTGGGAGGGGCGTGGGGGCTGGAGGGTCCACCTGATGCTCTCTTCTCTGCCCCACAGGAGTCAGGGGAGGGCGGCTGGCCGAGAGGAGGAGGGTCCCTGCAGGGGTTCAGGTGGGGTGCCAATAGCCTCACCAGGGGCATATGGATGTGGAGTCACCCCTTCCTGCTGGGGAAGGAGGGGAGGAAGGTGAGGGGCCCAAGGGCAGAGGAGGTGAAGATTGGATGGGGGGGGGGTGGGTATCAGGGGGAACGTGGAGGGTGGGGGGTTGGTGGGGGAGAGCAGGGACAAAGGGGAGGGGAAATGGAGAAAGAAGGTTTTGGGGACAGGGACGGGAAGACGGGGTAGGGAGAGGCAGGGTTGGGGGGAGCACATGGAAGAGCGAGGCGGGCTTGACCCCGTGGTTCAGCCCCCACCCCCACCCCCCGTGCAGGTGGCTGTGTTCCTGGTGGACACAGGGGACGCCATGAGCCCGGAGCTGAGCAGGGAAACCAGGACCAAGCTCTGTGCCCTCACCACGATGCTGAGCTCCTACCAGGTGAGGGCGCTGTGACCTGGTCATCGGCCCTATCTGCCCGGCTCCAGCTCAGGAATCTCTCCAGACTGGACATCTCAGCCCCGTCCAGCCCTGGGAGTGCTAGGGATGGTTACCCTGATCTCATAGACTTCCGTGTCCAGGGTCCCCACAGACTCTGGGGTTGCCCCTGCAAGGGAGGGTTGCCCCCGGTCAGTGAAGGTGGGAACATGGCTTGTTCTAAAGGGAAGTCAACAGCCGCTGGGAGCAGCTGAAGGTCAGCAGGACCTTCCACCCCCTCGAGGCCAGTCCAGGCCCTGCAGGCTGTGCAGGCTCCCAGGCAGGTGTCTCCCAGGTCCCGGCCTCACAGTCGGCCTGCGAGCTCCTTCCTCCCCGGGGTCTTCCCAGTATCTCTTTGCCTTTGCAGACCCTCTTCCATCTTGTTCTCCTTGGTTCCAGATCCTCAACACCGACCCGGAGCTGAAGGATACGGACCTGGAATATCTGGAGGTGAGGAGACATTTGGTCTTGGGGTGCCACCCTGTCCCTGTCCTGACCGTAAGGCCAGGGGACTGGATCAGCCACAATCAGAGAGGTGCCTTCCATTTCTGGCCGAGGAGTTCATGCAAGACCCGGAGCTGGACTGGGGGGGTGGGGGGGTCAAGGGCAGAGGGTGACGTGTGGGAGGCCTGGTTGGGAGAGGCAGGGGAGTCCCAGAGCCGGGAGCTGGGGGGCGCGGGTTCCCCAGTGTGCCCAGAGGGGAGGGGGCCACAGTCCTTGCAGTGGCCCAGCCATGACCCTCGGTGCCTCACCCCCAGATGTTTGTGCACGTGGCCGAGGTGATGGGCAGGCATTATGGGATGGTGCCGATCCAGGTGAGACACCCATGTCCGGACACGTCACCCCAGACTCTAACACCCCACAGCTGCTGGTGTCAGGACCCCTTCTCTTCCAGCACCTGGATCTCTTAGTCCGGGACTCATCCCACCCCAACAAGGCAGGGCTGGGGCGCGTGGGTGACGTCATCCAGGTGAGGGGTGCAGAGGGCGGGGATGAAGGTGGCGGTGGGGGAGCTGGGCAGGAGGTGAGGGGAGCTGGGGAGGGCGCCTGCAGGGAGCTAAGAACAGGAGCGTGGCCCCTAGCTCACAGGTCTCCCCTCTGCGCTCTCAGAAAGCCTCCAGCAAATACCCCAAGGTTCAGGAGCTGCTCCGAGGGAGGCGAGCCCGCTGCTACCTCCTGCCTGCTCCCGAGAGGCGGTGGGCCAGCAAAGACCACGGAAGCCCAGGCGGTGAGTGTCCCGGGGAGCAAGGCCTCCCCCGCCTGCCCTCCTCTGGGTGGTCCCCCCCCTTGCCCTAGCGAGCCTCTCCCTGCCTCTGACACCCTTTCTCCTCCCAAAGCCCGGTCCTGCTCAGCCCCCGGTCCTCAGCATGAGGAATCTCTTCTTCAGACACAGATGACGATGTCCGCCACCTCTGTGCCTACGTCGCCGATGTGCTGAGTGCGGCCCCCCAGCACGCCAAGAGCCGCTGCCAGGGGTACTGGAGCGAGGGCCGCCCCGCGGCCAGGGGAGACAGACGCCTGCTCACCGGGCAGCAGTTAGCTCAGGAAATCAAGGTGGGCCAGCCCCCAGCCCCAGGCCCCAGGCCCCGGAGAAACCGCCCCGCGCCCCGCGCCCTCCCTGACCCCTCCCGTGATGTCTCTACAGAACCTCTCAGGCTGGATGGGGAGGACGGGGCCCGGGTTCGCCTCCCCGGACGAGGTAGGGGCCCCTCCCCCCCCAACCCCGGGGAAGGGTCTGGGGGGCCGGGCGGGGGCGGCGCCGTGGGCCCCGGGATGGAGCGGAGGGCGCGGGCGGCCGAGGAGACAGGCAGCCTGGCTTTGCCGTGGACAGATGGCCGCCCAGCTGCACGACCTGAGGACGGTGGAAGCTGCCAAGAAGGAGTTTGAGGAGTACGTGCGGCAGCAGGTGAGCCAGCCTCGAGCGGGGGGCGGCGCCTCGGGCGGCGGGGACCACCCCCCCCTCCCCGGGACAGGGCTCCGGGGCGGAAGGTCAGCGCGCCTTCCTTCCTCCCCGCCACAGGACGTGGCCACCAAGCGCATATTCTCTGCGCTCCGGGTACTGCCCGACACCATGCGGACCCTCCTCGCCACCCAGAAAGATGCCATCCTGGCCCGCCACGGGGCGGCCCTGCTGTGCAAGGGCAGAGAGCAGACCCTGGAGGCCCTGGAGGCCGAGCTGCAGGCCGAGGCCAAGGTCTTCATGGACTCTTACACCATGCGCTTCTGTGGCCACCTGGCCGCCGTCGGGGGCGCCGTGGGCGCCGGGCTCATGGGCCTGGCGGGCGGCGTGGTGGGCGCCGGCATGGCCGCGGCCGCGCTGGCCGCGGAGGCCGGGATGGTGGCGGCCGGCGCGGCGGTGGGGGCCACGGGGGCTGCGGTGGTCGGGGGTGGCGTGGGCGCCGGGCTGGCTGCCACCGTGGGCTGCATGGAGAAGGAGGAGGACGAGAGGGTGCAGGAAGGGGACCGAGAGCCCCTACTGCAGGAAGAATAACGGGGCCCAGGAGACCCAAGGGAGGAAGAGGTGCCTGGTGGGAGGGCAGGAGGTGCCGGAGGGGAGGGCTTGGGGGCGGTGTGGAGAAGCACGGCGTGCCCGACCGCCCTGCTCCAATGCCCAGTGTCCGGGTGGCTGGCCGAGCTGGACAATCCAGGTGGCTCCAGGATCCTGGGGAGGCCGCCTGGGGCCAGGAGGCAGTGTCTGGGGGCAGTGGATAGAGGATAGGGCCCATTCCTGGTTGCAGACCACTGCTAACCTGCCTGTGGTTCCCGGACCAACTTGACCCCAGGGTTTCCCACCCAGAGTGAGGCTCCACTGGCCTCCCTGTCCTGGCTTATTCTCCTGATGACCCTGAATTGTAGGAAGGCTGAGCAGGCACCATTCTGGAAGTCTCCCTTGGGTGGAGAGGATCTGTCCCTTCACAGATGGGAGAAGCCGCGGGGTCGGGTGACGTTGGTGCTCAGGACCAGGGAGCACTAATGAGGGGCTGGGGGAGAGAGAGAAGGAGCGGCCACTGGGCAGAACCAAAGAGTCCAGTGTGGCGGACAGCGACCTAATCCCCAGAGTGGAGACACTTTGCTCTGATGACTTTTCCCAGAGCTGCCCCCAGGAGGATAATGGTGGCCTCCCTGACCCTCCGCAGCCCCAGGGAGTCCACATATGCACTTTGAATGGGGGTCCCTGTAGATCTTCCCTCATGGGTGTGTCCTTTGTTGAGCAAGCTCAGACAGCAGAGTGCCCAAGTTCTTTCTGGAATGCTGTCCCAGCAATGGGTTAGATGCCAAAGAAAAATGCCAGTAATTGCATTCTGAGCTAAATCGGACAGCCCTCGTGAGTCTATGAAAGTCCTGCAAGGGACAGCAAAGGGAAGAACACATTCCATCCCGAACACGAACACGCCCTTTTTCTGGAGCCCATGTCTGCAGGAGACCTGGGTGCAACCCCCCACAGGAACCCAGAGGGCCCAGCGCCCTTCCATGGGACAGAAAAGTCCTGCTGGAAGACTTCTAGGCTATTAAGCTGTAAAGTATTCATGGGCGCCTTATATGAAAAATAAACTGTGTGTGCTTGAGTGTCAATTTCCCAGTAAATTATTGAAACAATACTCGAATTCAGCCCCCAAAGGGCTTTGGGGCACAGGGGCGGGGGAGGTAAACCAAGGCATTCCATGGTGGGGACCTGTGGACAGGGAGACCAAGACTGAAATTCAGGAGATCTGGGACCTGAGTGTCCAACACCCCACTTGGGGGTTGCTCAGGCCAAAGGCCAAGGGCACAGCCACCTTCCACTAAGACTTGGGGTCCTGCTCTTCTGGTCTCTCCTGCCTCAGATGGCCCTGGGAATAGATTGTCACCGGGCATCTGTCCTGGCAGAAGGAGAGAGTTGGAGGTGTAGGTGAGGAGTCTTTGCTTCATAAGAACTAGAGGGAGGAGGACCCCAGGCCTACCTCTGGTCAGGGGCCGGGGGGGTGGGGGGGTCAGCCAACCAGGCATTCCCATGCTGTGTCTCCTCCCTGCCTCAGCTCCCCACCTCAGAATTTCAGCAGAGGTCACCGTGTCCAAGCCCTGCCTTTTACAGATGCAAACCCAGAGAAGGGACGTCTCAGTTAATGCCCCCCAGCTGGCTGGTGGCAGAGTAGGGCAGCTCCAAACTCCGATTCCCCAGCTGGTGTTCCCCCACATCCATCAGAAGAGTTGTTGTTGTTGTTTTAATGTTCATTTATTATTGAGAGACAGAGCATGAGCAGGGGAGGGGCAGAGAGAGAGGGAGACACAGAATCCAAAGCAGGCTCCAGGCTCCAGTTGTCCCCACAGAGAGCCCGATGTGGGGCTCCAACTCGCGAACCGCGAGATCATGACCTGAGCTGAAGTCGAACGCTTAACCGACTGAGCCACCCAGGCGCCGCAGAGTTTTTAAGGTCAGCTGTCCTGAAATCCAGGTGCTCTTCTTAGGTGATTTCCTCCCACTCTGGTTCAGCTCTGGGAAGCAGTGTTGCGGGGACTGAGACGGAGGGACTTGGTGTGGGACAAGTGGCTTCACAGTAGAAGCTTCAGTTAGCAAGCTGGGGGCAAAATAATGATGCCAAGAAATCCCAAAGCCAGAGTTGGGGAGAGGAGGGGCGAAGACGGAGGGCCGAGGGTGATCCTAACTTTTGGAGACTGGGGCAGAGGTGGGGATAGGGTCCAGACTTTGGTGTGTGCCCAGAAAAGCTTCCTAGAAGCGTCTGTGGGGCCCTGCCATCATCATGTGGTGAACCCGTGAGCTACACAACCTCCCGGACTTTGGGGCTGGGAGGCTTAGAACTTGGATGGGGGAAGCCTCCGAGGAGACCCTGAGGGAAGGTTTCGTCTAGCGAGAATCCCACCCAATAGCGCTGCAAGGAGTTGCCGTGATCTACTTTGAACGGAAGCTAGTGGAAATGCTCTGCATAAGCAAGATGAGTCGCATTAAGTGGTACAGCATTTGTCTTGTGCCCTGTAGTTCAAAGCATCCTCCCAAACAGCAGCTTCCTTAAGTCTCCACACCATCTCATGCCGCATGTGGAGTGTCCATTTCTACAGAAGCCCGGACACATGACTAGTCAGACGTAAGCCAAGACTTGAACCCAATGTTTTCTGATGCCAGGTTCCTTGCTTAGGTGAGCCCTCACCGCACAAGTCTCTCCAGGCTCCTCGGCCAGGCTGTTGGGTCCCAAACCCAATTAGGGGGCTTCCTGGACTTTCAAGGTCGGTTCTGGAATTCACAAGAGCCCACACGACTCTGTGGTCAAGGTCCCAGCAGGGTGCTGACGTCTGGCTGGTTTCTCCTCTGTGACCTGTTGAAGGTCACTGACTCGAAGATTCTCAGGTGATTCTCAGGGTTGGAGATCTGGTGATTTGGCTTGCGGCTCCAGTTTCTGAGGCCAGTCCTCATGTTGGAGATGGTGGAACCACAACCCGAAGGAACCTGCATTCTTAATTCTTACTGTGGACTGAACCCCACCCCCCACCCCTTCCTAATCCACCATACGTTGGTATTAGGAGGTGGGACATTTGGGAGGTGATTGGATCATGCGGGTGGAGCCCTCGCGAATGGGATTAGTGCCCTTATAAAAGAGTCCCGGAGAGATCTCTGGTCTCTACCCCCCATGTGAGGACACAGCCGTCCAGGAACCAGGAAGTGGGCTCTCACCAGCCACCACACCAGATCTGCTGGCATCCTGATGTTGACTTTCCCTACCTCCAGGACTGTGGGAAAGAGATATTTGTTGTTTGTATGCTTCCCATCCTGCGGTGGTTAGAGCAGCCCCTCGATCGCGTGGCCCAGGGGTCCCCCTACCTGCCCGGATCTGCGATAAACCATGCTCTGAGCAAGGAAGAAACACTACTTGCATGAAGTGAATGAGATGTATGGGTTTACTTATTACTGCACCACAGCCTGTCCTACCCTCACTAACATGGAAATTTGCTCCCGGAAATGGGGCGAAGGCCTGAAATAGTCCTGGCTGGGTGGTGGGCAGCAAGGAAACACAGTGCTGGATCCGTTTTATGGCCTGATGAAATATTGGGTAAAACTATCTTCTACAGTAACACTGAAGACAGACCCTTACACTGTTGTATTTTCATTTCTAAAAATAAAACCTGCCAGCCCAGAAAACCCTCCCCGCAAATGTCGAAAAGGAATAGTTCTGGTTTTGAGTAAGCATGAGCTCAGCCTGGCCTGTGTCCCAGGTGACCTGCTATTTAAAAAATAAAATTATTACGACAGAAAAGAAATCCCACCATTTTTTAAAAAAAAGATTTTATTTTTAATTAAAAAAAAAAAAAAAAACAAACAACCACGATGTGGGGCTTGAACTTACAAATCGAGGGTCACATGCTCTACCGACTGAGCCAGCCAGGCACCCTCCCCATCCTGCTTCCCTATAAGCCAAGCAGATACAACCCCTGTTTGCATGTTCCCAGGTATGAGCACTTGTCGGGTGAGGAGACTCAACAGTCCTGCTCACTCCACGTGCTTTCAGAGTTCACTCTGCATTCACCTGGTCATTGGAGTGGCCATCTGTGCGAGTTAATGGCCTCTATCTGGGAAAAAAAAAAAAAAAAGAAAGAAAAGAAAATTCTTGTACCTCTACGACGAGCAGGTAGTTGAGATGCCTCAGCTAGATTCCCACAGTGACAGGGCGATGGGGCATTGTCTTCCTTGATGTTGACATTGAAAAGAGATGGCTCCCAGGCCCTGCTGAAAAATATTCCTGGGTTTTAACTCTGATAAGAGGCTTATTTAACCGCCAATAAGATTTGCATGTGTATCAAAAGGACAGAGGAATTCTTTCTATCTTTATTTTATTATTTTTTAAAAAGTCTTATTTATTTAAGTGATCTCTACACCCAACACGGGGCTCAAACCCACAACCCTGAGATCAAGAATCACACACTCTTCCAACGGAGTCAGCCAGGCACCACAGGAATCCTTTACAAATACAAGTTTTCTCTCTGAAATGTTCTAAGAAAAAGGAGGAGAAAAGATCTCATTCCTTTTGGAAAGGAAACTCAACCTTATTTTTATTTACCCTTTTGTTACTATTTTATTGTAATAGCATAATTTCTAATGATCTCCATTTCTGTTTCTCTTGGCATTTTGCAGCCACTGAAATATTCAGCGATTGTGTGGGGAAATGTGAAGCAAAGTAATTATCAGAATCACGTTGGGATAAATTAGAAAATTCAGTACAATATGGACTTGAGGAAGAAGAGTCTTTAAATGTGTGTACCAACGATATGCTTAATTTACTTAAAGCAAATATTTGATTACATAAGGGAGGAAAAAATATCTTTTCGTTTTACTTGTTAAAAACAACAGGCCCTAAATGGAATTGCTTATGCTAAGCCCATGTCAACAAACTGAGACTTAACTTAGAGTTTTGGCTCTTCTAGAAATCAGACCTTACTGATAGACCCTTGGTAATCTCCTAAAGGAAAGTGACCTTGTAATAAGCAACTTGCTTTTCTGCCTGGTAGAACTTTCTTGTTCCTGCTCCCTTCTGCTTATAAAAGTCTTCTGTTTCATACAGCTCTGTGGAGCTCCTTCCTATCTGCTAGATTAGATGCTACTCGATTGAATCATTAAACAAATATTATGATAATGGTAATAATTTCACTAGAAAAGCTCTTTTCTTAAAAAAAAAAAAAAAGCAAGCTCTTTTCTATTGAGCTCAGAATCAATGTCAGTGATTCTAGAAAACTTGTTTCAAGTCCTTGTGGGAACCCCAGTCCTTTCCTCCTGAGATGCTGACTTCACATCAGAAGCCTGAATCCAACTGGATTTTTCTTTCAGTTTGATAACCATATCAAAACATGTAAAAGGGTCCCTCCCAGTGTGGTGACAGGCATCTTTCCTCTAGAATGCCATTTATTTATTTATTTATTTATTTACTTATTTACTTATTTACTTATTTATGTGCTTATTTATTTAGATTATAGAGAGAGTGTGCATGTGAGTGGGGAGAGGGGCAGAGGGGAGAGAAAGAATCTTAAGCAGGCCCCATGCTCCACGCAGAGCCCGATGTGGGGCTCGATCCCACGCCCCTGGGATCATGTCCTGAGCCAAAATCAAGAGTTGGCCACTCAACTGACCAAGCCACCTAGGCACCCCTCCTCTGGAACACCTTTATGTACATGAAATCCCCCCAGCAGAGGATGGCAGGCCTCCTCCGATGTCCTCCAATGGGCCCTTCCAGGTCCTTATGATTTTAGGTCTCACAGCCCTTTTAAGTATTGAACATGATTATGAGAGGATTCACCAAATTGGGCACAGACCCCAATTCATCAGCCTATCAAACTGAAGTTCATAAGTTCAAAGGGAGAGACACCATACTTTCTGAGGGGGTGCTATAGGCCATTTTCACCTATAGACATCTTTTTTTTTTAAATGTTTATTTATTTTTAGAGAGAGAGAGAGAGCGGGAGAGCACGAACAGGGGAGGGGCAGAAAGAGAGCAGAGCCTGATGCGGGGCTCAATCCCACCAACCGTGAGATCATGACCTGAGCCAAAAGCAAGAGTCAAACGCTCGACCGACTGAGCCACCCAGGCATCCCCTCACCTATAGACTTCTAAATGAAGTTTGCAGTGTTGGATTCATCCACTCCACTTGTCTGCAGGGCTGAGGGGACAGGGCAGATCCCAGCATGATTTGCACGCCTCCCGAATGACAGCGGATGTCAGGTCACCTGCAAATCCCGCAGACACAACGAGACAAAGATCTCTTACTTTCCACAGGTGTCAATTCTATGGAATTGAACTGCCACCAAGTGTCTCCTGTGCTCACCTTGGCAGTGGCCCGAAAAGAATTCTACCGACAGACAGCACGTCTCTGATACATTTTGGATAAGGTCACCTGTTTGGTCGTCATTGGTAAGAGTCTAGTGCCTTTAAAATTCCTCTCAGATGTTTGACTCAGATGATTTTGTTGATGACACATTACTGGTCTGATCGTGCACCTGCAGCGCTTCTGCACTTAAAAGACGGTCCAGGACATACACAGAAGTCAAACGATCCAAAGAAAGGCTTGAGCTCTTTGCGTAAGTGTGGCTGCTACCACCACAGCGTGGAGGCATCCAGAAGAACTGAGAAATAATGCTATCGGTCTAGAGTCAAATGCCAGCTTCAGAGCTCAATTCTGCCGGCAGTCAGTGTCTTGGTTTCCATGGTAAATCACGTGGAAAGCTTTTTCAAAATTTGGAATCCTCACAGCGTGGGGAGAGACCGTGACCAATTTCAATGGTTCAAAAGCTTCCTGCGGATTCTAGGGATCCGACACAAGGGTCTAGAGTATTATCCGTCGGTTGGTCTAGCAGAGGATTTGCCCGCTCTTGAAAAAGCTGGAATCTACCGTGGAGAATATGTCACTTGTCCCCCAAATTGTTGCTTCGTTGTTGTTGTTGGCTATTTCATCCGAGAAATTGGCTAACTCCGGCATTCTAACACTTTGTGGACTTCCACGACAAATTCCCTAAATACGTGACCCCAGTTTGGCAATATTGCAGTTTGTCTAGTGAGGCCGTATGTCCCCGCCAGGTGAGGAATGGCGAGAAGCCAAAGTATCACTTCTGCGTTACACTTCAGTTTCTGAAGCTACCAGCAAATCATCCCCATACCGAATAATTATAGATCACTCGGCGAGACAGATTTCCCTAAACGGGCTAGACAAAACAGTAGGAGTCCCCCAAATCCTGAGGAACACTTTGCTCTAAACACTGGACTCCTTCAAAGGTAAAAGCAAATGGGAATTGGAACTCATTAGCTAGAGGAACAGAAGAAAGAAAAAAAAAAAAAACAACACAGCAGAATGTAGAGAAAAACTGTAGGCGACAGAATCAAAGTCAGAAAAGTTGCAGGGGGACCACGGAGCTTAATGAAACGACAAACTCATTCACCTCTCTCAGATCTGGTACAAAGCCCTACAGGGGCCAACTCTCTATCTCAAGGTCACCTTCCCTCCTTGCTGGAGGTATGGGAATATGACAGAGTGAGTGTCCCTTTGAAAAAATGATGGCTTGTTTTCTGATCTTTTTCAATAACGTGTTTGATTTTCTCCAGCTGAGCCCTTGACGAAGGATCTGGTTTTCCACATGGCCCTGGCTTACCTTTTCGGTAAGGTATTTTTATCAGTTCTATATCCCCAGTTAAACCAGGATACTAAATCCCAAAGCCCCAGAGTGCTGCATGGATCTGTCTCAGCTGGGTGCTTTTCCAGCATGGTCTGAGACTGCCACTCCGCGATTCCCCCTTTCTTTCAGGAGGCACAGGGTCGCCGGGTCAGCCTTTTGTCCAGGGAGGTCCACAAACACTCCATTGGAGCACAGAATACGGTAGGTTCTCACGTGCACAGCAAGCATGTCCCCTGCGGATTTACTCGGGAATCAGGAGAGAGTAAGAATGCTGTTCCTCAGCCAGGGAGGGAACCACAGAGAAAGAGGAACCGTTGAGAACTCTTGCTTTTGGGTGGAGTCTTTTAAAAAATGGTAATTAGGTCAACATTGTTTACAGCATTGCTAAACCTTCTGTGTCCCTACCGATTTTATCTACAGTTATCAACTACTGAGAGAGGGATGTGAACATTTCTAACTATAATGGTGGATTATTTATAAATACATTCCAAATAGGATGTGCATAAATGGTGGTCTACTTCCCCTGGCAATTCTATCAGTTTCTGCCTCGTGCGTTTCGAAGTCCTGTTATTTAAGTGCGTGCATGTTCAGGAATGTCCTGTCCTCCCCTGAATGCAGCATATTATGAAATGTTTCCCTATCACCCCGCTAATAGTCCTTTTGCGGTCTTCTCTGTCTGATACTGATACAGCTGCTTCATGTGTGTATTATGGAGTGCTTGGCTGGTATATCTCTTTCATTCTTGCACTTTTAACCAGCCGTGTCTTTATATTTAAAGCGTGGTTCTTATGGAGGGCATATTTCGGGTCTTGCTTTTTTACCCGGTCTGATAATACCTGCCTTTTGTTTGCAGTCTTTAGGCCATTTACATTTAAAGTAATTATTAATCGGACGTGCCTCGGTGTGGTTTTCTTTATGTTTCCTTGTGCTTCAGGTTCACTGAACCTCGATCTGTTGGCTTCTGTCAAATTCAGAATATTTCAGGACATTATTCTTTGAACTTTTTCCTGCCTCTTCTCATTCTGGGACTTCAATGACATGAACGCTGGACCATCTGCTATTGTCCGACAAGTCCTTGAAGTTCTTTTCTCCCGTCTCTGTATTTGCCTTCTCTGATCTTTACTCTCTAATATCCACTCTGCTGTAAATCCCATCTAGTCTTTCTTTTTAAAGTATCTTCTTTTTCACTCCCGATCCTCTGCATTCTTGAGTACACAGAGGATATTTATAACTGTTTCTGTGTCTTTGTCCATTAATTGCCTCATCTCTGCCACTTAGCGATCTGCTTCTCCTGATAGATTTCCCCTTGATTATGGGTAATATCTTCCCGCTTCTTTCCATGCCTATTGATTTTTTTCTGAAAAAAAGTTAAATACTGGTAAAATATATATAACACAAAATTTACCATCGTAACTGTTTTCTAAGTGTGCCGTTCAGTGTGCTAGTCAATGTGTTAACTACATTCACATTACTGTGTGACCATCACTGCCAGACTCCAAACTTGCAAAGCTGAAACCCTGTCTCCCTTAAAAAATAATGTCCCTCCCCCCCCCCCCCCCCCCCCCAGCCCTGGCGGCCACCACTCTACTTTCTGTCTCTATGAGTCTGAGTACTCTGGGGACCTCATATGATTGGAATCATGCAATATTTGTCCTCTTGTGATTTGCTTATTTCATTTAGCATAACATCTTTAAGGTGCATCCACATCGTAGCCTGTGACAGGATTTTTCCCCTTTTTGAGTCAGGCCTACTGATATTTATTTATTTATTTATATTTGAGAGAGAGAGAGAGAGAGAGAGAGAGGGAATACACAAGTGAAGCAGGGGGTGGGGGGAATAGAGAAAGAATCTCAAGCAGAGTCCACACTCAGTGCAGAGCCCTACACAGGGCTCGATCCCACGACCCCGAGATCATGACTTAAGCTGAAATCAAGAGCTCGCCACTTAACTGACTGAGCCACTGAGGCGCCCCACGCCTACCGATTTTTAAAAAGATTTTTTAACGTTTATTTATTTTTGAGAGAGTGCGAGCAGAGGAGGGACAGAGAGAGAGAGAGAGAGAGATACAGAATCTGAAGCAGGCTCCAGGCTCTGAGCTGTCAGCACAGAGCCTGACACGGGGCTTGAACCCATGAGCTGTGAGATCATGACCTGAGCCGAAGTTGGTGCTGAACCAACTGAGCCACCCAGGCACCCCAAGGCCTACTGATTTTTAATCGAATGCTAGACCTTGTGAGGTCCCATTGTCAGGTCCCAAATGTTGTTGAATTCCTTTAAAGAGTGTGGGATTTTCTTCTAACAAACAGCTTGAAAGGATCAAATGGATCTCTAGTAGCTTAGCTGTTTTCCAGAACAAAGTACAGCAGTCTTTCGAGAAAGACAATATCTAGTCTCGTGTACTACAAGGCCTCTTTCCATGCTGGATTTTTTCCCAGCTCTGCGTGAGTGCCAATGACTATTCAGTCTACAAGTTCCAAATCAGATTTCTGGGGAAAAAAAAAAAAAAAAGAAAAAAGCTTCCTTAGGGGCACTAAGCAAAAGGCCAATTAAAAAAAAATTTTTAATGTTTATTTATATTTGAGACAGACAGAACGCAAGTGGGGGAGGGGCAAAGAGAGAAGGAGACAGAATCTGAAGCAGGCTCCAGGCTCCGAGCTGTCAGCACAGAGCCTGAAGCGGGGCTCCAACTCATGACCCATGAGATCATGACGTGACCCCAAAGTCGGACACTTAACCTACTGAACCACTCAGGTGCCCCCAAAGGCCAATTTTAAATATTGTATTGGTATCCACGAAGACTCAAGACACCATAAATCTAGAAACACAGTCCTAATTGGCTCATTCCTATTATAAGAAATGATATTTATCCTCCTAATATAATATAAACTTCACTAGGATATTACTTCTCATATGGACATCAGGCTTATACTTGTCTACCACATTCTCATTTATTCTGTGTAACCTGAGTAATGGTTAGAGGTATCCAGATATTTTTTTTTTTAATTTTTTTTTTCAACGTTTTTTATTTTATTTTTGGGACAGAGAGAGACAGAGCATGAACGGGAGAGGGGCAGAGAGAGAGGGAGACACAGAATCGGAAACAGGCTCCAGGCTCCGAGCCATCAGCCCAGAGCCTGACGCGGGGCTCGAACTCATGGACCGCGAGATCGTGACCTGGCTGAAGTCGGACGCTTAACCGACTGCGCCACCCAGGCGCCCCTAGAGGTATCCAGATATTTAAAACCACCACCCCTCTAGTCAATCATGCGTCCTAAAAGGGACATCCAGAAATTCCTAAAACAAAAGAAACACAAATTATTCTTCAAAGCTTTCAGAAGGATCATCGGTTCTCATTTCCTGCACACTCCCCCAAAATACAACGACCACAAAGGGAACGAAACAACTAGAAAACGTGTTCACACTTTCCTCTAACCTTCACCAAAGTCATAAAAGAGGACCCTTCTGTTCTGAAGGCCCAACAAACCAATCTAAATGCATCAGCTAACGTAGCCATGGCAATCCTGTAAGCTTTGATTTGCTCCTAGCCAGTCAAGGGGAGCTAAGGCTAAAGCACATCTTGTGATACCTATGTAAGTGCTATGGGGCAAGTAGAAAGGTCCATGATTGGCTAAAGGAAAAGACCTGACTCTCTAAAACAGACCCACTAGGTTGCGGGACCTATTGGCTTGGAGACCTATTACCGGCGTTAATAGTCATTTTGTTTGTGTTAATTGCCTATGTTACTGTTGATTTATATGTCCTGTCCAGAGTTGTGGTTTTTTTTTATTAAAAAGAAGTTTTTTAATGTTTATTTATTTTTGAGAGAGAGAGAGAGACAGAGCGTGAGTCGGGGAGGGGCAGAGAGGGAGACGCAGAATCCGAAGCAGGCTCCAGGCTCTGAGCTGTCGGCACAGAGCCCGTCACGGGGCTCGAACCCTTGAGCTGTGAGATCATGACCTGAGCTGAAGTCGGACGCTTAAGCGACTGAGCCACCCAGGCGCCCCTGTCCTGTCCAGAGTTTTAAATGCTACTGCGTGGTCACTGTCACATCAGGTCCTACGACAGAGAGAAAAACAGAGATTGACCTTGGGTCAACTATGGAGTATGTTCGATGCACAGGCTTTTGATCTTAATCAACAACATCTTGACAAGAGTGAAAATCTAGACATCATGAATTCATGTCCTGGAGCCTGACGTCATCTGTCCTTGGCCAAAAGAGAAACTGAGAGGGGAAAAGCAGCCCCTGACATCTGGAACTGATCTAACAGTTGTAGCTAGATCTCAGCATGATCATGAGCCCGTCTGAGGCTCA
This sequence comes from Panthera tigris, assembly GCF_018350195.1. Taxonomy (NCBI): domain Eukaryota; kingdom Metazoa; phylum Chordata; class Mammalia; order Carnivora; family Felidae; genus Panthera; species Panthera tigris. The sequence goes on along the minus strand of NC_056673.1, from coordinate 10,595,941 downwards.
CAGCCAGGCCATTTTGTTCTGTTGGATGTAAGGACCTTCATAGACTTACCAGCCTCAGAGGGTTACTCTGAGACCAGGGGTAAAAATGAAACAAAACAAAGCCGCTTCATAATTTCATCTAAGAACGGATGCAAATAAGCCCACTGTCCATCCCACGAAGTGCCCAATGATAAAACTGTCGCCGGCTTTCTTTTTTTTTTTTTTTTATTTATTTATTTTTTTTTACGTTTATTTATTTTTGAGACAGAGAGAGACAGAGCATGAACGGGGGAGGGGCAGAGAGAGAGGGAGACACAGAATCGGAAGCAGGCTCCAGGCTCCGAGCCATCAGCCCAGAGCCCGACGTGGGGCTCGAACTCACGGACCGCGAGATCGTGACCTGAGCTGAAGTCGGATGCTCAACCGACTGAGCCACCCAGGCGCCCCATGTTGCCGGCTTTCTAATAGCACTCCATCTGGACCAAATGACCCACCCAATGCCCAAATCCTGTAACAGGTTTTTTTTTTTGCCTAGCACAGGGGCTGTGGAGCGGGCGTGGCCAGGGTTCTAGCTGGGCCACTTACCAGCTGTGTGCCCGTGTCCCATACACTGTTGCTCTCCCTGTCTCAGTTTCCCCAGACGCAAAAAAAAACCTAGGAGCATTCTCTTTCAAAGGGAGCTGGCCACAAACAGGGACTGTTTACCATTCTTAATTGTTACTATCGTAAATCATCCCATCCACAGCTCAAGATCTGGGCTCCAGAGATGCAGATCTTCCCAGGAGGCCAAACTAATTTGGGCCCTGTAAGAGGACTGCAGCCGGCCAGGAGCATGCCTGTCTGCACTCAGCCCTGCCCACTGCCCCTCTGGTCCTTACCACTTCTTCCCTGGCATGAGCTGGGCGGAGTGGGTCAGATGGGAGCTGGGTCCAGGCGGTGGGGGTAGGGCAGGCTGTGCTGGCCACAGTCTTCAAGGGTTTAGGCACAGCACCTCGCCAGGCAGGGCCCCAAGTGTCACAGCCACTACTGCGGCTCCTTAAGCCATCCAAGTGGGCCAGGCTGGCTCAGGGCAGGCTCATTCTCCAAGTGAAGCAGAAAGGCTCACAGACCTATTTCCCCTCCATCTCCTGTAGAACTCAGCCAGCCTCCCCCGCTCCCCTCACACCTACCATGGATGGAAGCATTGCCGTTAGCTTTAATGTCTATATAGCCAACTCCTTCCGGAATCTAGAGATTATCTTCTAATTCCACAAGGGTGGGGCTTTTTATTATTTATTTATTTTTAATCTTTATTTATTTTTGAGAGAGAGAGCACGAGCAGGGGAGGGGCAGAGAGAGAGGGAGACACAGAATCCGAAGCAGGCCCCGGGCTCTGAGCCATCAGCACAGGGCCTGACGCGGGGCTCGAACTCACGAGCCGTGAGATCGTGACCTGAGCCCAAGTCGGACGCTCAACCGACTGAGCCACCCAGGCGCCCCAAGGGTGCGGCTTTTTTAAACAAAGAGGTGGTCAGACCTCACCTTCTACTGAGGGCTGAGCCCTGTCTGTAACCCACCCTCCCTCAGCAGAAGAGAGGGGATTGCAGCAGACATCTCCTCCCAGCCCAGCCCTGTATCCTTTCCCCACGATGCAGCAATGGATTGCGAGTTGCAATTCACGCAACACCCTTTAACATTTCTTTTTCAGTTAAAAAATCTATTTATTTTTATGGTGGTAAGATCCACATAACATAAGCTTGACCATTTTAACTCCCAGTGTACAATTCTGTGGCATTGAGTACATTCACGTTCTCGTGCAGACGTCACCGCCATCCATCTCCAGGACTTTTCTCATGATCTCACACGGAAACTTCAGACCCATTAAATCATATCTTCCCATCCTTCCCTCTCCCCCAGCCCCTGGTGACCACCACCCTCCCTTCTGTCTCTATGAATCTGATTATTCTAGGTACTCATATAAGTGGAATCAGACAGTATTCATTCTTTTGTGTCTAGCTTATTTCACTTAGCATAATGTTCTCAAGGGTCATCCCTGTTCTACCACGTGTCAAAATCAAATTCCTGTTTATGGCCTAATAATATTCCATTGTCGGGGCACCTGGGTGGCTCAGTCGGTTAAGCGTCTGACTTGGGCTCAGGTCACGATCTCGTGGTCCGTGAGTTCGAGCCCCGCGTCGGGCTCTGTGCTGACGGCTCGGAGCGCAGAGCCTGCTTCGGATTCTGTGTCTCCCTCTCTCTCTGCCCCTCCCTCGCTCATGCTCTGTCTCTGTCTCTCAATAATAAATAAATGTTAAAAAATTAAAAAAAAAATAATATTCCATCGTGTGTATATACGTATTTGTTTCTCCGTTCATTTGTGGGTGGATATTTGACATTTCCACCTGTTGTTGGTAATGCTGCTATGAATATCGTATATTAATTTTGTATTTAATGTTCTCAGGAACCACCATTTTGTCTGTAGTCAGCAGTGTTCTCCATTCCCACCAGCGGTGCACAAGGGATTCAACTATTCCAAACCCTTGGTAGCCCTGTGTTTTTGTTTTGTTTTGTTTTGTTTTGTTTACTAATAGCCATTCTCATAGGTTGTAATGATATTTCACTGTGATCTTCATTTTGCATCCCCCTAATGATTAATGATGCTGGGCATCTTTTCATAGGCTTATTGGCCATTCATACATCTTCTTTGGAGAAGAGTTCTTTATGTATTCTAGATACTAGACCTTTATCAAATATATGATTTGTAAATGTTTTTTCTCCTGCTATAAGTTGTCCTTGCCCTTTCTTAATGGTGTCCTTTGATGCATAGACATTTTTAATTTTTATGGAGTCCAATTTATCTGTGTTTCTTTTGTTACTTGTGCTTTTGGTGTTATATAGGAATCGACTGCTAAATCCAAAGTCGTGAAGATTCACCCCTATGTTTTCTCCTAAAAGTTTCATGGATTCAGCTCTTATATGTTGATCATCGATTTAAAACTTAATTTGTAAATCAGTTAAGGGAAAAGAGTAGATGAAATATGCATTTATATAATTTTTTATGATTAGAGATACCTTTATCAGTTCTGTTTGTGTGTGTGTGTGTGTGTGTGTGTGTGTATGAATTCCCATCTGAGTTTAGTTGCTTTCAGCCTGAAGAATATTCTTCAGTATGTCTTTTTTTTTTTAATGCTGATTTATTTTTGATAGAGAAAGAGAGAGTGCGCACAAGCAGGGGAGGGGCAGACACAGAGGGAGTCAGAGAATCCAAAGCAGGCTCCAGGCTCTGAGCCGTCAGCACAGAGCCCAATGAGGGGCTTGAAATCATAGACTCTGAGACCATGACCTGAGCCAAAGTCGGATGCTCAACTGACTGAGCCACGCAGGCAACCCCCCCACCATTTGATTCTTGCATATAATTTCTTTTTTTTTTTAATGTTTATTTATCTATTTTGAGTGAGAGAGAGCAGGCGTGTGCAAGAGGGGGAGAAGCAGAGAGAGAGAGAGAGAGAGAGAGAATCCCAATCAGGCTCTGCACTGTCAGCATGGAGCCCGATGCGGGGCTTAAACTCACAAACCCGTGAGTTCAACCTGAGCCGAAGTCGACAGTCTGGATGCTTAACAGACCAAGCCACCCAAGGGCCCTGAACACAGAATTTTCACATATGTCATTAAGGAAAGGTCTACACATATCCCACCATACTAGTGTTAAACACAGAGACATGCTACACAGAATCTAAATACACTGGACTCTGTTAAACGCCAAGTTTTAACACATACTGTTAAGCAAGTACATCCGTGAAACAGTACAACTAAATACAGTGTTTCACAAAGCTATTACACACCATGCCCTGTTAAACGCAGCGTTCGCACATATCTCAACAAAGCAATTCATTCGTGCACCACCCAGTGCTGAAAACACTGCTTCACAGAGGAATCATATACTGAATCAATCACACGCCTCGCTCTTAAAAGCCAAGTTGCAGCACGTGTCCCTGAACAAAAGGTGCATGTGCCACACGGCACTAACCACAGTGTATCAGAGACAGCACTGTACCGAATCACGGACACACCTACAGTGTTTAGCAACTTGCAACGGATGTATACCTTTCTTGGTGGCGCATGCTTAAAGCGTTTTAAAAATAGAGTAGGGGAGCGCCTGGGTGGCTCGGTGGGGAAAGCGTCCGACTTTGGCGCAGGTCGTGATCTTGTGTCTCGTGGGTTCGGGCCCCACATCGGGCTCTGGGCTGAAAGCTCGGAGCCGGGAGCCTGCTTCGGATTCCGTGTCTCCCTCTCCCTCTCCCCCTCCCCCGCTCACACTCTGTCTCTGTCTGTCTCTAAAATAAGTAAACATTGAAAAAATTAAAAGGAAAAACTATCCTATGATCTAGAAACCATCATTTAAATAAATAAATATATATATATTTATATATATAATATATATATATTTATATATATAAATATATATATTAATATATATATATATATATATATATATATATATATATATATATATATATAAAGCTTGGGTACATGATTGATTCCAGAAAGTGAAGTCTCTGTGAAAAACTGCTTAGAAATGCATGGTGCATGTCACCAACTGACGCATGTTGGCATTGGAATAATAGGCCAGCGCGTGTGATTTATTCCTTGGAGGGACATCCCTGTAAAAGAGCGTGTTTATGCACATACTCCTTTCCAGGAGTGGAAACTTTGCAGAACAGAGCTGGGGGCCTGAATATTTCGTATACGACGTCTGCCTGATGCATTCCGTGGAGCCCTGTGTGGTACATTTGCTCCTGACCTCGTGCCATACGTTGAAACTCTTCACACAAGTACGACAGGTGGTGACCGGCTTGGTACATAGATGACCGTGTGGAAGGATGCGTGCGACACGGTGTGCGTGTGTACTCATTTCTTTATCGCCATATATTGAGACTCTGTTCATCAGAGCTCTGTGCGTGACCGATTCAGTACGGCGATGACTGAATCGCTGTGTTCAGTTCTCTGTCACGCATGTCCCTTGCTGACATCTGTTGAGACTCTGTCCTGCCAGAACTAGGTGCATGTTTTCTTTGTCGTGGTGAAGTCTCTGGGAACCATTGTGATTAAGAATTGGTGCATCATGGCCCTTTCAGGAGGATGGAACTGAAAGAGAAGGAGGAAGCCCTTGCCCTTCCCAAAGCCAAAGCCCGCAAAGGCTTTGAAAGCCGAGAAAGCTGTGCTGAAAGGTGTCCAAAGTCACATACGAACAAGATCTGCATCCACCTTCCGAAGGCAGCCCAAATAGCCTCCAAAGAGCACCCCCAGGAGATACAAGCTTGACCGCTATGCCATCACCAAGTTCCCCCTGACTTCCGGGTCGGCCATGAAGAAAATAGAAAAACACAGCACACTTGTGTTCACTGGGGACGTCCAGGGCAACAAGCACCCGATCAAACAGGCTACGAAGAAGTTCTAGGACGCTGACGTGGCCAAGGTCAACACGCTGATCCGGCCCGATGGAGAGAAGAAGGCATATGTTCGGCTGACTCCTGACTATGATGCTTTGGACGTTGCCAGCAAAATTGGGATCATCTGAGCTAAGCCCAGCTGGCTAAATCTAAATATAAATTTTTCAACATATAAAAAAAGAATTTATGCATCATTTACTCCTCTTTAGTGACGTTAGCACACGGTTGTGTGTGCACTCTGTTTTTAGTGATCAGAGTTGGCACTCTGCGTTTGAAGGACTAGGTGCATGAATGATGAAATATAGTGATATCCACCGTGTTTAACGTTGTGTGACTCGCGTATTTTGTCATTTGCGACATGTGTCGAAACTCAGTGTTTTTCTAAAAATTTTTAAATGGTTTTTATTTATTTTTGAGAGAGAGACAGAGACAGAGTGCAGTGGGGGAGGGGCAGAGAGAGAGGGAGACACGGAATCCGAAGCAGGCTCCGGGCTCCGAGCGGTCAGCACAGAGCCGGACGCGGGGCTCGAACCCATGAGCTGTGAGATCATGACCCAAGCCAAAGCTGGATGCTTAACCAACTGAGCCACGCAGGCGCCCTGAGACTCCACGTTTGAAAGAGCTCTGGGAGAGGTTGAGTCAGTGCAGTGACATCTCTGTGAATTTCTGGTTAGCAGGTGTTCTTTCCTCTCTTATTGGTATGCGTGGAAACCATCCCACCGGAGCTGGGTGCATAGTTGACTCAGAACAGCGATGTCGTGGAGAAATGTTTAGCATATGGGCTCTTTGGCTTAGTGCCATGGATTGAAACCTGTGTCCCGCAAGCCCCCTCTGGAATAAAGTCAGCCTAACGACCTCTCTTCTAAAGCTTGTTTTACCGTTTAGCCGCGGTGTCATAGGTGTCCAACTTTCTCTAGTTGCCTATGTGGAAACAGTGTCTAACTGAGCTCTTTGCAGGATTGATGCAGGGGTGATAGATCTGTGAAACACTGTGTTTTGGAGAGGGTGGGGGGTTGCTCTGTTTTTAGTAACATGTAACTAAAATATTCTTTACTTAGTATGTAGTGTGTTACTATCTAAGTCACAAAACTCTGCATCTGAGCCCGCACGTGATTGAATCAGTACCATGTCAGGGAAGCGCTGTGTTTAGCAGCCTGAGCTGCCTGGGCTTCTTCTCTTGTTCCCTGGTTCTATTTAAAAATTGAGATATAGGGGCGCCTGGGTGGCTCAGTTGGTTAGGCGACCGACTTCGGCTCGGGTCATGATCTCACACTCTGTGAGTTCAAGCCCCGTGTCGGGCTCTGGGCTGACAGCTCAGAGCCTGGAGCCTGCTTCACATTCTGTGTCTCCCCCTCTCTCTACCCCTCCCCTGCTCACACTCTGTGTCTCTGTCTCTCAATAATAAATAAACATTTGAAAAAAAATTTTTTAATAAAAAAATAAAATAAAATAAAAATTGCGATATAGGGGTGCCTGGGTGGCTCAGGCGGTTAAGCGTCCGACTTCAGCTCAGATCATGATCTCACAGTTTGTGAGTTCGAGCCCCCCCATTGGGCTCTCTGCTGTCGGTGCAGAGCCTGTTTTGGATCCTCTGTTCCCCTGTCTCTCTGCTTCCCCTGCTCACGCTCGCTCTCTCTCTCTCTCAAAAATCAACATCAAAAAAAGATATACCCTCTTAGAAGCTTTCACATATATAATACAGTATGTTAACTATAGTCATTATGCTGCATATTACATCTCTAAGGCTTATTTATTTTTAACTGGGAGTTGTGCAATCTTTTGACCATCTTCCCCCATTTTGACCATTTCCTACCACTCACCTCTGGCAATCACCAATCTGTTCTCTGTATCTATGGACTCAGTTTTTGTTTTTTTTGTTGTGTGTGTTTTTTAATTTAATTTAATTTTATTTTATTTTATTTTATTTTTTATTTTTATCATGTTCTTTTTTTTTTTTTTTTTAAATTTACATCCAAGTTTAGTTAGCATATAGTGCAACAATGATTTCAGGAGTAGATTCCTTAATGCCCTTACCCATTTAGCCCACACCCCCTCCCAAAACTTTCCAGTAACCCTTTGTTTGCTCTCCATATTTAATTTTCTTTTTTGAATAATTTTTTTAATGTTTATTTATTTTTGAGACAGAGAGAGACAGAGCATGAGTGGGGAGGGGCAGAGAGAGAGGGAGACACAGAATCTGAAGCAGGCTCCAGGCTCCGAGCCATCAGCACGGAGCCCGACGAGGGGCTCGAACTCGTCAACCGCGAGATCATGACCTGAGCCAAAGTCGGACGCTCAACCGACTGAGCCACACAGGTGCCCCATCCATATCTAAGTTTCTTATGTTTTGTCTCCCTCTCTGTTTTCATATTATTTTTGCTTCCCTTCCCTTATGTTCATCTGTTTTGTATCTTAAATTCTTCATACCAGTGGAGTCGTATGATATTTATCTTTCTCTGATTGACTAATTTTGCTTAGCTTAATACCCTCTAGTTTCATCCACATAGTTGCAAACGGCAAGATTTCATTCTTTTTGATTCTCGAGTAATACTCCATTGTATATATATATACCACATCTTCTTTATCCATTCATCCATCGATGGGCATTTGGGCTCTTTCCATACTTTGGCTATTGTTGATAGTGCTGCTGTAAACATTGGGGTGCATGTGTCCCTTCAAAACAGCACACCTGTATCCCTTGGATAAATACCTAGTAGTGCAATTGTGGGTCGTAGGGTAGTTCTATTTTTAATTTTTTGAGGAACCTCCATACTGTTTTCCAGAGTGGCTGCACCAGTTTGCATTCCCACCAGCAGAGCAAGAGGGTTCCTTTTTCTCCACATCCTCACCAACATCTTTTGTTGCCTAAGTTGTTGATGTTAGCCATTCTGACAGGTGTGAAGTATATCATTGCTGTTTTGACTTACATTTCCCTAATGAGGAGTGATGTTGACCATTTCTTCATGTGTCAGTCGGCCATCTGGATGTCTTCTTTGGAGAAGTGTCTATTCATGTCTTTTGCCCATTTCTCCAATGGGTTATTTGTTTTTTGGGTGTTGAGTTTGAGAAGTTCTTTATAGATTTTGGATACTAACCCTTTATCTGATATGTCATTTGTGAATATCTTCTCCCATTCCATCAGTTGCCTTTTAGTTTTGCTGATTGTTTCCTTCTCTATGCAGAAGCTTTTTATTTTGATGAGGTCCCAGTAGTTCATTTTTGCTTTTGTTTCCCTTGCCTCCGGAGATGTGTTGAGTAAGAAGTTGCTGAGGCCAAGGTCAAAGAGGTTGTTGCCTGCTTTCTCCTCGAGCATTTCGATGGCTTCCTGTCTTACATTGAGGTCTTTCATGCATTTTGAGTTTATTTTTGTGTATGATGTAAGAAAGTGGTCCAGGTTCATTCTCCTGCATGTCGCTGTCCAGTTTTCCCAGCACCACTTGCCGAAGAGACTGTCATTGTTCCATTGGATATTCTTTCCTGCTTTGTCAACGATCTGTTGGCCATACGTTTGTGGGTCCATTTCTGGGTTCTGTATTCTGTTCCATTGATCTGAGTGTCTGTTCTTGTGCCAGTACCATACTGTCTTGATGATTACAGCTTTGTAATACAGCTCTAAGTCCGGGATTGTGATGCTTCCTGCTTTGGATTTCTTTTTCAAGATTGCTTTGGCTATTCAGGGTCTTTTACGGTTCCATACAAATTTTAGGATTGTTTGTTCTAGTTCTATGAAGAATGCTAGTGTTATTTTGATAGGTATTGCATTGAATATATAGATTGCTTTGGGTAGTATTGACATTTTAACAATATTTGTTCTTTAACAATATTTGTTCTTCTTATCCAGGAGCATGGAATCGTTTTCCTTTTTTTTTGTGTCTTCTTCGATTTCTTTCATAAGCTTTCTATAGTTTTCAGTGTAGAGATTTTTCACCTCTTTGGTTCGATTTATTCCTAGGTATTTTATGGTTTTTGGTGCAATTGTAAATGGGATCAATTCCTTGATTTTTCTTTCTGTTGCTTCATTGTTGGTGTATAGGAATGCAACCAATTTCTGTGCATTGATTTTATATCCTGTAACTTGGCTGAATTCATGGATCAGTTATAGCAGTTTTTTGGTGGAATCTTTTGGGTTTTCCACATACAGTATCATGTCATCTGCAAAGAGTGAAAGTTTGACCTCCTCCTGGCCAATTTGGATGCCATTTATTTCTTTGTGTTGTCTGACCTGTCTTGTTCCTGACCTTAGGGAGAAAGCTCTCAGTTTTTCTCCATTGAGGATATTAGCATTAGATGGCGTTTATGATCTTATGATCTCAAGGTATGATCCTTCTATCCCTACTTTCTTGAGGGTTTTTATCAAGAAAGGATGTTGTATTTTGTCAAATGCTTGCTCTGCATCTGTTGAGAGGATCTTGTGGTTCTTGTCCTTTCTTTTATTGATGTGATGAATCACATTGATTGTTTTGCGGATATTGAACCAGCCCTGCATCCCAGGTATAAATCCCACTTGGTCGTGGTGAATAATTCTTTTAATGTATTGTTGGATCCAGTTGGCTAGTATCTTCTTGAGGATTTTTGCATCCATGGTCATCAGGGAAAATGGTCTATAGTTCTCCTTTTTAGTGGGGTCTTTGTCTGATTTTGGAATCAAGGTAATGCTGGCCTCATAGAAAGAATTTGGAAGTTTCCCTTACATTTCTATTTTTTGGAACAGCTTCAAGAGAATAGGTGTTAACTCTTCCTTAAATGTTTGGTAGAATTCCCCTGGAAAGCCATCTGGCCCTGGACTCTTATTTTTGGGGAGATTTTTTATTACTAATTCGATTTCTTTACGGGTTTTGGGTCTGTTCAAATTCTCTGTTTCTTCCTGTTTCAGTTTTGGTAGTTTATATGTTTCTAGGAATTTGTCCTTTCTTCCAGATTGTCCATTTTATTGGCATATAATTGCTCATAATATTCTCTTATTACTGTTTTTATTTCTGCTGTGTTGGTTGTGATCTCTTCTCTTTCATTCTTGATTTTATTTATTTGGGTCCTTTCCTTTTTCTTGTTGATCCAACTAGCTAGTGGTTTATCAATTTTGTTAATTCTTTCAAAGAACCAGCTTCTGGTTTCATTGATCTGTTCTACTATTTTTTTTTGGTTTCGATAGTATTGATTTCTGCTCTAATATATTTATTATTTCCGGTATTCTTCTGGTTTTGGGTTTTGTTTGCTGTTCTTTTTCCAGCTCTTTAAGCTGTAAGGCTAGGTTGTGTACCTAGACCTTTCTTTCTTCTTTAGGAAGGCCTGGATTGCTATATACTTTCCTCTTATGACTGCCTTTGCTGCATCCCAGAGGTTTTGGATTGTGGAGGTATCATTTTCATTGGTTTCCATGTACTTTTTAATTTCCTCTTTAACTTCTTGGTTAACCCATTCATTCTTTAGTAGGATGTTCTTTAGTCTCCAAGTATTTGTTACCTTTCCAAATTTTTTCTTGTGGTTGATTTCAAGTTTCACAGCATTGTGGTCTGAAAATATGCATGGTATGATTTTTATCTTTTCATACGTGTTGAGGCTGATTTGTGCCTCAGTATGTGATCTGTTCTGGAGAATGTTCCATGTACACTGGAGAAGAATGTATATTCCGTTGCTCTAAGATAAAATGTTCTGAATATATCTGTTAAGTCCATCTGGTCCAGTGTGTCATTCAAAGCCATTGTTTCCTTGTTGATTTTCTGTTTAGATGATCTGTCAATTGTTGTAAGTGGGGTGGTGAAGTCCCCTACTATTATGGTATTATTATCAATGAGTTTCTTTATGTTTATGATTAATTGACTTATATATTTGGGTGCCTCCACATTTGGAGCAGAAATGTTTACAACTGTTGGATCTTCTTGGTGGATAGACCCCTTAATTATGATATAATGCCCTTCTTCATCTCTTGTTACAGTCTTTATTTTAAAGTCTAGATTGTCTGATATAAGTATGGCTACTCCAGCTTTCGTTTGTCAATCATTAGCATGATAGATGGTTCTCCACCCCCTTACTTTCAATCTCAAGGTGTCTTTAGGTCTAAAGTGGGTCTCTTGTAAAGAGCATATAGATGGATCTTGTTTTCTTATCCATTCTATTACCCTATGTCTTTTGATTGGAGCATTTAGTCCATTGACGTTTAGAGTGAGTACTGAAAGATATTAATTTATTGCCATTATGTTTCTTGTAGAGTTGGAGTTTCTGGTGGTGTTCTCTGGTCCTTTCTAGTCTTTGTTGCTTTTGGTCTTTTCTTTTCTTTTCTTTTTTCTTTTTTCATCTTTTCTTCCCTCAGAGAATCCCCCTTAACATTTCTTGCAAGGCTAGTTTAGTGGTCACGAACTCTTTTAATTTTTGTTTGTCTGGGAAAGTTTTCATCTCTCCTTCTATTTTGAATGACAGCTTTGTTGGATAAAGAATTCTTGGCTGCAAATTTTTCTGATTCAGCACATTGAATATATCCTGCCACTCTTTTCTGGCCTGCCAAGTTTCTGTGGGTAGGTTTGCTGCAAACCTGATCTGTCTTCCCTTATAGGTTAAGGACTTTTTTCCCTTGCTGCTTTCATAATTCTTTCCTTGCCTGAGTATTTTGTGAATTTGATTATGATATGCCTTGTTGATGGTAGGTTTTTGTTTAATCTAATGGGAGTCCTCTGTGCTTCCTGGATTTTGATGTCTGTGTCTTTCTCCAGGTTAGGAAAGTTTTCCACTATGATTTCCTCACATAACCCTCTACCCCTTTTTCTGTCTTCGTCTTCTGGGACCCCTCTCATTCTGATGTTGTTCTTTTTTAATGGGTCACTGATTTCTCTAATTCTTAAATCATGCTATTTTGCTTTAGTTTCCCTCTTTTTTTTTTCTGCTTCATTATTCTCCATAAGTTTGTCCTCTATATCGTTGATTCACTGCTCTGCCCCATCCATCTTTGCCGCTGTGGCATCCATTCGAGATTGCAGCTCAGTTACAGCATTTTTTATTCCATCCTGTGTAACTTTTACTTGCTTTATCTCTGCAGAAAGGGATTGTAATCTATTTTTTACCCCAGCCAGTATTCTTATTATCGTGATTCTAAATTCTGGTTCAAACATCTTCTTTGTATCTGTGTTGATTAAGTCCCTGGCTGTCTTTTCTCCCTGCTCTTTCTTTTGGAGTGAATTCCTTTGTTTTCATCATTTTGAAGGAAGAAAAGGAATAAGGTAAAAAAAATTAAAAAATTAAAAACAACACACACACAAAATCAAATAAATGATGCTAGACGTTAGGTGTGTTTTGGATCGGGTGTCAAAAGAAGCTTAATAGATTAGAGAAAAAAGGTGGGGGGGGGAATAAAACGTTTGAAAACTTGAAAAAATGAATACAATAAAATAGAATAAAATGAAATGTTGGAAGTAAATTAGAATTTGAAAAATTTACAAACAAGTAAAAAATATAATAGAAAAAATAAAAATATTTTAATAAAAATTGAAAATAAAAATAAATTTTTTCTCTTTCTGTATTCAAGAAAAAGAAATGAAAAAGAGAAAAAAGAAAATTGCATAGATGGATCAGCAAACAGACTGAAATATGATTGAAATTACTTCGTTTTCCCTTAGAAGTCAAACTATGAAGCACTTTAAAGTGCTAAAGTGCTAAAGCACCTAAGCAGGTGGAGAGACTTGTGTTCCTGAAGAATGAGGTTTGCCCAGTTGGCCGGGGCTTACCGTAATGGCTCCGTTCTCCACCAGATGGCGCTGCTCAGCTTACTGGGGTGGATTTTGTTGTGGTGCATCGCAGGTGCTTATGTGCATGCACGGGAGCGGTGAAAATGGCGTCACCCAGCTACCCAGTCTCTAGTATCAGAACTCTGTGCTCTCCCTGACCAGCAATCGGGCACCCGTCTTTTGTCTCTGGCTTCCATCCACTCCCCACTTTTGCACAGTCCTTGACCAAGCTGTCAGGTTGCCAGGTGGCCCCGCCCTCCTGAGTTTTATCTCAGATGCGGCTGTGTTTCCCGACCCCTCACTTCTGAGGGACTGTGGCTTTAACCCGCTCAGACCCTCTGTGGGAGGGTCTCACTGAGCAATGGCCAGGTGCCTGCCTCATCCAGGACCTTTCGAGGGACCGTGCTGCTGCCGAGGCCCAGAGACTGCATCCAGGTGCCAGCCCACCCCAGAAAAAGTTCACGCGATCGTGTAGCAGCAGCGCTTCCGGGATTATGGAGAATCACAACACACATCTGGCGCCAGGCTTCACCCTTAATGACCTTGTCCAGCACCAGTGAATGTGGTTGTTCTCCAGGGTCTGCTGGCCCGAGGACACCTAGACCTCACTCTCCACTCTTGCGGATTCGCCCTTCCCACCAGAGCACCACCAGGTATCGAGCTGCGGAGTTTCAGACTCTGCGCTCCCCCTGTTTATAGAGTCTTCATGGAATTTAAACCCTCTCCTTCCTTTGTCCTGTTTTAGTTCAGTCTCTGCGGCTGTTTCCACTTTCCCACTTTCTCTCCAGCTGCTTTTGGTGGGGGGTGCTTTTCTTGTACTCTTCCCCCGTCTCCACCCTCTCTCCACAAGCAAAAACAGCTCCCTGCCCTCTGTGGCTTCGCTCTCTCCCAGTTCACCTCTCCACGCCACATGCTTGCTGAATTCTGTGGTTCAGGTTGTGCAGATTGTTGTGTTCATCCTCAGATCAGTTTTCTAGGTGTGCAGGATGGCTTGGTGTTGATCTGGTTGTATCTCATGGACGCAAGATGCAAAAAAAAAAAAAAACAACAACAACACAACTTCCATGCTGTTCTTCCATCTTGGCTTCTCCCCCTGTGTGTGTGTGTTTCAGGATTCCACATATAGGTGAGATCATACAGTATGTGGCTTTCTCTGTCTGACTTATATCGCTTAGCACAATGCCCTCAAGGTCCATCCATGTTGTTGCAAGTGGCAGGATTTCCTTTTTTGATGGCTGAATAATATTTCACTGTATGCACATGTGTGTGTATGTCACATTTTCTTTATTCATTTATCCATCGATGGACGCTTAGGTTGTTTCCATATCTTGGCTATTGTAAATAATGCTGCAATGAACATGGATGTACAGATATCTTTTTCTTTTAAGTTTTTTTTTAATGTTTATTTATTTTTGAGAGAGAGAGAGAGACAAAGCACAAATGGGGAGGGTCAGAGAGAGACAGAGACACAGAATCAGAAGCAGGCTCCAGGCTCTGAGCTATCAGCACAGAACCTGATGTGGGGCTTGAACCCATCTTCACCAACACTTATTTACATCTTTTCTCTACATCTTCACCAACACTTATCTCTTGTCTTTTTGACTCTAGCCATTCTAATAGGTATGGTGGTCTATCTCACTGGGGGGTTTATTTGCATTTCATTGACGATCAGTGATGTTGAACAGCTTTTCATGTACCTATTGGCCATTGGCAGGTCTTCTTTGGAAAATCTGTTCTGATCCTCTGGCCATTTTTTAAAAATTGGTTTGATTTTTTTCCTTTTTCTTTTTCTTTCTTTCTTCTTCTTCTTCTTCTTCTTCTTCTTCTTCTGGCTATTGAGTTGTATGAATTCTTTATATATTTTGTATATTAACCCCTTATCAGATAGACAGTTTGCAACTATTTTCTCCCCATTTGGGAGGTTGCTTTTTCATTTCTTGATGATTTCCTTTGCTGTGCAGAAATATGCTCATTCTTTATTGAAAAACGTTGAAGCTCTGTGTTACCAGAGCTAGGTATGTGACTGATTCAGCATGGTGATGTCCCCGTGAAACCCTGTGTTTAGCATTATACAGTGCATGTGGCCCTTTCTTTGATAACATCTGATGAAACTGTTTTTTACGCTAGTCACGTGCGTGTCGTCCTCAGTAGAGTGGTGTCTCTGTGAAAAGCTTTATGCTTAAGATTGTGTGGTGCCTGGAGTCCTTTCTTGAGGAATAGCTGTTGTATATTGTAGTAACATAGCTCTGTGTTGTTATTTACTTAGCATAGTGATGTCTCTGAGTTTAGGCTTTTGTGGTGTGTGGGCTTCTTTCTTTAGGGTGACATAATGAAACTATTAAAAGAGCTCAGTGCGTATGTGTGCACGGGTACGGATATAGAATCAATATGGAACCAGCATATTGAGTCCATATGGTGCTGACGCTATGTGGTGCATATAATTTCATCTCGAGTGACATAAGTTAAAACACTGCGCTTCATCTATCTTGGTGCACGATCAATTCAGTATGGTGCTCTGGGACACACAGTGGTTAGTACTGAGTGGTTGCAAAGAGTCCTTTCTATAGTCACATATATTGAAACTCATGTTCAACAGATCTCTATGAGGGATCTGTGTCTGGGCCTATGTGATGCATGTGCTACCTTCGTAAAAAAAAAAAAATTATGTTTATTTTATTTTTGAGAGAGAGACAGAGAGACAGAGTGCGAGTAGAGGAGGGTCAGAGAGAGAGGGAGACACAGAATCCAAAGCAGGCTCCAGGCTCCGAGCTGGCGGCACAGAGCCCGGCGCGAGGTTCGAACTCACAGACTGCGAGATCATGACCTGAGCTGAAGTCGGTTGCTCGACCGAGTCACACGGGTGCCCCTATATGTGCTACTTTTTAATGACATATGTTGAAGGTGCATTTAAAAGAAGGTGGTGTTTGATTGAGTCAGTATAGAAATGTGTGTTTGTAATACTGTTTAGCACTCTGTGGTCCACATGCTCTGGTTTTAGTGACATATGTTTAAACTACACACTTAGCTCCACCAGGAGCATGGTTGATTCAGTAGAATGATGTCTCTTTGAAAGACTGTGTATAGTACTGAAATGTGCAAGCACTCTTTTCTCTAGTAACATATGTTGAAATTCTGTGTGAAAGAAAGGTATCACTTAACAGAATCTCTCGTGCACCGACATCTGATAAACCCCAAGTTTCAACATACGTCACTAAAGGGAAAGATACGCACGCCATTGATTGCTAACCATGGTGCGTCACAGAGACGTTATCAATCATGCACACAGAGCTTTTAAAACAGAGTTCAGGGGGCGCCTGGGTGGCTCAGTCGGTTGAGTGGCCGACTTCGGCTCAGGTCATGATCTCGCGGTCCGTGAGTTCAACCCCGCGTCGGGCTCTGGGCTGACAGCTCGGAGCCTGGAGCCCGTTTCAGATTCTGTGTCTCCTTCTCTCTCTAACCCTCCCCCATTCATGCTCTGTCTCTCTCTGTCCCAAAAATAAATAAACTTAAAAAAAATTTTTTTTTAAATAAAACAGAGTTCGGGGTGCCTGGGTGGCTCAGTTGGTTGAGCATTTGACTCTTGATTTTAGCTCAGGTCATGATCCCAGGGCCGTGAGATCGAGCCCCGTGTTGGGCTTTGTGCTGAGCAAGGATCCTGCTTAAGATTCTCTCTCTCTTTCTCTCTCCCTCTGCCCCTCTCCCCACTCACATGTTCTCTCTCTCTAAAATAAAATAAAATAAAATAAAATAAAATAAAATAAAAATAAATAAAACCAGAGTTCAAAAATATGTCTCAAAAGAAAGGAACGGATGTGCCTGTGTCACACATTGCCAAGCATGTTTTGTTTTTGTTTTTGTTTTCAGAGACATTACATTACCGGATGAATCAGGAAATTAGTCTTATAAAACCCAAAGTTTCGAAACATGTCACTAAATGTAGACTACATGCATGACACAATGCTAAACAGTGATTCAAAGAGATGTCACTTCACTGAAAACAAAATCACTTGCTCCCTATTGAATGCACAGCTTCGACATCACTAAAAAGGAAGTTCAGACACCGTACCCTGCCAAAGAAAAGTTTTCAGAGACATCACTACTGAATCAGTCACGCCCCTAGTTCTGTGATTTCAACATAAGGTCACCAACAATGGCGTCCTCCACCGCACGGTGCTGAGCAGTGTTCCACAGTGACTTCCCCATAGGTGGCTTCCCTTCACCTCGCTTGTTTATAGGGTCCCAACACGTGCCACAAGGAAAGGAGTGCATACATCACACAGTGACAACAAACACGCTATTAGGGTTAGGATTTTTGTTGGATACAGGCGTTCGAGGACACATCTGTCAAATCACTAGCTGACAACTGAGCCAGTGGAAAGAGACTTCTTTGACCACACGTGACCAAAAAATGCAGTCTTTGCAAAAATAACTTAGAAAAGTCATTAAACAATCAATCAACTATAACCTGTAGCAAGCAGCAAAAACAGACCCTGAGGGTGGGGAATCTGATTTCCAGAGTTACCTACTGTAAGAGTCAAATGTCTAGTTATCAGCAAAAACGACAAAGAAACAAAGTAAGACTTACATATAGGAAAAAAAAAAGAAAGAAACTGTTGTTGAAGAAACACAGACATTGGGCTTATTATACAAAGCCTTTAACATTTTTTTAATGTTTATTTATTTTTGAGAGAGAGAGAAAGAGAGACACAGCACGAGTGGAGAAGGGGCAGAGAGAGAGGGAGACACAGAATCCGAACCAGGCTCCAGGCTCTGAGCTGTCAGCACAGAGCCTGACACAGAGCTCAAACTCATGAACTGTGAGATCATGACCTGAGCTGAAGTGGGATGCTTAACTGACTAAGCCACCCAGGCGCCCCTACAAAGCCTTTAAATAAACTGTCTCAAACATGCTCAAAGGGCTAAAAGAAACCACTAGAAAAGCACTAAAGGAAACCAGGAGAATAATGTCTCAACAAGCAGAAAATATCATAAAGAGGTAGAAATTATTAAAAGGATCCACATGGAATTAGTATTTTTGCATCTTGGGGGTAGATAGTTCGTAACGCAATTGCTGGATTGTAGGGTAGTTCTATTGTTAATTTTTTGAAGAACCTCCGTACTGTTTTCCAGAGTGGTTGCACCACTTTGCGTTCCCAACAGTGCAAGAGGATTCCCCTTTCTCTGGAGTCTCCCTAACACCGGTCCTTCCTTGTTTTGTTGATTTTAGCCATTCTGACAGGTGTGAGGTGATATCTCCTTGTGGTTTTGATTTGCATTTCCCTGATGATGAGTGATGTTCAGCATCTATTCATGTGTCTGTTGGCCATCTGGATGTCTTCTTTGGGGAAATGTCTGTTCACATCTTCTGCCCATTTTTAAATCGGATTATTCATTTTTGGGGTGTTGAGTTTTGGAAGTTCTTTATGTATGTTGAGTGTTAACCTCATTAGATATATCATTTGCAAATATCTTCTCACATTCTGTAGGTTGCCTTTTAGTTTTGTTGATCGTTTCTGTCACTGTGCAGAAGCTTTGTATTTTGATGTCCCGATAGTTTATTTTTGCTTTTGTTTCCCTCGCCTCCGGAGATATATATAGAAAGAGGTTTCAATGGCCAATGTCAAAAAAGTTACTGCCTGTGTTTTTCTGTAGGATTATTATGGTTTTGAGTCACATATATAGGTCGTTAATCCATTTTGTATTTATTTTTGTATATGGTGTAAGAAAGCCGTCCAGTTTTTCTTTTGCTTGTAGCTGTCTGGTATTCCCAACACCATTTGAAGAGACTTTTGCTTTAGCATTGGATATTCTTTCCTGCTTTGTCAAAGATTCATTGACCACCCTACAACCCAGCAACTACACTACTAGGTATTTACCCAAAGAATAAAAAACTATTCATTCAAAGGGATACATGCAACCCGATGTTTATAGCAGCAGCATCAACAACAGCCAAATTATGGAAACAGCCCAAGTGTCCGTCAACTGATGAATGGGTAAAGATGATGAGGTACACACACACACACACACACACACACTGGAATATTACTCAGCCTTAAAAAAGAAAGTCTTGCCATTTGCAACATGCATGGTGCTAGAGAGTATTGTGCTAAGCAAAATAAGTCAGTCAGCAAAAGAAAAATACCGTATGATCTCATTTATATGTGGAATTTAAGACACAAAACAAATGGGCAAAGGGAGAGACAGAGAGAAACCAAGAAACAGACTCTTAACTATAGATAACAAACTCATGGTTACCAGACGGGAGGTTGGGGGGTTTGGACAGGTGAAACAGGTGATGGGGATTAAGGGTGCACATGTGATGAGCCCTGGATGTTGTACAGAATCACCGAATCACTAGATTAGACACCTGAAACTATATTACACTGTATGTTAACTAACTGGAAATTAAAAACTTAAAAAAAAAAAAAAAAGATTCACATAGAAATTTTGGAGCTGAATAGTGCGATAACTGAAACAAAAAATTCCCCAGAGTGCTTCAACTCCAGCTTGAGTATAAAAGAACCAGCAAACTTGAAGACAGGCCCCCTGAAATGATCCACTCTGAAGAGCAGAAAGGAAAAATAATGAGGAAAAATGAACAGCACCAGGGGAGTAGATGACAGTGTCAAGAGGCCCCAGGGACCGATCCTTCCAAAGAGACACCACACCAACCCACCAACAAACCAAAAATGGGCAAGAGCAGTCAGTCTCAACTTTGTCAGCTCTGGAAATGGCCAAAGGCCTAGCACAACCTTGGTTGTGATGGCTTACGGAGGACAGGCTGACCGAAGCACACGAAGAGAGTGTGGGTGCATTTCTAATCTCTTCTTGCTCTATAGGGACACCAGTGATATGGGGTTACTTGCCCCCCATATTCTTTAAAGAGCTTATCTCCAAATACCATCGTATTCTCAGGTACCAGAGGTTAGGAATTTAATGCATGAGTTTTAGGGGCATAGAAGTCAGCCCACGACAATCTTCTAAATGATTTGTGCTTGTCTGTGTTCACATGTCTGGAATTCCCTTGACATACTGCTCGACGAGCCTTGCTTTTATTTCCCTAACTCAGAACTCTCTTAGGGTGTGGAAATGATTACATAGAAAGGCATCCCTCAAAAACATTGAAAGACAAGGGGGCAATTTGCGGCTGCCCGTGGCACAAGATAACACTCAAGGCCAAAAACCTGGGAGGAAAAATGGGCAGTCAGGGACTTCCGGTAATAATGGCTCTGAGTGACTGGGGAAAGATCTGAGAAGACCACCATTTTCACTTCTGGCTGATCTGTAGGCTTCCCATTAGCAAGAAGTAAAGACTGAGGCAGAGCTGTAGACAGCTAGGCTAAGCTCTGAAGGAGTGCCCCCAACACAGAGCCAATCTGCTAAATACAGAGACAGTGTTTTCTTTTTCCTCTTTTCTCTCCCGATGCTGAAGGAAATCTCTGTCAACCAACTAACTGGACTCACTAAAGGCACAGTCCTTTCAGAGACTCTATACAACAAGAAACTACATCCTTTACAAAAATGGTTTAGAAAGATTCCTTAAAAAAAACCAAACAACTCCAAGCAATAGAGAGATAAGGGGATCTGATTTCTGGAGTTACCACATTATAATATCCAAAAAGTTCCATTTTCAGCAAAAAAAAAAAAAAAAAAAAAAAATTTAATTAAAAAAATGACAAAGCCTGTAAAGGAAGCAGAAATTATGGACCATTCCTAGGTCCATGCACAGGTTAAAAAAAAAAAAATTAATAGAAACTGTCCCTGAGGAAACGCAGACATTGGACTTACTAGACAAAGATTTTAGATTATTTGTCTTAAATATGTTCAAAGGGCTACATGGAATCAAGGACAAAAACGCAAAGGAGACAATAGAGGATCATTAAATGGGTGGAAAATTTTAAAAAGGAATAGGGATTTTGGATCTGGAAGTACAATAACTGAAATTTAAAAATTCAGTATGGTATTTCAACACCAGGTTTAAGCAGGCAGAAGAAAGAATCACAAAACTTGATAGCTCAATTGAAATTATCCAGGTTGAGGTGCAGAAAGAAAAAGAATGAAGAAAAATGAGCAGAGCCTAAGAGATCTATGAGCTCCGACATACAAACAATGGGATTCCCAGAGGAAGATGGGCAGAAAGGAACAGAGAAACTACGTGGAGAGTGGCCTAACTTCGCAAATTTGATAACACACATGAATCTACACATTCTAGAAGCTCAACAAACTTCCAAGAAGGATAAAGTCAAAGAGATCCACACGGAGATACATTATAATCAAACTGTCAAATGCCAAAGACAAAAAGCAAATCTTGGCAGCAAGAGAAAGTGACGACTCGTCATATACAAGAGATCCTCAATAATATATTTTTTAATTTTTTTTGATGTTTATTTATTTTTGAGAGAGAAACAGAGCGTGACTGGGTTAGGGGCAGAGAGAGAAGGAGACACAGGATCAGAAGCAGGCTCCAGGCTCTGAGCTGTCAGCACAGAGCCCGACGCGGGGCTTGAACTCACGAACCGCGGGTTCATGACCTGAGCCGAAGTAGGACGCTTAACCGACTGAGCCACCCAGGCGCCCCAAGATCCTTGATAATGTTAACATTTAATTTCTCATCAGAGTCCACAGAGATCACAAGGCAGTGGAAAGACAGTCAAAGTGCTGAAAGTTAAACATACCAACCAAGAATTCCACACCTGGTAAAACCATCCTTTAAAAAGGAGAAATTAAGGGGTGCCTGGGTGACTTGGTCAGTTACACGTCCGACTTTGGCTCAGGGCATGATCTCACGGTTCATGAGTTTAAGCCCCACATTGGGCTCGGTGCTGACAGTGTGGAGCCTGCTTGGGATTCTGTCTCCCTCTTTCTCTGACCTTCCCCCACTTGCTCTCTCTCTCTCTCTCACAAAATAAATAAAAATAAACTTTAAAAAGGAGAAATTAAGGCATTCCTGGAAGAACAGAAAGTGAAGGAGTTGGTCACTAGCAAACATACCCTACAAGAAAACCTATGAGGATCCTTCAGGCTGAAAAGAAAGGAAATTAGACAGCAATTCAAAGTCATATTGTTGCATCCACACGACTCCTGAAACAGAATGCTAAGGGCACCAGTGACAGTCACAGCAAAGTTTATTGCAACGAGAGGCAAGGCCGACCGATCGGGACCAACACTCTTGATCAGAGTGCGGCCTCGAACAGCCGGAGAACAGAGTTTTTATAGCCGACCACATCGTCTTATCATCACCTGGGAACAGAACAAAGAAATAGTTCCCAGATGGGGGTGGAAACAGTTCAGATCTTCTGTGGTTAAGCCGCAACCAGTTGACCCCCTTGACCCTGCCTCCAGCGCCACTTTTTCAAAGTTCTCAACATGCCCTTACCCCAATCCAATCAAACACTAATCCAGTTGATTTCCCTTGAACTTTTGTCCCCTTGATTGATAGGACAAGGCTGTTATCTCTTAACCTACAGTGTCAAAACAAAGCTGTTATTTCCCAAGGCTACAGGTTAGCCCTACACTACAATTTAACCCTTACAATATGAAGAAAACAGTAACACTGGGGAAGGAGGGGGGAGAAAAGGTAATATTAAAAACTATGATTGTATTTTGGTTTGTAACTCCTCTTTTTTTTCCTGGATGATTGAAGAGAAAAGGGGAACTGACACCAATCTTTCTCAAACTCTCTGAATAACACTGAAGATTAGGAAACACATCCTCATACTATGATAACCTGATACAAAAGCCAGACAAAGACATCACAAGAAAATAAACCGCAGGCAAATGTCCCCTATGAATACAGATGCAAAAAATATTCACCAAAATACTAGTCAACCAAATCCAGCATCACATTAATAGGACTGTATATCATGACCAGTGATATTTATCCCAGAAATGCAAGGATGGTTCGCATATGAAAATTCATCAATGTAATACACCATATCAATAGAATGAAGGTTTTAAATATACGATCATCTCGATTGATGCAGAAAGACATTGACAAACTCCAAAACTCTTTCATGATAAAATCATGCTATAAACTCTAAATAGAAAGGAATATCCTCAACCTGATACAGACATAGATGAAAAACCCCAAGCTAACATAATCAAGCCGAAGGAAAGAAAGTTTATCCTCTGAGATCAGGAACAAGACAAGGATGCCCATTTTTTGCCACGCCTCTCAATGTTCTCCTGGGCAGCTCCAGTCAGAGCGGTTCGGCAAGATCAGTAAATTAAAACCATCCATATTGGAAAGTAAGAGGTAAAATTATTGCTGCTTGCAGATAACATGAACTTATATATAGAAAATCTTAGTGAATTCACAGAAAGACTACTAAATCTAATCAATGTAACAAAGATGTACAACTACGAGATGAATAGAGAGAAATCGGTTGTGTTTCTATACAATTACAATGAATAATCCTCAAAAGAAAGTAAGAAAACAATTGCACTTGCAATAATATTTAAAAGAATGAAATACATAGGAATAAATTTAACCAAGGAGGTGTAAGACTCGTACAACCAAAAAGTACGGAACGGCGCCGAAAAAAATCAAAGAAGACGTAAATAAGTGGAAGGACACCCTCTGTTCATGGAGGGGAACCCTTAACGTTAAGATGTCGCTACCCCCAGTGAGACATTGACTCGGTGCCTTGGTCCTTTCTTGCAAAAATGGAAAGGCAGACTGTAAAATTCATAGGGATCCCTGTGTATTTTTCAGGATCACGGGGCACAGGCTGTCCCTACACAGGGCCAGGACTCATTGGCCAGTGTATGGGTGACAGTCACAGATAACTGGTGAGCAAGACTTCTGAAGGGTTATGAGAGCAAGGTGGGGGTGTGGTGGTTTGCTCCCTAATGAAAGCAGCTTAAAAACTTAAAAAGGGGAACATGTATATGAAGAAAAACATAATAGACATGACAGTGTGAGGAACTCCGTGGGCCCACTTTCCAGTGAAACTAGTGAAAATTGGAAAAGTACAGCCATTTAAAGTCTCTAGAAATGGTCGGGGGACACATTCACTCAAGAAGATCTACTACAGTTGAGTAAGAATGCCAAACAGTGGTGGTGTTTGAATCAGGGCTCACTCACTTCCTACTCCCTCCCAGCTCGGCGAGATGGAAAACCCATTCTAGACTGGGGCAGCCAAAAACACAGAGCTCCCTCTCCCCCCAACTCCCCACCAGAGGGCTGATTTCCCAGAAGGCAGGACTCAGCCTTGCTTATTTTGTTCCCACCTACTTGCTGTGGAACTATATTCTGTACAACTGTGGCCAAGAGGTGGGGGCTTCCTTTTCTCCCCCAACGGGGGTGGGGGAGGTGGGGAGGTGGGGAGGGAAACAGGTCACAGAAGCAGATAAATCCTCATCTTTTCCCAGAGGAACTGACTTCACTGCAGTAGGGTGTGGAGAAGTGTAAGCCCGAGGGGGCTCTCAGCAGCAGAGGATGTGGTGAAAGGCAACTGGAAGGCAACTGGCAATATAAGCTAAACTGTAGGCTGGCTGGTTTGCCCAAGAGAACCAAGAGCTGGGAGGAGTCCACTTGGGGGTCAGAAGAGATCCCTAATACTGACCTCTACAAATATGCATTAAAGGAGTGGGAATGTGATGGGTTTGGTCCGTGGAGGAATTTCTGCCCTCAGGTTATTGTCGAAATAATAGAGGGATAGGCACAAATTAACAGCTGGATGTAGTTAGGAAAAGAGAAAAGAGAGCCCTGCCCAGACCAGTGTCATTCCAAGGCAACTGTGAGTAGATACGGCCAAGGCTGTGCCCACTGAGAAGCAACATCCCAGGCTTACCACTGCAGGGATGGAAATAGACGCCACAAAAATAACCCAGCCAGTCACTAAATGAAACAATAAGCAAATAACAATAGCGTGCCCGGGAGGAGGACCAGTACCCACAGTGACTGCAATGTATTGTCCAAAATGTCCAGGGTCCAAAAAAAAAAAAAGACATGCCAAAAAACTGGAAAGTTTGATCCATATACCAGGAAAATAAAAAAAGCAAGGACAGAAACCGCCGGTGAATGAGAACAGATGTTGGTTTTAACAGATAAAGCCTTCAAGTAGCCATTATAAGTAGGTTCAAGGACTAAAGGAAGGTGTCATAAAGGTACTGTGTCAAATAGAGAATATAAACAAAGAGATAGAAATTGTTTGAAAAAGGGATCAAATGGATATCCTGGCATTTATTTTTTTTGTTTTTATTTTTTTTAAATTTTTTTAAACGTTTTATTTATTTTTCAGACAGAGAGAGACAGAGCATGAACGGGGGAGGGGCAGAGAGAGATTGGGAGACACAGAATCTGAAACAGGCTCCAGGCTCTGAGCTGTCAGCACAGAGCCCGACGCGGGGCTCGAACCCACAACCTGTGAGATCGTGACCTGAGCCGAAGTTGGACGCTCAACTGACTGAGCCGCCCAGACGCCCCTGGATATCCTGGCATTTAAAGGACACTACCTGAAATTTAAAAATCACTAGGGCTGCACAACGGTAAAAAAAAAAAAAAAAAAAAAAAAAAAAAAAAAATCATCTGAGAAATGATAGCTAAAACTTCCCAAATTCCTTGGGGTGGGGGGAAGAATGTTCAGTGGACTCAACAAACTCAAAGTAGGATAAATGGAAAGAGATCCGTAAACAGACACATCATTGCAAAAATGCTGAAAGCAAACCACAGAGAAAATCTTGAAAAAGCAGCAAGAGAAGAAAAGACACATCCCTTACAAGAGAACCCCGGTAAGATTAGCAGTTAACTTCTTCCCAGGAAACAATACTAGAAAGAAGTGGGATAACATTCCAAGTGCTTAAAGAAAACTACAGTCAACCATGAACCCTGTAAAAGCTTTTTTTCAAAAATGAAAGCGAAATGAGACATTTCCACCTAAACAAAAATTGAGAATTTGTTACTAGCAGACTAAACTTACATGAAATTCTAAAGGAAATTCTTTAAATTGAAAGCAAGGGACGGGGCACCTGGGTGGCTCAGTTGGTTAAGCATCTGACTTCAGCTCAGGTCGTGATCTCACAGTTCATGGGTTTAAGCCCTCCCCATGTGTGCCAACAGCTCGGAGCCCGGAGCCTGCTTCCGATTCTGTGCCTCCCTCTGTCTCTGCCCTTCCCCCACTCACACTTTGTCTCTCAAAAATGAATAAACGTTTAAAAAAAATTTAATAAATTGAAAGCAAGTGATCCCAGATGGTAATTCAGATCCACATGAAAAAGCAAAGAGCAAAAGTAAAGGCAACTATGTAATTAGAATAGTATAGATGCACATTTTTCTCCTTTAATCTCTTATTTAGAGAGACATTATATAAAGCAATACATACATAATGTACTCTTAGGCCTGTAACAAAAAAAAAAAAATGTGATATGATATTGGCTAAAGGTGCCAAAAGTTCAGAAATAACAGAAGCAAAACCATGAATCGCTGAAGCAGTAATCAGTAAAAGTTTATTGTGCACACACCAAAAAGACAGTTTGCAAGCCAGGAGCACACAAACAAAAACATGTCAATGAGGCTCAGAGGTATATTGTGATAAAGCAGCCTATATATGGAGAGAAAGCAGTGACTGTTTATTTTTCACAGTGATTGGTCATAATATTAGAATTTCCTTAAATGATAGGGAATTGGTCAGTGGTTACCTTATATCAGTCTTGGGAAACAGTTGAAGTTTTGCTTATGATTTCCAGAGGCATAAGCAAAAGTGACCCTGGTCAAGTTAGCATTGCATAATAAGCTAAATTAAGCTTTGTTTGTATGACTAAACGGGTTTTGTCTGCTCAGGGAATTTTCAAGGCTGGTGTCCATTTGTTTTTTATTTTAACAGAGGTGAATGGCAAAAGGAAATGAGTCCAGATGGTAACTTGAATTTACAAGAACAAATAAAGATAAGCAGAAAAGATAAATAGGTTATTATGACTAAAGTGATAAATATATACTTGTTCTCCTTTCTTCTCTAAGCTTCTTTAAAAGACACTGAGTTTCATCAGATTATTTGTTTTTGGGGGGTGTTGAGTTTTATAAGTTCTTTATAAATTTTGGGTATTAACCCTTTATATCAGATATGTCATTTGCAACTGTCTTCTCCTAGTCCATAGTTGCCTTTTTGTTTTGCTGATTGTTCCTTCACTGTGCAGAAGCTTTTTATTTTGATGTAGTCCCAGGAGTTTATTTTTGCTTTTGTTTCCCTCGCCTTGGGAGACATATCTAGAAAAAAGTTGCGACGGCTGATGTCAAAGAGGTTAGCGCCTGTGTTCTCTTCTAGGATTTTTATGGCTTCAGGTCTCACAGTTAGATCTTTCATCTGTTTTGGATTTATTTTTGTGTATGCTGTAAGGAAGTGGTCCATTTTCATTCTTTTCCACGTCGCTGTTCAGTTGTCCTGACACCATTTTGAAGAGACTGTCCTTTCCCCGCTGAATATTCTTTCCTGCTTTGTTGAAGATTAATTGACCATATAGCTGTGGATTTATTTCTAGGTTTTCTATTCTGTTCTATTGATCTATGTGTCTGTATTTGTGCCAGTACCATACTGTTTTGATTTCTACAGCTATCACTTGAGGTCCGGAATTGTGACGCCTCCAGCTTTGTTTTTCTTTTTCAGGAATGCTTTGGCCATTCCGGGTCTTTTGTGGTTCCATACAAGTTTTAGGTTTGTTCTAGTTCTGTGAAAAACGCTGTTGATATT
The DNA here is from genome assembly GCF_018350195.1 of Panthera tigris. Taxonomy (NCBI): domain Eukaryota; kingdom Metazoa; phylum Chordata; class Mammalia; order Carnivora; family Felidae; genus Panthera; species Panthera tigris. Next base: position 10,568,134 of record NC_056673.1, on the reverse strand, counting down.
TTGATAGGGATTACATTAAATGTATAGATTACTTTGGGTAGTAAAGACATTTTAACGATATTTGTTCTTCCAGTCCATAAGCATGGAATGTCTTTCCATTTCTTTGTATCATCTTCAGTTTTTTTCATCAGTGTTTTATAGTTGCAGAGTATGGATCTTTCGCCTCTTTGGCTTTTGATGCAGTTGTAAATGGGATTGTTTTCTTAAATTGCCTTTCTGCTGTTTCATTATTGGCATATAGAACGGCAGAGGGTTTCTGGACATTGATTTCTGTATCCTGTAATTTTACTGAGTTCATTTATTATTTCTAGCAATTTTTTGGTGGAGTCTTTTGATTTTGCTCTATGTAATATCGTGTCGTATGCAAACAGTGTAAGTCTTTACTTCTTCCTTACTGATTTGGATGCCTTTTCTTTCTTTCTCTCTTTTTTAAATTTGAGAGAGAGAGAGACTGCACAAACAGGGGAGAGGGGGAGAGGGGGAGAGAGAATCTTAAGCAGGCTTCATTCCCAACGTGGAGCCCAACACGGGGCTCAATCCCATGACCCTGGGATCATGACCTGAGCCAAAAATCAAAAGTTAGATGCTCAAACAACAGAGCCACCCAGGTGGCCTTCTTTCTCTTTTTTTCAAGTTTTTGTTTAAATTGCAGTTAGTTAACATACAGTGTAATATTAGTTTCAGGTGTACAATTTAGTGATTCAACATTCACATACAACACTGGGTGTGCATGACAAGTGCCCTCCTTAATCCCCATTGCCCGTTTACCCATCTCCCCACCTCCCCTCTGGTGACCATCAATTTGTTCTCTGAATTTAGGAGTCTGTTTCCTGGTTTTCCTCTCTGATCTCTATGATCAGAGAGGATCCTCTATGATCATTTTTCCTCTATGACCATTTTTTTTTCTTAAATTCCACATATGAGTGAAATAGTATTTGGTATTTGTCTTTCTCCGACCGACTTATTTCACTTAGCATAATACTCTCTAGCTCCTTCCATGTCATTGCAAATGGCAAGATTTCATCCTTTTTTAGGGCTGAGTAATATTCCATTATATATATGTGTATGTATGTATGTGTGTGTGTATATATATATACACACACCATTATATATTGTAATATTCAGTGTATATTGTATATATACAGTATTGTATATATATTCAGTTACCGTGTCTTTGTCTATTGGTTGCCCCTGGCAATTCCTATGAATTTTTTACTAAGCATCTCAATTTCTGCGAGGACGTCAGCTGGGATCAGGATATGTATATGTAATATACACATATATACATATACATATGTATACATATGTATACATATGTATATGTATATATGTATATATGTGTATATATTTATTTGACATATGGTACTGGATATTGACATGCCAAAGAATGTATTTGGATCCCTACCTCACACCATATACAAAATTAAGTCAAAATGGATCAAAGACCTAAATGTAAGAGCCAAGACTATAAATGGAGAAAGAATTGGTAGAAGAAAGAAAGAAAAAATTGAAAAATAGAAGAAAAAAGTGGTAAATTTTCAGGAAGTTGAATTTTTCAATGAATTCTTATAGATGACAGCAAAAGCACAAGCACCAAAAGAAAACTAGATAAACTAGACTTCAAAAAAAATTAGAAATTTGTGTGCTTCAAAGGACATTAGCCCTGAATATCTCCCACAGATTGGGAGACGTTAGTTGCAAATCATATATCTGCAAATCATATATCTGACAAGGGACTTGTATCTTGAATATATAGGGTTATTACAACTCAATAACAAAAGTTAAAAATTGAACTACATGATCTAGCAATTGCACTACTAGGTATTTACCCAAAGGACACAAAAATACTAATTCGAAGGGACACATACATACTAATGGCTATAGCAGCATTATCAACAATAGACAAAACATGGAAACAGTGTCCATCAACTGATGAATGGATAAAGAAAATGTGACCAAAGTGGCCAAAGTGGCCAAAGTCGGACACTTAACTGACTGAGCCACCCGGGTGCTCCACATCGTATTTATTTCATTGTATTTTAGAGAGAGAGCATGAGCAGGGGAGAGGAGCAGAGGGAGAGAATCTTAAGCAAGCTCCATGGTCAGCCTTACACAGGGCTTGATCCCACAACCTGGGGATCATGACCTGAGCTGAAATCAAGAGTCAGACACTTAACGGACTGAGCCACCCAGGCACCCCTAGGAGATAGACTTTAGATTTGAAGATACAAATAGGTTGAAACATAATACATAATTGTTTCCTGGGCCAGATGTGTGTGTGTGTGTGTGTGTATGTGTGTGTGCACACGCATGTGTGTGCATGCAGGTGTGCACAATTATATGAGAGTAATATCTAAAGAGTATAGGGTTTTTTTTTGAGGTGACAAAATGCTCTAAAATTGTGATGGTTGCACATATTTGTGAATATACTAATATCTACTGAATTATACACTTTAAATTGGTAACTTGTGTAGTATGTGAATTATACCTCAATAAAGCTTTAAAACATTTTTCATATGGAATTTCAAGGGCCCCCAAATAGCCAAAAAATCTTGGAAAAGAACAACAAAGGTAGAGGATTTACACTTAATTTCAAAACTTACTACCAAGCTATAGTAATCAAAACAGTGTGGTATTGGCATAAGGATAGATATATCAATCAATGGAATAGAATTTACGGGGCAGAAATAAACTCATTTATCTTTAGTCAGTGATTTTTGACAAGATGTCAAGTCTCTTCAGTGCAGAAAGAATAGACTTTTCATCAAAAGAGGATGGGACAACTTCATATTCATATACAAAGAATGCAGTTCAGCCCTTACCTCATACCAATCAACTAAAAATGGAATCAATCTCTAAATATAAGGGCTAAAAAGTGTAAAGGTCTTGGAAAAACAAATAGAGGTAAACCTTCATGGCCTTCAATTTGGCAATGGAGTCTTAGATATGACACTAAAAGCACAAGCCACAAAAGATAAATGAGATAAATAGGACTTCACCAAAATTAAAGGGTTTTGTGCATCAAAGGACACTATCAAGAGAGTGAAAAGACAACCCAAAGAAGGTGAGAAAGTATTTTCAAATCATTTATTTAGTAAGGGCTTAGTATCCAGAATATTCTTCTATTTATTCCATCACTGTCTCTCTATAACAACGTCCATAACTTTTGTATGGATTTCATTTCTGAGTTTCAATCCCTACGTGTTTGTGCTATAGAAACCTAAAATGAAATCTGTCATATAGTGAAGCCATTACCTTCTCCCCAAACAAGTAAAACATCTTCTTCCTTTAGTTACTAATCTTAGTTAATAATGTCCCTAGATAGGCACCCAGGGATCAGTCTTTGCAACCCTTCTCAGAACTATGCAAATACAATTAAGTGTTGGTGTTGTCTCTACACCGAGCCCTGTTGACATCCTTCATTTCCACTCAAGTCCCACAGACATATTCTCATCCCATTCCCATTTTCTTTCAGCCTTAGTTTCAATGTTAATTCCTTGGAAATCCCTTCTCTGAACTCAACATTGAGTCCCATTCCTTTCCATTCTCCCCGCCTGTCCTCTTGAATAAAACTCTGTCTTCAGGACGTTCATCTATTTTGTCATTATACAATTATTTCTTTATCTCTTTACCTCTGTCTTCCTCCAACTGGACCAGTTGCGGAAAAACTGACCCCAGAATACTAAAATAAAGCAGATTTCCCTGTGATCGTTACTTCCGAGTTAGAAATTCAGAGAAATTCCTTGCTATCTTAGCCTTAAATGCCTGTTTGTTAAAAAAAAAAAAAAAAAAAATCCTATAGTCAGGGGCATCTGGATGGTTCAGTCGGTTGAGAGTCTGACCTCAGCTCAGGTCATGATCTCACAGTGGGTGAGTTTGAGCCCCACACAGGGCTCTCTGCTGTCCGTGCAGGGCCCGCTTTGGCTCTTCTCTCCCTTTCTCTCTGCTCCTCTCCTGCGCTCTCTCTCAAAAACAAAGAGACATTAAAGCAATTTCGGTAGTCAGATCACACGATTGTCTTCAGATTCAAGTTTTACTTACAGAAGAAAGAAGGCCTGCCCCAACTGGAAATATGGGTGCAGATAGGTGTTTGAGATGATGACTTCAATTCCTTTGGCGATCTACCCAGAAATGGAATTGCTGGATCACAGGGTAGTGCTTTTTTTTTTAATTTTTATTTTTTTAGGAACCTCCACACTACTTCCCGTAATGGTTGTGCCAACTCACATTCCCGTCAGCATTGTCGAAAGGTTCCCTTTATTCCGCGTCCTCACCAACGCTTGTGAGTGTCCGCTGTCGTTTCGATAACAGCTCTTCTGACAGGTGTGAGGTGATCTCACTGAGGTTTTGATTTGCGTTTTCCCGATGACGAGTGAGGCTGAGCACACCTCCCCATGGACCTGCTGTCTTTTTGTATGTCTTATTTTCAGAAATATCTATTCCAGTCCTTTGCTCATTTAATTGGATTATTTGGTTTTTGTTCTGTTTTTGCTGCGGGGTTGTGTGAATCCCTTATATGTTTTGGATATGAACCCCTTATCAACGTAGGGTTTGCAAATATTTTCTCCATTCCCTGCTGTTTCACTCTGTGGTTTCCTTTGTGGTGCAGAAGTTTGGTTTTTGTTTGTTTGTTTGTTTAGTTTGATGCAATTCCACTTGTCTAGTTTTGCTTTTGTTGCCTGTATTTTTAGCATCATATCCAAAAACATCACTGCAAAGACCCATGTCAAGAAGCTTTTTCCCTATGTTTTATTTTAGTAGTTTTATGGTTTCAGGTCTGATTTTAGGTCTTTAATCCACTTTGGCCAATGTTTGTATATGGTGCGAGATAAGAGACCAATTTCATTCTCCAGCATGGGGATATTCAGTTTTCCCAGAACCATCTGTTGAAGAGACTATCCTTTCCCCTCTGTGTATTCTTAATACCCTTTTTGAAGACATTTGACCATATACATGAAAGTTTATTTCTGGACTCTTCTTGTATTCTATTGACCTATATGTCTGTCTTTATGTCAGTCTGATACTGTTTTGATTACTGTAACTTTGTAATGTATTTTGTAATTATGAAGTGTGAGGTCTCTAGCTTTGGTCTTTCTCAACATTGTTTTGGCTATTCAGGGTCCTTTGAAATTCTGTGTGAATTTTAGGATGTTTTTGTCTATTTCCGGCAGGGGGTGGGGGGGAATGCCATTGGGATTCTAATAAGGATTGAATTGAATTGAATCTATAGATTGCTTTGGGTAAGTATTGACATTATTTAAACAACAATAATTCTTTCTTTTTATTGTTATTGTAAATGTTTATTTATTTATTTTGGGGGCAGGCAGAGAGGGAGAGAGAAACCCAAGCAGGCTCTGTGCAGAGCCTGACATGGGGGGGGGGGTGCTGTGAGATCATGACCTGAGCCGAAATCAAGAGTCAGACAATTAATCAAATAAGCCACCCAGGTGCCCCCAACATTAACTCCTTCAATCATGAACAGGAAATGTTTTTCCATTTGTGTGCGTGTGTTCTTTCATTTCTTTTGGCAAATGTTTTATAACTTTCTGTGTATAAGGGTTTTTTTGGGTTTGTTTGGTTTTTTTGCCTCCATGGTATTTTGTTCTTCTTGATGCTATTGTCAATAGAAAGAATAGTTTTCTTAATTTCCTTTTTGATCTGCTCATTATTAGTGTATGGAAATGTAGCTGATTTTTGCGTATTGATTTTGCATCCTGCAACTTTGCTGAATTTGCTTATTAGGTCTAAGGTTTTTTGCCTCAGTCTTTAGGATCTTCCATACATATGATTATGTCATCTGCAAACAGATGATGTTTTACTTCTCTTTTTCCAATTTGTATGTCTTTTATTTCTTTTTATTGCCTAATTTCTGTAGCTAAGAATTCCAGCTACGTTGCAGCAAAATTGAATCAGTAATCAACAAATTCCCAACAAAGAAAAGTCCAGGACCAAATGGCTTCACAGGTGAATTCTACAAAACATTTAAAGAAGAGTGAATGCCTATTCTTCTCAAACTCTTCCAAAAAAGAGGGAGGAAAGCTTCCAATTTCGTTCTATGAAACTGGAATTACTCTGATACCAAAACCAAGTAAAGACACTATCAAAGAGAGAGAGAGAGAGAAGCCAATATCTCTGGTGAACATGGATGCAAAAATCATCAACAAAATATAAGCAAATCAAATGTAACAATACATTAAAAAAATTATTCACAACAATTAGGTGGAATTTATTCCTGGGATGCAAGGTTGTTCAATATTCGTAAATGCATCAACATGACCTATCACATCAGCAAGAGACCAATATGATCATTTCAACAGATGCAGAAAAACAGATGCACTTGTGTAAGTGTAACATCCATTCATGGTTTAAAAGTTTGGTCTCGGGGCGCCTGGGTGGCTCGGTCGGTTAAGCGTCCGACTTCGGCTCAGGTCAAGATCTCACGGTCCGTGAGTTCGAGCCCCGCGTCGGGCTCTGTGCTGACAGCTCAGAGCCTGGAGCCTGTTTCCGATTCTGTGTCTCCCTCTCTCTCTGCCCCTCCCCTGTTCATGCTCTGTCTCTCTCTGTCTCAAAAATAAATAAACATTAAAAGTTTGGTCTCTGTATTTAATCCCACCAAAGGCCATGAGAAAGGAGTAAGGGTCCCAGGCACTCTCATACCATGATGATTGGGTAGCAAACTTGTAAAGACATAGATAAGTAAATAGAAATGTATAGAAAGAGTGAACATCTCCTTCCCAGAGTTATATAATCTTCTCTAGAGGTACTTGTTAGAATTTTTGTTTATATGATTTTGATATTGTCCCATTCATTTGATATACTTTTTTTTTTTTAATTTTTTTTTTCAACTTTTTTTTTTTTAATTTATTTTTTGGGACAGAGAGAGACAGAGCATGAACGGGGGAGGGGCAGAGAGAGAGGGAGACACAGAATCGGAAACAGGCTCCAGGCTCCGAGCCATCAGCCCAGAGCCTGACGCGGGGCTCGAACTCACGGACCGCGAGATCGTGACCTGGCTGAAGTCGGACGCTCAACCGACTGCGCCACCCAGGCGCCCCTGATATACTTTTTAAAAATATAGAATTTATTGTCAAGTTAGCTAACAAATAGTATATGCGGTGTGTTCTTGGCTTCAGGAGTAGATTCCTGTGATTCATCACTTACATACAATACCCAGTGCTCACCCCAACAAGTGCCCTCCTTATTGCCCATCACCCCCTTTCCCCGCCCCACCCTGCCCCCATCAACCCTCAGTTTGTTCTCTGTATTTAAGAGTCTCCTATGGTTTGTCTCCCTCTCTGTTTGAAACTATTTTTTTTCCTTCCCTCCCCCTTGGTCTTCTGTTAAGTTTCTCAAATTCCACATAGGAGTGAAAACATATACTTAAAAAAAACATGCACAAATATATCATTTAGGCGATTATATTATATTCATAATTCTTCAACTTGTTTGTTTATTGAGAGAGCACGAGCACATAAGTGTGAGCAGGGGAGAGGCAGAGGGAGAGAGAAAATCCCAAGCAGGATCCATGCCAAGCTTGGAGCCCGATTTGGGGCTTAATCTCATGACAGCGAGATCATGACCTGAGATGAAATCGAGAGTCTGACGCTTAACTGACTGAGCCACCCAGGCACCCTTTCAACTTATTTTTTAAAGCATATTAAGCTTTAGAGATATTTCCAGGTAACAGAATATATATCTATGCCATTATTTTTAATTTCCACATAATATAAAGCCACATAATACAATGAATGGCAGCAATCCATTTAAATATTTTAAGTTGGTGGGTATAGAGAGCATTTCTTCTGCGTTTGCAGCTATAAATCAATAAGCATGAATAATCTTTACATACCTCTTTGTGGATCTGTATTTTTTTTTTCAAAAAGAGGTAATCTAAATATATGATAAAGTTATTTGTTCTAGTGACACATTTTTTTTTCAGTTCACATAGTCAGATTTCCCTGAAAAATGTCTTTGTTAGTACATGTTTAATTTTTTTTTAATTTTTTAAAGTTTATTTATTTATTTTGAGAGAGACAGTGAGAGCTCAAGCAGGGCAGGGGCAGGGAAAGAGAGAGAATCCTGAGCAAGCTCCACACTGTCAGCGCAGAGCCTGATGTGGGGCTTGAACCCACAAACTGTGAGATCATGACCTGAGCCAAAACCAAGAGTCGGACACTTAAACAACGGAGCCACCCAGGCAATTTTATGTGTCAGTTGGCTGGGCCACAATGTGCCCAGATATTTGGTTAAACATTATTCTGGACCTCTCTGGGCAGGTGTTTCTGGATGAGATGAAATTTGAGTTGGTAGATTAAGCAGATTGTCCTCCCCAATGTGGGTGGGCCTCATCCAACCTGTCGAAGGCCTGAATCGAACAAAATGATGGAATAAAGGAAAATGTGCTGTCTAGTTGCCTGTCTCTGAGCTGAAACTTTGGTTTTCTCCTGTACTCAGACTTGGACTGGAGTGACACCATCGGCTCTCCTGGTTCCCAGGCCTCTGACTACAGGCCTTGGTACTTCTCAGTCTCCATAATCGCGTGAGCCAATCCCTTCATCCAAATGCAGAAATTCCAGGGGTGCCTAGATCAATCAGTTGAGCATCCAACTCTTGATTTCACCTAAGATCATGATCCCAGGGTCATGGAATTGAGCCCTGCGTTGGGCTCCATCAGTGCAGAACCTGCTTAAGATTCTCCCTCCCTCTCCCCCTCTCCCCCCCTCCCCCACTCGTGCCCACTCTCTCAAATTAAAAAAAATAATAATTAATTAAAAAATGCAGAAATCCTGAAGCTGGAAGCTTCTTCCTGTAAAGTTAGAGCTTGTGATATAGCCTCAAGTTTCTGTCATCTAAAGGGCTTTGTTCGACTACTCCACCCCTAGCCTGCAGATTTAAAAACTACAAAGTACCTGAGAAAATAGTGCCAGCATAAGGTAAACCCAGTCCCTAGTTTTTCCCAACCCATGAAACGTCTTTCAACGGAAACTGTTTGAAAATCACAAATATGGATGGAAACCCTTTACATTATGTCTTCCTCCACAGTGGCCCAAAGGGGGCTGCCAATCAGGTAACGTTGGTGTCTTAGGGTTCGGAGTCCAAATGCAGGTGAGGAGCCGCAAGGACTGAGGGAGGCCTGGCAGGGGATGGTTTTGACACTCTCCCTGCAGCACTCTGCTCTAGGTGAAAGTTTTTGTCATTCGTCTTCGAGTTCTCACCCCTGTTCTCACTCCTCCACCTGCTTCCCATGGGAAATCTTCAGTCTTATTCCACACACCCATGGCCGTCTTCTGGTCACGTGATTCCATCTGCTTTGTCACCACAAAGATGGACAAACATGAACAAACTCCACAAATGGCACCCACATTAACCGTACACAGCCCCGGGTCAGGCCCTTGCTGTCCTCCTCTTTCCAGATGGTGAGAGCGAGGGAGTTTAAAAAAAATTTTTTTTTAATGTTTATTTATTTTTGAGAGATGGAGACAGAAGGTGAGCAGGTGAGGGGCAGAGAGAGAGGGAGACACAGAATCCGAAGCGGGCTCCAGGCTGTCAGCACAGAGCCCAACGCGGGACTCGAACTCACGAACCGAGAGATCATGACCTGAGCCGGAGCCGGAAGCTCAACCGACTGAGCCACCCAGGCGCCCCGAGGGTGAGGGAGTTTAAACAAGACACACTCGAGACCCACATGAGGGTTAGTGACGGGTCAGAACTCAGATTCAGATAGCCCAGCTCCAAAGCATCTTGATTATTCTCGAGATGTGGGCGTTATGTACACCATCTCATTGTGCTTCCTGGAAACTTTAGATTGATTGTAGGGGGAAGGAGCTGCGGGTCAGCTACGGTGAGCCACACTTTAGAGAAAGCTGTACACGTTTGTTACCACTTTGCTGTCTGACCCACTTCACAGAGATTCCTTCAGGGAAACCCCTTGGGGGACATATGTTGTAACTCTTATTAATTCTTTAATTATTTACTCTGTTGGGATAGTGTTCACTGTCACCAGAGCAGCCAATGCAGTAGTTCAAGAACAAACTCTCGCAAGACTCCACACCCCTCAGCAAGTTAAGAGTCAACCTTAGAAATCTACCTTCTCATTTCCTGCGTTCTTAGATTTTCCTTGCGAGCTCACCTGTGCCCGCATGAGCAACAGACCATGATGAATTCGACGGTGGATGTAACAAGAAACTAAGGGATGTCCCCTGACCTGCTGTAAGGGAGAACTCTGGACAGGCTGAGTAGACTTCCATGGATGGAGTCACATGGGGGCAGGGGGGTGCAGGGCATCACAGACGTCCCATTGTGACGCGGGTGGAGTCTTAGCTGGGATTGGCCGGGTGGGCACAGGGTGGGATAAAAAGCCGGGCTCAGAGCAGACCTTGTACTGAGAGTCCCTGGGGAGGGGTGTACCTCGTTTTCTGCTGGTCTCGTCCTCCCCACCGCCTCAGCACCCACTCAGGGCCCCTTTCCCAGTCTCCCAGGCTTCCGGTATAGACTCAGGTCTCCCATTTCCCCCATCTACCTTTTCTATCCTGAGGCAACTAAAAAGAAACAGAAAAGCAGAAAGACACCAAGCTGAGCCCCCAAATCTGGAACCTTGTGGATCAGTAACAAAGGGAAGCCCATCGCCAGAATGATCAATATCGCGAGCTCAGTGAGCTTCACCAAAGTCATGGGAAATCCTAGGGTTTTAAAATGTAAAACCTTGGAAGAAAACTCAGAATCCTAATGAGCACTTCATCAGAGGTACTGCGGAAGAGAGCAAAAGTCGTGCTGGGCTCTCACTTCCCATATGGTATTTTCTCCACCCAAGTGATGAATGAACCTGAGTCCACAATCATGGCTTATTCATGAGACAGCAGCCTGCACAAAGCCTTTCCCCTCCTGTGAGATGAATCATTACCCAACCAGGCGTACTTAGGGAGCAGTACGTCCTTCGGACGGCCATATCCATCCTCCTTGTGTTCCGCGGCTCCCCTCTGATCAGGTAAGGCCTCTGAGCCCACAAAGACCACCAGTGTCCGTCCTGCCTATTCTAGAATTTCATGTTCGTGGAAGCATACAGTGTGTGCTGTGTTGGGTAGGGTTTTCTTCTCTCGACATAATGCTGTTGCTTGTATCAGAAGCATGTCCTTTTTATTGCTGGGCAGTTCTCCATCATGCGGATGATCATACATACTTTCCGTTCTCCTGTTGCTGGAAACCCGGGCTATTTCCACGTAAAGGATATTATGAATAAAGCTGCCTTGGGTATCCTGGTACATATCTTTTGGTGGGGTTATCGTAGCATCTGGAGACCAAATACATTTCATCATTTATGGGGGTATAAGGACCAGTGGAAGACCTTGCCCAGGGTCACATGACAAGGCTGGGCACACCCAGGAAAGCGGTCTCTGACATCAGTGGTCCTCCGCGTTGTTTGGATGGAGTCATGGTGGTTGAACTTTAGGACTCCATTAACTCAGGCTCCCCATATCCATTTTACAGCCTTGAGATTAGCTCCCAAGCTTCTAGGGGTGGCAAAAAGGGATTGGTTTTCCCCTTTCGCCTTTAGTCTGGGCTCAGACTCTGAGCAGGTCAGGGAGAGGCAATGAGATCAAATTTCTGATTCACTGTGTGTATGTCCCTTCCCCTCCCAGCTTCATTTTCTCCATGTGCCAAGAGAGAAGATTAGCTCCGTTCTGGGGCTCACTATGGGCCTGACAGTCTGTGAGTCCAAAACTACCCACAATTATTCAGCGATGGTTAGAGATGGGGTGTCCTTTCCCCATCTGCCCTCTCCAGTCCCTTGCGGCCCCAGAGTCACCCCTCCGTGTAAGCTCCACATGGGACTCTGCACACTGCTTCCCTCGTCAACCTAAAATTGTCAGGAGGTAATAATTAGGCGAGAGCATTTATTTGGGATTAAAGAATTGCTATTTGGGGTACAGACATGGGTAGTTACCCAAATAGTGTCCCACTAGAAAGCAAAAGTCAAGTTAAAAAAAAAATCTTTTTTTAATGTTTATTTATTTTTGAGAGAGAGAGACAGAGAGCACGAGCAGGGGAGGGACAGAGGGAGAGGCAGACACAGAATCTGGGGCAGGCTCCAGGCTCCGAGCTGTCAGCACAGAGCCTGACGCGGGGCTCAGATCCACGAAACCGTGAGATCATGACCTGAGCCGAAGTCGGACGCTTAACCGACTGAACCACCCGGGCGCCCCAAAAGTCAAGTTTTTAAAGCAAAAAGGGAATGCTTGTATCTGCTGTTTACAAACAACCTTTGATCGGTGTTGGTGGCAGAAAGGTCATCCTTACTGAATATAATGGGTTGCTATAATATCCGTAAGCGAAGTCTCTTGCTGTAGCAAGTTGCTGGTATTCACGGTGAGTCCTGGGAAAGTTTTCGGTTTGGCCCACTTCAAAAGTTCGTGGTTCCGCTGGTGAGAACATACATAAAGCCCATCTCCTTAACGGCCTCCCGCTTCGTTTTACAGCCCCTTGACATTATGACCCCATTTCATGTCATCTTTCATACACCTAGTGCCCAACTCCCGTGACAGTCAGTGCTTTTTAAAATGTACCCAAGATGTTGGCTTTATTCACGTATGGTGAGGCCGGGGCGCCTGGGTGGCTCAGTCGGTTAAGCGTCCAACTTCGGCTCTCAGGTCGTGACCTGACGGCTCGTGAGTTCGAGCCCCACGTCGGACTCTGTGCTGACAGCTCGGAGCCTGGAGCCTGCTTCACATTCTGTGTCTCCCCCTCTCTCTGTCCCTCCTCCGCTCATGCTCTGTGTGTCTGTCTCTCGCTCTCAAAAATAAACATTAAAAAAAAAAAAAAAAGGTATGGTGAGGCCAACATCAGAAAATGGTTGCTCTTGAGAGACAGTCTGTTATAGTTCCTAAGAGGAGGGGGCATATCACACCATGCAGGGCCACGTTGGGGGAGGCACCCAGGTCAGTCGGGAGGCAAAAGACAAAAGCCTTTAGTTTTTGCTGGAAGGTTTGGGTGAAACAGGGGAAACAGGCTTGGGATTGGCCACTTTGAATAATTTCAGGGGTTCTGGGGACTGAGTTAGGGTAGGGGTGGGAGGGCCTGGGGGGGGAAATGATAATGGCACATATGTTTTTCTCCAGCAGAAGAGAAGTTTCTTAGTGCCTCAATTAATTAAAACCAAATCCCCCCCCCAAAACCCAACACCTCCATACTGAGGTGAGGTGATTCCTGACGTGCCCTAAGGCTGAGGCACTTGAAGCCATGTGTGATGTTCCCAGCAGGACTGGCCAGGGTGGGCACCAGGACAAGTGTGGGGAAGACTTCTTAACCCAGCACCGGGCTGGCCTAGGGCTCTGTGGGATGGTTGTGGTTATTGAGTCTGGCAATACATGGAGACAGGGTTCATTCCTTTTATCTGATTTCAATCATCTCCACAACCCAGGAAAATTTTCAGACCGGTATGATGGAAGTTCCTCCCATCTCGGCAAATATGTGAACTCCAGAAAGTCCGAGCCAGATGTGACCTCATATGCCACCCATCCAAAATTTCCACTCTGCAGATAGAGAGCCTGTGGGCCAAAGAACAGTTGTCCAAATCAAACTACAAACTCAGGATGTGAGAACAGAAACAAAAGCATGGGGGGTGCCTGGGTGGCTCAGTCGGTTAAGCGTCTGACTTCAGCTCAGGTCACGATCTCGCAATTCGTGGGTTCGAGCCCTGCGATGGGTTCCGTGCTGAAGGCTGGGAGCCTGGAGCTTGCTTCGGATTCTGTGTCTCCCTCTTTCTCTCTGCCCCTACCCCACTCATGTGCTCTGTCTCTCTCTAAAAAAACAAAACAAAAAGAAACAAAAAAAACACAAACAAAAAACCCCAGAAACAAAAGCATAGTCGTAAGTTGGATGCCTGCTACCTGTTATAAATCCTGTACAAGTCCAGCGGCATATAACCTTTCTTACCCTCAGGAAACTTTATTTGGTGGCTTCCTTGCCTGTGTTCACCCAAGGGGAATGCCACGAGTTGCACATTTCCCTGCCTGAGGCTTTGGGCTGCCATATAGGTCCCCAGTTCAGGGCCTGCAGGATCAGGCATGGGATTTTTCTTCTGTGCCTGGAGTGCCCCCCGATGGCTAATTCGGTAACAACCGTAGTTCCCTCTAATGTCTTCATGCAAGACAAGACATTGTCAGGAAGAGAGAGGGTCTTGCACACTCCTCTTTGGCAACTTCGCCTCCCCCGTCAGTGTACATGTGGGGAAAACATGCATCAGTAAAATGTTCCCCGAGGATGGACGTTTTCGTCCTGAATCCTTGGATTCCTCGAACTTCGTCCCTCCTGGAGGACTCAGTGGCTAGTCCTGCCCGCCTCTCCAGAAGGTTCCTTCCCTCCCTGGCACATCCATCTCTTGGAAGCTTCTTCCCACCAAGACACCCCTCACATCCCAGCCCTGAACTGAGCACCGACTGGTGGTTACAACCCTGCAGCGACCAGCCCTGAAGTTTGACTCAGGAAGCCGAGACTTTACTGGGACATCAGCTGGAAGGGATCCGGCTGGGGGGTGGGGGAATATAGCTCAGCCTGTGACCTGAGAAAGAAAATTCATCTAGGACTTAAGGACCAAATTAAACTTTGTTTATAGAAACTTATTCTACTAAAATTAACAACTCAGGCAACAACAGATGTTGGCAAGAATGCGGAGAGAGAGGAACCCTTTTGCAGTGCTGGTGGGAATGCAAACTGGTGCAGCCACTCTGGAAAACAGTGTGGAGGTTGCTCAGAAAATTAAAAATAGAACTACCCTACCACCCAGCAATTGCACTGCTACGTATTTATGCAAAGGGTACAAAAATGCTGATTCAAAGAGGCACATGCACCCCCTTGTTTATAGCAGCACTATTGGCAATAGCCAACGTATGGAAAGAGCTCAAATGTCCATCGAGGGATGAATGGATAAAGAAGATGTGGTATATATATATATACAATGGAATATTACTCGGTGATCAAAAAGAATAAAATATTGCCATTTGCAACTACGTGGATTGAACTGGAAGGTATTATGCAAAGCGAAATTAGTCAGTTGCAAAAAAACAAATATCATATGACTTCACTCATATGAGGACTTTAAGATAGAAAACAGATGAACATAAGGGAAGGGAAGTAAAAATAATATAAAAACAGGGCGGGGGACAAATCATAAGAGATGCTTAAATACAGAGAACTAAAAAAATATTTCAATATTTCTCCATTTCTTGCCAACACTTTTTTTTTTTTAATCTGTCTTTTTAATTATACTCATCCTAGTGGGCATGAGGTGGCACCTCGGTGTGGTTTGGATTTTCTTTTCCCTGATGACAATGTCGAGTGTCCTTTCACACGCCTTAGGCCACTGGTATATCTTTTTTAGGGGGAAAATGCCTATTCAGATTTTTTCATTGGGTTGTCTTTTTACTATTGAATTGAAAGAATTCCTTCTATATTCTGGATACAAGTTCCTTGTCAGATACACCATTTGCAAATATATGTACTCTCTTTACATGGGTTGCCTTTTCACTTTTTTTTTTTTAATTTTTTTTTTAACGTTTATTTATTTTTGAGACAGAGAGAGACACAGCATGAACGGGGGAGGGGCAGAGAGAGAGGGAGACACAGAATCGGAAGCAAGCTCCAGGCTCTGAGCCATCAGCCCAGAGCCCGACGCGAGGCTCGAACTCGCGGACCGCGAGATCGTGACCTGAGCTGAAGTCGGACGCTTAACCGACTGAGCCACCCAGGCGCCCCTCACTTTTTTTTTTTTTTAAACTGAAGTGTAGTTGACATACAATGTTCTATTGTTTTCAGCTGTACAACATAGTGATTCAGCAATCTTGTACATTGCACCGTGGTCCCCACCGTAAGCCTGGTTACCATCTTGTTACCATACAGAGTTATTCCCTCTGCTGTACTTTGAACCCCTGTGACTTACTTGTTTTATAGCTGCAAGACTGTACCTCTTAATCCCTTTCGCTTACTTTGCCCACCCCCACCTCCCCTCCCCTTGAGCAACTACCAGTTTGTTCTTTGTATTTAGGAGACTGTTTCTGGTTTGTGTGTGTGTTCCTTTGTTTTGCTTTTTAGATTCCACATATAAGTGAAATCCTACGATGTTTGTCTTTTTCTGACTTATGTCACTTAGCGTATATCCTCTAGGTGCATCCGTGTTGCCATGAGTGGCAAGTTTCGTTCTCTTTTATGGCTGAATTATGTTATGTGTATTTATACCCTACAATTTCCCTATCTGTCATCTGTTGATGGACACGTAGGTGGCTTCCATATTTTGGCTACTGTAAATAGCACGGAGATAAATATATGGACCCATGTATCTTTTCAAATTACTGTTTTCATTTTCTTTGGGTGAAGACTCAGGAGTGGCGTTACTGGGTTGTATGTATGATATTTGTATTTTTAATGTTTTTGAGGGATCTCCATACTGTTTTCCACAGCGACTGCACAAATTTACACTCCCTCCAACAGTGCACGAGGGTTTCCTTTTCTCCACCTCCTTGCCAACACTTGTTATATCTTGCCTTTTTGATACTAGCCATTCTGACTGGTGTGAAAAGATAGCTCATTGTGGTTTTGATTTGTATTTCCATGGTGATCAGTGATGTTGAGCATCTTTTCATGTGTCTGTTGACCATCTGTGTCTTCTTTGGAAAAATTTCTGGTCAGATCTTCTGCCCATGTTCAATCAGATTATTTGGGTTTTTTGGTGTTGAGTTGTTTGAGTTATTTACATAGTTTAGACATTAACCCCTTATCGTTTCTAGATATCTCCTCCCATTCAGTAGGTTGCTTTTTGATTTTGTTGATGGTTTTGTACGCTGTGCAAAGCTTTTTTAGTTTGTAGTAGCCCCAATGGTTTATTTTTGCTTTTCTTTCCCTTGCCCAAGGAGGACAAATCCAGAGAAAGTTGCTACGGTCAATGTCCAAGAGATTACTGCCTATGCTTTCTTTTAGGAGTTTTATGAGTTCAGGTCTTACCCTTAGGTCTTTTGTCCATTTTGAGTTTATATGGTGTGAAAAAGTGGCCCAGTTTCATTCTTTTGCGTGTAGCTGTCTTGTTTTTCCAACACCATTTATTGAAGGGACTGTCTTTTCCCTATTGTATATTTTTGCCTCCTCTGCCATAGATTAATTGACCATATAATTATGAGTTTATTTCTGGGCTCTCTATTTTGTTCCATTGATCTATATGTCTGTCTTTGTATCAGTGCCATACTGTTTTGATTATTATAGAATTGCAGTGTGTCTCGAAACGTGGGATTGTGATACCTCCAGCTTTGTTCTTTCTCAAGATTGCTTTTGCTATTCAGGGTCTTTTGTGGTTCCACACATATTTTAGGATGATTTGTTTTAGTTCTGTGAAAAATACTATTGGGATTATAATAAGGATTGCATTAAATGTGTAGATTGCATTGGGTAGTATGAAAAATTTAATAATATTGATTCTTCCAATCCATGAGCATAGTATATCTTTCCATTTGTGTCATTTTTTTTTTTTTCCCCATCCATATCTTATAGTTTTCAGAGTACAGGTCCTTCACCTCTTTGGTTAAATTTATTCCTAGGTATTTCATTCTTTTTGGTACAGCTGTAAGTGGGATTGTTTTTGCAATTAATTTTTCTGCTATTTTGTTACTACTGTATAGAAATGCAACAGATTTTTTTTATATTAATTTTGTATCCTGCAACTTTACTGAACTCATTTATTAGTTGTAATAGTTTTTTTGTGGAGTCTTTAGTGTTTGCTAGATACAGTATCATGTTATCTGCAAATAGTGACATTTTTACTTCCTCCCTACCAGTTTGGACGCCTTTTATTTCTTTTTATTGTCTAATGGCTGTGGTTAAGACTTCCAGTACTGTTTTGAATAAAAGTGGTGAGAGTGGACATCCCCGCCTTGTTCCTGACTCTCTTTAGCCTTTCTTGTGGAGCAGGTCTACTAGTGGTCAATTATCTCAGCTTTTACCTGCAAAGTCTTAATTTCTTTCTCTTTTGAAGGCTAGTTTTGGTGGATATAGAATTCTTGGTTGATGTTTTAAAGTCTCAGCATTGAAATATGCCATCTGCTTTCTGGCTTCCGTGGTTTCTGAAGAGAAATTAGCTATTAATATTATTGAAGATCACTTGTATGTGAGAGGTTGCTTCTCTCTTGCTACTTTCCAGATTCTTTATCTTTTGTTTTTGATGATTTGACTTTAATATGTCTTGGTATGACTCTATTTGAGTTTATCTTGTTTGGCGCCTATTTGACCTTGTTGAAAGTGTAGATTCATGTCTTCCATCAAATTTGGGAAATTCTTGGGTACTATCTATCTTTGTGCTCATTTCTTTTTCTCCTCTCCCTCTGGAGTTTCTGGTGGTATGCATGACGTCTTAGGTTCTGTTAATTTTTCTCTATTCTTTTTCTACTCCTCAGATGGAATAATACCAATTTGCTTATCTTCAAGTTCACGGATTCTTCTGCTTCCTCAGGTCTGTTGGACTCTCGTGAATTTTTAATTTCAGTGGTTGTACTTTTCATCTCCAGAATTTGTTTTATAATTTCTTTTTACTGACACTCTTTATTCGGTGAGACGTTGTTTCTCTGGTATCCTTTTGTCTTGTGTCCACGGTTTCCTCTCACTCTTTGGATGTTGATATAAAGTCTTTGTTTAATAAGTGAACACCTGGGTTTCCTCAGAGACAGTTTCTATTCATTCCCCATTTCCACTGAATTGTCCTTCATTTCTTGTTTCTTCACATGTCTCATAGTTTTTTGTTGAAAATTAGACCTTTTGAATATTATAATGTGGCAACACTGGAAAACAATTCTCCCACCTCCCTGGGGCCTGTTGCTACTGCTTGTTGTGAGCTGTTGTTATTTGCTTGTTAGTGACTTTTAAAAAAAAAAACTAATTTTGCATCTTAAAGAAATTTTTTTTAATTTATTTTTGAGAGAGAGAGAGAGAGAGCAAAAGCAGGGGAGAGGCAGAGACAGAGGAAGACACAGAATCTGAAGCAGGCTTCAGGCTCTGATCTGTCAGCACAGAGCCCAACGCGGGGCCTGAATCCATGAATTGGGAGATCGTGACCTGAGCCAAAGTTGGACGCTCAACCGACTGAGCCACCCAGATGCCCTAAAAAAACTCATTCACTGTCATGCGGCCGTTAGCTTAGTGGTCAGCTAGCATTTTTAACTGTATCTTAATTAAGCACCTGGAACCAAAGAAGGGGGAAAAAAAGAGAAAAGAAACAAAGAATATAAAGAATACTGTTATTGTAACTCTCCCTGCCCCCCACCCCCCAGCCCCGGCTTCAGATGTTGAAGTCCTAATCCCCAGTAACTCAGAATGTGACCACATTTGGAGATAGGGTCTTTAAAGAGGTAATTATGTTAAAGTGAGGTCACTGGGGTGGGGCTTAATTTAATATGATGGCTGTCTCCATAAGAAGAGGAAATTAGGACAGGGACACACAGAGGAAAGACCATGTGAAAGCATAGGGAAAAGGCAGCCATCTACAAGTCATGGAGAGAGGCCTCAGGTGAAATAGAATCTGACGACCCCTTAATCTTGGACTTCTGGGCTCCAGAATTGTGAGAAAGTAAGTTTCTGTTAATAAGCCACCCACTCTATGGTGCTTTGTTATAGTAGCCTTCAAAAATTAATGCAATCACTATTATTTGTTTCTTTTGTTGGAAATGCTGCAGGGGTTTTGATATTGTGTGGGGGTAACCCAGCTCGCTACGAGGAGTTAGCAATGGGCAAAAGTTTAGTCTGTCTGAAAATAAACACACGCCTTCTGATCAGCTGGCCTCCTCCAACAAGGGTATTGATATGAAGACTGTAAAATTTTGAAGGATTTTAGAGACTTTCTACTATTATAGTTCACAACACTGACTGCATATTGGAATCATTTCAGAAATTATTTGCTGAAAGCCTGGCTCCATCCCCATAAAATCATAAAATTATTTTAACGGTATGGAGTTAGTCAAGGAAAACTCCCCTAATATGGTTTGGGTGAAGGACAGATTGAAAGTCAAAAGCTGGAGGACGGCAGGACTTCAGTTGAGGCTAGAGGGCCAGGTGACAGGGAGTTTTAGACGAGGTGCATGGAGACCAGCATGGCAAGGGCACACGCAAATATTGGGGAGCAGTGGAGGTAAAGCTGGGTTGGGAAGGAGAGACCAGGCAGTGACCATGAAAACCAAGCAGAGAAATCAAGGCTTTCAAAGGATTTTGAGCATTGGGCTGGAATCAATGGGGCCTTGGAAGCTGCTTGAACCTGGGAGGAGTGCCATCAGAGGTGGGTGGAGAATGTGGCTTCTGGGGACAGTCCCAGTCACTGGTCATCAGGAGGACTGAAGGCTGAGGTTTGGAGTAAAGAGAAGGCCACACCTTTTCTTTAGTAAAGTAAAGGGGCACCTGGGTGGCTGAGTCAGTTAAGCGTCCGACTTCAGCTCAGGTCATGATCTCACAGTTCGTGGGTTCGAGCCCCGCATCAGGCTCTGTGCTGACGGCTCAGAGCCTGGAGCCTGCTTCGCGTTCTGTGTCTCCCTCTCTCTCTGCCCCTCCCCTGCTCATGCCCTCTCTCTCTCTCCTTCAAAAATAAATAAAAACATTAAGAAAGAAAAGGCCACAGAGTTCCCAGCACTCATCAGAGTTGTAGAAAATATGTGCATTTTACTTTTTTAATGTTTATTTATTTTTGTTAGAGAGAGAGAGCACAAGCAGGGGAAGGGCAGAGAGAGAGAGAGAAAGAGGATCTGAAGTGGGATCTGCGCTGACAGCAGAGAGCCCGACATGGGGCCCGAACTCATGAACCGTGAGATCACGACCTGAGCCGAAGTCGGATGCTCAACCGACTGAGCCACCCAGGCGCCCCTATGTGCATTTAAAATAGACCTGAAAACACAAACAGGAGGTTTGGTTCCTGCCACAATGAGGCAATAGCCGAGGCTGCTGGCTCTGTCCATAAAAATCCACCCCTGACAAAACCTGTGGCGGAAAACACGGAGCCAGGAACCAGCAGACCCACATTATGAGAAACCTCTGGAAGGAGGGAAGGTTGGCCTGTGGTGTGTGCATGTCTGTGTGTGTGTGGGGGGGGGGGGCGGTTGGGGGCTAAGTGGGGTGTGTCTGCAGCCTGGGGCACAGGGAGACTCCAGCTATGAGAGGAAAACAGTAAAGATTTCAGCTCTGTTCTGGGCTTTCCTCAACCATTGCCTGTTGACAGTCACTGTTTGTCCCGCACCCTCACAGCAGCAATCAGTAGCAAAGGTCAAGTCTGCTGAGATGGGTGTTATCAGAGGTGACATCCAAGTAACACGAGATGAGGAAATGGGGACAGTGGATGGGAACCAACATTCCCAGGGAATCGTGACTCCCCTCTTTCTCTCCGGGCCTCCAGGCCCAGCGGACTCCAGTGTAATCCCAATGCTGCCCCTTCTTGGATGCTTGAAGGTGAAGCCCTGACCTGAAGGGTTTCTTGGAGTCTAAGGCTCCCAATGTCAGTGGCCACGGGGTATGCTATGTGCTCTCAGCGCCAGAGCTCCTATTCCTCAAACTCTCCGTTGCCGGACGTAGAGCGGGGTCTGGCCACCATCTCCTCTCAATACTCTGCCAGAGGAAGTCACCCCTCAGAGCGAGGGCAGAAAGATGAACTCAGGGCAAAGAGCAGCACGACTTCCACGAAAGAGGAACAATCACTGGACGGCGTATGGCATGGGGCAAAGAAGCCTGAGAAACGATGGATCGAGACTATGAAATGAGTGTGCTAAAGCAGACGAGAGGCTATTAACAATTACATTGTTAATACATCGTTAATTGTTAACGGGGAAAATCACCAGAAATAAAGTTGAACTACTAGGGAAGAAAAATACGATACTCTTAGTGTTTGCTATATATACCGAAACCAATTACTCAGCCATCAAAAAGAATGAAATCTTGTTGGTGGGAATGCAAGCTGGTGCGGCCACCCTGGAAGACAGTATGGAGGTTCCTCAAAAAACTAAAAATAGAACTACCCTACGTCCCAGCAATTGCACTACTAGGCATTTATCCACAGGATACAGGTGTGCTGTTTCGAAGGGACACATGCACCCCCGTGTTTCTAGCAGCACTATCGACAATAGGCAAAGTATGGAAAGAGCCCACATGTCCGTCGATGGATGAATGGATAAAGAAGATGTGGTATATCTATACAATGGAGTATTACTCGGCAATCAAAAAGAATGCAATCTTGCCATTTGCAACTACGTGGGTGGAACTGGAGGGTATTATGCTAAGTGAAATTGGTCAGTCAGAGAAAGACAAAAATCATAGGACTTCACTCATATGAGGACTTTAAGAGACAAAACAGATGAACATAAGAGAAGGGAAGCAAAAATAATACAAAAACAGGAAGGGGGACAAAACAGAAGAGACTCATAAATATGGAGAACAAACGGAGGGTTACGGGAGGGGTGGTGGGAGGGGGGATGGGCTCAATGGGGGAGGGGCGCTAAGGAATCCAGTCCTGAAATCATTGTTCCACTATATGCTAGTTTGGATGTAAATTAAAAAAAAATAAAAAATAAAACAAGTTAAAAAAAAATGCCCAAGAATCAAACACTGGATGTCTGCTATGTAATGTTCTACACATTTTCATAAGTTTGAAATCTTTCATATTTATGAAACGCAAACAAAATGAAAATTAAAGCAAAATCGACCACCTCACTGCTACCTGGGAATCCAGACTTTTCTCCTTTCACTTCTCCTATCATTTCCTGAATAGGATGGACAGGTCTCTAACTTCAAATCTTAACCTATTCCATTCCCCAGCATGAAAATTTCTTTTCATTATCTTCTCTGAGTCCCACCCCTTTTTGATGAATTTCAATTTCCTCTCCTACAGAAATTCCCGCCAAGTATCCTTATTCTTCACTTCATTACTGCCTCTTCTAAACAGCTGAAATATCTGTGACCTGGCCTATTCTTGGATCCCCATCAGCCTATCATTGTTCTTTACCTTTTTCCTGATGTCCCTTTTTCTCCTCAATTAGTAAGTGCCAGCAAAGCATTTAAAAAGCACTTGTTGAAAAAAATAACCGAAAGACATTGAAAAGCATTTACAAACAGACTATGTATATGCGTATTCATGCTTGCCATGTGTTTGCCAACTATGTGTGAAGAATGTTAATTGCGTGGGAAAGTGCTTGTGATGTAACGCAGAAAGAAAAAGGTCAGGATGCAAAACCTCTCATACCGTCTGAGCTCGGTAAAATTCTGTACAAGTGCGCCTTCATAACTGCATGAGAGCTCATCATTTGGATGTGAACTGATAACCTTTTAGGAAAGAACGGAGCCGTTCTGAATAAATTCAGAAAATGCTCTCTAATACAAAAAAAAAAAAAAAAGAAAAGAAAAGAAATCTTGCCATTTGCAATGACCTGGATGGAGCTAGACTGTATTCTGCAAAAGAAAATAAGTCAGCAGAGAAGGACAAATACCGTATGATTTCACTGATTTGTGGAATTTAAGAAACAAAACAGATGAACATACGGGAAGGGGGAAAAGTAGAGAGGGAAACAAACCACAGGAGACTCATAATGACAGAACAAACTGAGGACTGATGGAGGGAAGTGGGGTGGGGGAGGGGCTAGATGGTTGATGGGTATTAAGGAGGGCACTTGCTGTGATGAGCAGTGGGTGTTGTATGTAAGTGATCAATCACTGAATTCTACTCCTGAAACCCATATTGCAGTATACGTTAACTAAAATTTAAAGGGCAGTGGGTGGCTCAGTCAGTTGAGTGTCCGACTCTTGATTTCGGCTCAGGTCATGATCTCAGGGTCATTGGACTGACCCCTGTGTCAGGCTCCACGCTGAGTGTAGAGACTGCGTGGAATTCTCTCTCTCCCTCTGCTCCTCTCCCCTAAAATAAAAAAATATATATACATATATTTTTAAAAAGAGTTTTTTCTTAATTTTTTTTAACGTTTATTTATTTTTGAGACAGAGAGAGACAGAGCATGAATGGGGGAGGGACAGAGAGAGAGGGAGACACAGAATCGGAAGCAGGCTCCAGGCTCTGAGCAGTCAGCCCAGAGCCCGACGCGGGGCTCGAACTCACGGACTGCGAGATCGTGACCTGAGCTGAAGTCAGACGCTTAACCGACTGAGCACCCAGGCGCCCCAAAAAGAGTTTTAAAAATATCTAAAATTGACATTAAAATTAACAATTTTTAATTCAAAAATTTTTAATGTTTATTTTTCAGAGAGAGACAGAGACAGGGGGAGGAGCAGAGAGAGAGGGAGACACAGAATCCAAAGCAGGTTCCAGGCTCCGAGCAGTCAGCACAGAGCCTGACACCAGGCTCGAACCCACGAACCGTGAGAACATGACCCGAGCCGAAGTCGGACGCTTGACCAGCTGAGTCACCCAGGTACCCCTTCCTTTTTTTTTTAATTAAAAAAAAAATTTACATTAAAACAAAAAACACGCACACACTAGCATCAAACTTAAGAAATAATCCATTTTAGGCATGGTGCCCGTTGTTTAAGTTAACTCTTACAGAAGAGGGCCCAAATAATAGGGATCCCTTTGCACAAGAAATAGGAACTTAACGAAAAAGGATGAATAATCCAAAGCAGAATGAAGTAAAAGAGTTAAGCACAGCTCTTGAGTTACAGACAGATGGACTGGAGTTTATTTTATTTTATTTTTTTTTTTATAAATTTTTTTTTCAACGTTTTTTATTTATTTTTTATTTTTGGGACAGAGAGAGACAGAGCATGAACTGGGGAGGGGCAGAGAGAGAGGGAGACACAGAATCGGAAACAGGCTCCAGGCTCCGAGCCATCAGCCCAGAGCCTGACGCGGGGCTCGAACTCACAGACCGCGAGATCGTGACCTGGCTGAAGTCGGAAGCTTAACCGACTGCACCACCCAGGCGCCCCGGGACTGGAGTTTAAATCCCACCCCTGCTATCCAGTTGCTAAAAGACATTTTACTCTATGTTATTGGCTGAATCGTGGCCCTCTTAAAATTCATATGTTGGAGTCCTAACCAGCTCTATTTGGAGATGGGGCCTTTAAAGAAATAATTAAGTTAAAATGAATCGTATGGGTGGGTTCTAATCCGATATGACTGGTGTTCTTATAAGAGGAGGATATTCAATAGCATATACAGAGGATGTAAAGACACAGGAGAAGGTGGCCATCTACAAGCCAAGGAGAGAGGCCCCACAAGAGCCCAACCATGCTGACACCTTGATCTTGGACTTCTACCTTCGGGAATGGCAAGGAAATGCGTTTCTGTTGTTCAAGCCACCTAGTCTGTGGCACTTTGTTATGGCAGCCCTAGAAAATTGATACACTACATATTCAACTATCATCTGCTGATAGGGCTTTTGTAAAGGATAAATTAAATACATTAAATGAGATGCTTTAAATTAGGCACCTAATACTGTATCCAACATGTGGTAAGAATTCAACAAATATAAATGCACAACTTGCAAATGCCCACATTTCGCCAGGTCAGCAGCATCCTTCTACCACAGAATTCATTGCTAGAAAACCAGAGCTGTATCCAATTGGTGACAAATGGGGGTGCCTGGGTGCCTCAGTTTGTTAAGCTTCCAACTTCAGCTCAGGTCACGATTGCACGGTTTGTGGGTTCGAGCCCCGCGTCGGGCTCTGTGCTGACAGCTCAGAGCCTGGAGCCTGCTTGGGATTCTGTCTCTCTCCCCCTGCCTCTCCCTGCCCTGCTCATGCTCTGTCTCTCTCTCTCAAAAATGAATAAACATTTTTTTTTAAATCTTGTAAAAATGGTGAAAAATACACTAGAATAGGGAAGAGACATGTTTTCCTAGCTTCTCCCCCCACCCCGCCCCACTCCCCATCACCCTCACTGAAAAAAGAAACAAGTGGAGACGAATTCCTATCATCACTGATCGTAATATTACTCAAGAAAATATACTGGATCTATAATAGGATAGTTTAAAATCTGAGCACAATTATCTGAGAGTTTGAATACAGAAATACAACCTCTGAAGAAAGGAGTAGCAAGATTCACAGACCAAAAAAAAAAAAAAAAAAATGCTTGGAGTAGACCTTGAGAATATAAATAAATTTTCTAACTCATGTGGTAAGGTGAATAATGGCCATCCAAATATATCCACATCTTGGGAATGCAAACTGGTGCAGCCACTCTGGAAGACAGTATGGAGGTTCCTCAAAAAATTAAAAATAGAACTACCTTATGACCCAGCAATTGCACTACTAAGAGCTTATCCAAAGTATACAGGAGCGCTGATTCATAGGGGCACATGCACCCCAAAGTTTATAGCAGCCCTATTGACAGTAGCCAAAGTATGGAAAGAGCCCACATGTCCATCAATGGATGAATGGATAAAGAAGATGCGGTATATATATACAATGGAGGATTACTCGGCAATCAAAAAGAATGCAATCTTGCCATTTGCAACTACGTGGATGGAACTGGAGGGTACTATGCTAAGTGAAATTAGAAAAAGACAAAAATCGTATGACTTCACTCATATGAGGACTTTAAGAGACAACAGATGAACGTAAGGGAAGGGAAACAAAAATAATACAAAAACAGGGAGGGGGACAAAACAGAAGAGACTCATAAATATGGAGAACAAACGGAGGGTTACAGGAGGGGTGGTGGGAGGGGGGATGGGCTCAATGGATAAGGGGCACTAAGGAATCTACTCCTGAAATCATTATTGCACTATATGCTAACTTGGATGTAAATAAATAAAGAAACAAACAAAAAACAAAAATGAAAACCAAAAAAATCTTAAAAGAATCTACTTTGATCAAAGTGATGGTTACTGAGTAAGATTGGCATGGTATTGAATCACACTAATATACTATTCACCAGCCACATGTCGTTTGAAATTTGGCTAGTCCAAATTGAGATGTGCTCTAAGTGTAAAATATGTATCATATTTCAAAGACTTAGTAGGGGAAAAAATACTAGAAAGTATGTCATTGATAATGTTTTCTATTGATGACATATCAAAATGGTAGTATTTTAGAATATTGGGTTGAATAAAATATATTATTAAAATTAAAAAAAAAACACAAATACATCCACATCTAATCATCAGGACATTAGAACATGAATACGTCACCCTACATGGCAAAAGGGACTTTGTAGGTACGATTAAGAATCTTGAGAAGGGGAGGGGCGCCTGGGTGGCTCAGTCAGTTAAGCGGCCGACTTCAGCTCAGGTCATGATCTCGTGGTCCGTGAGTTCGAGCCCCGTGTCGGGCTCTGTGCTGACAGCTCAGAGCCTGGAGCCTGTTTCAGATTCTGTGTCTCCCTCTCTCTGACCCTTCCCCATTCATGCTCTGTCTCTCTCTGTCTCAAAAATAAATAAACATTAAAAAAAAAAATTAAAAAAAAAAAAAAAGAATCTTGAGAAGGGGAGATTATGCTGGATTATCTGGATGGAGACACATCACCGGTAGGAGATACCATCACCCAAGCAAGGAGAATGGAGTGACGTGAGGAAGGGGCCCCAAACCATGCGATGCAGAGGCCTCTTGCATCCGGAAAAGACAAGGACACCGATCCTCTCCTGGAAGCTCCAAGAGGAATGCAGCCCTGGTAACACCTTGATTTTGGATGTCAGACCTCCAGAGAAGGATGATGATAAGTTTGTGTTAATACGTGATAATAGCAACAAGAAAACTAATGTACACAGGAAGTATTTAGGAATAATAGTCTTTTCTCGAAGGATGAAAGAAATGTTTGCCCATGAAAGAATAAAAGAGAAAATGACTTAAATCGAACACAGGCATTTTAGTTGAGTGGTTGTTAAACTTGGCTTTATGCTTGTTTAAAAACACAGATGCTTGGGGCACCTGGGTGGCTTGGTCGGTTAAGTGTCCGACTTCGGCTCAGGTCATGATCTCACGGTCCATGAGTTCGAGCCCCGCGATGGGCTCTGTGCTGACAGCTCAGAGCCTGGAGCCTGTTTCAGATTCTGTGTCTCCCTCTCTCTCTGCCCCTCCCCTGTTCATGCTCTCTCTCTCTCTGTCTCAAAAATAAATAAATGTTAAAAAAATTTAAAAAAAAATACAGATGCTTGTTACGTGTCTGATTCTTGATTTAGGCTCAGGTTGTGATCTCGTGGTTTCGTGAGTTTGAGCCCCAAGTCGGGCATGGTGCTGGCAGCACAGAGCCTGCTTGGGATTCTCTCTCCCCCTCTCTCTGCCCCTCCCCTGCTCACACACACGCACTCTCTCTCTCAAAATAAATAAGCATTAAAAAAAATATACAGAGGCTTGGGAGCTCCATTCGGAAATGCTGCCTTGTTAGGCCTGGGATTGGACTGAGTTATCTTCTTTTTTTTTTTTTTTCTTTTCTTTTAAATGCTTCCCAGGGTGTTTTGGGTTTAAGATGGTCCTATTCCACTTCTTTTCTCCAAAAATGCAGGGGAAACAGCTACAAATTCAGATCCACAAAATGAACAGTAAAGACTGAACATATGTGTGGGTAAAGTGGGACAGAAGATGCAAAGGAAAGCATCCGAGTGCGTATTTCCAAGAGGAGAGTGGCATCCTGAAAGCACGACCCAAACTCCTCCCTTAAAAGAAAGGCGACAAGTTGCACAGGCTGGGGCAGGACTCCCTCTGGACTCTGCACCTGAGCAGGGAACAAAGGGAAGCAGGGACAAATGTGACTCACCCTGTCAACCCGGAGATAGAAGACACATATGCAGGGAACTATAATTCAGAAGAAAGGAGTGATTGTTCTTTACTATTGTCTGGGTGAGAAGCAAAGCCTAAAAAGAAACATTAAAACAGGAAGTCTGCAAGGAATTAAGGCGGGGTTCTCTTACACAGAGGTGAAGGCATGTGTTGTTGCATGTTGGAATGCATTTAGACGCGACTTAGTATCTGTATGTGGCCATGCCCTATGACCCAGCAGTGTGAGGAGTTCCTTCAATCACTACCTCTGAAGGATGAGTGTCCTTAATTTTGTAATTATCAATTGCCTGTTAGTGATTGTGAGAGGAGGTAAAGGAAGGAGATGCAATGAGGGGGGCACATAGAAAGCATCAAAGATACTGATTCTGTTCCATGTCTTAAGATGAGTGGTGTAGAGGGGCACCTGGGTGGCTCAGTCAGGGAAGCGTCTGACTTCGGCTCAGGTCATGATCTCGCAGTTGGTGAGTTCGGGCCCCGCGTCGTGCCCTGTGCTGACAGCTCGGAGCCTGGAGCTGCTTGGGATTCTGCGTCTCCCTGTCTCTCTGCCCCTCCCCCTCAAAAACAAGCATTAAAATTTTTTTTTAAATAAAAAAGTCTTTTCCTCAATAAAGAAAAATCTTGACGTGACAACCTTAAATTTACAGCTTAAGAAACCAGAAAAAGAGTAAAGCAAACATAAACCTGTCCGGAGGGAAATGGTGAAGATTCGAACAGACAGAATAGACCATGGAGAAATCAATGAAATCAAAAGCTCGTTCTTTGAAAAGACCAACAAAATTGACAAACCATTAGCTGGAATTACTTAAAATAAATAACATTCAGAATGAAAGTGGGGACGTGACTCCCAATTCTGCAGAAATAAAACGTATTAAGAGCACTGTGAACATCTGTATGCCCACAAACTGGATAGCCTAGATGGGATGGACCGATTGCTAATAACACTAAAAATAGAAAAAATTAGAAAACCCATAGATGATAACTAGTAAGGAGATTAAATCAATCAAAAACAAAAAAAAAAAACAAAAACAAAAACAAAAAAAAAACCTCCCAACAAAGAACCTGATGGTCTCACTGGTGAATTCCACCAAACATTTAAAGGACAACTTATACCGGGGTACCTGGCTGGCTCAGTCTGTAGAGCATGCAACTCTTGATCTCAGGGTTGTGAGTTCAAGTCTCCTGTTGGGCATGGAGCCTACTGAAAATAATAATTTTTTTTAAAAAGCTTTAAAGAAAAACTTGCACCATCCTGCTCAAACTCTTAAAAAACTTTGGGGCACCTGGGTGGCTCAGTCGGTTGAGCGTCCGACTTCGGCTCAGGTCACGATCTCGCGGTCCGTGAGTTCGAGCCCCGCGTCGGGCTCTGGGCTGATGGCTCAGAGCCTGGAGCCTGCTTCCGATTCTGTGTCTCCCTCTCTCTCTCTGACCCTCCCCCGTTCATGCTCTGTCTCTCTCTGTCTCAAAAATAAATAAAAAAAACAAACGTTAAAAAAAAAAAATTAAAAAAAAAAACTGAAGAGGAGGGAACACATTCTAACTCATTCTATGAGGCCGGCATTGTCCTAATACCAAAGCCAGACAAAGATACTGTAAGAAAAAAAAAAAAAAAAAAAAAACTACAGACCAAAATATCTCTAATAAACATTGATGTAAAAATCCTCAACAAAATACTAGCAAACTGAATTCAGCAGTATATTTAAAGTATTATCCAACATGCCCAAATGGAGTTTATTCCTGGAATGCAAGAATGGTTCAACATTCGAAAATCACTCTGTGTAATATGGCACATTAACAGAATAAAGGACTAAAAACACATGATCATCTCAATGGATACAGAGTAAACATCTGACCAATTCAATCCCCTTTCAACACAATACGAGTCATATATAAAAACCCACAGTGAACATACTCAATGACGAAAGACTGAAAGCTTTTCCTCCAACATCAGGAACAAGGCAAGGATGCCCACTCTCTCCACTTCTATTCAACGTAATACTAGCCAGAGGAATTGGGCATGAAAAAGAAACAAGAGCATTCAAATGGGAAAGGAAGAAGTAAAACCACAGATGACATGATCTTATATGTTGAAAATCCTTAAGAATACACACACAAACTTAGAATACATGAATTCAGCAAAGTAATAAGATACAAAATCAACACACAAAAGTCTATTGCATTTCTATATACTAACAATGCACAATCCCCAAAGGAAATTAAGAAGACAATTCCATTTACAACAGCATCAAAAAGAATCCAATATTTAGGTATAACCTTAACCAAGAAGGCAAAAAGATTTGTACACTGAAAACTACAGAACATTGCTGAAAGAAATGAAAGCAGATGTGCAAGAATGGAAAGATAACTCATGTTCATGAATTGAAAAACAATATCGTCAAGGTGTGAATACCTTTATATCTAAATACCACAATATAGTAGCCAGAGGCTACCATATAAGACACATAGCTGTAATATATCATGTCTCTTTTTTTTTCATGAGAAGGGAAACAATCCCTGGCAAAGAAGCCCTTTCAAGGAGAATTTACCTAATACAAAAATATTATTTAAAAGAAACCAGGGGCGCCTTGGTGACTCAGTGGTCAAGCCACGGACTCTGAATTTCGGCTCAGGTAATGATCTCCTGGTTGATGGGATCGACCCCCGACCCCTCGCTTCCAAGGAGCTCAGCACTGCTTTCTGGGGTTATCTCTCTCTCTCTCTCTCTCTCTCTCTGCCCCTCCCCCGCTCACATACACTCTCTCTCTCAAAATAAACTTAAAAAAACAAAAGTTAAAAAAGTAACCAGCACAAGGTCTACACAAAGAAACTATGAGTAAAAACAAAGTTTGTCTAGCTCACGAAAACAAGGTGTCAGAGGGAATGAAAACTATGATCAAAACTTGTCATCAAAATATTTAACTTAACGGAGCCATCCCCTTTGTAAATAGGAGGCACATGCACAGATCCCACAGCTCAGGCAGAAGGCAAGACAACAGAAGGTGAAATAAACGTGGGGTGCACAGAAACAAAGAAAGAAGCACAAAACTCTGAAAATGGCTTCCCGCGAGAGAAAGAAATGGACTGGGGGGGGGTCTGGGGTGCTGTTTTAATACAGGATTCTAGAACTATTTAGCCTTTAATTTAAACTCTGTGGATGTAAAAACAAATCTATCCCCTTCCCCACCCCCTACCCCCTCCAGCACGCAATGCTTACTTGTCCGCCGCTCGTACTCCTAGCCTGGGAGAGCCCCCGCCCGGGCAGGTTGCCTGCTCCTTCCTAGGAAAACACTACAAGGTCTTGCTTGGACGAGTCCCTCTTGCTCCCGGTGTCTTATCCCACCTCTGCTGCCTGGGCCCACGCAACATCCGGCTCCACCCGCACGTCTGCTCCCTTAGATCTCAATCCCTGGTTCTCCAGTTGCTGCTGCCTCTTCCGGGGGTGGCAGACCCTCGCACCACAGCCCACGTGTCCTGGACCCCCAGGCTGGCCCTCCCAGGCCTGGCCCCCACCTGGGCCCCCATGTGTCCCGGTTTCAGTTCATAACAACTTCGCTGTCATTCTCGATCACCTTATTTGCAGGAGCGTGGGCTGGGGGAGCAGGGCTGCGGCGGCTCCGGCAGCTCTTGAGTGTTGTTTACTGTCGCCACGGAAACCTCCCCGCAAGCCCTGGGCGGGGCTTAGGAAGGGGCGTGGTCAGAGCCCAGCGAGGCAGAGGCGGAGGTCCCCTGGGATTCGGGAATTCTAGCTGGCGTCCGGGTTCCGACTCAACCCGCGCCCTGGGCGTCGGGGAAGCAGCCCCGGGGCAGGCAGCTTGGCGCTGGTACAGCGGGTTCGAGGAGTTTTCCTCTTCCCGCGGTGGCGTAAAGACGGGCCGGGGACCGACCTCGGATTCTGAACGGATGGAGGACGTGTGGGATGGGATGAGAGGAAGGCGGCAGCTGAAAAGTACCGGAAGTCAGGAGGAGGAATTTCGTGAAGGACTTCCGGGGTGGGGTCACGTGGCGAGGTGACACCCCCCCCCCCTCGACGTCACAGACGCCCATTGTGACGCGCGTGGAACCTCAGCCGCCGATTGGCTCGGCGGGCGCGGGATGGGGCTAAAAGCCCAGGCGCAGGTCCAACCCTGGGCTTAAGGGGGCGGGCAGAAAGGCGATTAGTGTCTCAGCTCCCGACGGTAGGACAAAGCTGTCTAGGCCCTCCGCACCCGCTCTGCTGAGCGGGCAGCGTTGGTCTGTCGCGCCTCCGGGGACTCGGGCCCAACCTCAGACCTCGGATTTCCTTGCCCCATCCTCGGCCGTCGCCCATCCGGACTCGACTCCCGGGCCCACCGCTGCCTCCGCTCCAAGCCCCCAGCCTCGCTGGTGCAGCACCTGTTGCTTCCCTCCCTCGTGGCCGTGCCCCCATGCCACACGATGTCTTCGGGCGAAGGCACAGAAGTCCTCGGTGCAGGCCACTGGCCAGCTGGACAACTCTAGAGCCTCTAGAACAAATTTGGTCTGAAACCCGTTTAATCTTTGGAAACATCTATCGAAGAAACTGAGTTGAGGGTATAAGAACGAAAATAAGGGTCATGCCCTGTAGAGGAAAATCAAAATAGGGAACGAGGAACTAGGTCTTGAGAGTGGCTCCAAGTGTTCATAGAGCAGACAGGTTGCCTTTTTGAGCCCGTGCTGGCTAAGAAACATCAGAACCTCAAAGCAGTGCTTAGAAAGGTGTGGAGAGTACAGGTCCGTCTCTTAAGAAACCCGTGGATTGCTTGGCTAATTGTTATCCTGGGGGAGATGGGGAACCTAAGTCCTGGGCCAGAATTTCTTGAAATGTTTTGGGAGTCTCTATTACTATATTATTCTCGGGAAAATGTCCCTTCAGAAAGAGAAGATATCAATGGACCGGACAACGGATTAAATGTTCAAAACCGTCTCCATAAAAATGCAAGCAGCTTGGGTCACCTGGGTGGCTCAGTCGGTTAAGCGGCCGATTTCGGCTCAGGTCATGATCTCGCGGTCAGTGAGTTCGAGCCCCGCGTTGGGCTCTGTGCTGACAGCTCAGAGTCTGGAGCCTGTTCCAGATTCTGTGCCTCCCTCTCTCTGACCCTCCCCCATTCGTCCTCTGTCTCTCTCTGTCTCAAAAATAAATAAACGTTGAAAAAAAATTTTTTTAAATGCAAGAGGCTTTATAATACTGTCAAAATATGAATGGAAGCCCAAAGCAGAAAACCTCTTAGGGGGAACAGAAGGGGACCAGCAGAAGGCTCTTTAAAGGAAGTTGTTGCATATACGACAAAACAAGAAAAAATTAGAATAAAGACCACCAAAGAAGGTAAAGTTGTACAATAGAAGAATTCAAGAGCAGATTCGTTGTAAAGGCGAAGCCAAGTAAAATATCAAATAGCTCCTATGGCACCAGAGACATAGTAGGCCCTCAGGAAAAGTAACTGATAACATACGAGGTGAGTTTCCAGACCATTCAGAGTAGGTTTACGAAACATTTTGTGGTGACGATTCCCCAATATGTGGTGACCTATCCATCCAATAACGCAGGAAGTTTACACTGTGGATATTCGGAGCCTGCAATTAAAGTGACTTGACCGGAGTCCGTTAGAGCCTACTCAGAGAACGAGAACAATATGTATTAGAGAAAACCAATCTGAGAATGTAAAGTGGGAAAAGGGGCCCGGACCATAGCTTCACACAGTTGGCAGGTGGCAAGGACAGCAGGACAGGAACCTCTGTCCTGACCCCCAGCCACCTTCGTATACTTGCTCACTCCTTGGTCGGGTGGATCTCCTCACAGTGACCCTGGTCTTTGTCTGTGTCGCTGAAGACCTTTCAACTCCACCATTAAATTCTGATAATAGGAACAAGTCTCTCCTTTTTACAGTCACAAACTATACCCCATATTAGAAGAGCTCTGTCGTAGTCCGAAAAACACAGCGTCTTCATCTTGCCGTTGACGGAATGACAGGGCCGTGCCTGCCAGTGAGGCCGATCTCTGCGCGAGCCCCTACTCACTAAGCCTCAGTTTCCATCAGATGCATTTGGTCAGCATTTTTTTTTTTAACATTTTATTCATTTTTGAGAGAGCACACGCTTGAGAGGGGCAGAGAGAGGGGGACAGAGGATCTGGAGCGGGCTCTGCATAGACAATAGCGAGCCAGGTGTGGGGCTTGAACTTATAAACTGTGAGATCATGGCCTGAACCAAAGTCAGACACGCAACCGACTGAGCCACTCAGGTGCGCCTGGTGAGCATCAGTAAGCAGGGCCTTTGGGTTTAGTAAAATGAGGCTGGAAAACATCTCCAGAGACAAGTGAAGCCCACATGGTCACATGGGGCAAAGACAAACTGAGAAAGTCACGTTTATTGTCACATAGGGACTAGCTAGACAGCACCCACAGCTGATACGCCAACAGACATAAACCTTCCAGCTTCCGGAATTTCATTTCTCCAATGTGAAGGGTATCCATGCTGCCCCAGTCCCCTCTGGCCATGAAAAAATGTGGCAAACTTTTAAGAAACCATTGAAAAATATTCAAGCCCAAGGGCGCCTGGCTGGCTCAGACAGTACAGCATGCGACGCTTGATCTCAGGGTCGTGAGTTCAAGTCCCATGAAGGGCACAGAGCTTACTTAAAAAAAAAAAAAATCAAGACCTGACTAGTGAGCCAAATTTCCCTGGTGTCGACTGAACCACCTCCTCGTCCGACTCGATTTTGACTCAGGGCGTGATCTCACGGGTTCACGAGTTTGAGCCCTGCGTCCAGCTCTGGGCTCATACTGTGGACCCTGCTTGGGATTCTGTCTCCCTCTCTGCTCCTCCCCCGCTCGTTTTCTCTCTCTCAAAATAAAAGAAAAAAAAAAGAGAATGAAAATCTGGCATAAAAGAAAATTACCACGAAAATCGAAATGCCTTAAAAAAATGCCTAAAGTAAAAAAAAAAGCCTAAAGTTCCCCCCTCCATCCCCCCGCCCCAAATCTGCAGTGTTTTTGCCTCTCTGCAGCCACCGGACTCAAGTTCCATCTCCCGTCACTGATTTAGGAGTGGCCTTTACTGTCAGTTAATCAGGAGGCTAAGGTCCTGGATTACGCCACCCTGGCTCCCAGTGAAAATTTAAACGTTCTACCAGTTTCCAGGGTGTTTTTCCTTCGGAAGAGTGGAGAAGCAAGCGAACAGCCTCCAGCTGTTAGCTTTTGGCCACTACAGTTTGCACTCCTCCCGGAGTGGCCCTGGCCTGTGACACGGGGTTCCTCCGCCAGGCAGTCTTTGTCCTGAGCCACCCCACAGGTTGGCAGGTCTATATCGCCACCTGACAGCTCCCCCCACCCTCCTCCGGGTCGGCTTCCTCCCGTTTCCTTTCACAGGTGTCACCCCCAAGAACCCAGCCTGCAATGAGGCTGTTCCCCAGAGCTGCGTTGCAGAGAGGACACCCACTCCACAGAGTATTACCCTTCTCTCAGTGTTCAGGTCCCGGTTGGCATTTGCTGGAAAAGGAATGTGTAGAGCAGAAAGATCTAGGACGTCTTTGACGGGCTTTGGAGAGTTGGAACGTTTTCAGCCCCTTGGAAAATAGAAGCCAAGTAAAAAGTTTTTCTAAGAGAGCAATCGCCTGGGTCTGAGATGATGCCACACGAAGCAGAGACGGAGAAGCCAAAGTTAACATGTTTTTCTCAGGGGTGAGGCAGCCCTTGCTATAACTTCTGCAGCCTTCCTTCTCCATAGCAGTTATTTCTGGAGTTCTCGCTGCCACATCCTTTTAGTCAAGTGTCCCTGTGTATTCACTCACTCCAGGGCCAGCTTCCCTGCCTCCCTTGTAAATCCAGGCTGAACTTGAACAAGAGAACAGTCAAGATGGCTCCTGGTGCTTCATTATTACAAACACAGTTCTGATGAGAACAGTCTTGAGGGTCCATCATTGCATTCACCCTTAACTTTATTTTATTTTTTTAATGCTCATTTACTTTTTGAGAGAGAGCAGGGGAGGGGCAGAGAGAGAGGGACAGAGAATCCTAAGCAGGCTCTGCACTGTCAGCACAGAGCCGGATGTGAGGCTCGACGTCAGGAACCAAGAGATCATGACTTGAGCCAAAATCAAAAGTCAGACACTTTACTGACTACTGTTTCTTTTAGTGCATATTCTCTAGAAGAGGAAATGCCTGGACAGAAGCATTTGCTACATTACAACCCAAACAGCTAGTATCAGTTTACATTCTGCTCCAGTATTTCATGAATTCTAAATATTCACCGTTTTCCCCACACCTTGCTCATGTTGGCGATTACTTTCTTTTTGTGTTTAACTGGACAATGACTGTTGCGTAATTTTGAAATTTTCTGTATTTTTTTTTTTTAATTTTTGCAATGTTTTTTATTTATTTTTGGGACAGAGAGAGACAGAGCGTGAACGGGGGAGGGGCAGAAGAGAGGGAGACACAGAATCGGAAACAGGCTCCAGGCTCCAGGCTCCAGGCTCTGAGCCATCAGCCCAGAGCCTGACGCGGGGCTCGAACTCACGGACCGCGAGATCGTGACCTGGCTGAAGTCGGACGCTTAACCGACTGCACCACCCAGGCGCCCCATGAAATTTTCTGTATTTTTAAACAGAAGTTGTGTGTGTGTGTGTGTGTGTGTGTGTGTGTGTGTGTGTGTACATGTGTGTGTTTTAATAGAGTTTGGTTCTAAGGTTAAAAAAAAACAAAAAACAGTTGTGTGTGATTTCTGGGCAGTCACAGAATTTCAGTGAGCCGCAGGCTGGGATGACGGTGAAGCAAGTGAGGCATTCCCCACCACCACTCCTGCCCCCCGGTGCAAAATACAAGTGTGGGTGGCTCCAAAAAAACTCAGCAGTCAAGATAAATTTAAGAATAATGCAATATATTAAACATATATATATATCAATGCAAAAAACACAAGATACACAAAGTATCAAAATTGTACACAAGAGCCTTCAGCCCTGCACATCAGCATAACTGCCTCACTCCCGTCACTTTAGTTGGCCCTGGCAAGCAGGCGTCTAACTTTTAAAAGGACCCTTTAATTATATCTGCCCAAATCTCTTTCGTCCCTTCATCTGATTGCATTACCACACTGTAGTTTAGAAAAACTGGCTGTTGGTTCCACATCCTGGTCCCCAGGAGGGTGGGGACCTGACAGGTGTATCCAAAAATCTGAGCAGGGGGATTCCAGAGTGTCTCTGGTCTTGCCTTGGGTGTGAAGCATTTCTTCCAGTAGCTTCTGGACTCTTGGCCTCGGTGGAAAAGGCACTGGCTTCTCCTCTCAGTGACTCTGCCTTGTGGCCAAGGCCAAGCTGTTTCCACCACTCCCTAGCTGACATTCCTTCCCAGTTACAATTCACCCCCGGGGCCATCAAAAGCAATAAGGAAGTGACTCCAGTCTGGATATCTGGAGATGTAATCAGTAATCTGGGGCTAGCTGACCCTGGGGACATCGACAGAACCTTCTGGTCTCTGCTTCTCTGACACCCTTGGCAGGCTGCCTCAGGACTCACTGTTAAAATGCCTGCTACGCTCACACCTGGCCACAAGCACATGCCAAGACTCCTATCCCGTTTGACATGGAGAACCTCTGGGGGGGGGGGGGGTCTCAGCTGCCAGAATAACCAGGATGGTGAGATGCCCTTCACCCCCACTGGCTTCACTGAGAGCCCCAGACACCGTTCCTCTTTCCCTCCTATAGTGAGGCCCATTCCAGGTCGTTCCTTCTCTGAAAAACACCAGGCCCTGTGGGTGTTGTATTTAGAATTGATTGATGTTTCATGTTCCTAGACAAGGATAGTGGTGTATATTACTAATGGCTTTTTTTTTTTTTTTTATTTCAAGAGCTTACTCACTTAATAGTCTTATTTTTCTTAACAAAGGGGGGAAAAAGTACTGTCCAAAAGCAGGGACTTAAGACTCCCAAGAGGTGGACCATGAGCCCCTTAAAATCATGCTAGGAGAAAACATTAACTGAAATACGCGGACAAGATGACGACAAGCGAGGAAACTGACAAACTGTTATGTGCCATAAAATCCCATCTCAAAAATGAATCTGAAGTGACCGGAAGGGGGACGCTGATGTTCCCTGTCTCGATCCGGGCGCCAGACAAGCAAGGATTTACACTGCGTGCAAACGTGCGGCTACTTTTCGCTCTGCGTTCCATTCATCGAGTCAAAGGTCAAAAATATACTGGGGATCACACACAGCCGGTAAAACTCTGCAAAAAGAAATGCACACGAGCGTCAGCAGTGGCGGTCTCTGGATGGCGGCGTTTTCAGCGGCTCTGATGCTCTCGTCCAGATACTGTGCTGACCCTCCTTCAAAGAAGATGTTTCCTTTTACAGTTCACAGGACAGTCCCAGCTTGGGGGGGGGGGGGGCGCCCCGTCTTCCTTCTCCCGCCCCGGCCCCGCCGGGTCGCGGCCACCGGGAGCAGCGTCCTCGAACCCGCGCCGCGGCGGCCGCCGCCATTTTCCGCGCGGCGGCCGGAGGGCCTGGCGAGTCCGCCCCGCGGAATTCGGGAGCCGCTCCCGCCCCCACCCCGGCCGCCTCCGATCTCCCCCTCCACACCCCCCACCGCCCCGCCGCCACCCGCCCGGCCCCGCCGCCGCGTCCCCGCCGCCGCGGCGCCCGGCCCGGGCTCGGAAGCCGCCGAGCGCCGGTTTCCCGGAAGCCGAGGAGCGGGCCGCTCGAGCTCCTCCCCTCGGACGCGCGCCGGGGGGACCGCGTCTCGGAGCCTAGGTGTTCCCGGCCGCGGGACCGTGCCGGCGCGGCGAGGTCTTTAGCGACGCAGAGTCGTCTGCTCGCTGTGACCTCGTGGCGCAATGGTAGCGCGTCTGACTCCAGATCAGAAGGTTGCGTGTTCAAGTCACGTCGGGGTCACGGTCGCCTTTTTTCCCTCGCCAACCACGGAGGGCCGCAGGAAGCGCCGCAAAGGCCGTTAGGGGAGAAATCCGGCCTCCGGCGAGCGCTGTCACACTGCCAGCGGGCGGAAAACCCCGCTCTTTTTCCTCGCATCGCGAATACGGGGTTTATAAATGCGACTGGGAGAGGCAGAGGTTCCTTGCGGCGGCCGACAGGAGGCGCGGCGACAAGCTCAGAGTGACCCCCCCCCCCCCCCCCCGCGCCCTGGCGGCCGCCCTGCCACCCCCGCCTCCGTTGATCGCGGGCCCCCGGGGTTACCAACCCCCATCCTCCACCCACCCCACCCTCGCCTCTGCAAAGCCGCGTCTCCTCCCCCTCCCCCTCCCCAACGCACTTGGGCCCCCTGGGAACGCCACCTGCCGGAAGATTGAATTCACACCTGCAGGGGCCTCTCGTCCAGAAAGGGGGCCCTTGTCCCAAGGTCTGGTGCCTTCTGGAGCCGTGTCCTGACCGGCTCTGTCCGCCCGCAAATGTTCCCGACGCTCAGAAGCTCGGTGGATTTGGCTACAGGGATGGAGGACAGAGTCTTACTTTTCTTTTTTCTTTTTTAACAAGCATACCCAAACGTTAACATTAATTAAATCTGGTTAGAGAGTACATGGAGTCTAATAGGAAACCTGGGTTCCGGTCGGAATTCACTCTGCCTGCAGAGACCCAAACGTGCAAGTCAAAACATTAGTTTATAATTTCCTGGGTTATTAGGACCCACAGCAAGCTGGCGGGGGTATATTCTCTCTGAAAGAAATACATTCTCAAACCAGGCCTTCTACTTTTCGCACACGTAAAGTGCCAGTCCAAATACACTTGCATTTTATTTTAAATAAATCAAAAGAGAAGTCCTTCTGCATAAGAACCAGCAAAATCAGATCCACAGACTTCGGATATGGGGATTCTCAGATACAGAATGCACGATGGGTGGGTTTAATCTTTTAAAAACGAAAGGACTAGGGCGCCTGGGTGGCTCGGTTGGTTGAGTGTCCAACTCTTGATTTCAGTTCAGGTTATGATCCCAAGTTCGAGGGATTGAGACCCGTGTTGGACTCTGTGCTGAGTGTGGAGGGTGCTTGAGGTTCAGTCTCTCTCGCTCTGCCCCTCTCCCGCACTAACATGCTCTCTAACATATAAACAAAAAACAAATAAGTAAAGCAAAAGAGTGGCCTAAGAAATTAACAAGAGACAATAAAAACGACTTGATATGTTTCAAATACCAAAAAAGAAAATTCCAGAAATGAAAGAGTGAATATTCGATTTTAGAAATACATGGGTGTGTTATCTAGCAGATTAGACAGAGCTAAAAAATAAGAATGAAATAAAATATTTTGGCGGTTCAAAATACGTTTGTAAATCTTGACATTCCCTTCAAAAGGTGATGCCTAATTCTCTTCCCCTTGAGTATGGGCTGAACTTAATGCCCTTCATCTAACAAGTGGGAAAAAAGTAGACGTTACAATGTGTGAGTTTGGGCACTTGGTCATAAAAGAACTGTGGTTTCTTGCCTCTCTCTGGATCCCTTGCTCTGGGAAAGCCAGTTGGCCAGTTGCCAGGTTGCAAGAACCCTCATGATGTGCTACAGAGAGGTTCACTTGATGAAGAGTTGAAGTCTCCAGCCAATAGCCTCATGAGTAATCCCCAGTCAAGTTCTCGATGAGTGCGCCCCAGCCAGCATTTCGACTCCACTGTTACACGAGACCCTGAATCAGAACCAAACAGCTAAGCCACACTCGAATTTCTGACCCTCAAAAACTATGTGAGATAGGGGCGCCTGGGTGGCTCAGTCGATTGAGGGCCCGACTTCAGCTCAGGTCATGATCTCACAGCTTGTGGGTTCGGGCCCTGCGTCAGGCTCTGTGCTGATGGCTCAGAGCCTGGAGCCTGCTGAGAATTCTGTGTCTCCCTCTCTCTCTGCCCCTCCCCTGCTCATGCTCTGTCTCTCTCTGTCTCAGAAATAAACTAAAACATTTTAAAAAATTAAAAAAAAAAACTATGTGAGATAATAAATGTTAAGATGCCAAGTCTTGGGGTTAATTTCCCGTATAGCAATGGATAACGACTACAAAGGCAGAATTAAAGAAATGACACCGAAGGAAAACAGAAAAAGATACAAAAGATGGGGGGGGGGGGAATAGAGCGATATTGAGGATAGAATGAAAATGTCTAATCTCAGCCTAAATGGAGTTCCCTGAGGGACATAAAGAGAGGGTAGGGGAGCGGTAGTATTTGGAGAAATGGTAGCTACTAACTTTTCAGAATTGATAACGAGACATGAGTCCTCACTCTCAAGAAGCACTATGCCTCCTAAGCATGATAAGGAAAAAAATCCATGCCTGCATACAAAGTAAGGAAACTGCCCAATATCGAGAGGAAAGATTTTTTTAAAAAACAACCAGGGGATTAAAAAAAAAACCAATTACCTACCAAAAAAAGTAAGAGCTGGACTGAAGCTGAATTCTTAGCAGCGACCATGAAAGCCAGAAGAAGTGCACTATTAATTCCAAAGCACTAAAATAAAAACAATTGCCAGCCTAGAATTACATGATTGGGAAGTTATCTTTCAACAATAGAGACATTTTCGGGCACCTGGCTGGCCCTGTTGGTGAAGCCAACTCTTGATCTTGGGGTTGTAACCTCAAGCCCCACTTGGGGTAGAGAGATTACTTAGGGGCGCCTCGGTGGCTCAGTCGGTTAAGCGTCAGCTCAGGTAATGATCTCGCGGTCCGTGAGTTCGAGCCCCGCGTCGGGCTCTGGGCTGATGGCTCAGAGCCTGGAGCCTGCTTCCGATTCTGTGCCTCCCTCTCTCTCTCTGCCCCTCCCCCGTTCATGCTCTGTCTCTCTCTGTCTCAAAAATAAATAAACGTTAAAAAAAATTTTAAAAAAATAAAAATAAAAAATGTGTGGACTTGCAAAATAGAAGTACAATACTGGGCAAGAATAACATGCAAGCCAGAGTAAATTTAGTCTGGGAGTAAAGCCGTTAAAGGTTCTATTTTTTGAAAGGAAGGATATTTACTAACCGGAAACCATGTTATATTAAAGTGTAGGGTAATCACTAAGAGAGTAGAGGTAATTGATTGATTATGCAGTCCAAAAAAATCAGCTAAAGATATCGAGATCTGAATAATAAGCAAGTTTGGTCAAAGGGATAGAGAGAGAACTCTGCATACAACAAATGGAGAACAATGTTCTTGAATTCACATGAAACATTTCATATAAACGTGATCGCTTTCTCGACCATGAAGTCAATCTCAACAAACTCCAAAGCATAGGTATCATTCAAGTCACTTTCTCTGACGGAATTACGATGAATTTAGAAATCAACAAGGAAAAGCACACTAAATTAGGATATTTAAAAACACTTGTGGGGTGTCTGGGTGGATCAATCAGTTAACACCTGACTCTTGATTTTGGCTCAGGTCACGATCTCGCGGTCTGTGAGTTCGAGCCCCGCGTCGGGCTCTGTGCTGACAGCTTGGAGCCTGGAGCCTGCTTCTGATTCTGTGTCTCCCTCTCTCTCTTCCCCTTCCCTGCTTGAGCTCTGTCTCTCTCTCAACATAAATAAACTTAAAAGAAAACCACTTGTAAATTACGTCATCGAGCAAATGCAAAAACCAGACACTTAGGCAATCGGAAAAAAATTGGAGTTAGGGACACTGCAAAGAAGGAGATAAAGATCTGGGCCCCCAGGGCGGGAGATTTTCACCATCGCTGGGAACGCAGAGACCACAGAGACCGGCCGCCTTCTTAGGGACATAGCTCACCAGCAGAGGGCGCAAGTGGCAAGCCCAAGGAAAAACTGGGCGGTGACCTTGGAACTTCTTTTTTTCCCTCTAACGTGGGGAGTACTAAGCTTTTTTTGTTTCAGCACCCTTACATTTTTTTTTCTGGAAAGCGAGGTACCCCTTGCACATTTTCAGCTGGGCATCTAACGCTTTTATTATCATGTAAAGTCGTTGCAAGAGCGGGCATGTTATAAATAGTACCGTGTTAAATTAAGCAGGTACATCATTTTTAAATATAGCCCGTGAAGTGTTAACACCGCCATGATTCGGTACTATGGTGCATTTTAAAAATACAAGAACAGGTTCTTGCTCACCAGTTAGAAATTTTGCACGTTTCCCTTTTTCTCTTTGCATTTCCATTCTTCTCCCTACAGATGTATGATAATGTGATCTACTCTCGTGCTGAAAGTCTTTTATTTACGACCCTGTCATACTTCTCTCCACGAAAACGCAAATGTACGCTGAAAATGAAAACGGCTTAATTCCTGAGACCTTAGGGGTCTGGTTAATTTCTCTTGGGGATTAATTTATCTCTATGATTCATATTAATGCGCAGCGCTGATGCAAACAACACAAATGTGTTACAAGTTGTGTGTGTGTTTTAATGTTTATTTATTTTGAGATAGAGGACACCCAGGCGTGCTTGTGCACATGCGAGCGGGGAGGGGGGGGGGGGAGGGGGAGGGGAGAGAGGGAGCGGGGCGCCTGTGTGGCTCCGTGGGTTAAGCAGCGTACTTGGGCTCAGGTCATGATCTCACAGTTCACAAGTTCGAGCCCCACATCGGGCTCTGTGCTGACAGCTCAGAGCCTGGAGCCTGCTTCAGATTCGGATTCTGTGTCTCCCTCTCTCTCTGCCCCTCCTCTGCTTGCACTCTGTCTCACCTCTCTCAAAGAAGTAAACAAATGTTTAAAAAAAAAATTTTTTTTTTTAAAGAAAGAGAGAGGGAGAGAGGATCCCAAGCAGGTTCCACACTGTCGCGCAGAGCCAGATGTGGGGCTCAATCCCACAAACTGTGAGCTGAAATCAGGAGTCCACAGGCACCCCTGCATTACAAGTTCTGATAACAGAGCTTGCAATGCTCAGATTGCTTCTTTATTCGGCGCTTCAGAAGCTGTTACACCCAACTGGTTGGCTCAGTCGGTTAAGCTGCTGACTTCAGCTCAGGTCAT
The DNA here is from genome assembly GCF_018350195.1 of Panthera tigris. Classification (NCBI taxonomy): domain Eukaryota; kingdom Metazoa; phylum Chordata; class Mammalia; order Carnivora; family Felidae; genus Panthera; species Panthera tigris. Next base: position 10,523,556 of record NC_056673.1, on the reverse strand, counting down.
GATCTCATGGTTTGTGGGTTCAAGTCCCACGTCGGGCTCTGTGCTGATGGCTCAGAGCCTGGAGCCTGCTTGGGGTTCTGTGTCTCCCTCTCTCTCTCTCTCCCCTCCCTGGGAGAGCTGGGCCAGAAATCACTGATCCAAGCCAACCCAACGGAAGCCTCCAGACCAACTCACAGATGGCATCTATGCAAAGGGATGAAAAGAAATTTTCCCAAATGACTTCATTACTACACAGCTAGGATAGCAGCACAGAGAGCAGGTAGTATTTCTGTTTTTATATGCTTTGTATTATTTTTAGTTGTTTATATTACATATTATAAGCATCACATGCCTCCATATTCTATTTAATTGTCTCACTTTTCTCACTGAGATACTTTGTAACTCTTCAAATTCCATGTTTAGCAAGTCCTATAAATAGAATTTGAAGGTGAGAAAAATGAAAATATTTGAAACACACCTAATTGTTTTTTTAATTTTGAAAAACAGGGATAGTTTTTGGTTGATTGAGGCTTGAGCCCTTTGCTTTTGGAAGGTCATGCATGATGTCTGGTCTCAGATGCTTTGAAATAGACAAAATGTGTGTGTCTTAGTGGAAAGAATAAGCTTTGAAGTTCGACGTATTATACTCAAATCCTAGTTTGGCCAATTGCTTTTACATTGGCCTCAGTTTTCTTACCTGTGAAGGATAATAAGGAATAATAAGGTCTGGGGGTTCTTTGTGGGATTTTTTGTTTCTGTTTGTGGTTTTTTGTTGTTTTGTTTTTGTTTTTTTGGTTTGGTCTGGTTTGGGTGATATTGGACAATGCTCTTTTTATATTCTGATTAGTCTAAGGATCCTGACTTTCCAGCTCTCGCTCTAAATTCCCTAGGATCTTGGGCTAGTTCGTCACCCTCTGAGACCTAGTTATCCAGGGTGTTGAACGCAAGGATTTCAGTGGCTACTCATTACAACCCACCCGGCATTAGCACTCTCGGCACTTAGGTCTCTCCGACCTTGTTACCCCCTCGTGGTCCTCTGCAGCCCAGTCTTTTCGACAAGTCCAAATGCGGCCTCAGACCCGCCCCGGTCTGCATTTCGGGAAGATCTCCAGGTGACTGGCAGGCCCGTCGGCCCTACCATCCTGGATTAAATAGATTTGAGGCATCTTAGAAAACAAAAGTGCCGGAATCACTATAAATGTAGAAATTTCACAAACTCTTGGATCGAGGGTGCTCCTAACAACTTAGAGACGATAGACGCCTTTTCTGAGCCCCCACATCTGAAAGGTACAGAACTTGTGCATTTATCGTGTTTTGTTCCTGGGGTCAAACAATGCATTTGCCGGGTACTCCTGTCTCTTAATGATCTGGTATTAAATTATGACCTTTTATTTTCCCTGCTGTCCCTGGAGTCAGGCAGAAATCATCTGCAGTCCCCTTTCTGCCCCCTTAGTGGCCGCTTACCCTTGGACAAGTTACTTAGCCATCGAACCTAGATTAGCCCATCTAAGGAAACTCATAACCCCTCTAGGATTGCCGTGAGGATGACGAGGCTATGGATGAAAGCACTTAGCCGCGCTCCGGAATACGGCAGCGGCTAATGTTATTACAAAACAGAAAATGTCATCCTATCAACTTATGGGTAATGATGTGACATTTTTACGGTGGTTGTATTAGTCAGCTCGGGCTGCCATAACAAAATACCATAGACTGGGAGTCTTAAAACCAGAAATTTATTTTCTCTCAGTCCTGGATGCTGGAAGCCCCAGATCTGGTGTCGGCTGACTCATCTCCTGGTGGGGACCCTCTTCGTGGCTTTTAGATGGTGGCCATCTTGCTGTGTCCTCACATGGCCTTTCCTCTGATGCATGTGACCTTCTTATAAGGGCCCCAGTCAGATTAGGACCCCACCTTTAGGGGCGCCTGGGTGGCTCAGTTGGTTAAGCGTCCGACTTCAGCTCAGGTCACGATCTCACAGTCTGTGAGTTCGAGCCCCGTGTCGGGCTCTGGGCTGATGGCTCAGAGCCTGGAGCCTGCTTCCGATTCTGTGTCTCCCTCTCTCTCTGCCCCTTCCCCGCTCATGCTCTGTCTCTCTCTGTCTCAAAAATAAATAAAAACATTAAAAAATAAAATAAAATAAAATAAAATAAAATAAAGGATCCCACCTTTATGAACTCATTTAACTTTAATTACTTCCTTTTCTTTAAAGAAAAATTTATTTATTATTTTGAGAGAGAGAGAGAGAGAGTGGGGGAGGGGAAGAGAGAGAATCTCAAGCAGGCTCCATGCTGTCAGCACAGAACCCAACACAGGGCTCGATCTCACGAACCTGACCTGAGCCGAAATCCAGACTTGGACGCTTGAACGACTGAGCCACTGAGGCACCCCACTTTAATGACTTCCTAAGGGCCCTACCTCCACATACAGTCACAGAGCTCCAACCTATGAATTTTGGTGGGGACAGAAAAGATATGCTTACCTCAGATTATTCCAGAGCTATCACGTGGCAAACAGAGAAGTCAGCAGAATTAGGACTGTGGTGTGTGATTTTATATCATATCTCAGTATAGTGAAGAACCTCCCTCTTCTTCTTCTTCTTCTTTTTTTAATGTCTACTTTTATTTTTGAGAGAGAGAAAATCAGTGTGCGAGCAGCGCAGGGGCAGAGAGAGAGGGAGATACAGAATCTGAAGCAGGCTGCAGGCTCTGAGCTGTCAGCACAGAGCCCAACTGTGGGGCTCGCACCCACAAACCATGAGATCATGACCTGAGCCCAGATGCTCAACCGACTGAGCCACCCAGGCGCCCCAGTACATTTGTGTTGTTTATAATTTTTTAACGTTTACTTATTTTTGAGAGAGAGAGAGAGTGAGCGAGCATGAGCAGAAGAGGATCAGAGAGAGGGAGACACAGAATCCAAAGCAGACTCAGGCTCTGGGCTATCAGCAAAAGAGCCAGATGCAGGGCTCAAACCCATGGACTGGGAGATCATGACCTGAGCCAAAGCCTGATGCTTAACCTACTGAGCCACCCAGGCACCTGAACACTTGTGTTGTTTAAACCACTAAGATTTGGCAACTGGTTACAGCAGCCCGGGAAACCGATACAAATCATGAGGTCCCCATCACTGAAGATGTTCAAGAAAGAAAAGTGAGGACCGTTTACCTTAATAGTCATAAAGGGTGCGCAGAGCATTCTAGATAATCTCTAAGGAGGAGAATGGCTCACAGTGGCCTCCTTCAACAGAGTTCACGCTGTGCTTTTACACACATTTTTCCTTTGACCCTCTCAATAAGTTTATGGAAACAGACCCGCTCAGAACTAATTCTCATCGTTTAGTGCAAGAACATTAAAATTCAAGGTGAGGTGGCTGGTCTGTGGTCACGCAGCCAGGAAATGGCAATGGCAAGGCTAGAACCCAGGTCTTCTGATTTACAGACTGGTGGCCCCTTCCCCTCGGCGATGTTGCCTCTTTCAGAGTCCAAAGGTCTCCTTTCGCGGGGAACTGAGTTAGCTTGGCTTAGGCTGTCCCAAACCAGAACCTAGGGTGTCTCCTTTTAGCCTCCAAATCCAGCAAATCCAGCCCCAGACCCGCTGTGCCCTGCACCCCCGGGGGAGCCCTGAGTCGGAGCTCCTGGCCAGGTTGGGGGGCTTGAGCTCCTTTGTGGCTGAGCAAGGTGCGGCTCTATGAGTGACCAACGCCCTGAGCTCATGTCGTGGCAGCAGCTGGCCCAGGTGTCAGCCTCTGGCCTTGCCTGGAGTTGGCTGGTCGTGGTCATAAGGGATTGTCGCCACACGTTTGTGCGATGGCCAACTGGGCCTAAAATCTCAGGGTGCTGCGTCAGGCCACGGTGAGCGGGGCAGGGAGGAATTACCCGTCGAGGTATGTGTGGCTGCACCTGAGGGGGCAGTGCTCCCAGCCCAAGGTGGCAGGAAGTAGTCCCCTGCTCTCTTGGACAGGAACACGGGCTTCCACTGAGCACACGTGTCAAAGGTTTGTTGCGCGAACTCACAAATGGTGAGGTCAGACCTGAGCCGAAGTCAGACCCTCAACGGACTGAGCCACCCAGGCGCCCACGGCTGTAGACTTTTCTACATGTCTTCAAAAGTTCCTCTAGTTCAGGGTGCCTGGGTGGCTCAGTTGGTTAAGCCTCCGACTTTGTTTCAGGTCACGATCTCATGGTTTGTGGGTTCGAGCCCCGTACCCGGCTCGCTGCTGTTAGCACAGAGCCTGCTTCAGATCTTCTGTCCCCCTTTTCTCTCTGCCCCTCCCCTGCTCTCTCAAAAAGAAACATTAAAAAAAAAGAGAGAAAAATTTCCTCCAGTAAGAAAGAAAGCCTGCCTAGGGATAGGGAGGAGTTCCTCTGACCCCCCAGGCCAGTTATCTTGAAAATTCCACCAGCTTCAGGCTGCTGCAATAGACCCTCGGGGTCCATTCCATCCCGGCACAGGTCGCCTACATTTCAGACTAGTCCCTCCTTCCGGAGCAGCAAGTTGTTTTATCAACAGGCCAACTTCAGGATTTGGAGTCTTTCTTTCCCCTGTCTCAGGATCTACGCGGATCACTCTTCCTCCAATGTTAACAGGCCACCCAGAGCTCCCCCTCAGCATCCATACACATCCCATCTGGAATTTGTTCTTCTTCTTCCAGCTCGTAAACACTTCTGCGGTTGGAGAGCTTTCCTGTCTGCAGGTCACAGTCAAAGGCATCCACGGAGGACAGGCTGCCAGTGTGATAGAAGCTTTTATGGTCCAGGGATCCATCCAATCCGTTGCAGATGTCCACGTGGCCCAAGGACTTTCCCACGGTCAGGAAGGAGGGGCTACAGGGGCCCCTGGTGCCATCCAGAACTTCTGGGGCTGTTTCCTCAGCCACGGTGCCAGCTAAATCTCTCCCATCAGGATCCACCTTGCTGTTCTTGTCTTTACTGTGGTCAGGACAACTGCTGACTGATCTTCCCAGTTCAAAGCACAGAACTTCGTTCCGACTGTGGCCATATAGCCCCCCGACTGGCGAAGGGCCACAGAGCTGACAGGACATCCACGATCACTTGCTGTGCTTGCTTGCTGAGCGAGTCCCACCAGCAAAACTCTTTTGCAGAAATCTCTACAAAGACCAGAGCGTTGGACGCCTCCTCCCACCCTGGAGATTGGTCGTACCGGCCGTACCCGGGCAAAACACACTTAATCTTTTTTTTTTTTTTTTAATTTTTTTTACATGTATTTATTTTTGAGAAACAGAGTGAGATGAAGCGTGAGCAGGGGGAGGGGCAGAGAGAGAAGGAGACACAGAATCTGAAGCAGGTTCCAGCCTCCCAGCAAGCGGTCAGCACAGAGCCTGAGGCGGGGCTCGAACCCACGAACTGTGAGATCGTGACCTGAGCCGAAGTCGGACGCTCCACCGACCGAGCCACCCAGGTGCCCCCAAAACGCACTTAATCTTAATGGAAGACATTTTACTTTTAAGACGATAGGGTGGGGCCGCCTGGATGGCTCAGCTGGTTGAGAGTCCGACTCTTGATTTAAGATCAAAATCCACTTTCCCTTCTTCTGTAAGTGCTGAGACACAGGACCACCACCATGGCGTAAAATACACTCAAAGCCTCTCGAAGCATCATAGATGCTTAAAACACAGTTTACCTACGTTCCAAAAACAGCACCCCAGTTAGCTAAAGAGCCTGTTCACCTTCACAAACCCCAAAAGAAGACGTTAAGGGGATATGGTGAAAAACACAAGGAACCTTGGAGTCAGGGGCATCAGAGTTTGTGAGAACTGGGGGCCGGTGACTCTGTGGGTGGTGGTTTCCTCATCAAGTGAAGCCAGTTTTGCTGAGCTGAGGACGCATGTGAATAAAGGGCCCAGCAGGGTCAGGAGAACTTGAAGGAAGATCTGCTCTCAGACAGATTCTCCTGAAACATCTAACTTCCAAGGACGAAGGCAAGATCGGCCATATAAGCAAGAAGAAGAAGAAGAAAGCTGTCTGTATCATATCCGTTAGACTGTTTTCCTCAGTGCGAGAGGCAGGGTCATCCAAACTGGACCAGGGATGGCTAGGGAGGAGCCCGAGGGAGGAAGGGCTCAGGCATATCCATCCGGGCTCCCAGATTCACGTTCCTGAGGGAAGCAAGGCTGGTACTTTGCTAACATGGCAAGTGCATCCGGGACATCTTGCAGGCAGGAGCAAATCAGAAACCAAACACTTGGATTCCCCAGATCAGGGAGACCTGAGTCCTCTAAGTTGCATACTTCCTGACCTAAAATCCTGCCCCTCGACTTTTGTAATGCTGACGTCTGAAGACGTGTCACCAACTTTATGGATATGATTTTCATGTGAAATGTATTTATTTATTCATTCATTTACTTAGCGTCACGGACAGACTTGGTAACCTTGGAGATCTTGACTTTATCTGTTTCCTCTTTGAATACCTGTAGTGTTTCCTTATTTGACAATCCATCTCTGAAGTCTGACGTGGGAACAGTTCTGCAGTTTAACCTCCTTCTCTTGTCTAAAATGCATCGGTTTCCGGGCCACCTGGGTGGCTCGGCCGGTTAGGCGTCAGACTTTCGCCCCGGGACACGGTATCGCAGTTTGTGAGTTTGAGCCCCGCATCGGGCTTGGGATTCTCTCTCCCTCTCTCTGCCCCTCCCCCGCTTGTGTTTTTTTTTTTTTTTCTCTCTCGGTAAATAAATAGATGAACTTGAAAATGCGTGTGTTTCTGGGTCTTCTGGTCACCACTGACACACTGGGAGTGCTTACCACCAGACCCAAGAAAACTGCCCTTTGGAGCGTGGGGCGTCCCGATTGGGTGGGGGTCTGTGGTGCCCGCAGTGGAAGAATTCACCCAAGGCAGAACAAGAGAGATGGGAGTTTACTGAATACACTGCAAGAGAGCAGCGGCAGGACAGCAAAGGAGAGACCACCTGCCACAACGCGGTAGTGAGGGGCTATAGTTACACGGTGGGGTGAGGGAGCATGGAAACATGGAATTTTCCCTTTTCGGTTAATCTTACCCACTGCCCGGTTGTGCTTGGTCAGTGAGGGCCTGTGGCTATTTCGAAGTGGGTCACTTAATGAGCCTGTTTGCGTTCAGCTCGGGGGTCCCTGCGGGCCCTTCTGCCTTGTTCAAGGTTCCGTTGCTCTAGCCTGTTGCTTCTACACGAAGAATGGCTGGTGCCAGCCCAGCCCAGTCCAGCAAGAGTCTCATGAAGCAATAAAGCTTGGCTCTCACTGACCCTGTGTCTTATTTATTTAAAAAAAATTTTTTAATGTTTATTTATTTTTGAGACAGAGGGCGAGTGGGGGAGGGGCAGAGAGAGAGGGAGACGCAGAATCCGAAGCAGACTCCCGAGCTGTCAGCACAGAGCCCGAAGCGGGGCTCGAACTCACGGACCGCGAGATCACGACCTGAGCCGAAGTCGGATGCTTAACCGACTGAGCCACCCAGACGCCCCACAACATTTCAATTTTAAAAAGGCTTTTCCCTATCTTGTGAATGATGGTAACTTACCTTTCACAATGGTCTATTTATAATCTCTCTGTAGCTCATTCTCTGTCTCTCTCTGTGGCATGTGTCTCCATTCGGACACAGACCCCTGACAAGGGAAATGAGATTAGCAGGACTGGCTAAGATGAATCATTTGGAGTGAAAAGAATATTGGAAAATTAGCCACAACGACCACCGCAGTGTTCCCCATAATAAGAAGAATCAGAGTGGCTTTGGACTTTTCGTCTGTAACACACTATGCTAGAAGCAATGGGGTATCTCTAATGTGTGAACAGAAGACAAAAAAGGTGGCATGCAAGGGTCCACAAAATATATATTGCATAGCTTTTCTAAAAAAGCGGCTACTTGAGAAATCACCCACTCTATAATGAAGAGTTCTTCAGAATAAAGAATACCGGAAAGCCAGGCACATGCTGAGAACCCAGTGAGTGCGGTATGCAGAGTAATGGCCCCCCAACAACGTCTATACTCTAACCCCCAGAACCTCTGAGCGTTCCCTTTTGCGTGGCAAAGGGACTTTGCAGATGTGATTCATTTAAGGATCGTGCATGCAAATATTATCAAGTAGGCCCAGTATAACCTCCAAGGTCCTTACAAGAGGAGAGCAAGCGGGTCAAAGTCAGAACAAGGAGATATGATGAAGCAGAGGTTAGAGCCATGGACTTGGAAGATGGAGGAAGGAGCCACGAGCCAAGGCAGCCTTTAGATGCTGGAAAAGGCGAGAAAATGGATTCCCCCCCCCCCCCCCCCCCCCCCCCCCCCAGCAGGATCGCAGCCCTGCTCACATCGTGATCTTATCCCCACAAAACCCATTTCAGACTTGTGACCTCGGTAAAATACTAAAGTTTTTGAAAGACTATTTCTATTGGTAAAACTACTCGGTTATCAAGAGTCATACAAAGACTCCAACTACCTCCATTTTGAGCTCAAACTTTCTGAGTGATTTAAGTTCTTCTCTTCTGGCTTATCTCTTAGCTCGGGCAAAAGACCCTTCGGGCAAAGCATCCGGTGATGAAAACCGAAACTACCCCCTCGAGCGAGTGCTAAGTGACAGCCCTGAGCCAGTGAGACCCTGGGGGGAAGGTGGGGGCTGGCTCCAAGACACTGATGGACCCGATCATTACTGCCCACCCACCGGTACCTGCCAACCCTTGCCCCACACTTTCCTTGTGTAACCCTGGAAGGTTTTTTTTTTGGCACTTTGGCGATGTCTTTGAGAAGCTACTTCGCTGTCTTCCTGGTGTTGGCTTCACGGAAGTAAATCCCTTCCTCGTGTCACCTCCACTCGTCTCTGCCTTTGGATTTTGTCAGTGGTGCGTGGCCGAACGGGGTCCGGTTGTGACCCCCCTGGAGTCAGGTGCTCATCGCCCTTGGGCCCTGGCTACATTTTCTTGTTTCAAGCCAAGTAAATCTGTGGTCATGTGTTACAACCACAACCTATAAACGTTTACCATTGGCCAAAATCGATTCAAGAAGAGGTAGAAAATCTGAATAGACCAGCAGCCTCAGAAGAAACAGAAACTTTCCCCTTTTTTTCTTTTTATTTTCAAACTAAATATAGCTCCTAAAAAAAAAAGGCATCAGCCAGTCTTTTGATGAATGCCGTCAAACCTTCAAAGAACAGATAATTCTTTCTTCTTTTTTTAAGTTTATTTACACGTGTGGAGGAGGAGAGGGGAAGAGAGAGAGGGAGGCAGAGAATCCCGAGCAGGCTCCATGCTGTCAGCGCAGAGCCCGATGCGGGGCTCGAACTCGCAAACCGTGAAATCATGACCTGAGCCCAAACCAAGAGTCGGATGCTTAACTGACTGAGCCACTCAGGCGCCCCCAAAGAACAGGTAATTCTGATGATATTCTAATAATTACAAAGCGTAAGAACAGAAAGCTTCACAATTGATTCTACGAGGTTATAAATGGTGTGATAACTAACTTGGACAAAGACAGGGAAAACGTATACAAAAGAGTGCACAGATATAAACATCCTGAATGAAACACTAGTTATAAATTCACCACCATAGGCCACTGATGCTATACCATAATCAAGGGGAGTTTATTCCAGGAATCAGTGATGGTTACACATCAGGGAAGCGATGATGAACTTCACACTGACATCCTCAAAGAAAAGAAAATGTGATTACTTCAGTGAACACTGGGGGGAAAAAAGCAGACAAAAGTAACTCCAATATGTGCCTTTTAAAAATCTCTTAGCGGGAGCCACAGAGGAACATAGTAATGACAATTTTTCAAAGATCATCAGCAAAGTCAATACATTACTCATCTAGGGGGAATCAGACATGAATTGAAGTAGGGATATGACTGACCGGGAAGTCTCAGTATCTTAATGAGATACAATCTTTCTGAATAAATCCGCGGATATCATGGCATGTCAGTCAAGATCCCAGCACCGTCCAAGTCAAGCATGCTTTCCCACAACCATTCTTGAAGTAATCCTTTGCTTATGTATTGACTCCAATGGCCAAATAGGACTTTCTAGTGTAAGAGAATGCCTATGGATGAGGTCCATGTTTTGGCTGACCACCGTTTCCTTGATCAAGTTATCTAGTCTTAACGTAACTGTGTGTTGTTTCAAACTAATTATCAATTGACAAGATCTTTTCTTCCCCATTACTTTTCTTTTTCAGAAAGGTATTTGTTTTGGGGGGACAGCTGGTTGGCTCAGTCGGTTAAGCATCTGACTCTTGATTTTGGCTCAGGTCACGATCTCACGGTTTGTGAGACAGAGCCCCACGTAGGGCTCTGGGCTGACAGTACTGAGCCTACTTGGGATTCTCTCTCTCTCCCTCTCTCTTCCCCTCCCCCCACCTCTCTCACACACAAAATAAATGAACATTAAAAAAGAAATAAAATAGGGGTGCCTGGGTGGCTCAGTTGGGTAGGCATCTGACTTCGGCTTTGGTTATGATCTCACGGTTCGTGGGTTCGAGCCCTGCATCGGGCTCTGTGCTGACAGCCCCAGAGCCTGGAGCCTGCTTCGGATTCTGTGTCTCCCTCTCTCTCTCTGCCCCTCCCCCACTCACGCTGTCTGTCTGTCTCTCTTTTTAAACAATAAAAAAAAAATAAAAATTAAACAATTAAAAAAAAAAAGAATGAGTGGTGTCCTTATAAGAAAACGGGGACGCAGAGGTAGACGCCCAGGGGGAATGCAAAGTGGTGGTGGAGACAGAGATTGGGATTATGTGGCCACAAAAGAAGGAATACCACGGACTGTAGGCAGCCACCAAGAGCTAGGAGAGAAGCATGGAACGGATTCCCCCTCTGAGCCCCCAAGAGGGAACCAATCCTGCTAAGTCCTTGATTGGAGACACCCTGCCTCCAGAACTATGAAAGAATGACCTTCTGTGGTTTCAAGCCATCAAGGTTGTGGTAACTTGTCACAGCAGCCATAGGGAACTCAGACAGGTGCATGCCATGGGTATGATTTTGATAGTGACCTTGATCATCTGGTTGAGGGAGCGTTGCCAGTTTTCTCCACTTTAAAGTGACGAATCCCCCACCCCGCCCCCACTGTTGCAGGCTGTGCCCTTTGGAAGGAAGTCACTGTGCACAGCCCCCTTAGGGAGTGAGACATGATGCTTCCCATCACAAGGAGGCTTTGTTGCTGTTGTGAAAGCGACTTCTGCCTCCAATATATTCATATATGGTATTACCAATGTAAAGGACTGGAATTATCTGTTGAAGAACTTGTCCATAGCAACTTTGTTAAATCCCCTTATGAATTCTATTAGCTTTCTTTCCCATTTGCTTAATTTGGATCGTGTGTAATTGTAACTGCAATTGTAATGCTTTGGCCTCTCTCTCTCTCTCTCTCTCTCTATATATATATATATATATATACAAATCTATATACACACACATATATCACACTTCCGTTCCACCTCTGGTTATATTGGCCAAGACTCCGGAATACTAGTAAAGAACGGCCGCGATTGAGTCAGCGTATATCCTAGGGTTTTTGTCTATTGGGACCCTCACCTCCTCCTCTGCTTTCCTGCATGTAATTCTGGTGAGACTATTACCAGTCACAGAGCCCAACCCTTTGGAGACAGGCCTGAGCGCATGGTCCAGGTCTAGGCAAACATTAGACCCTCTTTTCCTTCCCCGGGATGATTTTCCCAAAAGTGGGCAAGAAACCTCCATCGGACCACTCAAGTTTTCTCTCTGGTTTTTGTCTGTTTATTTGTTTGGAGCTAGAAGAGAGAGGGCCTTATTATCTGGTTTACAGGGTGGGAAAGAAAGGGGTGAGGGCTCCCAGAGGCAGCTCTGCCCAGCACAGGAAAAGAGAGGCTGCCTACGTAGAAAAAAATGAAACCAAGGAGAGAATCAAAACCGGTGGGAAGACGAGGGAAGGGGAGGAGAGATGGGGGAGAGGGAGAACAGTAAAGACCTTGCTTTAAAATCCCCGCATCCAAACTTCCTGGCTTGGGGGGCCCCAAACTTTATGCTTTCCATTTTCTTTGCTTAAGTTGGGTCGCTTCTGCAAGAGAAGGAATTTCCACTATTACAGAAATTACCCTATTCTGGTAACTAACGTCTGCGGGGCAAGGATCGTGTACCAGGCTGAAGGCACGTCGTTCACCGACACAACCTCATTTCATCGTCACCAGAGCCAGCGGTGGAGAAACTATTCCGAGTTTACAGAGGAGGCAACGGAGGGCCTAGGAGGCAAGCAAGTTGCTCTGCTCTCCCGGGGACCACGCGGCAGGTGTCCCTCAAATCCTCCTTTGTGGACGAAAAGGTTCTGGTTCTCCCACTTCAGGCTGATTCAGGATAAATACCCAAGAAGCCTGGCCGAACGGGAATCGTTCTGTTTGGGAAACGTGGGCTTGTCGCTCTATTCTGGTAGATTCTAAGTTCTGTAACACAGTTGGGGGGAAAGGGAGTACGCCAATTCCAAACCCAGCCTCAAAAGCGGGTGCTGGGCGCACTCCGCAGGGCGGGGGCCACCAAAGCCCAGGTGCCCGCCAAGGCGGGCGTGTGCTCAACCCGCGCCCCTGGCTGGTCGCCGGCCCCGTCCCGGAGCGAGGACTCGAGGTCCTTCCTGGCCGCACGTTTCAGAACCTGAAACCCCCGGGGCAGGCAGGCGCAGGGCCAGGGCGAGCCCTGGCGTCCGCGGCTCCGAGGGCCCAGCCCCCTGAACACTTTCTGGGTGCTTCCAGAACTTTTGCAAACGCTGCCTTCCCGGTAGGAGTCGCGTCCACAGCGGTGCAGAGGTGCAAGGGAGGCGCCCAAAGTCGCGTCCGGGCAGGGGGCGCGCACGGCGGGGCCCCGGGCTGCGGGCGGGCTCCCGGCGCGCGGCGGGAGGTCTGGGGCGGGGACTGGAGTGGGGGCGGCACTGCGCCCTCCAGGAGGCCATCTCCGCGCTCCCCGGCCGCAGAACTCCGGGAGCATGCAGGCTATAGAGGTGTCCGAGCCGAGCGGCCCCGGGGCCACCCCCGAGCGTCGTGAGCCGCGCTGCCAGCTTTTGCCCGGCTTCCAAGAGGAGCTGCGGGCGCTCCTGATTCTGGCGGGCCCCGCGGTGAGTAAGGTAGCCTCCGTCGGAGGCTGGGCCCGGCGGGTCGGGGGCCCGGCACGCGTGTCGCCCCGGGTGACCTAGGGGGAGGGAGGGGGTCAGAGCGAGCTGGCGGCAGACGCGCGGGCGCCCGGGGACTCGGTGCCCAGAGCCGCGCGGGCGCGCGTCCCGGTGCCTCCGCGTGCTTCCCGGGTCGCGCTCTGCACCGTCCCGGGGGCCGACCCGCCGGGCACAGGTGGCGCAGCTGGCCCCCGCCCGGGCATGGGGAGCCCCGAAGGAACCGGGACCTGCTGGCCTAAAGGCGCTCCACGGGTGCCTTCGCTGGGAGAAGATTCCAGCGAAGCAAGCCGGTTCCCGAGCCGCAGAACATTCGGGGAATCTGGTTGGCTTGAAAACCAGCTGTGGGGATTTCAGGGTAGCTAAATGGTCTCGAGGCAGGGAGGAGGAAGGTGAATTGCCCGTCTCTCTTGGATTTAGATCTCCGGACCCTTCGGGATTATTCTGTCACCCTCTGCACGAGGAAACCAGAGGCATCGTGTCTCTCACTCTCCTCCCCCGTTATTGTGTGTGTTAAAGACGTAGAAAGTTTTCAATGTGGTTCTCTGTGGGGCTGAGGTTTTTTTCTTGTCATTCTAAGGCTAGGGCTTTTTCTGCGTTGTCTATTTAAAAGTAATGTGGGTTTTGAAAGCCACAGGAACCACAGAAAAATATAATCCCAGCCCTGTTCTCCTGACAGTTTGGGTGGTTTTCAAGTGAACGGAGTAAGAGTCATTTCATTGGACAAGAAGGACCAGTGGGGTTTCAAGGCGGGAATAAGCTTTTGGCCACTTGGTAGGCGTTCTGCACCTGCACCTGCACCGGCTAAGGCGGTCACGTGGCACTTCCTGGCGTGGTGGCATCACTGGTTGAGGGATCTCATGATACCTGCTGTGGTGTGCCTGGGGGCAAGAGTAATGCCAGGGATAAAGCCGTGAAATGAAATTCTATCTAGCAGGAAGGTGTTTGTGAACCTCTTCTTGCAGAATGGAGAGAGAGAGAGAAAGCGTGGTTTGGAGTCTCTGTACCTGGGGGGCTATTCCCTGCTTTGATGTCAGAAGGCAGGTTGGCAAACGACTATGTGAATTTGAGTAGTTCCCGAACCCCTTCTAGCTTTTGTTTATTCATCCCTAAAATAAGGATAGAAATCTGGGCTTTGGCCCAATGTGCTGTCAGACTTGCTGTGAGAAAAGTCTAATGTAAGGCTGTTATTGCTCTAATAATACAACACCGCAAGGCGGCTTGCTGAGACCTAGCCTCTCCCAGGACAAGTCCTTCGTCTCTCTGGTCTCCATTGTAACCTGGTCTCCCTTGATGTAGGGGGACCTTCCAGGGATCAGCACTAGCCTGAGTTGTTGACCTGTTGGGCCCTTTGTGTTGGTTGGAACCCCTGGGTGTTTGTATGTATATGACTGTGTTAATTACCGATACAATGTGTATTACTTACAGACAAAAATAGAAAACCAGGACAAAGAAGGCAACAAAAACACTCTGAAAGTTCCCCACCCAGGCAATTTGGGAATTTCCTTCCAGCCCATTGGGTGGGGGTTTGTACCTGACTGCTTTACCCAATGTATATTACTTATAGACAAAAGTAGAAAACAGGACAAAGAAGGTAACAAAAACACTCTGAAAGTTCCCCACCCAGGCAATTTGGGAATTTCCTTCCAGTCCTTTGGGTGGGGGTTTGTATGTGACTGCTTTACCCAAAGAGGTCATACAGTGCTGTCACTCATTCAGTCTCTTTCCACACTCAGTGTCCCATACTAAGGCTCCATCAATTAGGTAGGATGCCTGGTCTGAATCTCCTCTTTGTGATTTTGTCTCTCCCATTGACTGCCTCCCCTCCAGCCTCTCATATTAACATGGATCCAAGGTAGTATTGAGGCCCAGGTATTAGGACTTACTTCTCTTCCACTCCGAATGAACTTCAGATGAGGCCTGTAAGAGAATATGCCTAATGCAAGGGAACAAGGTGCATATCAGAGAACATGTCGGTGCATGTTCCATTTATTCTGCAGAAAACGTATTTGTGAGGGAGGGAGGTGGTGGTTGAAACTACCTAGCCTTGGGCTTTTCTACTTTGTCTTTGTCATTAGCATTTTATCTTCACTGCCAGGCTGAGTCAGAGTCCTGAAAAATAATCCCAAGGAGGGATTGCCTGCTCTCTAGGAGCACGGGCTGTGCGCAGCATTGCCGAGGGTGGAAAAGAAGGGGGAATCGCCTGGACCCAAGCTGAGGGAGCTTGTTCCCATCTGTGTGGAGAGAGGAATACTTGAAAGGGAGCTGGAGAACCTTCTAGGGCTGCAGGGCAGAACGACAGAGCGAGCCCCGCACGGTGAGGGGCGTCTGGACAGACAGGCTGGATGGCAGTTGGGAGAGACACCAGACCCGTAGGCTGATGGTTTGATTTTTATCCTATAGGCTGTGGGGAAATAATCAGCGGGCAGTACTTAGTGACGCATGTGAGATTTCGGCAGGAGCAAGCTTCCAGGAGGCAGAAGACGAGCTAGGCTTGGCTGATGAAGGTCTAAAAGAGGGGGAGGCGGGGCGCCTGGGTGGCTCAGTCGGTTACACGTCCGACTTCGGCTCAGGTCACGATCTCGCGGTCCGCGGGTTCGAGCCCCACGTCGGGCTCTGGGCTGATGGCTCGGAGCCTGGAGCCTGCTTCCGATTCTGTGTTTCCCTCTCTCTCTGCCCCTCCCCTGTTCATGCTGTGTTTCTCTCTGTCTGAAAAATAAATAAACGTTAAAAAAAAGATTAAAAAAAAATAAAATAAAAGAGTGGGAGGCACTCAAAGGGTGATGGGCATGAGGGGAAGGGAGTGGTCCAGGATCCTCCTTCATTGTCCCCTCCCTCACGCAGGCCTAGCTGTCTCTCCTCCGGATGCACCTGCTCACCTCCCCTCCTCCGCATTCCAGGTCTGGGCCACTACTGCCTTCAGCGTGTGTCTCCCTCTTAAAGGTTGGCCCCACCGCTCCACTTGGAGCCACCAATCTCCTCTTCAGATGTACTGTGTGAGCTTGTCCCCTTCCTTCGTTGGTCTCCGTGAGGCCCTCCAGTCTCTCGTTTCAGTCTCCCACTGGTCCTTCACCCAGCCTCCTTTCAGTGCCCCAGCCTTGCCTCAGACCCCCCGCCCTCCTGCCACTCGGGTGTTTCCTCTGCCCGGAACGTTCTTCCCAGACAGACCGCCCACCTTCACCATTCAGGTTTCAGCTGAACTTCATTTCTCCCAGAACCTTCTCGGACTCCCAGGCTGTGCTCTTGGAGCTCCTGCCTCCTTTGTAGCACCCATCACGTGTGTCACTGGCAGTGTTATTCCACGATGAACATCTTTCTGTGCTCCGCGGTGGGTTCCATTGGTGTAGGAATGGAGTGAATGGTGTTCCTGTTACTTCCGTCCGTCTCCCTAGTGCTTGGTGCTCCAAAGATGTTGACCCCAGTTGACCATCTGGGAGTCCGGTGACTTGCGTCCTACCTCTGTTACTAACCAGCTGTGTGACTTGGGGCTGGCGGCTCAGCCTGCCTGCCTGGATTTCCTCGGGTGTAGCCAGTGACCCCCGCAGGCTCCTTCCAGTGCTGGCCTCTCGCTCCAGGAGTAAGCTTTCAGGCATCCATGGGGGGGGGGGGGTGAGACCAGGGCCTTCTAGAACTGTCTCGTATGGCACACTGGACAGGCTCACACCCATTGCCTCCCCGGCATCTGGCCCTGGAGAGCACCCTTCCAAAGCGGCCACATAGCAAGATTTCCGTTTGTTGCTGTCTGGCCGAAAAATGAGCAGGGCCTCCGTGGCAGGAAGAAACAGATGCCACTTGTTGTTGTTTTTTTAATTAATTAAATTAATTTTTATTTAAACCCAAGTTAACATATAGCGTCATAATGGCTTCAGGAATAAAATTTAGTGATTCATCGCTTACATGTAACACCCGGCGTTCATCCCAACAAGTGCCCTCCTTAGTACCCATCACTGTTTAGCCACCCCCCACCCACTAGTTTGGGCATTTCCTTTTTTTTTTTTTTTTTGTTTGTTTAGTTTTGAGAGAGGGAGACACAGAATCCGAAGCGGGCTCCAGGCTCTGAGCTGTCAGCGCAGAGCCCGACGAGGGGCTCGAACTCATGAACCGTGAGATCATAACCTGAGTTGAAGTCGGATGTGTAACCGACTGAGCCGCCCAGGCGCCCCCAGTTTGGCCATTTCTATTGTGCATTTGACTACATGTAGCCATTGCCAGTCATGCTGTCGTGGAGGCAGCGGCCCCTGAGGCACCCGGGGGAACAAACCTGTGTCCGGAATTGGTTAATTCCCCAGGCACAGCAACGTGCCGTGTGATGGGACAATTTGGGAGGATCTTGTCCTTGACCAACACGTCCTGACTGGGTGTGCATGGGTGGGCGTTGGGGTGTCGAAACGCAGATCTCACAGCCCCACTGATGTCCGGAATCAGTCTCTTAAGCTGGGGACCAGGTGTTAGCCTTCTGATCAATATCCCCAGGTGATCCTTTAATTTTTTAAAAATTTTTGTTGAATTTATTTATTTTGAGGGGGAGAGAGTGAGCACAGGGAAGGGGCCGAGAGAGAGAGAGAGAGAGAGAGAGAGAGAGGATCCCAAGCAGGCTCTACTTTGTCAGTACAGAGCCCAATGCGGGGCTTGAACTAACAACCATGAGATCATGACCTGAGCCGAAATCAAGAGTTGGACCGTTAACCCACTGAGCCACCCAGGCACCCCCCTCAGGTGATCCTTATGTGTAGGGACCACAGCCACGGTCAAGAGCTTACCCAAAGGGCTTGAAACCAGGATATAAACGTTACGCGGTTAACAAACATCAACCCTGGAGCCAGGATCCTCCTGGGACTGAAGGTCACAAATGGCTGCTGTGTTGGGCGACCTGAACCCCATGTTACTGCCATGACCCCAGCAAGTGTTCAGTGGCCTCAACACCGCATCTCACGTGGGTTAGCTGAACTCAGCTAGACTTCCTGGCCTTTTCATCTAAGAAACATAACTATTCCCACTGGTGGACGGGACACTTGCCCTACAAAAATGCCCATTCCCTGCCCAACTACAAAAGGCGTTCTGTGTAGCATGATCAGTTAGAGCAGAATTGGGAAAGTGGCCCAGAGGCCTGATGATAGATGAGACTGAGCACGTTTTTACGTGAAGCCATGGAAAACAGCTCACATGTGGCCTGTGGGGGGACTGGGCACTGTGTCGTAGAAATAACGTTCCCGTGGAAAAGAGGAAAACAGATTCTGTGATACAGCCATTTGCCACTGTTTACATGCACGGAGGCTGAGAAGTTAGTGACCGTGATACTGAGTTTACTAAAAAAAAAAAAAAAGGACCCCATGATCTTTAAAGTTATACAAATTCACAGTCGAAGAGACAGCAAGGTCCCCTGGACGGAACCACAGAGAACATCTGTAAGGATGGTGACGAGGCCCAGATCCTGGCCCGTCCCACTGGCACAGGCCTACGGGGGGTACCTTGGCTCTAGGCTTAGGTTCTATAGGATTGGGTTTCCATGCCAACCTTTTTTATTTTCACCCCTGCCCCCAGCTTCTCGTTGTCTCCTGCCTGCTCTTTGGTTTTTGGCTTGCTTCTGCAATATGTTTTGAAAGCATCCCTTCTGCTCCATAGCAGAAGGTCGTGTCAGATGAGAAGTTGTGTCACTTGGGGGCCCAAGAAAGATGGAACCTTGTCTGAGGTCTGAGCAGGAGGAGTCCCTTTTCCCTTTGCCGATGGGACCAGCACAAGCTCCTCTGTGTCCCATCAGCTTGGGAAGGGGCCCTTGGGGCAGACCCTAGCAGCAGCTGTCAATCCTTAGGCCTCTGTTCTGTCTCCCAGAGAGTCGGGGTGAGAGCACATAAGCCTTCTGGGAAAGAAGGGCTTTCCCGAGAGGTACTCCACTGCTCTGGCAGGTGAGGGTGGGAGGTGTTTTTTAATTTTATTTTTACTTTATTTTTGAGAGAGAGAGAGTGGGGGAGCGGGAGAGACCGGGGAGACACAGAATCCAAAGCAGGCTCCAGGCTCTGAGCTGTCAGCACAGAGCTCGACATAGGGCTCGAACTCGTGAACCGCGAGATCACGACCTGAGTGGAAATCAGAGGTTTAACCAACTGAGCCACCCAGGTGCCCTGGGAGGTGGCTTTAAATTAACCTAAGGAGAAAAAAGAAAGAAAAAAAAAAATTAACCTAAGGAGATAAGGTAAGTGTCCAAACATGTGGCTGCAGCCTTGGGGAGCAAGTCATGGTAGTTCCTGGAATGATGGCTCATTGTTCCAGAAGCTGAATTTGCCCTCCTTTCTGAGCCTTCATAGGATATAAGAACTAAACATGCTTGGCAGATTGGGGATGTCTCTCCCCAAGATTCCAGAGCCCGTTGACCTTCCAGCAGGATAACCTCATGTCTGCCTTAGGTGTTCCTGCCTGTGGAATTGATTGAAGGCGGCATTCTCTCTAGTCCTCACTAGGAATTTGGGAGAACAGGGGGGTTATCCCAGGAGGCAGCCTCTGACAACTTCAGAGAATGTACACATGTGATGTGCGGCCTGAGACCCTGCAGTGAAAAATCAATTTAAAAAGCTAGAAAGTTCTCAAAAATGTGATTCTGGGGGCGCCTGGCTGGCTCCAAGGGTTGGACTTCCACTCAGGTCACGATCTCATGGTTCGTGAGTTCGAGCCCGCATGGGACTCTGTGCTGACAGCTCAGAACCTGGAGCCTGCTTCGGATTCTGTCTCTCTCTCTCTCTCTCTCTGCCCTTCCCCTGCGCTCACTCTGTCTCTCTCTAAAAAATAATTAAAAAATGTTTTAAAAATGTGATTCTGGTAGCGGTCGCAGATGAACCTTTTACCATCCTTCTGGAAGCCTACCTGAAGTTGCGTGTTGGCCTGTGAAAGTTGGCAGAGGCCGATACCAGCCAGATTCCGTTACTGGCGTTGATTTGCAGAGGGTGGGGGCGCCCCGACCCCCGTCCCCCGGCCCTCACACCCTCCTTCGGCTGTGACAGTTGGGACACTCACCCGCAACTCCTTTTCTGTCTCTTCCCAGTTCTTGGCCCAGTTGATGGTGTTTCTGATCAGTTTCGTGAGCTCCGTGTTCTGTGGCCACCTGGGGAAGCTGGAACTGGACGCCGTCACCCTCGCGATTGCGGTACGTAGGGGACTTTATAACACACGTTTCTGAAAGCCGTCTGTCTTTCCTCTTGCTGCTGTTACGAGGTGTCGCTATTTAATGGCCTAAAACAACCCAGCGTATCCTCTTATGCTGCTGGAGGTCAGAAGTTGCCAAGGGGTTTCACTGGGCTGAAAACACGGTGTTGGCGAGGGCGGTAACCATTTTTCTGTCTGCAGCTATAATTCTCCTTTGCCACGTAACCTCACGTTACGGGGTTCCGGGGGTTGGGATGGGACATCTTTGGAGGGCCCTTACTCCGCCTCCCACATCCGTGAATTTGTAATCCGTGGCGCTCTGGCCTTCGGTTCTTGGTCCCACATCTGGGAGGAGGGAATCATAAAGCGGGGGAGGGGGTGAAGTCTGACTTCATCAGGAGAAACTGTGACACCCCCCACCTCCGCCTTGACTTCCATCTCCCTGACACGGAAGTGGAAGATGGAATCCTGGATCCTAGTGTCCAAACCTAAAATTGGGAGGAACCCCAAATCCTCCGTGTATCCTGGATATGCGTCCCCGAAACCAGAGAGAGATGTCGTTGACCTCTGCCAGGGGCTCAGTGGCTATGTCTGGCCAAACGACCCTGCCAACTTCTTTGGTTTGGCCAGCGAGGTGTCTCTAGGAAGGTGGATTCGGTGGCTTGTGTGCCCCTGTTCAGCCTCCCCAGTTCCCCCTTGGTGCTCTCTGCTAAGGTACACGTCCACCTTACTTAGCCATTGGTGTTTGCTACCTCGGAACTGGGCAAGACTACTCTGAACCGGGTCTTGGGTATATAGGGGTTGTCTTGCTTTTGAAAACAATGTGAGAAACCCCCAGGCTTAATTATTCCTTTGTGGTTTTAATGTTTGGAAATCCGGGAGGGACAAACGCACCTGGCAAGCCTCTGGCAAAATCTCTGTAGCCGAGCAAGCACAAGAAAGCTGTCCTTCGGGGCGCCTGAGGGGCCTGGTTGGTTGATTGTCTGACCCAGGCTCAGGTCATGATCTCACGGTTTGTGAGTTCGAGCCCTGCCTCAGGCTTGCTTCCATCAGTACAGCTTTGGATCCTATGTTTCTCTGCCTCTCTGTCCCTCCCCTGCTCATGCTTGCGCTCACTCTCTCAAAAATAAACACTTGAGAAAAAGAAAGCAAGCAAGCTGGTGCTTCTAGGCTGAGTCCAGTTTGGGGCTGTTGTCTCTAACCTCCCCGCAGACTCAGGTAGAGGTAACAGGTTCCAGACATCCTGTGATGCCACTCCCTGGTGTTGGGGGTGCTGCCCTGGGCTCCCCAAAGCTCCAGGGACCCTGGGGTTTAGTTGCCGACCCTGGTCAAGACAAGTACACCTGGAAGCCCTCTGGCCTTGGCTCCGGGGGCTTGATTCTGAGCCCTCAGAACCCTTTGGGATATTGTAACAGGCCGTACTTGGCCTTGAGCAGGGGGACTCACCCAGAACTGCCACCCCACCACATTACGTTGCCGTTGAGAAGGATTCACGTTCCTCTGAAGTCAGGAAGCCAAACGCCTGGGACTTAAGAAAGCAAAAGGCTTTGTAGTGACCTCTGGCCGAGACGTTTCCTCTCTCTCGACTCGTACGCGTCCTTTAATTAAAGTGGGGCCAGTGGAGGGGCTCCGGGCGGAGAATGGGGCTGAGTAGGCCCACTGGTGAGGGTTGTTGGAGGCTCGAGGCTGCCTCTGATCAGAGCAGACAGAGAATATGCCTTCCCGTCTCCTTGCGTTTCTTGGCAGATGATCAACGTCACTGGAATCTCGGTGGGCTTTGGCTTATCTTCTGCTTGTGACACCCTCATCTCCCAGGTAAACGGAAGCCCCAGGTGACTCTCACAGTGACCCTGAACATCTTCTCCGGAGCGTAGCCGGAAGGTCCCCAGTGGCAGGAAGGGAGGGCCGTGCGCACGGCGGGGAGGGACTTGCTGACGGCCAGCCTTGTGACGTCTGGCCAGCCGTCATTTCCACTTTCCGGTGCCTGCTTTCTTTGAAGCATGGCTGGGTGTCTCGCAGGCTTGTGCACGGCCACCTTATGTTGCCTTTTGACCACATGGGACATTTTGTACGAGTCCCTTTTATCACTTCCCGCATCATTGAGTCTGGCACGGTCCCCGTGGGTCTCAGACTTGAGCGTCCCTCTGAGCTACCAGCGGGGCTTGCCAGAGCAGGCTGGTGGCATCCTGGTAACTGCTGAACGAGCGGGTCTGGGGTGGGGGAGGGGCAGAGGGCCACGTCTGACCTGCTCTCTGCCAAGTCCCATGGTGGTAACTATTCTCTCTATAGCTAGCTTCAGGCTCCCGTACAGATGTCACTGAACACGTCCCAGGGAGAGATGGCACAGAGTTTTTGGCTTCTGTAGGCCCGTAGGAGCTGGCTTCTGCGCGCACTGACCCTGTTTCGGCAGGTGGGGGGCAGGGCCCGAGATACTGCACGTCTAGGAGGTTGGTTTCCAGCTGATGCAACCCTGACTGGTCTTTAGAATCACACGGAGAGGGGCGCCCGGGTGGCTCAGTCAGTTAAGCATCTTTGGCTCAAGCCATGATCTTACGGTCCCTGAGTTCAAGTCTCCCCGCGTCGGGCTCTGTGCTGACAGCTCAGGGCCTGGAGCTTCCTTCAGATTCTGTGTCTCCCTCTCTCTCTGTCCCTCCCCCGCTCATACTCTGTTCTCTCAAAAATAAACAAACATTAAAAAAAGGAAAAAAAAGAATCACATGGGGAGCTTTTAAAAGTGATTGATGTGGGGCACTTGGGTGGCTCAGTCTTGAGCATCCGACGTCTGCTCAGGTCATGATCTCGCGGTTCGTGAGTTCAAACCCCACATTCGGCCTGCCACTGTCCGTGCATAGCCCACTTCAGATCCTCTGTCCCCTCACCCTGCCCCTCTCCACTGTGCTCTCTCAAAAATAAATAAACAGCAATGACTGATATCTGGGTCCTACCCTGGACCTGTTAAATCCAGACTCTTTTTTTCTTTAAAGTTGATTTATTTATTTGAGATAGAGCAGGAGGGGCAGAGAGAGAGAGAGAGAGAGCGAGAGAATGCCAAACAGTCCCTGCACAGTCAGCACAGAGCCCCAGCTGGGGCTCAAACTCACGAACCATGAGCCCACAACCTGAGCGGAAACTAAGAGTCAGACATTCAACCGACTGAGCCACCCAGACGCCCCTAAATGTAGACTATCTTTAGTGGAACCCTGGTGTCAGTGTTTTAAAAATGTTCTCCAGGTGGGGTGCCTGGATGGCCCCATGGAGTGTGCTACTTTGTTTTTAATAACGTTTATTTATTTTTGAGAGAGAGACAGAGTGCGAACGAGGGAGGGGCAGAGAGAGAGGGAGACACAGAATCTAAAGCAGGCTCCAGGCTCTGAGTTGTCAGCAGAGAGCCTGACGCGGGGCTCGAAACCATAAACCGCGAGATCATGATCTGGGCCAAAGTAGGACACTTAACTGACTGAGTCACCCAGGCGCTCCTTTTTTTTTTTTTTTTTTAATTAAGTAAACACTATACCCAACGTGGGGCTTGAACTCCCCACTCTGGGATTAAAAGTCGCATACTCTGGGCACCTAGATGGCTGAGTCGGTTAAACGTCCGACTTCGGCTCAAGTCATGATCTCATGGTTCGTGGGTTCGAGCTCCGCGTCAGGCTCTGTGCTGACAGCTCAGAGCCTGGAACCTGCTTCAGATTCTGTGTCTCCCTCTCTTTCTGCCCCTCCCTTGCTCGTGCTCTGTCTCTCTCTGTCTCTCTCTCTGTCTCTCTCTCTCTCTCTCTCAAAAAATGAGCATTAAAAATAAAAAAATTTTTTTTTAACGTTTATTTATTTTTGAGACAGAGAGAGACAGAGCATGAATGGGGGAGGGTCAGAGAGAGGGCGACACAGAATCCGAAACCGGCTCCAGGCTCTGAGCTGTCGGCACAGAGCCCAACGCGGGGCTCGAACTCACGGACCGCGAAATCATGACCTGAGCCGAAGTCGGCCGCTTAACCGACTGAGCCACCCAGGTGCCCCTAAAAAAATTTTTTTTAAGGAAATCGAAAAAAAAAAAGTTCTCCAGGTGATGCTAATGGGTAGTCAAGTCTGAGAACCACTAACGTAAAGAGCGTGGCAAAGTCATGACTGAAGGCCTTTGGGGGGTAAAAGGGGTGCCATTTCTGTACTCATGGGTTTGTTTGGACCGTGTGCACCTAGACGTATGGGAGCCAGAACTTGAAGCACGTGGGGGTCATCCTGCAGAGGGGCACCCTGGTGCTGCTTCTCTCCTGCTTCCCCTGCTGGGCACTCTTCGTCAACACCCAGAACATCCTGCATCTCTTCAGGCAGGACCCAGCCGTGTCCAGGTAAGATGGGCCCATGCCATGGGGGGGTGGGGGGTGGGATTGGGTCCATCTTGGCAGAAAAACGGCCCTATCCAGGTTCAGCCTCTGGGAATTACAAAGGCTGGCATTATGTAGTGCTTTTCATACCTGGCAAGCAAGGTCTAGACCCTTCCTTATTTGGGTGACTTCAGGGTACATCGTTTATACTGAAATAAGGTTTGCAAACATCCTCCGCTCAAGATAGGAGTTTAGGGCATTTGTTCACAGTTTTGTGATTCTTGACCCTGGTTGATACTAAAATCACCTGGGTGCCTTTAAAACCCGCCCGTGCCCGGTCCCCCTCCCCCGTCGGCGTTCCGTGTGAATTGGCCTGCGGTGTGGCAAGGGCATCAGTGTCTTTCAGAGTTCCCCTCGAGGATTCTCATGGGCTGATGTCTTTGCCACCTGCTGGTCGAGTTAATCAAGACCTTTAAAATAAAGTCCTTGTGCTAGACCCGCGGCGGTGAACCTAGGGGGCGTTTAGCCATGTTGGGAGGCATTTCCGGGGATCAGGACTGGTTACTGGGGCTCTGTGGAGACATCGCGAAACATCTTTCGATGCACAGGTTCGTTCCACGGTGGGGAATTCTCTATCTGGCCGTAGTGCCGAGGTTGAAAAACCCTTTCCTAGACCTAAAGATTTGGAAGGACCAAGAGAGGCAGTTTTAAGAGGACAAGGTCTAGGTGTCTCTCATTTTCGCATTTGCTCCAGCAGTCGAAACCCATTAATTCAGAAAGAGCCAAGAACAGGAAAGATGGTTTTCGTTAGCTTCTCCTACCCACCCTTGCCTCACAGAGACCTCTGTGGCCTTTTTTTGCTTTTCGTTGTACAGGCTTACCCAGGACTATGTCATGATCTTCATTCCTGCCCTGCCTGTAAGTTTTCAAGGGTTACAAGGTCCCCTTCTTTTTTTTTTTTAAGTTTATTTTATTTTGAGAGAGTGAGCGAGCCACAACGAGTGGGGAGGGGGCAGAGAGGAGAGACAGGATCCCAAGCAGGTTCCGTGCTGTCAGCGCGGAGCCCGGCTCAAGGCTCAGTCCCACGAACCGTGAGATCACGACCTGAGCCGAAATGAGGAGTCGGATGCTTAACTGACTGAGCCACCCAAGCACCCCATGAGGTCCCCTTCTTGGGGTTTACTGGTGGAAGGCACCTGAGCTACCTGTGGGCCCAATGCATTGGGTCAGTCTTCTGTGATTCACATGTGTGATGTTGGCTCCTTTAAGAAGTGGGGTTTTAATTATGCCTGTAGAAGACACAAACGTGTGTCCCTTGAGAGACCCCGGGACCGAGGCAAGTTCAGTGAACCACGGTCTTGAACTTCTGCCGCTGGAGGGGTCTCCAGGATATCCTCCTCGGAAAGGAGTTCAGCCTTTTTTTTTCTTTTTTCTTCTTTTAGATAAGGGTAAATTCTTTCCCGTGTCAGAACTCCTTAGGGCCTCACTCTGAACCTTTAGATTTTTTTTTTTTCCTTGCTGAGTGTGATCACACACAACCCTGAGTGTATGTTCATGTCTGACACAGAAGCTCGCGGTCAGTGAACAATTAAAACTATTTTACTCCGTTGGGACGGCGGGGCTGCGTGGGTTTGCTTGCACTGCCCTGACAACACGCCGCAGACTGGATGGCTTAAACGTTTTCTCACACTATTGGAAGCTGCAAAGTCTGAGATCAAGGTGTCGCAGGGTTGATACCCTTAGGGGCCTCTCCTTGGCTTGCAGACCACCTCCTGCTTGGCTGCCTCTTCTCGCGGCCATCCCCCTGTGTGGGTGCAGCCGCGGTGTCTCTTGTCTTCTTATCAGGACCTCAGTCCTGTTGGGTTAGAGCTCACGCTAATGGCCTCATGTTAACGTAATCACCTCTTTAAAAACTCCCCAAATACAGCCACATTGGGGGTTAGGTCTTCAACATACGAATTTGGATGGCTGTAATTCAGCCCTTAAAAGTAGCCGTCTGCCGTCACAGTTGGCATTGTGGCTTTTAATTTACCCCGAAGCCTTTAAAGTTTAATATTCTCGGGGTGTCTGGGTGGCTCGGTTGGTTAAGCACCCAACCCTTGGTTTCTGCTCGGCTCATGAGCTCATGGTTTGTGGGATTGAGCCCCGAGTCAGGTCAGTGCAGGGCCTCCTGGGGGGGGGGTCTCTCTTTCCCGTTCTTTCTCTGCCCCTCCCCCATGTGCACGTGTGCACGCTCTCTCAAAATAAATTTCTGAAAACGTTAAAAAAAGATAAAGTTCCGTATTATTTAGTTATGCCACCAAATAGGACTGTTACTTGGTCTATAAAAGGGGTGCCCCCCCCCCCAGAGTTTGCCCAGGGGCCTCCTTTACAGCCCCACTGTCCCCCAGAAGGCTCCTTGTCATACTCCCAAGGAAACTGCTCTCCCAGGCCCTGGGGTCCCTTGGATGCTGTTCATCCATAAGAGATGTTTGGAACGCCCTGGCCCTAGACACCTCGGCTCCCGCCCCCCGTCCCTGTCCCCTTCTGAGACGGCATGCCTCTGCGGGTCCACGGGGGAGCAGAGGGCAGCCAAGCCACGGCTCCCAGCTCCTTGCTACATGGCAAGGCCAAGATGTTAACATTCGTTTCTTCTTCTCTTGTAGGCAATCTTTATTTACACGTTACAAGTTAAATTTTTGCTCAACCAGGTAATGTAGACTCTCCTTTTTTCTTTGGGGGGGGGCGGTTCATGGGAGTTTATGGCTTTCGGGGATCGGGGCCCTGAAAACATTCATGGATAACAGGGTGGGGAACCTCACCTGCTGGGGGCCACCGAAACACGTTTTCCCGTGTGGTGCGCTCAGGACTTCGGTGTGGAGAAGTTTACCAAGTGAAATCAAGGGAAGGGTATGTTCTTGTTGGCTCTGGAACATTCTTCTCTGATTCCCCCTTGGAAATATTGTCATTGGCAGGATAAGGGGTAGCACTAGCGTTCTTTGGCTCCATGCTGTTACCTGGCTCTCTGGAAGTGAAGGGTGTGTGCCTGTGTCCCCCAGAGGGTGCCGGGCAGGCTCCAGGGAGCCAACCTCTCAGCTCCTCTCAGCCTGTCTGAAAGGCCCGGCTCTCCTCAGTGGGGCGTGAAGGCCCACGTCGTAATATGTCAGGGAGAACTGTGATCAGCAGCAGGGGCCAAAGCTGTGTGACGGCTGTCCTGGTTCGGTAGGTGTGCATTTACGATGCCAGCGTATGTGGGACCCTTGACTTCCTTCCAGAGGAATCCAGGGGAATGAGGGTCCCGGGCAATGGGTCGTGGCCACACAGGTAGGCTCTCCAGGGCACGTGCGACCGAGGGCACAAGGGAGGGGAGAGAGAAGGGAAGAGGTTTTCCGTTTATTTAATGTTCTTAAATTTAAGGTTACCCTGTGGACAAAAACAGCTTCCGAGTCTCCCGTCAGCGTAACACTGAAGGGTCTGGAAAGGGGCAGAAGTCTGCACGACTGAGCGCTGGCCTGTCTGTCCACTGCCAGCCCGTGGCCTTGTCTGAAGCCACGCGGAGGTGTTAGATGCTCGGGGCTTTCTCCCTGACTGCCAGGCTCCCAGCCAGCATGGGGGCTCCTAGCCACAGGCTCCAGCTTGGCCCAGTGAGGACACTGGGAGTGAAAACCCCTCTCTCAGATACTCTGAGGGACCCGCAGAGACCTACAAAGAGGAGCCTGCAGCTGAGAGGGGCCGAGAGGCTTGAACCGGGTTTGGAGACTACCCGGGGTTCCCAAGGGGTTCTGGTCACCGGGACGCGGGAGCACAGAGGCCAAGGCATGGATGGAGGGGCACAGTGGATGACAGAATCAGAGAGGTGGGCTGGCCCAGGTTCAGCCTTGGTTCTCTGCTGTGGATTTCAGCTGGTGGGAAACCGATTGCTAGGGGGAGAGAGGAGAGTTGTGGACGTGGTCCCAACAAAAGATGCTTGCAGGTCTGTGATGAGAAAGGATGCCCTACAGAAGCAACGGGAATCGTAACACTGGGGCGGATCCTGTAGAACGAAATGACTCCTTGTCTGCAGGGGTCTCTGGAGAGGGAGGGAGTTGCATTTAACCCAGTTTCCGTCTTCGGGCCCAGCCCTTCTGTGAGTGTAGGATATGGGAGTGTGCAGCTGGTCTGGGGGCAAAGTTAATACAGTTGGGGAGGGTGGAAGGAGCTCCAGAGAAAACGGGGGGGTTGCTTAGACTTGTAGGTGGGAGAGAGGTAGACAAGGCGACCCCACTGGCTTCTGCTGACCTTCCTCTGAGGGAAGCTGTCTCTTGCCTGTTTTTTCTTGCCATCTGTGTGCCCAGGGCTCCCCCGTTTAGAGCTCTAGTCGCCAGTCTGGAATGCTGCCTCTAGGAGGCGCATGCATGTTGCGCACTTGACCTTCTCATCCCCCAGGCCTGCCTCTCCACTTGCCTGCCTTCCTTCCCAGTTAGGGGCCTCGAACACCTTATCTCTGGGGAACCTGCCCTCATCTGGCTCTCCATCTTTTCCTTCACTCTTACGTCCGGTCACTGATGGTCCTGTGGTCCTGCCTCTCTCCAACCTCCAGCCTCAGTTCCTCTCTTCTTCTTCCCTTATCCTTTGGCGGATACTTCCGTAGCATCTTACCAAATTTCCCTGCTGCCAGTCCTTCCCAGGGCCAACCTCACCCCATGCTACTTCTGCTCTCTCTACCCGAAAGGCTTGTGTGGTCTCCTGCCTCCTTTGCTAAAAACTAATAAGCAGGGTTGCCTGACAAATAAGTGACCCACATAAGTGGTTGGCCACGATCCTTGTCCTGGTCCCTGACCAGGAGACCACTTGAGACAAATACGCAGCATGGTGGACCATAGTGTGGCTGGATCAGAGGAGTGTGGTTCTCCCCCAGCAAGGGCGGGGGAGAGTTATCATATGATTCTGATGGATGGAGTTTAGGTGCAGTGCAGGGGAAGCCACGTTTTGGTAGGCTCAGAGCAAAGCAGAAGAGGGATCAATGCCAGGTCCGCCCTGCAAGGTGGACCCACGTCCTCTCTCCTTGGGGACCGGAGAGAGCTCAGATAGATGCGGATTGCTGTGTCCAGAAATCCACGAGAAGCTCTGCCCCTGAGCTGGAAAATCGAGGCTGCTGCTTTGGGGTGTGAGAGTGACTTCAATCCCCCAGGCAGGAGAGGGATCTTTTATTTTAACCGGTAACGACTTCACACGGCAAAATGTCACAGGGTCCGTGATTTCAGAGAAGCAGGTTTGTCAGAGGGTGAGGAAGCAGTAGGCGTTCAGACGAGGGGCCAGGGTGACACCTGGCAGGTGGGAGAAGCAGCTGGCCTCATCGCGTCTGCGATTCTGATCCCCTGATGCCTTGTACGTCTCCAGCCCGTGTCGTTTTCCTCTCCCGCCTGAAGTCTTAGATTAAGATGCCAAACAGCCCGGACTTCTCTGCCCTGTACTTGTAAGCAGAGCCGGGTGGGATGGAGTCCTTCCCACGCCCCAGCTTTGTGAGGTCATCTTAGATCAGTGTTCTGAACTTCCATTTGGTTGAAAAAGTGCTGAGTTGGTCACCCCCTGTCCAGTGTGGAAGGTGATTTGTTTATACTCCGTCTCGGCCAGTCCTTGTGCTCTGGTAGGCGAACCACTTGGCTGCCTGTCTGTTGCCGGGCCCTCTCCTGCCCACGTCCCTGTGTTTCACGCCTCCAGGCGGGGGAGGAGGGGAGGAGGAGGGAGAGGGGGAGGCAGGAGGCCAGGAGCAGCAAGGACAGGCATCCGGTTGGGTCCTCGTGCTGTACCTGTGGCACGTGTGCATTTGGGGAAGAAGTGACCACCCTGCTCCCTGGTCTCCAGCACGCGATGCGGTCTCTCCTCGTTTCAGGGAATCCTACTGCCCCAGATCCTCACCGGAGTTGTCGCCAATCTTGTCAACGCCCTCATCAACTATCTGTTTCTCTATCAACTGGATCTCGGGGTGATGTGAGTCCAGCTGATTCTGGGGATGGGAGGCGGGGGCGGGGGGGGGGACCTGCCTGAGGCATTTCCAGGGCGGGATGGCAGGGGGGCACCTCTACTTGGTCATGTGTCCCGGTGGGGGTCCCCTCCCTGGGCCGCTCTGGAAAGCACGGTCAGGGACGGACCACGAGGCTGCTCCGGAAAGAAGATGCGTTTAGGGCTGCCACGGGAGTCCCCGTACGATGGACAGGCAGCTGCCCTCACTGGGACCGTTCCTCCCAGGGGGTCGGCACTGGCAAATACCATTTCCCAGTTCACCCTCGTGCTGCTCCTCTTCCTGTACATCCTCTGGAAGAAACGGCACCACACTATCTGGGAAGGTAAAGTCTGCTGTTCGTTTTCCAGCTCGGACGTGGGTCTTGTCTCGGGCTGAGCTCCAGCCCAGTGGCCCGTGTGTTGGCGATGTGTCTCTGTCCCTGCTGCAGGGTGGTCCTTTGAGTGTCTGTATGACTGGGCCTGCTTCTTCGACCTGGCCTTCCCCGGCATGCTCATGCTGTGCATTGAGTGGTGGGCCTTCGAGATCGGGAGCCTGCTGAGCGGTCAGTGTGGGGACAGGTGGCGATGGCTGGCGTGGGCACGGGCCCCGTCCGGAAGCACGGTGTCAGCTGCCTCTCTCCACCAGGTATCCTCGGCATGGTGGAGCTGGGAGCCCAGTCCGTGTTGTACGAAGTGACCGTCATTTTGTACATGGTGAGTGTCCGGGAGCCGGTCGTGTGGGGGTGCTAGCTGGTTCTTTTGAAAAGAGCCCAAAGGGGCGCCTGGGTGGCCCAGTCGGTTAAGCGGCCGACTTCAGCTCGGGTCACGGTCCGTGAGTTCGAGCCCTGTGTCGGGCTCTGGGCTGATGGCTAGGAGCCTGGAGCCTGCTTCCGATTCTGTGTCTCCCTCTGTCTCTGCCCCTCCCCTGTTCATGCTGTGTCTCTCTCTGTCTCAAAAATAAATAAACGTTAAAAAAAAATTTTTTTTTTAAATAAAAAGAAAAGAATCCAAAGAACGAGCGTAGGCATTCATCCCGTTAGTAACCTGTGAAACGATACACGAGAGTAAAATTTCATCGTAGAGCCAGGCAGGGCCCATCTGGAATGGTGGGGTCTTTCTGGTGAGCTCTGGGGAGTTTGCACGTCCTAGCACTGTTCGGATCTGAAAGATTTTTGCCTAAGCTTCTTTATTTGTGTAGAGAGAGAGGGCATGCAAATAAGGGAGGGACAGAGAAAAAGAGGGAGAGAGAGAATCCCAAGCGGAATTCTTGCTGTCAGTGCAGAGCCTGACGTGGGGCTCGGTCCCATGAACCGTGAGAACGTGACCCGAGCCGAAATCAAGAGTCAGACACCAGCCAGGCGCCCCCCGGATCTGAAAGACTTGATTTGATTTGCACACTTCCCAGACATGAAGAATCTTTTCCGGTTGTCACAACACACGATAGATGCCTGGGGGACAGGTCGAGGGCGCAAAGGGTGATGGCGCTAGGTTCATGGCGTGAGGAGCCCCGCTGCCTGGGATGAGCTTGGGTGGTGCATCTTTGCGTTTCCTTAAAGTTCCTTTTTACCCGACGCTCCGGGGAAGGGGAAAGGTCGCCGTTTTGGGATTCTGTTTTCTAAACTTGATCCCTTGATGGTCTTTCAGAACAGACTTCCCCTGGGCTCCTGGCAGTCCGTCCTCTGCACGCAGAGGAGGAACACGGTTGTGCGGGACCCTCCCTTGCACACCTTAGAAGCCTTGCCCCAAAGCCCAGTATGCGATGGAGATTCACATCAGCCTGGGGGCACTCGGCTAGGCAAATGGGAGGTTGCAAATTTATTTTCTCAGAACTTTTAGGACCAGGTTTTACCACTGAGGTGTATGCCATGATCTTCCGGGTCCCTGTTCCCTGGGGAAGGTGCACGGTTGGGCTGAGAACCGAGCCAAGAGGCAGGGACTTCTCTGCTCCCTGCTTACTCTTCCCTTTTCGTTATGGTATGTCTGCTTTTCATTTTAGATACCTTCAGGCTTCAGTGTGGCCACCAGTATCCGGGTAGGGAATGCGCTGGGCGCTGGAGACATCGAGCAGGCCAAGAAGTCCTCAACTGTCGCCTTGCTGGTCACAGGTGCTTAGACTCTTCAGTCATTGACTCACCCAAATGATCTGTGCCCGGGAAGCCCAGCCTCCCGGTGCCCTGCAGATCTCCTTTCTCACTGGTTGTTTCTCTGCTGTTTTTACCTCCAGGAGTCTTTGCTGTAACCTTCTGCGTCCTGTTGTTAATTTTTAAGGATCTGGTGGGGTACATTTTCACTAGCGACCGGTGAGTGTGGACATTTTCTTGAAATGCAAAATTTGCCGTAAAGAAATGGTTGGGTAGATGGATGCCTTCACACTGGGAGGCATCCTGGGGGTGTTGCATCGTGGAGGGTCCCTGAGCCATTTGTAAGATCAGAAACTCACCGGGGGCACCTGGGTGGCTCGGTCGGTTAAGTGGCCAACTTTGGCTCAGTTCATGATCTCACGGTCCATGGGTTCGAGCTCCACATTGGGCTCTGTGCTGACAGCTCAGTGCCTAAAGGACGCTTCAGATTCTGTGTCTCCCGTTCTCTCTGCCTCTCTCCCACTCGTGCTATGTCTCTCTCACTCTCAAAAATAAATAAACATAAAAAAAGGAAAAAAAAACCTCACCGATGTTTCCTGGGAAGAACTGATCAGGTGTAGGAACTAATTTATCATCCAGAATGCCAATTTATTGGTGATACGTGCTGCAGGTGGTCAGGATAGGTGTGCATTTTAGAGAAGGAGACCCCTTTTTGGTACCATTGATTACATTTTCAGTTAGTTATTTTGTTCCCAGTGATAAGAATCCTCTTGGTAGCTCAGAATCTGCCCCCCAAGTCCCTGGTAGCTACAAGTCGTGGAATGTATCGGTCAGTTCGAACCGAAGTGAAAATCTCCCTGAAGAGCTGTCTCAAAAAATCATGTGATCAGATTGATCACTGAGACGAATTCGTGTAAGGGATGGATCTCTTGTGTGGTTTGCGGGTCCTGTTTGGGTTGGTTGCTTTCATCAGTGAGGCTGGCCGGTGTGGGCATGTCGCAAGGATACTTCTGACTTGGGTTTCTTCTATCAGCAGTTGCAAAAGGCAACGTTGACTTTTCCTTCACGGGTGTAACAAGCAGGTGGTGGACAGGACTGCCCTCTGCCGTTCATTCCTTGGGTATCTTTTTGGGGTTGCCTTTTGACTTCTGATGTCGGGTTGTCCCCTTGAAGCCTCCGCCATGTTGCTGTGGGGAAATAGGATGTTTAAGTGTCCCTCGCTTCCAAGGAAGCCGAAAGGCAGCCGGAAATCATGCTCGTTTTGCTGCAAGGGAATCAGAACGGTCGTTATCGGATGTGTATTCTGCGCTGATGGTTTCAGTAGGCACGTGGCAGACGTTTGCTTCTGAGTCTGTCCACTTCCGGAAACCATGCGGGGCAGGAAGAAAACACGAAGAACAAAAGGGCCCAGGAACCATATCTTTGGTGGTATTGGGAGACCGAGAAAACTCACGACGTCAAATTATTTATCAGCTGACCAGGATCAGCTGAAACTGGCAGGATTGGTGACACAGATTTCTAACAAGGACACGGAACCTAACGTTAGCAGAGAGGGAGAAGAGAGAGAGCCCCTCGATGCAAAGTAATAAAGGAGGAAGTTACTAAAAAACAGTAGTTTTTTTGAACTGTGAGAGACGAGTTTGCATGACTTTTGAAAGTAAATTTAAAAAATCTGGAAGGAATATAGGGGCGTCTGAGTGGTGTCAGTTCAGTATCTGACGTCAGCTTAGGTCATGATCTCACAGTCCGTGAGTTCGATCCCTGTATCGGGCTCAGTGCTGACAGCTCGGGGCCTGGAGCCTGTTTCCGATTCTGTGTCTCCCTCTCTCCCTGTCCCTCCTTCACTTGCACTCTGTCTCTTTCTCTCAGAAAATGAATAAACATTTTAAAAAAAAACTTTTTTTAATCTGGAAGGGATAAATAACTTTCTAGGAAAATAATTTACCAAAACTTACCTTGGAAAACATAAAAGGTCTAACTGGACCGATTTCCTTAGAAGAAATAAGAAAAATTTATTTTAAAATTTGAAAAAGCACTAATCCCTGAGGATTCCCGTGGAGAATTTTATAAAACCTCGAAAATGTCATTCCAGTGCTGTCGAACTGTACCAGAGACCACAAAAAGGGAAATGTCCGCATTCTGTTTAGGAAGCAAAAATAACATTGGTACCGAAATCTGACAGAGTTTGTACAGTAAAAAAGAAAGTTGCAGGCCAATCGCACTTATTAATATCAGTTCTAAAATCAAAACTAAAATATTAGTGGACAGAATTCAGCAGCACATAAAAGATAATATATTTTGATGGGATATAAAAGTGAGTATGTTGGAAAAGCCAAGTTGTAGAAGGTCACGTAGAGAATGCTAGAACATGAACTAACAGTTTCTAGAAGGGGAACAGAAGACTGTATTTGTACTGGAAAAGTACAGACAGTATTCAGGATTGTTGCCCAGTCAGCAGGGAGGTGGCAATGGGTGGGCTGGGAACAGAGTGGAAGTAAGATTTTTCTCGATACTCTTTTTGCATGGCTTGATTTCTTTTAACCATTGGCAGACGTTACCTATTCAAGAAATAAAATCCAATTTGAATAGTGAACTGTATTTCTGTCCCGTGTTTAGAGGGGGAGGAGAGTGACCACCTTGTTCAGTGCTGGGTTTCCTGATTTCTTAATTCATTCAACAAATATTTATTGCCAGACAACGATCTAGGCCTGTTTGTTCATCGCTCAAGAGTATGATGGATTTTTTTGCCTTCCTGGGTCAGTGGCAGCATTTTCTAGAAGCGTAGGTGTTAAAATCAAAGTCTCTAGCTGTAGAGGTTAGGGACTACCTCTAGGAACCAAGGATAATTCTGTAAACTGTCTCTATGGCCTTTGTAACATGCCAACCGGGTTCCACAGAGAGAACTGTAACCACTCTGTTCTTCTCCATCCAGACACACTGAGATACGTGTGGAATCATGTTCAAAGAAGGATGGCATTGGGGCGCCTGGGTGGCTCAGTCGGTTAAGCATCTGACTTCCG
The DNA here is from genome assembly GCF_018350195.1 of Panthera tigris. Taxonomy (NCBI): domain Eukaryota; kingdom Metazoa; phylum Chordata; class Mammalia; order Carnivora; family Felidae; genus Panthera; species Panthera tigris. The sequence continues at coordinate 10,487,970 of NC_056673.1, read as the reverse complement.
TTCAGGCCATGATCTCACGGTTCGTGAGTTCGAGCCCCACATCAAGCTCTCGAGGCGCTGTCCGTGCAGGGCCCGCTTTGGATCCTCTCTCCCTGCCCCTCAACTGCTCACATGTGCTTGCACACTCTCTCTCAAAAATAAACATGAAAAGAGGGTGGCATTATAATCCAAATTTTATTCTTTTGTGGGCAGTGGAGCACCACCTCATCTCATGCAATTGTTTCCATCAACTAGTTGGACTATATATTCCTTCTGGAAGTCATTCGATGCAGTGTAGGGTTGGTTTCCTCTACGGGCCAAGAAACCGTAGGATTGTCCGCGAATCGGGTGTTGGCTGGAACGCATGAGCCCCTCCGGTTTTACGCAGAGGCCAAGTGCCGTCACCTGAGCCACACATCTGTCTCCTCCTGATCACAACGTGCTTTCTTTTCCTAACAGAGAAATCGTGGCTCTGGTTGCTGAGGTGATTCCGATCTGTGCTGTTTCCCATGTGTTCGAAGGACTTGCTGTAAGTGTTACGTAGTATTCCTTTCAAGCCCCTTTATGATCTACACGTTTCTTCTGATGGTGGTACATTTAAACCGAAAAGAGCAGTTGGGGGTGCCTGGGCGGCTCAGTGGGTCAAGCGTCCGACTTCGGCTCAGGTCATGATCTCACCGCTCGTGGGTTCGAGCCCCATGTCGGGCTCTGTGCTGACAGTTCAGAGCCTGGAGCCTGCTTCGGATTCTGTGTCTCCCTCTCTCTCTCTGCCCCTCCCCTGCCCTCTCCCTGTCTCTCAAAAACGAATAAGCGTTAAAAAAAAAAAATTAAAAAGGAAAAAAGAGAAGGAAAGAGCAACTGGGATGGGGCAGGTAGGTAATACCGAACGTTTTTATCATACTCGCTCGATAAGAACACTGGCACGTGATCACGGATTTTAAGTCCGAGCCCCGCCCCCGCCCCGGGATGGGAGGTGCTTGGGGACAGGAGTCTTTCAGAAGCCTCAGCACTGTTCTCACTGATGGATGTTTTCTGCCTACAGTGCACAAGTGGTGGCATCCTGCGGGGAAGTGGCAACCAGAAGGCTGGGGCCATGGTCAATGCCGTCGGGTATTATGTGGTTGGTCTCCCTGTCGGGATCTCGCTGATGTTCCTGGCCAGACTGAAAGTGCTTGGTAAGCATTAACCACGGGCAGGCAGATCTGTTACTTATGGGGCCTGGAAATGACTGTTGGAGCATGGAGGCTTTTTTCTTTTCTTTTTTTTTTTTTTTGAGACTTGGCCCTGGAACTTTGAAACTTTTGCGTTCTCGTTCCGTGCCCTGTCAGTGAGAAGCACGGAGTGGACAGCAGGTAGCCAGGGACCCGGGACTGCAAGTTCATGCCCCTCTTGCCCAGCCGGGCCCGCTTTTCACACTGACATGCTTGAGTAGAGCAGGGTGACCTTTCTACTCCTCTCCCTGCCCTGTGCCATCAAGTTCTCACGTCCTCAGAGTTGGTGAGAGCAGGAGGGCCGAGGAAGCTTGGAGAAACGTGCCTTTTGTGGCCCCGGTTCTGTCCTTTGGTAGAAGCGCTTGTATGGTGAGACCCGGAGAGTGAGTCTGCAGGACTGGTTGTGGCCATCGTAAACTGGCCATACTGGAGTGTGTTTGGGCTGAGGCAGGGGAAGCCATGGGTCAGCCTTGGCGTGATGCTTACAGAACTTCCAGCAGCAGCCATGGTAGCCGAATACATCCTAGAGCATGGCTCCTGTGTCAGCCCATGCAGCCCTTAGAGCCGTGCTCTCAACGTCACCTTCATTGCCATTCTGTTGCCTCCACCTCCCGCCTGGTACGACCTTGTAAGCCTTGTGCCTTGCAGGTCTCCCCAGAAGGCCATGGGGGTGATGTGTGTGAACCGCACAGAAGGCAGGCACAGGGGTGTGAGGGGACTCTTTATCCCCTTGCCACACTTGGAGGAAAGGACTTAATCCATGCTAACCTTGAAAAACAGAGAGAGGGGCGCCTGGGTGGCTCAGTGGGCTAAGCATCCAACTTCTGCTCAGGTCCTGATCTCGCGGTTCATGAGTTCGAGCCCCACGTCGGGCTCTGTGCTGACAGCTTAGAGCCTGGAGCCTGCCTCGGATTCTGTGTCTCCCTCTTTCTCTGCCTCTCCCTTGCTCGTGCTTTGTCTGTCTCTCTCTCAAAGCATTTAAAAAATTTTTTGAAGTATAGAAACAAATGACGGCCCAGCTTTGATTTCTAAGATAATAATTTGGAATACACTGGTGGTTAACGCATGATGATGTTAAAACCTGAGCACTTTATCTTTGGGTGAAGTGGTGACAGACTTAAGCGTGGCTCATTTTTACCCATCAGTACTTGGCTGGCGGGGGAGCAGTGAGAAGTCATCCGATACCTGGAGTGAACTTCCCATCCCGTTACGCTGCACATTGCTCTCCAGCTGAATAATATTTTAATGAAAAATACGGGAGATGTTCAAAGAATGGAGTTGCCAGTGCAAAGTTCACTGGCTTTCATCGTGGTGCAGAAAATTATTTAGCTGAGTTTCTGGCATTATTCATATTTTGGATTTGCCAGTGGCATAGCTAAGGGAAGTATTAGAGAAATCCACTTAAAAATACAGATCTGTGTTCCCAGTGCTGCTCATTTGACAAAAGCATCCCTAGGATGTGCAAAGCAGAGGGAGTTAAGAATCACTTAAAAGAGAGGCACCTGGGTAGCTCAGTCGGTTGAGTGTCCGACTTCGGCTCAGGTCATGATCTCAGTTTGTGGGTTCAAGCCCCGCATCAGGCTCTATGCTGACAGCTTGCCCAGAGCCTGCAGCCTGCTTCGGATTGTGTGTCTCTTTCTCTCTCTCTCTGCCCCTCCCCTGCTCATGCCCTGTCTCTCTCTGTCTCTCAAAAATAAATGTTAAAAAAAAAAAAAAAAAAAGAATCACTTAAAAGAAATGCTGTGGTGGGGCACCTGGGTCGCTCAGTCGATTAAGGGTCCCAACTTCGGCTCAGGTCTTGATCTCACAGTTCATGAGTTTGAGCTCCGCGTCGGGCTCTGTGCTGACCTCTTGGGAGCCCGGAGCCTGCTTTGGATTCTGGGTCTCCCTTTCTCTCTGCCCCTCTCCTGCTCATGCTCTCTCTGTCTGTCTCTCTCAAAAATAAAACATTAAACATTAAAAAAAAATGCTGTGGTGCAAACTTCCAGTTATAAAGTAAGTCCTGGGGATTGGGAATGTGCAATTTGGTAGCTACAGTTAATAATACTGTTATTACTTGCTTGAAGGTTGGCAAGGCCGGGGCCAGCATCCCTGGAGTTCTGGCAGAGATCCAAAGGCAGGCAGAGGAGTTGGGAAGGTTTTGTGGAGGGGCGGGGGGTGGGAGGAAGGGGCACGCTTCGGGTGTTGGGTGCTGGTGGCCTGGGGAAGCTGGAAGCAGGCTAAGTAGACGTGGGGCATCCTGTGCAATTGGTCAGGGGTGCGTGTTTGCTTTTCTCTGCTTGGTTCTGAGTGGGAAGCAGGGACCAAAATTAGGGAAGCTGTCAGTTCTTAAGTCAAATCCTGGCCATTTTGGGTCAGCTGTTGCAGAAGTTACTGTTCAGCGTCCTGGAGTGTCCTTAGGGATAGCTATCTGCAAGTCTGATGTGGAACAGGCTGGCTTTTCGGTTGTTTATTGTGGATAAGGGGTTTCCTGGCTCTGTTGCTGCAGGTTGTGGGTCAGAGTTCTACTTTTTTTTTTTAACGTTTATTTATTTTTGGGACAGAGAGAGACAGAGCATGAACTGGGGAGGGGCAGAGAGAGAGGGAGACACAGAATCGGAAACAGGCTCCAGGCTCTGAGCCATCAGCCCAGAGCCTGACGCGGGGCTCGAACTCACGGACCGCGAGATCGTGACCTGAGCCGAAGTCAGACGCTTAACCGACTGAGCCACCCAGGCGCCCCCAGAGTTCTACTTTGATATATGGTGTGGCCATCGTATATTCAGTGTCTCAGTCTCCTCTTTTTCAGGGAAAATTAGAGACAAGGGGAATTCAGGGAAAGCTAGGGAGCCAGGTCTTACCACTTGGGGATTGTACAGTCATCTTCATAGTCAACTGTATTGCAAGATCTTCTTGAGCTCCTTGATGTTGTACCGTCATGATGACCATCATGGTGAGCGATTGTGCAGAACCATTCAAGACTTGGGAAAAAATGCAACCAGCCAGCGTCACAACCATTGAAAAGGTCCCTGCCAACAAGGTTCAGGAGCAGTTTTCCCTGCTCTCTCTTCCGGTAGATGAAATCTTCTGGCTAAAGATGGTGAAGAAGCTGTTTAGGAAGATGTTGTGGGAAGGCAGCCTTAAGCTGTTGGCGGTAGGACCCTGGTGATATTTTGCACGTATAGCCCATCAGTGTGGTCAGGCTGGTATTGGTGGTGAAATCCCTAGACACAGGCCTTCCAGTGTCCTAATTCTTTCAGAATTTAAGGATGAGTTTAAGGATGACATTGGTCCTTTCTACTTTTCCAGAAGATTGTGGGTGATGAGGACAGCATAGTTTTTTGAGTAAGGAGTGATAGTTTACAGAGTTCTTTTATATGGCTCCCATAAAGCATGTGCCTCAGTCACTTGGTATAAAACTTGCCATCTGAGACCTGTAAAACCTGAGACATCAGGTTGGAAATACAAAGTCAGGCAGCTTTTTGGTGATGGTAAGGGCTGTAGCTTTTCAGCAAGGAAATGCGTCATCTATCCTGAAAATAGACAACCGGTAACTAAACCGTATGTAAATCCTATGGAGGAGACATGCTGGACAAAATCCATCTGTAGGCGTTCAAAGGTCCCTTGAGGCCTGGTTCCCGGCCATGTCGACCTTCACGGTTTCTCCAGGATTATGTTGGTGACGAGCGACACATGACCTGAAAAAAATCTCAGCTATTTTTTTTTTTTAATTTTTTTTTAACGTTTATTTGTTTTTGAGACACAGAGAGACAGAGCATGAACGGGGGAGGGGCAGAAAGAGAGGGAGACACAGAATCGGAAGCAGGCTCCAGGCTCTGAGCCATCAGCCCAGAGCCTGACGCGGGGCTCGAACTCAGGGACCGTGAGATCGTGACCTGAGCTGAAGTCGGAGGCTTAACCGACCGAGCCACCCAGGCGCCCCTCAGCTATTTTTTTAAAGTTTCCCCACCGACGTTGATTTCAGATGCTAAGCAACCCGTCTACTCTGTGATGATGAATAGTTCCGTGGAGAAACTTCGCTAACATCCATTTGAAATCATCTTGTGCTCTTGAGTGGCCATCTTGATGGTGCCAGAGATTCCCTGAGTGATGGGTGTGCAGCCAGATGTGTTTTCCTTTCGTCTTTTTCAAAACCGGAGGCTAAACACTGGTCTTTTACAGTGGCCTCTTTGAACCCTCCAGAGATCTAGCTTTGGAGGGCTCGGATAGGATCAGAACCTGGTTTAAAGTGGCTTGTTTGGCTCAGTGATCTGCGAGGGTCTCCTTCTGGCTTCTGCGTTCTCTTGTTCTCTGTGGGTCTCCATGTTTACAACGGCTGCCTCTCTGGAAGACAGAAGTGAGTTTAAAGGTTTCTTCACTTGCTTTCTATCTGTGATAGGGGCTCCAGCAGAGGTGAGAAACCTCCCCCCGTTTCCAGAACAGCCCCACATCAGGCAGGGGCTTCTCCCACAGCATCAGTTTGCCGTTCGCATATATGTCTACTCTGTGGTCTTTGCTGGTGACATACTTTGGGAGTCACAGTAGGGTCTGCTATCTGGGCTGATGTTTTATGTCAGGTAGAGGACTGCAGTCTAATATTTTATTGTTCTATTATTTTTCTTCGAAGTTTATTTATTTTTGAGAGAGAGACACAGCATGAGCAGGGGAGGGGCAGAGAGAAAGAGAGAGAGAGGGAGACACAGAATCCAGAGCAGGCTCCAGGCTCCGAGCTGTCGGCACAGACCCCAACACAGGGCTCGAACTCATGAACTTTGAGATTATGGGCACAGAGAGACAAAGTAGTTTTTTGTAGCTGGGGATGCCTGGGTGGGAAGGAGGCCTGCTGAGGAGCCTTCTAGGTTTCAGAAACTTGTTCGTGTTGGGGCCTCCTGAGCACAGGGTCTGTCTCTATGGACCAGTCGATTCATAGAGAGGTGTTGCAAGCTCAGAAAAATTTGGCCCCCGTGGTCTGCAATATCCAGTTAAACCCAGAAATCCTGGATAGGTCATACCCTAAATGAACTGTGTTGTGGCAAAATTGTGATTGTGCTTTTGCAACGATGTCTCTCTTCTGCCAAGGCTGAGAACAAGAAAACAGAATGTTTTACGTGCACTTCCTCATTCTCCGCACAAAGTAAGAGTGCTGGTGCATCATGTATCAGAAATGAATCACAAGAGGGCGCCTGGGTGGCTCAGTTGGTTAAGCATCTGACTTCGGCTCAGGTCACGATCTCACGGTTTGTGAGTTCGAGTCCCTCAGAGGGCGAGCTTGAACCCCACTTTGGGTGAGTTTGAGCCCTGCTTCAGGCGAGCCCCGCTTCTCTCTCTCCTCTCCCACTCTGCCTGTTGTGGGATTCTCTCTCTGTCTCCCTATCTCTCTGCCTCTTGCTTACTTGTGCCCTCTCTCTCAAGAGGGAAAAAAAAAAAAAGATGATCTTCCTCTCCCTGTGCCCCTCTCCCTCGCTCATGTGCTTTCTTCCTCTGTCTCATGAATGAATGAATGAATGAATGAATCCTGCTGTGATTTAAAAAAAGGAAAAAAAAAAAAAGAACCACAAGGGAAATGTACATTTTGAAAATTCTTTTTTAAATTAGAAAACAAATTTTTTTTTTTTATTTTAGAGCGAGGGGATGCAAGTGGGGAGAGGGGCAGAGGGAGAGCAAGAGAATCCCCAGCAAGGACGGAGCCTGATGCAGGGCTCCCAACCACGACCCCGGGATCCTAACGTGAGCCAAAATCGAGTCAGGTAGTCAGCGGACTGAGCCACCCAGGTGCCCCGATTTTTAAAATTCTCGATTAAGGAACTGAGAAAAATTGAGGGGGGTGGGGGGGATTCAGTGGCCCTCCTAGCCTGTGACTGTGCAGACACACTGTTGTCCTCGGCTGGTGAAGGAAAGGGGTGTCGGCCGTCCCCGTGTAGAGGCTCGCTGAACAGAGCAGAACAAAGACACGTCACTACAGTAAAGCGAGTGGCTTCAGGAGGGATTGATGTCACGATGGTTCTGGGTCAGGTATTTGTGGTGAGCGAGGGATAACAATTTTGTTGATGGCCCCGAAAGTCTTGAGTAAAGATATCCTCATGCATTTGACTTTTTTTTTTTTTTTTTTAGTGACAGTTCTAAGGGCCAGTCCAGGGTATGGAAAGACCTCTGGGTGTGACTTTTCAACGCTAAGTTTGAATCCTTTCATTTGCCTTCAAGGGATGCTGGGGAAGGAAGTTTAGGTAACACTTGGTAGGAGCAGTCTGAACTTTTAGGGGTCCTGCTCCAATCCTTTGGCTGTGTCAGTACAGTAACCAAGGCCATGGAGTGTCAGGCATAGTGTCAAGGTCCTTGTCTGGGGTCTGTGTCAAATATAGGAAGCAAGGTGTGCACCCCGAGCAGACCGAATTTGACCATAAATAGAGGAGTCCGCTCAGATCTCTGGTATGCATTTGATCTCACGGTTCCGCCTGCAGAGGAAGGCTCCCCCTGTGAAATTTGCAGGGGTGATAGCACCGAGCAGGAAGGTGCGCCTCTCAGTCAAGGGCTCCAGGGTTACGGTTAAAGACTGGGATAATTGGCGGGGGTGCCTGGGTGGCTCAGTCGGATTAGTGCCTCTTTTTTTTTTTTTTTTTTTTTTTTAAAGTTTTTAAATGCTTATTTATTTTTGAGCGACAGAGCCGAGAGTGGGAGTGGGGTGGGCAGAGAGAGAGAGAGAGAGAGAGAGAGAGAGAGAGGGAGACACAGAATCCGAAGCAGGCTCCAGGCTGAGCTCTCAGCACGGAATCCGAAGCGTCTGACTCTTGCTTTCGGCTGAGGTCATGATCTTGCGGTTTGTGAGTTTTGAGCCCTGCGTCGGGCTCTGCGATGACAGTGCAGAGCCTGCTTGGGATTTTTTCTCTCTCCCTCTCCCCGGCTTGTGCTCTCTGTCTCTCTCAAAATAAATAAATAAACTTAGGGGGAAAAAAAAAAGACTGGGAGATTGGGAAAACCTGCGGGTCATTTGAAATACCAACCACGTGTGCAATATGTGTACCCTGAGACAGAGGTTGGGTAAGGTGCCGGGGCTGCTTGTAGAAAGCGGGGCACCCGCCAGGCATTGATGAGGATGGCCGTCTCTATTTACGGTGAATTCACCTGGAGTGTTGAAGGGCCTGGCGGGATAGTGGGTGATTTTGCCTTCCGCAAGCACTCACTGACCTGAGACGAGAGAGTTTTCTTGGTCTTGGGTTTTCCCTTCCTGGCATCCCTTCTGTTTACAATATCTGCAAGTGTCCTTGTAGTTGGAGGTTGGCCGGGGTGGGGGCGGGGGGCGGCCATCCAGCGGTCTCTCTTGCAGGTCCCAAAGAGACTTGGGGTCTTGGCTCATTTTTGTCCCAAAGTCCTTTTTCAAAATGGTTCTCCCATGTGTTGTAGGTCAGCGAAAGGGTTATGTTTCCTACCAAGCTCTGTGTTCATCTTCGCTTTCCAATTTCAGTGTTAGTTTTCTCATCGACAAAAGGAGACGAAAGGGTTGTGACATCGAGCACCTTCTCTGACGCCCACACGGCGGTTGGAAGGGGCTTAGCACGGGCGGGCGGAAACCCAAAAAGAAAGCTCCCTGGATCAAAGCCAAGGCCTCAGGACACAAAACCGTGACAGGAGAGCCTCATCTGGTCTTAGTGGTGACCTGCAGAAAAGTCTGTCCCAGTGGATGCCAGTTGGGTTGAGAACCACAAACTCCTCGTGGGTCCGTGAGATCGGCACACGCGGCGGGCTTCTAGGGCCTGTGCCTGGGTTCTGGCCTCTAACTGTCCCTCTGTGACAGACAACACTTTACACAGCACCACAAAGCACAGCAAAAGGGATGAAAAGGAATGGCCTGATTCCACCCAAGATGCCAAACGAATGGGAACCAGGGACAAAACCTGGGTACTGAGCCGAGGAGCTCATTGTAAAGAGATTGGGGCGCAGGCCTGGCCCGAACTCACATCGTCAAGGACTGCACACGCCACAGGCCGACAGGCACAAGGGGCCTCTGTGGGTACCACATCGGGTTGGAGGCTGGGGCCTGTGGTGGTAGGCAGTGTAGGCCAGGTCTTGTGGGGCCTCCATGATGAGCTGTGGACTCATGGGAAATGGGAAAAACGAAGGCCATTATTCTGAGTTTGCTCTAGCAAGGGAGTCAGCCACCACCACCGGAGTTTGGGCAGAGACCCAGAGGCAGGCAGAGGGGTGGGAGAACTCTACAGGGAAACTAAGAGAGGTCTCAGGTGTGCCCTCATGTCCCGGGGAAGCCGGAAGCGGGCTAACAAGAGAATCGGGGCATCCTGTGGGATTGGTGGGGGCAGGGGGGAGGGCGTGTTTGCTTTTCTCTGGTTGGCCCTAAGTTGGAAGCAGGGACAAAACTTAGGGAACGTGTCAATTATCGATCAAGTCCTGGCCGTTTTGGGTCAGTTGTTGCAGAAGTTCTTATGTAGCACCCTGGATTATTCCCAGAGTTTGACATGTAACCAGCTGGCTTCTCGGGTTTATTGTAGGTAAGGAAGGGCTTGGTTTCTGGACAGATTGCTGTAGGCTGTGGATCAGAGTTCTATTTTTTTTTTTTTTAAATATTTATTTATTTTTGAGAGAGAGAGAGAGAGAGACAGTGTGTGAACCGGGGAGGGGCAGAGAGGGAGGGAGACAGAGAATTGGAAGCAGGTAGCTCCATGCTGTCAATGCAAAAGCCTGACGTGGGGCTTGAACCCATGAACCATGAGATCATGACCTGAGCCGGAGTCAGCCTCTCAACCGACTGAGCTGCCCAGGCGCCCCTAGGGTTCTGTTTTTACATATGGTCTGCCCGTTGGCTGTTTGCATATTCAGTTCCTCACCGCGCTTGTTGGCTTTTCTGATTCTGCCATTGCTTCACTGTTGACCAAAGAAACCCTTCTCAACTTGGGGTCTCCGTGTCCCGTGTGGGTTTACTAGGTAGAGTGCGATGGTACCTTGAGATCCACGAGGCTTTTCCTGTGTTCTGTTCTCCCTCAGCCTCTCTGTGATCATCCCTCTGCGGACAACCTTGTCCCAGGAGCTCTGGAAGTCTGTGCCCAAAGCCAGTAAGCCTGTAGGAAGTGCCAACGGAGGGAACTTAACATGGCTGGTGACTTGTGCATTTTGAAAACGTTAGTCCCTTTTGAGGAAAATAGGCCATAGCTGTTCAGAAGCATAGCACTCTTAGAGAACAGGAAATAGTCTGTCTTGGGAATTTCATTTCCTTATAACCTGCGTGTCTCTTACTAGCAAAGTATTAGGATCACAAAGGCCAAAAAGAGCGTCTAAACATCAGTTCTGAGACCCAGAGCACTGGGCAGTGACCACAGGGAGCCCTGGGCCTCTCAGAACCTTCTGGAAACCAAAGGAGAGCAGGAAGGGGATGTCTGGATCACTGTGGGCTCCACTGCAGCCGTGAAAGCAGATTCTCAAAGTGAGACAGGAGGCATATACTCCCCAGGGGTGCCCTGTTTTCCATGGAATTAACCTCTATTAAATATTTCCACTTCTAGGTCTGTGGTCCGGCATCCTTATCTGTGTGATCACGCAGTGTGTGTGTTTTTTCATCTTTATTTCTCAGCTAAACTGGAAGAAAGCCTGTGAAGAGGTAACTATGTTCATTGCTGGCCCATAAAAGTTCCTCTCCTAGAAAACAATCTGTTCAGGCTCTCTCCCTCTCATTTGTAAGGTTCTTTCCCCTTTTATCACCAATGCTTTGTTGTTGTTTCAATTGCCTTTATTTCAGATGCTAAGGGCCAGATACCCCTGCAGTTATCCATTTCCCTTTTGTTTATTTATCAAACAGAAAAATAGGGGTTCCTTTCCTCCTCGTATCCCAAGCCAGGCTACCACCCTTGTGCCTGAAAAATCAATTTGAGGACAGGATTTGAAACTGGAAAGAAAGGAGGCATGCCAGCCAATTTATCCTGATAGTGTTTTTTATGATCCCAAAATATTTCATTAAGATACCTGCACACATGAGTGTCTCCAGCTTGCTAGGGTCAATGTGGGGTCTGAAAATAGATGGTCGATAAAACAAAAATGAAGGAAAAAGGGGAGAATCCTCTGAACTTGGGCCCAGCCTTCCCCCTAGTGCTTTTCCATCGATCCCTTCCCCCCCCCCCACCATTGACCTTATGTCAATCATCCTGAAAGACGATTCCATACTTGGGAACCAGAGAAGGTCCCCTTACATGTCAGTTACAGAGAATGGCTTGGTTTTTCCTAAACTGGGTAGTAGTCAAGTCAAATGTTTTATTTATAACGGTGGTAAATAATGCTTTGTGGATTGACTTTGAGTTTCATCTTCTAGGCTCGGGTACATGCCAATGTGAGACTAAATGTGGCCCAGGCTAGGACCCAGTCTGCGGCCCGGACGGCAGTCTATCAGAACATAGGTATGGAATAAACTCTCACCTCTTGGAAACAGGCCTGTCCAGGTGGTCCAGGAGGGGCCATTTGTGGGACACAACTAGATTTTCTGCCATGAGTGCCCCCCGAACCCGGGAAATAAAGTTTCAGGGACAAATGATAAAGTCACGCAACACTCAATTTTAGGTACACTGCAGGTTGCCAGTTCCTTGGCTGACTTAACGGTACTCACGTAAGCATTCCAAAGGGATCTCTAATACTCGGTGATCCTGTGCGTTGACCTTATCTTGGAAGCTGACATTAGTAGGTCTGTGTCTATAGGGTTCCCCCATTCACCAGGCAAAGATGGGCCTTAAACAGATCGTTGTTTTAACTGTTGCTTCCGGTGACCATCATGCAAGTGTGTATATCACTTTCTCTCTGTCAAATCTGTAATCTCCCCAGACTTCCAGATCCTTCGGCAGTTAGTCATGTACTCACACTAGTTCCTCGCTTCTTTATTACCGAGTTCACAGACTGGCTGAATTACGGCTGCCAATTCCATTGTTCCTGCCAGTTTTCGTTCATGTTGTCTGGTCCCCTGTGTGCCTGGTTATCTTTGATTGTGTTCCAGATCTTGTATTTGAAAATTGCCGGTGGAAGTAATTTGAGGCCTGTGATGTCTGTCTGTCTTCAGGGAGGATTTTCCTTTGCTTTTGTCGAACACTTAGCGTTAACAGCAGTCTAGGGCAATTTCAGAAACTGAGCTTCCCGGAGCCCCCAGCTGACTTGAAGGCAACCAGGGTGAGGCTTGGTTTACTTCTGGTTCCTCCTGAATTCTTGGATACAGCCCCTGAGATCCGGCCTAGAGTCCAGAGGGGTTTACCTTGGTGAGGACTAAACTCCCCCCCCAAAAGCATTGCTCAGGTCCAGATGGAGAACTCTCAGGTCAAAAGTGGCCCCCAAAGCTGGCTTACTTTGCTGGGTTTCCAGCTTCCCGTAGATCTTGCCCTGGTGACTTTTTGTTACTTCGGTAGTACTCTGATACCTTCAAGATGATATTTTTCATTCGTTTTATCCGGCTTTCATAATTGTCTTCAGCATAATTGTCTTCAGCGGATGGTTGGTCCAAGTTTCCTATCATCTCCCATTTGTAAAAGGGTAATAATACTAGTTACATCATACCACTGTCGTGAGAGTTACGTGAGTTTCATACTTGTAAAGCGCTGAGAACAGTGCCTGGCATGGAGGAAGCATTTTGTGAGAGTGGGCTGGAATTACTCTATTCGAAATTCTTTTCTCTCACAACTCCCAAGGGCCATCAGCACATCCCAGTATCCACTATGCTTGTTACGAAGTCGGATGCCCATCTTATTCTTGGTTCTTTCTGTCAACTGCCTTTGCGTTTCTCTCGGGAAGCTTTTAGGATATTTTCCTGAATTCTGACTACTCTGAAGCTTTGGAAGACTGAATCTACATCTGAGTCACACCCTTGCTGGATGCTTAGTAGGCCCCCTGATGTGAAGAGTCCCATCTCTCTTCAGTTCTGCGAATGGCCTTGAATGATCTCTTAGGTGATTTTTCTCCTCCGTTGGCCTTGTTCTCCTTCTGAACTGTTAATTAGAGGAGTGTTGGCCCCTTGAAAACTTGCCCTATGCATCTTAACTAGAGAGTCACTGTATTTATTCCTCTAGTTCTTGTGGTGGGGCAGAGCTCCCTGGTAGACCTAAGCTCACAATAGCAGGCTCCGGAGTTTGTGATGGGTGAATGGAGAGGCACTCTGAGATAGTATTCTTTTGCGTATCCAAGGCAGCAACTGCTTCCTCAATAAACTTTCCCCTGGCTAGTAACATACATATAGGACATCTTTTATACTAATAAAAAAAATACCCTTTTACTCTGCTCACTAAGTTCCTTTTTTCCCCTCAGCGGTGGTCCCAAGGAACCCGCGAAGAGTGTTAAGGAGAGCCGTTGTACAAAGAGACGAGACTCCATTGGATCTGCAAATGAGCCAAGACGCTAGGTTGACCGGGAGACAGTTGGTGCTGTGGCGTGGGCTCCTGCTCCTGGGGGTCATTTCAATCTTGCTCCTAGGGATTTTACTGAGAGTGTATATCAGAGTTGAGGGATAGGCAAGAGAGAGTCAGGTCGAGCGATACTTTTTGAGTTTACAAGTAACGCACAGGCCAAGCGGTGGAAATTTGTTTTCAGTTAAGCAGTTCTACTTTTTGAGTTTACAAGTAACGCACAGGCCAAGCGGTGGAAATTTTTCAGTTAAGTCGTTCTACTTTTTGAGTTTACAAGTAACGCACAGACCAAGCGGTGGAAATTTTTCAGTTAGGTCGTTCTACCTTTTGAGTTTGCAAGTAACGCACAGGCCAAGCGGTGGAAATGTTTCAGTTAAGTCGTTCTACTTTTTGAGTTTACAAGTAACGCACAGGCCAAGCGGTGGAAATGTTTCAGTTAAGTCGTTCTACTTTTTGAGTTTACAAGTAACGCACAGGCCAAGCGGTGGAAATTTGTTTTCAGTTAAGTAGTTCAACTGTGCCCATGGCTTTCAAGGATTGAGAGTTCAAAATTATGTTTTCTAATGAAGAAAAGGAACTAAGGTAAAAAAAACCTATGTTCTAGTCTAAGACAATGTCTGAATGATGAGATTAATAATATCTCATCCATCATTGTCTCAACGCAGGACCACTGTGTACTGATGGTGTTCATCTATGACTTTGATATTTCTTCTGCTTTTGTTTCTTTAGATACAAACGTATGTACTGAGTGCTTAAGGACTGTTAGCATCTAATTATTTAAAATATATTTTACAGCATCTGTTTCCTTGTGTCTTCTATGGTTATTCAATGGGAAAATGGCATTTGTTAAGATTCATTTGGGGTCCAGCTCTCAGGCGCTGTGGGCAACGGACGTGCTTGAGAAACCAAAAGAGGAGAAGACCGGTTTAAGAAGAGAGGAGTCCGATGGCATTGATGAACATGCTTCCTGTTAAGCAATGGTCTAAAAATCTGTCCGGACTGAGAAAGATTGGCAGACCAGGAGAGAGGAAGCTGTAGGCCAAGACCCCACTGAGAAGCAGCACCTCATTTTTCTAGAGGGGTGGACATCCCAGAGAGAGAAATAAAGGGCTTGAAGAGCTATTCTGGGCAAACTGGAAGAAGTCAGACCTTTTCCTATGTTGATGGAGGGGATTAAAGATTGGAAGGCAGCAGAAATGGAAAGAGGGGGCTAGGAAAGGGGTCCTGGGTGGGCCCCATTCATCTTCTGCTTGGGTCTTTGTCTTTATGAAGGCACCAGCTTTAGGTGGTGAACACGGCATATCCAAGGAAGGGGTGTGTGTGTGTGTGTGTGTGTGCGCGCGCGCGCGCGCATGCATGCGCATGCGTGCTTTTGTCTCAAAAGGATGAGGTTTTGGTGAATGCTCCCTTCTGCCCCAGCATTGGAGAATAATTGGGGAAGTCTTTGGAGCTGTGCAAATCCAAACAACCCTAGCTAATTCCTCTGGGGTGGAGGGAGTGGTCAGGATTTCAGTAGCGGCCTTGGATTAAGTAGTAACCAAGTTGTACTTGGATTCCACCTTCCTGGGGGGAGGGGGACACTTTAACTCAGAATTAAGAACGCTGTGTACTTGGGATGGATACAAAGAGCTATGCACGGCCTTTGCCCTCAAAGAACAGATAATGGACAAGATCACAAATGTTGGCTACTATGAGTAAAAAAACCACCCAGGGCCGCCTTAAGGTATCTCCACCCTCGGTGCTTTACTCTTCTAGGAGAGTCACTTTACTGGGACCAAGATTAAAGGCCTGCCCTGAAGGATCCCGCCCCCCCCCCCCCCCCTTCGCCGGCAACCTCCCCTCTCCCAGCTCTTTCGTGAGGAAGCCCACACACACACCCTCCTCATTCCCTCCCCTGTGGATACCCCTCCTGGATACCCTCGCCTTCTAAAGAGTTCTCACCCTGCCTGGCCTTCCCTTCACCAGGTAGGAGCCCCTGGGAAGGGATGCGGAGGCTTATCTCATCAGCCCAAGTTGCAGGCGAGGAGCGCATCCCCAGGGGAGTAAATACTTTAACACATCCGTAACCCGAGGCAGAGGGAGAGGGACTTCACCTGCAAAACCGGCGCAGTGCTCTCGGGGTGCGGTGGGTGGAATTAGAAATTCGCCCTCTCCGCCCCCGCCGCAGCACATTGCGCTCTTCCCAAGCTACAGTCTCCTTTGTCAGCGCACAGCGCCCCCGACCCCGTCCTGCCTCCCCAGCACCACCCCCCCCCCACACCCCACCCGGGGATGTGCGGGCGGTGACGGTTGGCCCGTAGGTCCGGCGTCCGGGGGTGCGGCCCTCCCCCTCCCCCACCCCCGGCCGCGTGCGCAGGTGGGGGCGGTCCGCGGGCGCGCGGGGCGGGGCCGTGCGGGGGCCGCCCCCAGCCCGCCGCCTCCCGCGCGCCAGTCCCCGCGCCGGCATGGAGCCCCCCGCAGCCGCCGCCGCCGCCGCCGCCGCGTCCCGGGAGAGCGCCGAGCCGCCCGACGCCCCTCGCTGGCGCAGCTGCCTGCGGAGCCTGCGGGGCGCGCTGCCGCCCGACGCGCGGCGGGAGGCGGCCGCGCTGGCGGCGCTCGCGGGCTCCGTGGTGAGTGCGCGCCCCGACGGCGGCCCCGGCTCGGGGCGCCCCCCAGCGCCTTCGCCCCGCGCTGCCCGGCGGGGCCCGAGCGGGGCCCGGGCGGGGCGGGCGGGCCGGGTGTCAGCGCGTGCTCTCCCTCCTTTTTTCCCTCGCAGTTCCTGGCCCAGTTGATGATCTTCCTGATTAGCGTCGTCAGTTCCATCTTCTGTGGGCATCTGGGCAAAGTCGAGCTGGATGCCGTTACGCTCGCGGTATCGGTAGGTTTTCTCTTCTCTTCTCTTCTCTTCTCTTCTCTTCTCTTCTCTTCTCTTCTCTTCTCTTCTCTTCTCTTCTCTTCTCTTCTCTTCTCTTCTCTTCTCTTCTCTTCTCTTCTCTTTTGTTTTTTAAATACTTCCATTGGGGTCGGCCCCGCGGTAAAGCCTCGGAATTTGCATTGTATTATGTCTGATCTCTTCCCTTAACACTATCGGAGCTTGGCCCGTGGGTACCTTTTGCCTTATCTCTAGATTTGAAAGGAGATCGCGTAAACTGCTCGGGGAAGCGTTGTTTCAACCATCCCGTGGTGGTCGGGCTTGCGAGGAATTTGTAGCAATGATACAATTCCAGGGCGGCCAGGGATTGCTAGGAATTTGTAGCAATAATACGGTCACAGGAACAGAACGGCATTTTTTTTTTTTTCCTGTTGTAAAATTAAATCGGAGAACTTAGAGATCATGTAGATTGTCTGCCATCGGTTTGAATTGCACAATTCATTATGGGCGCAGTATTTCCCGCTTGTACTAAAGTGTCTCCCTTGGGCCACGGATTGAAATTACACCTCCTTTGAAGGCTTTCGTCCCTGAGTGTTTGTTAGTGATGTAGCGGAAAGTTGCCTCCCTCCATCCAGGCTTTCAGAGGAGGTGGAAAATAGTTCCGGTGGTGCTGGCAGGTGGTCTCTCCCAGCCTTAGAAAATTCCCCCTCCGTCCCCACCAGAGGTCGGTATCTGCTCTAGGATCGTGGCGGGACCGCTGGAGTTTCTCTTTTCAGCTTTGTGGGTGAAGTGACCTTAGTATGTGGACTCAGATATTTTATTTACAGGTCTGTTACTGAGTGAACTAATTCAGGCTAAGGGATATTTCTACTTCCTTTGAGATTTTAGATTGGGTCTCTAGAAAGAGTGAAGAAAGCAGAGAAGCTTTACGTACAGGCTGTTAACTGTGTCCCCTCCAGAAAGGATGAACTTGATTCCTCCCCCACATAGGGCACGGTGGCCCTGGCATATGTTGTACTCCTGATCATTCTGTCTGCTGTGAACGACATTAACAGTGGGTTATTATTGGAAACCTGAAGGGACACTTTCTGTTTATCCACGGGGCCGCAGTTGGGATCTCCCTTTTCCTGTCGCTGCTTCCAAACCTTTATTTTGCAGTGTTCTTTAAATTTTTTTTAAATTTTTATTTACTTACGTGTTTATGTATGTATCTTAAATGTTTGAGAGAGAGAGGGGGACAGAGGATCCGAAGCGGGCTCCGTGCTGACAGCAGCGAGCCTGTGTGGGACTTGAACTCACCAATCGTGAGATGGTCATGACCCGAGCCAAAGGCAGATGCTCAACTGCCTGAGCCACCCAGGCGCCCCCTTAAAAAATTTATTATTATTATTATTATTTTTTTACTGAGGTATAATTGACACACAACATTTAATCGGTTTCAGGTGTCTAATGTAATGATTCAGTATTTGGGTATATTGTGAAGGGATCACATTAAATCTGGTTAAAATCTTATCACTACACACAGATTTTTTTTTTTCTATGTGATGAAATCTTCTAAGATTTACTCTCTTAGCAAGTTTCAAGTGTGAAATACGGTATTATTAACTACATTCACCATGCGGTACATTGCATTTTCACACGTTATGTACTTCGTAACCGGGACTTTGTATCTTTAGATGGCCTTTACCACCAAGCCCCTCGGGCATTCCACACACCCCCCCCCCCTCCCCCAGTCCTTGGCAATCACCAATCTGCTATGAGTTCAGTTTTTCTTTGTTTGGATTCCACGTGTAAGTGAGATTATACGGGCATTTGTCTCTGTTTGACTTCTTTGACTTAGTATAATGCCCTCCGTGTCCATCCGCATTGTTACCAATGGCAAGATGTTCTTCTCTTTTAGGACCAACTAAGATTCAGTGCATAAGCCGCATTTTATTTACATGTTTCGTTTTCTTTGGTTAAATACACAGAAGTGCGATTGTTGGATCATATGGTAGTTCTGTTTTTAATTTTTTGAGACTTCATACCGTTTTCCCCGAGGGGCTGGACCAGTTTGCATTCCCTCCAAGAGTGCACAGGGGCTCCCTTTTCTCCACGTCTCCTCCAACACTTGTTATTTCCTGTCACATACTCTCGCAGGGGTCAGTTCATGGTGGTTTTAATTTGCATTTCCCTGACGATTCGTGATGTCAAGCACTTTTTCCGGTATCCTTTGGCCCTTTGTGTGTCTTCTTTGGAAAAATGCCTATTCAGATCCTCGGCCCAGTTTTTAATTAGATTGTTTGGGGTTCTTTTGCTAGTGAGTTGTATGCGTTCTTTACATATTGTGGAGGTGAACCCCTTATCGGGTGTACGATTTGCAAATACCTTCTCCCATTCTGTAGGTTGGCTTTCCACTTTGTCGGTGGGTTCCTTCAGGGTGCGGGCGCTTTTTAGTTTGGTGTGGTCCCACTCGTTTATTTTTGGTTTTGTTGCCTTTGTTGTTGGTGTCAAAACCAGAGTCCTCGCCAAGACCAAGAGAGCTCACTGCCCTGCCTGTGTTTTCTTCTAGGGGTTTTATGGCTTCAGGTCTTGCGTTCAGGTCTCGAATCCATTTTGAGTTATTTTTTGTGTGTGTATGGTGTAAGATAGGGGTCCAGTGTCACGCTTTGGCCTGTGGCTGTCCAGTGCTCCCGACACCCCTGGATTGAATAGCCTGTCTTTTCGCAGTGCCCGTTTCCGGACTGTCCCTTCGGGTTTACCATCCTGTACGGTCCATGTCCATGGTATCTGATGGCCGGTGCATGGCTTCTTCTGTGTTCGTCAAACACCCCAGGGCCTGAGTGCTCAGCTTCTTGGGTGTGGGGACCCCACCTCCCTCCATCCCTCTGGCTTTCAGGAACCCCCTAAATCCACTTCAGGACTCACACTCTGCACATTGTCATCTCTCAGCATGGGCCCACGGTAGCAGTTTTGTTGTTGTTGTTGTTGTTGTTTTTCACTGTAACAGTGTTAAACTTTACTTTCCTGCTGGCAGCCTTTTATCCCTGGAGCCCTCTCAAGTCCCCACCTGCCCTTTGACCTCATGGGTCTTCCCTTGCTGTGGTCCCTCCCTCTTCTCTCACTCTGCAGCCCTGACTGCCCCGATCGATCGTTCTCGATCCTGCATTCTGTGACTTGCATGTGAGGCTCGGGAGGATCCTTCTAGATGCAGCTTAGGGGCATGCACTTGCAGAGCACTTTCCCAGACCACCTCCCCCCCCCCCTCCCAGCCCCACCTTTCCGTGCTGTGCTACAGTCTCTGTCTCTGAATACTCTCACCTTGGCCGGCCAGCTCATATTAATTTTTGCCACGCCTGGTTCCTGGCACAGATCTGCCCCGAGTGGATATTTCCAGGAAATGCAGAGCTCAGGGGAGCTGTGAGCGGGTCCTCATCTAGGCGCCTCCTGAATTTGTCTCCTACGCGGCCCTGCTGTAACATGGTGAGGGTTGAAGGCTCTGTGATGATACGCGTACAGGCCCCACGTCTCCTTTCACCATTTCGGCAAAACTGTCTTAACCAGGGGCGGCTGGGTGGCTCAGTCTGTTGAGCGTGCGACTTCCGCTCAGGTCATAATCTCCCGAGTCATGAGTTTGAGCCCCACATCAGGCTCTCTGCTGTCAGCGCAGAGCCTGCTTCAGATCCTCTGTCCCCTCAAAAATAAATAAACATTAGAAAAAAAAAAAGAAAGAATTAGGGGCTCCTGGGTGGCTCAGTCGGTTGAACGTCCCACTTCGGCTCAGGTCATGATCTCACGGTTCGGGAGTTCGAGCCCAGGTCTGCCTCTGTGCTGACGGTTCAGAGCCTGGAGCCTGCTTTGGATTCTGTGTGTGTGTGTGTGTCTCTCTCTCTTTGCCCCTCCCCTGCTGTGCTTGCTCGCTCTAAAAAATCAATAAATATTAAAAAAAAAAAAAAGGAATTAAATAAAACTATCTTAACTGTATCCTGGGGGGAGAAAACAAAATTAAGATTTTATGGAAGGTTTGTAGTAATTTCTCTCCTTCTTTCTGTTTTTCCCGCAAATCACGCACCGATGAGAGCATAAAAAAGAGTTCCTACTTTTTGAAGTAAAAATAGGTACAGAGCAAATACAAGCCCAAAATTCCGTAGATAGGCCTGAAAAGGGTACGCGGGAAGGTTGGTATGTTGCAAAGAGAGGAATTTCTGTAGCTAAGGTTTTAGGTAAGGGAGTCTATGTCTGTCTTTCCTTGGGCAGTGCGTGGTAAGACGGTGCTTTTATAACCAGCCGTTAAATTGTAACGAATTGGTAGGAGGAGAGTAGGCCCAATTTCAAGAAAACTATTTTTTTTTTTAATTTTTTTTTTTTAACATTTATTTATATTTGAGACAGAGAGAGACAGAGCATGAACGGGGGAGGGTCAGAGAGAGGGAGACACAGAATGTGAAACAGGCTCCGGGCTCTGAGCGGTCAGCACAGAGCCCGACGCGGGGCTCGAACCCACGGACCGCGAGATCGTGACCTGAGCTGAAGTCGGCGGCTTAACCGACTGAGCCACCCAGGCGCCCCTCAAGAAAACTATTTATGAAAGCCAGATACAGTTAAAAATGTTTTACTTTATGAAAAATTCTGTATGCGGAATGAGAGAATTTACAAAAGTGTTTGTTTTTTAAGTAAAAGAACGTTTTTTAAGGTTTATTTTACTATTTTTTTAACGTTTATTTTTTAGAGAGAGTGCGTGCACCCATGTGAGTGGGAGAAGGGCAGAGGGGGCCGTGGGGGGACAGAGGATCTGAAGCAGGCTCCACATTGGCCGCAGAGAACCTGATTCGGGGCTCAAACTCACGGAACTGTGAGATCATGACCTGAGCCGAAGTTGGATGCTTAACCGACTGAGCCACCCAGGCGCCCCTAGGTTTTATTTTATTTTATTTTTTTGAAGGAATCTCTTACTCCCAATATGGGGCTTGAACACGCGACCCTGAGACCAAGAGTCGCGTGCTCCACCAACTGAGCCAGCCAGCTGCCCCCTGCCCTCCCCCCCCCCCCCCCCCCCCCGGCCACAAACATTTATTTATACCCCACCTTGTTTTGTTTCATGAAGAATTTGAGTTGGTTTGTAAAAATACTTTCAGTACAGAAGGATAAATAATTAGCTGGTAGAATTACCGGCATCCTGAGCTCTTGTAGTTTGCAGAAATTCACAGTGTGTCCAAGATGTCCCTGAGCCATCTGTTCGGGGAAGGACAGCCTTTCCTGATACTGAGTCAGAGGAGTGGCGTGGACACCCTGAGGTGGAAGATGGTGTCCCGGACAACTTGCTACGAGAGATACGTCAGCAAGTCTCGAACCGTCTCCGTATACAGGTGGTCATTGTGTGGGGAAAGCACAACGCCGTTGACTTTCATCCAAGCAGTCTCAGACAGCGGACTTGGCCTGGAGATAGACTTGAGGCCACAGAAGAAGAGTGACAGCTGGGCTTCCTTTTCTTTGCCTGGAAGGCTGAGGGGTTTTGGAGCTTTGGCCCTGACACTGTCCCGGGCTGGAATTGAGAACACAAGGCGCCTGCCTCCCGCTGCTCCCTCTGTGTGTGGCCTGTCACCGACTCCTGGTGGCTAGAGTTTATGATCTTGGTCAGCCAAGAAGTGAACCCACCTTGGGATTGACATCACCGCTAAACGTGAGACCCGGGATGAAAATGAGGGTCTCCAGCTCTCCCCAGCTTCCGCAATTGCAAAATGGCTCCTTGGGCCCTGACCTTAACCTGCAGGTTCATTGCCAGGGGCCCTGGGTAAGGTGCAGACACGAGGGCGACACAAAACCAGTCCTGTTTCTCATCACAGGGTTCAAGCCTGTGGCCAGACTTCCCAGCTTCAGGTCGCCATCTGAGTGACCTAAGCTTTCTGTGACGTGCTCCCGAGACCCGTAAAACGGGCACAGTGCCCACGACAACCCTGTATGGGAGGGTTTGGGGACAGGGCCTGCACGTGGCATATGCTCAGTACACGTTTGCTGTCCTCGTTCTTAAAGGCACATCGCAGACCAGGGGCGTGGCCTTTAGATATCAACCGCAACTTAACTTTCTGATGTGGAAATTGTAACACACGCCGTGTTGTTAAGAAGAACTACGTTGTCAGCCACCCCGGTTGACAGTGATTGTGGAAGTGATTGTGATCCTCTGGTCAGAGGCTGTGTTTTTGTTTACAGTCGCCAGGGATGGACGTGGACGCCCATCTGCCGTGAGATGCAAAGTCTTAAGTGTACGATTGCAGGTTGCTCCTTGCAGATAAACCGTCACGGCTCCTTGGCTTAGCGGGAGCTGTTAGGCAGCGACTGCCCGGCCGGTCCTCCAGCTGCAGCTGCCTGTCATTCCTTGCAGGTGGTGAACGTTATTGGGATTTCAGTCGGAACTGGCTTGGCCTCGGCTTGTGACACGCTGATGTCTCAGGTGAGGACCACCCTCCCCCACACACGATTTTTTTTTTTTTATTTATGTATGTATTTAGGCAGTTACCTTTCCTGTTGGAGGCCAGGTAGGCGACTCTCCCCTCTTTGGCTTTTGTTGCCTTTTATTTGTCAAACACTGTGCTGCTGATGGCTGTAGATGTAAGCCAAGTGGGCTTTACAATTGTGCTCAGGGGCTGTGTTTTCCTTTCTATCTCTGGTCTGATCTCTCCCACCCTAACACTGTACTCCCTCACCTGCTGTTGAAGACGCTCAGCTCCGTCTCCCGCCCACATCTCTGTCCTGAGGGCCACACTTGAATGTCGGTCATGTCCCGGACATCACACTCAGCTCAACCAGAGCTAAGCCCATCCGGCTTTCCTCCCTGAACTGTTTCTCCTCTCGGGTTGTCTCTCTCAAGAACACACGACCCTCCACTGAAGCCAGAGTCCTTCTTTATCTTCTGTCTCCTTACGTTAGTGGAGTCCGCTCACACCCCTCCGTCCTCGTTGCCTGTCACAGGACTGGGAACTCTGGGTTGGTGTGCTAACGCAGTCAGAGGAGAGTCAGATTCTGGTCCCGGCCTTTCTCTCCTGGCTCTGTCTTCCATCTCACCCACCTGGTTTACAACCATAGTGGTTTCCCTGGTAGAATCTGAACTGCCTGGGGAGAAAGGCTATAATCCCATTCAGTCTTTGAATCCCTGTGGGGCTCAGCATCGTGCTTGCTATGTAGTGGGTACCCTGGAAATCTGTCGAATGAGTGAGAGGAAAGCAGAGAAGCAAGCTGGGATGGGTAGATGATGACGGACGGATGGATAGACGGTTGGGTGGTGGGTGGATGGGTTTATAGATGGATGCTGGATAGACGGGTGGGTGGGTGGAGGGATGGATGGATGGATAGATGGTTGGGTTGGATGGTAGATGGATGGTTGGACAGATGGATGGGTAGGTGGCGAGAGGGATGGATGGTAGAATAGATGAGGTGGACAGATGAATGATGGCTACATGGGTAGGTGGATGTGTCATAGATGAGTCCTGCCTTCACACCCACTGCCTGGGAGAGTGGGGACAGGGTTATATCCCAAGGAAGGAGTGGCCCTGAGCATATGTGTTATACCCTGAGCTGTTGGACTCAGCTCCTCAGCTGTTGGTGCATGAGGGTATCCTGGGATAGTTTTTATAGGCTCAGCTAAATGTGGCTCTAAGGGCTAAATGTAGCTCTGGATTGGCATGATAGAGAATGTGAATTTTTTTTTATTTTTTTAATCATTAAAAAAACATTTTTAATGCTTATTTTCAACAGAGAGAGAGAGAGAGGGAGAGAGACAGCATGAGCGGGGGAGGGGCAGAGAGCGAGGGAGACACAGAATCTGAAGCGGGCTCCAGGCTCTGAGCTGTCAGCACAGAGTCCGATGCGGGGCTCGAACTCACGAACTGCGAGATCATGACCTGAGTTGAAGTCAGACGCTTAAGTGACTGAGCCACCCAGGAGCCCCTGAAATTTTATTTTAAAATAGTTATTTTGTCCCTTTTTTGTTACCATTTCAGTTATTTTTATCCATATAGTTAAAAAAAGAAAAAGACTAGATCTTTGTTTCCCCCACCCACCCATATACAGTGGACGTCTTTCCGTATTAGTAAACGTATTTCTATAATAGCACATTGTTTCTTGGATTTTAAATGGCCTTTTAAAAAGATTGTAAAGGTCAAGCACCGTCTAGAAACTTTAGGTTATCTAGAAACGTATTTGAAAAAGATGGAGGAAAAATCACTAAAGGTTAACCCTTCTGAGTTATCTTTATTAACTGTTTGGTGAATATCCTCCAAATATTTCCAAATATGGACACTTACACCATTCTAACATCTACATGGTCTTATTACCTTTTCCTGCCATTAAACCATGTGTTTTGGAGAACACATTGAATGAAGTAGGTGGACACATTCCTTTTTAATATTTGCACAATATTCTATGTCCTTTGTACGGCCATTGTTTTTAATTTGTTTCCACTGACTCTTTCAAGGCACTTTAAGTTAGACTCCTTTTTGCTTTTGAGAAAGAGACAGTCATTCAGGGTACTTGAAGGAAAGGGAGAGTGAGAAAAGCTCTGAGAAAAAAAAAAAAAAAAAAAAGAAAAGCTCTGAGAAACCTTGACTCGGCCAAGGCCGCTGGGGGGACCGGGCCTTCCCTGCCCTCCCGTGGTCTGCTCTCCGCTCTGTGCTCTGGCCACCTGGCTGCCCCTCATTTCTGCCTTTTGTGCTCTCGTCACACTTAAACGTCAGGTGATGTCGTTTCTCTGCGCGCAACTCTCCTGTGACCCCGTCTGACTGTGGAGGCCACTGAGCCCTCTGCTGTCCCCACCGGGGTTCCAGCCCCACAGGCTGCCCTGCTGGGCCTCTCCCAGACGTCTGCCTGGCTCATTCTCTCAGCCCCCGCATGTGTTTGCCAGAAATCCCCTTCTCCGGGAGGCCTGCCATCCGCCCTGTAAACATCGTGCTCCTCCCCCAAGGGTCTGTCCCCCTTCCCTGATGTCTTTTTCTCCAAGCATTACTGCCATTCTAGAGAATGCACTCTAGATCTTAGTTATTTCTGTTTATCGTCTGTCTCCCTTTCCTTCTAGAAAGTCAGCTCCATGATGGCAGGGACTTCTGCCTGCTTTGTTCACTGCTGAGTTAGTTCCCGGGTCGCAAATGTGTGTGGCACATAGTAAGAGTTCAAGAAATACTTGCTGAGCGAATCCGGGAGGCTCTAACCCGCCGCCTGCTTCTTGCACCTTTGAAGCCCTGCTCTCTACTGTCAGTGCCCTCCATGTCTAACTGTCCCTGTTCCCAGAGACAGGAGACTCCTCGTCCCGGGGCATGTTTAAAATGCCCTTGGTGCCCTTGGCTCAGGTGTTGGGGGCGGGAAACAACAGCCGTCCGGCTGCATGGGTGGCCAGCAGGGTGCTCTCCCTTGGGGAGCCGTTTGCGATGCCGGCGGTCCAGGCCTCGGCCCGGTACACGGTGGCCCTCTTTATCACTGCGTTTGTTTTCTCCAGTCCTTCGGAGGCAAGAACCTAAAACGCGTGGGGATCATACTCCAAAGAGGAATCCTCATCTTGATGCTGTGTTGCTTTCCTTGCTGGGCCGTCTTCATCAATACGGAGCGTATCCTCCTGCTCTTAAAACAAGACCCCGAAGTCTCCAGGTCAGCAGCGTCTCTAATGTCAGAACCCCAGGTTCAGTGTAAGTGACCGTCTGGTCGTCTTAACCTTCATTGACATTTTGGTCAGTTACCTGGACTTGAACCCCCGTGGAGAATGGAAGCTGTGACTTGTGGATCACAGGGTATTAAGGCTGGCAGGGACCAGCTGGCACAGAGTGACACAGAGTGACACAGCGTGACACAGTAACCTGACGTCCTGCCCAGAGTGAAGATACAGGATGAGAATGTTAATACCCTTGGCCCCAGTCTACTTTCCCGGTGTTTTGCAAATACGCAGAGGATTTTTTCCCTCCCAGAAGCAAAGGAGCAATATAGTTGCTTAGAGTTCTTAGAGTTGGGTTTTTTTTTAACCTACAATTCCAGCAAACTCTGGAATTTGTCTTCAGGATACACGGGATCACGGGATGCAAGGAGGCATCTCTCTTTTCTAGAACACTGTTCGTCTTGCTTCAGTGTGAGGTACAGCTACAGTCCTGACCCAAAACCTTTCTGAACTTTGCCCGACTTTTAGTTCATTTTGCTCTGTTCATCCCATCTTTTCTGCTAAGAATGAGCTGAAAGACGTAAAGTCAGACTTCCCTGTAAAAGCAGACGTGTAGCAAGCCTAACATAGTGTTAATCTGGCTTGTGGAAAAAGCCTTTTCAGAGTGGTATTAAATTTCTCCCGTGTAAATTATGTTTAATTTTTAGGAACCACGTGGATTCAATTTGAAGAAGTACGGCAGCAATTGTTTGAATATTAACTGAAGGCTGTTTGTTGTTTATTTCAGGATAGCCCAGATTTATGTGATGATTTTCATTCCTGCTCTTCCTGTAAGTGTCGAGGATATTTTGTGTCCTGGGACGCCCCAAGCAGCTCATGAATAGTGTCATGCCTGTGCCTCCCCTCTTTCTGTTTATTTTATCATAGTCCTGTTCCCGTGTAAGTTCAGTGTGTAGTTCTTGGACCTGTCATCCCATCCTTACTGCTTCTCGGAGCTTGTACCACTTTGATATCCAACAGCTTGAACGTAATACCCACACCGATGAGGGGGAAGAGCTTTCTGTCCTTATTCTGTGGGTGCTTTTGACTGCAGATTAATTAGGGTGTTTCTGGGGCCCCTCTGGGATTGGGGAAAGTACTGCCAGCTGGCACTCTCAGAGCCATTCAGACGTCAAGGTAGTGAGCCGTTCGCAGATTCGGCCAGTTCGAGGTCTGAGGGTCCTCTCCGGAAAATTCCAAACAGCATCCTAGCATTTGATCCGCGTGGGTCTGGGTCTCTGATTTTGAGGTCGCATCAGGAGGAAATACCTTCTTGAGAAACAGAACTGTCAGAAACTGTTGGAATTATGCCTTCATGTTAACAAGAGGTGTTTTTCTGTTTTACCTCCTAGGCAGCGTTCCTGTTCCAGCTGCAGACAAGATATTTACAAAGTCAGGTATAGAGCCTTTGGATCTTTTGACTCCGTGGTGCCTAGAAACGTGTAGTAGATATTCTTAGGGAGTTCTCCGTGAAAGTCATTCACAGTTTTATTTCCCTGGAATTTTACCCAGAGCTCCTTGTTTGGGAGACCTGAGGTCTTGTAAATGGATTTTGTCCAGCTCAGGAGAGATGCTCATCTCAACCTGTCAGATTCCTGCGCCTACCTCTTGTTTTACTCTGCAGCCCCTGCCTCCCACAACACCCACCACACTGCACCCCTTCCCTCCTCTGTGGGCTGCCTGCTGGCTTTGGGTCTGACCTCAGGCCCGGCTCTGGTGCCTGTGCTTTAGAGGAAGAGGCTGCAGAGTTCTGTGGGGTTTACGGCGCCCCCAGGAACCAGAGGGACAAGGGGCATGGAGGGGAAGGCTAAGGGCAGAGCTGAGGGGGAGCTCTGCCTCTCTGTGTCCCCAGGTCCCTCTTACGTGAGCCGCCCGCTTGCCTTCATGTAACTTTTATCCACAGAAGCCGCTCTACTTTGATGGTGGCCAACTGTTTTTTAAAAAAAAATGTAGACTCTTTTTTTTTTTTTTGTGTAAGTTTATCTGTCTTAAGAGAGAGTGCGAGCAGGAGAGGGGCAGAGGGAGAGGGAGAGAGAGAATCCCAAGTAGGCTCCACGCTGTCAGCGCCCAGAACCCAACATGGGGCTCAATCTCATGACCCCGGGATCATGCCCTGAGCCAAAACCGAGAGTCAGACGCTCAACAGACTGAACCACCCGGGCGCCCCAAATGTAGAGTCTTCAAGAAAATGTTTACCTGAGGACTAACGTAGAGTAGGCAAGAGACACACGAGAAGTGAGGAATGAGGCCCCGTAAATAATGGGGGTGAATGTCCACCGCATACCTGCTGGGGACCAGGCCCTGCTGGGTGCTTCGTGTGAGGTGACCTCATGAACCTTCACCTTGGCCCTGGACAGAAGTTAGGTAACTCGGCCTGAGTGTCTCCCATGGGGTCTTCCTGGGACACCTCGTGCCGTGCACCGATTTGCTGTCCATGCAGTCATCCCTTCTCTTCTATCTCTGTGTTACTGTGATAGAAACGATGGCCCAGCGGGTCATTCAAAAGCTTTTAGAAGCTTCTAGTTGGCCGGGCTCGCAGCTGTACCAGTGGGGGAGACGTGGCCAGCGGCTCTGACCCTGGCCGTCGACGTCCTCTGTGACCATGCTGTCATACAGAACCCTTGCCTGTGTACCTCTGAGTGTTCGGCTGACCACCTCTTTAGGAAAACTCACTCTTCCTGCTGCAAGAGTCTTAACTGTTCTCACGAGACCACATTCTCCGCTCACCAGAGGAGTGGAAACATCCCCACGCGGCCCGGCTAAAGCAGTTGTATGTCCTGCCTTTTAACTCGACCCTAACGCGCTCTGCCCAGAGTTTCAGGGACCTCCCACGGGTTAAAGGGCTCGGTCCCTCGAGACTCCCCTCCCCCACCTTCCGGTGCCCACGTTGCCCCCTGTGCTTCTGACTGATCGGCTGCAGGTTGGAGGTTTCCACGACCGCCAGCCTGGTTCCGTTAATTTTTTAGAGCGACTCCCAGGACTCACGAAGAGTTTGCTTACGATTTGCCGGTTTATTACAAAAGGGTGTGGCAAAGAACGCAGGCCAAACACCCAGATGGCAAGGTGTGTGGGACAGGGTCCGGAATTTTCACGGCACATCCTCGTGTACACAGCCTGGAGGCTGTCTGAACCCCGTGATTCTGCGGTTTCAGGGGAGGCTCCCTCACGTAGGCGGGATTGATCACTTCCTCTATTCCCAGCCCCCCTCCCCTCTCCCAAAAATGAGCGAAGGGCTGAAAATGTCAAGCTCCTAACAACCATGGCTTGGTTGTTCTGGTGAGCAGCTCCCATCCAGGAGCCCACCCAGAGTCATTAGGACAAAAGGCGCCCTTGTCACCCAAGAAATTCCAAAGGATTTAGGAACTCTGGGTCAAGAACCCGGGTTGAAGACCAAATATTAGAACACAGGATCCGCCTCGTGCCCCTGCCACTGAGAAGTTCTAGGGGGCTTAGGAGCTCCGTGCCGGGAAGCGGGGGCGGGGTGGAGGCAGAGACCAGTATATATGCTTCCCATTACGTCACCCCACGTAACCGATCAGCTTTTGAAAATGCTGTTTTCCTGTTTGGGGATTTTAGGGCATCATCATGCCTCAAGTGATCACTGGGGTTGCAGCAAACGTGATCAATGTGGGCATGAACGCCCTCCTGCTCTACGCCCTGGACCTCGGAGTGGTGTAAGTTGTGACCCGTTCGTTCCCCAAGTGCCGAGCGTCTGCTGGCCGCGGCCCTGGGGGCTGGGATGTGGGGGGGTGAAGCGGCCTGGGAGGGAATCCCCATGGGGTGGGGGCTGGTGTCCTGGAGCACCTGGGGGGGCAGTCAGCCCAGGCTGTGGGGAGGAGTGCGGGCGTCAGCTGGGGGAGAATGTTGTGGAAGAGGTGACGTTGTGAGCTGACACCTGCCTGTCCGGTGGAGTTAGTGTGAGAGGGCGTCACTGCGGCCCGTGAAGACTGAGATGCCAGACCTGAGCAAAGGCAGGAGGGGGCAGAGGACTGTCGGGATCTCCCACTAGCTCTCAGTTGTAAGAAATCAAGCCAGTTCCGTCTCTGTGAAGCTGGAGAGTTGGAGGGTCCCACGAGGAAGGCAGCGTCAGTTTGGACCTCCCGCCAGTAGGCACCATGCTGTCGATCCATCCCTGACTTGAACCGTCCGGTGCGCTGGCCCAGGTCCAGCCCCCTTCACGTGGGCCGACCTGGTCACACGAGCACTCGAGATATATTATGAATGAAATGTAGTAAAGTGAGATAGAATAGAAAATAGCGTATGGAGGTCTTTTCATGAGACTTCGTGTGTACACATATTAATGTGGGTACCAGGTAGTGATGGAAATTTAGTTCTGTTAGTTGCAGTAATACACGTGTGTGTATACACACACACACACACACACACACGTATTTGTACATTTGTACGTTCGTATATAAGTCATTAAGTGATGGGTAGTAGAGAGGTGGACTATAAGAATAATCAATGGAAAAAGGTTTGTAACATCTTCTGCCAGAAAAGCCAGAGGCTTTGACCATGGGGGGCGGGAGCACGAGTGGGCAGGCAGGTCTGAGAGCTGGTGACATCAACCCACATAAACACCTGATTGGCACCCGGTTTGTCCGGCTTTCCTCTGCAGGTGCACCTCACGGACCATCTCATAGAAGTTTCTTGAACAGGTGTACGGAAGACAGTTTGGATAGTTGGAAAAGAGGAGAAGAACACATAGGAATGGGTTAATAAGTGATACAGTGTGAGGATTGGTCGGAAGATTAAAATGAAAAAATAGGAAGCAAGCAGGGGTTTGGGCTCCCTGTGCCAGGACGGGGCATCATTTAATTTGTGGTGATAAAATGTCATCTAAGATGCTCTAAGGTTGTCTTGTAATTGAAAACAAATATATTATAATCCTGGGAAATAACTGTGAACCTTAGACCAGTATTTTGAGCACAGTAGTTGTTTTTGATATTGTACGTAGCTGACTACATTTAAGAATTTATCTGCTAGGTTATTTCGGGCTGTTAGGACAAAGGACGGTGACAAGTGTGTATGTCCTTTTATTTTTCTGGTGATGAACAGTAACATTTGGCTCTTCCACAAAATTGTTGGTGGAAAGAAAACAAGTCAGTTGTAAGTGGACAGTGTATTTAAATCCTTAAAAGATAGTCCACAAGTGCTAGGCTTTTCTAATAACTGTAATTCTTAAAACAGAGCAAAAGCTTGTCAGGGGTAGTCTGTTTATTTATATTTGGACAGAATATACTCCCAGGTAATGATCACTTTCTCTCCTTCAGAGGATCTGCCTGGGCAAACACCACTTCCCAGTTCCTCCTGTCTGCTCTCCTTCTCCTGTACATGTGGTGGAAAAAAATCCACGTCGATACCTGGGGAGGTATGAGAACTTTGATTTACATTATGATATTTGTTATTCAGAAGGATGTAATTCGGGTGTTTGGATATTCCCCCCCCCCCCGAGAGTTTTTTTTTTAAAATCTTTTGGAAAGTTAGAAAAATTATGGAAAATATTTATATAACTGAAAATATAAAAATTATAAGTCACTATGAGTTTTGTTTTTTTTTTTTTAATGTCCATAAAGGCAGCTTTTGGTCATAGAAGACGGTTGGCAGCTGTTGGGTTTAAGAATTGATATTTAAGGAATTAAAATTGCAGATACAAAATCTAAATTTTTCTTTGCAAATCATCCTGCTGTGTTAAAACACAGTTTGATTGATATCTTATCGACTCAGGTGAACAGATTGAGTTCTTAAATAATAGTACCACTTAAAGTTTCGCCAAATTCCCTTAAATAGTGTAACATGCATTTGTAAGTTTAGTAAAATAGATTTGTTTTGTTTTCTAATTTTTTAAATTGTGGTAAAATGTATGTAACATAAAACTTGCTATTTTAGCCATTTTAAGTGCCCTTAAATACATTCACAGTGTTTGGTAACCGTGACCACAATCTAGTTCTAAAACATTTTTATCACCCCAAACAAAAATTCTGTACCAGTTAAGCAGTCACTGCCCATTTTTTCTCCCTCTAGACCCCCAGTAACTTCCAATCTACTTTCTGTTGATCTGGTACCTTGAAACTTTGCTGAAGTCATTCATTAGCTCTGAAGGCTTTCTGGTTGACTCTTTGGGTGATTCTGTATATAAGATCATACCATGTGCGAATAGAGATAATTTTACTTCTTCCCTCCCGGTTTTGATGCCTTTTCATTTCTTTTCTTGATTAATCGCTCTGACTACAACCTCTAGTGCAGTGTTGAATAGAAGTAGCAAAAGTGAACATCTTTGTCTTGTTTCTGATTTTAGGGGTAAAGTTTTCAGACTTTAGCCATTGATACGACATATGTGAGTTTTTCATAGAAGCCCTTCGTCAGGTTGAGAAAGTTTCCCCTATTCCTAGTTTGTCGAGTGTTTTTGTTCATAAAAGGGTATTGGACTTTTTTTTTTTTTCCTGCATTAACTGAGATGATCACTCTTTGTTTTTTCTTCCATTTTATTAACGTGGTGTACTGCATTGACTGATGTTAATCATCTCGTGTGTTCTTGGGATAAATCCCATTTGGTCACTGTGTGCGATCGTTTAAATGTGTTGCTGGGTGTGGTTTGCCAGTATTTTGTTGAGGATTTTTACATCTATATTCATAAGGGATATTGTTCTGTGATTTTCTTTTCTTGTGTTGTCTTAATCTGGCTTTGGTGTCGAGGTGATGCTGGCCTCAGAACGAGGCTGTGGGTTTGGTACCATTATTTCTCTTCTGTGTTTTGGAAGTTTGAGGAGAATTGGTGTCAGTTCTTCAAATATTTGCTTTAATTCACTGGTGAAGCCGTAAGGTCTTGGACTTTGTTGGGAAATTCTGATTGCCTGTTCAGTCTCTTATTAAAGGTTTGTTGAGATTTTCTCTTTGTGTTCGGTCACTTGAGGTAATTTGTGTGTTTCTAGGAATTTGTCATTTTGTCTAGTTATTTGATTTGTTGCCATACAGTTCCTAGAACTCTCTTATTTTTTTTATTAAAGTGAGGTTGGTAGTAACATCCCCACTGTTATTTTTGATTTTAGTTATTTGAGCCTTCTTTTTCTCTTGGTCAGTTTAGCTAAAGTTTTTTCAATTTCGTTGATCTCTTTTCGTTTGTTTGTTTCTGTTTTATTTTTTCAAAGAATCGGTTTTTGGTTTTCTGGTTCTCTCTTGTTATTTTTCCATTCTCTACTTCATTTATTTCTGCTTTAATCTTCATTATTTATGTTGTTCTAGCTTTGGGTTTAATTTGCTCTTTTTCCGTCTCCTCAATGTGTAAAATTAATTTTATCCATTTGAGAGCTTTTTTCTTTTGCAATGTAGGCATTTACAGTTATAAATGTCCCTTTGAGTACTCCTTCACTTCATCTAGTGTGGTGGGTTGTGTATTTGTTTTCTTTTGTTTCAGTGTGGTGTGTTTTTTTTTTCGTTGAACTTTTGTTACACTTTTTAATAAAGTTTATTTATTTAGGGTGAGAGCAGGAGGAAGGGCAGAGAGAGCAGGAGAGAGAGAGAATTCAAAGGCGGCTCCGCACTGTCACTGGAGAGCCTGACGCCTGATGTGGGACTCAAACTCATGAACTGTGTGTGACATCATGATCTGAGCCGAAACCAAGAATGTGACACTTAACAAACTAAGCCACGCAGGTGCCCCTTCAGAGTTGTTTTTCAAATTGTCCCTTGTGTTTTGTTTAAGAGTGTGTTTAATTTGGGGCACCTGGGTGGCTCAGTCGGTTGAGCATCCAACTTCAGCTCAGGTCATGATCTCACGGTTCGTGGGTTCGAGCCCCACGTCGGGCTCTGTGCTGACAGCTCGGAGCCTGGAGCCTGCAGCCTGCTTCAGATTCTGTGTCTCCCCCTCTCTCTGCCCCTCCCCTGCTTGCATTCTTCTCTCTCTCTCTCTCTCTCAAAAATAAATAAAACATTTTTTAAAAAAGTGTTTAATTTTTACATGTATATGAATTTTTTGGATTTCCTTCTATTACTGGTTTTATCCTTATTCTGTTGTGGTTGGAGAAGATACTTCGTATGAGATCAGTCTTCCCAAATGACTCTAAACTTGTTTTGTGACCTAACACATGGGCTGACCTGGAGAATGTCCCGTGTGTACTTGAGAAGAGTATTGCTGATGTTGGGTGGAGAGCTGTGTACAAGTCTGGTGTGTAGTGTTGTTTTAAGTCCTCTCTTTCTTTAGTGATCTCTGTCTACATGTTCCATTCATTACTGAAAATAGTACTGGAGTCTCCAACTATTTTGTGGAACTGTCTAATTCTCTAGTTGTGTAAATGTTTGCTTCGTATTTTATGGGGCTGTGTTGTTTGGTCCCTGCCCGTTTATCATTGTTGTGTCTTCGTGATAAACTGACTGTCTCATCAACGTATAATGTCCTTCAGGGGCACCTGGCTGGCTCAGTCGGTTAAGCGTCCCAAGTTCGGCTCGGGTCATGATCTCGCGGTTCGTGAGTTTGAGCCCGGCATAGGGCTCTGCAGACCCTGCTTCAGATCCTGCTCCCTCCCTCTCTGCCTCTCCCCCACTCATGCTTTCTCCCTCTCTCTCTCTCTGTGTCTCAAAAATAAATATTAAACACACACACGTATATAATGTCCTTTTGTCTTTTATAATAGATTTTGACTTAAAGTTATTTTGTCTAATCTTAGTCTAGTCACCCCAGCTCTCTTTGGGTTCCTACCCCAGTTCTCTTTGGGTTACTACTGATATAGAATATATTTTTTAATCATCTTTCTTTCAGCCTATTTGTTGCTTTCTGAGTCACTTTTCTGTCACCAAAGTGAGGCTCCTATAGACAGCATATAGTTAGATCGTGTTTTTTAGTCCATTTGGTCAGTATCTGCCTTTTTATTGCAGAATTTAATCTGTTTACATTTAAAATAATTGCTGATAAGGGCAGATTTTCTTTGCCATTTTATTATTTGCTTTCTGTTTGTCTTAGACGTTTTTTGTGTTTCATTTCCTTCTGTACTGCCTTCTTGGGGGTTTAGTTGATTTTTTTTTTTTTTTTTTTGTTTTTTTGTTAGGGAACTGTTTTGATTCCATTCTCATTTCCTTTGTGTAGATAATTTAGATTTTTTCCTTCATTGTTACCATGGGGATTATATTTAATATCTTAAATTTATAACAACCCTGTTTGAATGGATACCACCTTAACTTCAGTAGCATCCCAAAATGCTACTCCTATCCAGCTCTCTCCACCACCCCTTTCTGTTGTTGTTTCGCTGACGACCTCTTTATTCACATGTGCTCAGTAACAGAGGTTCGTAATTCTTTTCTGTGCATTTGTCCTTTGAATTATGGAGGCGAGGCGATAAATCATGGAGTTACAAAGCAAACATACAGTAATCATACTGGTCTTTATATTTGTGCACATAGTTACCTTTACTGGAGACCTTTATTTGTTCACACAACTTTTGAGTTACTCTCTGGCTTCCTTTCATGTCAACCGGAAGGACTCCCTTTAACATGTTTTTTAGGGTAGGTCTGGTAGTAGCAAAACTCCTGAGCTTTTGTTTAACTGGGTATATTTTAATTTCTACTTCATTTTTTAAGGACACTTTCATCAGATACAGAAGTCTTGGTTGACAGTTATTTTCTTTTGGCGATTGATTGATTGATCGAGAGCACACGCACACTCTCATGTGAGTAGGGGAGGGGCAGAGAGAGCGGGAAAGAGAGAAAGTTAAGCAGGCTCCAATGCAGGGCTCGATCCCACAACCCTGGGATCATGATCTGAGCCAAAACGATGAGTCAGATGCTTAAGCAAACTGAGCCACCAAGGCGCCCCTCTTTCAGCAATTTAAATGTCATTCCACTGCCTTATGGCCTCCATGGTTTCTGATGAGAAACTGTAGGTTAATCGTCTTGAGGATTCCTTGTACGTGATGAGTCACTTCTCTCCTGCTGCCTTAAAAAATTCTTTGTCTTTGACAATATGATTATAATGTGTCTTGCTGTGGATCTCATTGAGTTGATCTTATTCGCAGTTTGTCGAGTTCTTAGATGTGTATATCGTTATTTTTCTGGCAGCCTTTAATCTACTTCCTGTCAGTGGATTTGCCCGTTCTGAACATTTCACAGAACTTAAACCGCACAATATGTGGTCCTCTGTGACTGGTTTATTTCACTTAGCCCGATATTTTCAAGGCTCATCCATGTTGTAGCTTGTATCAGTGTTTCCATTTCTTTTCCCAGGTGAATCATATTCGGTCATACATGGTATCATGGAGATACCATGTTTTACTTATCCATTGAACACTTAATGGGTATTTGGGTTCTACCTTTTGGCTATTTTCTATAATGTTACCGTCCACACTCATGTACACGTTTTTGTGTGGATATATCTTTCAGTTCCTTTCGGTAAATAAGTAGGAGTGGGATTACTAGGTCATATGGTAATTCTGTGATTAACCATCTGCAGAATTGCCCGACTGTTTCCCAAACTGTAAAACATGATTTTACATTCCCACCACATCCTCGCCAGCACTTATTCTGTTTTCCTTTTTATTTTATTATTATTTTTTAATTCTAGCTATCCTATTAGGTAGGAAGAGGTGGCTTGGGATTTTGACTTTCATTTCCCTGATGGCAGCGGGTGTTGAGTATCTCGGGTTTCTTGGCTTGCTCCGCTCTTGTATTTCCTTTTTTCTTTACATTTCTTCGCCCCTCTGCCTGCAAGAACACTTCCTGTCGCGCCATTCGATTAGATGACATGCTTCGCCTCATTACGTAGCTCTGTTATCAGATCCTCCTCCACCTTTATCACCTGATTAGATTCCGTAGCCCTTTGACGTCCTTCCTGGTAACTGGAACACAAATTTAAATGGCTTCTGATTGGATTCTGTAGCTTGTGATTTTGGCCCTGTGGCTATAGCACTAAGTCACAAATGACTGAATACGTATTTTTGAATGTTTATTTATTTTTGAGACAGAGAGAGACGGATCGCGAGTGGGGGAGGCGCAGAGAGAGAGGGAGACCCAGAATCCGAAGCAGGCTCCGGGCCCCGAGCTATCAGCACAGAGCCCGACATGGGGCTCGAAACTCACACACCGTGAGATCATGACCGGAGCCAAAGTCAGATGCTTAACTGACTGAGCCACCCAGGCACCCCCGGCATTCTTTTCTTTTCTTTTTTTTAAAAAAAGAATTTTTTTTTTTACATTTATTTATTTCTGAGAGACAGAGTGAGACAAAGTGAGAGTGGGGGAGGGGCAGAGAGAGAGGGAGACACAAGATCGGAAGCAGGCTCCAGGCTCTGAGCTGTCAGCACAGAGCCCTACACGGGGCTCGAACCCACAGACCGTGAGATCATGACCTGAGCCGAAGTCGGACGCTCAACCGACTGAGCCACCCAGGCGCCCCCCAGCATTCTTTTCTTAGCACAAAGGTGGATCTGCTGGCTAAGCTCTATGCCATGGTGTTATATCTACCCATAAGGGGTACTATATAGGTTAATAGAAGTCCTGGTTCCAGGCTCTTCTTATCTTACTTCTCCACGGTATATAGTTTCCACTCCCAAGGTCACTTCATGGACCAAGAGGCTACTATGTTCCAGTTAGTAGGAAGGAGGAGGGAGGAAAACAGGACATTCACACACCCCCTTTAAGTGTGTTAAAAGTTCCTGACAGGTACCCACACCGATTCTGATTTGCCCTGTTGGCCAGTACATAGCCCCATGGTCATATTAAGCTGCAAGAAATGGATACATGGCCCCTAAACTTCTTGTAAGTTTATTTCTGTGAAAGATTGTGAAGGATAAGGATGTCAGTTTTGCTAGGCAAATAGCGGTCCCTGCTGCAGTTGGGAACCATGAAGTGCTCGGGAAACGCCAACAGCTCTGGCTCTTCTCCTGCATTCACCCTGGATGCTCATTTATCTTGCGAGATTTTGTGCATGCTCCTGCTTGACAAAGTTCCCCAAAAAGTCGATCATTTTACTGATCGATATAAACGCTTCTTAATTAAGTGAATTGAAACTGTGGCATGCTAATTTTCAGTCAAATGCTGCAGATCGAAATCAGAGTTTGCTTACAGTCAGAAAAACTCCATGTGCGCTTTTTAAAACAAAACGAATCTGTTATTAGTGATAAAAGAGAAGCGAGTTTAGGTCCTTCTGCTTTAAGTCTTCCTTGTAATCAGCCTCCTTTCATTTGTTTCTTTTCAATTAAAAATTTTTTTTTTTTTTTTAGTGTTTATTTTTGAGAGAGAGGGGCAGAGTGCAAGTGGGGGAGGGGAAGAGAGAGAGAGAGAGAGAGAGGGGGAGACACAGTCCGAAGCAGGCTCCAGGCTTTGAACTGTCAGCACACAGCCTGGTGCGGGGCTCGAACTTACGGACTGTGAGATCATGACCTGAGCCGAAGTCAGACGCTCAGCTGACTGAGCCACGCAGGTGCCCCTCTCTTCACTTTTAAAAGCAGAAACGGGGGCACCTGGGTCGCTCAGTCAGTCGAGCGTCTGACTCTTGATTTTGGCTCAGGTTGTGATCCCAGGGTTATGGGATTGAGCACCACATCGGGCTCTGCACTGGGCGTGGAGCCTGTTTAAGGTTCTCTCTGGTCCTTTGTCCCTCTCCTTTGCTCTCTTGCCCTCTCTCTCAAAAATGAAATGGAATGGAATCTTAGAAAACGTGTTAGCCTCATTCTGCCCAGCGTCCACATCTACACGTAGACAACGTTCAATCGTTTTCTCTTGTCAGATCACAGTTCTTAATCATTTCTGATTCTTTTTGTTTTAAAGTCAAAATGAGGAGGGGCGCCTGGGTGGCTCAGTCGGTTAAGCGTCCGACTTCAGCTCAGGTCACGATCTCGCAGTCCGTGAGTTCGAGCCCCGCGTCGGGCTCTGGGCTGATGGCTCAGAGCCTGGAGCCTGCTTCCGATTCTGTGTCCCTCTCTCTCTGCCCCTCCCCCGTTCATGCTCTGTCTCTCTCTCTCTGTCTCAAAAATAAATAAACGTTAAAAAAAAAATTTTTTTTTTTAAATAAAGTCAAAATGAGGAAAACTCACGTATCTTGTAACAGCTTCGTTGAGGCATATGATACAGACGCTGTAAAATCCAGTCTGAGGACATTTCTTCTTGTCACTGCAGTCCCTCCCTGCCTTGCCCTGTCTTCATCCTGAGCCTCAGGCAGTCACTAATGTGCTCTCAGCCTCCGTGGAGTCCCCTTTTCTGGACCATCATAAATGTTTTACGTTGTACCTAAACCATCGGTTATGAGGCAGGCTAATGGCCTCTGCAGAGGTGGCTAATAAGGAAGGTGATCTTATACATACCATGTAAAGTAATTCTTAGCTCTTTGCTCAATTTTTGTCTTTGTTTTTATCTCCCTTCACCCCTTAGTTTTAACAGTGGAGGAAAAAGGGCCACATCCAAACACTTTTTTATAGACACAAATGCCTATTTGGGACCCTCTGCAAATCTAGGTCATTATACCAGGTTGGTAGATCCTTTAATGTTAGGAGGTGGGTAGGATTTGGGTGTGGATTGATTTATCTGCTGTGAAATTATTAACTGTTTAGCGTTCTTTAAATATTGACCAACATTTTTCTAAATATTCTCTCAGTACTTACGTAACTAAGACCCCCAAACTCAAGAGTTAACAATTTAGGGGCGCCTGGGTGGCTCAGTAGGTTAAGCGTCCGACTCTCAGGGTTACATCAGGTATTTCCAAAGTACTGTTTGTGCCCATTCAGATGCCCTTTTCTCAGCCCGGTGTCCCTCTTGTCCCGTAAATACTTGCCCTAATTGTTTTCTCTTCACAATCCAGCCTGTTGTTTACTTAGCTTTCAAGACCTTGTTCTGCGTGTGTGGTCCCCATAGTCCAGCCCAAAGCTTCTATTGCAACTGCTTGCTGTCCGTGGGGCCTGTGTGGGTCTGGTTTCATAAGGTCCAGGGCCTTTGGTCTGTCTGGCCCCCTGAAACTGATTGCCGTGAACCAGCACCCCGGCAACTTGCATCAGTAATATATGACAGTACAATTCGTCCCACACACTTCGCGGGCGTTATCTATGCTCCCAAGGAGTCACTCTGTTTTAGTTGTGTCTTTTCTAAATAGCATATGGCATTATTCCTTCTAAGAATCTACAGTTTCTAATCAGTGCCTTTACCCGTTTGCATTTATTGTCATTAAAACGTATTAGGACCTACTTACTAGGAATTACTCTGTGTTTTCTATTATTTCATGGTTTTACCTTGCTTTTTTTCCCCCCTTACTTCTTTACTTGTAATCGGTTTTCTGTCTTTACTGTACTCTTACTGTAACTCTTTTTTTTTTTTTTTTTTTTTTTTTAACTGTAACTCTTGATTTGGGAGGTGGGGGCACGTTGTTCCGCATGTTGTTCAGCGTGGTGACTCTGGATCCAGATCGCCGCCATTAGGTCCCATCTTGAAGTGGGATCTGGGGAGCACTACCTAACTTCCGTGTCTCCATTTCCCTATTTGTGAAATGATGATAATGAAAAATAGGGCCTACGGGGGCACCTGGGTAGCTCAGTTGGTTGGGCGTCTGACTTTGACTCAGGTCGTGATCTCATGGTTTGTGAGTTTGAGCCCTGCATCGGACCCTGCGCTGACCATAGGAGCCTGCTTGGGATTCTCTCTTTCTCTCCCTCTCTTTCTGCCCCTCCCTTACTCGTGTTCGTGCTCTCGAAATAAATAAGCTTTACAAAAATCATAGGGCCTACATCCTTTAATTATCGTGAGGATTTAACTGAGTTATCCCTGTGAAGGGTTTAGAACAAAGACTGTGACAAAGTGCACTCAACAAATGTTAGCTGCCATTTTTTTTTTTTTAGTATACTAAACTGTTTTTAATTGTTTTACAGTCCCAAGCGCTTTATCATGTTTCCCTTCAACTTTTTATTTTCAAGATGTTCAAGCCCACTGGAAAGTAGAATGGTTTAACGGTCATTCGACTCTTCTTTCCCTTAATTTCCTGATTGTTAACATGTTGCCTTGTTTGTTTTTGTTTTTCCCTTTATGTGTATGTGTCTTGCCATGTAGTGAATCGCAGACATGACACTTCGCCACCAGCTAGTTCAGCATGTGTCTCTCCTAAATGACATTCTCCCAAATAACCACCATATGGTCGTGGAGGAAAACAAAAAAGAACACGTTATTCAATGTGATATTCATTAATGTCCTAAGATGTGCCTTCTGTGTTCAAATTTCCATACCTGTTTTTTTGTAAATTTTTTTAATGTTTATTTATTTTTGAGAGACAGAGAGAGAGAGAGAGAGAGAGATAGGGGGACACAGAATGAGAAGCAGGCTCCGAGCTCTGTGCTGACAGCTCAGAGCCGGATGTGGGGCTCGTTCGACCGCGAGATCATGACCTGAGCTGAAGTCAGATGCTCAACCGACTGAGCCACCCAGGCGCCCCTCCATACCTGTTTTTATGATCCAGGGTCCAGTGAGGGTCCATGTATCACCTTTGGTTGTTGTTGCTTTAGCCCCTTTTTATCTAAAACAATCTTCCCAGAGTGCCTGGGGGGCTCAGTGCATTAAGCATCCAACTTCGGCTAAGGTCGTGATCTCGCAGTTCATGAGTTCAAGCCCCGTGTCCGGCTCTGTGCTGACAGCTCAGAGCCTGGAGCCTGCTTCGGAGTCTGTGTCTCCCTCTCTCTCTGCCCCTCATCCGCTCACACTCTGTCTCTCAAAAAATAAGTAAACATTAAAAAAAAAAAAAAAATAGAACAATCTCCCCATCTTTTTTTGTTTTCCTGGCGCTGATTTTTCAAAGAGCCTGTGCCATTTTTTTCAGTGAATGTCTTAGACTCTGGATTTCTCCCCTCATGTTAGTTTCCTCATGAGCAGATTCCGATTAAAGCGTTTAGGCAGGAATACTATGAAGAGGGTGGTGTGTACTTAATCCGAGACCTATAATCGCAGGTGGCCCTGGCTTTGATCGTTTGGCTTGAGGTAGTGAGTGCCAGATTCCTTTGTGGGAAACATACATTTTCTCCTTTGTAATTAGAGAGTAATCTGTAACACGACAGAGAGGATTTGACTGTCTGGGACTCCAGTAAATTCTCATTCGGTGGTTTAGCATCCGCTGCTGATTCGCACTTGAATAATGACTACAGTGGCGGTTTCAAATATTCTTACGTTTTCAGTATGCGTACTTGCCTCCGTCAGGATGCATTCAGCTGTAAGTTACGAAAACCAAACAACTGGTTCAATCAGCTTAACCGTTAAAAGTTCAAGTAACTGACTCCTGTAACTGGAAGTCCCAGGGTAGGTGTTTCAGAATTTGAATGCAAAGGAGCCGTGGATGCCTGAATGAAAATTAAGAGTTTCCAAGAGAAGTCAGGATGCTGGTTGTACAGGCAACTTTTAAGGCTCATTTGTGATATTTTGAGATACGTGCTTTTTTCTCATCTCTGTTCTGTTCCCAGATAACGCACCTTA
The DNA here is from genome assembly GCF_018350195.1 of Panthera tigris. Lineage (NCBI taxonomy): Eukaryota > Metazoa > Chordata > Mammalia > Carnivora > Felidae > Panthera > Panthera tigris. The sequence continues at coordinate 10,445,505 of NC_056673.1, read as the reverse complement.
ATTCCTTCTTTCCCAGCCTTATCTTTTGTATCGTCATTAATCATAAATTTAGTTCTGGATTTTTAAAAGTTCTTTTTTTTCCATATTTTAAGAATGCTAATAAAACATTATTTTGTCGTGTTTCAATTTATCAATGTTTTTAGACATTAATTTTTTTCACTGTTGCCTCTTGAATCTCATTCCTCCTTCCTGGATTATTTTTATTCTTGCTGATACGTGTCTTTCAGAAGTTCTTTCAGGAAGGGCCTGGAAAGAGTAAACCCTCAGTCTGTTGATGTCTTAAAAAATGCCTTTATAGGGGCCCCTGGGTGGCTCGGTCGGTTGAGCATCCAACTTCGGCTCAGGTCATGATCTCATGGGTTCGTGGCTTTGAGCCCTGTGTTGGGCTCTGTGCTGACGGCTCAGACCCTGGAGCCTGCTTCAGATTTTTCTCCCCCTCTCACTGCCCCTCTGCCTCTTGCACTCTGTCTCTCTCAAAAATAAACATTAAAAAAACGCCTTTATCTTTTTCTCATTCTTGAATATTACTGGGTGTGAAAATCCAAGTTGGTAGCAACTCTGCCTGCACGGTTGATGTTACACTCTTTCCTTCTTGTTCTTGGTGACGGGTCTGGCATCAACCTGTCTTGGCTTTGTAGACAATCAAGTATTTTCTTTTGTAGTTTTTTTATATATATATATATATATTTTTTTTTAATTTACATCCAAATTAGCATATAGTGCAACAATGATTTCAGGAGTAGATTCCTTAGTGCCCCTTCCCCATTGAGCCCATCCCCCCTCCTGCACCCTCAGTTTGTTCTCCATATTTAAGAGTCTCTTCTGTTTTGTCCCCTTCCCTGAATTTATATTCTTTTTGTTTCCCTTCCCTTATGTTCATCTGTTTTGTCTCTTAAAGTCCTCATGGGTGAAGTCATATGCTTTTTGTCTTTCTCTGACTAATTTCATTTTGCATTATACCCTCCAGTTCCATCCACGTAGTAACAAATGGCAAGATTTCATTCTTTTTGATTCCCAAGTGATACTCCATTGTGTATCTGTACAGCATTTTCTTTATCCACTCATCCATCGATGGACATGTGGGCTCTTTCCATACTTTGCCTATTGTCGATAGTGCTCCTAGAAACATGGGGGTGCATGTGTCCCTTCAAAACAGCACACCTGTATCCCGTGGATAAATGCCTAGTAGTGCAATTGCTGGGTCATAGGGTAGTTCTATTTTTAGTTTTTTGAGGAACCTCCATACTGTCTTCCAGAGTGGCTGCACCAGCTTGCATTCCCATCTTTTGTAGTTTTAAAGATTTTCTTTTCCTTTTTGTACCATAACATGGCCGCATGAGGATTTAAAGAAAATTATCTTAGACATTCAGTAAACTTTCTTAATCTGAGGGCCTCAGTTAAACTCTGGAAAAGTTTTAGCCTTTTCCTCTACTGTTTATTCTCCATTGCTGACTGTTCTGTCCTCTGCACTCAGACACCTTCCAGATGGCTTTATTTCTCTTCCGTATGTTCTCTCTCAACTTTGTCCTGCGCCTTGAGACATCTTCTCTTTCCTGTCTCTGTTTGCTAATCACCTTTTAAGCTGTGACTTGTCTAGTTTCTGATCCATTTTTTGTTTTCAATTTGCAACAGTTATGTCTTTTATTCCTAAGATGTTACTTGGTTCTTTTTCTGTCTATCCTTATTTCAAAACCTCCTGCCCTAAACATTTTAGGAATGCTTACTTAAAATTTTTTTTTTCGGATGGTCCTATTATTTCTACTTTATCCGGTGTGAAATCTTTCATGTGTTGGTTTCGTGGAGTTTCTTTCCTGGCATTAGATTTCTTATCTGTTTATATCCTGGGTCATGGAACATACCTGTATCCATATTTTGTTAATTTTAAGACTCATTTTTTTTTTTTTTTTTTGCATATTAACGTCTGTATAATTGGAATTTCTCTTGCGGTTGATGTACTAAAATATAAAATACCATGTCATAATTTAATTGGCCGATTCTTTGTGGCACATAATGATACCTTAGATGCGTTGAAAGCCACACTTAATTTCACCAAGCATCGTCTGACCGATGCCTGCTACCTCAGACTGTGGTTTTGATCGGTTTCTTTATGATTTTTGTCTGTGAGCTTATTTCCCAAGGGGGTTGTCTTCCTTGTGAGTCACATATTTGCCCTATTTTTTTTTTAATGTTATTTATTTATTTTGAGAGAGAGATGGAGAGTGAGTAGGAGAGGGGCAGAGAGAGAGGGAGAGAGAATCCCAAGCAGGCTTCGCACTGTCAGCACAGAGCCCAATGCGGGGCTTGAACTTACAAACTGTGAGATCATGACCTGAGTTAAAACTAAGAGTCAGATTCTTGACCGACTGAGCCACCCAGGCACCCCATGGCCTGTCAGTTTTTTAAAGGTTTTATGTCTGATCAGATCAAATGAAATCTACCTGTTCTAGTCCCAGGCTTTCCTCACCATGACTGGATCAGGTTCATACCCTCTCTGGTACACGGCAGCCCTTTCTGCTCCTGGCTCATTTGTACCCATGGGTCTAGGCTGGCAGGTAGATTTTCTGGTCTCCTGATGGGGGACAAAGTGGGGGACGGACAGTGCTTTCCTAACTCCTAACACTTCCTGCTCAGTGGAGCTTGTGCCTTGATCTCTGACCCTTCTCACCAGCCATAGCCACCTTATAATTCATGTGGATCATTTTCTATTGGTTCTTGATGTTGTTCTCCCCTCCAGCCTTCACCTCCAAATTTGGGGGTAGAGGGTGGGGTCCCAGCCCCTCTCTTCTCCTGCTGGGACCCAGTAAGGTGAATGGCAAGATGACTGTTGGGGCCTTTCTTTGTTCTTACGTTATAGAAATTCCTCAGTGTTGGGGCGCCTGGGTGGCTCAGTCAGTAAGCGTCCGACTTCAGCTCAGGTCATGATCTCACGGTCCGTGAGTTCGAGCCCCGCATCGGGCTCTGTGCTGACAGTTCAGAGCCTGGAGCCTACTTCAGATTCTGTGTTTCCCTCTCTCTCTGCTCCTCCCCCACTCACACTCTGTCTCTCTCTCAAAAATAAATAAACATGAAAAAAAAAAAAAGAAATTCCTCAGTGTTTTTCAGTGCCTTCTTCCCCTCCCCTTCTCTCCCTCTCTTGTCCTGGAATTTCTCATACTCAAATTCATGACACACTGATAGCCTCATTTCTTACGGGGCCCCCCTCCCGTTTTGGAGTGTTTCTCCCTCCCATTTCACAGTTCCCATTGTCCTCCTTTGAGGCACCTTCTCTGTGTTTAATGTATGTCTTTCGATGTGTATCTTTGAAAACTGCAAAGTGGTTTTATTGTTTTTGGCTGTATATATGTTTATATTCACCTAAGAGCATAAGAGTTCAGATTTCCTTTTTTTTTTCATAATTTTTTTTTTTTCCACTTCACAGAGGTAGGCAAACAGCCCCACAAACTAAATCCAGCCACAGCTTGCTTTGGTAAATAAAGTTTCGAACACAGCCACACCTAATCATCACCCGTTGCCGGTGGCCATTCTCGTGCTGCTACAGCAGACTCGAGTAGTGGCCTCAGGGACCATTTGGTCTGCGAAGTTGAAAATGCTTACTGTTTGGCCCTTTATGGAAAAAAAGTTCATTGACCTCTCTGATTTATAGCGTAGACGGTGGTTTTGCTTTAAGTTGTAGTGAAATGTACATAACATGAAATTTACCACCATAGCCATTTTTCAATGTATAGGTAAGTAGCATTAAACAACACTCACGTTGTCGTGAAACCATCTCCATCATTCATCTCCAGAACTTTTTCATCCTGCAGAACTGGAACTCTGTCCTCGGTAAAGAGTAACAACTCCATTTCTCCCTTTTGTCCGTCCCCTGGCAACCACTGTTCCATCACTGGTTTTCTGTCTCTAAGTTCGGCTTCCTTAGATACCTCCTCTAGGTGGAATCATACAGTGTTGGTCTTTCTGGGTCTTCGCTTAGTGTCTTCGGGTTTGATTCACGTTGTAGCATTGTGTCAGAATCTCCTTCCTTTTTAAGAGTGACGAATACTCCGTTGTGGGTGTGGACCACATACCGCTTATCCATTCATCCCTTAATGAGCATGTGGACTCTCCTTCCACCTCTTGGGTGTTGGGAATGATGGTGCTCTGAACATGGGTGTGCAGGTAGCTCTTGGAGAACGTGCTTTCAGTTCTTTTTCTGTATGCTCAGCAGTGGTATTGCTGGACCCTGTGATACTTCTTAATTTTTTGAGGAGCCGCCATACTTTATTTCCATAGCGGCCGTACCATTTTACGTGCCCTGCAGCACGGCACGCGGGTTGCAATGTATCCACATTCTCACCAGCATGTGTTATTTTCCTTTTCTTTTCTTTTTTTTTTTTTTTAATTTTTTTTAACGTTTATTTATTTTTGAGACAGAGAGAGACAGAGCATGAACAGGGGAGGGGCAGAGAGAGAGGGAGACACAGAATCTGAAACAGGCTCCAGGCTCTGGGCTCGAACTCACAGACCGTGAGATCGTGACCTGAGCCGAAGTCGGACGCTCAACCGACCACGCCACCCAGGCGCCCCTTTCCTTTTCTTTTTTAAAGCAGCCATTCTAATGGGTGTGAGATACCATCTAACTGTGATTTTGATTTGCATTTCCTTATTGATTAGTGAGGTTGAGCATTTTTTTTCATGTGCTGGTGGCTGTTTGTAGATCTTTGGAGAAATGTCTATTCAAGGCCTTTGCTCATTTGTTTAAATCATTAAAAAATTGTAACGTTTACCTGTTTATCTTGAGAGAGAGTGCCTGCATGCACATGTGTGCAAGGGGGAGAGGAGCAGAGAGAGAGAGGGAGAGAGGGAATCCTAAGCAGGCTCCGTACCGTCAGCACAGAGCCCAACGTGGGGCTGCGAGATCGTCACCTGAGCCGACATCAAGCGTCATCCAGATGTTCAATCGACAGAGCCACCCAGACGTCCGGGTTGTTTTATTGTAGTTCTTTAGATATTCTGGTTATGATATCCAGATATCCTTATCCGATACATGATTTGGAAATATTTTCTCCCATTCCGTGGGTTGCCAGACTCTGCTCTGTTGATGGTGTCCTTTGGTGCACAGAAATTTTCAATTTTGATGTAGCTGAAAAGATCTGTTTTTACGTTAGTTACCTGTGAGCAGTATAATGTCAGATCTCGCCGTGTTGCTTTAAAATTTTTTTTTTTTAACGTTTATTTATTTTTGAGACAGAGACAGAGCGTGAACAGGGGAGGGTCAGAGAGAGAGGGAGACACAGAATCGGAAACAGGCTCCAAGCTCTGAGCTGTCAGCACAGAGCCCGACGCGGGGCTCGAACTCACAGACCGTGAGATCATGACCTGAGCTGAAGTCGGACGCTTAACCGACTGAGCCACCCAGGCGCCCCATCGCCGTGTTGCTTTATATACACCTGGTGTTCTGCTTTTAACAGTAATACGCATCGATCATAATTTACTTCTCTAGTTTCCCAGCGACGATCTCCGTGATGCCCCCACCATCCCACAACCACAGCCTGCCTCAGTGAATATCTTCCGTGTGTTCCTATGGAGCTCTATGGGAGGGTCTCTGCCATTGGTACCCAGGAGTGAAATGTGTGGGTGGCAGGGCATACGCGTGCCTCAGTCTCACTAAGTGTTGCCAGCTCTGTCCCCACCATCTCAGACTCCAGTCTTGTTTGACATCTTTAAAATACATTCTTTTTCTGGAGACCTCTGCTTCCTCCCAGTCTCTGGCCCTTTGCAGGAGGCAGCCATGGGAAGTAGAATTGTTGGCGTCAGAGACTGTTCAACGAAAAGTAAAAGCTGTTTTCTCTCTCCCCTGTTCTCTAGGGTGGACTTGGGACTGTTTCCAAGAATGGGGCTCCTACATCCAGCTGGCTGTCCCCAGTATGTTCATGGTGTGCATTGAGTGGTGGACCTTTGAGATCGGAACCTTCCTTGCAGGTTGGTCAATGGTTCAGCGGAAATCTGAGAACAGCCTGGCGGATCTTGTCTCCACACCTCAAGAGACATAAGTCTTACTGCTCCTCCCTTTCCATTCCGCCGAGCTCTCGTGGGAGTTTTCAGCGTAGAATTAAATCCTTGCCCAACCCTAAGCATATTCGAGTTCAGTGGGCCTTTAGCTCTGCCTCACTGCCCTTCATTTTATAGATTCAGCGAGGGAGGTCATGGTTAAGAAGTGTGCCAAGGTCACGGAGAGGGACAACTGAAACCTGAATCTGGGTCTCGTGACTCTCTCAGACCTTCTGCTTCAGCTGACTTTTGCTGGGCAGCATGCAGATTTTTAATCCATTTACAGAGGGACTGATTTGGCTCTGTTTTAGACGTGATCTTTGTTTCTATCAGAGCTGTGATAATTTTGGTCCTAGGTGTTCCCTGTAGCCATCTTACTGCCAGGAAAGTAATAGAGAACATAATAGAGACAGGATGACACTGATTGGTGTTAAAGGCTCTGGAGACACTTGAATACTCCAGCTCCCACCACATCAGAGTTCCTCCGTCTGCCTTCCCACCCCCCACATTGTGACCCCGCGTCTGCCCGAGGAATGACCTGCAACTCTAGGAGCCTCGTTTTCTACTTTAAACCTGATGTTTTGTTCCTTGGTGGATACAGACTTGTAGAGTGAACCTGTCCCATGTCGTAGCCGCCTTAGTTCTTGGAAGCTTCCTGGGAGTGGACACCTGGGGTTCTCCTCCGCACAGATCATGAATTCTGCCATTGGCTTTTGCTCCTGGGGGCGATCCTGGCTTCTTTTAAGTTAAGACACGTTCTGCTTTCACAAGGAAAACGTTTGCTTTGATCCACTTTCTGAGATGTGTTCTGTGTGTGTGTCTGTCCAACATTTCAGGACTGATTAGCGTGACAGAGCTCGGGGCCCAGGCCATCATTTACGAACTGGCCTCTGTAGCCTACATGGTAAGAACCTTTGAGGTGAGACCCAACACCTTCTCTGCACAAACCCTGCTAGGCTGTTGGCCTTGCGTTCACTCGACACCCCCCGCCCCCCCACAGGCCGTGCACTGGGGAGAGAGGAGAGCCAGACAGCAGGAGAGAGAGCACACGGGAGGGAGCGTGGATTTTGGAGCCAGACACTGGGTTTGAGTCTTGCCATGCTGCTCCCAGCTGTGCGACTGTGAGCTCATTACTTAACCTCTCTGAGCTTCCGTTTTCTCATGTACAAAATGGGGAAGAAATGCTTCCACCGAGTGAAGGTAGAATATGATAACGTGTTAAAGCACTTGGCGCAACGCCTGGCACGTTTACGCCACAGATACGGAATCGGTGGTGCTGGGATATGATGGAGAGCGAGATGGGGATGTCCCCTGCCCTCTCGTGGCCTGTGGTCTGGTGGGGAGACAGAGACAAACAAGTAAACCGGTAAACGAGAGCATGACCGACACAGATGACGCGTAACCATAGAAGCAGCACTAAAAGTCTGAGGTGCGTAAAACCAGAGCTGTGTGCTTTCAGGCGGGGTCGTCAGGAACAGTCCTCCTGAGTTGCTGGTTAAGCTGAGACTTGAAAGGGGAGAGGAGCCGGCCCAGGGAGCCCGAGCGTGAGAGCTGACTGCGGAGGCTGAGCAGAGGCTCCGGGATGGAAAAGAGCATGTGGCGTGTTCAGGGGCCCCAGACAGGAACCTGGCTGACGGGGTTGGTGAGGAAAGAAGAGAGACGTGTAGAAGCCGGCTTAGGGGAGGACAGGTGTCTGGGGGTCTGGAAGGAGGCTGTTCGAATCATCTGGGTGAGCACCTAGGAGCCCGCTGGTGGGCGAGGAGAAAAGTGGGTGAGTTAGTTGTGCGGGAGGGCAGAGGTGACAGGACCTGGCCGGGGTTTGGCTGCGGGACGCAAGGCAACGAATAGGGAGAATCACAAACGACCCCAGAGTCTCCAGCTTGAAGAACCGCTTGAAGAGGATGCCTCTGCCTCTCGATACTTGAATATTCCAAACCCGTACAAATCGTCCCTTTGTTTTGTTTCTTATTTTTTTTTTATTATTTTTTATCTTGAAATGTTCATTTTGAGAGAGAAAGAGCATGAGCTGGGAGGGGCAAAAAGAGAGAGAGAGAGAGAGAGACTCCCAACCACGCTCCGTGCTGTCAGCACAGAGCCCAACACGGGGCTCGACTCCACAAACCATGAGATCATGACTTGAGCCTAAGTCAAGAGTCAGACGCTTAATCAACTGAGCCACCCAGGCGCCCCTGATTCTTATTTTTTTTGAGACCAAGGGAGGCCATCTGGGCAGTGGGATTGTGGGGTTTTTGTTTCCTTTTTTTTTTTTTTTTTTTTTTAATCTTAAAAATGAAAACAAAAAGGTTTTCAGTGGGGATCGATGAAGTCGTTTAGGAATAAAAAGGAAGCATGTCCAGGAGCAAACCCCAAGATGTACAAGTCAGGAGGAGGACAGCTCAGCCAAGAGGGAGGACAAGGCAGTGAGGAATGAAGAAAATCAAGAGAACACGTTGTAGAGGAAACGAGCTATGAAGGGTTCACCGAAGGAGTGACACAGTTGTACGGAGAGCCGCTAGGAGGTGGCGTAAGGCGAGGTTGGAAAGTGTCCCTTGGGTTTTGGGTCATTAGAGACCTTGGGTGGGGACCAAGAGCCGTATTCCAACACGTTGGCTTTCAAGGTTGGTGAAGGAGCAGAGGCTGCTGACGGAGACAGTTCCGTCTGGAGGTTTGGTAGTTGATGGTGGGAAATGATACCATCAAGGGAGGGTTTGGGTTTAGCTTCTGTTTTGAAATGGGGGCACTAGAGTTTATTTATAGATCTGTGGTCAACAGTACCTGTCTTCTAAATCTCTCGTCTTCCAAGTCTTCTCTATTTCTACCTGCTCTGTCACAGGCTTCCTTTTGTTTTTATTTTTAGTTGAGGTAAAAACCACAAAAAGTAAAATTTACCATCTTAACCAATTTTAACTGTGCGATTTAGTAGCGTTAACGTTGTCGTGCGGGCGGCGCCCTGGGTGGCTCTGTTGGTTAAGCGCCGACTTCGCCTCAGGTCGTGATCTCACGGTGGTTCTTGAGTTTGAGCCCTGCATCGGGGTCTGTGCTGATGGTGCAGAGCCTGCGTGGGATTCTCATTCTCTCCTCTCTCTCTCTCTCTCTCTCTCTCTCTCTCTCTCTGCCCTTCCCCCACTCACGCTTTCTCCCTCAAAATAAATAAACTTAAAAAAACATTGTGCAGCTGATCTCCAGAAACTTTTCGCCCTGTAAGATGGGAACGCTACCTATTAAACAGTTGCCTCTTTAATTGATTAACTCCTATAATTTAACACTCCTCCCTCAGCTGTTGGGAACCACTATTCCACTTTCTGTTTCTTGTCACAGGCGTCCCTCTGTTAGAGACAGTAAGGCAATGATTCTTCATTATTCCTGTGGAAAAAACAAGTCCCCACAGGGGTGAGCTTACCGTAAAAGTTATAAAATACAAAGAAATAATCTAGCATGGGCAAGAGCTTGAACAGATACAACAAACAGGAAAGTTAGAGTTCAGAACTTGAGATGATGGTGTAATAATGGAGGAGTAGAAAAGTATCATGGTTAAAGTCATGAAACCTAAAAGAAGGAGCTGAAACCAAAAGAACGTTATTTGGAGAAGAACCGAGTAACATTTTTTAATTGACGAATTATAGCCATTCAGATGTAGTACTTGATAGGATCAGCAGATTAGTTAAAGCTGGAAAATAATGAACTTGAAGACCTATCTGGAAATTCTCAGAATAAAACAAAGACATGTAAATAGTTGGAATTAGATACATAGACCAATCTGTGCATATATGATCAAATGATTTTTAAGAAAGAGACCATTCAGCGGGGACAGGACAGTTTTTTCAGGAACGGATGCTGGGGAAACTGGACATCCACATGCAAAAGAATGAAGTTGCCCTCTTACCTCACACCATATACAAAAATTAACTCAAAGTGGATCAAAGACCTAATGTAAGCCCTAAGCAATAAAACTTCTAGAAAAAGACAGAAGGCCAGAGCTTCACGACATTGGATTTGGCAATGATTTCTTGCGTGTGACGCCAAAGGCACAGGCAATGAAAGAAAAAATAGACAAGCCGGACTCGATGAATGAAAAATTCTGTGCATCCAAAGGCCATATTCACCGAATAAAAAGGCAGCCCACAATGGGAGAAAATACTTGCAAATACTGTGGGATAAGGGATTAGTATCCAAAATCTAGAGAGAACTAAAACTCAGTAGCAAAAAACCAAACTGGATTAAAAAATGGGCAGAGGACTTGAATAGATTTTTTTCCCAAGGAAGATCTACAGATGGACAATAAGCACGTGAAAAGATACTCAGCATCACTGATCATTAGGAAATAATTGGCAAAACAACTACATTGAGATGCCACCTTATACACGTTAGAATGGCTACTATTCCAAAAACTCAAACACAGAAGATAACAAGTGTTGGTGGGAATGTAAAATGGTACAGCTACTATGGAAAGAAATGCGGTGGTCCTTCAAAAAATTAAAAATAACGGTGTCATGTGCTGAGGCAGTGTCCCTTTGGGGTAGACCTAAAAAGAACTGAAAACAAGATCTCCAAGATACCTGCACACCTGTGTTCGCGACAGCGTTACGCACAATGGCTAAAAGGTGGAAGCTGCCCACATGCCCCCTGACGAATGAATGAAGAAGCAGAATGTGATATACACATTCAGTGGAATATTACTCAGCCTTAAAAAGGGAGGAGATTCTGGTATAGGCTACCAAATGGATGAGCCTTGGGACAATATGCTAAGTGAAATAAGCCAGTCCCCAAAACACGTACAGGCATATACCTCAGACGCATTGCAGGTTTGGTTCCAGACCACAACCGCGAAGCAAATATTGCAATAAAGTCAACAAGATAAAGTTTTTTGGTTCCACGGTACATATAAAAGTTCTGTTTACGTTACACTATAGTCTAAGCGTGCAACAGCATCTGTCTAAAAGATGTCCATGTCCTAGTTAAAAATACTTCATTGCTCAAGAAAACTAACCATCCTCTGAGCTTTCAGCCAGTGGCAATCTTGGGACAAGGGTCTTGCCTCAGTGTTGACGGCTGCTGACCAGGGTGGTGGCTGCTGAAGGTTGGGGTGGCTCTGGCGATTGTTAAAAATAAGACAACCATGAAGTATGCTGCGTTGACCGGCGCTTCCTTTCGTGAACGGTTTCTCTGTAGCCTGTGATGCTGATTGATAGCATTTGACCCACAGCAGAACTTCTTTCAAAATTGGGAGTCAGTCCTCTCAAACCCTGCTGCTGTTTTTGTCAACTACGTTCATGTAATATTCTAAATGCTTTGTTGTCATTTCGACAATCTTCATGGCATCTTCACCAGGAGTAGATTTCCATCACAAGAAACCACCTCCTTGGGGCGCCTGCGTGGCTCAGTCAGTTAAGCGTCTGACTTCGGCTCAGGTCATGATCTCACTGCTCACGGGTTCAAGCCCCGCGTCGGGCTCTGTGCCGATAGCTCAGAGCCTGGAGCCTGCTTCGGCTTCTGTGTCTCCCTGTCTCTCTTTGCCCCTCCCCTGCTCATGCTCTATCTCTCTTCTTTCTCTCTCTCAAATATAAAATAAAACATAAAAAAACTAAAAAAAAAAAAAAAAAAGAAACCACTTCCTTTGTTCATTCATAAGAAGCAACTCTTATCCATTCAAGGTTTGTCATGAGGTTGCAACCATTCAGTCACGTGTTCAGGCTCCACTTCTAATTCCAGTTCTCTCGCTGTTTCCACCACATCTGTGGTTACTTCCTTCACTGAGGTCTTGAACCCCTCCAAGTCATCCATGAAGGTTGGAATCAACTTCTTCCAAACTCCTGCTCGTGTTGATATTTTGATCTCTTCTCCTGAATGATGGATCCTTTCCAGGTTTTCAGTTTACTTTACCCACATCACTGTCTATGGCAAATACAGTCTTAACGACACGTAGCTCTTAAATAGTTAAGACTTGAAAGTTAAAGTTTGGTCCACAGACTCCAAAATGGATGTTGTGTTGGCAGGCCCGAAAACGGCATTAATCTCATTGTACATCCCCGTAAGAGCTCTTGGGTGACCAGGTGCGTTGTCAATGAGCAGTGGTGTTTTTGAAAAGAATCTTTTTCTGAGCAACAGGTCTCAACAGTGGGGTTTAAATACTCAGTAAACCATGTTAACAATAATTGTGCTGTCATCTAGGCTTTCATCTAGGCTTTCTTGTTCCATTGATAGGTAAAGCACAGGCCGAGTAGATTTAGCACAATTCTTCAGGGTCCCAGGATTTTCAGAATGCTAAGTGAGCATTGGCTTTGACTGAAAGCCACCAGCTTCATTAGCCCCTAACGAGAGTCAGCCAGTCCTTTGAAGCTTTGAAGGCAGACATTGATTTCTCTCCAGCTATGAAAGTCCTGGGTGGCATCTTCCAACATAAGGCTGTCTTGTGTGCGTTGAAAAGCTGCTGTTGAGTGCGGCCACCTTCATGAGTCATCTTAGCTCGATCTTCTGGATAACCTGCCGCAGTGTCCGCATCAACACTTGACATTTCACCTCTCACGTTTACGTTACGGAGATGGCTTCTTTCCTTAAACCTCCCAAACCAACCCCCGCTAGCTTCAGACTCTCCTTCCGCACTTCCTCACCTCTCTCAACCTTTACAGAATTGAGAAGAATCAGCCTTGCTCTGGATTAGGCTTTGACTCCAGGGAACGTTGGGGCCGGTTTGACCTTCTGTCCAGACCACTGATCCTTTCTCCACATCAGCAATAAGGCTTCACTGGACTAGCACTTTTCCTTTCCCTCGAGAACTTTTCCTTTGCGTTCACAACTTGGCCAACTGGTGCAAGAGGCCGAGCTTTCAGCCTGTCTCCGTTTCTGAGATGCCTTCCTCGCTAAGCTCAGTCGTTTCTGGCTTTTGGTGTCAAGTGAGAGACGTAAGACGTCCTTTCCCTTGAACACATAGAGGCCATCGTAGGGTTATTTCTTGGTCTAATTTTAATATTGTTGTGTCTCAGGGAAGGGGGAGGCCTGAGGAGAGGGAGAAAGGTGGGGGGACAGCTGGTTGGTGGAACAGTCAGAACACGCATAGCATTTATCAGTTAAGTTTGCGGTCTTAAACGGGCTTCGTGAACGAAGTCTACAGTTCGTTTGATCTCATTTTTTGTTCACTTTATTACATTTCCTTTAAAAACTATTTGGGTTAAATAGTCGAAGAACTTTTTCCTAAGACTATATGGAAGGTAAGCTGTGAGCCATGCACATACGAAAGAGCCTTTATTTTTCCCATACACCTGTTCAGTAATCTGAGTGTAGAATTCTAGCTTCAAAACAATCTTTCCTCAGAATTTTTTTTTTTTTTTTTTTTGGGGGACAGAGAGAGAGCATGAACGGGGGAGGGGCAGAGAGAGAGGGAGACACAGAATCGGAAACAGGCTCCAAGCCATCAGCCCAGAGCCTGACGCGGGGCTTGAACTCACGGACCGCGAGATCGTGACCTGGCTGAAGTCGGACGCTTAACCGACTGCGCCACCCAGGTGCCCCTCCTCAGAATTTTTAAAGCCTTGCTCTATGTTCATCTGGCATTGAGTTACTAATGTGAAATTTGATCTTAATCTGGTTCTTGTTCCTTTGTGACAATGTGGGTTTTCTCTTCGAAAGTTTTAGCATTTATTTCTTTGTCCGTGTAGTTGTGACATTTTTCAAGTGTGGGTTGCTCTGCAGGTACTTCTTTACTTACCCTGCTCATTAGCACTTGGTACATACCCTTTCAGAATGAAGGCTTTTGCTTTCCTCAACTCTGAGAAGTTTTAAAACTATTACTCTTTCTCCCTTTCTGTACCTTTTTTCTGTTCTCTCTTTTCAATTGCCTATTGGGTGGAGGTTGATCTCCAGTATTGAACTTGGTTTTTCTTTATCCACTAAGAAACGTGGCGCCAGAGGGGCTCAGACGGTTGAGCATCCAACCCTTGATTTTGGCTCAGGTCATGATCCCAGGGTTGTGGGATTGAGCCCCCCCCCCCACCCCCGTCTTGGGCTCCATGCTGAGCATGGAATCTGCTTAAGATTCTCTCTCTGCCCCTCTCCCCTGCTTGCACGCTCTCCAAAACAAAAAGAAAATCTCTTTGTCTTTTTGTAATTAAATTTTTTGGTTGGTTTTTAGTTTCCAAGAACCCCTTCTTTTTCTCTTACAGTCCCTTCTTCATGGGAACCTGTTCCTTTTTTTTTTTTTTTTTTTCTTTTCTGCTGTGTTATCTTTTAAATATCTTTGGATACGAAGTGGAACCTTCAAACATTCTCTTCTGTTCTCTGAGTCACCTCATTTGTTTCCTCTGAAGTCAGTTGGTCTCTTATTTATCTTGGTCTCTTTTGCAGGTATGTTCTTTGGTTTTCCTCAAAGATCTGGTGATCTTTATTGTACTTACGAAAGAGTGACTACGTTTAAGAAAGAGCGAATACGTTGATTGGTAAAATAAACGGCTGGCGTGGCTTTTCTGATCTTGTTATTTGGGGATGTTTCTCTAACAGACCTCTCCCCTGAATGGGAAGGACCGGTAGGGAGCCGAGTCCAGAGGTGTCTCTGTCATGTGGCATCTTCATTTTAGGGTTTGTGGGCAAGGAGCAGGGAGCAGGCAGTCTGACCTCCCCTCCCATGTCCCACCTGTCCCCAGGACACCACAAGAAGGGCTTGGTTCTGAGGTGCTCACACCATGCAGGGAGCTCTCCCACTTTGCTTTTCTACCTTTAGCCTAGTCCTTCTGTGTTCAGTGGGGCTGGGAGGGAGGACCAGGTAGGCGATGGGGTCTGGCTGTGCTGTTCGTAGTGGATCTGATCTCCCCGAGTACCGCTCACCAGCGCCTCGCTGATGGACCTGAAGCCTCCAGCCTCCTGATGCTGCACTGAGAACAGCTAGCAGGATGTGGCCTCCGCCTGTCTGTATTCTGGACTGTGGTTTTCTGTGGTTCTTCCCCGGGGTGATGACATCACTTCCCCTCTTCCAGAAGCCAGTGTGCTCTCGTCTTCTCAGTGATGTGTGAATGACCTTCTTTTCTGTGCAGCATCTTGACTGATGTTTTAATGGTGTTTGGGAGGGAAGAGAGTTAAGCCTGTGAGCTAGCTGTCCATCTTGAACCAGAAGACAATTAGGTATATACTCTGGGCATTCCAGTCTTATAATGTTTTACAGAGTCTGTCCGTGGTTTCTCATTTCTTAACCGAGTGTGTATTTTACCAACTCAGGCTAGTTCTCAAAACAGTAATAAGTTAGAGGTGGTCGGGAGGATGCTGTTTCTGGTAGGAATGAGAAGTTAAAGCTGGTGTGTAAATTGTCGGCAGACATGACAGCGAAAACAGAGTTTTCTATACAACCCATGTTATTCGAACAGCTCCCGAGAGCAGCACTGTATTTATTACAGGATAATGACAGGAGGTCAAGAGCACGGCTTCGGAGATTGACTAATGGTCTGTGTAAGAGCAAGGAAGCTTATAGCTTCGGATTTCCATAATGAATGATGAAAAATGAGATTTTGGGGACACATTTCAGTGTCCTGGATAATTAGAAGTATGGAATGTTGGACACAGTGGAGTTAATGGAGTCAGATTTCATCAGCGTTCATCAGGTTCTTACACTATGCCAGGCTTTGAGCTAAGTGCTTTTCCGTGTGGTTCATTTAATTTTTACAAATTATCTCTGTATTTATAATGCATTAAATCTTCCCTCGTGGAATGCAGCTAGATTGAATTAAGTCTCGATGGTACGTGTCCGGCCAGTGAAGGAGGTGCTTTGCCCTGAAATCCCACTGCGTTAAGAGATTCTGCCCTGATGGATGTGATACAGGTAGCAGTCAGGGCAGCCATTATCCTTGTTTAGGAACGAAGAGGTTGGGTGTGAGCGGGACTGAGCGATTGGATCGTGGTCACACAGCTCAGCTGTAATAGAACCAGTTCGAGAACACGGACGATTGTCTCTGTCTAGGGTTCTCGCGTGGTTGGACCCTAGGGCACTAGCATTCTTGCAGGCCCTCTGACTTCTTACGATCTGTGATTGTTGGTTCTCAGGTGCCCCTTGGCTTTGGTGTGGCGGCCAGTGTCCGAGTGGGCAATGCTCTGGGGGCAGGGAATGCCGAGCAGGCTCGGGACTCCAGCATCACCGTTCTCCTGTGTGCGGGTGAGTTGAAGCAGGTCCGCTCTCTGGCGTCCATACTGATTTTTGTCTGATAGGTTACGGTACACGTTTCGGAGTTTCTCTGGGGAATGGATTTATATATATGGCCTCAGCTAGAATATTCTTTAAGCCCTTTTCAGGTCACTCAGCAAAATGAAACTTCTAATGGTGATTTTCCGTTACCGGGCACCAATGAAATGGTACACTCGGTAAGACTGAAAAGTCTTCAGATTGTTATCACACGCGGGCTTGTTTTCTGACCAAAGCCTGTATGACTGAGTCTCCGCATCCCCGGACCGCTGCCTCTTCGAGCAGTTTTAATGTTTTGGAATCTGAGCAGTTAGAGAAGATTCTGACCGTATAGACATCTCACTGAGCATCTTTTTCTATGAATGTGCCTTCGACGAAGGAGTGAGAATCAGGACTTCCTTGCTGTTTTCAAGAGACAGTAATAAACACTTGTAATTGGGACATTTCTGAAATCATTGACGCCAGTCTCTCCTGAGACTGGATTTATTACTTGGGAGAACTGTCACTTCCCGCTGCTGCTTCTCTATTTTCCAGGTGTCTGCGCTCTCGTAGTGGGCATTGTACTCTCAGCGATGAAGGATGTGATTGCCTATGTATTTACCAGTGACAAGTATGTACCCATCTTCTAGAACGATGTTTTCCGTTTTATGCTTTCTTTTTTCACTGTACTTTTCTGGTTCTAAGAGGTGAGTAGTATCTTGCTTCACGGGAAGTAGGGCAGCCAGCAATGAGAACCCCGGTACTACATTGGAATGAAATTGGACGAAGGAAGCCCATGGGCACTGTCCCCGTTCCTCCAGTACCCAATTCGTTCATTTATCGAACCCCAGTGGCATTTCTCTCGTGCTCAATGCTGGTTCTGCTCAGAAATACCTAGAAAAAGCACATGGCATGTCCTCGTCCCCAGAAAGGCACGTCCCAGTCCAGAGCACGCTGACAGCACGATGCCTGAGTCAAAAGGGCAGAATTTATATAAAGCACTGACTCAGTCTTAGGTTGAATTTTATTGCATTTTCTGTAACTCTATGTTTGCATAGTTATTTAGATATAATGGAGTGTCTTTTGAATAAACCAGATCCTTTTTATGAAAAGGTTTCGGTGATTTGCACTGTTTGCCTCAGATTACTTTCATAAAGAAATTCAGTTGAGGGGCACCTGGGTGGCTCAGTCGGTTGAGCGTCCGACTCTTGATTTCAGCTCAGGTCACGATCTCACGGTTCAGGAGTTGGAGCCCCTTGTCGGGCTCTGTGCTGACAGCTCAGAGCCTGGAGCCTGCTTCCGATTCTGTGTCTCCCTCTCTCTCTGCCCCTCCCCGACTTGCGCTCTCTCTCTCTCTCTCTCTTTCTCTCTCTCTCAAAAATAAACATTAGAAAAATTTTTTTAAGTAGCTGATTTAAGGATTTTTCTTGCTCCAAAGTCTGGGCACCCTCAGAGATTAGTCTTATTAATTGCTTTGCTCCCTCCGTACAGGTGCCATACATTCTTGTTTCTTTACGTGACTCATATTTTTGGTTGAAAACTGGACATTTTTTACATCGTAATGTGGCAATTCTGGAAATCAGAACCGCCCCCATCCCCCAAGGTTTTTTGTTGCCGCTTGCTGGCTTAGTGGCTTTTATGAACTAATTTGGTGAAGTCTGTATTTTTTGTCTGGTGTGGCCACTAAAGTCTCTGTTGCATTAGCTTGCTGATCGGCTAATTACTGGACCAAATTTCCTTAACCAAATGCATCCCACTTACCTCCCACTCTGCGGAGGGGCTCTCTGTGCGTGTATCAGGGTAGCCTTCAGCACTCGGCCAGGCAGTTTACAGCTTGGCCTTCGCCCTCATTTCCTGCCTGTGCGGAGCCTCAAGTTCAGCCAGAGGTGAGAGCTTAGGCCCTCTCCGGTCTTTCTTGAGCACATACCCAGTCATATGCCTGCGTGTGGCCTTTTAGATTCCCAGGGACGTGTCAGAGCTTTGAAGCCCCTATGGATGTCTCCTTGCCCAGCCTTTCCTGCCGAGCTTGTCGGTTAGTCTTGTTTGTGCCAACTCTTATCCAGTGCTTCAGGCAGAAGCACCTAAAACATTTGCCTGCAGACATCTCTCAGGGGCCAGCTGGAGCACTGGCCAGGTTTGAGTCCAGAGAAATAAAGACAGCGTTTCAAGGGGAGTCTTTTGAGGAACAACCTGACAGGTGGTCTCTGTGCAAAATAATGGCTGTTCCTTGGGAATGAAGCTTTGAAAAGCTTCCGCTCCTTCTTCCTCCTCCAGTCCTGGAAATAGGGACTGTTACTTATCAAGGTTACTGCTGAGCTGGGAGCCGGGGATGGTACTCAGGTCAGTGGCAACACCACGGACGTCGCTGTTACTACCAAGACTCGGCAGCTTCCCTTGAGGAAGCACTCCCCAGGTCACTGCAAGCCGTTGGTTAATGTCTAGAATCCGAAAAAAATGGATTCTGACCATATTTGCCGGTTTCTGACAGTTTTCTTTTTTTCCCGCGAACGGGCCGTGCCTTCTTTGTGTGCTTTGTAATTTTATGTTGAAATGACATTCTGAATATTGTAACACAATAGCTCTGGAGATTAGGTTCTCCTCCCTCCTCAGGCATTGCTGTTCTGCATTTGTCCCGTTTGCTTAGTGATTTTTTCCAAACCATTCTTTTTTTGTTTTGTTTTTTGTTTTACAAAGACTACGTTGCTTGTCGTGTGTGGTGTCTGTTGTCTCCCCAGTGAGCCAGTGGCCCGGCAGATTTCCTCAAATGCCTTGATCCAATAAGAAAAGAACATTTTTAAAAAGTTCTGTCTCTCTCAATTATCTGACAGGCACCGCGTGGGAAGCGGCCTCTGTGCTGGGCCCGTAGTGAACCGCCAAGGAGATCAAAACCCACAGCTCTGACTTTTGGAGCACGAGATCCTTATTGTCCAACATGCCACCAACTGGCCACACCAGGAGTGCAGGCAGCCATCCCTACACCTGCCTGCCATGGGACCAGGGGACAGGAAGCGGTAGCTAGTCTGTGAAACCCCAGGATTCATGGATACTTACTAGGCTCATTCTTCATGAAGCACTGCGTGCTTCAAGTTTTCAGCTCGACTCCAGAGTTGTGAAAATGGTTGATTTTGACATTTCTGGCCAGTTCAATCATTGTTTTGGTAAAAGGATTGATTCTTGGAGCTTCCTCCTCCATCAGCGTCCGTCATGTCACCTGGATATAGACTTTGCATACTAATCTTTTTTTTTTTTATATAATTTTTTAGATGTTTTTATTTTTGAAAGAGAGAGAGAGACAGAGCATGAGCTGGGAAGGGTCAGAGAGAGAGGGAGACACAGAATCCGAAGCAGGCTCCGGGCTCCGAGCTGTCAGCACAGAGCCCGACATGGGGCTCGAACCCCCAGATCGCAAGATCACAAGCTGAGCCGAAGTCGGACACTTAACTGACTGAGCCACCCAGACGCCCCCTAATCTGACTTTTAATCCATATTGTAGGTTAGTTTTTTTTTTTCCTGGAAATCTTCCAGATGTTATTTGTGTCTTTGCACATGCTTAGGCATAGGTGAATATTTTTTCTTTTATTTGGTGTGGCACTTTGTAGACTCAGTCCGAAGCGCTGAATTTTTCTTTAGCTCTGGGATATTTATATAAATGGTAGAACTTCTGGATGAGTCTGACTTGTCTCTTCTCTCCTCCTCTGTGCTTGGGGTCATTTCTTCTACTTTACCTTTCAAATTGAGATTTAGTATTTTGCCATGTCTGTCTCATTATTCAGTCTTCAAACAGAATGTTTTCCTGTAACGGTCATATTTTTTCGTTTCATTTTTTTCCCCCCGATTTACTCCTTGTTCCTTGGATTCGGTGGTGGCTTTTGTGTCACCTGTTCTGCATGCTCATTTGGGTCTGTCCTTTTTGTGTGCGGGCTGTTGATTTTCTTCCGAGTCCGGTGAACACTGGGCTAATGTCTGTGTTTGAATGAAAGACGATTTTGATTAGTAGGGATAGTGTACCATGAGGCAACTTCACAGTCCTATGGATCTATTCCAGAGAGGTCTCTCCTCTGGTGAGAGGGCTGACTGCAGGCTTTGTCTGTATTGTAGGTACCTGTTGACCAGCAACCTTCCCCTTTAAGGCGAATGGGAGGGAAGCAGAAAACTTCCTTTGGGGAGAGTACGATAGCCTGTTTCATGTATTCCAACCACATTGGCTCCCTCTTTTTTGTTTTTGTTTTTCAAATGTGTATTTACTTTTGAGAGACAGAGCATGAGCAGGGAAGGGGCAGAGAGAGAGAGAGAGAGAGAGACGAAATCAGGAGCTCCAGGCTCAGAACTGTCAGCACAGAGCCCGACGCAGGGCTGGAACTCAAGCTCTGAGATCCTGACCTGAGCCAAAATCAGATGCTTAACCAACTGAGCCCCCCAGGCGCCCCCGTTGTGCAGGTCTTCAGACCCCTCCAGCTCTGCTGTGTCTCTCTCCAGAGTCCCAGTATCCCCACTGTCATCCCTCCCCAGACGGACCTTCTACCACATTCAGAGTTCAGAGGATCCATGAGGGGGCAAGTGTTTCCTGTGTGAACACTGGCCTTCACCTCCATCTTTGAGGAAGTGTCCCATTCACAGAGGAAGATTACCAGCCATAGGCTGAAACATTTTTTTTCCAACCTGCATGTTTTTATACTCGTAAGCAAAACTTTAAGAATTATCCTCTAGGGGAGCCGGGGTGGCTCAGTCGGTTAAGCGACCGACTTGGGTTCAGGTCATGATCTCGCGGTTCGTGGGGTTCGAGCCCCACGTCGGACTCTGTGCTGACGGCTCGGAGCCTGGAGCCTGATTCGGATTCTGTGCCTCCCTCTTTCTCTGCCCCTCCCCTGCTCACACCCTGTCTCTCTTTCCTTGAAAAATAAATAAACATTAAAAAAAAAAAAAAAAAAGAATTATCCTCTATAGTGGCAGCCTAGGCCATGCCCCTTTTCTAACTAAGAAAATTTAGTGAGGTTTTATTGGGTACTCGTTTTGTCAAATAGAAAAGTTGTGTTTTCACTGAATTACTGATCCGTTAGTTGGGTTTGTCAGATCAGTAGTAATTAATATACTCCACTTAAATGTAATTTTGGGGTCACTGACCACTTTCTTTTCCTCCCACAGAGATATTATTTACCTTGTGAGCCAAGTGATGCCTATTTTTGCTCCCTTTCATCTATTTGATGCCCTTGCAGTGAGTACCTGGAGTGATTTTACCCCCACCTAATATGCATAGCAAGATTTGTTTTGCGTTTCTAGTTTTGAATTAAATATGCGATTTCATCCTTGAGAACAGAGAGTTCTTGCCACAAGCGTTCTTTTTTTTTTTTTTTTTAAACATTATTTTTGAGAGACAGAGACAGAGCACTAGTCAGGGAGGGAGAGGGAGAGAGGAAGACACAGAATCCGAAGCCGGCTCTGAGCCGTCAGCACAGAGCCCCGCGCGGGGCTCGAACTCAACGAACCGTGAGATCATGACCTGAGCCAAGTCAGACGCTTAACCGACTGAGCCACCCAGGCGCCCCTTGCCGCAAGCATTCTTCACCGTTTGTGGGAAAGATGGGTGACGCTAGAGTATAACATCTCAAGGTAGAAGAGACCAGAGTTATCCAGCCTCCTCTTTATCTGGGGCCTGAATGCCCTGTGTGGCTCTTAGCCACATGAGCAGGCCCGTATCTACTGTATTGTCCATGGCAGGCCAGGCCACCTTCGAGTTGACCCTGACCACGAGAAAGTCTTTCTCTAGGCTGATCTTCTGTGGGTTTGTAGGAGTTTGAAGACCCTTCTGCTGTACCCTGGAATCACGCCTTGAGTCGTCTTCCCAATTTCAGCAGTTAGCCCTCATGACTTGATTTCTAGGTCCGTTTGCCATCTTTCTTTTTCCCCCAAGGAGTTTCTTCCGTTTTATTGTTACCAGTCTGAAGGTGTGATACCCGATTGAATACCAGCTGTGGTAAGAACAGTGTGGAAGAGAACGATGGTTGCCACCACTCTGACTCTGGGCATTTTTGAAGCCCATGGTCCCATTCCTGTTTTTCAGCCATGATATCAGACTAGTTTCTGCTGAGATTTCCATCAGTGAACCTTAAGCTTTTTTTTTTTTTTTTAATCATACACTTACAAAATATTTTTAAGCAAAGATTTGAATAACATTACCTGTGGGTTTCTGATGAAAGCCGCTATAGCTTATTGTCATTAACGTAACTTTAGAAGCAAAACGTTTTTATCTCTTACGTAATGTGCAGTTCTTGTTTTGAGATAGAACTGTGTGATCACATCCAAACCTGGGATGTATTAATGTAATATTCCTCACGAACCTGACACGAGGGTAGGTACACGGCTGTAATGGTGGTCTTGGTATTCCTCTCTTCAGGGCACCTGTGGTGGAATCCTGCGAGGTACAGGAAAACAAAAGATCGGTGCTATCATGAACGCCATCGGTTATTACGTGTTTGGTTTTCCCATTGGAGTATCTCTGATGTTTGCCGCAAAACTTGGGATAATAGGTATGTTTTTGATTCCTCAGTGATTAACCTTGAATCTCATTTGTCATATTAAGATAAGCTGCTTGACATATAAATTAGCTGACCTAAGGGGCCCCTGGGTGGCTCAGGCGGTTCAACATCCCACTCTTGATTTCGGCTCAGGTTGTGATCTCACGGTTCGTGAGTTCGAGCCCCACATCGGGCTCCACGTTGGTGGTGTGGAACCTGCCTGAGATTCTCTCTCTCTGCCCTTCATGCTTTCTAGCTCTCTCTCTCTCTCGAAAATAAATAAACTTAAAAAAAAAAAAATAGTTGACTGATAAGTAGCCCCTGTGGAATTGTTTTCTCTCAAAATAGTTACTCCTCTGCCTTCTCTGTACCAAAACCCTGGAAATGTAGTCTTAAAAAAAGTAGACATGATCTGTGTCCTCAGGATGAGACCAAGATTAAGTAATTTCACGGTAATTCCATTTGGATTCAGTACTGCAGGCGAGAAGAACTGGGTCCTGTGAGCACCTGTGAGTTCCCTCACTGGTTGGAGGGGACATCTGAGCCTTGACGGACTCGCCAGAACTGGCTTGCCCGAAGGTAGTAATGTGTTAGCCTCAGACCCGAGACATGATGAATTACCTAGATGAAGTGAACGCCATTTACTGAAAAACTGTTCTTTCCCCACTGAATGATCTTGGCACACTTGTCGAAAATTAGTTGGCCACGGACCCAGGAGTTTATTTCTGGACTCTGTTCCTCTTCACTGGTCTCTGTCTAAACCAGTACGACTCTCTTTTGGACTACTGTAGCTGTGTTTACTACAAAACTTACTGTTTTGAAATCAGGAAGTGTAAGCCTTGCAACCTTGTTCTTTTTTTAATTTTGTTTTGGCTATTTGGGGACCCTTGGAATATTCCATATAAATTTGAGGGTCAGGTTTTCCATTTTTTGCAAAAAGGCCATTAGAATTTTTATCAGGATTGCATTGAATCTACAGACTGCTTTGGAAAGAATATTGCAATCTTCAGTCCTCCAGTCCATGAACACAGGATTTCCATTTATTTAGGTCTTTAATTTCTTACAGCAACGTTTTGTAGTTTTCAATGTTTTTTGCTTCCTTGGTTAAATTTATTCCTAGATATTTTATTCTTTTGGATGCTATTGTGAATATAATTTTTTTATTGATATCTTAGAGAGAGCACAAGTAGGGGATAGGGGCAGAGGGAGAGAGAGAGAGAATGAGAATCTTAAGCAGGCACTGTGTGGAGCACGGAGGCAGGGCTCGATCCCATGACCCTTGGGATCATGACCTGAGCTGAAATCAAGAGTCAGACGCTCAGCTGACTGAGCAACCCAGGCGCCCCTAGAACTATTTTCTTAATTTCCTTTTCAGATTGTTCATTGATGGTATTTTAAACCACAACTAATTTTGTGTGTTGACGATGTAAGTTTACTGAATTTATTAGCTGTAGTATTTTTGTGTGTGTGAATTAAAAAAAATGTTTCTAAGTTATTTATTTAGTTTTGAGAGAGAGAGAGAGAGAGAGAGAGAGAGAGGGAGCACACAAGCCAGGGAGGGGCAGAGAGAGAGATAGAGAGAGGGAGACAAGAATCTGAAGCAGGCTCCAGGCTCTGAGCTGTCAGCACAGAGCTGGATGCGGGGCTCAAACCCACAAACTGTGAGATCATGACCCGAGCCAAAGTCACAACTGACTGAGCCACCCAGGTGCCCCTGTGTGTGGATTTTTAAAGATTTTCTATGTATTGAATCAAGTCATAATTAAATAATTTTACTCCTTTTCTAATTTTTAAATTTTACCTTTTTCATTGTGGTAAGTGTACTCTTTAATCACCATCACCTATTTCCCCCATCCCTCTAACTCACCTCCCCTTGGTAACCATCAACTTGTTCTCTATAATTAAGAATCTATTTCTTAGTTTATTTCTTTTTCTTTTTTCTTTGCTCACTTGTTTCATAACTTAAGTTCCACATGTGAGTGAGATCCTATATTTGTCTTAATCTGACTTATTTTGCTTAGCATTGTGCTCTCTAGCTCTGTCTATGCTGTTGCAAATGGCAAGATTTCATTCTTTTTAATGGCTGAATAATATTGCATTGTGTGTATATATATCACATGTTCTTTATCCGTCCATCTATTGATGGACACTGGGTTGCCTCCATATCTTCGCTGTTACAAATAATGCTGCAATAAACATAGGGGTGCATATATCTTTTTAAATTAGTGTTTTCGTTTTCTTTGGGTAAATACCCGGAAGTGAGATTGTTGGATCATAGGATAATTCTGTGTTTACTTTTTGGAGGAACCTTCGTACTGTTTCCCTGAGTGGCTGCACAGATTTGCATTCCCACCAGCAGTGCATGACGTTCCCTTTTCTCTACAGGCTCACCAACACTTTATTTCTTGCCTTTTTTTTTTTTTTTTTTTTTTTTTTTTTTACTGTTTTTTTCTAGCCGTTTTGACTGGTGATGTCTCATGGTTTTGGTTTGCATATTCCTGGTGATTAGTGACCTTTTCATGTGTCTGTTGGCCATCTGTATGCCTTCTTTGGAAAAATGTCTACTCAGGTTCTCTGATCATTTTTTAACCAGATTTTTTTTTTCCTGGTGTTGAGTTACAGAAGGTCTTTATATTTTTTTGGTATTACCCCCTTACCAGATACATCATTTGCAAATATTTTTTCCCGTTTGGTAGATTGCCTTTGTGGTTTTTGATGGGCTCTTTTGCTGTGCTAATAAAGCTTTTTCTTTTGGTCGAGTCCCAATGGTTTTTGCTTTTGTTTTCCTTGCCTGAGGAGAGATATCCATAAATATGTCTAAGAGATTATTGCTTATGTTTTCTATAGGGAGATTTATGGTTTGGGTCTCACATTTAGGCCTTTAAGCCATTTTAAGTTTATTTTTGTGAACGGTATAAGAAAGTGGTCTAGTTTCATTCATTTTCATGTAGCTGTCTAGTTTTCCCAACACCATTTATTAAAAATGTGTTTTCTGTTTAAGATTTTATTTTTAAGTAATGTCTACACCAAATGTGGGGCTCAAACTCATAGCCCTGACATAAAGAGTTGCATGCTCTACTGACTAAGCCAGCCAGGTGCTCCCCAAAAAAGACTTTTCTTTTCCCTGTTGTATATTCTTGCCTGCCTTTCTAATTTTAATGGATTTTATTTCCTTTTTCCTGCCTTATTATTGTGGCAAGAACTTATACAATTTTAACATTTTTCTATATTCTTCTACAGTACTTTTATTTTCAAGTTTAAAAACTGGAAAAAACTGAAATTCATATGGTGTGAGACCATATTCATAAAGAGCTTTTATGCTAACCTTTTGTATATATAATGTCACTTAAGTTTAGATGATGGACCACATAAGATAGTTCCCACAAGTTCCATTCTAAACATGAAGGAGCTAAAACTTGAAGAGTTTAAGTAATTTGTCCCACAGATAGTAAGTGATGAGAAAGGATTTGAACCCAGATAATTTGCCTCCTTGGTGGTGCATGTTGTCTCTCTCTCTTTTAGCAAATTATTATTATTATTATTATTTTTTTTGGCAATTATATCCTTTATCAAGATTCTAAATGTATAGGATTGTACAAAATAATCTATCATGTGCTTTGGGGTAAGTTGTTATACGTGTTTTCTACATATATATTCACATCTGTATCTTCTGTAGCTTTCAGTAACAGTGAATTTTATTTTTGAATGTGTATTTTTTTAAGAGTGAACGAGCGAGCATGAGCAGGGAGGGGCAGAGAGGGAGGGAGAGAGAATCCCAATCAGATCGAGAATCGGACGCTTACGCGACTGAGCCACCAGGCCTGAATTTTATTTTCCTTAAGAAAAAAAATAGTCTAATTAGAGGATTGACTGAATGCTTTAGTACGTATTCAGATAGCTCCTTTTTTTCTGTAGTCAACCAGTACATTTTTACTATGTAAAAATTTTGAGTCTGCTCTTTATTCTCTGCGAAATTTTCATCTTCTAGCTATCATAAGAGCCTCCCTGTGTCCACACAGACAGGTGCTTAGTTTATCTTACTTGTTGGAAATGTTACTTGGTGGCTTAATGAGGAACTGTCTTCAATGTCATCTGTGTTTTTAATGACAGGTACAGGCTGGGGGCCTGTGGGGCATTTGATTAACGTTAGTTAGGCTGGGCTTCATTCTCTATTTGGGACACACGACTGCCAAATATTTATTACTCTCTCCTAGTGCTACCAAGCACTGTCCTAATCATCAGAGAAAATACTGTTCAACCAAATCGCAAGAGCCGCTGCCCTTAATAAGCTGCTGGGGCTTTACGATTCAGCTTTACTTAAAAAAACAAAACACACAAAAGCGCTCTTATTAGACTCTAAGCTCCTTTAGAGTAAGCAACATGTCAGATTTCCCTCATTTTTTTTGTCCACTAATATGCTTTTTATAATTGTACGTAGTGGGTTGTCAGGTTTGTTAAATAACTTTTAAAGATTTTGTTTATTTATTTTAGAGTGCACAAGGGGGAGGTGTAGAGGGAAAAGGAGAGAGAGAGGAGAAAGAGAGAGAGAAGAGAGAATCCCTGGCAGGCTCCACACTCAGCACAGAGCCCAACGTGGGGCTCAGTCTCACAACCATGAGATCATGACCTGAGCTGAAGTCAAGTCAGATGCCTAACTGACTGAGCCACCCAGTGTCCCCAAGATACTTTTAAATTATTAAAATTATACTTTAACGGCATGGAAATTTTGGGAAAATACATTAAGTGTAAACAATTAAATTACCTTTTATTACACTGCCTTGATATAATGGCAGAGGCGTTCAGTGTATTTTATTTCAGTATTTTAAAATTGTTTTTTATTCCGGTATTTTTTCTATTTTTCACAAATGCAGGGTTGTACTGAATGTGTAATTTTCCCCTATTCTGTGTTAAACACGTGGTTTTTAGGACCTCTAATATTTCCTTGCATCATTTCCTTAATGCTCCCGATAGTGGACACTTAAACTGCTTCTCTGTATAAATAAGATTGTGATGAGCATCGTAGGCGTATGAGTTACTGACGTTTCTGAATCTTTCCTTAAGGACGGGTTCCTAGGAATGTAATCACTTGATCAAAGTGTGTAAACTGCCCGTCCACCTAATTCTCAACTGAAGGGAAGTTTTAATCAGCATGAGTCTACAGAGGACCAGCCTCACTGTGCTTTTCCCTAGTGTGGGGCCCCAGACACGGAATGAATGAATTAGTATTCCAGCTCCCAGTTTATACCATGTTCCAACTCCTCCCTCCGCAGCTTGCTTCATAGTGAAATTATTGATACGAAATACCTACTTTGGTACACAATGCTATTTAAGTGGCTTAAATAGTTTCTTCTCATAAATAGTTGGCATTATCATTTTTTTTCATGGATCCCTTTATATTCTCAATAAGCTTTTCCACACAGCAGTTGGAGAGATCTTTTTCGAAATGGGCTTCTGCAAGCTGCCTGGGGGGCTCAGTCAGTAAAGCGTCCAACTCTGGATATCAGCTCCATGGTGATCTCACCGTCGTGGGATTGAGCCCCGCATCTGGCTTTGTGCTGAGCAGGGAGCCTATGTGGGGTTCTCTGTCTCCCTCCCTCTCCCTCTCTCCCCCTCCCCCACTGGTTCTCTCTCTCTTTAAATAAATAAACGTTAAAAACCAGAAAAACCCAAAGTGGGCTTCTGAAAACCTCAGGTCTCACATCCACAGATGCACACACCAGTCTTAAGCCCTTCAGTGGTTCCCATTAGAGTTGGAATCAAACCCCGATCTTTCCGGGCCCAGACGCCCATCATCATGTCCTGCTTCCCTTCCCTTCTCCCCTCCACTCCCTCGCTCCCCTGCTCCTTCCCAACTGGCCTTCCTGCTCCTGGGACTTGCGGGCCCGGTTTCCCCTGGGCCAGGCCTGCTCTTCCCTCCGCCTGCAGGGCCTGTCCTGTCACTGTCACAGCGGGCTCCTCGCCCTCGCGGCCACCTGCCCGTCTCCCTGCCTCTGGGCCGCAGGCCACCCCTCCAGCGCTCTGCCCAGCGTCTCCCACGGCCCTCACCGCCCTGCCAGCCGTCACGTTTGCTCCCTTGTTTGCCCTGTGTCTCCCCCAGCGGCACAGAAGCTCCACGAGGGCACTGATCCCGTCAGCCTGTTCGGTTCTGTGTTAGACACAGCACTTCAGGCAGCGCCCGGCACAAACAAAGCCAGTAAATGCTTGTTAAACAGTCAACGTATGAAGCGGCGAACAGGCTCGTGCCGTTTTCACTCTTCGTGGGTCCGTTGCTTGCCACCGATCCACCCGCGGTGAGCTTGAGTCTAATCCTGGCCCGTAATTATCTCCGTTTCGGGGGAGTTATTTTCACCGCAGCTTATCGTGCAGACCCAGAAGTTTGGGAAGCACGTTAATGACGACGGGAGCGGAACTGGAGGACCTCTGGGCCGTGACTCTCACCCTCCATCCCTAGGTCTCTGGTCTGGATTGATAGTCTGTGTCTTCTTTCAAGCCCTGTTCTACCTGGTGCTCGTCTGGAGGACAGACTGGGAGAGAGTTGCGGAGCAGGTAAGAGCGTGTCCTTGGAGAAGCGTGGCTCTTGCCCGGTCGCAATGGCACCGGAAGGACTCTTCGCGGGTCAGAATGCCGAGAATGCCACGGGCGGCGTGACTCCCTTTGACCCGTGAAGAGGGTCTAAGGTGACAGTTAGGGGCCACGAACATCACATCTCCACGCATTTTCCCCTGAGTGTAGGGCCGGTGCAGGATCCGCTGACGAGGGCTCAACAACAACAGCAAGGAATTAGCTTAGGAAATATTTTGCTGTTTTCGTATCACAGTCCTTAGAAGAGTAGTCGTCTTTTCCCCCTACTTACACTGAGTTGTTGCGCGTTTTTAGGCCTCTTTCTACCGACATTTTTGGTCCGTGTTGTCCATATGCTGAGCGTCTGTGATCGGTGGGAAGTAGGTGGGGCAGAGCCATACCCTGCACGGAGAGGACAGGCTCTTGACCCAGTGGGCATCGCCGTGTCGAACTGTGAGCCCCGTTTATTCTGTCGAGGCCTGAGATGGGATGGACGGGGGGCCGGCTTAGGGGCGGTGTCACCGATGAGGAGACGGGAGGATGAGCTCGGGTGCGCCAAGCGTCCCTGCTTACCTCTTGTCCCCCCTCCAGGTTTCTCCCGGCTTTGGCTTTCCTCATCGTGATGTGTGATGTCTTCCGTAGCGTAGTGTGATTCGTGGAGGAAGTAAAGTGTACAGGGTATTAAGTTGGGCCCTAAACTACCCTCTATGTGATAGCACCGTTTGCCTTTAGACTTTCTTCCTCACATCAGTGCTTAGGAACACTGACGTGCACGGTGCAAAAAATGTTACATTTGCAACTAGAGCAGCGGGTAGCTTTTCACATTCTTGTGAGCAGAGCACTGGGGAGAAGAGTGGTTGTTGAGTGTTACATCGTATCGTCACCGGCATTTCAGGCCCAAAAAGGACCGTGCTGGATGGTGGAAACCTTTAGCAATAGCTTGCATGAAGTTTTAACACGAGTACTACCCTAACCTGACTTACGCTTTGTCCACTTACGTGCCACTTGTTCTCAGGCACAGGTTCGAGCTGGCGTGAAAGGGATCAAAGAGGCCACGCCTGCACCAACAGGTAACAGAGGACATGGTCTAGTGCACTCGCTCTGCCTCGAGAGCCTGAAACGGGTTAGCGTGGCCAGAGTTGTTTAGTTTATGAGAGCCTGCTCTCTTACATAATAAACCTTGTCTCTGCCATTATTAGAATGGGGAGATCCACTCTGGGTTCTCCTGTGAAACGTTCTTCATGTAACTTCACACATACCAGCTGGTAACTGACGGCATCGTTTACGATGCATTCTTGTGCAGCTTCCCATAATATCCCTTTATTTCTGAACCCCCTACGTAAGTGTATACTCCACTGTTCTCTGCAATCAGATCTGCCTGTGTTGGAAAAAGAAGTCACCGATGAAGTGATTTTACCTGCTATCGTCAGATCCGAGAGCCAGACCCTCCAGCTAATGGTGATAGAAGAAAACAATCAGTATGCGGTGGCCACCGTTGGGGATGTTTTGACAGTGAAGCAGCTGATTTTCTATCGTGGACTGGCTCTAGCTGTTGCTGTTGCTGCCCTGTTAGCAGGAATTTTAATAAGAGTTTTTCAGTGAGCCTGGCTAAAATAGAAGAATTAGCAGCAGCCCACACACTAGACATGGTAATTATTGTGATATCTGAAGCCCGGGAGGTGACCTCCCAGTTGTGGATGGAAAGGATATCAGTGATGTTTTCTGAGTTATCCCGAGAATCTGCACTATCCTGTTGAAGATCACGAAAGGAGTTCTAAGTTTCTCCTGAACATTAACTCTATCATGGGTGATGAGTCTGTGGATTTGATATTCCCTGCCCTAAGTGTTCTGTACTCTTACATTGAATATCTTCTTTCTTTTGGGAAATTCGTTGCCCTCTAAACTTGATTGCTGATCCAGTTTTGTTTGTATTTCTAGGTTATCGTATTTAATCTTGTTAGTGAGTGTTAAGTGCCTGTTCAAGTGCTGTCTCAGGTATTGCCGTATAACCTTTATAAAATAAACACCTTAAAATTGAAAATGTGTGCTGATGTGGGGGTGCCTGGGTGGCTCAGTCGGTTAAGCGTCCAACTTTGGCCCAGGTGGTGATCTCGCGGTTCGTGAGTTCGAGCCCCGCATCGGGCTCTGTGCTGACAGCTTGGAGCCTGGAGCCTGCTTCAGATTCTGTGTTTCATCCTCTCTCTGTCCCTCCCCAACTTATGATCTGTCTCTCTCTCTCTCTCTCAAGATAAATAAAAAAAATTTTTTTTCAGTGTGTGCTAATGATATTATAAAATCTATCTAAATGATAACTTTTAGTTTTCGGCTTTTGAACACATTTTTTGTGGCAACTTTCCTATTAAAGAATCAACATCTGTTCTCTTCTGCTGCTCAGCTCCCCAAATGCTGGCAGTTACAGCTGCTCCCGTCCAAGCAGATTTTTAGGGTCTCTATGGGGAGTTTGAGCAGCCCAAATAGGAAATCCTAAAAAACATTACTAATATTGGGGATTCCCTCCACGAAACCCACCAGATGAGCCAGAGTGCAAGACTTTTATAGGGAAAGAAAACTTACATCCTCAAAGGGCCAATACCAAATATTGCAACCGTGATCTAGGACAGGATGCTATAGAATAAGACAGGAAAACTTTTGAGCTGAAATTCACATCACATGAAACGAACCAGTTGAGGTGTATAATTCAGTGGCATTTTGTACATTTCATACTCTTGTGATTTTGTGTTGTTTTTTTTTTTTAACTATGATACCATCTGAGTGGCTGTGAAGTGTCTCATTGTGGTTTTAGTTTCCATTTCAAATGCAGATGACAAATGGTGTTGAGTATCTTTTCATTGGGTTGTCTAGCTGTCTGTCTTCTTTGGAGAAATGTTTGTTCAAGTCCTTTGCCCATTATTTTTTTAAGTTTGTTTATTCTGAGCGAGTGTGTGTGCGTGCGCAAGCAGGGGAGGGGCAGAAAGAGAGGGAGAGAGAGAGGATCCCGAGCAGGCCTGGTGCTGTTGGCGAGGAGCCCAATGCAGGGCTCGATCCCACCAACTGTGAGATCATGACGTGAGCTGGAAATCAAAAGTCAGATGCTTAACCAACTGAGCCACCCAGGCAATGCCCCCGCCCCCACCTCCACGGACTTTGCCCATTTTTGAATTGAGTTGTCTTTCTATTGTTGAGTTGTTAAGAGTTTCACATATGTGCATTCTGGATACTAGACGCTTGTCAGATGTAAGATCCGTGAGTCTTTTCTCCCATTCAGTAGGTTGTATTTTCACTTCCTTGACGGTGTCCTCTGTTTCACAGAAAAGTCTTCATTTTGATGAAGCCCAGTGTGTCCATTTTTTTTTTTTTTGGTTGCTTTTGTCATATCTAAGAGTCCATCGCCACATGATAGGAAAAAAATTTAAGTGTTCTTGGAATCTAAAAATATTCTAGCAGAAATCAAAACCTAAATAGAAGACTGTTTCCAGTGTGACAGGTAAGGAGTTTGGAGGTCATCACCCCTGTCCTCAACGAAGAACACTAGAATTTATTTCTGCTTTGTCACCTCTGACACCAAATGTGTGGGTTTTTCTGTACCAACAACCCATTCTCCAAACCACCCAGCACCAACTGAGATGTCCGGTGATTCCATTTAATTCTGACACGAAGTACCCAGAGTCAGTGTCAGACCCCCTGGTTAAGGGCTCAGACCCACAAGACTGACCCAGACTTCAGAAGCCAACTGCAAGGCCAGGCCGACCAGACTCCTCCCGACCGACCAACCGTCAGTTGGAGGTTTTTATGACCCACTTCTTGGATTTGGTAATTTGCTAGAACAGCTCACAGGACTCAGGAGAATGCTTTACGTAGGACTCCTGGTTTGTTACAAAGGATACAACTCAGGAACAGATAAATGGCAAAGATGCATAGGGGAAGGTGCAGGGGTCATCGATGGTGCTCAGAGGTTTCATGCCCTCTTGGCATGTCCCCTTCTCGGCACCTCGATGTGTTCAGCAGTCCCGAAGTTCTACAAACCCTGTTCAGCGGTTCTTACGAAGGTTCCGTTACACAGGTGTGATGGATTAAATCACTGGCCATTGGTGATTGGACTCCTCTCCAGCCCCGCTCCCCTTTCTGTCATATTGTAGATCTTTCTATTGTCCATTGCTCTGAAGCGATCAAGCCCCCCCACCCCCAGCAGTAACTTTATTAGCATAAGCTCAGGTGGGGTTGAAAGAGGCTTATCATGAATAACAAAAGATGCTCCTCTCACCCCCGCCCCCATCACTTAGCAAATTCCAAGGAATTTAGAAGCTATTGTATCAGAAACTGCGGACGGACGTGGCTATCCCAATATCAGAGAGAATGTCCACCATTTTTGTCAGATCCGTCAAAGGACTGAGGTCACAAGGATAACTGCTGCCCCCCAAATTGAAAAGACAGGAAGATACAGCTTCCCACAGCAGAGGCAGCTGGAGCCAGGAATGGGAAAACTTCAGCTATAATTGACAAATTGCTGGAGACTTAGTGTGGACAAGCTGAAGAGTTAAAAATCTCCGGGGGATTTTGTCATCGGTGGGTCCCGCACTTCTGTGAATTTTATCTTCGGGGCCCCATTCAGTTCTCAGGGTGTAGATCAGAGAAGAATTCTTTATTAATGTTTCTACAGGAGGTAAGGGAAATGGAACCATTGAAAAATATGCCCAGAGCATTCTGTGCTGTTTAACCAAAGCGCACCCTCAAGGGAAACTTTTACCAGAGGCCAGCTACCTAAGGGTTTTATCAGAACCTAACGTGTGGTCGAAGGAAATCCCAGACTCCAGTTCCACCAGCCTTCCACAAGGAGGCAGTGAAATACCCAACTCCACTCCGTCTACCATCCCAGGGGAAGGGGTGACACTGAGAAGCATTCAGTAAAGGTATGAAGGGAATAGTCCAGAGACAGGCTCTTTAAAAGACTGAGACCATGGGGCTCCTGGGTGGCTCCGTTGGTTAAGCGTCCGACTTCGGCTCAGGTCATGATCTCATGGTTCATGGGTTCAAGTCTTGC
Organism: Panthera tigris; assembly: GCF_018350195.1. NCBI lineage: Eukaryota > Metazoa > Chordata > Mammalia > Carnivora > Felidae > Panthera > Panthera tigris. Next base: position 10,411,232 of record NC_056673.1, on the reverse strand, counting down.
ATTGGGCTCTGTGCTGACAGCTCAGAGCCTGGAAACTACTCCGATTCTGTGTCTCCCATCTCTCTGCCCTTCCCCCACTCGTGCTCGCGCACGCGCACGCTCTCTCTCTCTCTCTCAAAGATAAACATTAAAAAAATTTTTTTAAAGAGGAATTAGATTAGTTGTAAATATATATTGCAAACTCCAGGGTAACCACTAAAAACGTTTAAAGAAAGAATATAATTGATATGCTGGGAGAGGAGAGAAAATAGAATCATCTAAAATGATCAATTAAAGGGGCGCCTGGGTGGCGCAGTCGGTTAAGCGTCCGACTTCAGCTCAGGTCACGATCTTGCGGTCCGTGAGTTCGAGCCCCGCGTCGGGCTCTGTGCCGACAGCTCAGAGCCTGGAGCCTGTTTCAGATTCTCTGTCTCCCTCTCTCTGTGACCCTCCCCCGTTCATGCTCTGTCTCTCTCTGTCTCAAAAATAAATAAATGTTAAAAAAAAAAAATTTAAAATGATCAATTAAAACTGTGGAAGGCAGAAAGAAAGTGAAAGAGAAAAAGAACAAAAACAGCAAGTAGAGAAAGTAACACAATAAATAATCCCACTATATCAGTATTTCCACCCTCCTTTAAAAAAAAACAAAAACTGGGTGCCTGGGTGGCTCAGTCTGTTAAACATCCAACTCCTTTGATTTCAGCTCAGGTCATGATCTCATGGTTTGTAAGACTGAGCCTCTCGTGGGGCTCTGCGCTCACAGTGCAGAGCCTGTTTGGGATTCTCTGTCTCCCTCTCTCTGCCCCTCCCTGGCCTTGCATGTGTGCTCTCTCTCTCTCTCAAAAACAAAACAAAACTAGGAGTAGAAAGGAACGCCCTCAATGTGATAAAAGCCATATATGAAAAATATGCAACCAAACTCAAGAGTGAAAGAGAAAGCTTTTCCCTTAAAATCAAGGATAGGACAAGGAATTGCACTAATTCTACTCAGCATAGTACTGCAACTACCCAGAGTGTTAGGCAAAGGAAAGAGAGAGAGGAAAGGGAAGGAAGGAAGGAAGGAAGGAAGGAAGGAAGGAAGGGAGGGAGGAAGGAAGGAAGGAAGGAAGGAAGGAAAAAAAAAGAGAGGGAAGGAAGGAAGGAAGGAATTAAAAGGCACCCGAACTGCAAAAGAAGTAAAATTACCTATATTCATAAATGACATGATATTATATGTAGTAAACCTTAGAGATTCCGTGAAACCGTTAGGCCTGATAAACACGTTCAGCAAAGTTGCAGGATATAAATAAACGCACAAAATCAGTTGTATCTCTGTCTAGACACTACTGAGGAGCAATCCAAAAAGGAAAGTTGGAAAACAATCCCATTTTATGGTCGCATGAAAAGAATAAAATATTTAGGAGTGAATTGACCAAGGAGACAAAAAAACAAATAAAAATTCTATGCTGAAAACTATAAAACATGGCTGAAAGATTATTAAAGACAAATAGAAGAAACATCCTGTGTTCACGGGTTAGAAAACCTAATATTAAGATAATAATATCGCCCAAAGTGATCTACAGATACAAGGTAGTCCCTATCAAAAATCCCAAAGACATGTTGCAGAAATAGAAAAACCCATCCTGAAATTCACATGGAATCTCGGGGGACCCAAACAGCCAAAGCTTCTGGAAAAGGAACAGAGTTGGAGGTCTCACACTTCTGATTTCAAAACGTATTACACAGCTACAGTAACCAAACTGGACAGATAGACCAATGGACAGAATTGAGACCCCAAATAAACCTTTGCATATAGGGTCAAATGATTTTCAGCAAGACTGCCAAGACCAGTCAATGGGGAAAGGACAGTCTTTTCACTAAATGGTGCTGGAAAAATCGGTAATCTGCATGAAAAAGAATGAAGTTGGACTTTTACCTAACACCATACAGAAAATTAATTCAAAACGTGTAAAAGTAAAATCCTAATTACAAGAGCTAAAACTGTAAAACACACACACACACACACACACACACACACACACACGGGGAAATCTTTAAGACACTGGATTTGGCAGTGATTTCTTGGATATGAGACCAAATGAATAAGCAACAAAAGAAAAGATAGATGGTTTGGGTTTCATCAAAATTAAAAACTGTGCATCAGAAGATACTTTTCAAGAGTGTGAAAAGGCAACACAATGAATGGATGGAAATATTTGCAAATCCTTTATATGAAGGGGATTAATGTCTAGTGTCTAGAATATATAAAGAACTTCTACAGATCAGTAAGAAAAAAACAATTCAAAAATGGTCAAAGGACTTGAATAGACATTTCTCCATGAAAAGTGAACAAATGGCCAGTCAACACAAGAAAACATTCTTTACGTACATCACTCACTAGTCATTAGGAAGAGGCCAATTCATAACACCATGAGACTTCCCTTCACGCCAATTACAATGGCCATTATAACAAGATAATGGAAAACGACAGGTGTTGGCAAGGATGTAGACTGAATGGAAATTGTGCGTTGCTGATAGGAAAGTAAAATGGTGTAGCCGCTGTGACAGTATGTATGATGTTTATCAATTAAATGTAAATTACCATATGATGCAACATTTCCACTTCTAGTTATATGCCCAAAGGAATTGAAAGCCGGGGAGTCAAATACTTGTGCAGCACTGTTCACAGCAGCATTTTTCACAATAGCCAAGGTGGAAGCAACCCAAAGGTCGAGCAACAACCCAAGGGTCGAGCAACAGGTAAATGGATAAACAAAATATTGTATATACATACAGTGGAATATTATTCAGCCAATAAGGAATGAAATTTGGATACATGCTATAACTTGGGTGAATCTGGATAACACGATTCTAAGGGAAATAAGTCATATGTGAAAAGGACCATTTTCTTATACCATAGACAAAAATAAAGCCAAAATGGATTAAAGACCAAATGTGAGACCTGAAACCATAAAAAGCCTAGAAGAAAACATAGGCAGTAATCTCCTTGACACTTAGCAGTGTATTTATGGATGTGTCTCTTTGCGCAATGGAAACAAAAGCGAAAATAAACTGTTGGGACTGCACCTAAATAAAAAGCTTTTGCACAGCAAAGGAAATGATCAACAACAGAAAAAGAGCCTACTGAATGGGAGAAGATATTTGCAAATGACATATCCAATAAGGGGTTAAAATATATGAAGAACTTAATATAACACCACCAAAGCACCAAAAATGGGCAGAGGACCTGAGTAGACATTTTTCCAAAGAAGACCTACAGATGGCCGACAGACACATGAAAAGATGCTCAACATCACTCATCATCAAGGAAATGCAAATCAAAACCACAGTGAGGGGCGCCTGGGTAGCTCATTTGGTTAAGCGTCTGACTTCAGCTCAGGTCATGATCTCGCAGTTCAGAGTTCGAGCCCTGACTCAGGCTCTGTGCTGACAGCTCAGATCCTGGAGCCTGCTTCAGATTCTGGCTCCCTGTCTCTCTGCCCCTCCCCTGCCTTCTCTCTCTCTCTCTCTTAAAAATAAATAAACATTAAAAAAAATTTTTTTTTTTTAATTTGACCCCTTCTTTGCACTAAGAGAACATAGTAGAAGGCCATGAAATACTGAAGAACTTTTCAAGGCAGGAATTGTAATAGACAAAAAAAGAAAAGAAATTGTAACAGAAACACAAATTTAGGCAAACACAAAGATGATACCAAGGACCTCTATCTTCTGTTGATGCCCCAACAAAGGTTTCATTCACAGCTTGATGAAGATTCCCTGACCCTTTGAAAGCTAGTGTGTCACAGTGTGGTCCTAGGTCTTACTCTTTAAGCGTATGCGACCGGGGTTCCCAAGCTTTTTTTGGCTCATGGTACCCTTAGTATTTCGATCCTTTTTTTCATGGCACCGCTGGTCCAAAAAAAATACCTAGTAGTTCTTACCAATTAGGTCTAAGCAGCTTCATAATCACTTACCTCCTAACAAGTTCATAGCTATTTAAAGAAAATAATACAAATTGAAAAAAATTAGGATTTTTTTGTTTCATTATTTAAAAAGGCACTGTTCCTTACTAATGGGATATTTGTACCTGCTGGGCACTGCACAACTTCCCAAACATTGAAGTCAGGCTAGATACTGTCACCCTCGTTATCTGTTTCACACTGATTTTCAGCCAGGAACATTGCAACTGCTGAAAACCCAGTTTTGCAAGAATGTGACATTGTTGAGAAAGTATACCATGCAATCTAATGCTGGAATTGTGAAGCGCCTTCAGCTAATCGCTTGCTTGGAGTCTGACAGATGTCAAATATCATTGTTTCCCTTGAAAATTGAAAGTCTCTTACCACACCTATGAATTCACTGCCACTTCCCTAGGCACTTGGGGAATTTAAGAACCACGAGTACATACGGAGAAAAAAGTCTGGAAGAAGATACCACGTTAACAGTGGATGCTTCTAAGTGCTGGTATTACAGATAGTTTTTACTTCTCTATACTTTTCTGTATTTGCTGAAAAAAAATTACAGTGAATTTGCATTACTTTTATAGTCAGGAGAAGCGAACAATGAGGCAGATTCCCAAAAATTAAGAATTAAAGGAAAAGCAAGTGTTGTCAAGGATTTGAAATAACAGGAACTCATACACTACTGGTGAGAACGTTAACTTGTACAACCATTTTGGAAAACAGTTTGTGTTATCTAGTAAAATTGAAAGTAAAGAAATAAAAGTCCAGGGTGCCTGGGTGGCTCAGTCGGTTGAGCATCCAACTCCCGATCTCCGCTCACGTTTTGATCTCAGCGTCATGTATTCAAGGCCTGCGTTGGGCTCCATGCTGAGCATGAAGCCTACTTAAAAATTTTAATAATTATAAATAAAACCTATGATTCACTATTTCCATTATTAGTTACAAACTCTAAGTAGTCCCCATATGTGCCGTGGTACCTGCACAAGAGTATTCTTGCAGCATTGCAAGAATTCATTGCAGCATTGTTTGTAATAGCCCCAAATAGAAATAACCCAAATGCTTGCCTATGGAATAGATAATTGTGCATATTATGCATTCAATGAGCTACTCCGCGGATGAGAAAATAATTGGAATACACATTCATTACTAATGTAAAGCTAAGCTAAAGAAAGGAACAAAAGAACGTGTAAGAATGCCTTCATTTAGAAGAGACTAGAGAACATGAGAAACCAAAATACAGAATAGTTCATGGGAACTAAATAAAACAAAGCATGAGGTGGGTTGATTCAGGGAAGGAGAGGAAGTAAAGGAACGTGGGATCCATTCATCTTCAACTTTGCAAGGGAATGTGGTTGTGGGAATCTGGAAACTGCCAGCTCTCACAGGGAAGTAGGAAGTGAGGTCCTAACTGAGGGTAAGATGATGAAGGGGGGTTGAAGTTTGAGGTCAGAGGAGAAGGCGTGAAACTGTGGAGAAGAGGAGTAGGGGTGTTAATGGATTGGAAAATATAGTGTGATTACCAGGTGGCATTAAGGGCCATCTGAGGTTCGAAGTCATGAATTTTAAATGAATTCGTCATTTTAATTTTAAATGAATTCAGAGTTTTTCTCCTGGATGCAGACTGACTCATATAAATAGTCGCCACAAAAAAAATAAGGTTTTAGGGCAATTCCAGTACTAAGTGTTTACCCAAAGAATACATAAATCCTAATTTGAAGGGATACACGCACCTTGATGTTTATAGCAGCATTATCAACACTAGCCAAATTATGGAAACATCCCAAGTGTCCATTGACTGATGAATGGATAAAGAAGATGTGGTATATACGTACCATGGAATATCATTGAGCCGTCAAAAAGAATGAAATCGTGCCATTGGCAGCGACGTGGAGGGAGCTAGTGTGTATTATGCCAACCAGAAGAGAAAAACACCATATGATTTCACTCGAGTGGAATTTCAGAAACAAAACAAACGGTCACATGGGTAAAAAAAGAGAGGAAAACCAAGAAACAGACTCTTAACTCTAGAGAACAGACTGATGGTTACCAGAGGGGGGGTGGGCGAGAGGACGGGTGAAAGAGGTGATGGGGATTAAGGAGGGCCCTTGGGGTGATGAGCACTGGGTGATGTGCCGAAGTGTTGAGTCACTATATTGTACACCTGCAACCTGTATTACACTCTATGTCAACTAACTGCAATTTAAATAAAAACTTTTTTAAAAAAATAAGGTTTTATATTTTGTTTTGAGAAAAGCAAGCCTCTATGAATAGCTGAACATCGCTAAATCAGGCTTCCGCTCAAGTCACCACACGGCATCCTTACCCCCGACCACACTTGCCCATAGGAAACTTTCACTAGTTTTCTCTGCGGCCTTCCAGTTTTTTCTTCATGCAACAATAAGGAAATACGAATATATTTTTATCCCCACCATTTCTTACACAAATGGTAGCATACACCGTGTATCATCTTGCTTTTTTTTTTTTCGCTTAATGATATATTCTAGAGGTATTTCCATTTCTACTCTGAAAGCTTTCTTCTTTTCTTCTTTCCTTTTTTTTTAAATTTTAGAGTCACATGATATCCCACTGTGTGACTGTTCTGTAGGGTTTATTTAACCAGCACCCTAGAGGTAAACCCTTAGATTATTTCTAGTCTTTTGCTGTTATAGACAGTGCTGACATTATATATGTGCTTATGTGTTTATCGTTTGTCTCATTAAAATTACCCTTCAGGGTGAGATACTGGTCTTAGTCACTGTTAACAACTCTAAAGCCTAGAACAGCCTGACATACAGTAAGTGCATAATAACTGTTTGCTGTGTGCACGCATAAGGGAATGAGTGGCACCCTCCTGTAGTCCACAGCCAGTATCCCTGTGTTACCTACTTTTCTGGTTTTCTCCACTGCTTGTGATTCGAGTCACGTTGGAAGTATTTATGGCACCACCCTCGATGAAGCAAAGAATAGGCAAGTCTAACAAATGTCTCTGTTTCTTATGTATAAACAGTGTCACATTTCATTTCCTGTGTGGTATTTCTCATGTGGGCACCCATACATTCAGGGATATAATTCTCATAACAAGATTTGCTGGGTCAAATTGAATTGGTAATTTTCATAAGATAACCAAAATGCCCTTTTACACTCCATGAGCAGCATACAAGAATCACTATCTTCCCATAGCCTTGCCAACAGAGTATGTTGAGAAACTTCTGGATTTTAGCTGACTTTGGTAGGAAGAGGCCACATCTCGGGGTGCTTTTAAGTTGCATGTGTCTTACTAGGAGTGACATTGAGCCTCATTTTATACATTCAAGGGCCATTTGAATTTTTTTTCTAGAAACTGTTCATGTCCTTCGCCCATTTTTTTTCTATTAGGGTGCAGTCTTTTTTTCCCCCCCTTAATTTTCAGAAGCTCTTAATCCGCTAATAAATATGGCTTCATCAGGGCCCTGGAATCCAGCCCACTTCAGATGAACAATGATTCCTGTTGGTGAGGAGCTACATGAAAACGTGGAAGAAGAGCGGGAGCTTTTGCTTCATCTCATGTCTCAGATACGGTTCCAATAACATGTGCTGTGTTCAAGAAACAATCGAAGAAGAAAGGTTAAAACATCAGTGGCAGAGTAGGTTAAAGTGTAGACTAGGGGCACCTAGGTGGCTCAGTCGGTTAAGCATCCAACTTCGGCTCAGGTCATGATCTCACGGTTCGTGGGTTCGAGCCCCACATCGGGCTCTCTGCTTTCAGCACAGAGCCCGCTTCAGATCCGCTGCCCGCCTCTGTCTCTGCCCCTCCCCTGCTTGTGCTCTCCTTATCCTTCTCAAGAATAAATAAACTTAAAAAAAATGAATGAATAAAAATGGAGACTAGAAACGTATATCACTCTTCTTCCTGCTCCAAATCCCATTGAAGTGGTAGGTGTTTTAAGTAGCCTTCATGCCCAGCAGGGAGCCCAATGCAGGGTTTGAACTCGGGACCCTGAGATAAGACCTGAGCTGAGATCAAGAGACGCTTAACCAACGGAGCGACCCAGGCGCCCCCTGAAATGGTAAAAATACCATTTCTAAACTAGACATCTGGGGGAACTCCTAGGTGATAAAAAACTGATGAGATCAGATTGACAGAGAATTAGAGTAAGAGAAAATGTGGTCCAAATCATAAGTAGGAGAGTACTAGAATAGCAGTTTACAACAAAATGTCAGAGAATCAACAAGCTTCGAGTTAAATGCAGAGAACAGCAGGGGGGCTCTGGGCATCATCAGGGTAATTCAAACAACTTTTTAAAATGTTTTTTTTTTTCAACGTTTTTTATTTATTTTTGGGACAGAGAGAGACAGAGCATGAACGGGGGAGGGGCAGAGAGAGAGGGAGACACAGAATCGGAAGCAGACTCCAGGGTCCGAGCCATCAGCCCAGAGCCTGACGCGGGGCTCGAACTCACGGAACGCGAGATCGTGACCTGGCTGAAGTCGGACGCTTAACCGACTGCGCCATCCAGGCGCCCCTCAAACAACTTTTTAAAAAAAGATTATTTATGAGAGAGAGAGTGAGAGTGTGAGTAAGTGGGGGAGGGGCGAAGAGAATCCCAAGCATGCTCCGTGTTTCAGCCCAGAGCCCGATGTGGGGATCGAACTCACAGATTGTGAGATCACGACCTGAGCCAAAATCAAGAGTCAGATGCTTAATCACCTGAGCCACCCAGGCGCCCCAGGGTAATTCCACTATGCTCTCTGGAGAACTGGGGACAAACAGGCCCTCTCCCTCAATATGCTAAGTTGCTGGTGGCAGCCACATTTGCCCTGGGACAAAGCCCTGAAAACTACTTCCTGGATAAACAGTCCACCCAAGGAGAGCTCACAGAGTACGTGCTGGGACTGGAAATGGCAGCAGAGCAAAGCTCGTGGTAACTGCAAATACAAGAAAGCCTGCTGGAACTCAAGCTCTTCAACCCAACCGGGGCAATAGGACAGGTACAACCGGTGAGATGCAAATGTGGAAAGAAATAGACAAAGAGTGCAGTTAATTGTATGTGATAAGATGACCCATCTAGAAAATACAAAAGAGCTGAAAAATTATTAGTCTTAGAAAACTTGTAAGATACGAGGTCAGCTTTCAAAAGCCAAAAGGTTTCCACATCATCAGTTATCAATTAGAAATTTTAATTAAGGGGCACCTGGGTGGCTCAGTCGATGAAGCGTCCAACTTCGGCTCAGGTCATGATCTCACAGCTCGTGAGTTCAAGCCCAGTGTCAGGCTCTGTGCTGACAGATCAGAGCCTGGAGCCTGCTCTGGATTCTGTGTCTCCCTCTATGCCCCTCCTCCGATCACGTTCTGTCTGTCTGTCTCAACAATAAACATTTAAGAAAAAAAAAGGTAAAAAGATGATAAAAAGATAAATTATGTTCTCTCTGCTTAAGTAGCTTATATTTATTGGTGTACATTTCATATGGTTTATTTAATTTTTTGATATCTGCATTAATCTGTGCTTGAAGCATAGGATTAGCATGAATCCTGGGAAGGAACACACAGCATCTACGGCAAAACAGGGTAATCCTGGGGTAGAATGGGCAAAATGCACATTCACACTCCCCAGAGCTCAGTCAGGTATTTATGCAGATGAGTAACCTGAACTCTTCAGTTTTGCAAAAGAGTAAAGACATTCCCAGACAATGGGAGACACATCTGTCAACCCTGTCAGTAGTCTGTGGCCTCACCCCATCCCATACCCACCTGCCTTCCATTCCTAAGTGTTTACACCAGAGAGATGGGAGAATGTGTCCACAAAATGGCTTCTGTGTGAATGTTCATGGAAGGTTTATTGGTAACAACCCCAAACTTAACAATTCAGATGTGCATCAGCAATGGATAAACACATTGTGGTATGTCCATACAAAGCAATACTACTCAGCAATAAAAAAGGAAAGGACTATTGATGCATGCAACAACGTGAGTAAATGCCGAGTAAGCTGGGTGAAAATGACTATATATCGTATAATTCCATTTATATAAAATTCCAGAAATGGTCAACTCAATGACAGACATAGAAAGCAGCTCACTGGTTGCATTTGGGTGAGAACAGTGAGGGAAAAATTCTAAAGGAGGACAAAGAAATATTTGGGGTAAATGTTCGTTACGATTGTGATGATGGTTTCATGAATGTGTACATAGGTCAGAACTTACCGAATTGTACCCTTACTCAATATATGTGCAGTTCTGTGACAAGAGGACCTCAATAAAGCTGTAAAAAAAAAAAGGTCCAAGGGGCGCCTGGGTGGCTCAGTTGGTTAAGCGGCCGACTTCAGCTCAGGTCATGATCTCGCGGTCCGTGAGTTCGAGCCCCGTGTCAGGCTCTGGGCTGACGGCTCAGAGCCTGGAGCCTGCTTCCGATTCTGTGTCTCCCTCTCTCTCTGCCCCTCCCCCGTTCATGCTCTGTCTCAAAAATAAATAAAAACGTTAAAAAAAAAAAAAAAAAATTAAAGGGGCGCCTGGGTGGCGCAGTCGGTTAAGCGTCCGACTTCAGCCAGGTCACGATCTCGCGGTCCGTGAGTTCGAGCCCCGCGTCAGGCTCTGGGCTGATGGCTCGGAGCCTGGAGCCTGTTTCCGATTCTGTGTCTCCCTCTCTCTCTGCCCCTCCCCCGTTCATGCTCTGTCTCTCTCTGTCCCAAAAATAAATAAAAAACGTTGGAAAAAAAAAAAAAAAGGTCCAAGAGGAGAAAATGACAAAATTGTGCTAATACAAAGGAAAGTGTCCCTGAAAAGCCCTAATAAAGGCTAGAACTTCTGGCACGATGTCAAACAGAAGTAGCAAAAGCAGGCATCCATGGCTTATTTGTGACCTTCAGGTGAGAGCTTTCAGTCTTTCAACACCGAGAATGATGGTACCTTTAGGGTTAAATAGAAGCCCTTTACCAGGTTGAGGAAGCTCCCTTCTAGTCCTAGTTTGTTGAGTGTTTTTATCATAACAGAGTATTGGGTTTTGCCAAATGCATTTTCTGCATCGGTTGAGATGGTCATGTGGTTTTTTTTCCCTTTGTTCGATTAATGTGTATTTAAAAAAAGTTTTTTTTTTTAATGTTTATTTATTTTTGAGCGAGAGAGACAGAGCGTGAGTATGGGAAGGGCAGAGAGAGAAGCAGACACAGAATCTGAAGCAGGCTGCAGGCTCTGAGCTGTCAGCACAGAGCCCGACGCGGGGCTCGAACTCACAAACCATGAAATCATGACTCGAGCCAAAGTTGGACATTTAATTGACTGAGCTACCCAGGCACCCCCCCCTTTTTTTTTTTTAAGTCTTTAATGTTTATTTATTTTTGAGAGTGTGGTGTATTGTTTTAATTGATTTTTTAATATTGCATTTCTGGGATAAATCTCACTTGGTAATGGTGTATATACGTCCCACATGCTACTGGATTTGGTTTGCTAGTATTCTGTTGAGAACTTTTGTGTCAATATAAGGAATATTGGTCTGTAGTTTTCTTGTGATGTCTTTGGTTTTGATACTAGGGTAAGGCCGGCCTCAGAGAGTGAGTTAGGAAGGGTTCCATCCTCTTCTATTCCTTTGAATGACGTTGAGAAGGATTGATGCCAATTCTTTAAACGTTTGATAGAATTTGCCAGTGAAGCCATCTAGTCCTGCTTTTTTCCCTCCAGATGCGAGGTTTGTTTCCTTGCTGATTTCATCTCTTCAATTGTGATAGGTCTCTTAAGGTCTTCTATTCTTCTTGAGTCTGTTTTGGTACTCGCTCTGTTTCTACAAATTTTTCTAATTCATCTAAGTGATATTATTTGTTGGCATATGTTCATAGTATTCTCTTATATTTCTGTAAAGTCAGTAGTGATGTCTCCTTGTTTATATCTGATTTATTAATTTGTGTCTTTTCTCTTTTTTCCATTGTCAGTCTACCTAAAGGTTTGTCAGTTTCCTTGATCTTTTCAAAGAACCAACTTTGGGTTTTGTTGACTCTCTACCATTTTTTCTATTCTCTGTTTGTCTATCTTGGCTCCAGTCTTTATTATAATTTCCTTCCTGCTTCTGGCTTTGGGTTTAGTTTGATTTTCTTTTTCTGATTCCTTAAGGCATAAAGTTAGGTTGTTGATTTGAGGTCTGGTTTTTTTTCTTAAATAGATATTTAAGTTACAGACTTCCACCTCAGAACTGCTTCCACTACATGCCAGAAGTTTGGGTATGTTGTTTAATCTGTCTCAAACTGTTTTCTGAGTTCCCTTGAGATTTACGTGTTTAAGATGGTTTTGTGTAATTTCCCCATCTTTGTGAATTTTCACATTTTCCTTCTTCTTTATTTATTTATTTTTTATTTTTTTAAATGTTTATTTATTTTTGAGACAGAGAAAGACAGAGCATGAACGGGGGAGGGTCAGAGAGAGGGAGACACAGAATCCGAAACAGGCTCCAGGCTCCGAGCTGTCAGCACAGAGCCCGATGCAGGGCTCGAACTCACGGACCGCGAGATCATGACCTGAGCCGAAGTCGGCCGCTTAACCCACTGAGCCACCCAGGTGCCCCACCCTTCTTCTTTAAAAAATGTTTATTTATTTATTTTTGAGAGAGGAAAAGAGAGCATATGTACATGAGCGAATGGGGGAGCAGCAGAGAGAGAGAGAATCCCAAGCACTGTCAGCGTGGAGCCCGAATCGGGGCTCAGTCCCACAAACCATGAGATCATGACCTGTGCTGAAATCAAGAGCTGGACACTTAATCAACTGAGCCAACCAGGCGCCCCCAGATTTTCCTTCTGTTATTGATTTCCTTCTGTTAATTTCATTGTGGTCAGAGAATATACTTTCTATGATTTCAAATTCATTTGCATCTATTAAGAATGGCTTTGTGGTCTACCTAGGAGAATATTTTATGTAAACCTAAAGAGTGTATATTGTGCCACTCTTAGGTGGAGTGTTCAGTATACGTATGTGAGATTTATAGCAATGTTCAGAATCTCTATTTCCTTATTGATCTTTCATTTAGTTGTTCTAATCATTACAGGAAGTGGAGTACTGCAGTCTCCAACTAGTATTGTGGAACTGTCTATTTCTGTCTCCAGTTGTATCTGTTTTGATTACTACATATTGGGTTTTTGTTGTTAGGTGAGTGTGTGTTCATAATCATTATATCTTCTTGATGGATTGACCCTTTTTTGATATATAATGTCCTTCATTGACTCTTGTAACAATTTGACTATTTGTCTATTTTGTATATATTGTAATATACTGCTATTAGCATAGCCACTCCAGTCTCTCTTGGTTACAATCTGTATGAAATATTCCGTCCTTTCACTTTCCATCTCTTTGTATCTAAAGTGAGTTTCTAATAGGCTGTATATAATTGGATCGTGTTTTCTTTATCCATTCTGCCAGTATTGGCTTTAAATTGGAGAATTTAATCCATTTACATTTAAAGTAGTTACTGATAATGAAGGACTTTTGCTATTTGTTTTCCCTGTCCAATATGTTTTTGTCTCTCAGTTCATCCATTACTGCCTTCTTTTGTATTGATTTTTTTTTTCTAGTAAAGTTTGATTCCCAATCCATTTCCTTTTTCTGCAGATTTTTTAGTTTTTTCTTAATGGTTACATTGGGGCTTATGATTAACATCTTAAACTTACAGCAATATAGTTTGAATTAATAACAACTTAGCTCTAATAGTATACAAGAACTCTACTCCTAAATAGATCTGAGCCCCTCTTTATGATATTGTCACAAATTACACCTGTATTATTATTTTATTTTATTTTATTTATTTTTTTATTTTTATTTTTTGTATTTTTTTGTATTATTATTTTAAATCTTTATCTATTTTGAGAGAGAGAGAATCCCAGACAGACATAGTGCCAAACCCGAATGCAGGGCTTGATCTCATGAAACATGAGATCATGACCTGAGCCAAAATCAAGAGTTGGACACTTAACCGACTGAGCCACCCTGGTGCCCCACAAATTGCAACTTTATACATAGTGTACCCATTAACATACATTTATAAATGATAGTTGTATGCATTTGTCTTATAAATTATACAGAAAAAAAAGAGGCATTACAAACCAAAGATATAATAATATTGACTTTTGTAATTAGCTACATAGTTACCTTTACCAGTGTTTTTCATTTTTTTGTATTGTTTTTGAATTTTTCTCTAGTGTCCTTTCATTTCAACCTAAAGATTCCTCTTAGCATTTCTTATAGGGCAGGTCTACTGGTAACACATTTTTTTCAGCTTTATCCGGAAATATTTTAGGCAAGAATATTCCTGCCATCTGGATAGTTCTGCTGAATTTGGAATTCTTGGCTGCCAATTCTTTTCTTTCAGCACTTTAAATACGTCATCTATCTTCTGTCCTCCATGGTGTCTGATAGGAAATCGGTTGTCAGTCTTATTGAGGATTCCCTTCTACATGACGAGTCATTTCTCTCTTGATACTTTCAAAATTCTTTTTGTCTTTGAACAGTATGATGATAATATGCCTCATTGTCTTTGAATTTCACTTGCTTTGGGTTCACCGAGGTTCTTGGATGTGTAAATGTATTTCATCAAGTTTGGGAAGTTTTTGACCTTTCTCCAAATATTACTTCTGTCCCTTTCATCTCCTTCTGGCACTCTCATTTGAATACATTGCTATGCTTGATGGTGTCTAATAGGTCCTAGGCTCTGTTTATTATTTTTTTAATCTTTTTTTTTCAATGTTTATTTATTTTTGAGGGAGAGAGAGAGAGAGAGAGCACAAGCAGGGGAAGGGCAGAGAGAGGGAGACAGAATCTGAAGCAGCCTTCAGGCTCCAAGCTGTCAGTGCAGATCCCAACGTGGGGCTTGACCCCACAAATCATGAGATCGTGACCTGAGCTGAAGTTGGATGCTTAACTGATTGAGCCACCCAAGCACCACTTCAATCTTTTTTTTCCTTTCTGCTACTCATACTGGATAAGCTCAACTGACCTATTTTTATATAATAAAGAAGCTCTCTGGACTTTGTCCCCAGTTCCTGGCACAGAGCTTTAAAAACCTTTGGAATGTCCTGAGTGATAATAATGTCTGAACCATGGGGTGACAGATGACAGGGCCCCAGTTAGCTTCGAGATGGGGGCTGGTCACCAGGAAAACCAACCACATATTTAGAGGGTTGGAAATTTCAGCCCTGGCTAGAACTGAGTTCAAACATGTTGCCAAATGATGTGATCAACCATGCCCATGTAATGAAACCCAATATAAAAACACTTGGGTATAAAACTCAGGGGAGCTTCCTGGTTGGTGAACACTTGATGTGCTGGGAGGGTAATGGGTCCAGATTCCAAAAGGAGAGAGCCCGGAAGCCCTGCATCATCTTTTGACCCCCCCGTCTTTGCCTTATGTATCTGCTTCATCTGGTAATTCCTGAGTTGTACCCCTTATAAAAATTGTAAGATAAGTATAAAATTTTCAGTGAGCTCTGGGCCATGTTGTAGTAAATTATAGAATGGAAGAAAAACTCCACATAGTTGTGGAAAACTCCAAATTTATAGTTGGCTGGGCAGGGATACGGGTATCCTGGGGATCCCACCTGTGGCTGGCGCCTGAAGAAAGTGCAGTCTGTTGAGGACCTTGTCCTTTGGTCTGTGGAATCGGATGCTAACTCCAGGTACTTGGTGTCAGAATTAGGTTGAATTGAATTGTACAACACGCAGCTGTTGTCAGATGATCGTTATCACAATAGTCCTGTCTTCAGGTTCGTTGACTCTTTCTTCTGCATGCTCCAGTCTGCTGCTAAACCTTGCTAGTGAAATTTTCATTTGTTATCGTATTATTTGGCACTAGGATTTCTATTTGGTTCCTGTGCTTTCTATTTCTTTATTGGTATTCTTTATTCGTTGAGGCGCCGTGCTCTTGGTCTCCTTTAATTCTTTGTCAATGGTTTCTTTAGCACTTCGAGCATATTTAAGACCACCAATTTAAATTATTTCCCAGATAGGTACATTACCTGGGCTTCTACAGAGACAGTATCTATTAATCTTTTCTTCCCATAAATGGGACTTACTTACATTCTTGATTCTTGCATGCCTAGTGATTTTGTATTGAAAATTAGGGGGTGTTATCATTATAATCTGGCAACTCTGGAAGTCAGATTCTTTGCATTCGTGCTGCTTGAGAAGGATTTTAGTGTGTCTTGTTACTTTCTTGAAATATTTTTGTTAAAAAATATTCTTAAAAAAATTTTTTTTAATGTTTATTTATTTTTGAGAGAAAGTGAGAGAGACAGAGTGTGAGCCGGGGAGGGACAGAGAGAGAGAGGGAGACACAAAATCCGAAGCAGGCTCCGAGCTGTCAGCACGGAGCCCGACGCGGGGCTCGAACTCAGGAACTGCAAGATCATGACCTGAGCCAAAGTCGGTTGCTTAACTGACTGAGCCACCCAAGCGCCCCAAAACAACATTCTTTATTGTGTGTAGCCACTGAGTCCCAGTTCCATTACCTCGGTGGTCATCCAGTGATTAGACAGAGATTTCCTTAAACAGGTTTGGGCTAGTGAAGCTGGGAATGTTCATGTAGAAGTTTCTGTGTGGGCATACATTTTCAGTTCTCTTGGGTATATACCCAGGAATACAATTTGCTGGGTCAAATGAAACTTTATATTCAACTGTCTGAGGAACTGCAAAATTGTGTTCCACGAGGGACTCCACATTTCTCCACACCTACACCTACGTCTGTGAGTTTCATTATTGCCACCTAGTACATGTCATATCACCTGTGTTTTCGTTTGCATGAGTCTAATGACTGAGATGTTGAGCGCCTTAGTGGGCTCATTGTCCACTTTTATATTATCTTTGGAGGAACGCTGATGCCGATAGATCCTTTGCCCATTTGAAAAATAGACTTTATTTTCCAGAGCAGTTTTAGGTTTACAGAGAAGTTTCACAGAACGTATAGCGTTCCCATAAATGCTGCCACCCACCCACAGCCCTGCGCAGTTTCTCCCATTATTAACATTGTGCATTCGAGTAATAAATTTGTTATAATTGATGAATGAACACTGATAGCTTATCATTAATGAAAGTCTGTAGTTTAGCTTGGGGTTGACTCTTTGTATCACCCAGTTCTATGGGTTTTGGCAAATGTGCAATGTCCTGTATCTGCTCTATCTATCAGGCAGAGTAGCTTAACTGGCCTAAAAATGCCCTTTGCTCTATGTATTCATCTCTCCCACACCCAAACCCCTGGCAGCCACCGATCTTTATAAAGTCTCTATGGTTTTGCCTACTCCAGAATGTCCTATAACTGCAATCCCAGAATACGTAATTTTTTCAGACTGGCTTCGTTCACTTAGTAACACATACTTAAGGTTTCTCCATGTCTTTTCAGAGCTTGATAGCTCATTTCGTCTTACCACCGAATAAGACTCCATCGTATAGATTTGGTACGGTTTGCTTATCTACTCGCTGGTTGAAGGACATCTTGGTTTGGGCATCCAAGTTTGGGCAATTATGAATACAGCTGCCGTTCACATCGTGCGCAAGTTATTTTGCATGGACGTAAGTTTTCGACTCATTTGGGTGGAGACATGCACCGCGAGTATTCGATCACGTGGTAAGCCTATGCTTCGCTTTGTAGGCAGCCGCCAAACTCTTTTCAAAGTGGCTGCACCGCTTTGGTTCCTCCCAGTGATGTGTGAGCGTTCCTGTTGTTCCATATCCTCGACTGCATTTGGTGTTTTCATCCTTCCGAATGTTGGCCGTTCTAACAGGTGCAGAGTGGTATCTCACTGTTGTGAACTGCCATTCAGTGATGACTTACCTGCTTGTTTGTCATGTGTATATATTCTGTGCTGAGGTCTTTTTTAGATCTTTCACTCATTTTTTTAATTGCATTGTTTTGCTCTTGTCGAATTTTACGTGGTTTGTGTTTGGTTTGGCTTGGGTATATTTTGTTTGGGTTTCGTCCTTTTTCAGGATGTTCTTACAAAGGTTTTCTCCTAGTCCTCGGCTTTTCCTTTCATTTCATCAACAGGGTTCTTTGCAGAGCCAAAGAACTATCAATCTGGTGATGTCCTTATGGTCTACATACTCAGGAATAATCCCGATTCTTTTTATTTTTTTAATGTTTATTTTTTTGAGAAAGATAGAGTGCAAGTGGGGGAGGTGCAGAGAGAGAGGGAGACACAGAATCCGAAGAAGGCTCCAGGCTCCGAGCTATCAGCACAGAGCCCGACGCGGTGCCCGAACTCATGAATCACGAGATCATGACCTGAGCTGAAGTCGGACGCTTAACCGACTGAGCCACCCAGGCGTTAATGAATTGACCTCTTCTCAAACTAATGTCAGGCTGACAGCACGGAGTCTGCGTGGGATTCTCTCTCTCCCTTTGCCTCTCTCTGTCTAAAAAATAAATAAACGTAAAAAGAAAGAGAGAAAGAAAGAAAAAAGAAAGGAAGGAAGGAAAGGAAAGGAAAGAAAGAAAGAAAGAAAGAAAGAGAAAGGAAGAAAGAAAGAAAGAAAAAGAAAGAAAGAAAGAAAGATAAATTAGAAGAATATTTTAATCTCTGGCTTTCATCCCAAAAAGAGGACATAAAAACTCACATGTGAAAAAAAAAAAAAAACTCACATGTGAAAGAAGCCCTCCCTATACCAGAGGAAAAGAAACATTCTTTGATGGGGAGTCAAAGCTGAGAGAATTCTATACAGACCTTGTTAATCCTTATCTTCCTTCAGCCTCTCCACATGGTTTACTTACTTTTTTTTTTTTTTAATTTTTGAGAGAGGGCACACATATACGCACACGCAAGCAAGGGAAGGGCAGAGCGAGGGAGTGACGGAGTGTGAATCCCAAGCAGTCTCCGCACTCACAGCACAGAGCCTGATGTGGGGCTCGAGCCCACGAACCGTGAGATCATGACCTGAGCCGAAACCAAGAGGTCAGACGCTCAACCGACTGAGCCACCCAGGCGCCCGGTGTAGTTACTTTCACCCGATTGCCTGTCTTTGTTCAACCTTCTGTAACAGCATGTAGGTTTCGCTGCTTCTTCATATCTTCATTTCCTTATGAGAGCTCCCGAGTCCCATGAAATTTCTGCAGATTTGTATATTTTTCTCCTGTAAGTTTGTCTTCCTATCAGTTTAATTCTCAGGCCCAATTGAAAAACCTACCCTAAGAGGGTAGGGGTAAAATTTCGCCTCCCCTTCAGGGGTGATGACTTCTGAGCTACTTACATATCAGACTTGAAACTCAAAGTCTTCTATTTAGCTTTTAATTTGTTTCTATAATATTTTTCTTTTTTTTTTCTATAATATTTTTCTATCCCAACAGCGCCCAATTGTTTTTTCACAATTTGGCGATGGATCCCCAGATATGACACCAAAAGCACGGGCAACAACAACAAAATAAATAAACTGGACTTCATCAAAAACAGTTAAAAACTTTTGTGCCAATACTCAATAGCAAAAAACAATTAAAAATAGGCAGAGGGCCGCCCACGTGGCTCAGTCGGTTGAGCCTCCGACTTCCGCTCAGGTCATGATCTCACGGCTCATGAGTTCGAGCCCCACGCAGGGCTCTGTGCTGATGGCTCGGAGCCTGGAGCCTGTTTCAGATTCTGTCTCTCCCTCTCTCTCTGCCCCTCCCCTGTTCACGCTCTATCTCTGTCTCAAGAATAAACATTAAAAAAAAATTTTTTTTTTTAAATAAAAAAATAAGATCATAAAAGACTATTATAACAATTGTATGGTAATAAATTGGATAACCTAGGGGCGTCTGGTTGGCTTAGTCGGTTGGTTAAGCATCCAACCTCGTCTCAGGTCATGACCTCACAGCTCATGGGTTTGAGCCCCACATCAAAAATAAATAACATTAAAAAAATTTTTTTAAATAAATAAATTGGATAACCTAGATGAAATGGACAAATTCCTAAACACAAAACTCACAAGATTAAATCAAAGAAATATTCTGAGTAGACCTACAACTAGTTAGGTCTAGTTACTAGTTAATCAGTAACCAAAATCTCCTGACAAAAGGCACTCACTGACAATATTTAACACATTAATGGGGAATACAAGCAAAACTAGGTCAGCAAGTAATTATTTTATAGGAAAATGAACTGCTTCCATGGAAGAATATATTCAGTATAAGAAAGCTTAAGAAGGGGCACCTGGGTGGCTCAGTCGGTTGAGCATCTGGGCTCAGGTCATGGTCTCGTGGTTGGTGAGTTCGAGCCCCACATCGAGTTCTGTGCTGACAGCTCAGAGCCTGGAGCCTGCTTCAGATTCTGTGTCTCCTCTCTCTCTGCCCCTCCCCCACTCATGCGTGCACGCTCTCTCTCTCTCTCTCTCTCTCTCTCAAAAAATGAATAAACATTAACAAAAAGAAAGCGTAAGAATTTTGTAAAAAGGAAAATCAAATGTATACATGATAGTTAACGTTTGGGAGAAAATTTTACTTAAAATTGTAACTCCCTTCTTGATCTCCACTAGGATAATCCAGATCCTCTGAAAAATTAAGAAAACACCACTGATACCCTGTGCACCCAGAGTTGAGAGAAAACCATGATAAGGTCAGTCTCCATGCTTCATATGTGGCACTTGATTAAAATTTCTAGTTTGTAGGCTGGTGAATCTTCTTCTGTTTCGGTCCTGGTCTTTGAAAACTCTACTTAGAATTTATGCTAGAAGAACAGGGAAAGCTCAGGGTTTCTATAATGAAAAGCTACCCGCTGCTCTAGTTGCAAATGTAACATTTTTTGCACCGTGCACGTCAGTGTTCCTAAGCACTGATGTGAGGAAGAAAGTCTAAAGGCAAACGGTGCTATCACATAGAGGGTAGTTTAGGGCCCAACTTAATACCCTGTACACTTTACTTCCTCCACGAATCACACTACGCTACGGAAGACATCACACATCACGATGAGGAAAGCCAAAGCCGGGAGAAACCTGGAGGGGGGACAAGAGGTAAGCAGGGACGCTTGGCGCACCCGAGCTCATCCTCCCGTCTCCTCATCGGTGACACCGCCCCTAAGCCGGCCCCCCGTCCATCCCATCTCAGGCCTCGACAGAATAAACGGGGCTCACAGTTCGACACGGCGATGCCCACTGGGTCAAGAGCCTGTCCTCTCCGTGCAGGGTATGGCTCTGCCCCACCTACTTCCCACCGATCACAGACGCTCAGCATATGGACAACACGGACCAAAAATGTCGGTAGAAAGAGGCCTAAAAACGCGCAACAACTCAGTGTAAGTAGGGGGAAAAGACGACTACTCTCCTAAGGACTGTGATACGAAAACAGCAAAATATTTCCTAAGCTAATTCCTTGCTGTTGTTGTTGAGCCCTCGTCAGCGGATCCTGCACCGGCCCTACACTCAGGGGAAAATGCGCGGAGATGTGATGTTCGTGGCCCCTAACTGTCACCTTAGACCCTCTTCACGGGTCAAAGGGAGTCACGCCGCCCGTGGCATTCTCGGCATTCTGACCCGCGAAGAGTCCTTCCGGTGCCGTTGCGACCGGGCAAGAGCCACGCTTCTCCAAGGACACGCTCTTACCTGCTCCGCAACTCTCTCCCAGTCTGTCCTCCAGACGAGCACCAGGTAGAACAGGGCTTGAAAGAAGACACAGACTATCAATCCAGACCAGAGACCTAGGGATGGAGGGTGAGAGTCACGGCCCAGAGGTCCTCCAGTTCCGCTCCCGTCGTCATTAACGTGCTTCCCAAACTTCTGGATCTGCACGATAAGCTGCGGTGAAAATAACTCCCCCGAAACGGAGATAATTACGGGCCAGGATTAGACTCAAGCTCACCGCGGGTGGATCGGTGGCAAGCAACGGACCCACGAAGAGTGAAAACGGCACGAGCCTGTTCGCCGCTTCATACGTTGACTGTTTAACAAGCATTTACTGGCTTTGTTTGTGCCGGGCGCTGCCTGAAGTGCTGTGTCTAACACAGAACCGAACAGGCTGACGGGATCACTGCCCTCGTGGAGCTTCTGTGCCGCTGGGGGAGACACAGGGCAAACAAGGGAGCAAACGTGACGGCTGGCAGGGCGGTGAGGGCCGTGGGAGACGCTGGGCAGAGTGCTGGAGGGGTGGCCTGCGGCCCAGGGGCAGGGAGAAGGGCAGGTGGCCGCGAGGGCGAGGAGCCCGCTGTGACAGTGACAGGACAGGCCCTGCAGGCGGAGGGAAGAGCAGGCCTGGCCCAGGGGAAACCGGCCCGCAAGTCCCAGGAGCAGGAAGGCCAGTTGGGAAGGAGCAGGGGAGCCAGGGAGTGGAGGGGAGAAGGTCAGGGAAGCAGGACATGATGATGGGCGTCTGGGCCCAGAAAGATCGGGGTTTGATTCCAACTCTAATGGGAACCACTGAAGGGCTTAAGACTGGTGTGTGCATCTGTGTATGTGAGACCTGAGGTTTTCAGAAGCCCACTTTGTTTAATTTTTTTGATGTTTATTTATTTTTGAGAGAGACCGAGCACGAGTGGGGGAGGGGCAGGTAGAGGGGGAGACACAGAAATTGAAGCAGACTCCAGACTCTGAGCTGTCAGCACAGAGCCCAATGTGGGGCTTGAACTCGGGAACAGCGAGATCATGACCTAGGCTGAAGTCAGACGCTTAACTGACTGAGCCACCCAGGTGCCCCATTTTGTTGTTGTTTTCAAGTGAGCTTCATGCCCAGCGTGGAGCCCAGTGTGGGGTTTGAACCCATGACGTTGAGACCAAGACTTGAGCTGTGATCAAGAGTTGGGTGCTTAACCGACTTAGCCACCCAGGTGCCCCTCAAAAGCCCACTTTAAAATGCTATCTCTGGGGTGCTGGGGTGGCTCAGTCAGTTGAGCGTCTGTCTGCGGCTCAGGTCATGATCTCGCAGCTCGTGAGTTCGAGCCCCACGTTGGGCTCTGTGCTGACAGCTCAGAGTCTGGAGTCTGTTTCAATTTCTGTGTCTCCCTCTCTCCCTGCCCCAACCTACTCACATTCTGTCTCTGTCTCTTTCTTTTTTTTTTTTTAATTTATTTTTGAGACAGAGAGAGACAGAGCATGAACGGGGGAGGGGCAGAGAGAGAGGGAGACACAGAATCGGAAGCAGGCTCCAGGCTCTGAGCCATCAGCCCAGAGCCCGACGCGGGGCTCGAACTCACGGGCCGCGAGATCGTGACCTGAGCTGAAGTCGGACGTTTAACCGACTGAGCCACTCAGGCGCCCCTCTGTCTCTTTCAAAAATAAATAAACAACAAAAAAAAAAAAAAGAAAAAAAAGCTATCTCCAATGCCTTATTGAGAACATAAAGGGTCCATTAAAAAATGACATAAACAATGCCTGTCTACTTATGAGAAGAAACTATTTAAACCACTTAAATAACATCATATATCAAAGTGGATATAAAATATCCACTTGCATATCAACAATTTCACTACAAAGCAGGCTGCTTTGATTACAGATGGAATATGGCATAAATTGAGAATTAGTCCATGAATTCGTTCATGACATGTCTGGGGCCTCACTGAGGCGCACTGAGACTAGTCCTCTGTAGGCTCTTGCTGATTATACAAAACTGGAATTAAACAAGTCTCCTGATAATTAAATCCAACTTCTCTTCCGTTGAGAAGTAGGTGGATGGACAGTTTACACACTTCGATTGAGTGATTCCATTCCTAGGAATTCCATTCCTAAGGAAAGAGTCAGGAATGTTCATAAATCATTCAAGATGGTCATCACAATCTTTTTTTCAAAGAGTAACAATTTGGGGCACTCAAGTGGCTCAGTCAGTTAAGTGTTCAACTCTTGATTTCGGCTCAGGTCATGATCTCACAGTTCATTGGGCTTTGATAGTGGGCAGACAGCCTGCTTGGGACTCTCTCTCTCTCCCTCTCTCTCTCTGCCCTACCCACCCCCCTCAAAAAGAGAGAGAGAGAGAGAGAGAGAGAGAAGCAATTTAAATGTCCACTGTTAGGGAAGCATTAAAGAGACAATATAAGGAAATATTATAGCGGTACTAAAAACCAGGTCTTTAACATGAGATAGGATTACATATTCAGTATAATCCTACATTTGTGACTAAGTGGAAAAATACTGGATAAGACAGTTTTTAAATACTGAAATAGAAGACATTGAAATGCCTCAGTTTTTTTAAAAAAATATTTTTTTAACTTTTTTTTTTTTTTTTAATTTTTGAGACAGGGAGAGACAGAGCATGAATAGGGGAGGGTCAGAGAGAGGGAGACACAGAATCTGAAACAGGCTCCAGGCTCTGAGCTGTCAGCACAGAGCCCGACGCGGGGCTCGAACTCACGGACTGTGAAGTCATGACCTGAGCTGAAGTCGGCCGCTTAACTGACTGAGCCACCCAGGTGCCCCCAAATGCCTCAGTTTTTATATTTGAGGAGTAGGTAACTTAAATTTTCTTCTTTACATTTTGTTGCACTTTCACAAATATTCCATACTGTTAAAGTATAACTTTAATAATTTAAAAGGGCTATTTAAGAAATCTGAATACCTATAGATTCTACACACTACAGAAGTGCTTTTGTGGACAAAGAAATCTGACATGTCTTTATTCTAAAGAAGCTTAGAGCCTAACAGGAAGAGGTTTTATAGTGTTTGCTTTTTTATTTTTTTAAATCTTTTTAATGTTTATTTATTTATTGAGAGAGAGAGAGAGAGAGACAGAGCCCAAGCAGGGGAGGGGCAGAGAGAGAGGGAGACACAGAATCCAAAGCAGGCTCCAGGCTCTGAGCCATCAGCACAGAGCCCAATGCAGGGCTCAAACTCACTATAACTGCAAGATCATGTCCTGAGCCACAGTCGAATGCTTAACCAACTGAGTCACCCAAGTGCTCCCCGTTTTTGTTTTTTTAAAGTAAAGTCGAGGGGCGCCTGGGTGGCTCAGTCGGTTGAGCGGCCGGCTTCGGCTCAGGTCATGATCTCACGGTCCATGGGTTCGGGTCCCGCGTCGGGCTCTGTGCTGACAGCTTGGAGCCTGGAGCCTGTTTCAGATTCTGTGTCTCCCTCTCTCTGACCCTTCCCCGTTCATGTTCTGTCTCTCTCTGTCTCAAAAATAAATAAACGTTAAAAAAAAAATTAAAAAAAAAAAAGTAAAGTCGAATTGTAAAACCCCAGCAGCTTATTAAAGGTAGGGGCTCTTGCAATGTGGTTAAATGGCATTTCCCCGATGTTTAGGATGGTGCTTGGTAGAGATGAGATAGTAATAAATATTTGGCAGTTGTGTGTCCCAAATAGAGAACGAGAAAGTCCAGCTGGACATCATTCGAATGCCCCATCGGCCCCCCGTTCTGTTCCAGTCTCTAAAAAGAGAGATGACATCGAAGACAGTTACTCATTAAGCCACCAAGTAACATTTCCAAAAAAGATAAGAAACTAATCACCTGTTTGTGTGGACACAGGGGAGGCTCTTCTGACAGCAGCAAGATTAAAGTTTCAGAGAAATGGGGGCCGGTTCAAAATTTTTCCATGGTAAAAATGTACTAATTGGATACAGGAAAAAAGGAGCTGTTTGAATGTATACTACATATTTGAATACATGTTTGGATACCTACTATAGCATCCAGTCCATTGTTTCTAAAAATAATACAATCATTGTTACTGAAGGAAATACATAGAGATTTGCAAGTGTGCATAAAACCACAAATACATATATAACAATTTACCTCCAAAGCACGTGATAGATTATTTTGCACAATTCCATACATTTAGAATCTTGATTGAATGGGTAATTTTATTTAAAAATATATAATTTGCTAAAGTTGACCCGACAAAGGATAGGTCTAAACACTGATTTTCTGAGCAGAAATCATGAAATCTGTAAGAATAAACTTCTCCAAAACACCAGGTCACAACAGTTTCATAAAAAAACTCCACGAAACCTTTATAAAACATCCCATTCCTATTCTGTGTAAATTGTTCCAGGGCATGCAAAAAGGAAAAAAAAACAACATTAATTCTTCTTTTTTTGAATATTTGATAATTGATATTGATATCATAATATTGATAGCATTAATATCAAAACCTAAGAAAGATTACACACAAAACTAAAGACTAATCTTACTTATAAATATCATTGAAAAATTCTTAAATACAATATTAACAGAGTCCAGCAACTTAATAAACTCACACATAGTAACCAGAATAGTTCAATATGAAGAAACCAATTAATATCACTTACCATCATAATAGATCTAAGGAGAAAATCTATAGGATTATTTATAAACACTATGAAGTCATTGGACAGAATGCTCAATCATTCTTGTTGGAAACATTCAATAAAACAGACTCCCTGAATACTTCCTGTACATGATTTTAAAACACATGAACACACAAATTTATTTATGTGTGTGTGTGTGTGTGTGTTTGCATGTGTGTGCACGTCAGCCCAAAGCCAGCATACTATTAGCAGAGAAACATTGAGAATGTTATCTCTAAAGTCTTGAACACAGGAGAAGAAATCAGTGGTATCACTCTGGAAAGGAGAATATAAAATTAAGCTTATTAGCAGATGATAGGATTGTATCCTTGGAAAACCCGTGAGAAATCGTAAATGGTAAGGGGAATTCAAATTTTTAACAAGACACAAAATTCACACATAGTAATTAACAACCTTCCTACATACCAACAATAGCCACTTGGATCATGTAACGAAAAGGAAGGCCTTACCTACAATGGCAACAGAAAGATGAAACGGCCAGAGGGAAATTTAACAAGAAATGTGTAAAAGCTCCACAAGGAAAAGGATAAAAGCATGCCCGAGCAGAAGCTAGCATTTCCAAAATGTTCATCAGGTACATGAACATAAAAGCTGAGAATGGCAGAGAAGTGCTCCTTTTATGAAAACACAGATGGCCTCCAGGTCTTGGACTGAGGTAATAACAAAGAAAAGTGTAGGGGCACCTGGCTGGCTCAGTCCGTAGAGCATGCAACTCTCGATCTTGGTTTTGTGAGTTTGAGCCCCACATTTGGTGTCGAGATTACTTAAAAAAAAAAAAAATCTTGGGGCGCCTGGGTGGCTCAGTCTGTTAAGTGTCCAACTCTTGGTTTGGGCTCAGGTCATGATCTCACAGTTTGTGAGTTAGAGCCCCGCATCAGGCTTTGTGCTGACAGTGCGGAGCCTGCTTGGGATTTTCTCTCTCTCCCTCTCTCTGCCCCTCCCCCACTCCCTCTCTCTCTCTCTCTCTCTCTCTCTCTCTCTCTCAAAATAAATAAACTTAAAAAAACTTTTTTAATCTTAATTTTTTTTTTTAATGTTCATTCATTATTGAGAGACAGAGCACAGGCATGGGAGGGGCAGAGAGAGAGGGAGACACAGAATCCAAAGCAGGCTCCAAGCTCTGAGCTGTCAGCACAGAGCCCGACACGGGGCTCGAACCCAGGAGCAGTGAGATCATGACCTGAGCCGAAGTCGGATGCCTAACCGACTGAGCCACACAGGTGCCCCTCTGCCTTTCACTATTGAGTACGATGTTAGCCGTTAGCTTTTCCTTGATGACCTTTCTCATGTTGAAGAATCTTTTCTTGTTTTAATAACTTTTATATTTTCTCTCCCATTTTATTTTTTTAAAAACTTTTTTTTTAAGTAGGCTCCACTCCCAATGCGGGGCTTGAACTCATGAGCCTGAGATCAAGAGTTGCACGCTCTACCGACTGAGTTGGCCAGGTGCCCCTTGGTAAAATGTACATAACACAGATTCACCATTTTAACTCTTTTAAAGTGTATAATTCAGTGGCATTAAGTGCCTTCACCACCATCTATCTCGAGAACTTTTTCATTATTCCAGATGGAAACCATGTACCTATCAAAACTCCACCACCAGCCTCCAGGGACCTTGGTAACACCATTCTGTTTCTGTCTCTATGAGTTTGACTACTCTAGGTAACACATATAACTGGAGTCATGCAATATTTGTCTCCATTTCATCTTATGTAATTTTGCCACACTTCCCTTTGTATCTCTTGCTTATTCTGCCTTTTGTTTTTCCAGTTGGCTTTCAGCTCTCTGAAAGCGTTTCTTTTCCCTTCCATTTCTTTCCGGAGTTTTAATTACTGGTGTTTGCCTTCTCCTACTGTCCTACCTCTTTTTTTTCTATGTAATCTATCGCTAATCTATTTCTTCTGGCTCTTTTTCTTTTCAAAGGTTGTATCTATTTCTCAAGAGACTGTGAGAACTACACATGTGGATACTTCTTTTGTATAAGGTTTTTATCTCTACTTCCTTAGAGGGGTGTGTGTGTGTGTGTGTGTGTGTGTGTGTGCGTGCGCGCGCAGGTGAGTGGTGTCTACGGATGGGTCCTATGTTCTTTCCTATGACTGATCTGTGGACACAAACAGCTGTACCAGGCAAGCGTTTGCTGAAGAAGAGTGTGGTGTTAGGACAGGTCGGACACTGAGGCTTCAGTTGAGATTTGTTGTCTTAAATGCCTCTCCGAAAATCTTCTTCACAATGAGATACCAACTGCACATCCACCAGAATAGTTCATTTTTCTTTTTTTTTTTTTTTTTTAAGTAATTTATTTATTTTGAGAGAGAGTGCACAAGCTGGGGAGGGACCAGAGAGAGAGAGGGAGAGAGAGAGAATCCCAAGCTGTAAGTGCGGAGTCTGACGCAAGGCTTGATCTCACGAACCATGAGATCGTGACCTGAGCCAAAATCAAGAGTCGGACCCTTCATTGATTGAGCCACCCATGAGCCCCAGGGAGAGTTTTCATAAAGGCAGAAGTGAAATAGACACCCTTAATCTCTCAGCCTCAGGGCGACTAAGGTTGTGAGTGTGTGTGCCCAGGACTTCTTCCTTCTGGCTCCAATTTGGATTCCCAGAAAGTTGGATGATTTGGTATACCTTACGCTCTCCTGCAAGGAGTACATTGACTGCTCACGTATATTTTCACGCTTTTAAGATCTTTTAACTCCTTTTACCCCATAGTGGAATTAATCGGAGGATGTAGACAACAGAATTAAGTGTAGCAAGTGTTCCTATAAGAAGTCTCTTTTGGGTAGCAAGTGGCAAAAATTCAGTTCAGACTTCGGGTCTGTAACACGTGGAAATTTATCGGCTTATGAAACTGGGAAGATGAACTCCACAGATGTAGTTTTCGCTTCAAGCCTTACTAGATACAAATAATCTTATCAAGACACGGTCTCCGAGGTCTGCCTTTCTCTGTATTAGCTGTCTTCTCAGCAAGTGGTTTCCCTCAGAGTGCCAACTGATTAGCCGGTGATCCCATGGGGAAAAGCATGTTCGAGGAGGGAGTGGGGGCCGCCTGGCTGGCCTAGTCAGTAGAGCATGTGACCCTTGATCTTGGGGTTGTGAGTTCGAACCCCACATTGGGTGTAGAGATTGGAAGGAAGGGAGGGAGGAAGGGAGGAAGGAAGGCAGGCAGGCAGGCAGGCACGCACGCAGGCAGGCATGCCTCCTAGTTCTAACAAAAGCTCCTGGGAGGGCTGAATGGTCAGGCATGAGTCACTTGGGTGTTCCTGAATCAATCACAGTTCTTACGGCTAGGAGGGTTTGATACTCTGACTAGACAGGCACGGGTCACATGGAAACGTGAGGTGATAAAGAGGGGTTGTGGAGTGCATCACCCACAATAAAGGAACGTTCTTTTACAACAAAAAGAGGGGGGTTAGGAAAAGTATGGTGGGCAGGCAAACTAAAATTACCATAGTCGACTACATTTCCTGAGAGAAATAGCTTGTACGTACTCATGTCCTAGTCTTGTGTCCTGCAGGGGTGATTGCGCTGGCCCATAGCTCCTTGAATCAATGCATTTATCACATTTAAAAGCTGAAAGCGTTTATCACCCTGGGAGCGTGGTGAAAGAATTCCCAGTGTCTCTTTGGTTCCACACATATATCACCTTGTTCTGCGAAAGCATTTGGATGTGATTTTTAAGTGGGCCCAACAAAACGCCATCGATTTCTCCAGCTAATAAAGAAAGTGTTCAAGAGTTGGTAAAGGGTCAAGCTCTTGCGACTGTGCCGTTAGAATCATGAGAATAGATTCTTTTAAAGAAACCCTCACCTCTTATCCTCAGCAGAAGCAGCTC
Organism: Panthera tigris; assembly: GCF_018350195.1. Lineage (NCBI taxonomy): Eukaryota > Metazoa > Chordata > Mammalia > Carnivora > Felidae > Panthera > Panthera tigris. Next base: position 10,381,317 of record NC_056673.1, on the reverse strand, counting down.
CGTACTTAGAGATGAATTGGCCTTAGATGCTACTGGTTCCTATTCTATTTTCATGGTGGAATTATGTTCTTTATTTGCATTTTTTTTGGACCGTGGCAAGATTTGCATTTCGGCTTACCTAGTCCCTTACGTAAAGATTACTAGCTGAGAGTTTAAAAATGGCCACTCAGATATGATCAAAAAGATAGTCGGGTATACTCTGTGGTGAACTTTGAGCTAATTCAAACATTGCTCCACAATTCTAAATATTGACATTAGATGGTTGGCCTCCTATTCACCAGCAACTCTGTTAGCTATGGAGTTGGTTTAAAGACTTGGTGTGTGTTAAGAGACTATAGCTTTTTCCTGAATGTAAGAAGCCTGCTCACCTGCGATCTCCTCTTTAACCATGGTATCTCTCCCTCCCCTTTTTTTCCTTTCTTTTTTTCTTTTGTTTTTTGCCAAAACAAGGCAAGGGAGAAGTAGAGGAGAAGAGTTTGATGGTCATGTCAACTTTCTTCCTCCCCTACAAATCTCTATCAATAAGCTTCCATTTTTTTCAAGTTTATTGATTTTGAGGGAGAGGAGGGGAGTGGGCAGAGAGAGAGAGAGGGAGAGAGAGAATCCCAAGCGGGCTCCACACAGTCAGCACAGAGCCCGATGCGGGGCTCGATCCCACGAACCCAGAGATCATGACCTGAGCAGAGATCCAGAGTCAGATACTTAACCGAGCTACCCAGGCGCCCCTAAATAAGCCCCAATTTTTACAAGCTGTTGAGAAAGTCGCAAATGTGGACATTGCCAAGACACAGAGTCTAGAGTATTTCACAGTGTGTCCTTCATCCATTCAATGAATGTTTATTGAATAGCAACTCATGGCCATGGTCTACACTAGACGCTAATATTACCGCGAGCACAAAAGACAAAGTCCCTGACGTTTTAAGACATTCCAGGGGGGACAACAGACGTAAACTAAAACAGGATAAGGGACAGGGAAGTATAGCCTGCTATTTTAAACATGGCGGTCAATGAAGGCTTCTTTAAGGAGGTAACTTTTTTTTTTTTAATTTTTTTTTAACGTTTTATTTTATTTTTGAGACAGAGAAAGACACAGCATGAACGGGGCAGGGGCAGAGAGAGAGGGAGACACAGAATCGGAAGCAGGCTCCAGGCTCTGAGCCATCAGCCCAGAGCCCGACGCGGGGCTCGAACTCACGGACCGCGAGATCGTGACCTGAGCTGAAGTCGGACGCTCAACTGACTGAGCCACCCAGGTGCCCCTAAGGAGGTAACTTTTAAGCAGAGATTAAATTAAGGGAGAAAGTTAGCTGAGCACTCCAGGCAAGGAAAACAGCAGGCCGGAAAAGCCCCGGGGTGGGGAAGTGGTTCGTGTTCCGTGGACAGTGAGGAATCCACTCCCATTAAATGAGAGAATCCTCCACAGCGAGGCTGGAGAAGAGGCCAGAAGCCAGAACATACAGGGATCGTAGAATGTAGCCGTGAGTTTGGATTTTACTCTAAATGTCACGGTAAGCCGTTAGAAAGTTTTGAGCAGGAAGTTAACAAGGTCAAGATACCTTCTGAAAGGATCGTGAACCGCTCGGTGGAGAAAAGGCTGCATGTAGCCAAGTGTCTCAGTAAGGGTCTAGTCACGGAGAGGGATAAAGCACTCCACTTATTTCAGGCAGAGGGAATTTTCAGAGGAACAGATTTTCATACACTCTGGGCCCCTGCAGTGCAGTATAAATGGGCAAATGTAGACACGAGAAATCACATCTATACCAAGAATCAAGAGTGGAAGCAGGGAACCCAGGAGGATGCTGGTGCTAAATACATGATGCAGGTGACATGATATGGCTTGGACTAGGGTAAAAGTGGTTGGAGTCAACATATTTTTGGAAGACAGGGTCAAAGAGGAGTCGAGAATGATTGCAAGGACTTTGGCCCCAGGAAACGGGATAAAGGGTGTACCATTTATGAGACAGGGAACACTAGAGGGGGATGTGCACTGTATTTGTTTGGTGGATGAGGGTAAATGAAAAGTTCTAATTAAAGTTGACTGAAGATGCCCTTTATACATTCATAGAGACCAACAGGATGTAGCTGAACGCAGCCATTCGGGTCTGGAGGAAAGGGTGGGACCAGAGATGGAATGAAAGCCTCTGATGACCACCCATGGGCTTAGAGGAGGAAGTTGGAACTCTGGAAAGGGAAGAAGTCCAAGGACTGGTTCAGCAAAAAAACCCAAAACAACAACAAAACAAAACAAAAACCCAGAGGGCTCAGCCAGGAAGGTGAAAAGAAAACCAGCAGAGTGCAGGGAGACGGAAAACAAGCCAAGCCAGGGTCTCCAGAAGATGGCCATGCTCGGTTGTGCCAGCCGTCGCTGAGCAGAACGAGACGGGACCTGAGGATTACACATTGGATTTGGCACCCAGCCGGTGGGGAGGCACACTGGGTGGCGTGGGTTCCCTCTCTGGGGAGATCGGCCGCAGAGGGGAACGGAAAAACGGGAAGGTGGCTGGCGGCTGATAAGCAGCCGAGGGACATTGCTCTTAGGGGATGGGCGATGATGACGTTTGCACAGCGCCGGCGAACTGGACGGCTGCACGGCCAGCAACGGCACGGCCAGCAACGGCACGGCCAGCAAAGGCGTGGATGAGGTCCTGGCTTCCTGCCCTCCGGGGACGTTCGTCGGAGGGCCTTCTGCCAACCCGTCCTCGCAGCTCGCAGTCGGGGCAGCGAACAGCGAGGGCCAGGACGAGGGTGCTGCGCCACCTCCCCCGGCGGCGGCCTCGGGGCCCAGAGCGCTAAGGCGGCGCGCGGGGTGCTGGCGCCCGCTCTCCACGGACGCCGAGAGGCCGGGCCCGGCATGGCGCGGCGCCGGGCTCCCCGCCCCGCCTCGGTCCGCTCGGCCACCTCTGAGAGCCACAAAATGGAGGCGGGAGGGAAAAGCGATGGCGAAAGCGCCGGGGCGCACGGGCCGCATTCCGCCGGCTGTCAGGGAGCTTCCTGCCCCGCGCCGGGCTCTCTCGGGCGCCCAGCCCCTCGCCCTCCGCGTCTCGGCCCACTTCCCGGCCACTCCCCGTCCCCTGTCTGAAGCCACCTCGCCAGCACCCGCACCCCGACGCCGCGCCCCTCCCCCGGCCCCCGGCGGCCGCAGCCCCCACCCCCGGGCTAGATCCCCGGAGCGGCGTCCGGCCCGCCGAGGTCACGTGGGGCGCGTCGGCCAATCGGCGCGCGGCGGCGGGTCCAGCCCAGCTCCGCCCGGCCGCTGTCGGGCAGTGGGACGCGGCGGGCGCGGAGAACGCGGCGGAGCGAGCGAGCCGGCGGGCGGGTGAGCGAGGTAGGGCTCCGGGCCGTCGCAGAGGGTCGCCGGGTGGGCGGGGAGGGGGACGGCGCCCGCCCGCAGCTGCATCCCTCCGGCCCGCCACGCCTCCGCGGCGCCGCCCGACCTCCTCTTTCCCCTTAGGACAAGGCCATGGACAGCAAGATCCAGCGGGTTCGCGACGCGTTCGCGTCCGGCCGGTCGCGCCCCCTGAGGTTCCGGCTGCAGCAGCTCGAGGCCCTGCGCAGGATGGTGCAGGAGCGCGAGAAGGACATCCTGGAGGCCATCGCCGCCGACCTGTGCAAGGTACGCGCCCCGCGGGCGGAGCCAGGACAGCCGTCTACCTCTGGGGAACCGCATTCCACCCGAGCTTTTGCTGCCTTTTTTTTTTTTTTTAATTTATTTTTGATTATGCAAGCACTGTGGGAGTATTGTCTCCAGCAGTCGTGATAAGGCAAATTTCCATGGACTTTCCCGATCTTCTTACCTTGCAGATACAGAGAAATAAAGACATATGTATCTTCTGGCCTCTGTTGCTCTTTTGTGAATTACCTTTTATATTTTTGCCTGTTTTTCTGTTGCATTTATGGTTCTTTGCTTTATTATTTGTACGAATCTTTTGTATAGTGTGGATTTTGCTAATTTGTCAGCTTAGTACATTGTTTGTTTTTCCTCGGGTCTATTTGCTTGTGTCTTTTTACGATTTCTTTCGTAGACAGAGGTTTTTCGGCTGTCGTTGTTGCACTGAAATTTTCCTCCTTGACTTTGTGTTAGGCCAGTGTTCCTCAAACTCCGGTGTCTTGATGAGTCACTTGGGGATCTTGTTAAAATATAAGTTATGGTTCAGCGCGTCTTGGAGGGCACCTGAGAGTCTAACAAGCTCCCAGGGGATACCATGCTTCCTGTTTGGGAACTACCCTTTTTTAAAATTTTACTGTTTTTTAATTGCAGTTTAGTTGGTATACAATATATTAGTTTGGGGTACAACACAGGTGCACAGTACAGCTTATTTCATTTAGCATAATATTCTCTAGGTCCATCCATATTGTCACAAATGGCAAGATTTCATGTGTTTTTTTTTTTTTTTTTTTTTTTATGGCTGAGTAGCACTCCATAATAAATACATATGTGTGTGTGTGTATGCCACATTTCCTTTATCCATTCATCTATCAGAAACTTAGGTCACTTTCATGATGTGGCTGTTGTAACTAATGCTGTGAACACAGGCATGCGCAGATCTTTTTGAGTTCGTGTTTTCATTTTCTTCGGCCAAATACCCAGAAGTGGAATTCCTGGATTTTGTGGTATTTCTGTTTTTAATAGCAGACACACCCTAAGATTAGTTCATAAATCTCTGCCATGTTTGGCCCAGGCGCTTTCCAGACTGCTACCTCTGTGCTGGGTCTCAGAGGGAGTGAGTTTGCATGCAGGCAGTGTAAGAGCTGAGTCCCCTGTAGCCCTGCGGTTGTTAACTAAGCCCGTCCCAGTTAAGTCCCGCTGATCTTTAAAGCCCGAGTTCTAGAGGCCCCTCTTGCTGGTGCAGGTTCCCAGGGCGAGGACACCTGATGTGCAGCTTGAAGCCCTCCCTTTTCAGGGAGGATCTCCATACCTGTGATATCCTTGCTGTTTGTGGGGCCCCGTGCCAGGGTGTGGGTTCCATCTGGACCGCATCTCTGCCCCTCCTACCACTCTCCGTGTTGCTTTTTTCTTTAGGACTTTAGCTGTGGACGACGTGTCCTGTGGGTCCTTAGGTCATTCTCAGACAGTTACTGTATGTGCACTTGTAGCCAGGGAGTGTCCATGGGAGGAGTTAGACCTCAGGATCCTCCTCTGCCATCTTCAACGGGAAGACCCGGAACCACTCTTTGAGTTGCAAGGTTTGGAGTAGCCTTTAGGGTGCAGATATATCAGTCTATATTTTCTAATACTGTTTTCATTTTGTTTTTGAAACATTTCAATTCATTTTGAATTCTAGGGGCAGCCAGACCACGCTCTGGCTCTGTGGGTCTCTCTCACTTCCCCCAAAGATCTTAACCCCCAAAGATTATTTTGAGGGGTAGTAACATCAGGAGTAGCAGTAACAACAGTAACTATATAAAATTTCCTTTCTCGGACTTTTGACAGAGAGAGGAGGCTGTGATAGCAAATGAACAAGGTGACATAATTAAGATTTCAAAAAGGATCAATCAGTCTTTCTGTAAGCATGAGATACTTACGTATGTATATACGTAGGAGTACTGAAGACATATACAGAAGTTCCTTGCCCTTGAGGGATTTCAATTTGGTAGACAGAACAAACACAGATACGATGTGAGTACGGGTATAAATCAGTGTCCAAGGGTGTAATACCAAGATATACATCAGGAGCATAATTGGTTTATGAAGATTGATCAAGGCAGGCTAATATTGATCATGGAAATGTTTCTGAATGAGACAGTGTTTAATCCTGACTTTAAAAGGCTTGGATCAGTAAAGCAGGATTTAAAGGGATTGAATATATTCGTGAGGGAGTTAGCAAATCCTCAGACCCTGAAGGTTACGAAAGGGATCTGAATGGCAAACCAGCTAGTCTGATAATGCCGTTTGTCACAGCAGGTGTATCTGGCCTAGCTCTTCACGGCCGGGTGTGTCGTGCTCGGGCAAGATTAACTGTGATCCTCTTATAACAGAGTGAACTCAATGCATACAGTCAGGAGGTCATTACCGTTCTTGGAGAACTTGATCTCGTGCTGGAGAATCTTCCTGAATGGGTCGCTGCTAAGCCAGCTAAGAAGAATCTGTTCACCATGCTGGATGAGGCCTACATTCACTCCGAGCCCCTGGGAGTCGTACTGATTATCGGAGCCTGGAACTACCCTTTCGTTCTCACCATTCAGCCTCTGATAGGAGCCATTGCGGCAGGTCTGGCATCAGTTTCTCTCTTCATGACCTTGGGGATGGGCTCATCCTCTCACGTGGGTTGTAAATTAAGGATAGTGTCCAATTGAATACACGTGTTTGCCTTGGTGGTTTGCCTTTGTTTACACCAGCAGTGAACCGAGAATTAGAAGATATTATCATGTATTTCTTAGCAAGTTCCAAACAGTTTCTTAAAGTGAAATTACAACTCTCAAGGTGGGAGAGCAGGCAGGTCCCGTGAGGTGGAACGAGCCCTGGGCTGTTTGGGATTGGGTATTATTGGGTCTCTCTGGGCTGAGATGAGCCATATTGTACAAAAGGATTTTATTATTTTTAAGACTTAAAAAATAAATTTTTTTTAAATGTTTATTTACTTTTGAGAGAGAGACAGACATAGAATGCGAGAGGTGGCGGGGCAGAGAGAGGGAGACAGAATCTGAAACAGGCTCCAGGCTCTGAGCTGTCAGCACAGAGCCTAATGTGGGGCTCGAACTCACGAACCATGAGATCATGACCTGAGCCAAAGTCGACGCTTAACTGACTGAGCCACCCAGGTGCCCTGAAGGAATTTTTTTTTTTTTAAATTTTTTTTAAACATTTATTTATTTTTGAGACAGAGAGAGACAGAGCATGAACGGGGGAGGGTCAGAGAGAGAGGGAGACACAGAATCTGAAACAGGCTCCAGGCTCTGAGCTGTCAGCACAGAGCCCGACGCGGGGCTCGAACTCACGGACCACGAGATGGTGACCTGAGCCAAAGTCGGCCGCCTAACCGACTGAGCCACCCAGGTGCCCCAGGAATTTTTTTTTTTAAGTAATCTCTACACCCAACTTGGGGCTCAGGCTCACAACCCCAAGATCAAGAGTCGCACACTCTATCGACTGAGCCAGCCAGGCACCCTTTTGTTATTATTTTTTAAATGGGCTCCAGAGATTTGCATGGTGACTGTTTTTTGTTTTGTTTTGTTTTGTTTCATTTCTTAATACCCGGAAAGTGAACCTGTGAGGTTCTAAAGTCACGAGTTGACGGGCCCATGAGTTTGGAGTTAGCCATCCATATTCCAGTGGTTTCAGTTGCCGGCCGTGGCCTCGGATGAACCATCGGATTCAGTCTGATCAGTTTCCTCCTTCAGACATGGGCCCCGGAAGTATTGCTGGCTTGAGTGTACAGCAAATGCCAAGAGGTTGCTTTCTCACTTCAGCTGGATCCGGAGTGACAGCTTTAATTGATGAGGCCTGTTTGCCCAATAATTCCAAGGCAAACAGGAAAGTCTAGTCGTGAGAGGGGGAGGAAACGGAGAGAAGAGCTGAAGCAGTTGGGGAGGATGGTGGAGCCCGTGAAGGGAATGAGAACCAAGGAGTTTGCATCTGAGGAAGTCAGACAAGTTCTGATACTCACTGAGGAACAGCAGATTTGGAGGCCAACTGGAGCACCTAGCCTGGATCCCCCTCCCCGCCTCCCACGGGCACCGTTTTCATAGGTATTAAGGTTACTCGGGTATTAAATGGCACTGTCCTGCTTTTTTTTGCCTTGTTTAGGAAATGCTGTCATTATCAAGCCTTCTGAACTATGTGAAAAAACAGCCACGATCTTGGCCCAACTCCTGCCACAGTATTTAGATCAGGTAACGTTGTCTTCACCCACCTTCAATGTGTCTGCTCGCGGAGGGGGGTGGGTTGCACATCGGATCTTCCTGCTGGCACGTGTCATGGATGCCTGTCGACGTGGAATCACTGTGGAGAGGAGCCCTCGTCCAGCTTCCACGGAAAGGCAGCTTCAAAATGTCAGAGCTGCAGGGCCACCTGGGTGGCTCAGTCTGTTAAGCCTTTGACTCTTGATTTCTGCTCAGGTCGATTTCGAGGTTCGTGGGTTCGAGCTCTGCACCAAGCTCTGTGCTGGGTGTGGAGGCTGCTTGGGATTCTCTCTCTCCCCCTCTCCCTCTCTCAAAATAAATACATCTAAACATTAAAAAAATTAAAAACATTTTTTTTGGTTAAAAATTATTTATTTATTTAAGAAAAACATTTTTAAAAAATGTTTATTCATTTTTGAGAGACAGGGACAGAGCACCAGCAGGGGAGGGGGAGAGAGAGAGGGAGACACAGAATCCGAAGCAGGCTTAGAACCTGACTCCGGGCTCAAACTCAAGGGCTGTAGGATCACGACCTGAGCTGGAGTCGGACGCTTAACCAACTGAGCCACCCAGGCGCCCCACCACCTTTAAAAGGAAGAAAAGAATTATTTGTTTTGAGAGTAAGCCAGCACAGGCAGGGGGAGGGGCAGAGAGAGAGGGAGAGAGAGAATCCCAAGCAGGCTCTGTGCTGCCACTGCAGAGCCTGACGCAGGGCTCGAACTCACAAACCGTGAGATCGTGACCTGAGCTGAAATCAAGAGTCGGACGCTTAACCAACTGAGCCCCCCAGGCGCCCCCACAAGCCACCTTTCGTTTTAGGGCCGTATCTCAGAATCCTTTGAGTATGTGAGTCCGTGTTCCTTCCTTGCCGTCCGTTCTCTTGTCATTTCTCTCCCGGCTGCTGTTACGCCAGATACTCTCTTTCACAATAGCTCTTTATTTATTTATTTATTTATTTTAATTTTATGTATTTTTTTTTTCAACTTTTTTTTTAAATTTATTTTTGGGACAGAGAGAGAGCATGAACGGGGGAGGGGCAGAGAGAGAGGGAGACACAGAATCGGAAACAGGCTCCAGGCTCCGAGCCATCAGCCCAGAGCCTGACGCGGGGCTCGAACTCACGGACCGCGAGATCGTGACCTGGCTGAAGTCGGACGCTTAACCAACTGCGCCACCCAGGCGCCCCAATCACAATAGCTCTTAATAACAGCACAGTGCACGTAAGGGCTCGGTCCAAAGCTGTGTGACTTCTCCCCGGTAACAAGTGAGGAAACTGAGGCTCAGAGATGTTCAGCAGGTTGCCCCGGGTCACACGAGCTAGTGAGTGACGGAGCCCAGGTTCGGTCCGGATCTGACCTCAAAAGCGAGTGCTCTCACCCACCGCTGCTCCGCACGCCCCTCATTCAGCAGACCTTTACTTGGTTCCTGCCACGGGCTAAGCCCTGCACTGTTGGTCGGGCGAGAACGTTCAGGTTAAGACATTCAGCCGGGACCTGTCCTGCGGTCTCTGACGGCAGACTCTTCACCAAAATCTTGAGCCTGCACAGCCCACATCTCATGCATTTCCCTAGTCGAATCCAACTGTTTGGATCCAACTGCTCTCGTTGGCGTCTACCCTGCTGAGCTCAGGTGGAAAACAGTGGACTCTCTGGTCAGTTCCACCGCAGGTTGATGGTTCTCAGATGCCATCGGACTGTGTTCTCCACTTGTCCTCTGTCCGTTCCCTCGTCTGTCCTCACAGGGGGCGGTCTCCGAAGGCGACAGGTTTATGCTGAAGAAATTGCTCGTCCGAGGATAGGGTTAACGTACCCACACAAGTGCTTGTGTTTCTCCTTCTTGAAGGACCTGTATGTCGTTATCAATGGTGGCGTGGAGGAAACCACAGAGCTGCTGAAGCAGCGATTTGACCACATCCTCTATACGGGAAGCACGGCGGTGGGAAAAATCGTCATGGAGGCCGCCGCCAAGCATCTGACCCCTGTGACTCTTGAACTAGGAGGGAAGAGTCCGTGTTACGTGGACAGAGACTGTGACCTGGACGTCGCCTGCAGGTGAGGCTGTCTGGTTCCCCGGGGGGTTCCCGACAACCTGACGGGTTGATGGTTCCTCTTGGCACTGAGACCCTGGGCCCCCCAGCTCTGAGAGACATCATGAGCCTACAGTGGTTGACATCCTCAAGGGCACTGGGACTTGTTCCCAAGCTGACTCTGGTGCCACTGCCAGAAGAGCAGCGTTTCTGGACGTCGCGTGGTTGTCCTTAGGAGTTAGGAAAAAAGTTTTGTCTGGCTGTGGCAGGAGATTTAACTGTTTTGCTGGCAGATGATCCAGGAAGTAGATGAAGTCTCGTGTGTACCTAATAAAATCCTTAAATTCCCAAAAGAAAGGTTGTTGACTCTTTAACAAGTCCCTTTGTTGACAAACTCAGGATTACTCAGACTCCCATTTTAGTTTTAACAGAGTAACATCTTGCAGGGGCCCCTGGGTGGCTCAGTCGGTTAAGCGTCTAACTCTGGATTTTGCCTCAGGTCACGGTCTCACGGTCGTGGGATCGCGCCCCATGCAGGGCTCTGCGCTGACAGCATAGAGCCTGCTTGGGATTCTTTCTCCCCCTCTGTCTCTGCCCTCTCTCCCACTTGGGCGTGTTCTCTCTCTCTCTCTCTCTCTCTCTCTCTCTCTCTCTCTCTAATAGAGAAAAAAGGAATACCATCTTGTCAGGCTGGGAACCAGAAAACAAAAGGTTGCAGATTCGCTCTGCTAAATCAGGTTCATCTACCAGGAAGCACCCAGACCTACAACAGACTGCGTGTTTGGGGTGGTGTGGCTCTTTTCTCCCCTTCAGAGATGGGCGAGGACGGTTTGTAGGCAATCAGGCCGCGTCCAGGTTGGCTTTGTAAATAGAAGTCTCCTTGCCAGGACGTGAGGCCCCCAGTGAAGGTTTTGATCCGTGTCTGGGCACAGCTTTCCAGAGTGGGGAGGGGGCTCCACAGAGATGCGGGTGTCTTGGAGGCTGGCTGTTGTCCTGCCTGTACCGGAACATCTTGCCACCGCATTTAGAGCCACAACCAGAAGTGGAGTCTGTGTGGAACTCCTGTCATCCCTGATGTCCTGTTGGCTGAAGTGGGAGAAAAGGAGGGTGTGGGGGGGCTTTCTTTTCTGGAAGCAGGCCGTGGCGTCACTGCTCGTAAAGTGCTGTTTCCCATGAGCTGGCACGAGAATTCCCTTCCTCCGTAGAATGTTCTGTGTCAGTTGGAAAATGCATTGTAAGTTCCAACCAACTGATTTAGAGATGAGTTTTACAACATTTTCATTCTCTAAATTTTTGTTAATGTTAATTTATTTTTGAGAGAGAGACAGAGTGAGAGCAGGGGAGGGGCAGAGAGAGAGAGAGGGAGACGCAGAATCCAAAGCAGGCTCCAGGCTCCGAGCTGTCAGCACAGAGCCCGATGCGGGGCTCGAACTCACAAACCGCGAGATCATGACCTGAGCCGAAGTCAGATGCTCAACCGACTGAGCCACCCAGGCGCCCCAGCATTTTGATTCTTTATAAAGAGTATTAAGTAAATCTGTGAGTGCATGCTAGTTGCAAAATACTCAAACAATACAAAAGTGTGTCAAATGCATAGTAGGCTGGGTTTTATGGATGTTCTGGTTTCCCCACCTCCCCCCAGGCGCATAGCGTGGGGGAAGTACATGAACTGTGGTCAGACCTGCATTGCTCCTGACTACGTTCTCTGCGAACCATCCCTCCAGAATCAAATTGTGCAGAAGATTAAGGAAACCGTGAAGGTTTGTGTTTTAACACATCTGATCTCATTGGTTCCATTAAGATAATGGAGTCAAATCAGCTCTTTGCAGGCAGCACCCCTGTTTCCCCTCCCCCCCAGGAAAATTCCAGTAGCACATGTGGCTGCATTCATTTGTGGGCTTATGAAAAACGCCCCGTGCACCTTCCACAGAAGGGTCTGCTAGTAGCCAGGTTAAGTTGGCATTTAACCCACATCAACTGGCTAGTTTTGTTGACGAAACCACGGGTTAGCTGTGGCACATGCTTTGAAAAAAAGAGTAAATAACTGTGTTTCGTGGTTTTGAGAGAATGTTGCCAGTTCTTTGAAGGGCACCCAGAGGTCCTTCGGCATATTGGCCATTGCTGATTAAGGTTATCCGTTCTTGTGCGTGAGGGGGCGTAGGAAGACCAGTAGTTTAGAGGGGATAGTTTATCCAGTACCTGTTGGTAGAATACTCTTGACTTGGTTATCAGTCTTTCGGGGTGTTGAAACTCAAGCTCTCTGTAGAGGGAATCAGGGAATGCTGTATGGTAGTGATTTGAGCTAAGCATCAGAGAAATGTAGGATTTGGATTGGAAGCAAGGCTTGGGGTGACCGAGCTCACCCGTCGGTAGGGGTCGTTAAGCCCCCTGAGTGGAAGAACTTATTGGGACAGTCATTGTTCACTCAACAGATGCTAACTGAGCACTGGAAGGAAGGATCAGGAACACTGAAGGGTAACACACACGATCAGACAGTGGAAAGCGTATATGCCGGGAAGTTTAGAAGAAGAATCGTGATCCAGGCACGAGGGGTGGAAGGTGTCGATGGGGGAATTGGATGTGAGAGCTAGGACTGGAGATGGGGCCAGACAAGGAGAACATGGAATGTGGGGCGGCAGCGTGGGGTTCAGGATACCTATGGCACAGAAAGCCCTTGGAGGTTGAAGACGTGCTTAGCTGAGGGTGGAAATGAACTCGGTTTCAGAGGAATAAGAAAGATCTCCCCTCTGCCTGCCTTGCGGGCTTTGTATTCTTAAGCGGTTCGTAACTGAGGTTCACCAGGGAGCCGTTTAATTAACGAAAAGTTTCTGCTCCTCACCTTGCAAAGACTGTGACTCTTGGTCTGGGGTCTCGTCGACGTGACCCTCAGGTACAGCCAGCATTGACAGCATCATTGGTGGCTCCGGAGTTGGGGCACAGGAACTGGCACCAGCAGGCTGCCACCCAGGCTTGAGGGCATTTGGTTGGAGGGTGGGTGAACGCTTGTTGTGATTGGAGAGCACATCGAGAGCGTTCACAAAGCCTCGAAGTGATGTGGCAATTCAGTAATTTTGTGTTTGTTTTACGTAATTGGTGCCAATCATATGATTTCGTTTTCCTGGCACCTGTGACTGCTGGCAATACCAGTCCAGAGAAGATATAAAATAGTGCAGTAGCAGAAAGTTCAGCAAACTTTTTTCCGTAAAGGGCTAAATAGTAAATATTTTAGGCTTTGCAGCAGGCCACGGGTTTCTGTTACAATAAGCAGGAGGAGGGCGGCCACAGTCGCATTGTAAACGAATGGGTGGCCCTGACTCAGAGCCAGACCTCCCCCTACACCCACATTCATCCCCCGGGACAGCCCCCCGGGGGTCTGCGAGGGATCACCATGAAGCCCCAAAACTATGGAGAGTCCTAGGTCTGTGCACGTGTCCTTGACCTGCCAGAAAGCTTAGGCACTATTACTTGAGGGAGGAGGGTGAGGATATCAGATCAGGCCCCCCAGATCAGTTTTGGGGGCATGAGCGGGTTTTATAGTTACTAAGGAAATTGACACATGGGTCTTTTGTGGCAATTAAATGCTGTTGTTTTCAATAGGAATTTTATGGAGAAAATATAAAAGAATCCCCCGATTACGAAAGGATCATCAATCTTCGCCATTTTAAGAGGATACAGAGTTTGCTTGAAGGACAAAAGATAGCCTTTGGTGGCGAGACCGACGAGGCCACACGCTATATAGGTAATGGAAATTCACCTTTTGCTGTGGGGACGTGCAGTTTGATGGCTTTTATTGACGCTCTTTACCCATACTAAATAAGCCCTTAGATACATAACGTTTAATCAAAGATTATAGACTGTGGTCTGGTATACTGCTTCCTAACCCATTTCAAGAGGGTTTTACGTCTTTATAAATAACACCACCTGTGATGCACTGGCTTTTTGCCTCTACACGTTTCATCTGTTTTTTTGTTGGTTTGTTTTCCTCCTACAACCTGTAACCTAACAACCCTGAGAAGCAAAATAGAACTCCGTGTGATTATTTCTGGATTCTGGCTGGGAAAACAACAGCACAAAGAAGGAAATCACTTAACTGCAATTTTACAAGTAACCAGTCACGGTTCGCTTCCAGAAATAATGTGTTGAATTGCTTTCTTTTGGCTAAGATCAAGTGCAGAAATAATGTGTTGATCTGTTGTGCTGGACCTTATTACTTGTGTACTCTGTTTTTGTGTTCTTTTATTCTTTGCCATGAATATGTCTTGTTGAATTTTATTTTTAATTTATTTTTAATGTTTATTTTTGAGAAATTCAGAGCACAAGTGGGGGAGGGGCAGAGACAGAGGGAGACACAGAATCCGAAGCAGGCTCCCGTCTCTGAGCTGTCAGCGCAGAGCCCGATGCAGGACTCGAACTCATGAACTGCGAGATCGTGACCTGCGCTGAAGTCGGACGCTTAACCGACTGAGCCACCCAGGCACCCCGTTGCTATCGAATTTTAAACATGTTGCTCTAAAATAACATAAGATGTTGGGGATTACGGAGATACTTACTTGGCAAAAAAAAAAAAAAAAAGCTGCCCCAAATAGCTTTACTTATCCCTTCTTAGTAGGTCGGATGCTGCACGTCACCAGAAAACCCTAAAACCTTAAAGGACTTAAAACAATAAGGAAAAGTACATTCTCTGGTCATGAGCCATCCCAAGGCACTTCTGGCCTGTTCATTTGGTGGCCCAGTAATGGCCTCAAAACCCCCAATTCTTTCGTCTTTCTGTTCTCCCATCAGCCATTGCTTTTGCCCACTCCCAGGCCAATCAGTGGCAGGAGGAAAGGTCTATTGTGATTCGCTCAACCAGTTAGGAACCACCCCCTGACCTGGCGTCGGGGTCACCTTACCTGAGCACATGGGTATGTGGAGAGTATAGATACCCAAACCGAAACGGTTCTCTGAGCCCGGGCAGCAGCGGGCAGTGGATTTGGGGTAGCCGCATAGGTCCCCCCGGAAGGTGCTGGCAGCAGCCGTCTTCTGCCGCATCGCCAGGGTATCCTGGCAGGAAATTAGGGGGAAGCGAAGAGAGCAAGCTTGTCATTGTCGAGTGTCTTCCCTTTTCATTGGTGACCCAGCTTGTTTACAGCGTCTTTTGGAGCACTGCTCGTTGGGGACTGACCTCGTGTGGACGCCCGGACACTCTGCAAAGCTTCGTCAGCATCCATGTTGCCCTCCCTCCTTGCGTCCCTTCCCCACAGCGGATAGAACACTGAACTAAGGGAGCCTTGGCCATTTTAAATACATTCTCCTAACCTCTCTAACGGAGTTGAAATAAGGTCAACGAGATCATATGTGTGAAAGCACTTGAATTAAGAAGCGGTGTTGATTTGATCCACAGAGGGGCTGTCTACACTCCCAAAAAGACCTGTCCACAGAAAGGTGGAAACATAACCTCCTGGTACATAGGAATATGGCTATGAACAGGGTTAAGTATGAATATACTCAGGTGTGTGGATCTTTCTCTCGGTTTGCATGGGGATCCCCTGATGCACACGCTCGGAGACACATGCACGGTTCATCCACATGCGTCCTCGGGACTCTTTCCTCAATAGCTAATACTCGGGCAGGAATGGGAAGGGGATGGATAGGTGACCCAGCAAAACAGAGGATGAGAGTTTGGCATTCCTGTCTTCTACTTTAGGATTTCATTTTGCTTATTTCTTTTCTCAGCACCAACGATCCTTACCGACGTCGATCCCGAAACCAAGGTGATGCAGGAAGAAATTTTCGGACCAATTCTTCCAATAGTGCCTGTGCGGAATGCCGATGAAGCCATAAAGTTCATAAACAACCGTGAAAAGCCTCTGGCCTTCTACATCTTTTCTCACAACGAGAAGGTAAACTTTGCGGAGAACGGCTCCCTGGCAGAAGCCGCCACCGCAGGCCGTGTCCCTTCTTTGCCACAAAGCAACGACGGTTTCCAGCAGAGTTCCACCAAGTGAGGCTGTAGTCGCAGCTTGCCGTCTTGGGTAATGAGGCTCTGGGGTTGTTGCTGTAACCTTTCCTATACTCTCTGGGGTTCAGCAGGAGTCTTCAGGGTTGTGTCACAAGTTCTTTGACTCGCAAACATCTCCCCTGGAATTGGAAGACTTGCGTGTTCTGCCGTTAACCCACAGCGCTTTCCTGTGTAAGAGCTTTGTCTCTCACCCCGATGGCATTTGCAGCCACTGAAGTGGGCCGTG
Organism: Panthera tigris; assembly: GCF_018350195.1. Classification (NCBI taxonomy): domain Eukaryota; kingdom Metazoa; phylum Chordata; class Mammalia; order Carnivora; family Felidae; genus Panthera; species Panthera tigris. The sequence goes on along the minus strand of NC_056673.1, from coordinate 10,365,225 downwards.
TGGCACCACGATCTCTGGCGCGGCCGTGGAAATGGTTGCAAAACCTCACACTTCCGTCTTTCCAGCGGTATCCCTTTGTTGTTTGAGCGATGCAACCATACCAGCCCAGGGAGCGCGTCATACTGTAGCCAGGGCAGGCACTGGGCAGCCGCTTTGCTGCGGGGCCTGTTCGTTTGCATCGGAAGGGGACTGGCTCTTGCAGAGGGACAGTGGCTTCAAGGTGGGCAAGTAGGTTCGAGCCCTCTGGAGAAGAGGGAAATCTAGAAAGGGGAGATGGGGATCGGTCAAGGTCTGAGGAGTTCACAGACCACACGTTTTCAGGAGAGCCTCTCACGGCAGCTTCTAGAGCCTACTTACTGTGCCGCGGAGATGAAGCTTTGTGAAGTGAGATCAGATGCATGGGGCTCAATACAAAATGGGTTATTGACGACGGTCATGACATTTTAAAGGACCGTAGGTAACGTGGATAGGAACCTTGAAGCAGAAAGTCTGCCGGTCAGGGTGCAGGTCAGTGAGGTGCTCTTCCCACAATGGGATTGTGCTGACCACAGGCCATTGTGACATTCATTCTAGAACTCTCAAGCGCTTGTTGGTGAGTTTCACCTAGGCAGCGAGGCGAAATTTCCCAGTCAGGTGTCATCATGCCTGTTCTGGTCTCAGGCCAACCATTTCTTCAAAACTAGAATGTCAGCTCTTTGCAGTTCCCAAAAACTGAACGGCATCTATTAATTGTATGCCATGATTTAGAACAGAGATAGGGAAATCTTACCAATGTTTAACAACCAGATATGTAGTCTGAATGGTCCTTTCTTTTTTTTCATTTTTTTTAAAAAAAAATTATTTATTTATTTATTTATTTTTTTAATTTAATTTAATTTTATTTTTTTAATTTTTTAATTTTTTATTTTTTTCAATATATGAAATTTATTGTCAAATTGGTTTCCATACAACACCCAGTGCTCATCCCAAAAGGTGCCGTCCCCAATACCCATCACCCACCCTCCCCTCCCTCCCACCCCCCATCAACCCTCAGTTTGTTCTCAGTTTTTAAGAGTCTCTTATGCTTTGGCTCTCTCCCACTCTAACCTCTTTTTTTTTTTTTTTTCCCTTCCCCTCCCCCATGGGTTTCTGTTAAGTTTCTCAGGATCCACATAAGAGTGAAACCATATGGTATCTGTCTTTCTCTGTATGGCTTATTTCACTTAGCATCACACTCTCCAGTTCCATCCACGTTGCTACAAAAGGCCGTATTTCATTCTTTCTCATTGCCACGTAGTACCCCGTTGTGTATATAAACCACAATTTCTTTATCCATTCATCAGTTGATGAACATTTAGGCTCTTTCCACAATTTGGCTATTGTTGAGAGTGCTGCTCTAAACATTGGGGTACAAGTGCCCCTATGCATCAGTACTCCTGTATCCCTTGGGTAAATTCCTAGCAGTGCTATTGCTGGGTCATAGGGTAGGTCTATTTTTAATTTTCTGAGGAACCTCCACGCTGCTTTCCAGAGCGGCTGCAGCAATTTGCATTCCCACCAACAGTGCAAGAGGGTTCCCGTTTGTCCACATCCTCTCCAGCATCTATAGTCTCCTGATTTGTTCATTTTGGCCACTCTGACTGGCGTGAGGTGATATCTGAGTGTGGTTTTGATTTGTATTTCCCTGATAAGGAGCGACGTTGAACATCTTTTCATGTGCCTGTTGGCCATCCGGATGTCTTTAAATTTATTTATTTTTGAAGGGAGGGGAGGGACAGGGAGAGGGAGACAGGATCCGAAGCAGGCTCCGCGCTGTGAGCACAGAGCCCGACGCAGGGCCCGAACCCACGAACCGTGAGATCGCGACCCAGGCCGAAATTAAGAGTCGGCCGCTTAACCAGCTGAGCCCCCCGGGCGCCCCCGCACTGTCCCTTCTAAACGAAGACTTTTGTGGCTACATTGGGTAGTCCTGCTCTGGACCGTGATGGAGTGAGCAGGACTGGTTCAGTGCCGCCTCCCTCGAAGGACGAGACGTGCATCTAAGAAGTTAAGATACTGATGACACGTTTGCTAAATTGAACAGCCCGTTAAGTTGTTTACATCTTCGGGAACGTTTGGCACAGTGTCCCAAACCCGAGTAGTCGTGCCAGCGTGTGAAGTCAGCAAGTGCAGGTCCCCCAGATGCTGCTGACCTGGAGCCTTTGTTCTGTTCCGCAGCTCATCAGACGGATGATTGACAGCACGTCCAGCGGTGGCGTCACGGCCAACGACGTCATCATGCACTTCATGCTCAGTTCTTTACCCTTTGGAGGAGTGGGTGAGTGTTCCTCTCTGCCCTCCATGGTGTAGATGGCAAATCGCATCATCTGCCCCGGCGGTCTGGGGTCCCCGCTCGACGGTGTTCTCCCGGGGGACGCCACCCTGCCAGGCCCCCTGCCGAGGGGTGACTGTGTGTCCTGTCACCCACTTTCCACCCTTAGCACTCACCACAGTCTGGAACTGTTCTGCTCCTTTTGTCGACTTACTTGTATGTTGGTTCTTACTCAGTTATTGTCCTTTCCCTAGACTTAGGGGATTTTTTTTTGGCCGGAAGTCAGGTCTCAAATTAATTGATAAGTTTCCCCTGTCTTTTTTTTTTTTTTTAATGTTTATTTAAATTAAAAAAATTTTTTTAGTGTTTTTATTTATTTTTGAGAGAGAGAAACAGAGTGTGAATGGGGGAGGGGCAGAGGGAGAGGGAGACACAGAATCCAAAGCAGGCTCCGGGCTCCGAGCTGTCAGCACAGAGCCCGACGCGGGGCTCGAACTCCTGGATGGCAACATCATGACCTGAGCCCAAGTCGGACGCTTAACCGACTGAGCCACCCAGGCGCCCCTCCATCTGTCTTTTTCAAGATGAGGTCGTGAATGACAGGTTCAGAATGCCAAGGGCAGGCAGCATTCTGGGGTCTCTGATGTCCGTTTGCTGTCTGCTCAGGGTGGCATTAAGTAGTCCTCAGTCCCCACCTGCACTGCTCCCCAAGCCCCTGGTGTGGGGACTAGCCTCTCCTCACATTGTCTCGTGATTTGAGAAGAGCACGAGATGTCCTGTGTTCTAGAGAAGACGGGCAGGAAGTATTCTCAGTGAAGCTCCGTGGACACATGCCCTTTGGGCTGCGACCCGCCTGCCTCTTTGATGCCAGAGATGACGGCTCAACTCTGTATCTTTCCTTCAGGAGCTAGGTGGTAGGCCTCTCTAATAGGTCATCGAAGAATCACAAATAATGAGCGCATCGGAGGAACTCTCGTAATAAAAAGCAGACAACAAAAGCTGCCGTCTCGAAAGCTCTGCTGTGTTCTGTCCCTCTGTAAGAGCAGAAGTGAAGTCGTCCCTGGGAATGAAATGGCTCATTTTAGCCGGACTACCTGTTCCCAGTCGAGGCCAGCTCCTCCCGTGGCCTGCTTCCGCCGCGGGCCACGTGTCCCTTCCTAGGAGGCGAAGGAATCGGCAGTACCCAGCGCAGGGCCGGCGTACGCGAGGGGCGAGTGGGCAGAGGGCGGGTCAGGGGTCCGGGCTGGCGCGAGTGGTGGCTTGGACTTGGGTGGTTGGGGAAGGGGGCTGAGTGGATCCGGGGAGTCGGGCAACAGGATTTGCCTCATGGGTTGAGTATGTCGTAGTGGGGAGGTGGTGAAGGAAAGGAAGGGTAGCCTGGAGGACCGGGGCTGCCGTGATTCGAGTTTTACTGCCCAGATTCTTAGAGGATTCACTCCGACTCCAGTCTCCCGTTCCTCAGGGCCCCACGGGGTCCCGGTTCCCACCGAAGACTCTCATTGTTCCACCCGGAGTCACTGATGCCTCCCGAGTGCAAGTCGAGTGACGTCTGTTCAGTCCCAACTTGACTTGACTAGGTGGCATTCAGTGTCATTGATCGTACCCTCTTCTTCTTTACAACGAAACAAACTCTTTCTCCTGTTAAATACAAAAGGAATACAGGCTTCGCTCGTTTTTTTTTTTTAATTTTTAAATTTTTAATTTTTTTTAAAGTTTATTTATTTTTGAGAGAGAGACAGAGTGAGAGGAGGAGGGGGGCAGAGAGAGAGGGAGGGAGAGAGAATCCCAAGGAGGCTCCACATTGTCAGCACGGAGCCCCTTGTGGGGCTTGAACTCACGAACCGCAAGATCATGTCCCGATCCCCAGGAATATAGGCTTCTTAAGAAAAGAGAGAAGACCCCAAAGAATAAATACTTAGATTTTCCATACCCCACTATTTAGAGATAACCTTTGGGGCGCCTGGGTGGCTCAGTGGGTTAAGCGTCCGACTCTTAGTTTCAGCTCGGGTCTTGATCTCACAGTTTCATGAGTTCAAGTCCCACATCCAGCTCTGCACTTGCCTCACAGATCCTGCTTGGGATTCTCTCTCTCTCTCTGCCCCTCCCCCACTCGTACCCCCACAAGCGCAATCTCTCTTTCTCTCAAAACAAACTTAAAAAAAAAATAGTGTTTATGCCTGTATGTTTATGCCCATTCTGTAGTGTTTTATTTGTTTTGGCCCTTTTCCCCTTAAAACCTGTATTACTTTTAGAATTGGGAGAAAAAAGCATTTCACTTTCTAAGCCTTTGTAACACAGTAGTTACACTCTTAGACCTCTTCCCTAAGGAAATAATGAGAAACTGCACAAAAATACATCAGAATCATCACACAAAAAGTGTGGAATCCTGAGACCCTAAGGCGGCATTCGTAGGCTGGAACAGCGTGCAGTTACTAAACTCGTGACGCACAAGCATACCGATGTGAGAAAATGTCACACGGTGTTGTCACAAACCGCGAGATCGTGACCTGAGCTGAAACTCAGAGTCAGATGCTGAACCGACTGAGCCCCCCAGGCGCCCCCCAGGCACAAACACTATTAACATATTGACAGTTTCGAGTTTTCCTGAAAAATGCATCTCGTTTGACGTATATTGCCAGATTTCTCCGCAGCTTTGGTTGCCCCTAAATGACGTCCCAGCAGCCTGTAAAGTACCAGTAAAGTGCTTCGTGGCCCCATTCGTCCGTGCCTTATACCCTCGTGGCATACGTATGTAGCTGCCACGTAGCACCCACGATAAGGACGCGAAAACTGTCACAGGGCATGGCTTTTTAAGAAGGCAGAGGTTGGGGCGCCTGGGTGGCTCGGTCGGTTAAGCGTCCGACTTTGGCTCAGGTCACGATCTCGCGGTCCGTGAGTTCGAGCCCCGCGTCGGGCTCTGTGCTGACAGCTCAGAGCCTGGAGCCTGCTTCCGATTCTGTGTCTCCCTCTGTCTCTGACCCTCCCCCATTCATGCTCGGTCTCTCTCTGTCTCAAAAATAAATAAACGTTAAAAAAAAAAAAAAAAAAAGAAGGCAGAGGTTTATACTTGCGTATTAGCTCTCACCCGGCAGCGGGAACCCTGTCATCCTGCCTTTGTTACTTTGTCGCATCTTTGAGGACATTAGTGGGTGGATAAGGGCTGTGGGTACATAGAGCCACATGGAACAGCAGGAAGAGAGGACACAGTGCCGAGGAGTCCAGCCGACCTGGACTGAGCGTTCTGGCTTTGCACTCCCCACCTTGGGCAGGTTACCTGAGCGGCCAAGCTCCCTTTCCCTGCCTGGAACTGGGGGCGATGGTGACTTTGTACAGTGGGGTTGTGGCGGGAGCGAACACAGTGTGGTCTTTGGTATCAGTGACAGCCACTGCCGGAGAGCGGCAGGTCCTGGCTCGACTCCTGGGAAGCGTCCTGTTTTGTCTTGTTGTTAATGTTTATTTTGTTTTGAGAGAGAGAGCGTGAGGGGGGTCGGAACAGAGAGAGGGGGACAGAGGGAGAACCCCAAGTGGGCTCTGTACCATCAGCACAGAGCCCGACGCCGGGCTCGATCCCACGAACCGCGACATCATAACCTGAGCCGAAACCGAGTCGGACGCTCAACCGGCTGAGCCACCCAGGCGCCCCGGAAAGCGGCCTGTCTGACAGGGAGGTTCACCTTGCTGGGGGTCCTGGGGGCGCTGGGAGCAATTTCCCGGAAGAGCCACTCACGCTGAGAAGCGAGAGGGGGGCGTCCCCGGCGGCAGGAGCTTTGTGGCTTTCTTGTGGCTTGTGTCACCTCCAGCGGAGCCTGTTTTGCCTTCCTCTCTTTCAGGTTCCAGTGGGATGGGCGCTTACCACGGCAAACATAGTTTTGATACTTTCTCGCATCAACGTCCCTGCTTACTGAAAACTTTAAAGAGGGAAGGTCCTAACAAGCTCAGGTACCCTCCCAACAGCCAGTCAAAGGTGGATTGGGCCAAATTTTTCCTCCTGAAACGCTTCAACAAAGGAAAGCTCGGTCTCCTGTTACTTGCTTTCCTGGGCATCGTGGCGGCTGTGCTTGTCAAGGTAAGTCCCCGCCTCTCTGGTCCCACGTGGCTGCCGGATGCGCGTCTTCTGTCCAGGAGTTCCTCTGATTATAGAAATCCGACTCCGTCTCTTAAATTAACCTCGAGTCTGGGACAGGGTCCGCGAACTCGCAGCCTGCCGGCCCGTCTTGCCAGAAGAACAGCCACAACCCCTCACTGACTCGTTGTAGCGAGAGTTGAGTCCTTGGGACAGGTGGCCGTGTGGCTCGCAGAACCTAAACGATTCCAGAAGTGTGCCGACCTCTGGTTTAAGAGTGTAAGGCCCCGTAGGGGCGCCTGGGTGGCTCAGTCGGTTGAGTGTCTGACTTCGGCTTGGGTCACGATCTCGCAGTTCGTGAGTTTGAGCCCCGCGTCAGGCTCTGTGCTGACAGCTCAGAGCCTGGAGCCTGTTTCGGATTCTGTCTCTCTGTCTCTCTGTCTCTGCCCCTCCCCTGCTCGTGCTCTGCCTCTCTCAAAGATAAATTAATAATAATAAAAAGAAAAAGTTTAAGGCCCCGTAGAACTTGTCACACTCTGAGCTGTTCAGCCCTCTGATCCTTCTGCCTCCCGTATGTCCGTGTCAGTCGTGTTCTCGAGTGTGCCTGGGGTCAGCAGGCCGTGGAGACGAAGGAGAGAATTGCACGGCGGGCAATAGCAGTGGTAGGACAACTTTGGCGAGCGAGGCGTGGAATGTGTTTCCTCCAAAGTTAACTCTGCCACGTACGTTCTGTCTTTGGCGATTAGTTATCGTAGACACGGGCTCACCGCCCGGCCCTCCTGAGAGCTGGCGTCCCGAGGCGGTCTGCATATCCTTGGGCTGAGGGAACAGAGCCAGGGTTTTGGAAGTTAAGGTGGAGTAGGGCAGGGCGACCGTGTCCCTGGAGCCCTCGGCCAGCCAGCTGACGAGATGCGTTGAAAATAGCGGCAACACTCGTGGTCAGCAGCCTCGGAAAAGAGGCGAGATTCGAGCGCTGAATGAAGATGGCTTGTTCACGTCTGTGTTCTTGTTTCAAGGTCAAAAAGGGGGGTGGCCTGTCTTAAGCGAGCGTCACAGCTTTGGTGGAACTGGAAATACCAGTTGCATTTGAACTCGTTTGGGTTTTCTCAGAAACACCAAGCTGTGCTGAGGAGAAAGGCCCTGTTGATTTTTCTGGCAGTTCAGACTCTGTCGTCCAGTAAGCAGTGATGGGAGCCGCAGGACTCGGGACCCAGCTCTGTCTGCTAAGAGTGAGGTGGGAACCGCTTGTTTTCTGTCTCTGTAAAGTGGGCCGGGCGGGGGTGTGTTTTCTTTTAGTGGTTTCTGTATAGCTAGAGGCTTAGGGGTTATCGAACCAGCGTTTCACCTCTCTGTCTCCAGACCTTTTGGAGCCTGGCCCAGCATCCCAGGGCATCAAAACTTACCCATACCGTTGAAAGGGCGGGGGTGGTTTGCGGGGATCTTAAAAAACGTGTGGAGGCAGAGGTAACGTGGCCCTGCTGGGTCTAGACGAAGCATGCGTCGTTTCTAGAAGAGGAGTCACGTGAGCTCCTCCCCCCTCCTCCCCGTCTACTCAGCGCTCCCAGAGGACGTGCCCACTGACCAGCTCAGATCTGTAAGAAGCACACGGACACAGTGAACGCTCTGTTTTATAATTTGAGGCCTGTCTTCTAAAACTCTCCGAGTCCCGTTTGGTTCTGCGTTGTCTCGGTGTTTAACAAGAAGTTTGGCTTTAGAATTCATGGTGGCAGACTGAGCGAATCAAAACATTGCAGCTGGGAGGCTTTCTGTTCCTGCCTCCGCATCGTCCTGAGGTCCCAGGTGTGCTCGGCTCTCTGGCCCTTACCTGCCTGTCATCTCCGATCCCAGGACATCAGTCCCCAGCCTGACACACACCTTCTTCCCGGGGATGGAACTTCGTAGCGCCGTGGCAAATTCGGAGGCTGACTGTGCTCCCCCTCTAACCCAGGAAGGTTCCCACTGCCGCAGCGCGCTGGGCCAGGCAGGCGGGGGCAGGCCGGGTAGCCCGCGTGAACTCCCAAAAGGGTGTGGCGGGCAAGCCTCTCTCTGATAAGATCTCGAGAGGCAGCAGTGTGTAAAAACATGGAACCTGGTAACAACAAAATGTGGCTTTAATTCCTGGTTCTGAGATCAGCAGATTTCTGACTCTGAGCAAGGCCTTTTCTGAGCCCGCCTTGGGGCCTCGCTTGGCTTGCTCGTCTCTAGGACAAGGGCAGCCTACAGCGATCTCCCAGGGCGCTCCTCGGTTCCCGTTACCGTGAGCTGCCGTGTTCGTGGTCCACACCGCTTTGGATTCAGTGTGAGACCGCTCAGGATCTGGCTTTCTTTCCCTCTTTGCTGCTTCTCTCTGAGCCTCTCTGTCCTCTTTCTCAAATCACCTCTTATTTTAAGTAAGTGATTCTAAGCTCAAATTGTGCTTTTGTTTGAGGAGTCTTTATTTATTCCAACTGCAGTCATTTTTTTTCTGAAACGGCTTTTCTGCACTTGGTGATTCTGTTACATGCTTGGATGTGATTTCATTAACTCTCTTTACCACAGTGAGGATGGTCTTGGAACATTTTTAAATGGGAAATTGAAAGTAGTGATTATTAGTCTAAAGGGAACAGGTCAGTCTCAGAGTGGAAAGGAGTGTTCCGAAAACATTTAAAAGGTGTGTGTGTGTGTGTGTGTGTGTGTGTCTACACGTCTACACAAAGTAAAGTTCCTATAAAGCTTAAGCCACCAAAAGCCTTGCAGGAGGTATGGGTGTTAAAACGTTGAAAAGCATAGAAGGTTTAAAATTGATAGATGTCATTAGGCCCTTGAAAATGAAATATGACAAACTCTTGAGACGGCTGCCGGAACTCCTTTGGGCTCAGTCGGTATGGATTCTATTCACTACTACTTTGGACTTTAGAAACAAAAGTGTTGATCCATTTTCAGACTTCACGTAGAGACTTCAGCTCCCCACGCACAACAGGAGGATAGTAAATGAGTATTTTCCACTCCTGTGTCAACCCTGCTGTCGTCTCGCTGATAACAGACAACACTGCCTCCGTCACCACCTTGTTACTGTCGCTTTGCAGGGAAGGCCCTAATCTTTTATCAGCCCAGACTGCACTTACCTTCTTAGGGACACAGGGACCTTTTGTATACGGCACATTCAAGCATCTCTTAAAATAGCAGGCATTTGATAGAGTCCCGATACTGAGTTCGTGTTCCAGGGCCGGTTGCGTGGGTTTTTTTTTTTTTTTTTTTTTTTTTTTTTTTTTTTTGCGTGGGGGTTTTAAACCAGCAGCAGAGTAACCTGGCTTCCTTTCTCCTCTCTCTAGGCGGGATACTACTGAAGAAAGATCCTGTTCAACCTCCTAGTTGCCTGTACTGAATTATTCCTCTCTTAAATAGTTAACGAACCAGTCATTTTGAAATCCTGCCAAAAATAGGAAGGAAATATGCAAATGCACCCTAATCAAGCCTGCAAGTCATTGCCACTCACCATTAATAAAACTTCCCGTTTCATCTGACCCCCCCCCAGCCTTCCCCCACTGTGGGGGTACACTCAGAGAACGTCTTTTACGTTGTGTTCCTCAGCTTGCGGTGGGGGGCGGGGTGGGGGCGGAGAAGGTACTAGGCTGACTCCCAGGGAGATGTAAAAGGAGTCTCTGAACCTGTTGAGTGACTTGTTACTCCAGTTCATGGGACACAGGACCCCCCCCCCCCCCCCCCCGCCTTCCGCCATCACTCTGTGAAGCTTCCAGGGGGCTCCTCCCTGCCCGGGGTTATCAACAGCCCTCTGCAGCCCGCAGAGGTGAGGAAAGATCTTCCCAGCCCTGCCTGAGGTTTGAGGCACCGGATCTGTGTGTTGGGGATGGGGGGAGGTCCCTGTCCCTCACCCACTGGGACTTGAGGACTTGACCTTCCGGAGCCAGCCCTCCTGTCAAACGTGCTGTCTGACCAGTGGTCTTCCTCCTTTCCCGTCCATTCTCCACCCTCTCTTGTATTTGGTTTGTGACAGTCTTTTGTGGCCATCCGCAGATGCCTTCTGTAACTAACGCCACACAAGACTTCCCGCAGATCCCAGGGCTTCCAGGGAAGACAGTTGCCAATTTCCATGCAAGTATCACCCGTCATTCTTACTGGGCAGGAGTTGTAGAATTCTGCATCTTATAAAACCTAACTGGCACTTTTATTATGCTGTAATAAAATTACTTACAACAACACTTATTCTCAGGGGCGCCTGGGTGGCTCAGTCGGTTGGGCGTCTGACTGCAGCACAGGTCACAATCTCGCAGTTTGTGAGTTCGAGCCCCGTGTTGGGCCCCGTGCTGACAGCTCAGAGCCCGGAGCCTACTTCACATTCTGTGTCTCCCTCTCTGTCCCTCCCCAACTCATGCTCTCTTAAAAATAAATAAATGTTGAAAAAAAAAACCAAAACACTCTCAGGATCTTAAAAGTTTCAAGTCAGTGGATCTTCAAGGACAGATCTTTTAAGTTTCTTATTTCCGTAGCACAATGCAAATAAATTTCACTTTTTTAAACTTCAGAGAGATCCCTTTTTGAATAAATTCAGCTTTCTGGACTTAACGTGGAAAGCCATTTCCTGTCACGGGCCAGAGGCCTTGGATATTCTGGACTGTGGAGCTTGAGAGCCTCAGGGGGGCTGACGGTGGAACATTTGGAGAAGGACTGTGTAAGCCACGGCGTCCCGCTGGAAGAGAGGGGGACAGAGGACACAGGAAGGGGATCTCCTGAGCATGGCTGGGACCTGAGGGACTTCAGCCAGGGTGGGAAGGAGCCCTGTGGAATGCAGCCTCCCTGCCAAGCATTGGTGACTCCTGGCTACGGTGCCTTCACTCTCCCTGCCCGCCCCCCACAAGTGAGAGAAGGTAATTCACTTTAGAGAATGTGTAATCAGCTGCCTTGAATGAATCTGTCCCAGGGAGGCTGTCTGAAGTTCACTGTCTTCATCACAGGATGCCGTGCCAATCACTAGGCTAGTTTAAGATGTCAGGATAATCGGTCACGAAATACCTTAGACAAAATTTCAATACGGAGCTTTCGTTTAGCACATTAAATTGTGCCCTGTGATTTCTAGTTACGCTAAATCACTGGCTTGTCTGCTACTATGTTCTGCTGCGAAATAAATACGTCATATTTGATAAAAGTGGCATGATTTTTTTTTTTTTAATTTTTTTTTTTCAACTTTTTTTATTTTTGGGACAGAGAGAGACATAGCATGAACGGGGGAGGGGCAGAGAGAGAGGGAGACACAGAATCGGAAACAGGCTCCAGGCTCCGAGCCGTCCATCAGCCCAGAGCCTGACTCGGGGCTCGAACTCACGGACCGCGAGATTGTGACCTGGCTGAAGTCGGACGCTTAACCGACCTGCGCCACCCAGGCGCCCCAAAAGTGGCATGAATTTTAAGAAGATTCCTAGTGGGGAACCTCTTATGTCCCGATAGAGACCATTCTTTGGCCGGAAATTTTGCCCCAACGATAAATCCATTTTTGGCCTTCATCTGTTCAGAGGTGGTATTCATCAACTTTAAGTCCTTTCTCCCTGAAATTCTTAGCCAAGAAGATTTTCTCCAGCTCTGCTTTCTCTGTCCCTTACAGGTTTTTATTTTTTAAAGCACCTGTGGAGTTTAGGGTTTTTCCAGCTAAGCCCTCCTATCCCCATTTGCCAGTCTAAACCAAGTGTTTCCGTAAGAGTACTCCAGGAACACTAATTCCATAAGGTTTTACACAAACACTGATCCCACCACCCATCCTGTGTGTCAGCATTTGTAAAGCACACTAGCATCTCAAAGGATCCGAGTCCTGTAGAACCTGTGTGGCGTTTAGTGGGGGTCGTTTCCCAAACTTCCTTGACCGTGGAACCCTTTTCTCGCGATCCTTTTTCAACCCTAGAGCACCTCTGGGGAAACGACGGCATTGCTTCTCTGTTCCCCGTCCTCAGTCGTTTTGTTTGGTTGCCAGAAGCTAAGGTGTCTGTGTCACGGACGAGGGTATCAGCTTCTTCCTCCCTGTGAGCGGGAGGCCTGGACTGTCACCAGGTACCGAAAACAACATGAATTCACATTGACTCTTCAAACAGGGATTACATCCTGTGTGTACTTTTTTTTTTTTTTTTTATTGGCTTTGATCATTTTGTTTGTGAACGTGTGTAGAGCCACTGATGCCTAAGGGACTGTGGCAGCGGAGGCCAGACTGTCTCCACTTTGGATGACAGCGTGCAGCCTGAAAATATTTGGCAGTCCCAGGCCACAAAGACAAGCAGCCTGAAATCTGGGTCGGCGTTGCATTCACCCCCAGGCTGCATGGCCAAGCGATCGTCGATCTGGTTTTGCTACTCTTGTTTCTACCCCATCGCTGCTGTAAGAACAAGGGTTTCTCAAGGTCTGTGATCAGCACAATGCTGATGGAATGAAGGGTCTGTGGACGGCCACCTGCCCCTTCGGGGTTGCCAGTGCCTGGATCTGCAGGGGCCCGTGGGGCACGGGGCACAGGGCACATGGGAGGCGTGGCGAACCGGGCTGCCCATGCAGGGCCCGTGGGCCCCCTTGTCCAAGCTTCTCAAAGGCTTTGTGAACAGACGGGGGGGCGGCAGACTCACCTAGGAAATATGTAGCTTTTAATTGGGTAACTGGTTTTTTACATTGTGTCTTGATTTGAAATCTCCCGATTTGAGGCAACCCCAGGATTGTCCCTCTCCGGTTGGCTGACGTCCTCTTAAAGAGCAGAGCAGAGCAGAGCAGGCCAGGTCGACAGAACCGTCACGTCACACGAGGCGCCGGCCGAAGGTTTTGTTTTTGAGATGCGGTCCAAAGTGTCCATCCACCCGCACTGGATCCCCAGGGTGCTGTTGTAGGGGGACCGGTGTGGAGGCCTGTGGGTGCGGCCACCCTTGGCCTCCTTTCCGTCTCCGAGCCGCTCGGCTAGTGTCTGGCGGTCAGGACCCGGACGAGCAGCCCGGCCGTCAGCGTGCCTGACGCTATCCCCAGGGCGGCCCCGCGGCGGATGGCCAGCTGTCTGGCTGACAGTCTGCTGGCCGGAGCTGGAAGGGCCTGGGCTGCCTCCGGAGCCCTGAAGAGGTCCAGGTGGCTCTCGGGCCTTGAATACGTTGTCAGGGTGACGCCAGGAGAGGCACCCGTGGCCACTGCGGAGGCAAACAGGAGCAGTCAGTGGCGCCGGGGGCCTGGGAGACAGCTGTGGCCTTGGAACCAGGAAGCCTGGCTGCCTTTGTCACGCTGGGTGCAATGATGTGGGAAAACACCTCAACACGTGAGCGTGACGCAGAGAGAAAGCTGCTCGTAAGATCACGTGAGGCGCGTTCCCGTCTGAGCCTTGTGATGACACGCGATGGGGTGTCACTCCCACACGTGCCTTCGGAGCACGTCTTAAACGCTCAGACGGTCGGACCTCACCTTCGTCTCTCGTGACGCTCTAGGCTCCCGGAGTGTTTGTCAGCTAGCTCGCTGCTGTGTTGACGGCAGGGCCCCGGGGGAGATGAGGTCACCGGATAAGTGAGGGCTCTGGGCTGCGGATACCCAGACCTGGCGCCCCTCACCAGCCCGGGATGGGAGGGCCCCTGCGCCTCGGGCCGAGGCCATCGCTGCATCACAGAGACGCTGGATATACACCAGAGGTGCCCGCCTGTCTGATGGGGTACAGAGAGGCAGGCAGGGGAAGTGCCCCCCGACCAGCCGGTCCAGCCAGGCGGACCCGCCGAGACCCAGCTGCCGTAGGCCGGGATGTGGCCTTCTGGCCTGGGCCGGGCTTCCGTGGTGAGCACGTGCCCTTGAGTCTGATGGGCCCACACTGGGATCGTCTCACCTTTTCCAGTTGCGGGACCATCGTCGGGGGAGAGACCTAAGCTCTCAGCCTGGCTCCCTCACCCGAGGATGGGGCTACAGCTGGCTGCCTCACGAGGCTAAGGACGTGACGTGCTTCACGTGGGGCCTCTGAGTCACAGGGAGTGGTGTCGTCTTCCTGGCGCTTAGAACACCATGTTTGTGCCAAGAGGAGGACCGGCGGCTTGGACTTGTACTTGCCCGGGGCACACGAGGAAGAGGCTGCCACTGGCAGTGGGACCCACCTGGCTGAAGCACTGCGACGTTACCTGAAGAGGTGACGGCTTCTGCAGGCCCGGGTCGGGGGACCTTGGCCACCGTGGCCACCGTGCTGTCAGTGCTCTGCGGCAGCAGTCCGGCATGTTTCTGGGCCTAAAAGAGCAGATTCGGGGTCTTTGAGAGTGGACCCCCCCCCCCCTCCGTCTCTGCCTTCAGACCAAGCTGTCACCGTTACTGTGTCTGAGAAGCAGGCGTGGGCCTCCCCTGTTTAAAAAGTTCGGCCAAGGGGTGCCTGGGTGGCTCAGTCAATTAAGCGTCTGATTTCGGCTCAGGTCAGGATCTCACGGTTTGTGGGTTCGAGCCCTGCATTGGGCTCTGTGTTGACAGCTCAGAGCCTGGAGCCTGTTTTGGATTCCGTGTCTCCCTCTCTCTGCCCCTCCCCTGCTCATGCTCTATCTCTCAAAAATAAACATTAAAAAGAAAAAAAAAATGTTTGGCCAAGAGGATGTTGGACAGAGTGATGGTGTTCCCCCTTCCAAAGTCGGGCACACACTCTTGGGGGCTCATCCGGGTTCAGACTAGTTTGAGCTCTTTGCTTTGGTTTCAAGCAGCTTGGGCTGGCTGTGGAAGCTTTTTGGTGTGTGTGCCTCTCCTTGAAATTAGACCGTATCCTGGCACTGTCTGGGGTCCAGTTACGGTGCCCGGAGATGTTGAGGCTGAGGGGGCCCTTCCGTGACCCCCCGCCCTCCCAGCTCATCCCACAGGTCACTGCTGCTGAGGCCTGATGTGCTCTGAACATCTCTGCACGCTCACCTCCTCTGCAGCTAGCTTCCAGTCCATCCGGGTGGTGTAGACAGCAAACGCAGCAGCTCCCAGGAGGCTGCAGGCCAGCATGCCCAGCCAGAGGCCTGGGGGAGACAAGTGACAAATGGGGACAGCGTCCTCCCAGGCCTCCCCCCACTTTCCCTCGCAGCACATACCCATGATTCCCATTCTGACCACAAAGGTCAGAACAATGCCCAGCGGGAGGCCGATGACATAATACATGACCGTGTTCACGACGGCTCCAAAGGCCTGCTTGCCGCTTCCTCTCAGAACTCCGCTATAGACGCACTGGGAGGGGAGGCAGAAAGGGGCGAGAGGTGGGCGTGAGCCTGACGGCAGGGATCCTGCAGCAGGCTCCCTTCTAAGCCACTCATGTCGCACGGCCTGATTTCACTCTAAGCCCAACGATGGTGCTCTTGTCCCCATCCATGGGGAGACCGAGTCGGGGCAAGTCACTTGCCCACGGCTGCACAAGAGTAGTTGTGTCTTGAACACAACTCCAGAGGCCCCGTCTTCCCCTCCACACTAGGACTGCCTCTCTAGAAACTCAAGGTAAAATTGGAAACCGACCACCAGCTGGCCCCGGAGGCTGGACTGACGTCACACAGAGTTGTGTTGCCTTGGCAGTGCTGCTGTGGCAAATTACTGTAGATTAGTGGCTTGGAACAAGACACGTGCACTGGTTTCTGGTCCTGGAGGTTACGAGTCTGAAATGGGTCTCACCGCCCTCTAGTCAGGGCGGGTTCCTTCTGGAGGCCCCTGCGGAGAATTTGTGTGTCTTTGCCTTTTCTGGCCTCTATAGGCCGCCCTGCATTCCCGGCCCCCAGACAGTGGTGGCATCGGTCCACCCTCTGTGGCTGTCGTGGTGTTTCCATCTCCTTCTGTCTCCCTCCCCTCTCTCGCCTGTGAGAACCCTTGTGATTACTTTGGGTCATCTGGATAATCCACGATAATCTCCCCATGTCAAGACCTTTCACTTAGTCACATCTACAAAGTCCCCTTTTGCCACCTGACATTCACAGGTCTGGGGATCAGGATGTGGAGATCTTTGGGGGGCCATCATTCTGGATACCGCACGTGGCAAACAAAGGCGTCATCTGCTCCAGATGAGACACGCAGTCCTTGCTTGCTCCTGTCCCCGTAATGCTCACGGGCAAGAACGACTTTGGAGAAAGCACTAATCCTGCTTTATTTTCCTAGGGTCATCCTCCCAGCCTGATCTCAGCGCTGATGAACTAAAGAGCGACAGGCACAGCTCATGCTTGGGCAGTGCTACTGACGAATAGCTATTCGGTTATTTTCATTTTGTTAAGATAAAGGATGTGGAGCGGGGCGCCTGGGGGGCCTCAAGTCGGCTGAGCATCCGGCTCTTGGTTTCGGCTCAGGTCATGATCTCGCGGTTAGTGGGTTCAAGTCCCACACTGGGATCCGTGCTGGCAGCACAGAGCCTGCTTGGGATTCTCTCTCTCTCTCCCCCTCTCCCTGCCCCTTCCCCGCTCTCTCTCTCTCTCTCTCTCTCTCTCAAAATAAATAAGCTTAAAAAAAAAAAAAAGACGAAGGATGTGGAGTATTTTGTGGTTTGCTTTCACACTTTTGAGCAAAGAGGTAATGCATTCGGGATGGGAGGTGTGTGCCTCTTGAACTCTGAATGTGGCATGTTCGTTTCCCATTGTTATATATTTTGACATAGAAGATATTTTTTGGTTAGAAGAAGACTTCTCCCAAATTATGATTGATGAGCTCTAAACAAGTATATCTCAACCCCGGGGGCGACTTTCGCCCTCCAGGGGACACTTGGCAAGTGTCAGGGGATGGTTTGGGTTGTCACAACCCGAGGAGTGCTACCTGCAAGGGTTGAAGCCCTGAATGCTGTTAAACACCTTAAGGGTGGCCCCCTTACAACCAAGGATTCTCCATCCCGAAATGTCACAGTGCCAAGGTTGAGAAGCCCTTTAAAGCATTTTGAGTCACGGTGACAACGTCAGAGGCAAGCACCCAGGAAGGGCCAGTGGCCCCACCAGTCTGTGCGGTTGAGAAGGTTTGGGTCTGTTTGGGAGAGGCAGCGGACCGGTGCGCTAGGCAGGGATTTGACAGGAGGCGAAACAACCGGGTGGCGGGGAGAGGGAGCACGATACGTTCCACACATATTCCAAGTTGACTGCAGGCTGTGTGTGCACACAGCGGAGACCAGGGCAGGCCCCAGCCTCCCACACGTCATGGACAATGGAGCCTGTGTCGTGGACAATGGAGCCTGTGCACGTGGACGGAAGAGACACGCGAGAACCCAGAAGGAAGTAAGAGCCGGGCAGACTCGAAAACATCCCCCATGCACATTCAGATCCTTCGGCAGAGAACGGAAGCCTCACGAGCTGTCAGGTGTTTGAACACAACCTCCGACCAACAACTGCCTCAACACCGAGCTGTGCAGACAAAAGGGTGTGACCCCTAGGAAGCTAAGCCTAAAATAAGCATAGAGAAAAACCCAGAAAACAAAACTGAGTAGAGATCGCAGCTCCAGGCTGTAGAGGAGGCGGGATTCACAGAAATAAATAGTCCAGGTGAATTCCTAAATACGACAAGAGGCCTCAGAGAAAGGTCACACACGCTTTGACGTTCTCTGGGATGGGGCTGTGCAAGGCCACACAAGAGAATTCAATTAGAGACGCCGACAAGAAAGAAAAATGGGCATGCCCCCAATATTTGGTTAACACAAAAAATAAATAGCAGGAGAAAGTTTTCAATATTTTGAATGAAGAATAAAACGATATATCAAATTTAGTAGATGCCACTACCACGGTGCTTAGAAACGCACAGCCGTAAATGCCTATATCCAAAAAGAAGAAAGGCCTCAAATCCATAGCCTAATACCCCACATTAAGAAACAAGGAAGAGCAAACTCTACCCAAATAAAACAGAAGGATGGGGATAATGATGACAGGGGAAATTAGTGAAATCGACGACAGAAAAAAACAACAGAAAATCAACGAAACCCAAAATTTTAAGTCTTTGATAATATCCACAAAAAGGATGAACATTTGCCAAGGATTTGACCGTGGTAAAATAAGACCAAGAAAATAAGAAAGCGAAGACCCGAATGACCAAAGTCAGGTGTGAAAGAAGGGACATTACTACTGACCCTACAGAAAAAGATTATAAGAAAATACTATTAGCAACTTGGTGCCAGAGAATTAGACAAATTTAGTTGAAGTAAATAAGTTACTCGAAAGACACAGATTACTGAAAGTAACTCAGGGGGCGCCTGGGTGGCTCAGTTGGTTAAGCGGCCGACTTCGGCTCAGGTCATGATCTCACGGTCCGTGAGTTCAAGCCCCGCGTCGGGCTCTGTGCTGACAGCTAGAGCCTGGAGCCTGTTTCAGATTCTGTGTCTCCCTCTCTCTGACCCTCCCCCGTTCATGCTCTGTCTCTCTCTGTCTCAAAAATAAATAAACGTTAAAAAAAAAATTAAAAAAAAAAATGGAAGTAACTCAAGAAATAGAAAGTGAAGAGACAAATAAATTGAATTAATTTAAAAATCTTCTGACAGAAACCCAGGCCCAGATGGCTTCACTGGTGAATTCTGTCCAATATTTAAAGGGGAGGGGCGCCTGGGTGGCTCAGTCAGTTAAGCGTCCGACTTCGCTCAGGTCATGATCTCACGGCTCGTGGGTTCAAGTCCTGAATTGGGCTCTGTGCTGGCAGCTCAGAGCCCGGAGCCTGAAGCCTGCTTCGGATTTTGTGTCTCCCTTTCTCTCTGCCCCTCCCCCACTCGTACTCTGTCTCTCTCCAAATAAACACACATAATTTCAAAAATTAAAAAAAATAAAAATAAAATGAGGATTTGGGGGCACCTGGGTGGCTCAGTCGGTTAAGCATCCGATTTCAGCTCAGGTCATGATCCTGAGGTTCGTGAGTTCGAGCCCCACATCAGGCGTACTGACAATGTGGACCCCACTTGGGATTCTCTCCCCATCGCTCTCTCTGCCCCTCCCCCGCTTGTGCACATGCACATTCTTTCAAAATAATAAATGAATTAAAAAAATAATAAAAGGAGACTTCAGTGTTTTCTTGTTTTATGTCATGCTCTTTAAAATTCACATCATCCACATTTGTGAGTTTATGTGGGTGTAATTTTTCAGGTGTTTTTTTTGTTTTGTTTTTGTTTTTTTTGCCAATCCGCATGCGTCTTTTGGCTTGTTGGAATTGCAGAAGAGAAGGGGATTCATTGTTTTGAATAATAATAGAATTAATCCAAGCAGACACATTGGGCACTTACTACAGAGTTAGCCCTTTACAAGTTTTTTAACTTTTATTTATTTTTTAATGTTTATCTATCTTAGAGAGAGAGAGAGAGAGAGAGAGAGAGAGAGAGAGAGAGACAGAGCATGAGCAGGGGAGAGGCAGAGAGAGAGGGAGACACAGAATCTGAAGCAGGCTCCAGGTTTTGAGCTGTCAGCACAGAGCTGGACTCGGGGCTCGAACCCTCTGTGAGATCATGACCTGAGCTGAAGTCGGACATTTAACCGACAGAGCCACCCAGGCGCCCCATCCCCCTTTACATGTTTGAATGGGTTAATCCTCGCAGCCCGACGAGGCCTCAGGGAGGGCCCGTGAGCATGGACTCGTACAGGGGAGTCTGGCTTCACATCAGGGCAGTACTCACACAGATGGCCTCAAAGAGCTGAAAGACGGTGTAAATTGGCAAGACCTTGTTCACCAGGGCAATGACTTGTCTGCGGGAGAAACCGGAAAGAATATTCACTTGGAGCATTAAGACATCACTGCGTTCTTGAGACCCACGCCCTCCCTGTTGTGCCTCCTCCTAAAAATGATTGGAACGGAAGTAGTTACCCCCCCCCCCACACACACACACAAACCTGACACTCCCAGCCCTAAGTTTCTGCATGGAGCCCTAAGCTCCAGGAGAGCCCCGCAATGTTGTACTGCCTGCCCTCGGCATCCTGTCTACGGACCAGCAAGTGACAGAGGCCATGGTCCGGGGGGAGAAGCATCAATGCTAGCTTCTTCCCAGCAAGAGCAAAGTCGAGGCTGGTCCTGCTTCCTCTGGACCTGGTGCTGAGCCAGCCAGGTGACGAATCTCTGAGGACCAGCTGCAAGCCACTCTGACATTTCCCAGAAGTCAGTGAAGAAAACTGATTACCTACTCATCATTTGTAAAAATACGCCCCAGTTTATTTTTCAGGGTGCTCAGCACGATGCACACAACCAGCGAGGTGCCGCCTGGAAGAGACCAAAGGAAGAGCATTTGCCCCCAACCCCTGGAGGAGCAGCTTAGGTCAGTGCAAGGCAGGAAGGCATAGGAAATGCCTTTCCCCCTGTGGTTCTCAAAGTGGGGTTCCGGGACCAGCAGCAACAGCATCACCTAGTAACTTGTTAGAAATGGAGGTTCTCAGGGGCGCCTGGGTGGCTCAGTCGGTTAAACATCCGACTTTGGCTTCGGTCATGATCTCGCCGTCTGTGAGTTCGAGCCCCGTGTCGGGCTCCGTGCTGACAGCTCGGAGCCTGGAGCCTGCTTCAGACTCTGTGTCTCCCCCTCTCTCTGCCCCTCCCCCACTCACGCTCTGTCTGTCTCTCTCAAAAATAAATAAACATAAAAAAAAGAGAAATGGAGGTTCTCAGACCCCATCTCAGACCTACTGAATCAGAAACTCCATGGGGGGGGGAGGCCTGCCAATCTGATTCTAATCTTTCCAGCTGATTCTGATAGTCTAAAGCCTGAGAACCACTGGTGTCCACAGCTGATCTGAATCTGTCAGCCTCAGAAAGCAGAGCCCGGGAAGGGGACACAAGATCGGTTGGTCCTGAGGGGTGGGATGGGGCAGGTCCTGAGATCCTTGGGGATGCTGGGAAGGCAAATTTGCAGAAGGCCCCTGGACATGGAGGCAGAAGTCTGGGGAGAAGGGGACTTCACAGGGTCACATGAAGGTGGAAACTGGTGACCTGTCCCTGGGAGAACCCGAGAACAGCAGCAGGGAAGGAATGCAGGACAAGAGAGGTTTGCTGGTGAGGGGGAAGAGGAGGGAGTGGGGGTGGGGACGGGGGGAGGGTAGGAGGGTGGCGTCAATTCAGCTGGGGCTCCTCTGGGCCGGGTGTTGCAGATTTGTCCCCTGCCCCAGGCTCCAACTTCCCAAGCCCCGCCCCCACCCCGGAGGATTCCACCCACCTGTGCAAAGCATGCCTGACTTGGCCCACCGCTTGGCTTGCACTGTATCTGCAGCTCCCAGGGCCATCCCCACACGGACACAGACGGCGTTGCTGAGCCCCAGGGGAATCTGCGATCAGAGATAAGGGGCCATCAGTAGAATCAACCTCCTGCCCCTGGAAGGGGCTGGGGGGCTGGATCCTGAGCCAGGAAGAGGCTTGTGCCGGGGGAACAGCCCTCTAACCCTCCATGAGGGGGCCAGCTGGAGGAAAGCAGGAAGACAGGATGGATCCCAGGAAGGCAGCGTGAGGAGAGAGGGCATTCACAGCTGAGGTTGGGAGATGGGGTGGGGGCACCCTCAGCAAGCCCGTCAGTCCTGCCCCCACCGGCACCATCAGACATCACAGGCAGGGGCGCCTGGGTGGCTCAGTTGGTTGAGCGTCCGACTTCGGCTCAGGTCATGACCTCACGGCTCGTGAGTTCGAGCCCCGTGTCGGGCTCTGTGCTGACAGCTCGGAGCCTGGAGCCTGCTTCCGATTCTGTGTCTCCTTCTCTCTCTGCCCCTAACCCACTCATATTCTGTCTCTGTCTCTCTCAAAAATAAATAAACATTAAAAAAAAAAATTAAAAAACAAATCACAGCCAGACTGGCCCTGCAACCAGAATCAATGTGTTGCCAAAACCTCGTAAGTAAGTGCATTTTTAAGAGTTGAATGTGGTCTTAAGTATGCCAGAAAAGCTCCCTGTTAGAAAAACAAAATTCTGGGAAAACCCTTTGTAAAATTAAGCACCTTATACCTTAGTGCTGTAAGTGTAGACTTTTGTGAATCATTTCCTTAAACTCAGACTGCATGTCCCCAAGGGGTCGCAGTCTGCATGTCCCCAGGAAGCTGGCAGAGGCATACGCAGTCACATAGACAACTCATGTCTCTGTAAGAAGAGGAGGGAGCTATGGGGCTGGGGGGGGGGGTGTGGGGGACAGCAATGAACCCCCCAGCCAGGGACGCGGTCACCGAACTCTCGCTGACTCGGGTTTGCAGGAATGTGGGCCTGCTGCTAAACGGAATGTCCCGTTTTCCAAGAAAATGCAAAACTTCAGATTATGATGTGAAATATTCCCGTTTTTAAGTGGCACTGATTAATTTAAAAAGACTAACATCATGGGAGTTCAGTATTGCTCTCGGTGGAGCAGCTGGGGGCCACCTGTGTGTGTCTGGCAGGGCCCGGACCTAATGGGCACAAGGAGGTCATCTGAGAGAGAGATGGCCTTTAGGAGGACAGCCTGCCCCTCTTCTGTGACACCCCAGGCCGTCAGCGGGGCCGGGCCGGCATGGAGGGCGTGCGAAAGTTACCGCCATAAGATACTCACCATGTAGACTGTGGTGGCCAATTCGTAGATGATGGCCTGGCCGGAGAGGTCCAGTACGCTGAGCAGGCCTGCGGAAGAGACACGCGGTGAGCTCACGGACACGGAACAGGACTCCCCTCTGCTTTGGAGGCCAAGGAGCAAATGACTTCCAAGGGCAGCTTTGCAACAGAAAATGTTCCCGTTTGGCCTTCAGCCTGGCAGGAAAATCCCACCCAGCTGCGGTGGAATTTCTTACGGGCTGTTCGTTCCCGGTATGGTTTGACTTTCAAGTTGAAAGTCCTTGGTGTACATGGCATATGGAGAGAAAAGAGACCTGGACCAAGATCAGGAGACCCAAGTTTGGGTCCCAGCGCTGCCACTGGGACTCCGGGCAGTCTCTTGTTCTTGGGGCTCAGTTTACCTATCTGTAAATGAGGGGCAAGGGTTGGACCAGGTGCTCTCTCAGGGCAATTCTCTCACAGGGCCTTGCGATTCCTGGGCTGCGTGGACTCTGCACGAGGTGCTCCGGGGAGCACAGGCGCGTCAGGTGAGAGCCCCCCACGCCTGCCTGGCCCCTGCACGCTCACACCCACGTTGGTTCCGTCCCTCGCTTCCCCCACTGACTCCAACACCTGCCCAGGGCCAGGCCCAGGGCCAGGCCCAGGGCCATGCTGGGTTCCTGACATGAAAAGCCCAGGCCTACCTTCTGGGAGCGCACAACCTGGAGAGAGCAACAGCCCCGACCTGGCCGAGGCCGCCAAACCACCCATCCGGAGAGGGGGCTTCCGGGCTGCCCACACGGTTCCCCGAGCCGCGCTCCCCTACATACCCATGAGGAAGCTCCCGATCTCGTAGGCCCACCACTCCATGCACACCATGAGCATGCTGGGAATAGCCAGAGAGAAGAAGGGGCCCCAGTCCTGCAGGCACTGGCCGGACCAGCCTAGGAACAGAAGCCCCGCTGGAGCGCTGAGCAGGGAGCCCATCGCGCATGCGCACCCACTGGCCCGAGCCCCTGCCAGCCCTTGGCTCCGCCCACTCCCGGGCTCAGCTCCGCACGCCCAGGCCTCCTGTGTTTTGCCACCCGGTGGCTCGGGATGGGAGCCTCAGGCGTGGGTGAAGGTCGCCCGCTCCACCCGTGACACCACGAGATCTTGGGCAACTACCCTGCTCTTTCTGGCCTCCATTCCCTCCTCTGAAAATCTGAGTTCTTTGCCCAGACGCCCCAGAGGGGTTGCTGGGAGGATGGCATGAGGTCAAGGTCAAAGGATTGGATTCTCGGGGCAGATAGGGCCGTGCGGACAGGGAGAGCAGAGTGGCCACACAGGACTCCCTGCCCTGTGAATGAGGCCCCGTCCGGAGGGGCTGGTCCGCAAATGCCCGAAAGCGGACCCCACAGTCTACAGAGTTAGCTTTCAGGAGGCAGGAAAGCTCAGAACCGGGAGTGCAGGGGCACGGGTTTGAGTCCAGCCTCACCGGGCGCCGCCTCTGGCGTTTTGAGCAAATTGTTTACCCTCACTCCATCTCCTCCAGGTAAGTAAAATGGGGATTATAAGGTGGTGTGGAGTAACTGGGGGTCGGAAATGTCGAGCACTCGACCCACTGCTGACACCTAGGGTTTTACCTGCGATCAGGGAGCTGGCCAGAGAGTCCCCTGGGGTCTGTCCCCAGCAGGGCTCTGCGCCTATCACATTGGATGGGGGGCACCTGGGCCTTTGGGGGTAGGGGTGCTGAGGGGTAGAGCAAAGGGGAAGGAGCCCCTGAAGGGAAGTGGAGGCAAGCCCGAGACAAGACTCCTCCAAAGGGGCTCCCACCGGGCCTTCCGTCCACCTGCCAAATGAACACCCCATACCCGAGCCGGGGTCCTGCCTGCTGCTGGTCTGCTCAGCCCCCCAAAGGCAGGGTGGCCCCCACACCTGCCCACGTCTCCAGGTGTAGCTTCTTCAGCACAATGTAGAGAAAGAGGAAGATGGTCTGCAGGATGTGGGAGATAGTGTTGGCGTAAGCAGAGCCCCTGGGAAAGGAGAGAGAGCTGAGCTGGGGCCAGGGGCCGACTCTGGCCCTGGGGGCAGGGGACTTCTCCCCTGAAGCCAGCATGGAAGGGAAGGGGGCCCAGGCATGGCGCAGCCAGCACCCCCATCCAGAGATCAGCCACACCCAGGAACCTTAGTACAGTGTCCCTGAGTCCCCCTGCCAGGTCCCAACGCTCGGCTTCTCCTGAGGGGCTGGGGCAGGGATGAGGAGGGCTCCTCTCCTTGTCTCCTTGGTGGGGAGTCCCCCAGAACTTGAGGGACCAGCCCCCCATTTCCTCATGACACCCCACTTCTGGACAGCAGGGGCAGCCTCTGCCCTTTTGGCAAGGCAGGGATGGCAACTGACCTGCCCCCGTCAAGGGTGGGGTGCCTGGTGGGCCCCTGCAGCCCAGTGGTCCCGGTGCTCACCTGACCCCCAGGCTCAGCACGGAAACCAGGATGTAGTTGCCCAAGCCATTGATGCAGTTGCCCACAATGCCACTGAGGACTTGGGGCCAGACGATTCCCTGAAATAAACAACCACTGGCCTTGCTGGGGCGGGGGGCAGGGCCAGGGGGTGTGGACAAGCCCGGGGACGTCCAGGGGTTGGCAAGAGGCTGGGGACACGCGGCTCGTTACTGGGCCTTGGTCAGTAGGTTCACAGAGGGTGCCGAAAGGGGAAAAGCCCCAGGCACCCCTTCTCGCTGGAATGGGGCAGTGTGTTGGGGCAGGGGTCGCCCCTCTGGCCAGGGACCCGTACCTGATTTTGCAAATACTTTGCCAGCAGGCTGTAAAGAAAAATCGCCTGTGTGAAATAAAAACAAAAAACCAGACACGCGCATAAACAACGACTACCAAAAAAGCAAAACAAACAAGCACATGATGAACATCAGGAGGTATTTCCCTGGTACCTGAGTGAGGGGCAGTTATTTCACCAAAATAGGTCTGGGACCCCACAGGTGGGCAGAAGCCCACTTAGCATCTCAGGTGCGCTCTGGCCCTGCCTATGGGGAGAGGCCCCCTCAAGGCTCGAGCTCCACCGCAGACGAGATACGCAAGCAGCGTTGGCTCTCACAAGGCTTGTGTAAGAGGCCCAGCGCCTAACAGGCCTCCTTGCTGCCGGCTGGGACCTTGCATCAGCTCAGGAAGGCCACCCAGGGGCCCGTGCACAGAAGGGCCCATCAGAGTCCAAATCCGCGGGTTGTGACTGCCCTTGAGCCTGGCTCTGGCTGCTGGAACCAAGAATCTGGAGGGAGAGGCCTTGGGCTGGGCAGGGAGATGGGGACCCGGCATTGTGGCCACCGGTAGGCCCTGCTGAGGGCGTTCAAGCCCCCGTGGGGTGGCAGGACCTTTCCTTTCCGGGGAGGACAGAGAGGGCCTGCGTGTCATTGTGTGCATGTCAGGGGTGCTGCCCCTGCCCTTTCTGTCCTCTGCCAAAGCCTGTCCCAGGGCCTGCGCCCTGCTACCCCACCCCTTCCCTTTGCTTCCCTTTCCCTTCTGCTTCTCCTCAGTATAGCACGGGGCTTAAGAGCATGAGCTGGAACAGACTGCCTGCGTTCAAGGGTTGGCTCTGCTTTTTACGAGCTGTGTGATCTTAGGCAAGTCACTTAACCTCTCTGTGCCTCAATGTCCTCATCTATAACGGGGATGATAATGTGTGTATGCTATGTATCCATATATATTTAAAGTTAATATCAGAAAATACCTATAAAACAGTATATGGCCCATTTAAGCATTCCAAATGTTAGGTAAGCGTTATGTAAATCCCGTTTGTCATTTTTATTATTACTTTACTGGTAAGTTTTACAGCAGCATTTTAAGGCAGGGACTTGCTTCAGTTGGTAAAGGCGTTGCCACAGTTTTGACGCTCTAGGAGGTTTCTCCCCTGACCCAGCCCAGGTGGCCCTGTTTGGCAAGACACCATCACCTTGGTCTGAAGGGCTGAAGTATGTGCTCTAGCAAACCCTTGGAGGAGACAGACTGGCCTTTGCAGGTGGTTTCCATAATACAACGGAAATCTGGACCTGACCAGACCCCAGAGGGGTCATGGCACTGGCCTCTCAGGCAGGCGGGTGCAGCCGGGGTTCCTCCTGCCAGGCCTTGGCATGCTTTAAAGCACCCCATCTTCACCCTTCCCTGATCGGTCCTCAAGCACCCCACCCCCTGGTGTCATAGAGGGTAAAGGGGAGCTGTTGTTCCAAAGACACAACACTGCCAGCTAGTGACGCGTGTCACTGATTCAATAAATCAAATAGAGTAGCAATGGATTCCAGAGCAGACATACAGGCCACGGGGTCAGGTGAGAAATCTCAGAAACCGACCTGACTAGATGCATTGCTTAGCTGGGATTTAACGAATTAGTGGAGAAAGGGGAGAACAGGCAATAATTAGTCTTACTTATAAGTGTGTTAGGTAGATTAGAATCTGAAGTGTAAAATAAAAGCCACGAGAGGGCTCAAAGAAAATATGGGCAAAATGTTTATATAATCTTGCAATGGGTTAAGTGGTTTTAAGTTCATCAAAGACTTCATAAAGAATGGGATTTATGGGTCTGTTACATATACATTAAAAATTCCTGAGGTCAAGGGTGTGCCTGGGGGGCTCAGTCGGATAAACATCAGATTCTTGGTTTCCGCCCGGGGCATGATCTCACGGTTCATGGGTTCGAGCCCCACATGGGGCTCTGAGCTGACCGTGTGGCGCCTCCTCGGGATTCTGTCTCTGCCCCTGCCCTGCTTGCTCTGTCTCTCTCAAATAAATAAACTTTAAAAAAAAATTTTTTTTAATTCTTTAGGTCAAAAATATCAAAAAATTAGAAGGCAAGTGACCAACTTAAAAAAAAAATTAACAGGCAAAGGGTTAAGATACTAGTTAACAAGAGTTATAATAATTAGGAAAAGATTAACCCACTAAAAAAGGGTCTGGACAGTTCTCAGAAGAAAAACAAAATGATGAAAAAAATACATGAAAAAAAATGTTCATTAGCAATAACACGCATGTGAAAACTGTTCCTAGTTGGGAAAAAATTTAAAAAAAATTTTTTTTTCTAATGTTTATATTTGAGAGAGAGAGAAACAGAGCAAGTGAGGGAGGGGCAGAGAGAGGGAGACACAGAACCTGAAGCAGGCTCCAGGTTCCAAGCTGTCAGCAAAGAGCCCCACGTGGGGTTTGAATCCACGAATGTGAGATCACGACCTGAGCGAAAGTCGGACATTCAACCAACTGAGCCACCCAAGCGCCCGGCGAAAAATATTTGAGTAATAGTACACTGACAAGAGTGTTGCTAGTGGGGGTAAAAATTTCTGATACAAATTGGTATCAGAAGCCATTGACAGAACAACACCAATTCCCATGATGCGCCTGAAGGAAATCGTTACAGATACAAAGATTTTTCTTTTTTTTTTTTTAATTTTTTTTTTCAACTTTTTTTTTTTAATTTATTTTTGGGACAGAGAGAGACAGAGCATGAACGGGGGAGGGGCAGAGAGAGAGGGAGACACAGAATCGGAAACAGGCTCCAGGCTCCGAGCCATCAGCCCAGAGCCCGACGCGGGGCTCGAACTCACGGACCGTGAGACCGTGACCTGGCTGAGGTCGGACGCTTAACCGACTGCGCCACCCAGGCGCCCCCAAAGATTTTTCTATAAGAACGCTTAGCACAATCTTCTTTCCGATAGTGAATATTGGAAACAACCTGAATACCTGACAAAATAGGATTGGTTGATAAATCATGACCCTATAGGATAGTGCATAGCCTCTGAAATGGATACTGTGGGAGGCTATTTAATCGTATCAAGAGACTAATGTCAGGGGGAAAGCAGGTAATAACACAATATTACGCACATTGACCCTCTTTCAAACTGTACACGTGTATGTGTGTTTGAACCCACGCGTCCACGCGCAGAAATAATCCTGGGAAGGGATCTGACCCTAGAGTCTCTCTGGGTGGCAGGATTAGAAGTGATTAAAATGTTTTCTTTCCCACAGTTTCTCCAGTGAATGGTTTTCTCATCAAAAAACATGCCATGCTACGTCTTGAAAGTCCAATCTGCGTGGACGGAATGGGACTGCAATTCTGCTGTCCCTTCGGCCAGCCTCAGTGGCACAGCGGAAAGTCGCTGCGGGCTCACGGGCTTCCCCAGCACGTGGGGCGGCAAAGAAAAAGCCAGAGTTTAGGGGGGTGGAAGTCCACCGTCCTCCCAGCTCCGTGGACAGTGACACTTACCGGAAGTGCCGGGCTGAAGATGAGCACATACTCTTGAGTTAACCTGCGAAGGAAACAGAAGCTCCGGAACTGACCAGGCTGTGCCCGGGGCATCTGGGTGGCTCACTTGGTTAAACGTCCAACTCTTGGTTTCAACTCAGGTCATGATCTCACAGTTTGTGAGTTCGAGCCCCGTGTGGGGGCTCCATGCTGCCAGTGTGGAGCCTGCTTGGGATTCTTTCTCTCTGCCCCCTCCTGTGCTCTCTCCTCCCTCTCTCTCTCTCTCTCTCTCTCTCTCTCTCTCTCTCAAAATAAATAATAAATAGAAATAAACTTAAAAAAAAATAAGCAAATGACTTGCCCATCCTATAAAATGAACACACTATTCCCACGAGGGGACATTTCTAAGATTACTAATAAACGGTGTGATTCATCTGAACTTGGTTCAGCCCTTCTGTCTCTTTTTTGGAAGACGGTGTAGTGCACACTTCAAGTCTCCAAAAGCATCTGGGAAGCCCCAGCTACCTGCTGGGACAGGCAAATCCCATCCATTTTTCTGCCTTTCCTCCTGAATTAAAACTGGCCCTGTATCCTCCCCCTGCTGGTCACAGCTGGAATCGCATGCCGGGCGGGAGAGTCCAAAAACCAAGAACCTTCCCCATAGGAGCTGCACTTGTGACGGCTTGTGACCCAGAGAAGCACGGGGGCCTAGGGCATGGCTTCTTTGGCAGCATGGTTGTGGGGGGGGGGGGGGGGTGGGGTCCCTCCCCGGGTTCCCGGCAGAAGCCAAGCAGTACCTGGACACGGCTGGGTCCTGCCTGAAGAGAAGCAGGATGTTGTGGGTGTTGAGGAAGAGTGCCCAGCAGGGGAGGCAGCAGAGAAGCATCACCAGGGTGCTCCTTTGCAGGATGACCCCCACGTGCTTCTTGTTGGGGCTCCCGAAGCTCTGCAAAAGAGCCCATCCCTGGGTCAAGCTGCTCACACCTTCAGTGCCTTCTGTCTGTCCCCTGGGTGAGCCCAGCCAGGGCATCAACCTCCTAGCCAGTGCTGGTGCCGTGGGGACGGACCCAGGACACGACAGGCACCTGTCAACGCCTCGGTAGCAGGCATTTGGCCCCCTTTGATTGCAGCATGGTTGGCGGGGGGGGGGGGGGGCGGGGAGGGGCTTCCTCTGCAGGGGCTCAGCCCGCTGCGGTTATTTGCTGAGCACTAGCTCCACGCCAGGCTCTGTCTACCCGTTGTCCCCGGTTCTTCAAAAGCGCCTAAGTAGGAAGGCGTTATTCTCAGGGAAGCTCTGAGAGCACTGTCAAGTCTCCATGCTGATAAGGGGCAGCCAGGACCAAGCCCAGGTCCCCGGGCCCACTGTGAGTCCAGACCCCCCCACCCCCCAGGAAAGCTGAGCCCCGCTGGGCTGTGGCACCCCCCCCCCACCCCGGGGGCAGGAGGGGTCCACTCTGTGCACCCCTAGCATTTGACACGTGAGGTCAGGGAACTGCTTCTGCCCCATTCCCTCCATGGCTCTCTAGCCCGTCTGCTCAGACTCTTTCAAAATGAAGGGTCTAATTCCCTGATGGCACACAATCCTTGCAGGCAGGCCGGGACCAGCCGTGTCCCCCCCCCCCACCCCCGCCTGTTTGATGGGCACCCCATCGCCCGACTCCAAAAGGCACACCTACCTGGGACATCAAGGTGTCACAGGCTGAGGACAAGCCTATTCCTATGGAAATTCCACAGACATTGACAAACTGGAGCCACGCACAAGAGAAAACACAGGGCTTGTCAGGGCCCAAGGAGGGGACCCTAGGAGGGGACCCTCCATCTAGGGGAGGCCACCCACCAGCAGCTCTGACCTGCAGCTGAGTCAGAGACACTGCCCCCTCCTGGCCAGGCCCGGCCTGCGCGTGCCATGTGCCGTTGAGCGAGGCCCCCCCCCAGGTCCCAGCTCTGAATGCAGCTGTCAGCCCTCGTGGTGTCTTCTGGGGGCGGAATGGAGCAGGGAGCTATACTCACGGCCACCGAGAGGGTCACTGACGCCAGCTCCACCTTGCCCAGGTGCCCACAAAACACCGAGCTCACAATGTGGATCATGAAAGTCAGCACCTGGAACAAGAACTAGAGAAAAGCAGCCAGGCTCAAGGGCCCTGTACAGCCCAGCCCCACACAGAGGCGTCTCCAGGTCCTGTGGGGGCCTCACACCCTGCAAACGAAACAAAACAGAAAACCACAGGGCCCTGGGGCCAATCCCCCCGCCCCAAGGAAGCTGGCGTTGTGGCTGAGCCAGACACAGCGATCGGGGCTGGAAGTCAGGTGACCCGAGTCTTGCTCCCGTCCTGGAGTCAGCAGCTGTGTTAACCTCTGTGGTTAACCTCCAGGCTCCGGTTTCCCTGCCTGAAAGTGCAGGAATGCACAAGAAGCACTCAGCAACACAGAGCCTGGAGCCCAGAGAGCTTGATTCAAGCATCCAACCCTCTACCGATCATTTGGTCAGGTCACATACACGCAAAAAGGTGAGCCCGATGCGGGGCTTGAACTCCCGAACCGTGCGATCACAACCCGAGCCGAAGTCGGACGCTTAGCTGACTGAGCCACACAGGCGCCCCGCATTGTATCTGCAGCTTTTATGGGGTGCCCATATTGATTCGTCTTTGTGGTCAGAAAAAAAAAAAGGATAGCTAAAGCAATTTTCCCGTGGGACATAAAATGGGCAGAGGCTCCCTTCTTCCCCCTGTAGCAGAGGCCCCCGGACTCCTGCATGAATGGGTCTCATTCGTCACCCTAGGGATTTTAGCCCAGCCTTCCCATTTGTTTCCTAAGGAGGACACACCTGTCCCTCCTTGAGTGGGGCTGCTGAGCGAGGTCAGGCCCCACTGCCACACCATGCACCTGTCCACGGACGGCTGTCCTGTAGTCACCTGCTGTGGGCGGTGACCTCTGGTGCAGCCTGGACATGGTCAATGTGGGCAGTTCCTGGGGACAGGTGTGAGCGGCTCCTGGCATAGCCCTTTCACACCTGGACGGCAGCTGCCGCCAGCCTTACTGCCTGCCCCTCACATTGTCTACTTACCAGGGGTCCGGAAAGGGCAAAGAGCGTCCACACCTCGGCCCCAAAGCCGACAGGGACCAGCCTGCGGAGGGCAGGGCAACAGCCCCCTCGGTCTGGGGGGACCGTGTCCCGAACGCTGTCCAGTTCAAGACTGGGCTGCCGGCCACCCTGCATGCCTGAGCGCTCCTGCAGCCAGCCTTGCCCAGCCAAGCCCATGCTACTTTGCAGCCTGGCTAATGAGTAAGGGGCAGGAGGAGGGGCCGCTGCGGCAGCCTATCACACAAGCCCAGCGTCCCTGGGTTCTGCCACCAGAGGGGGACAGGATAGAGTCCTGGGCACCTGGGAGTCACCCAGGCTGGTGCCTGTGGGGGCCTTGTGTCCGCGGTCCCAGGGCGGTCCCAGGGCGGTCAGCTGCAAAGCCCCGGGAGGAGGAGGTTTGGGGCAGTGTGGGGGCACACGGGGCCCGGATGGGCTGCGCTGAGGCACTGGGCATGCTACCCCTCGGCATGATGGTGCCCGTGACGACTCCCATTTCACAGATGAAACAGTGGAGACTCAGAAAGGCAGGGAGCAGAACCTGGATTCCGTCCAGGTGGGCAGCGTCCAGAGCTCTGCCCCGGGAGTCGTATGGTGGGAGGGGGCAGCGGCCTGGAACCAGGAGCTAGGATACCTGGGGAGGGACTCCCAGCCCTGCCTCTGCCCACCATCCCTTTGGGCAGCATCCCCGAGAGCCAAGTGGTGACCCCACTTGGGCAAACCGCTCACCCCTCTCACCCTCCATTTTTTCCAGGTTCCTCTCTGGCCCGACCAGTTCACCTTCTTTCTCTTCCACGCAGGGGTGGCCTACGTCCTACCAAGGACAGGCAGGGCAGACCAGACCATGGGAGGCTCATAACTACCACCGTACTTGGCCCAGTCCTGGATCAGGCTTCAGGATGTGCGAGCTGCACAGAGGGAGGGAGGGAGGGAGGAGCAGACCCCCCCCCCCCGCCCCCCGCCGAAGGAGAGGAGTGAGGATGAAAACAAACCAAAGATGTGCATTCCAACCCACGTCGCACACACCCTGCGCACTCGCCGCTCCCCACATGCACGCACAGACCTGGTCTTCGCGCAGAATCCCAAATGCTCCCCTGGCTTGTGCACCTGCTGCGTGATGGATATTCCTTCCCTCATTCTGTCGAGCTCCTAGCGCAAATTTCTACAACCTGCACACTAAACAGTAAAGTTAGCTGCCACGGACAAAGGGGAAAGAGAAGACGTTTTATTACCATTGTAATTATTAGGATACGACCCAAAAAAGGCAGGGCAACGGGTAAAAGCCACCACAACGCCCTAGTAATAAGCTCATCACCGGTATTTATATTGTTGATCCTCGAGTGCCTTTTCTGGTTCTCCTCACCTTTGGCCCCTTCTTGGCTGGTTTGGCTTCCGCTTCTGAGAGTGCGGCCAAAAACCTTCCTTCAGGGCACCTGGGCCTCAGGAGTCTCTTCTGACACCTGCTGTCCCCAGACAGGGAGCCATGTGGTGGGAGCAGTGACCCCACCAGCCTAAGTCCACTGCCTTACTCCTGCAGCAGCAAAGTGACTTCTGTGGTCAGATCCATGTTTCGTGGGAGTCCCCAGCGATGGGGGTGGGGGTGCCCTCCGTGAACCCCGTGGGTGTGGGGCAGGCGAGCAAATCTAAATCCAAAGTCTGGTTTAATGAAGGCAAACCCGCCCCCACCAGGATGGAAGGTATTTGGTGCAAATGGCCTGCATCCAGCACCTTCCGACTGCTTCCGGTCAGGCTTTATCCGTGCAGACCAGTGGGGCACTAAGCCGCAGCAGGTCAGGGCCAGCTCGTTCTCCAGAAGGCAGCTCCTTGGTGGGGCGTCCCCAAAGCATCTCCCACAATATTCCCTAGCATTTTTGCATAAGCTAATAATTCCTACATTTCCTTCTGGATAAAGCTATTCTTTCTCACACTCCTTTCAGGCCCTGGGTGGGTGTCCAGGCCGGGGTGGGGGGTGGGGGGTGGTTAGGAACAAGGCATTAGGGCCCCGGTGGCATTGCAGGGTCGCTGCCTCAGGCCCAGGGGCACGGTGGGATCTGCTTCCTCCAGGAAGAGTCCTCCA
Source organism: Panthera tigris (assembly GCF_018350195.1). Lineage (NCBI taxonomy): Eukaryota > Metazoa > Chordata > Mammalia > Carnivora > Felidae > Panthera > Panthera tigris. The sequence continues at coordinate 10,331,115 of NC_056673.1, read as the reverse complement.
AATGCTCCCACGTGACTGTGCTTCCAGACTTTTTCAAGGAACACCCTACACCCCACTACTAACCCCCCCCCCCCCACCGCCTCCCATAAATTCTGCTGCGTGTCTGTTCAGCCACCTGCAGACTCAGCCTCCCAGTCTGGTTTTCTGGGACTCCAGCTGCGACAGCCAACGTGGAGCGCCGTCCCCCAGGGAGGTGAGAGCCCAGGGGTGTCGGCGCCCCCCCGCCAAGTTGTCCAGCACCACGGGGATCAGTGTGCCACCCTCCTGTCCCGCATCCCCTGCGGCCTCAGATAAGCAGACACCACATCGATCAGCAGTTCAGTTCCCGGTATCAGGACCGTGAATCCCCGGTGACCTCGCGGAGCCTGTTACTTCCCTGGTGACCTTCCTCCCAGGGGCGTGGTGACCTACAATGTCCTGCCTCGCATCAATTTCAGTTTCGGGGTCAATCACAGTTCTCTGGTGGAAACAGGAGGAGCTGACTTGAGATAATGCCCGAAGAGCGAGGAGGTGGGGAGGGGGAGGGAGGGAATGCCCAGGGAATAATTATTGGCCGGTGATGATTGGCTGAAGAAAGCTGAGCAGCCAGCCGTGGAAACAAGAGAATCAGGGCACCTTTGGACCCAGGGCTTTTAAGACAAGCCCCTGAGATGACTCAACTCCAACACCTTCAGTCCCAGAGGCCAATTTCTGGGAAACAGGAGCAGGAGCCAGCCAGCGCTGGGAAGGGAAGAGGAGTGGGTGGCAAGGGGTGAGCTGTGCCCCCTGGATGGGGCAGGGGGCTCCCCCCAAAGACAGGCTGCTGTACAGATAAGTCACCCGCATGTCCTGCATAGGAAATGAGCCCCACACGTACCGTCTTAAGTCAGCCACCATTTGTATGACGAGTCTACTAGGCTGCTGGGATCAGCTGGCTCTTTTGGTTACAAGTTGGTAGGGCCGGCCCGGCCCAGCCTGGACAGTTCCAGAAGGGGGTGCCTGCTGTCGGTAGCCCGCTCTGCTGAGGCTGGCATACTGCCCACTTGCATCTTCCTTCACAGGGCCTCCCTGGGCAGCCTGGGCTTCTCACCACACGGGGTTGGCTTGAGCAGAGAACATTCCAGAAGTGCCTGGAGGAAAGTACGCTCATGTCAAGACACAGCCTGGGAAGTTACATAGGTCACTTCTGCCCGTTGGCCAGAGCTAATCACAGGGCTTGCCCAGACCTAACGGCTTCTGCTCCCCGATGGGAAGAATGGCAGACCAGCTGTCACCTCTGTGACTCTGCAAAGGCACACTCGCTCCCCTCCCCCCTCCCGTCTCTGCTCTTCCTGTCTCCTCTCCCCTGTCCAGCCCATTCCCCCCGACCCCCCCCCCCCCACCCCGCAAGCGTGGAGCAGATTAAAGTCTCCTGCACACAGTGGGGAGGGGGGCTCAGGCCTGCCCAGGACCCGCCACAGGGAGGAAGGACCTAAGCTCACAAAGTCCTGGGAACAGTAGGAGGCGGGAAAAGGAAGAAGGGGAAGGGGGAGACATTGCAACACACCCCCGAGGTTAAGGAGGCTTTCTTTTTTTTTTTTTTTTTTTTAAGACTTTATTATTTTTTTTATTTTTTTTAACGTTTATTTATTTTTGAGACAGAGAGAGACAGAGCATGAACAGGGGAGGGGCAGAGAGAGGGAGACACAGAATCTGAAACAGGCTCCAGGCTCTGAGCTGTCAGCACAGAGCCCGACGCGGGGCTCGAACTCACGGACCGCGAGATGGTGACCTGAGCCGAAGTCGGCCGCTTAACCGACTGAGCCACCCAGGCGCCCCTAAGGAGGCTTTCAACCAAGGAGTGGGGGGCCTGAAGTTGGTTTCCACTGTTCGCAAGGCACCTGGAGGGCTCACAAGAAGGGCTCAACTCACAGCCATGGGGTAAGGAGACAGGTCTGGAACTGCACTAGAAGCCACTGGCCCGGACAACTCACATGGCCCAGAAAACTCGGGGGGGGGGGGCGGCTCAGGCCCCCGCACCTGCCACAGGCCAGCAGCAGCAAATGCCAGCACAGAACTTGGAGGACGAGTCCTGTTGGGGGTGGGCCCGGTCCCTGGATCTGCCGTTGGGTAACTGATTGGCCGGGGCGGGGGGGGGGGGGGGGGGGGGGGGGGGGGAGGTCCTGCCAGACACCGTGGATGTTGGAGCCTCTGTTAACCTTTCTTCACTTGGTTACACTTTACCAGGCCTGAACCTGTTATTTGCCCTTTGGCTGCCCGGATCCCCGCACCCCCCAGGCCGGGGAACCAGAGTTTCTCTCTCTGACCCCTTCTCACTGCCCTGTGACTGGAGGACTCCCAGTTATCCACTGGGAACAGTGGGGACTCTGGCCTTCTGGTCCCTCAGCTCCACACATCTTCAGAACAAAGGACAGCTGGGAAGGATAAGGTCAGCCTCCTGCCTGTCCCCAGGCCTCCAGCTGAGCGGTGACCAACATCTGCCTGACCAAAATGCCTGAGGTCACCCCGGCACCCCCAAGGCAGCTGCCTCCTTCTCTCTCTGCCTCCACCCAGCACCTTTTCCCTCCAGGCCTCACCCCTTCCTTCTTTCCCCCCTCCCTCCTCCCACAAAGCTTCACGGGGCATCTTCCCCACAGAAACGCCTAGAGCCCAGTCCTGACAGGTAAGGGAGAGGGACACAGCCAGCTGTCAAAGCCCCAGCAGGCACAGCGAGGCCCCCACCTAGGCCCTGCCAAGGGCCAGGCTCCAGGAGCCAACGATGGTGGGGACATTTCCGACTGGGAAAACGTTTGCAGGAATAAAAACGAACATTATTCGGCACTAGACAGAAATGAGCTCTCAAGCCATGAAAGGACACCGAGCAACCTTAAATGCAGGTTGCTAGGTGAAAGAAACCAATCCGGAAAAGCTGTCTACTGTAGGATTCCAACTATAGGACATTCCGGAAAAGGCAAAACTATGGCGACAGTAGAAGGATCTGTGGTTGCCAGGGCTTAGGGGAGAGGGAGGAATGAACGGCAGGGAAGGAGGACTTTTAGGGCAGTGAAACTATTCTGTATGATAGTAGAATTGTGGATCCATGTTCTTGTATATTTGTCCAACCCCCCAGAACACACAACATCAGGAGTGAACCCTAATGTAAGTTACAGACTTTAATTAATAGTATGTACTAACATTGGTTCCTTAGTTATAATAAATGTATTGTCCTCCTGCAAAGAATCAATAATAGGGGAAACTGGGGGAGATGGAGAGTGGAAATAAAACTCTACATGTTCTGTATAATTTTTATATACACATAAAAATGTTGTAAAAAGTAAAGTCTATTATGGCCGCCTGGGTGGCTCAGTCGGTTGAGCGACCGACTTCGGCTCAGGTCAGGATCTCACGGTTCGTGGGTTCGAGCCCCGAGCTGGGCTCTGTGCTGACAGCTTGGAGCCTGGAGCCTGCTTTGGATTCTGTGTCTCCCCCTCTCTCTCTGCCCCTTCCCTGCTCCCATTCTGTCTCTCCCTCCAAAAAAAATAAATAAAACGCCAGCGCCGCCTCTAGCTCTCCGAGCTCCAGCCGAAGGAGAAGGGGGCTAAGTGAGGAGGTATCAGCGCCACGGCTCAGACTGCCCGCAAATGGACCCGGGGGGTAAAGCACCGTAGAAGCAACTGGCTGCAAAAGCCGCTCGCAAGAGTGCGCCCTCTACTGGAGGGGTGAAGAAACCTCATCGTTACGGGCCTGGTACCGCGGCACTCCGCGAAATTAGACAAACTTCCGATCCGCAAACTTCCTTTCCAGCGTCTGGTGCGAGAGATTGCTCAGGACTTCAAAACAGACCTGCGCTTCCAGAACGCGGCTATCGGTGCTTTGCAGGAGGCAAGGGAGGCCTACCCGGTGGGCCTCTTGGAAGACACCAACCTGTGTGCCCATCCGTGCCAAACGTGTGACAGTTATGCCAAAAGACATCCAGCCAGCGCGCGGCATACGCGGAGAACGTGCTTAAGAATCCACTCCGATGGAAAACATTTCATTCTTTGAAAAACAAAAAATTTTTTTTTCTCTTCTTCCCATTGTTGGTAGTTCTGAACGTTAGATCTATTTTTTTTTCCCCCATGGGGTCAGAAGGTACCGAAGTATGTGATTGCAAATGGAAAAATCGGGGACAGAAATCAGGTATTGGCAGTTTTTCCATTTTCATTTGTCTGTGAATTTTTATTTAAAAAAAAATTTTTTTTAAGCGTTTATTTTTGAGACAGAGACAGAGCATGAACGGGAGGGGCAGAGAGAGAGGGAGGCACAGAATGTGAAACAGGCTCTAGGGTCTGAGCTGTCAGCACAGAGCCCGACACGGGGCTCGAACTCAAAGACCGTGAGATCATGACCTGAGCTGAACTCGGACGCTTAACCGACGGAGCCACCCAGGCGCCCCTGTCTGTGAATTTTTAATACAAATGCGGGGACATAAAGCATGAATGCAAGTCGGAATGCTTCAGTGAACACGTTTCAGCAGTTCAACTTTATAACAATTATAAATAAACCTGTTACATTTTTCTGGACGGCACCTAAATGGTGTTTGTAGCATTTTTATCGTACGGCAGATGCCATCCATTCACTATACCTTTCTGAGTTGTCCTACATGCAAGTACATGTTTTTAATGTTGTCTGTCTTCTGTGCTGTTCCTGTAAGTTTGCTATTAAAATACATTAAGCTAGGGGCGCCTGGGTGGCTCAGTCGGTTAAGCGCCCGACTTCAACTCAGGTCACGATCTCACCGTCTGTGAGTTCGAGCCCCGCGTCGGGCTCTGGGCTGACGGCTCAGAGCCTGGAGCCTGCTTCCGATTCTGTGTCTCCCTCTCTCTCTGCTCCCCCCCCCCCCATTCATGCTCTGTCTCTCTCTGTCTCAAAAATAAATAAACGTTTAAAAAGAAATTAAAAAAAATTAAATTAAATACATTAAACTAAAAATAAATAAATAAAATAAAACGTCAAAAAAAATTTTTTTAAGTCTATGAAAAACAGTAGACAAGGGGCGCCCGGGTGGCTCAGTCGGTTAAGCATCCCATTCTGGATTTTGGCTTAGGTCATGATCTCGTGGTCGTGGGATCAAGCCCCGTGTCGGGCTCTATGAGTGTGGAGCCTGCTTGGGATTCTCTCCCTCCCCCTCTGCCCCTCCCCTGCCCCCGCTTGGGCACTCTCTCTCTCTCTCTCAAAAAATAAGAATAAAATAAATAAAATTTTTAAAAAGGTAATATTTGCTGAGATTTCTAAGGAAAATGCCCTCCCCCCCCCATGCACCTTTAGTTTAAGAACACAGTGGTGGCACCCTTCACAGCCACCGAAAAGTGGAGACACTCGGGCGTGCATCAGCTGATAAAGGGAGGAACAAAGAGAGGTCCAGCCAACACTGGAATTTTATTCCGCCATAAAAACGCATGGAGTACAGACACCTGTTACATTGTGGATGAGCCTTGAAAACAGGCAAAGTGAAAGAAGTCAGTCACAGGGGCGCCTGGGTGGCGCAGTCGGTTAAGCGTCCGACTTCAGCCAGGTCACGATCTCGCGGTCCGTGAGTTCGAGCCCCGCGTCAGGCTCTGGGCTGATGGACGGCTCGGAGCCTGGAGCCTGTTTCCGATTCTGTGTCTCCCTCTCTCTCTCTGCCCCTCCCCTGTTCATGCTATGTCTCTCTCTGTCCCAAAAAATTAAAAAAAAAAAACAAAAAAAAAAAAACGTTGAAAGAAGTCAGTCACAAAAGACCAAATAGTATACCGTTCCACTTAGATGAAATATCCAGAAGAGGAAGCGATTTCCAGGGGCTGGGGGAGGGGAGGGGGGAGCTAAGGAGTCCAGGGCTTCTTTAGGGGGTGATGACAGCGTTCTCCAGTTGTGAATATAATGTGACTACACTCAAAGTTATTGAATTATACACTCGAAAGGGGTGAGCTATAGCTCAATAAAGCTGTTTATTCTTTATTAGTTTTGTTCAATGTTTATTTTTGAGAGCCAGAGAGAGACAGAGTGAGAGCGGGGAAGGGGCAGAGAGGGAGACACAGAATCTGAAGCAGACTCCAGGCTCTCAGCACAGAGCCCAACACAAGACTCGAACCCACAAACCATGATCCACAAATCCACAAACCAGATCATGACCTGAGCCGAAATCAAGAGTCGGCTGCTTAATGGACTGACAGCCCCAGGGGGGTTGACCCCATGCCTGGCGCGGGGCCAGAGGCTCTGACAGATTGTGTGAACCAGGCAAAGTCCACACTGGGGCCGGGCTGAACCCGATTCAAACCCCAGGTCCGCCTGGTGCCACCAGGCCCAGCAGGTGCATTTGGAGGTCCTGAAGGACGGAGAGACAGCAGGTAGGGCCAGGCCAGGCCAGCTCACCAGGAGCCCAGGACCAGAAGGAGCAGAAGCGGGCACTCGGAGGGGGCGGAGGGAAGGAGGGGTGGCGAGCGGCCCCATTTGTGGGGCGCAGCGAGGTGCTTCACTGGCAGGAGGCCCTCCAGAACATCAGCCCCAGACATCTGGACGTTCCTGGTGCCACTGCAGGATCCCGAGCCAGGATACCAGAGTCCTCTGCCTGTCAGGATGAGCAACTCCTCGGAGGGAGAGAGCGGAGGGGTGAGACCAGTCCAGGGCTGTCACAAGGCTTCCAGAGGGCAGAGAAGAGAGAGGGAGGTGGAGAGAGGGCTATTCACGTCTCCCAGGCCAGGACCACCCTTTCCTTCCTCAATATTCCAGGCCCTTGGTGGCGGTGCTGGTGTGAATCAAGATTTCTCCTTTGCCCTTCACTCACCTGGGTCCTCCTTGTTTAGAAATTTCCACAATTTCCGAATCTAACCCTCAGGAGTTGTGCTTTTTAAAATTCCCGTCTCGGGGAGACAAGCCCCGGGAGCTGTTCTGTGCAAAGGCACAGAGGCACAGAACGTCCCAGAGGCACGTTCATTGACAAGCACGTTTTTTTTTTTTCCCCTTGAGTTCTTCTACATGCCAGGGACTGTTCTAGCACCTGCCCTGGGTGAAGTCAAGGCCTCTTCCTGGTATGGGAAGAAAAGGGGTAGGAGGTCGAAAGGCCCATGCCCCCGTGTCTGGGAAGTGGCGTCAGACCTTCCGTACCCTGAGGCATCAGAAGGGACAGCTGGGGGGCTGCTCGTGGGTGAGGGGCCGGGCGCTGGAGCCCCTGGGCCTCCCCCTTGCTCCCCACTACTTCCCTCTCCCCCAGGACGTGTCTGCTCTGCCCCAGAGCCCTCCTCAGCTTCGAACTTAAGGAATCACAGAAGCACCCACACCTTTGAAATGTGCCGAATCCCTGGAACAGGAGAGAGCGAGGGAGGGAGGGATCCCCCCGTTGGAGGATTTGGTGGGCTCAGAGATCTCAGCTCCCAGAAAGGCTTATCCTAGGGGGAACCGCATGGTCAGGAAGCAGCTGTTTGTGCTGTAGGAGCCCAGGGACTTCCTCGGCCTTGCCGGACGGGGTCTGTCTGGCCACCAGCAGGAGCCATCCAGGGAGCAGGGCCTGAAGGCTTGGGCGCAGGGCTGCGGAGATCCCTCCCAAGGGCTGCCGGGGGACTAGGGACCACTGTTGTCCACAAGCAGGGAGTGACTGGGACTGGCCTCACGCAAGGGGCTCTCTGAGGTCAAAGCAAGGCCGAGCCAGTGCACCTGCCTCGGGCGCTAGAGCGTGACCCAGCCGGGAGCGCAAACAGGAAGCTGGGCCCTGGCTCCAGGCGGCCGAATGGTGGGAATAAACTTGGCTTTATGTAAAAACAAGCCGTAATTCAGCCCAGCCTGTGCGCAGATGGCCCGGATTACTGAGCCCGGGGGACACTGCCCGGTCACGCTGGTGGGCAGGGGCAGCTCGTGGACCTCGCCCAGAGAGAGGCCACCCAGGGGACACCAGGCCCCTACCCCCTCACAGTGCCCGGAAGGGGGTGGTCCTGTGTGCCACGTGATCGCCTCCAGGCTGGGCCACTCAGATTCACTCTCCTGGGACTTTGCCCTTGGGCCTGACCGAAGGTTCCTGGTGAAGAAGGTGGCCGGAGACCTGTAAGTTTGGAGAAGCTGGCACCTGCTAGGCCTGGGCACCGCTGTGTGAAATCCCAAGCTAAGAGGGTCACTGGAGCCCTAGGTGGCAGAGGCAGCCGATTTGGAAGGAGCAAAGAGAAGAGCAGACCCAATGAGGCAGAGACATGGGTCTTGCCCATGAAGGGCCAAGGAGGCTCCCCAACCACCTAGCAAGACCTTTCCTGACCCGTCAGGTCGCATGCCAGCCTGGGAGGGAAGAGTGCATCCCTACTTTTCCCTCACTCCCGTCCCCCTTTCATGAGGTAGTTCGTTGAACCCCACTGTTTGCTCAGGGCAGCGTCACTTCAACGAAACGAGCACAACATTAGACCGAAGTCTAATGTCTTCGCAGCCCATTTAAGCAAACCAAACCCCAAGCCTATACATGCTTCAAGGTTAAGAAGTCAAAACCTAAGGACGAGGCTCTCCCCGGGGCTCCCGTCTGGAGTGTTCCTAAGCATTTCCGGTCTAGCCCTGCCTGATTCGAGTAGATTTCGACTCAACTACACTCTTCCCAGTTTTTAACCGGGCCTCATTTTGTCTTTCAACCGGAGACAGGGAAGTCTGTAAGGGCAGCTCAGTTACATCAGGCGGGTTAAATCCTGATTCTGCCACGTCCGCAGAATGTGGGCAAGGCACTGATTCTCGTCAGGTTTGTTCTTCCTGACAAGGCGTGACATAAACGGAATGACCCCCCGGTCCAGCCATTCCACTTCTGGGTGTAGACCCGAATGAATTGAAAGCAGGGACTCAAACATGCTTATACGGTCCTTGTTTACAGCAGCGTTACTCATCATGGCCCGAAGAGGAGACAACCCACGTGTCCGCTGAGGGACAAAGGATCAAACAAAACGCAGTCTACACCTATGATGGGCAGTCATTCATCCTTAAAAAGGAAGGAAATTCTGACACGGGCCACACGACACACGTGAACGTTACAAATGTTGAACACACACCATGTTAGGTGAAGCAAGTCAGTCTCAAAAACATAAACGAGATACCTTGGGGCGCCTGGGTATCGCGCGCCCTCAACCAGTCGGTTGAGCGTCTGACTTCAACTCAGGTTGTGATCTCACGGTTCGTGGGTTCGAGCCCCACGTCAGGGTCTGTGCCGACGGCTCAGAGCCTGGAGCCTGCTTCAGATTCTGTGTCTCCCTCTCTCTCTCTCTCTCTCTCTCTCTGTCCCTCCCCCGCACACACTCTCTCTCTCAAAAATAAAAAAAATAAGCATTAAAAAAATTAAAAAAAATAAATGATACACCTCTACGAGCTACCTAGCAGAGTCAAAGTCACACAAAGTAAAATGGTGGGTGCCGGGGGCGCCTGGGTGGCTCAGTCGGTTAAGCGTCTGACTTCAGCTCAGGTCACGATCACGTGGTCTGCGAGTTCGAGCCCCGCGTCGGGCTCTGGGCTGATGGCTCAGAGCCTGGAGCTTGCTTCCGATTCTGTGTCTCCCTCTCTCTCTGCCCCTCCCCCGTTCATGCTGTGTGTCTCTCTCTCTCTGTCTCAAAAATAAATAAACGTTAAAAAAAATTAAAAAAAAAATGGTGGGTGCCGGGGGCTGGGGGCAGGGGAGGATGGGGAGTCGTTTAGTGGGGATAGAGTTTCAGTTTGGCAAAGCTAAAAAAAAGGTTCTGGAGATCGGTTGCACAAAAATACGTAATACGTAACCCTACTGAACGAAACACTTTAAAACCTTGAAGATGACTAATTTTATGTTGTGTGTATTTTTTTTGCCACAAATTAAAAATGAAAAAAATCTAAACCTCACAGAAGGTGTTGCTACAAGAAGTCAACGAGCTAACGTACACAGAAGTGCCTGGAACATAGTAGACATTTAATAGATATTAGGGACTTTTTTCTTTCTTTCTTAAAATCTGGTCCTTGACTCGTAATATGGTAAAAAAAAACACAAAAACATAGACTCTGGTGGGGCGCCTGGGTGGCTCAGTCGGTTAAGCGTCTGATCTCTCAGGTCATGATCTCTCAGGTCATGATCTCACAGTTTGTGAGTTCAAGCCCTGCCTTGGGTTCTGTGCTGACAGCCCAGAGCCCTTCTCGGGTTTCTTAAGTAGGTTGCATAATCTTCATAACAAATGTTGTGATGGGCGGTACACACTTTTTGGAGAAGGAGAAGCGGAGGAGGAGAGGAAGATCCGAGAGAGAAAACGTGAGCTGTGCGTGTGGCCTTTCATCCCTACAGATTTCACGCAGACTATGTTTGCGTGGAGTGTAGGAGCATATGTGTCGATGTCAGGGTGCGTGTAGAAACAGGCGTCCCATGTTGGAACATGCGCGCACGGGCGAGCAGCACTGGACCCGTTATCGAATTTGATCTTCTACCGACCTTGCCAGGTAGATAGGCTTATTTCTGATTTACAGATAAGAACACGAAAGCCAAGTCCTTGCTCAAATAAAGTGGCAGGGCCGGAATGGGAGGCTGGATCTGTTTTATACTGAAGTATATGACTTTCTACTACATCTGGGGTGAGAGCTTTTCTCCGGCCTGCTCCCGGCTGCACGGAGAACCACAGACGGTTCAGCGGAAAACAGTGCTCCGATTAACTCGTGATGTCTGCCCTGGGCCTGGGATACAGGAGTCATGGTTCGTCTGTCCTGCGGTCACCTTCCAAACCTCGTCACACTGGGCACGGCTTTGGAGCAGAAAAGGGGAGAAAACTTTTTTCTGTCTAGCAGCTGTTTGGCCTGTTCTCTGAAAAAGAACTCAGTGTTGGAATATTCCTCCAGCCAGGGCACAGCTGGAGTGGGTGCTGGGCCTTCTGTGGTCTCACTCCTTCGCCCTCCCGACACAGAGAAGTTGTTATCCTAGTTTCTTCCAGTCCCCGACCCTGTAAACTCCTACTAGGCAGACAAGCTTCAGGGGAACAGAGAGCTGTTGTCTTTCAAACGAAAGAGCCACCAGCACGAACATTTATTTATCAGAAGATCACATGAGGACTTGTGAGCTCATGTCTGGCCCTGACTCAAAGGGAAGATGTTCTGTGAACGTAGCACCCTGGGACCAGGCCTGGGCAGCATTCCCAGCATGGATGAGGCAGTTGTTCCAGAAGCTTGGCACCTGTGGGGCACCATTGTCATATGAGGGAACAGGGGGTGTGATCTTTCTCCCCATCTTGCTATTTAAAAGCCTGGGTCAGGGGCGCCTGGGTGGCTCAGTCGGTTAAGCTTCGGCTCAGGTCATGATCTCGCGGCTCATGAGTTCGAGCCTCGCGTCGGGCACTGTGCTGACAGCTCCGATTCTGTCTCCCTCTCTCTCTGCCCCTCGCCCACTCATGCTCTGTCTGTCTCTCTCTCTCTCCTTCTGCTTTGCCAAGAGGCTGAAGCCAGTCTGAAGAATGGACAGAGGCCTAGAGCAAGCTCCCAGATCACTTGGCCTCTGGCAGAGGGGTAGAGAACTTGAGGGCCAGGCAGGAACCAGGGGCAGAGGGTCCTGTCTGATAGTGAGCATGGTTGGAAGATGTGCATGGGGATGGGTGGGGGGTCGGGAGGGCGCGGGGCTGCCCCCAGGCACTCCGCATTCTGGATCTCGCAGAAGGGAGTGGCCGGCGAGAGACTGCCAGCATCTGCCTGTCCTCTTTCTCCTGGCTCTGAGCCTGGCCAGCTGCTGCACACGTGGCTGCTTTGCCTGCCCAAACAACCCATATCGCCTCTAAGGAATTCGGCAGTGAAAGCCACACCCAACCGGTGTTTTCAAGATTTTGTACAAAGTCAAAGATGCGGGTTATATCACACCCCTGGCCTGACAGACAACAGTTGCTGGCCTGGCGTGCGGCCAGCAGGAGCCGGGAGGGCAGGGCGTTGGGAGAGGCTAGTGCTGAACGAGGGCCTTGGTCGTCCAAGGCTACTGCTGGGCCACCCTCTCAGGGCCATTCTGTCTCTCCTCCCTGCAAACTCCACCGTGCCAGTGATCTCCAGCGCCTATTTGCGAATAAAGGGACTGGCCCAGGCTCGGGGAACCCCAGGAGAAAGCAGCAAAAGTAATAACTAAAATTAATCAGCCCCTCACAAGGCAGCCGGCCCGGTGCTTTCCCTGCAATCACTCATCCTACCCTCACACTAATCCTACGAGTTAAGTGCTAACCCCAAGAAACAGGCTGCAGGGGCTCAGTCATCTGCCCCAAGTTCCCAGTGCTGCCCAAGGTCAGCTGGCTCTCAGCATCCATTTCTGCTTCCTGCTGGCAGCTTTCTTTCTTTGTTTTTTTTAATGTTTATTTATTTCTGAGAGAGAGAGAGAGAGAGAGAGAGAGAGAGAGAGAGAGAAGGGCAGGAGCAGAGAGAGAGAGAGAGAGAATCCCAAGCAGGCTCTAGGCTCCGAGCTGTCAGCACAGAGCCCGGCATGGGGCTCGAACTCACGGACCGTGAGATCATGACCTGAGCCGAAGTCGGACGCTTAACCGACCAAGCCACTCAGGCACCCCACAGGATACAGAGTTTGGGGGCAGCAGCCTAAGTGAGCGGCCAGTAGGGATGGGTGTTTAGAATCGGGAGGCTCAGCTGGCACCTGCTTGTAGGGCTAGGGAGGGGTGATGAGGGAGGGACAAATTGCTGGAAATTACAAGCAGGAGTCTCAGGTAGGGGAACAAGCCAGACCCGGTTGGAAGACACTGGAACAAGGAGTGGACAGAGAGCCAAGAGGAGAGAGATGGACACCAGCTGAGGGGAGGGGAAGTGATTGGAGACTGTTGTGGGGAAAATGGTTGATTCCCTCCAAGCTTTCAAATGTGAATAAGTGCAAATACTCTTCAAAAAAATTGTTTTAAGGACAATTTGCTATCACATATAACACAGACTCCAACAACAGGGTATCTAGAGTAGCCTAATGATGTCTTTGAAAAGCCAAGTTGTTCCCATCCTTCTGCCATATCCTTCTTGGTAGGTCTGCTTAGCCTCGGGGGATGGGGGGGTGGGGGAGGGGGCTGTCCTCCTGGTCACAAGATGGCTGCACTATTCCAAATGTCACATCCAGACACACCAACCTCTAAGAAGAGAAGCCATTCCTTCGTGTGCTTCTATTTTTATCAGGGAAGAAACTATTCCCAGAATCCCCCAGTAGACCTCCTCTCAGACCCTCTCGCCCACAACTGGATCCCATGTTCATCCTGAATCAGTCATCGGCTGGGAAAACACACTTCATTATTGGCTTACATCGGGGCTCTCAACCCTGACAGTATATTAGAATCAGTTGGGGAACTCAAACAAAAAAACCCCCCAAACATATTAATGCCCAGGCTGCACCCTGGAACATGAATCAAAGCTCAGGATCCATGATAATGGTATGCCTGTGCAGGTTCATCAGTCATAACAAATGCATATATTGATACAGGGGAGGCTGTGTATGGGTGGAGGCAGGGGGCATATGGGAAATCTCTGTACTATATACTCCATGTGATGTGAACCTCACACTGCTTTTTTTGAAAGAAAGAAAGAAAGGGAGAAAGAAAGAAAGGGAGAAAGAAAGAAAGAAAGAAAGGGAGAAAGGGAAAGAAAGAAAGAAAGAAAGGGAGAAAGAAAGAAAGAAAGAAAGAGAAAGAAAGAAAGAAAGAAAGAAAGAAAGAAAGAAAGAAGAAAGAAAAAGAAAGAAAGGAAGGAAGAAAACGGGGCCCCTGGGTGGCTCAGTCGGTTGAGCATCCGACTCTTGATTTCGGCTCAGGTTGTGGTCTTATGGTTCATGGGATCGAGCCCCGTGTCAGGCTCTGTGCTGACAGTGCAGAGCCTGCTTGGGATTCTTCTCTCTCTCTCTGTCTCTCCCCCACTCTCTCTCTTTCTCAAAATAAATAAAATAAACAATAGCAAATATTGAAAAATAAAGAATTAGGGAGCACCTGGGTGGCTCAGTTGGTTGAGTGGCTGACTTCCACCCAAGTCGTGATTTCGAGGTTCATGTGTTTGAGCCCCCCATTGGGCTCTCTGCTGTCAGCTCAGAGTCCGATTTGGATCTTCTCTCTCCCTCCCTCTCTGCCCCTTCCCTGATCACTTGTCTCTCAAAAATAAAATAAACACTTAAAAAATAAAAAATAAAAAGGGGCGCTGGGTGGCTCAGTCAGTTGAATGTCCAACTTCTGCTCAGGTTGTGATCTCATGGTTTGTGGGTTCAAACCCTGCGTCGGGCTCTCTGCTGACAGCTCGGAGCCTGGAGCCTGCTTCGGATTCGGGGTCTCTCCCTCTCTCTCTGACCCTCCCCTGCTTGTGTACTCTCTTTCAAAAATAGATAAACTTGGGGGAAAAAAGGAAAAAAGAAAGAATTAAAAAAATTTTTTTTAAGTTCACGATCCCAGGCGTTACTATCTTTTCAGAAGTCCTGAAAATTATAATATTCTAGCATGCCACCAGAGTTGGAGAACTATTGGCTTCAACTATTTGGTATTTGTCTCTGAGTTGAGGACAAAGTCACCTGTCCTGGGCGGGGGGGGGGGGGGGGGGGGCGGCGAACATCTGAATGAAACAGGGATTCTGTTACAAAGAGGGAGGGGTGGACTTTCCTCAGGCGACAGTGAGTCTGCTGGGGTCACCGCGGTCCGCACCGTCGGTCCAAACCAGTCACGGTGACTGCAGAGAAGCAGTTCCTGAAGAAGCAGGACACTCCGAGAAGGGGCTGGCCCAAGGGTGACGCTGGCCCCCAGAAATGGCAGGGCCCAGGGGACCTCAGAATCAGAGCTGGAGACGGGCGCCCACCACCGCCGTCTGCCGTCCTCCCAGACTCCCTGAGGGAAGTATGGTGGGTTTCCCCATCGCCTGACCTCAGACGTGGCAGGAGACCCAGAGGGGAGCCCTGGCCATGGCGTGCAGGGCCCTGGAGATGGTGTGGGGAGGGGGAAGGCCCAGGATGACACAGGGCCAACCTGGGGGTAGGGAGAGGGACAAGAACCACCGCAGGTCACGGTTAGGTCCCTGGGGTCTATGACAAGGGGTGTGCAATGCGCCCTTAACCGGTCACCCTTAAAAGGCCCAGAAGGTTCTCCATTATCTGCGCAGCGCCGCCTTTTCCCAGGTGTTTTCCTTGTCTGTTGCTTCATGCATTTATTGTCTGTCCCCAGCCACGTGGCCGACCATTGGCGGCTCAACAAACAAAGACGACTCTTCACCCTGGCAGAACCGTGTGAGTGGTTCTGGCCAACAGCATGTGAGTGGAGGTGATGTGTTAACCACAAGTTCGGGAGTTAACTTGTTACCCCAGCATAACCCAGCCCACCCTGACTAAGACACTCCAATCAACCGTAAGGTCAAGAGCACAGACCTCATCTGTTTCTTTCACCACCCAACACCGCCCGCTCAATGTTCGTTGAATGAATGAACGCGTGAAGGAACTCTTCCCGTTTTATAACAACAACACTTTATCATTTGGAAGAGGCTATGGCTAGAACACAATGATTTTCTGATCTGAGACTCTAAACGCTAGAAGCAGCCAAACAAGGGAACCAAAGGATCATTTTGCTAATGTGGCTACGGGGCCAGGAATTGGGAGGTGACAGGTGCCCATTGCGACCAGTAAGCTGGAAATGTCACCTGATTTTCCTTGGTAACATGTGCGCTGAGACGATTCTTGGCCATTTGTGTTCGGGACAATGGCAATTGTTTGGGAAGGTTGAATTGTAATTGTGCAAATATTATTTTCCAGCTCATTTCTTCATCCAAGAAAACCAGGAGAAAGAACAACAATAGATTGAATCATGGTGTTGGGACAAGATCAGGTTTTTGTGGGTTGTTTTTTTTTTTCCAATTGTTTTTCTCTTGGGTTCAAATCTAGTTTGAAAATAGGATTCGACCAGTATGGGTTGGGTTTGGGACATTTGGAATAAGACAGGTTACATGGTCCGTGGTAAGTTTTGTAATGATAGCAAAAAAGAAGGGGAGAAGGAGAATGGAGAGAAAAGGGAGAGGAACGAGAAAGAGAATCCGGGTTTTTCCTGTCTGCTGTAAAGCTTCCTTCTGGAATAATGCGGATCAAGTCTTTGGAAGCCCCGAGGCTTCTCTTGTCTGAGTTGGGTATTTCCAGCTCTTTCCACAGCTCCTGCTGCAAGGGTTTTAGGGAGCCACTCAAAATGTCACTGCAGGTGACATTTCTGTAGTATCAGGAAAGAGCAGGTGCCTGGGGACGCGGTACCTGTGGCTGGGCACAGTGAAGTGAGACCAAGTGACAATGCTTCCTGAACCTCGGTTTCCTAACCTGTAAACGGGCTCACAAGCCTTACTGCGTGGGGCTGCCGGTGGGTGCTGGTGAAGGAGAGAAGGAAGTGGGCTTCCTCCTTCCCCCCACCCCTGGCTCTGCTCTCTCACTTATCAGAGCGATGCCTCCGGGAAGACAAGGGACCCGAAGTCTTTGATCAGGTCTTTGATCGGTCTTTGATTATTATTTTTTTTAAGTTTATTTATTTATAGGGGCGCCTGGGTGGCTCAGTCGGTTAAGCGTCCGACTTCAGCTCAGGTCATGATCTCCAAGTCCGTGGGTTCCAGCCCCGCGTTGGGCTCTGTGCCGACAGCTCAGAGCCTGGAGCCTGCTTCCGATTCTGTGTCTCCCTCTCTCTCTGTCCCTCCCCCGTTCATGCTCTGTCTCTCTCTGTCTCAAAAATAAATAAACATTAAAAAAAAAAGTTTATTTATTTATTTTGAGAGAGAGAGAACGAGCAGGGGAAGGGCAGAGAGAGAGGATTCCCAAGCAGGCTCCGCGCGGTCAGCGCAGAACCCGTCGTGGGGCTCGAATTCACAAACCTTGAGATGGTGACCTGGGCGGAAATCGAGAATAAGTTGCTTAATGGACTGAGCCACCCAGGCGCCCCCAGGGTGTTGTCTCTACTGTTAAGATGTTTTCAGTTTCTGGCTGTTTTACTCTACAGTTGGCTCATGTGAGCTTATAGTCACCTAAAGTAAGGTAATTTCAGATGAGAAGATGGCAGGAAGAATGGGAATTTGGAGCAACCAAACCCCAATGACGTCATTTAAATTCATTCACGGAAATATTTGTTGAGCACCTACTATGAGCTAGTCACTGACTTAGCCTCCAGGGATATACGGTGAATACAACAAAGGTCAGTGCTCGCATTAAAAAAAAAAAAAAGTTTTTTATTAGTTTTCTTTATTTTTGAGAGGCAAACTGACTCTTTGATTGACTCTTTGATTTCGACTCAGGTCATGATCTCACGGTTCGGGAGTTCGAGCCCTGCGCCGGGCTCTGTGCTGACAGTGCGGAGGCTGCTTGGGATTCTGTCTCTCTCCCTCGCTCTCTGCTCCTCCCCACCTTGTGCTCCCTCTGTCTCGCTCTCTCAAAATCAATAAAGTTAAAAAAAAAAAAATAAAGCAGCATGTGAGGCACCCCACAGGCGATCCGCTAGGACGTGGCCAAGACGGAAAGGAATCCCACCCCCTTAGGCTGCCGGGTGGAACATTCCATCACACACGTTCTCAAGATGAAGGATGACTAGGCCTCCAATAAGAGGACTTCACAGCACCATTCGTCTCACAAGGGTCATCCTAACTTCGGCTGGTATTCGGGGACACTATCTGTGTTAACTAATTGGCTTCATCCGGAGGACAAACGTCTATCTTCACGACAGGAGGTAGTTCTGCGCCTTGGAGCCAGGTGCTGGCAAAGTGCGGCTCCTACGTTGGGAGACAGGGGGCGCTGTTTCGATGGCTGTTCCCCTTTCAAAAAGGTCGCTCCCAGGTCCTTGGGAAGGAAGAAGAGCGCCCCGCTTATGAGGCTGGCTGGAGGCTTTCTTAGCTTTTAAAAAGACTTACGCAGGTTTCAAAGAGACCGAGAAAGAACATACCCTGACAAGTTTTCGGAAGTAAGCAAACGGAAGGGAGAAAAACCTGTTCCTTTATTTTTGACAGGAGGGGATGAAGCCTCTTATTTTTAATTATCTGCCCTGGCAGCGGCATGGTCTGATTTTTGGTCTAGGAATCTCCTCTGGGTGCTCAGGGAAGAATGAACCGGAGGGGAGCAAGACCAAAAGAAAGGACACCACTCGGGAGGCTCTCTGTAGTACCCAGACAAGGAGTGTGATGGTGAGAAGGCAGAGCAGGACTTACCTGGGCGCTACCTGGAGGCACCCTCCTCCCCACCCCCCCGGGGGGCCTTGCTGAGGTCTTGGCCCTAAAGAAAAGCAGGGAGTCTGCATGCCTCCCAGGTTTAGGCTTGAGCCGTCCTCTGAGGGATGAGGCCACGTTGGCTTAGAGAAGAAAATCAAGAGCTCTGTCCTAGGCCTGCTAGCAATACGTTTGTGTTAAGAATCCAAGTTCAGGGGCGCCTGGGTGGCTCAGCCAGTTAAGTGGCCGACCCTTGATTTCGGCTCGGGTCATGAGCTCCCTGTTCCTGGAATGGAGCCCTGCGTCGGGCCGTGTGGTGACAGAGCAGAGCCTGCTGGGGAGTCTCTCCTTCCCTCTCTCTCTGACCTTCCCACCTCTCAAAATAAATAAATAAACATGGGGGGAAAAAAAAGACTCCAAGTTCGTATGTCAGTAGGCAGCTGGATATATGGATTAGGAGCTCAGAGCCAGAACTGGAGGCTTTAATTAGGAAAGAGGGTAGGAGGGGAGTCGAGGCATGGAGTCCCAGGACCCCGGAGGTGAGGGGTGTTGGAAGGAGGGGTGACCGGGCAGCGGGGCTGGGAAGGCTGGCTGGGCAGTGGGACGGTGAGTCTGCCCACTTGGGGGTTGGCGGTGCCCAGATGACAGCAGTTTCGGTGGAGTGGAGGTGACAGAGGCTCACCTGGCTGGCTCTGTGGAAGCATTGGGCTGTCCGAGAGCAGATAACCCACTGTCCGGATGAGTCTCTCTTGGGCAGGAGAGTGGGGAAAGGAGGCACTAATTAGAGGGGCAGAGGTTCCGGGGAGGATTTGGGCTGCATGAGTAAATTGTTTGGATATTTGAAAAATAAGGAAATGGTGCACCCAGTGAACATCCAAGCAGTACAAAACTTCACGCTCTGCCTGGTCCCCCTCCGCTTCCCCTCAAGTGGAGGGGATGAAGCCCAGGTAACAGCTTAAGGGCTTTTATCTGAGGTTGTATTTGGGTTTGGGGGTGGGGGGGAGAGGAGAAATAAGATGTGAGATATCAGGCTGGGAATGATCCAGCACAGTAAGGGGACCAGTGATGGAGGGGAGCTCCAAGGGGGATAACGATGAGAGTCAAGGTCAGGAGCAGGCAAGGTGGAGAGAGGCAGGTGGCCCTGGGACAAGTGGAGGGTTGGCCTTTGTTGGGAGCGAGGACGTTCTGGCACCGGAGGCGGGGGGTGGGGGGTGGGGTGGTGCGGGGAGGACGGCCATGCTTTTGCAGTCAAGGGTCCTGTGAGCATCACCACCTTCATCCCAGAGAGGGGCCAGCCCCAGTCATTGCGACCTGCCGCCAGGAGGGGGCGCCAGCCTGCCATGAACCCAGTTCCCTTCAGCAGGTTTCTCCCCCACCTACCCCTGTCCACCTGCTGGCCAGGTTGGGCTGATTCTTGGCTCTTGCTTCAGACCATCCTCCCCGGACCCTGTCCCAGCTCTTCAGGCCTCCGAGGCCAGACCCCCGGGCCCAGGCGCTCCCTGACCAAGAACTGTCAGGCACTGTGGGTCCTGGGGGTGGGGGGTGGGGGGCTTCCGCCCAGGAGCTGCGCTCGGAAATCACCCAAGGGTTTCGTGTTGACCCCTGCATGGTCTCACCGAGGGACCCCTGCCCTGGGTGCCAAACCCAATGTGAGAGGAGCACTTTGGCCTCCAGTTTCCGAGCCACTTGCCATCAAGACAGCCCCCTCGGTCACCCCTTCGCTGGATACACCAGAAACGGAGCTCACTCCCAAAGTCGAGATGCAGGATAAATGGCTCCAGGACACCAGTGGCTCCTGCCTCGGGGCTCTGGGGGCCAACGCGGGACTTTGGGGAGGTCTTCAGTGCAAGTCGGGATGAGAACTGGCTGGGGCGGGGGCACGGGACCGGGGAGGATGCGGGGGCTGCAAAGGAAGCAGGCGCACACACTCCTTGGTCCGGCTGGGGAACTTTTATTGGTCTCTACGTGTCCAGCGAGGGGGCGGGGACTTGGGGAAGTGAGGCCCGGGGCCCAGATGGGAGTGGGGGCATGCAGTGATCCTCAGGGGAGCAAGAGGGGGGCTCCGGGAGCAATTCTCCCAGGGCTGGACAGAGGGGCAGGGGTGCGGCGCGGCGAGGCCAGCCAGGAGCAGCACTTCAGTGACGGGTCATCTGCGAAGAGGACACAAGGGGGCAGTGAGGCCCGTGTCCTGCGCGGGCCCAGGGGCTCCCAGCAGCCGAGTCTCCCCGACGGCCTCCGCCCCCACCTCTCACCTTGGCCAGGCTTGGGGGGTATCTGGCTTTGAGGGACTCATCGTTCAGCAGAGGCCGCACCAGGCAAGAGCGTCGGTGGGAAAAGGTCTCAAAGCTCTTCTTGCCGTGGTAGGACCCCATGCCGCTGTTCCCTGCGGGGAGGAGCAGGCTCAGCCCCCGGTGGCCCGAGACCCCCAGACCCTGCCGACAAGCCTCACGTGCCCTTTCTCTGAGCCTCCCAGGGGTGGCCGATCCCTGGCGGATGCCCCAAGGGACACGTCCACGCTTGGGACAACAGAAGGTGCTCAGAAGAGTTGTTTCAGCTGTGGGATCTCCGGGCCATGTCCCCTCTCTCAGGGCCTCCCTGAGGCAGGACTGGTGTACCAGGTGACCCTTAGGACCCTCTAGGGTCTCAAGGTCGAACATGGCTGATGGATGTGCCGGCCGGAGCCAGAGGCCCACACAGGAGAGGTTAGTGGGGGTCTGAGGCCCAGGGCTGCTCTGGTCCCTCCTGAACTCCCAACCCAGGGCTGTGGAGGGGGGACACCTGGAGGGGGCAGGCAGGCAGCGAGCTCAGCCCCAGACTCACCCACACCCCCGTAAGGCAGGGAGTGCACAGAGTTGTGGACAACGACGTCGTTGGCCGTCACGCCACCGCTCGAGGTCTCCGAAATCATCTTCTTAATCACCTGCAACAGCAGCCGGCCCCACCCCCGCCTCAGTCTCCTTCCCCGACCCCCCAGGCCCCTCCCCACTCTGTCTGGGCACATCCCAGAGCCTTGGGGGTCAAGTCGATGGACTGGTTTCAGAGCGGAGGACAAAGAGGCTCCCAAAGGTTAAGTGACTTGCCCAAGATCACACAGCGGTAAGCAGTGACGCTGGGATTTGAACCTGGGCCCGTGGACCCCTGGATCCTGTTCACGCGAGTGCTGTGTCGGGACCCCCCCCTCCCCAGGACCCTGGGAGGAGGGCACCCCAGGCCTACCTTGTCATTTAGAGAGAACACATAGAGGGCCAGGGGCTTCTCCCGTTGGTTGATGAACTGGATGGCCTCCTCCAGGCTGCGCACACACACAATGGGCATCACGGGCCCAAAGATCTCCTCCTGCATCACCTGGGACTGGGGGTCCACGTCTGTGAGGATGGTGGGGGCTGGGACGGGAAACAAGCGAGAGTCAGCGGGTGCAGAGGCCTCTGCAAGCCCAGGCACCTAGCTTCTTCCTTCAATTCCTGTACAGGATTCGGGTGGGGCGCGGGTGAGCCCCCCCCCCGCCCCCCGCCCGGGCTCCATCACAGCAGACCAAGGAGAGAACTGTGGATTAACCTACACGTGGGGGAAACCCAGGGTCCACATCTGGAGCGGGCGGGCACTGTGCCCCGCTGGCCACCTGAGCCCCTGCCAGAGCCCTTCAGTCTCCGACAAGCTGGGGGCCGAGTGGGGTCACATCGGGTGACCTTCAAGCCTGGGCACTGGGGGGGGCCCCTCCAGCTGGGCACTCGTTACTCTTGGGGCCTTGCCGTTCAGACCCCCGGCTGATGCCGCCTGGGCCTGGTGGGCAGAGGGCTTCTGGGCTGGGGAGAGGCTTCCCGGGAGTCGTGCCCAGTCCCTGCCTGCCGAGACCCCCGGAGCATCCCCCTGACCCCCTCCCCCGCCAGGCCCACTGGATCGCGTCTGCTCCTCAGGGATAGCTGTCCACCCGCGGGGACCCTGGCAGCGGGCACGCACACACACACCAAGGGCGAGCACACACACCGATGTATCGGGTGGCCGCGTCCCCAGTGCCTCCGTAGGCGACTTTCTGACCCTCCATCAGGCCCATCACCCTCTGGAAGTGCCGGGAGTTAACGATCCTTCCGTAGTCACGGGACTTCTTGGCATCCTCCCCGTAGAACTCCTGCGGACAAGAGGTGACAGGTTTCAGGTGAGGACGTGGACCCTCATCATGGCCATTGGCTGAGGGGTGACCTTGGCCTGGGAGCACCCAGGGGCACCATCTAGCCCAGGACTGCTGAGCTGTCACGACACCTGCAGTGCTCCAAACTTTCACGGCGTATGAACAGCTGCGAGACAGCATTATTTGAAAGAAATCTATGCACAGTTGTGTGGACGTTGTCAGAAGATCGAATGTGTGTTTTCACGGAAAGGAAGAGTGTGGGACGTACGAGGAAGGCAGCAGTGATTGTCGAGGCGGTGGGTTTCTAGCTGGAGCTTCTGTTTCTTTACGTTTTATTCCTTTATAACCTTTTCTGAAAACTTTCTTTTAATGTTTCTTTTTCAGAGAGAGACACACAGAACGTGAGCGTGGGAGGGGCAGACGGAGAGGGAGACACAGAATCCCAAGCAGGCTCCAGGCTCCGAGCTGTCAGCGCAGAGCCTGACGTGGGCCTTGAACCCACGAACCTCAAGATCGTGACCTGAGCCGAAGGTGGACGCTTAACCGACTGAGCCACCCAGGCGCCCCCTTTTATAACCTTTTCCAAATTATTTACAGTGAGTGTGGATTATTTTGATGACCAGGAAAAAAAAAAAAATCCAGTGTGTTCTAAAGTCTAGACCCACCTCACTGCCTTGCAGCTTCTCACTCAGCCCCAGGGACCAACACTCACTTTCAGGGACTTTTTGAGCTTCTCCACAATTTGGTTCTGGATGGAGGGGTCACAGAGGATGTAGTCCGGGGCCACACAGGTCTGGCCACTGTTCATGAATTTCCCCCAGGCGATGCGTCTGTGAAAATTCCAGATTAGATTGCATCCCGCAAGGCATGGGAGGCTCCCTCGGACAAACATCTTATTCCATTATCTCAGGGTCAAGGTAGGAGGGGCTGAGCACTGGGGGAGAGCTCTCAGGTACCCAGAAGCCAGAGACTCCCTAATGTCCCACTGGTTTCTAGACACTGGACTGAGCAGATGCATGTCCATGAACGTGTTTACAGGGGCCGATGGCATCACACGTGCTAACCTCATCAATGACTGGTGGGGGGTTTCTGGGAGACGTCTGGGGTGGGCAACCTTGGTGCCTCTCTGTCCATGCCCTTGAGCCCTGCATGGCCAGGTGTTATCTCTGCTCGGGGTCCCCACACCCTGGAAGGCCACGCACGTGGGATGTGAAAGGATTCTGGCCTGAGCTCTTTCCTGCTGGAAGCTTTCCCAGACTGCCTTGCACCTCTTTTGTGGGTGTGGTATCCCACCCCCACCCCCAGCTCCCACCCAAGACCGCAGACACCGTGAGGGCAGGGACGATGTCTGTGTCCCTCACGGCAGAACTGTGGTCTGCGTGAGCTGGAGGGCAGCCAGAATGACCACTCACCTGCAGGCGACATCCAGATCACAGTCCTTGTCCACGTAGCAAGGGTTCTTGCCCCCTAGCTCCAGGGTGACGGGGGTCAGGTGCTTGGCTGCGGCCATCATGATGATCTTGCCCACAGCGGTGTTCCCGGTGTATAGGATGTGGTCAAATCTCTCCTTGAGGACCTCTGTGGTCTCAGAGATGCCCCCATTGATCACCGGGTACAGATCCTTCCGTGCAAGGAGAAGGCGGGGCTCAGAAAAGACCACAACACTTCCTCCTCGCCCTGCCCACCCGGCCATCACCAAACAGACCCCCTCTCCTGACCCCGGGACTCCATTCACCTCAATGGGAGAGGCCGGCTGTCATTGGCCCCAACCCAAGGCTTAGCCCCTTGCTGCAAAAATTCACTATTTCTCAACCCCCAAAGACCTGGGGAGCACCTCACCCTGTCCAGGTACTGAGGGATGACGGTGGCCAGCAGGTTCGCCATATTCTCACTCAGCTCCGAGGGCTTGATGACCACCGCGTTCCCTGCAGAGCACGCAGAGTCAGGGTCCTGCCCTCCCAGTGACCACGCCGGGTCCTTGGCGGAACGGACAGAAGAGCGGAGGGCAGGCGCCCACAGAAGCTGCACCACCCGCCCTCTGCGGTTGTTCAGATGCGGGAGGAGGGGGAAGAGAAGGGAGGGAAGGGCCTGGGCCCTGATGGGAGAGCAGAACTGGTCCCAACTGGTGGGACTGGTGAGCCCAGATGCATCTAAGCTGAGAGCCACCCGGCCCCGCATACACGGGGGGGCAGAAAGGGGCGGGCCGAGGTCACTTCTGAGCCAGGCCGGGCTTCGGGCACCAGGGGGGCCGGCTAAAGAGTTTGCTCCCTGAAGCCTCTGGGGAAATTCAGACCCATCAAACCAATCCCTGAGCCCCACCCCATCTCTGGCTCCACTGGGCTGGGGCAGTGATCCCTCCTGACGCCCTCCCGAGACAGAGCCCGAGTACCTGCAGCGATGGCGCCCACCATGGGCTGGACCGTGACAGTGAAGGGACAGTTCCAGGTGCCGATGATGAGGACCACGCCCAGGGGCTCCGAGTGGATGTAACACTCATCCTGCTGGGTCTGCGGAGTCTTCTCCGCGGGCTCGTCCGCAGCCCACTCGGGGAGCTTCTTGATCACGTGTTCGATCTCTTCCAGGACATACACCACCTCCTCGTAGTAGGCGTTCCACTCGTTCTGCGGTGGCGGGGGGGGGGGGGGGGGCTCCGTGTGAGCTCCCCGGTCCCGGTAAGAGATCCAGGGCCGTGCAGCCAGGCCTCTGCTCAGGGAGTCACCGGGGCTGCCCGTGGTCCTGGCTCACTGGGCCCTAGACGTGTGACCCTGAACCAGCTGCCCACCCTGTCCTAACCTCAGTCTCCAGATCTCGAAAATGGGGGCATTTTTAGTACTTCACATGCTGGGTGGGCACGTTGGACACAGCCTGGCATGTTCAGCTGCCAGGGTGATGGGGCTGTTCACTGTGCGCTCCCCAGGCCAGGGGTCCGGGCCACCGAAGGCACAGTGGGGCTGCGGGCAGAGCTGAGGATTTGCCGCTGGGGTGGTGGGTCTGCGAGGGCCCCTTTCTGACAGTGTGGAGGGCCCGGGGAGTTTGCACCTGCCAAATTCATGGTGCCTAAAAGGACCTCAGACCTGGGTGATTTGAAGGTCATTAATGGGGCGGGGGGGGGGGGGGGAAGCGAGCTGAGGAGGGTCCAGGAATGCTTATAGATTAAAATGAGACTTGAACTCAGGACGAGCCCTAAGAAGGCCACCTTGAAGAAACGGGTACAGGTTAAAGGCTCCCAAAGAGAGGAAAAAATCCAGGAGAACCTCTCAGCAGGGGAGGGAGGGAGCAGGCCAAGCCTTCAAGGGATCCTCCTGGAGTGGGTGGGGAGGAAGCCATGCTGCAGGGGTAAGTGGAAAGGAGGAGCAGACAGCAGGAAAATACAACACCTCCATGAACTTTGGCTGTGAGAAGCAACGCAGAAGTCGTGAAGCTTTTGTTTTCAGATGAGGAACCAGAGATTTAAAAAATACAGCAGCGGGGCCCCCCCGGGTGGCTCAGTCCGTGAAGCCTGGGACTCTTGATTTCAGCTCAAGTCATGATCTCAGGGTTTGTGAGTTCGAGCCCCGCATCCGGCTCTCTGCTGTCACCACAAAGCCCGCTTCGGACCTTCTGTCCCTTTCTCTCTCTGCCCCTCCCCTGCTTGCTCTCTCTGTCTCTCTCAAAATAAATAAATAAATAAATAAATAAACTTAAAGAAAAAGAAGTTAAAAACAAAATACAGCCGCAAAGGACTCTGAAACAGGAGGGGCATGGGCTCGAGAGTCGCTCTGCTCTCCTCCAAGGCAAAAATGGAACGGGTGGAGGCAGGGCCAGGCGACTTGGGGGCAGCAAGGCGAAGGGGTTGAGAATTTGGAGGTGTCTGATTTCGCTCAGGGTGAGGGATGGACGGGGAGGGAGGGCCCTCTGGGACGCCAAGCCGGGATGCTCTCTGGCTAGGGGAACCCAGGTGGCCCTGCGTGAGGCTGAGGGCTGGGAGAATGAGGAGACCCGACGTTCGGGGTGTCGTGTCCCCAGGACAGGGCTACAAAGGGGGGGTCTCACGCTCTGGCGCACCCTGTGGAGGTCCGCTGTCAGCGCGCCCGCGATGTCCTTCTCGTGCTCCTTGATCATGCGCCGCAGCGCCTCCAGCTGCTGGATCCGGAACTGCAGCGGGCGCGTCTTGCCCAAGTTGAAGGCGGCCCTGGCCCGCTGCACGACTTCGCCGATTTTGCTCATGGTGCCTGGGGACAGAGAGCATCTTGGAGCCGGGGAGGAGGACGGCCGCCTCCCTCATCACCAGGACCTGGGGGCTGCAGAGGCAGCATCCTCATTGCCCCTCCGCCGCGTTTCTTTCGTAAGAAGAGAACGATCCCCCAGGAGAGCTGGGGAAACGGCATTCTTTTGCCTTCTCAGCTCCCTAGCCCAGCCGTCTGGGCCCCCTGGCCCCTGAACTGATCACAAAGCATCTGCACGGAGGGCCAGGAAGCAATGGCATGCGACCCTAACTGCTCACGGTGAGATCCTGGCAGTGTGCGGAGGGAGGCGAGTGCAGAGGTGGGGGAGGCCCTTCCTAGCATCTCTCAAGCCCCGCCCCCACCGCTACCCGCTTGCAGAGCCAGAGACACTCCCCCCCCCCCCCCCCCCCCCCCGCAAACACTCCAAGAGCTCCGCACACCCAGCCAGGCCACACTCCGGATTAGACTGGCTGGCCCGGGTTGGGATTCCACGCCCGAGCTGATTAAACGAAGCCCAGCATCAGCATACCAGCACCACCTTTCTGTTCGCAAAAGCATTAGCTGCTTTGCGGGTGGAACCAGCCTTGGCCTTTAAACCAGTGCGTGCCCGCAACACCCGTGAGACACAGGGCACACGCCAGCAGAAGTCTCCCGTCTCCCAGGGCCTCCGAGTTGCACACGGACGTGTGGAGGGGATCCCTGCTACCAGGGCGAGAAACCGTCCTGGCACACTGGGCTGGTTCTTCTGGGGGCCGTTCGGCTGCATCTAAGCAAAAGCCTTTAAAACGTTATTTCCCTTTGAGAGTGTAGGTCCACATTCAGGAGCCTATGGAAATGACAGCGTTCCTAAGCATGAATGAGAAAGGTCATCAAGTCTTTATATAACGGAGAAATACTGGAAACATCCGAAACGTCCATCAGCGACTGAAACGAGCCATACAGCACCTGGGTGATGGCCCCTTGTGCAGGATTTAGGAGGGAGGCAAAATAGATGTTTCTGCCCCTTCATAAGGGCACTGGCTGCCTGTGCCGGATGTATCCCAGGCACGAGGCATAAGAAAGAAAACCAGGAGCAGGGCAGCAGGAACACTAGGTATGCACGTGTGCGTGTGTGTGCGTGTGTGTGTGTGCTCTTGAACACGCAAGAAAAGACTAGAAGGGTGGCTCCCAACATGGCCACCATAGACGGGGGTGACATCAGCGGTGACCTTCGCTTCCATCGTCCGCGGTGTTTGACTTCTTTGGCAATGAGCTTGCATTTTTTAAAAATGCTTTGTAACTTTTTGACTAGGTAACACATGCTCGTGGTGGAAGAAGTAAAAGATACCAAAGGGGCACAGAGAAAAGCCTCCCTTCTCCCTTCTCCCTCAGCAATTCCTTTCCGTCTTCCTGGAGACACCCCACCTCTTTCAGACACCGCATAACTGCTAATAACAGGAAGAAAACCACGATAAGACTATTTCTACTTTGCAAAAATATATATATATGCCGTATATATTATATATGCATATGTTTGACATATATACATATATGTATGTAAATATATGCATATATGGTATATATAATTTTTTTTTTGGCAAAGTGGAAATAGCTCTGTGTGTGCGCGTGTAATCCTGCTTGAATTCCAGCAGGTGGTTTCTGGGATCTCCCACCGCCTCCTCCCTCCACGGTGCTGAGCCCCACCCCAGGCCTTCTGCACAGAGAGGAGGGGCCCCTGCTGGCATCCAGGGCGCTCCTGCTGACCACGACCCCAGCCGCACAGCCTCGCAGGAAGGTCCTGCTTCCCTCCCCAGCCTCAGGTAGTCAAACCAGAGCATCAGCCTCTGGCCAGCGGCCCCCAAGGCCGGGCGGTCCAGGGCGGAGTGGGTGAGTGAGACGGGGTGGGCACTTGGTCCAGCACTCAGAACCATGTGGTCTCTGGGAAGGAGCCCCCTCTGCACAGCGTTAATAATGGCGCTGCCTCTCAGTTATTAGCGATTCACGGAGCTGGAGGGCGTCTAACATCGCACCTGGCACAGCCGGGAGCAGCTGGAGCTCCTTTCCCGGGACCAGCTGCCTTCCCACATCTCCGCTTGCCACCGTCTCACCTGTGCCGCCTTTGCCCCCAGACGTCCCCGAGGATGGCTCCCCCTCAGTCCTCCCTTTCGATCCTCACAAAAACTCCACAGCAGCGCCCCGGGGAAGAAGGAACTGTTAGGAGTCCATTTAACAGCCGGGCAAAGTGAGGCCGAAAGACACTAGGTGTTCTCACCTAGGGGAAAAAAAAAAAAAAAAAAAAAAAAAGCACGGGGTGGGAGGAAGGGAGGGGAGAAGATTACCTTTGACACAGCCTTTCCCAGCGCCTTGAGCTTCTGGAATGAGCAGCCTAGAGGGGACACTTTTAAGGACCCTTCTTCCAGCCCACGTGGCCTGGGAGTCCCTGCCCAGGAAGTTTGTGTAACAAGAACAAAACAGTATTCAAATAGGGGTTGTAGCTAACGGACCTCTCCTTCCTATGAGCCCCAGCTTTGGGGATTAGGCCTTGGGTTGTTTATTTTTTTTTCTGTTCTGAAATGCAAGAATGCGTCTGTGAAGGCTTGGGTGGGGCGCACATCCAAGCTTCAAAAGGAGCCTCTGTGTTTGCCCTGGGCAAGGGGGCCCTGATTGATTCAGCCTGGCATGTACCTCTTCCAGATTTCCGAAATTCACTTGCCAGAGGCTATTGTCCCAATTGCCCTGTTATGTAAGGTCAGCAGAGGGTGAGCTACGAGTCATGGTGAGTGTGCGTGCACGCAGCCACCCCCACACGCACCAGTGCATGGGCACGTTCTTGTCCCCCTCACCTCTCCGCCCATGCGCACAGGTGTCAGGGCCCCTTCGAGGTAGAGGTGTCCCACCCGAGGAACCGCAGGCTGGGGACTTTCTCCGTGAGGCCCCACTGATGCGCCGATCTGCCCTCCTGTTGAAGAGCAGAGCTTATGCCAAGAACCCATCATGACCGTGTGTTCGCCCAGGAAACCAGAGACGCTTGTGAAGGAAGGAATCTAGAAGCCCCTCCCTCGGCCATTTGCCAGACGTTTGCTGGGCATGTCCTCTGTGCCACCTAAAGGGGCACCTTTATCAGGTGGATGTCACCTACCGTCGCGTCTCTTACCTCTCCCGCTGCTGCACACTCTTGGTCTCTCCCTACCACACTTCCTGCCAAACTTCCCCACCTGCAGGCCCCTTTCCAGCCAGCATTCGGGTGCCCCGGCTTCCCCTTTCGCTCAGAGGAAAACACGAGGTCTCCACGGTGGCCTGAGGGTGTCCTGCTCCTCTCCCGTCCCTCTCTAGGAGGCCCTTCCCTTGACATCCACACACAGCTCCACTCAAGTGTCATGGAAAACGGTAACCAGCCCAGCCTATCACTTTCTGTCTTCTTCCTCCATTTTTCTCCCGGGCGTTTATTGCCCACGGACATGCTATTCATTTGTCGCTTATTTCGTTTGCTACCTGCCGCCCTCTGGCTGGAATTTGGCTTACTCCCTGCCGTCATCCTCGCACCTTAGAATGATGTCTGGCACCCAGTAGGTGGTCAAGAGATACCTGCCGAATGATGGGGCAAAACAGGAAATTTCAAAACCATATGGCAACTGTAGCAACTGGATGCACAAGACATTGACCGTGACTCGGACGAAGCTGCCGCAGGAGGGAAATGGCATCTGTGCTGAATGAGGGCTATTCAAGCAAGGAACAACAAAAGGGCGTGGAACAGCCAAAGCGAAGGCACAGAGGCAGTCAACAAGGTCATGCATCCCCTGCAGCTAATAATAAGCAGTGGTGATGTGTATGGTGCTGCCCCAGGAGGTGAGGGGATGGACGGGGCTCCAGGGGCAGGGGACTCGTGGAGGCCTGTGGGCTGTGGGAAGGCTGTGGGTTCGGTGGGCACGAAGGAGCTCATCACAGCTTATCAAAATCAGACCTTGTTTTCCGAGAATCCGTCTGGATAAGGCACAGTCTCGATGAGGTCCGGACCGAAGGCCGCAGTGTGCGGGAGGGACGCAGGCAAGGAATTCCAAGACCCCGAACTAGACTGACAGAATGGGAAACCTTCCAGAATGGCAGGAGGAAACACCAGTCGGATCAGGTGCCTGGGGAGCCTGCATTGGGCGGTGGGCAGAAGTTGGGCGTGCTCCGAGATGGGGAGGGCCGGGGGGGCACATCAGGCCTCTTGTGCCGACCCGGAACCCTCCCCTTGCTTTTCCAGCGGTGATGCCAGATCATCTTTACAGGTGACACCTTCTCCCTCTGCTGCAGCCTCGCCAGGGGGAGCGTGGGTCCCCCCAGCCTCTCCAGGGAACTGGATACTGAGTGGAGGGCAGGCTTTGAGGCCCAAGACTGCTGGAGGTGATTCATCATGACAGCAGCTCCCTGGAGGGACAGCCCGCTTGTCCACTCGCCAGTTCCCTGACCGCCCTGGCCCCCACCCTGGCGAGCTCTGCTTTTCAGCTCCACTGTTCATCGGATTGCTGACCACCAGCGGCATGTCCTTAGACAAGTGATTCAATGTCTCTGGGCCTCAGTTTCCTCATCTGCAAACGGGTGCGGGGAAAAGAAACAGAGACACCAGCACCCTCCCACCCCCGGGTCGCCCCCTTCCTGGTCCTTGGCTCCACCCGCCTTCCGTGAGGCTCTTCTGCGGCTTTCGTTGCCCCTAAGCCGCCTTCATCCGTCTCATTTCCTCCTTCATCTCTTAGCATGAAATTGACCTCCCCGAGGAGAGTCATGGAAGCGACTGGAAAAAGCGAGTGCAGACAACCATGACCGTGTGGCACGACGGGAACGGGGCCTGGCACACGGAAAGTTTCGTGTAAATGCTGGAAGCTGTTGCTTTTGTCGGAAGTAGCAGCTCTTGGGGCGCCTGGGTGGCTCAGACTCTCGATTTCGGCTCAGGTCCTGATCTCACGGTTCATGAGTTCCAGCCCCGCGTCCGGCTCTGTGCTGACAGTGTGGAGCCTGCTTGGGATTCTCTCTCCCTCTCTCTCTGCCCCTCCCCTGCTCATGCTCTCTCTCTCTCTCTCTCTCTAAATAAATAAGTTATAGATAGATAGATAGATAGATATAAAGCAGCCCTCGTCCTGGAGCCTTGAAACTTGTTTAAATCCATGGAAGACAAAATCTCTAGATTTTTGTTAGTGAAGAGTTTCAGTTCCGGCATAAGCTTGGGTTGTCACAATGTTGCAGATGCATGGTTTTTAGTTTTTAAGGGTTAAAGGTTTTAATCTTTGCCCTGATGGTCCATCCCAATGCCTCATACTTGCCCAGATTGTCACACACACACACACACACACACACACACTCTCTCTCTCTCTCTCTCTCTCTTTGTCTCTCTCTCTCAATCTCTCTCTCTCTCTCTCTGGAGCTACTGCCACCTGTTTGTTTTACTGAGTCCCTGATCACCTCTCTGTGGTCCCTTCTCCAAATATCGACAAAAGGGCCCTTGGGCAATGAAGACTTGAGCATATTTTCCCCCCATTGACATCCTTCAGTGGCTTTCTACTACTCTTAGGGAAAAAAAAACCTTCCCTGGCCTTTGAGACCTGCACAGTCTGACTCCTGGATGCCTCACCAGCCTCATTTTGTACCGGTTTCCAACATTTTCACTGAATTCCAGTCCATGGGCAGTTCCTGAATGGGCCACGCAATTTGCTGCCTCAGGGCCTTTGCACATGATAGTCTCTCTCCCTGGAACACTCCCCCTTCCACTCTGCACCAGGGTAACTCTTGTTCCTGTTCAGACCTCAGCTTCTCTGACCCACCCCTACCCCCCAATAATACCTTCCTTACTCCCAGGAACCTGCCACAACTTGCAATCATATATTTGTTCCTGTGATTATTTGCAGATTATTTTTCTTTGTTCCTTGTCCCCCTACAGACTCAAATTTCCATGAAAGCAGTGGTTTCAACTATTTTTCAATATCATATCCACAGTGAATGGCATATAGGAAGACCTAGAAAATAATGGAAACAGGTCAATATACCAAACCATCCCAAATCAGCAGGTGGGGCTGGGCAGGATCTAAGCAAAGATTGAGAGAAATTATCACTCCTTTACAAGGTGATTTTCAACAAACCCTCCTAAAGCTGGCAAAACATTTTTGGATGAATGAGAAAACCAGCCTAAAAGTTACATTGCTTAACTTTCAAGGAGCAATTAGGTTAGAATAGCTTTTGGAAGGGAAAACCCACTTTCTTTTTAAGAACAGGTGGGAAGGGGCGCCTGGGTGGCTCATTTGGTTAAGCATCTGACTTTGGCTCAGGTCATGACCCCGCTGTTCCCAAGTTCAAGCCCTGTGTCAGGCTCTGTGCTGACAGCTCAGAGCCTGAAGCCTGCTTCGGATTCTGTGTCTCCCTCTCTCTCTGCCCCTCCCCCTCCTCTTTCTCTCTCACAATAAATAAACTAAAAAAAAGGGAAATTGTTCTAAGGGGCAAATAAACTGTTTCAGTGGTAAACATGAAATTATTAGACAATGGCCAGTGTCATGTCAGCCCTGAGGCTGCTTATGATCACCATGGCCACCATTTATTGAGCACTTAGTGTATGCCATGGACTGAGCTCATGATACCTTTAATCATAATTCGACAAGAAAGGTGTTATTATCCCCATTTTATAGAAGGGGGAACAAAGGCTCATAAGAACTCTCCTCCGGGGACACCTGGGTGGCTCAGTGGGTTGAGCATCCAACTTCAGTTCAGGTCATGATCTCACATTTGTGGGTTTGAGCCCGGTGTCGGACTCTGTGCTGACAGCTCAGAGCCCGGAGCCTGCTTTGGATTCTGTGTCTCCCTCTCTCTCTGGCCCTCCCCTGCTCATACTCTGTCTCTCAAAAAATAAAATAAAGTGTTAGAAAAAAAAAGCCAAAAACCTTGTCCAGGCTGTCACAGCTCATAGGGGGCAGAACCAGGGCTTGAACTCATGCTTGGCAGGTACCAAAGTGCATAGACATATAGATCTATGCAATAGAACCAGGAGTCCAGAAATAAACCCTTACAGTTATGGTCAGTTGCTTTTTGACAAGGGTGCCAAGACAATTTGATGAGAAAGAAGGGTCTTTCTAACAAATGGGGCTGGGATGACTGGACATCCCCATGCAAAAGAATGAAATTGAACCCTTACCTCACATCATATACAAAAATGAACCCCGAATGGTTCATTGACCTAAACATGAGGCATAAAAATAGAAAACTTCTACAAGAAAATATAGGAGCAAAGCTTCACGTTCTTGGGTTAGGCCATGATTTCTTAGATACATCACCAAAAGCACAAATGATCAAAGAAAAAATAGATAACTGGATCACATCAAAATTAAAAACTTCTGTGTTATAAGGTATACCATCAAAAAAACTGAAGAGAAAACCCACAGAATAAGAGAATATAATTGAAAATCATATATCTGGTAAAGGGATTTATGTCAGAATATATAAAGAACTATTATAACTCAATAATAAAAAGACAAACCAATTAAAAAAAATTTTTTTTTCTTAATGTTTTTATTTATTTTTGTGACAGAGAGAGACAGAGCATGAGCAGGGAAGGGGCAGAGAGAGAGAGAGAGACACAGAATCGGAAGCAGGCTCCAGGCTCTGAGCCATCAGCACAGAGCCCGATGCAGGGCTTGAACTCACAGACTGTGAAATCATGACCTGAGCCGAAGTCGGACGCTCAACCGACTGAGCCACCCAGGCGCCCCAAACCAATTTTAAAATGGGCAAAGGAGGGGCACCTGGGTGGCTCATTTGGTTAAGCATCCGACTCTTGGTTTTGGCTCAGGTCGTGATTTCGCGGTTTCGTTAAGTTTGAGCCCCGCATCGGGCTCTGTGCTGACAGTGTGGAGCCTGCTGGGGATTCTCTCCCTCCCTCTCTCTCTCTGCCCCTCTCCTACTTACGCAGTCTCTCTCAAAATAAACAAATAAACTCAAAAAAATACGGGCAAAAGATTTGAACAAACATTTCTCCAAAAACAGTATACGAAGAACGAGTTAATCCATGAAAAGATGCTTGTCATTATTAGTCATTAAGGAAATACAAATAAAACTACAATGAAATACCACTTTAAACCCGCTAGGATGGCTATCTTTCTTTCTCAAAGACAGAAAATAACAAAGTGATGCAGGGCCACTTGGGAAAACAGTATGGAAATTCCTCAAAAAGTTAAAACTCGAACTACCCTACAACCCAGCACTTCCACTACTAGGTATTTACCCAAAGGATACAAAAATACTATTTCAAAGGGATACGTGCACCCTGATATCTATAGCAGCATTATCCACAGCTGCCAAACTATGGATGTAGCCCAGGTGTCCATCGGCTGATGAATGGATACAGATGTGGTGTATATACAGGATGGAGTATTACCCAACCATCAAAAAGAAGATGGAGTATTACCCAACCATCAAAAAGAGTACAATCTTGCCATTTGCGACAACGTGGATGGAGCTAGAGTGCATTAGGCTAAGTGAAGTAAGTCAGTCAGAGAAAGACCAACACCGTGATTTCACTTATATGTGGAATTTAAGAAACAACACAAGTGAGCAAAGGGAGGAAAAAGAGAGAGAGAGAGGTAAACCAAGAAACAGACTCTTAACTATAAAAAACCGATGGTCACCAGAGGGGAGCTGAGCGGGGTGGGGGGCAGGGATGGGTGAAATAGAAGATGGGGGTTAAGGCGCGCACTTGGGATGAGCACTGGGTGTTGTATGGAAGTGTTGACTCACTACAGTCTACACCCTCAACAAAGACAGTAACAAATGTCGATGAGAATACGGAGAAACAGGAACGCTCCTACCTTGCTGGTGGGACTGGAAGGGAGCGTAGCCGCTTGGAAAATGGTCTGGAAGTTCCTCAAAGAGGAAAGCATAGAATTTCCATAGGATCCCGCAATTCTGCTCCCAGGTGTATACCCAAGAGAAATGAAAACATACGTCCACAGGGGAACTTCTACGAGAATGTTTACAGCGGCATTATTCATAAGAGCCAAAAAAGAGAAACAACCCAAATGCCCATCAGTGATCAGTGATAAACAGACGTGGTCTATCTGTACAATGGAATAATGTTCAGCCATAAGAAGCAATGAAGTTCTGATGCATCTTACGATTGTGGATGTGTCTTGTAAACGATATGCTAATCGTGGATGTGTCTTGTAAACGATATGCTAAGTGAAAAAAGCCAGTCCCACGAGACTACATACTGTAAGATTCCATTCATATGACACATCCAGGAAAGACAAATTTATAGCCAAAAAAGTAGACCAAGGGGCAGCCTAGGGCTGAGGAAGGGGATTGGAGCAGGGGGCGGGGGATGAGAATTTTTTTCAAGGGAACCAAAAATGTTTATGATTAGATAACGATGATGGGTGCACAAAAAAACTGAAAAACATTGAATGGTACAGTTAAATGGGTGAAAAATATGATGTTGAATTATGTCTCAATAAAGCTATTCAAGTATTTGTATTACATTCAGTATCTTCACTCTAAGAAATAGGAAGATGAATTGAAAATCCACTCTGGAAAACAGTGTGGAGGTTCCTCAAAAAATTAAAAATAGATCTACCCTATGACCCAGCAACAGCACTGCTAGGAATTTACCCAAGGGATACAGGAATGCTGATGCATAGGGGCACTTGTACCCCAATGTTTACAGCAGCACTCTCAACAATAGCCAAATTATGGAAAGAGCCTAAATGTCCATCAAGTGATGAATGGATAAAGAAATTGTGGTTTATATACACAATGGAGTACTATGTGGCAATGAGAAAGAATGAAATATGGCCCTTTGTAGCAACGTGGATGGAACTGGAGAGTGTGATGCTAAGTGAAATAAGCCATACAGAGAAAGACAGATACCGTATGTTTTCACTCTTATGTGGATCCTGAGAAGCTTAACAGAAGACCATGGGGGAGGGGAAGGAAAAAAAAAAGAGGGGGAGGGAGCCAAACCATAAGAGACTCTTAAAAACTGAGAACAAACTGAGGGTTGATGGGGGGTGGGAGGGAGAGGGGGGTGGGTGATGGGCATTGAGGAGAGCACCTGTTGGGATGAGCACTGGGTATTGTATGGAAACCAATTTGACAATAAATTTCATATTAAAATAAACAAATAAATAAATAAATAAACATAAAAATAAATAAATAAAATAAAGGGCAAAAAAAGAAAAAAGAGAGAAAACCCTTTTGGAATCTCCTTTATAGAAGTATTCAAAATAATGTATATAGGTAATGCCCTCTGAAGCAGGTGGTACATAATCCCCTTTCCCTAAGTGTAGGACGTGTAGTGACTTCCTTCCAAAGAGGACAATGTGGACAGGTCAGGAGAGTTGGCTCTACATGGAGAAACCCAATGAACACCACCTCACCAGGGGGTCAAGGTCAACATCATCAGCGATGAGTCATGATGGCAGCATGTTGCCTGGATATGGCGTGATGAAAAAGAGCACTTCTTGGGGCGCCTGGATGGCTCAGCCAGTTGAGCATCCGACTTCGGTCAGGTCATGATCTCGCAGTTTGTGAGTTTGAGCCCCACATCAGGCTCTCGGCTGTCAGCCTGTCAGCGCAGGGCCCACTTCGGGTCCTCTGTCCCCGTCTCTCTGCCTCTCCCATGCTTGTGCTCTCCCAAAAATAAATAAATATTAAAAAGAAAGAAAGAATGAAAGAAAGAATGAAAGAAAGAATGAAAGAAAGAAAGAAAGAAAGAAAGAAAGAAGGAAGAAGGAAGGAAGGAAGGAAGGAAGGAAGGAAGGAAGAAAGAAAGAGGAAGGAAGGAAGAAGGAAGGAAGGAAGGAAGGAAGGAAGGAAGAAAGGAGGAAGGAAGGAAGGAAGGAAGGAAGGAAGGAAGAAAGAAAGAAAGAAAAAGAAAGAAAGAAAGAAAGAAAGAAAGAAAGAAAGAAAGAAAAAGAAAAAAGAGAAAGAAAGAAAGAAAAAATGTCCCCTTCACCTCTGTGGTCTTCCCCGAAGAAATCCAAATCAAGCATGGAGTTCAGTTAATAGGAATGCACCAACATTGGTTCATTACTTGTGACAAAAGAATCCACTAGTGAAACATTAACAACAGGGGGTCCGAGTGCAGGCTATACGGGAACTCTCTAGAACTAACATCTTCTGTAAATTGAAAACTCGCGGGGCACCTGTGTGGCTCCGTCGGTTAAGCGTCTCTTAATTTCAGCTCAGGTCATGATCTCACAGTTCCTGAGGTCAAGCCCCACATCGGGCTCTGTGCTGAAGTACAGAGCCTACTCGGGATTCTCTGTCTCCCTCTCTCTCTCTGCCCCTTCCCTGCTCGCATAACCTCTCAAAAATAAATAAATAAACATTAAAAAAATTACAGTACTGTGAATGATTTTTTCTCCCTTATGATTTTCTTAATACATTTTCTTTTCTCTGGCTTACTTTATCATAAGAATACAATATGTACTATATATAACATACAATATATGTATTAACTGATCGTTTAGGTTATCGGTAAGGCTTCCGGGCAACAGCAGGCTGTTAGTTAGGTATTTGTGGAGTCATAAGTTATACAGGGATTTTCCACTGCAGGGCTTGGGGGTGGATGGTGCCCCTCACCACCAACCACCCACACCTTCCACCGCCGATGTCCAAGGATCAACTGTATATCGCTAGGTCTTTGCCTCTGGGCACCTTGGTATAGACCCTTCAGCCTCAGGGCGGGCTCCGTTCCTCTGCCTTGCCACCCATACACAAGCCTTCCCTCTCAATTCCTGCAGTGAGCTCTCCCCACTGCCCTGTGGATACCCTCCTGGTGTCCATGAAGGTCACCCCCCCACCCCCCCGCACTGAGATCCAGCTGTAGCACCCCTCCAGCTGGCAGGGCAGGAGGGTAAACTTGAGGATGAGGCACCAAGAGCGACACTTGCTGACCTAGAGGGCTGACTGCCGGGGCTTGGCTGGAGCCAGGATGATGAGGGATGGGGTGGGCCAGGCTTCCCCCCAGCTGCACATCATTTCTGACCTAGGGGTCCCCTTTCCTGGCTCCCCTCCAATCCCTGCACTCGCCAGGCCCCCTGTTTCTGGCCAACCAGTCTTAAATGCCCGATGGTGAGCCACAAGAGGACACTGGTTTTTCTCAGGCAGCTAG
Source organism: Panthera tigris (assembly GCF_018350195.1). Classification (NCBI taxonomy): domain Eukaryota; kingdom Metazoa; phylum Chordata; class Mammalia; order Carnivora; family Felidae; genus Panthera; species Panthera tigris. The sequence goes on along the minus strand of NC_056673.1, from coordinate 10,292,603 downwards.
TGTTTACAGACTCTCCCCTTTGGGGGGAATGAGAGAAGTGCCCAGCCCAGTGCTCCCCACAGCTGCAGGTGCACCTTCTGGGAATATGTAGGGAAGGTCTCCGGGTCCCTCTTCGTGTCTCTATCTGCCGCTCATCGCCGTGCCTTGGGTGGGAGAAGCTGCCGGTTTGCAGGGAGTCGGTGGGAGCAAGAAGGAACCCACGAGGGCGCCGTAGGGCCCCCCTCCTGTCACCCTGATCCTCGCCTTCCGGCTGTGAGGGCTCTCAGGGAGCACCCAGGGAGCATCCAGGAAGCCTGGCCGACCAGGGCCGCCGAGCGGCCTGGGTGGCGCAGCAGGCAGGGGGCGCGCTGCTGGAGGGGGCGGCTCCCACGGGACCCCCAAGTGCAAAAGTGCCAAGTCATGGAGACCTGTGCACAGCCCGCCTCGGAGCCACCGCCCTCCTCCTGGAAGGGAGACACCTGCACACGCGGGGTGGGGGTGGGGGGCTCTCCAGGGCGCTGGGGCCTCAGAGCTCCTGCCCCTCCGGGCTGGGGAGCCACACCCCGTAATTAGCAAACAGACCGAGTGCATCCCCATCACACACGAAGTGCAATGTTCCCTGGAAAACTGTCAAGAAACTTTCCCTTTTATTTCTGCCCAGGAATCGCACACGGTAATTCCACAAACACGCATAAAGGAGATGAGACTATATTTTTTAGGGTAGTCTTTTTCTTTCACACCTCCTGGGCTTGCGTCCCCCTCGATGTCAGCACCCCGTGACCAGCCCTGTGCTTTTCTCAACGCTTATGTAACACAGGATGTCCATGTAAATGGGCATGACTCACGGGGAGTCGCCATTACTTCAAAAAAAAAAAAAAGGGGGGGGGGTCTGATCAAACACACATTTCCGCATCTTCCGTTGCCACTCAGTGGTTTGTGGACACATCCCTCCATGGCAGCTGGGACCTCGGGACCCCATTCTGTCCATTCCTGTGGCTGGTTGATAGTCATTTTCATAATGCTTAATATGCATGTGGCCACAATGTTCCTTGTGGATGGGAAACCACTTTGCTTCCAGTTTGTGGGCACTGGTGTTTTCGTTTCTTTGTAATAGATGCCCAGGAATATTTGCATTTTTCAAGTCCATAGGTGTTGCCAGATGGCCTCTCACAAAGGCAGCCCCGTTCTGGGCCAGCAAAGCTGTCAGAGCGGGTCAGCCTGATGGGTGCAAAGTGCTTTCTCTGTGCTCCCCGGGTCCGTGTTTCCTGCCTGCAGGTGAGCTGGGGCGGTTCCCACACATGCACTGGCAATCCGTGCTCACGCCCCGGGTCCTGCCCTCCCTTGGCCCATTTCTTCTGCCCTGTTTTGTGTTTTCCCTGTCAGTGTTTAAGCGCTCTGTGTATCATAGCCATCTGAGTTACCAGTATTTCCCTCAATCTGTCATTTGTCTGTGGACTGCAGTCAGGGTACCTTTTGCTATCCAAAAGTTTTTATATGGCCAACTAGAACATTTCCGTGTTAGCCTGGGTGAGGAGGCTCCTCTCCAATCCTAGGTTGTTCATCTAACTCCCTAGATGTTCTTGTAAGAGTTTGATTATTTTATTATCTACTCCGAGCCCATCAAGGATTTATTCTACATTTGAAGATGCAAATCCACGTTTATCTTCTTTCAACTGGAGAGCCTGTGTGCCGTCACCATTTAACGAAAACACCACCAGCGGTAACAACAGCACTTACGGAGTCCTTACCAGATGCACTTTCCATGTATTAGCCCATTAATCCTCCCAGCCACCTAGGAAGTAGGAACTATTATAAGGTCCCACAGCTAGTAAGTGACAGATCTAGGTGTCACCCAGGGCATCTGACTTCAGTGCCCCGCCCCCACCAAGGTTCATACCCTTCTTTTTTTTTTTTAATGTTTTATTTATTTTTGAGAGCAAGCGGGGGAGCTGCAGAGAGGGAGGGGACAGAGTGTTCGAGAGAGCGGGGATCGAACTCACAAACTGTGAGATCATGACCCGAGCTGAAGTCTGACGCTCAACCGCTCAACCGACTGAGCCACCCAGGAACCCCAAGGGGTTCATACCTTTCTGCACCATCCACTTCCTCCAGGTTTTCAAACCTGTTGCCATCGTGTTGAATATGTTTCCTTAAAATTATTTTACTCTGTCCTGAATCTGTGCTTATGTCTCCTTTCTCATGCTTAACCTTGTACATTTCTATTTCATTTTTCCTTCACCAAGGAAAATGCAAGTCATGGTGAGCTTGGCTTTTTCTGTGCATTGGGGCTTGCAAAAACCAATTAACACACGCTTATTCTCCCTAATAGAAATATGAATGTCAGTACAGATCTGCTGTTCTAATTCACTAATTTGTCTTTGTGTCTTTACCAATTCCAACTTCCTGATTTCTTTTGGTACTTAGACTGAGCAAGTAGGTCCTTATTTTTGTCTTCCTGTTTTAAGACTAAAGACATTTAAGTTTGATTTTCCACTGAATGTGGTTTTGCTGTGTCCCAGAGGTTTGGGAATGAAGCATCCTTATTTCCAATGCTTTCCAGTAGTTTTTAATTCAATTTCCTTCTTGATGTCCTCTTTAAGTATTATCTAGAAGTGTGTTTCCTCATATCAAAGTAGTTAATAGTGTAGTCATCACCTCTTTATTATTTACTGATCTGATTTCACCAGATTAGGATAAAAATGTGGCCTTTTTCTTGGCTTTTCTGCACTGGTTCAGGTTTTCTTTGTCGTCAAATAGATCATTTCTGCAGCAGTTACAGGGACACATGAATAGGAAGTATGTTTTCTCTTCATAGAGGTAAGAATCCTCACCTATTAAATCAGATTTATTGACCACTCCTGCATATCATTCCTTTTTTATTTACTGAGCCTAATTCTGAGAGATGTGTATTGAAATCTCTCACTGTAAACGCACTGCTGTTCAAGGACTGGTACTTTGGCTTTGTGTGTTTAAACACATGTTGCTTAGTTCCTATGGGTTTGTGACACTTTGGTCTTTATAACTTTTGCTTTTCATCTTCATAGGTCTTCACCTTAATGTCCACCTTATCTGATGTTTATATTACTGGTCTGGCCTTACTTTTATTTGTGTCTCTCTGCACCTCATTATTTCCAGCCTTTATTTATCCTGCTGTTTTGCGTGCATTTCTTATAAATAACGTCTAGCTAGGGTTTGTTTTAGGTACCATTCTGACGTAGTGTAATGACCGAAATCCTTGATATTATTCTTTCCACTTCCTTTACGTTTACTATTTACATTGTTCTCTCCTCTCAGATGGTTACTATTCCTTCCCTTTCTCCTTGTTAATTTATAAGCTTCCCACAGCACTGACGGTCCCCTTCCTTCTTCCCTGCTCTCCTAACAGATGCATATTTTTCTACAATTATTTGAAAGCAAAATTCCAACTGTTCTCCCCTCTAAGCCGCTCTGTCCTTCTCCTGTCCCAAGACAGAATCTCTAGATCCTTTCCCTTCCTACCCCCTCTCCCTGGACCCCCAGGCCTTGGTTGTGACATTTAGGTTGATCTTACTTTCTGCCTCCCCAACATCTGTACCCTTTGGAGAGTTTTGTACTTTTAATTTTAGACTAGTGTTGGGACCAAGTGAGACAGGAATACAAAATGGTTTTTTGAATTTGTTTTCAATCAGTGCCTCCGACTGTGCTCTGTCAGATCTTTATTATACATCCCTTCAAACATTCCAAGCAGCTCCCTTCGCTTCCTGGTTAATTTCCGGTAGCAGGAGCTCAGTCCAGACTAATTTAACACTTTGATCCCCGTGAATACTCTCCCTCCTGGCTCAGGTCTGGCCCCGAGGAAGGAGTGGGGGTCTCGCTCTCCCTCCCAACCCATGTCTCCTGAGTCCCTTTGCCCCTGGGAGCTGGGGCTGGCAGGGGAAAAATGGACTCGGAGCGAAGTCTTTCTACTCAGCTGGTGCTCCTGACGCCCTCCCTCCGTGGGCAGATAATCCACACTGACTCGCGAGAGCCCCTGCGGCACTTGCCCACTGCATAGTTCCCAGGAAAGGGATAGATTTTTCCTGCCCCTCATAGCTCCTGCCCCTCCCCACCCTTCACATCGCTTCCCACAGGGGTCCGCTCACCCAGCTAGCAGCTCCCCTGGCACCCGCAAGATGGTTAACCCGGCAAGCAGTTAGCTCAGAGGAAACACACACGTGTTCACCGTGCCGCCACCCCACCTTTGCCCTGACTTCGCTCTGGTCCTTTTTTTCTCGCTCAGCCAGCTCGGATGACACAGAGGGGAGCTCAGCAAGTCTCCTGCATGAGGATATGCCCCAAGGGGCGAGGATTTGCCGGCCCCCTTCTTTCCAGGCACCCCGGTCTCTATCAGTGACTCTCTTGAAGCCCCGCTTGGTTGGCCCGGGGACGCGGGGATGGTGGGGAGAAAGGAAAAAGGCCACAGTCCCTTCCCTTTAGGCTCACGACTCCCCAACTCTTACAGATGCTCCAATTTCCAGTTTTCTGTATTACGTGGCAGAGAGATGCTGGAGGAGACATTGGAGCCAGTTCTGCCCCCTCACCCCGGCCGCGAGGTCTCCGTGGGGACACAGGGTCAGAACCCACGGGAATGGGACACTGCAGCCCTGGGGTCTTTGGTGGGGCTTGGAGGGCTGGTGAGTCCCACAGATGACTCCCACCCTGGAGCTCACACCATTTCCACCTGCCCCGGGGAGGGCAGGCAGCTGCTCTCGGGACCACGAAACACCTACCCAGCGCGCGGTCCTCGTCGAACCATCTGCACGATGCACAAACAATGGAGTGTTCTCAAGCCTTAAAAAGGAAGGAAATCTGCCACGCGCGTGGATACGCACGGACAACGCGGATGAACCTTGAGCACATTGTGCTGGGTGAGATCAGCCAGCAGCGGGACACATACTATGATTCCGTTTCCATGAGGGACCTACAGTGGTCAGATTCACGGAGACAGGAGGTAGCATGGTGTTGCCGGGGGCAGGGGTGGAAGGGGGAGAGTGTTCAATGGGGACAGCTTCCATCTGGGAAGCTAGAAGGGGTGTTGTGGGTAGATGCCGGGTTGGTTACATAACAATGTGAATGCACTTAATACTGTTGAAGTGTATGCTTAAAAATGGTGAGGATGAGGGCCCCTGGGTGGCTCAGTCGGTTAAGCATCCGACTCTTGATTTCGGCTCAGGCCATGATCTCACGGTTCGTGAGTTCGAGCCCCACATCGGGCTCCACGTTGGTGGTGTGGAACCTGCCTGGGATTCTCGTTCTCCCTCTCTCTCTCTGCCCCTCCGCTGCTCTCTCTTTCTCTCCAAAAATAAAATAAAATAAAATGTTTTTTAACGGTGAAGATGGCAACCTTTGTGTCATGTATATTTAACCGCAATAAAAAAAAAATGTTTTTAAACCCACTCATAGGGACCCAGTCATGCAACAAACCACCCACACCATTTAGTGGGCTCCCCCGGGGTGCCAGGTGCAGGAGCCATAGTGGTAAAAAAAATAATAAGAGGCAGAGAGGGCCCTTGCTGTCACAGAGCTCCCACCCAGCAGGGAAGGCAGACCAAAGTGGCTGGGGTGACAAGGGCGGAGGCTCCCGGGGGCTGAATGGACAACCAGAGCCACAAGAAAACACAGAAAACCCAAGACGGAGAGATGTGCCAAGGTCAGATGAAGTGGTCCCAGCACACATCCAGTGCAAACCAGCCCCAGCCTTGCGTGGCTAACGCTGCACTTGCCCAAAGGCGTGTGTGGAGGATGATAAAGCCAAATCAAGACAGTGAAGACATCTGGGGGGGGGGGAGGGGGAGAAGCTTAGATAGAGGGCACAGCTAGCTTTCAATGTATTTAATTTCTTTAAAATTTTTTCTTTTCCTGCATTCTTTTTTAACATTTATTCATTTTGGAGAGAGAGAGACAGAGACAGAGACAGAGAGACAGAGCACGAGCAGGGGAGGGGCAGAGAGAGAGGGAGAGAGAGGATCTTAAGCAGGTTCCCCACCCAGGGCAGAGCCCAGCCCAGGGCTCGATCTCAAGACCTCGAGATCACCACCTGAGCCAGAATCAAGAGTCGGATGTTCAACCGACTGAGCCACGCAGGTGGCTTACGTTTCATTTGTAAAATTAAGACCGGTTTTTAGAGCCGTTTTAGACACAGCAAAATTGAAGGGAAGGTACAGAAGTTTCCCATTTACTCCCAACCCCCCCCCCACGCATAGCCTCCCCAACTGGGTGAGGCTCCCCAACTCAGTGTCCCCCAGTAGCGTGGGACATTTGCTACAACTGATGAGCCTACATGGGCACATCACCATCACCCAAGGCCCATAGTTTATATTACGGCTCACTCTTGGTGTTGTACATTCTACGGGTTTGGACAAATTACGACAGGGATTCACTACTGTCGTATCATACAGAGTATTTTCACTGCCGTAAAGAAGACAAACGTAGGGGCGCCTGGGTGACTCGGTTAAGTGTGTGACTTCAGCTTAGGTCATGATCTCACAGTCCGTGGGTTCGAGACCCATGTCGGGCTCTGTGCTGACAGCTTGGAGCCTGGAGCCTGCTTTGGACTCTCTGTCTCCCTCTCTCTCTGCCTCTCCCCCACTCATTCTCTCCCTCCCTCTCTCTCTCCCCCCCCCCCTCTTTCTCAAAAATAAATAAACATTAAAATTTTTTTTTTAAAAGGGTAGATGTTCAGGGGCGCCTGGGTGGCTCAGTCGGTTGAGCATCTGACTTCAGCTCAGGTCATGATCCCACGGTTCGTGAGTTCGAGCCCCACGTCAGGCTCTGTGCTGACAACTCAGATCCTGGAGCCTGCTTCGGATTCTGTGTCTCCCCCTTTCTCTGCCCCTTCCCCACTCATACTTGGTGTCTCTCTCTCTCCAAAAAAAATTAAAAAAAAATTTTAGAGGGTAGATGTTCATCATGTAGTCATATAGGAGAGAAGCAAATCTTAAAATTGTACATTTTCTGTCACCCCATTTTTGTTAAAGATTTTGGGTACAGGCAGGAAAAATAAACTGGGCAAGACAAACTGAGATGTTACTGTAATCTCTGGGTTTATGGGAGGTTTGTTCTCTCTTCTGCTTATTTGTATTTTAAGAGGTTTTTGCAATGAACACAAAGTACTTATAAAATAAAAAGGGGGAGGGGGTCTTCCTCTGTCCGTTCCTAGGACGTTGAGAGAGAGAAGTGGCCAAGAGAGGAAGGGGGCTGTGCACGTCCATCAAGGCAGCGAGCACTTCCCAGCCTCCCACCGCGGGCCAGGACCTTGGGGATAAACTCGGTTCTCAACAAGCTCTCACAGTAGAGGCAGGAACTGGGGGCCCCAGTCAAGAATCCGAGGCAATCTGGAGAGGAGTCACTGGGGGAGGGCAAGGTGAGGCGCCCCGGGGCAGCGCTGGGGGTGGCAGGAGGGACTCTGTCGGGCAGGAGGCGAGAAGCCTAGCCTCGGTGTGGAGTGGGGTGTCAGGGAAGGGGCTCCGGACAGTGAGGGCACCTCAAGGGACAAAGCTGGGGGCGGGGCAGTACAGGCCACATCTTTTCAGGGAGCCCAGAGTGGTTTGGTGAGCTCTGCAGGGCTGGGAGCAATAGGGAGCCATAGAATGTTTAGAAGGACACATGTTGACCAGGCTGTGCTGCAAAGTACAACCCAAGGCAAACCACCTTCATCCAGGCAGTGGGGGCGGGGGGAGATATAGGGACCAGCTTCAGGCCTGCATCAGGGACCCCGTTCCTCCCTCTCCATCTACCTCTCTCTGTTCTGCTTGTCTACACACTGCCCTCGTCTCTCCTCCTGAAAACCGGAGGAGGAGGAAGAGGAGGGAAGGAAGAGAGAAAATATCCACCAGCCTCCATCACGGCCAGTATCCGCGCCCCTGGCCTGGCCCCTCCACCACCCTGCACCTGCCCAGCCCCCTGCCCCCCATCTGTCCAGACCCCTCCCCGGGACCTTCTGGAAAGCACAGCTCCGCTCCTCCCTGGCTGAACTGGAAATCCGGTTTGCCCCTAAGGACAAGGAATGTGGCCTCTGGGGCCCTCCCCGGGGGCAGTTTTTCCTCCTGAGTCCCCGACCTCAGGCTCCAGGAGTGGGCAGGGCTCCTCTGGACCCCTCATGGGGGGTTCCAGACCACATCAGTCTTCTCTCCCTCACAAATCCACTCCCCCGCTCCTGTGCAGTCCCATTTCCAAAACCCTGGGCCACTGCATGGGGATCTGGCTCCGTCCCCCTCACTGTGGTCACTTACCGCTCAGCCCCAGGGCCTCTCTGTTCTTGGATCTCACTGCACTGGCCTCCCTTCCGCTCCGATGTTGCCTCCCACTATCACGCGCCTCCTTCAGACTTTTACCTATTTACTTTTACTGTGAAAACTAGGACAATAGGAAAAGGTAAGTTTTGTTCTCACAACTGATGGTGTCTGTCTGGGACCAGCTCAGACAAACAAACACCCTAGTTCTCCAGGTACGCGCACCCCCGGCGGGGCGGTGGGGTGGGGGGGTGCAACCGGTAAATACGCCGGACATAAAATTTATCATCTTAACCATTTCAAGGGTACATTCTGTGGCTCTGTTGTGTCACCGTCACCCCCCTCCATCTCCAGAACTCTTCGTCCCGCAGATCTGACACTCCGTCCCCGGTGGAATGATGTAGTATCTGTCCTTTCGTGACTGGGTGATTCCAGCCAGCATGCTGTGCTCAAGGTTTAGCCATGTCTTAGCAGGTGTCAGTTTCCTTCCCCTTTAAGATTGAACACACTCCAACGTACCACTGTACCCATTCATCCGTCGCTGGACGCGTGGGGCACTTCCATGCTTTAGCCACTGTGATTAATGCTGCTGCGAACACCGGCCTAGAAATCATCTTTTCACGTCTCTGCTTTTAATTCGTTGGGGTGCGTACCCAGAAGTGGAATTCCTGGACCGTCCAGCGAGTCTATGTTTCATTTTTTGAGCAGCTGCCATATTGTGTTTCACAGTGGCTGCACCAGTTCACGTCGCCACTGGCAGGGCGTGAGGGGTCCGGGATCCCACATTCCCACCACGTTTCTTCCAGCAGATGGGAGGCCACCCAGCAGGTGGTCCACACAGTGGACGGGGGGGGGGGGGGGGGGGCGGTCTCATGCTGTGCTGCTGAAAACCCACTCTTCCTCTTTCCCCGATCTGTGGGGCTAGGTCTTTCCGGGGCGAGTTCCACCACATTCCCGTGCCCTCTGATCTTGCCTAACTATCCAAGTCCAGCCGGTCAGGAAAATGTCAGGCCGGAGCGATCCTCACGTCCTCTTCGTTGTTTGTGGTCGATGGTCATTCTGAGCTGGGCACGCCCGCTGCCCCTCAACTACAGACGCCCTGGGGGGAAACGGGTCACTTCTCAGCTGTCCCACCTCGCTCATCCCCTTTCTCCTCCATGTCTTGGTGACCTCCGGCCTCACCAGGGTTGAGGAATGAAGATGGGGAAGCGGTCAGGGAAAGCTTTCTTGTCTGCACAGTCGGAGGGAGGGTTCCTCTGGCTGTGGCAGATGTCGAAAACTTTCTCTTTCAAGTGGTAGATTTTGGAGAGCCTTCCTGTACTCTATCTACCCCAGGGTCTGCTGTCCTGGCTTCGCCTGACACAGGAGACTCCATCTGTCCAGTGACTAGCTGTACTCTTCCCCCTGGTCTGAGCCTGTGATGGAAAACCTCCAGTTTTTCCACCAGGGTCCCCTTCACATCAACCCACGCAGGCCCCCAGCTCTTCCTATCAGGCCCCCGGCCGACACAGCTCCTTCGAGACACTCCCGCACATCCCTGGGCCCTACAAAGTGTTTGACAGCTGATGGCCAGTTATGAACTCTTGGCCATGTGACTTTTCAGGTATTAGACACCCTTCTAGAATGTTCCCCCGGCTTCAGGAGGTATGTATAAACGTTCTCCCACAGGTCGTGCTGGAGGGACTGCTGAGCAGCCCTTGGCCCTCTATCTTTGGGGGACGCTCCAAGCACAGTGTTGGCCTGGGTATCCCAAAAAGCAGAGTCGGAGATAAAGGCTCGTCGTGCATCCAGGGACTTCGCTGGGGTGTGTGGTTCCAGAGGAGCCTGAGTGAGACAGGGAAGGAAGAGAGTCAGTGCAAGGATGTGCTGCTGAGTATGGGACCCCTAGACCCTGGCTGCTGGCTTCTGCAGGACCATCTGAGGACCAGCCTTTATGGAATGTATCAGGACCAGTCTGGCTGGTCTCACGAGAGAGCGGTAGCACAGTGAGGTCGGCATTGGCCTCTGCTGCTGGTAGGTTGCACATTAGCAAATATAGCCTTCGAGGCCCGTGGATGGCCTCCAACTCTGTCACCATGGCCTACTTGTTGTGGGCCATGGACAGGCTGGTAGACCTTCCCAGGACAAGACATCCTGTCTACCTGGTTTGCCTAGTGCCCCCTCTGGTGGCCATTGGTATGAAATACAACACTGTGTGCCCACTTCCCAGGTCATCCACATGCCTGGTCCCCAGATCTCAACTCCAGTTTCTCAATCTTGCTTCTTCTTGACCCTGACCACTCAGCAAAGCCATTCACCACCACCTACGTGTTCACGTATACCCTTAGCTCAGACCCCTCTTCTCCAGCCATTCAAAGATGGCCAGGCATGTTGCTTAAGGCTCTGTCTACCCTGCAAACAGGGTCTTGCACGGGATAGAGCTCCACCAATGCGACAGAACCACACAAGATCTTAAAGGAGGAGCAAAGTGGGGGCCTCCGGGGTCTTCCTCTCTGACACCAGCAGCGGCTGTCACAAGATCAAACTCCCAGAGCAGCAGTGGATGCAGGATTAAGGCAATGCAATGATGTCCTTCCTATACCAGTTCTGCATGACCTGATTTCTGATTTTGTTCCCGGTTCTGCAGGCCTTCCCCAAATTCTTTTCCCAGTCACTTTTTTTTTTTTTCCAAATTCCTTTTTGCTTAAATCAGCCAGAGTCGTTTCTGCTTGTGGTAGCTTACAAAAATGGCCACAGGAATTCTTCCCATAGCCGTGTTCACGTGGTTTTGCGATATGTCATTGCAAAGTCTATTTCTCCGCCCTTGAATCTGGACTTGACCAATGCGACATTAACAAATATGGTTCAGGGGCGCCCGGGTGGCTCATTCGGTTAAGGATCCCAGTTCGGCTCAGGTCATGATCTCATGGTTTGTGAGTTCGAGCCCCGCATCGGGCTCTGTGCTGACAGCTCAGAGCCTGGAGCCTGCTTCGGATTCTGTGTCTCCTTCTCTCTCTGTCCCTCCCCACTTGTGCTCTGTCTCTCAAAAATAAATAAATAAATGTAAAACATTTTTTTTTAAATAAACAAAAAAACCCCAAATATGGCTGAGTAGGGGCTTGAAGAGTGCAAGAACCCTGCAGCTTGGTCTCTCAGGTCCATGGGATACTGTGACATAAACGGGGCTGAGCTAGCCTTCCAGATGATGACCGACAGATGGCCAAATCATCCTTGCTACCCCAGCTAAAGATCAAGCAAACCTACAAACACAAGTGAGGCCATCCTGAACCACAGAGCAACAGCCATGCTGAACCAGATCAGAAGAACTACCCAACTGGACTGAAGAATTTTGAGAAGTCGTACATGTTCATTGTTTTAAGCCATTAAGTTTTAGGGTGATTTGTGACACAGCAAAAACTAACGCACACACTATTTCTAGCAGAGAACCCTACCTGACACACGCCTCCATCGTATTCGTCTCTACGTCATGTTGATTTCAATTCTCATTTGAATAAGTTTCAGTTGGTGTCCCTGTATCCATTGGTGCCCCCTCCGATCTTTTTTCCAACCTGCCAATTTAATCAGCCACACCCTCTACTTAAAACCCTTTATAGGCTGTAAGATGACCCACCTCAACATACCGCCCCCCTTCATTTTCCACACATGCTCTGACCTGCGGTCACACAGTGATGGTGCCTGTGAGCCTACGTTCCATCATGGGATGGAGTCCCCTCCTTGCTCACATGTGCACAGATGTGCGTAAAACGGTATGCACACATAAGCAGACTCATCAGGCTCTCTTTGCATTTGGGGACGGGGTGCAAGGGAGGAAGCCTGCCTGAGATAGGTCCTGACTCAGGCACTTACCGCCTGGGAGAAATCAGCAAGTTGAGTAACGTCTCTGTAGTGCAGTTTGATCACGGTGCCGGCTCTGAGGTTGACATCAGTTCATGTACCGGCTCTGAGGTTGACATCAGTTCATGTACGTAAGATTCTTACGACTGTGGCTGGCACATGGAATGCATATAGATCGGCCAGCAGCACGATTATCATCACAAATACTCGCTGGGTGTCTGCTATTGGCCGGGCACTGTCCTAGGGACACAATTAACAAGACAGGAAGATTCCTGGCTTTCGAAAGCTGACATTTTAGAGAGGTGAGTAGAAGAATAAATAAGTAAGAATATAAATACAATAATTTCAGGGGCGCCTGGGTGGCTCAGTCGATTAAGCATCTGACTCTTGGTTTATGCTTAGGTCATGATCTCTTGTGGAATCCAGCCCCACGTCTGGCTCTGTGCCAACAGCATGGAATCTGCTTGGGATTCTCTCTCTCCCTCTCAAAATAGTTCCTTGAAATGTATCCGTCAGCTTCTGACATAGGAAACATCTCACAGCAGAGGGAACTCCTTCCCTAGACCCTCCATGCCTTACGTCAGACCCTTGTTCCCTAAATTCTAGGCCTTTACCCCTAAATCCGATGATAGAACAATTTGGGCCTTTGTCTTCTATATCCTGGTTGGCTGGGGGCCTGGTCTTTCGTACCTACAAAGGCCCATCCAGGGCTGATCTCACACACGAGCCTCCACTGCCTGGGTGAGATAGAGGTGAGGGGCAGAAGTCAGAGGGAGGAGGGGCACCTGTGTGGCTGTCGGTTGAGCGTCCGACTTTGGCTCAGGTCAGGATCTCACAGTTTGTGGGTTTAAGCCCCTCATTGGGCTCTGTGCTGACAGCTCGGAGCCTGGAGCCTGCTTCAGATTCTCTGTCTCCCTCACTGTTTCTCTCTCTCTCTCAAAAATAAATAAGCATGCAAAAAAAATTTGTTTTAAAGAAAAAAGAAGTCAGAGGGAGAAGTAAGGGCAGCCCCCCACCCCCAACCCCAGGACTCTCTGTCTCTCTTTTGGGGCCAGAACCAGGAAGAGATTGAGAGACTCTTTGGGGCAAGAGTTTCCTGGTCGGGGGAGGGGCGAATATGCTGAGGACTCACCTCACTGCCTCCCCTAGCAAGGGAGCTGGGCTTCTGGAAAGTACCAAGGGAGTTCTCTGAGCTTTGTCCTTGCGAGCTTGTGTACCTTCTCTGAGGTTTTCCTGGGGCTCTCAAAGGGGTCCATGACCCTTGGCAAGGTGTTACCTTACTGTCCACTCTACCAGGACTCCCTTGTCTCTCTCTCTCTCTCTCTCTCTCTCTCTCTTTCTAGGTGAAGTGGGGAACCCAGACCCATCCCAGGGCCCCCGTAGGCACCCAGGAAGCCTCATTCCTGTGTGTTGGCACCCTCTGTCTGCTGGGGTCGGGACACATGGTGGAGATGGGGGGAACCTCAGCCTGGGCTGAGGGAAGGAGACAGCCATGGAAGGCCTCATGGGGGACCAGTGGGAGAGGGGGAATCTGACTCTGTCACAAGTTCCTTCTCCAAGGCCAGAGAAGGCCTGAGGTGGCCCTGCTGAGCTGTGGGCCACGGAGATCCATAGACTCATGATTTCATAGGGAATTATTTGTTTTAATTTACGTGCACACATTTACTTCACATTTTAAACACATCAAGAAAATAGAGCTGAAACCTTTCAGGATCAGCCCTACAACAAGAAACTGGGGCTTTTTTTGTGAAGTCGGCGTGCCCATGTTCCATGCTGAGAGCTGAGGCCCACGGAGAGGCTCCCTGGCATGGGTCCGGGAATGGATGCTAACTTTAGCATTTAGAACAACTCCAGGCAGCTGTTTCTAGGAACAGGACCTCCAGCCCCGCCCAAGAGAGCATAGCATTGCATATTTTTAGTATTAAAAGCAAAACTACCACCATTTATTAAATGCACGCTAAGTGCCATTGCGCAAAGGGCACCTTCCCCACAAAAACTGTTTTAGCAGGTTTCTTTTTTTAATCTTCTTTTGGTAAGGTTTTATTTTTTGAGAGACAGCGTGATCAGGGGAGGAGCAGAGAGAGAGGGAGACACAGAATCCGAAGCAGGCTCCAGGCCCTGAGCCGACAGCACAGAGCCTGACGTGGGGCTCGAACTCATGAACTGTGAGATCATGACCTGGGCTGAAGTTGGATGCTTAACTGACTGAGCACCCAGGCGCCCCAAGGGTTTTACATTTTTAAATGGATAGAAAAAGTAAAAAAAAAAAAAAAAAAGGAGTAGGACTTGACACTCAAAAATTGCATATAAAGTTTTTACTGGAACATAGCCATGTTCGCCCGTGCGCGGTCTACGGCTGCTTTTCGGCGTCCAATGGCAGGGGGCCGCTAGCTGCAAGAGACTGCTTAGCCCCCGAAGCCAGAAATACCCTTTAGTCCTGTACAGAAAGTGTGTGAACACCTGGTATCTCGGGCCGCCCTGTCCCAGATTTCCTCAGTTAGCATGTTATGGAGGAAACGTATGATGTTTCTATGACCACGTGAAAGGAAACGGTGGTCTTTACAATAAGCTGCTTATGTAACAAGCATCCTGTTTCCCTGACATACACCGGTTTTCCTATCCTTTCTGAACCGACATGACTTGGTCAGCTGCCGACTTGTTAGCGAGCTAACGTCGATGTGCGCTCCGATCGGCTTGCCTAAGCGATGTGGTTTTTTGTTTTGTTTTTTAAGTTTAGTTATGTATTTTGAGAGAGAGAGAGAGAGAGAGAGTCGGGAGGGGCAGCGAGAGACAGAGGAGAGAGAGAATCCCCAGCAGGCTCCGTGCTGCCAGCACAGAGCCCAACGGGGTGGGGGTGGGGGGAGGCTTGAACTAACCAACCGTGAGATCATGACCTGAGCTGAAAGCAAGAGTTGGATGCTTAACCGACCGAGCCACCCAGGAGCCCCTGTCTAAGCAATGTTGTTCCGGTACATTCTCCGTGGAAAGAAGAGCTCGGGTCTCCAAAAAAAAAAACAAAAACCCAGATGTGAGAAAGAGAGTACAGCACACAAGTGGTGGGGGGGGAGGACAGAAGTGAGTCCTGCCCCGTGTCCCAGTGGTCAGTGGGGGAGATACAGCCAGGCCCTCGGGCCTCGGCCCTGGCTCTAATCCTGCTGTGACTGCCACTGATCCCACCACCTGGTGTTTATTCAGGGCTCACCATGTGTCAGGAAAGGGTGTGAGCACTGCACGTATGATTTTGTTTAATCCTCATGATAAGCTTGAGAGGCAAGTTCTCTCACTATCTCTGCCTCACAGGCGAGGAAAGCGAGGCCCGTGTCATAGGGCACGTGGGAAGGAGACACAGAAACATGTGTCTGGGGGAGAGGACCCCAAGGCCTCGTGGGTCCATTTCCCTCTCCTGAGCTGGGTGACTCAGAACATCTGTTGGGAGCCTTGGCCTGCTCGGCCTGCGGCTCATCTGTTCTGCTGCTCCCGTCAGGCCTCTGACTGGAGACGGTGGGGAGGGGTGGGGGGTGGATCAGGAGGAAAGGGAATTTCCTGATTTTCTACTAGCCTTTCCCTCACCGTCACCTCCCTTCATCTGTTGTATTTACGGCAAATACTTTCCCTAGTTGTGATTTGCTTCTTGGAGTTTTCCTAGACTTAAAGAACCTTGTTTAAAAAACAACACAGGGCTGGGGCACCTGGGTGGCTCAGTGGGTTAAGTGTCCGACTCTTGATTTCAGATCAGGGCGGATTTCACGGTTGGTGAGTTCAAGCCCCGTGTCCGGCTCTGTGCTGACAGTGTGAAGCCTGCTTGAGGTTCTCTCTCTGCCCCTCCCTCCCTCCCTCCCTATCAAAAATAAACAAACTTAAAAAAAAAAAAATGACACAGGGCTGTTTTGTCTTCATAGTAAAGGGGATTAAGAAGAAAAACCTCATGCTCAAAATATTCTGGGTTTCCACTAGAAACTGTGTCTACTTTCCACTCTCACCTTAAGGCATTCCATACCAGCTCGGCTGCCCGCACCTTCTGCTCCTTATGCGGGTTCCTAAAGGAACCATCACTGGGCGTTATTTCTAGAGTGTGCAATCCATTTACCCGTCATCTTTACAGAAACCCGCTAGCTGGAACTGAAAAATAGCCTGTCTTCCTCCCCAGCCTCTCCTTGCGGGGAGGGGAGTGAGGGGAGCCCTGCCCCAGGGGCACAGGACCCTCATCACCGAGATGGGGAGGGCAGGACAGGAAGGTGAGAAAATGGGTTGGGGCCTTGGCGGTTTGAGACAAACAAGAGAAAACCCTGTGGGCTACGCTCCTCCTGGTGGAGGGGCTGGCGTAGTGTGAACTCCACGCTGGACGGGGCCCAGGTGAGGGCGTGGGGCCGCTTGGCCGCAGTGGGGGCAGACCAAGGAGTTCCTGGGGAAAGGGTTTCTGCTTCCATCAACAAAAGAACTGGTCCCAGGACTCGGCCAGGGCTGTGTGCGTGTCGGGGTGGGGGTGGGGTCCCCTGGACAAACCCGGATTGAGGTTTCTCCCACCTGGTGCTGCACCTGCGGTTCGAGCTCACTGGCACAGGTAAGACCAAACAGGGAAACTGCAAAGTGGGTCAATCAAATGCTCAAGTTTATTGATACGTCATAGACGCCCTTTCACTGGGAGGTTCAAGGGTGGTTTCTGAAACCCACTGTTCTCGGGCTCCAGCCCCAGGCCCAAGAGGGGCTGCACAGAGCTGTTGACTCCACCTGTTCTCGAAATCTGCTGCCTTCTGCTAGGCAGAAGATGGGTCCAAATGGCACAGAACTCTACTTTTCCCCCCTCTTCCTGGACATCACCAGAGAGGTGTTACAAGGACGTGCGGGTGAGCAGGTTTGGGGCGCTAAGCACATCACAGGGGGAGGAGGGCTCCCCCACAGCCAGGCTCCCCAGCCCAGCAGTCCAAACCCCTGCTTCCGTCTGCCACTACCTGGCCTCAGGGCTTTTCTTTCGGAGCGGGGATTACTCTCCAAGTCTGTTTCTCCATCGGTAAAATGAGGCAAGTAAGGGTTGATATGCCGATCACATAAATGTTAGGTCGATACAAACACTTCACCGTAACTGCCAGATTGACCTAAAAGGGTAAATAAAGGATGTCTGAACGCAGCTTGCCGGGCGGGCCAGCCAGGGAAGGAGGCAAGTCCTTTCAGAAGCTGTCCGGCTAGAGCAAACGTGGTTCCAGGGAGCCCTAAATCCAGGTCTTGCCCCAAACAAACACAGGCTGTTCTCCACCCCTCCCCAAAACAACACAGCGGGGAGCCGTGGACCGCCACCAGTCCAACAGCGAGCTTCGCTGAGGATACGCACGTCCCCGGAACGGCTCGAACTTCGTGCTCACTAACCTGTTTCATCCGCACCCCACTCTCTGAGCTCTGCGCCCTTGCCCTCTGGACACACAGCTCTGCACGGGGCAGCTGGAGTCTGGGACCCGGGGGACCACCACGCCGAGGAGGCAGAGTGAAGCTTTCAGCAAACAAGTTCTCGGCTGGCCTCTCCTAGTGATGGAAGCAAACTCTGGGAAGGTCAGGACTGTCTCGGAGGAGGGCACGCAGCGTGGGGCGGTCCACGACCGTGCGCCAGGCAGCCTCGCCCAGGAGAGGCCCACCGCCTGTCTCCCGAGTGCAGACATCAAAGGAGCCGCTGTGCCAAGGGAAGGAGCGGGTGCGGGGCTCCAGGAAGCAGCCTCCTTGGCTCAGATCCACTCCCAGGAGGCACCCTGGGAACACACTGAATGACAAAATCCACATGGCCCGTTGAAAACTGGGCTAA
The DNA here is from genome assembly GCF_018350195.1 of Panthera tigris. Lineage (NCBI taxonomy): Eukaryota > Metazoa > Chordata > Mammalia > Carnivora > Felidae > Panthera > Panthera tigris. Next base: position 10,274,753 of record NC_056673.1, on the reverse strand, counting down.
GAGACCCTCCGTGAAAAGGGGGAGCCCATAGGTGAGTTCCGCTTGCAGGGGGCAGACATGCGCGCCCAGTGCCCTGGTCTGTGCGGCCTCCGTGGGGTCAGTGTGCCTGCAGCGGCGGGGACAGCAGGCTCCCGGCCCCCGTTCCTGTCTCTACCACAGTCTGGTCCCTGAATTCACACTGACCCTTCCTGTTTGGCTCTGCCCCCTCCGCAAAAGCGGAGATTTTCGGGGCTGATTGTCAGTTTCCCGGAGGGCCACGCTTTTCTAGGTGGATCGGTTCTGAGGCGGTTCCCTCTGACTCTGGTAAGGAAAACACCGTCTTGACACTCTCCCACAGGCAGTCCTCTCACAAGGGCTTTGATAAACAAGGAAGAGACGCGAGCAGGTCCCGAGAGCTTCCGTGGCTGAAGATTCACGGGTCCGGGCCCCAGAGGTGAACCGTCTCAGGGCCGCGTGGAGATGGGCGCAGACGCTTCGAAAACGCACCTCTCGGTGGAGGGAGGACATCACGCTCCCCGAGCAGATCCTCGCTGTCGCCGACACCAGCAGGCAACCCTCCTGGAGCCACACACCGCACTTTATCTCAGAAAGGATTTAAGACGGTCTGTAGAGACTCCATGCGTGGGAGGTCGTCCTGCAATCACTTCTGTCACCTCAAGGCCTTCCTAGATACCTGAGTCAATGGCTTCATGTCCACTATGTCCCCGCTCAGCTTCTCCCTTGTGGCCCTGTGGAGACTGCGGAGGACCCAGCCCCGCCAGGAAGCTCCTCTCCAGGGCTCCGGCAGAAACAAGACCATTGCTGCCTCGACTGTTCCTCTGGGCGGGGATAAGGGCGCGTGGACTGTGGGAACCGTTAGGTCCAGGACAGAGGTGCCGTTATAAAGGCAAACTCTTCCAGCGGGAAGAGCTGGTTAGCAAATTCACCGAGCAGGCCTCTGTTTACATGCGTGTGCTCAGTAACTTCCCACGTTATGCCTTCAATACGGGTGTCAACCCATGGGTGTGTAGACTGGCCCATTTCTAGCGTATGAAACAGATGATACGGAATTAAAAAATACTCGTGGAAACATAAAGCATTTATTATTGCTATAATCAAGGCAAGATCTCTGAAAACAACCGGCCTTGAAAATGGAAGTAGAATCAGAACCGTTATTCATGAGTTTACAGTTTGTTCTTTGCTGTTCAGACTTCACGGTTTCACACACAGCATCTATCACAAGACGGACCTTTATTATACGAGAGGAGGAAGAATGAACTTGGAAGTCACAAAGCATGGCTTAACTACCTCACTAGTTACCTGACTTCAGACACATCACTTACTTGCTGAGAACCTGTTTCATCCTGTTTAAAGAAAAAAATAAAAAAAATAAAAAAATAAAGGACAGGGCGGAGGGGCCAGAAGGAACCCAGCCCCTTGGACGATCTACTGAGAGAACGCGGCTGATAACTACGAGAAGGTGAATGAAACTGCTCGGTATGCTTGAAGAAATTACACAAACTAGAGTGTCCCTAATACCAGTGCTCGTCACCCCCGCAGGGAGGCGCAGGAGTCCTCATCACGTAGTCTACATGCCTGGCAGCCTGCGTTGACAGTCCCCGAGCATCGGAAATCTTGGGGCAGGACAAAGGATATGAGCGACCAAGCCTCCAAACTCACTGAGGAAGGAGCTGGCTTGACAAGCCACGTAATACGGACCCAGCTTGGCCCCAGAAACACTTTGTCACTTTTATTTTACCTCAATATACATCTGTACAGGCAATAATAAAAAGGCTATTACACAACAATTCAGGGAGTTTTACCTAGTTTCAAGAATAATGCATATGCAGTTACAAATGGGAGGTAGAAACACTGTATTAAAGACCTAAAAATACAAACATCATATAAATAAATGTTCAAATTAAGTGCTGGAATTTCATACAGATAAATAAGGTAAAAATTACATTACTTCGTCAAAGTAAAAGAAAAACCATGTTTTTGTTTGTCTTTATCAGTACGCTAAAGTCAGATTAATGCCAAAGAGCTTCTGTGCAATTTGTCAGAGTTCAGATTATATTATCTAAAAGGATAAAGATATAAGGATTAAAAGTGGAGAATGTTTATTCAAGTATTCAAGCAGGTGAGTAAAAGAAATCAAACAATATACGACGTAGGAACGGTTTCTGGAAGGATGTTAACTGCCCGCATTCTCCACGTCTAGCTATCTGGTGACTAGCTATCTGGTGAACTGCCAGGATTAACGTGAAAAATACACATTAGGCTGGAGAGAGAGCTGCCCATTTTCCTAAGAGAAAACAAACCTCATTTTCCACTAACTTCACGTAGAAACTCCACATCACTAACAAGCCTTTAGGTCGCCAACTTTGTTGTGGCCCGGCTAAAATTCTTGAGAGTCTCCCGATTGATACTCTTTCTAATACTGCCCAAATAAACCTAGCCTTTAGTAAACGTAGAGATCACAGGCGTCGATGCACATTCTGCATGCACGGTAAAAAATAAAACCAAAGGCAAACGACCAGCAACTCAAAAATACCACTGAGAAAATCTGTTACGTGTGGATGAACAGGTTAAAAAAATGCAACGGTCCACATGAACACAAGTTTTTACCGTTTAAAAGTCCACTAGACATTACATGTGAATTCTGGGAAGGGTGTGTGTATAGAATATAATCAAGTAAAATATTTTAAACGAGTCCATTGTGCCTCAGTTAGTTTTAAATTGCAAAATCCAATGCACAGTTGTTTTAATAAATTAGTGCAATATGAAAGATTTTGGAAGAGTAACATGTGTCCATATTAGATCAGATGGAAGATTTCACAATTTCTTCCAAGAGCCTTCTTTCAGCTGGTTCTTAAGCTATTTCCTCCTGAGCTGTTTAAGGATGCGTGCTCAGATTTAGACAAACCTACCCCAGATATCAAACTGCCCGGATGAGATGTAGATTTTTTTTTTTCTTTTTACTTTTATACCTCAGTAAATACATGGGATTTCACACATTGCTCTGATGAACGAGTAAAGAGCCACTCATTTTGTTCCCCTCTTAATCGTCTTTAAGAATAACTGCACTGATAGTTCTATTTCTAAGGTACGTTTATTTACCAGGTTCGAACCGAGAGCCAAGTGGAATACTCTTGCTGCTGCTTCTACAAAGAAAAGGGGAAGGGGTGTCGTCTCCGATAAGGCAGATTTCCTACAAGTATGTAGTTTTGGATTGTTCTTCCTTTGTGAAGTCACTCCTTGCTCTTTGGTAGTCACCAGGTGAGAAACTACGGTTTCCTGGAGATGGGGAACCAGAACCCGAGCTGTCATCCCAAACTTCTCTCCTCAATTCCACCACTGGTCCAGGGGCCGGACCGGCTGCCGCTCACAGGGTCGCGGTGCTACAGCAGAGTGCTGACAATCTTCTCTCAATACTAGTTTTATCTAGAAATAAAGTAAATTCAGAGCAAAAGTCATTTCTGTTTTCAAACCCAAGGGCAGAACAAATGAAAAAAAAAACAAAAACAAAAACAAAAACAAAAACAAAACCACTTTCCACCTACATCCTTGTCTCTGTTCTATCTTTGCCCCAAAGTGAACCATTCTGAAGATTTTTTCTTCTTTCTGCCTGATAATTGTTTAGATATAATGTCTAGCTCAGTGATGCACAGGAGCAAAATGTAGGTTAGCACGTCAAATAAAGAAAATTTAGGTTTTAATAGCTAGCTTGCTCACAACTGCACATAATTTTAGAATTGCAGTCCCCTTGAGGCTCTTCAAAATGTGGTGTGACCACATATGCTCCCAAGCCCCTCCTCAAACACCAGGGCTTATACTCCACAAATGGTATCATCATCCTGGCACTCTCTAAATCTCCACTCTGTTGTCTATACCAGATCTGGGGTACGTAGGATCTTCATAAAGTTCTTTTTTTTTTTTTCTTTCACAATTTTTGAGAGGAGAGAGAGCACTAGTGGGGGAGGGGCAGAGAGGGGGGAGAGACAGGATCCGAAGCAGGCTCTGCGCTGAAGCCCACAGGGCTTAAAATAGTTGCATGTATTATTATTTAACAAAAACAGAGTTCTCTACATACACAAACATACATCTTCCAACACGGTAATGCGGTATAAAAATCAAAAGCCATCAATCATTACATTATAAGCACGATCTCCGTTCCTCAAACAACTCTCTCATCTTTTAGAAGCAGCAGCAGACCGCAGTAAGAATCAATGACTTGCCCAAAGTTGGAAAGCCAAGATTCAAACCCAGGCAGTACGACTCCAAACTCCAAGCTCTTCCTGCTGCACCCGTAGGAGGCAACTCAGCTGCAATCAATAACACACCACTTTCCAAGTCAACTTACATTTATGTACGTTTTCAATATCTGCAGGGTCCTGGAGGATCTTCGTTAGGCCTTCCAAAAGAAGGGCTGCCTTATGATAGCGATAAACAATATCTTCTGTCTGCTGAAACATCTCATCCAGGGCTGCAGACTGAACCTGAAGCCAAGTCAGCAAGAGCAAGGAGATTCTCAACTTTTCCACGAAAATACACATCCATCTGGGCAATGCAGCTTTAAATGATATCTAACACATTTTGACGAGATGATATAATCTACCAAACTATACAAAACTTACTCATAAGACTCATCAGATGAGCAGTGTAAAGGAGCTTCTCGATGAAAGTTACTTCGCCTTCAAACATAATCCCGTACTCAGAGAGATTCATGACTCAACATTTATACTTCTAAATTGGCTCTTCTACGGCTACACTAAAAAGTTTATTGTAAACATATACTCTGACACTAGGGCAACCTGACATTTCATTAAGGTAGATTTTGTTATAATAAGATAATTAAATGGTGGTAAAAGTCATTTAATAGCTTCCTTTAGCCAAAGAACTTTCTGGCGTAGTCGCCCATTCACTCAGGGGTGTTTACAAGTGCCAAGCGCTGCACATACCACGAAGGAGAACTCACAGTCTGGAGGGACACACAGGCCTGACAACATGGCTTGCTCATTCCAAGAGACACGTGGCTGTGTAGGAGGAAGCCCCGAGATGGGACGGAACACATACCGGGCACATCTAACCGCCCCTTGGCACGCGGAGATTAGGGAAAGCCTCCAGGAAGTGGTGTGTAGGCTGAGTCATAAAGGAGTAGAGGTGATGAGAAAGGTGGGCAGGGGCTTTCCAGAAAGAGGAGACTGTAGTATTATGCACAGGTCATGACTATTTGAGAAGTCTTCTCAATGGTATTCTGATTTCCTTGTTAAAAAGTAGACGACAGGCCCAAAATGGCACCACTTAGGCCAAGTCAGTAAGCCAGGACATAATACCTCACCTGACTGCAGTTCCAATACCCCAGGTATGTAACCTCGAACCAGTCAACATGGCATTTCCTGGTCAGCACTAGGAAATTTACTGATTGACCCCTTCCTTCCCCACTTCAGTTTCCCTTAAAAGGGCAACTTTGCCTAAACAACGCATTCCTTGCTAACTAATTCCTTTCCTCTTTTTTATTACCCCCTTCTCCCTTCAAACACCTTTGTTTTATTTAGCTCAGTAAAGCTCTCCTCTACTTGCTAGATGAAATGCTGCCTGATGCATGAATCATTTCACAAAAGCCAATTAGATCTTCAATTTTACTTGGCTGAATTTTGTTCTTTAACATTCTCTTCAGTCATTAAAAGCCGGGACTGCCAGTAACCCAGTATCCTGATGTGTACTTGCCGATATCTGTTTCTTTCAAAAAATACTTGAAAGCCACTTACAATAAAACAAATAAAATGGGTACAGAAAATCCATTCTGAAAAGGATGAAGAAATAACTAAACATGGTGCTAATATCACGAAGTTTGCTGTGCAGCCGGGGCAAAAGGAGGGACTTATTCAAGTTACGCTGCTCTTGTTATCAGAAAAGGAAGAACAGCCAAACTCCTCAGGAGAGGACATTTTTCTTGGCCCCAAGTTTTAAAAATAATTTATCATATGAAGTCTCAAACCGGTATAGAGTGATGCAATGCCTATTATTCATATCAATAGTTTAGAGCAAAATAATGTATGTTCTGCTTATCAACAGTTTATACTCCAAAGTCATTTTCATTTGACTTTTGATAATGGCTTGCGGAATAAGGCCAAGGGTAACATAACCGTACAATTCAAAGCAGACATATTCTGCGGGGAGGAGGTAGATTTATTATGTTAATGTGGCAAAAATGAGATTGCTCAATAATTTTTTCCCCCACTAAACTACTTAACTAACAGTCTCTAATTTCATCACTACTTCAGAGCAACTTTTCCCCCATGAGATAGAAACAAATTATTTCCAATAGTAGACCCAAATAATTTGAAAAGCAGATTTTACTTTGTGTCTATACTTCAGTAAGGTCAGTAAGTGGAATCTGGGCACGTGGACTTTTGAGGACTGGTAAACAGAGCGGTATTTTTCCTAATGTTTTATTATGCCAGAATTTCTTAGACAGTACAAAATGCAGAAACAGATCCAGCCAAAGCGTTTAGATGCAAAGTATAAGAAGATTAGATCATGCCTAAGGTTAGCAATTTTTAGGAGGTACAATAACACTTCACCAAATGCGGTAACCAACGTTATTCAATGTGTCACCTGTGCTCATGAAGTCCAAGTCCTCCTTTAGTAAGAGGCTATCACCGTGTTTGGGACTTGGGAGCAGTCAAGGGCACAAACTCTTTTTAAAACGATAAGGTCAAGCAGGTATTCAACTCAAAAGATACTCTTAAATAATGTTAAACCGTAGAAAGGGTTACCATTTCTACAGCACAATTATAGATGAGTTTCTCTGCAGTCACGCTGTTGATTTCATCAATAAATCTCTGTTTGTCAGAGAAGAAGCGAGTCAGCTCTTCCGTAAGTTTCTTGCACATGGTGATGCAGAATTTGTATCGTTCATTCAAATTCTTGACAACTGAAAAGAAGTTGAGATGAGAATTTTATTTTTCCTCCACAAGTAAAGTCACAGTGACATGCACCTTTCCTGCTGATTTAAGGAAAGTGACATTAAATGATCATTGAAAAAAATGACCGGGGTTGGGGTGGGTGGCTCAGTCGATTAAGCGTCCAACTTCGACCCCGGTCATGATCCCACAGTTCATGCGTTTGAACCCCACGTCGGGCTCTGTGCTGACGCGCAGACCCTGGAGCCTGCTTCAGATTCTGTGTTTTCCACCCCTCTCTGCCCCTCCCCCCACTCTCAAAAATAAACATTAAAAAACAAAAAAGACCAGAAATCAGATTCTTTCATGTGTTCTCTTCCGGTTCAGAAAAGCACTTCCAACTGTCCCTGTATGAATTAAATGGCAAAAACAAAAAACAGAAAAATCAGAATCTTTCCCCAGTTAAGAATATTTAAATGTTTTTTAAAAATTATTATCTGTTTATTTTGAGAGAGAGAGAGAGGGAGGGGTGGGGGGAGGGGGGAGAGAGAGAGAGGGAGGGAGGGAGACAGGGAGAGGGGGAGAGAGAGAGAGAGGGGAGGGGAGAGGGGGAGGGAGAATCCCAAGCAGGCTCTGAGCTGTCAGCACAGAGCCTGACTTGGGGCTCGATCCCATAAACCGTGACATCATGACCTGAGCTGAAATCATGAGTCTGATGCTCAACCGACTGAGCCACCCAGGCACCCCTACGGATATTTACCAACACAGGGATTCCTCATCCCAAACTCTCAGTACAAAGGGGAAAGGAGCAGCTCGAGGACCGTCACGCCCCACCCATACCTTGTTTCACGGCCGTGGATGGGCTCAGTTTCCCGGACTTGACCTGGGCTTTGGCGAGATGCAGCGACGCGGCTAGAAGCTGTGCCGCCTTCATGTACAACACCAGCTGCTCCACCCGCCTGTGCCCAGAAGACAGCAGAGTGTTATCCTGGGACCCACATGCCAGACTCAGCTCTCTACTCGTCAGGTCACCATTAAAACAGCATTTCTAAAGGAGTATCGTTCTCCTGGATATATTTTAATGCACAAGTAACTCTGGGAGGAAGAAGGTTCATGAAAAAGATGTGTGTGTGCTTTGAATACAACAGGTCTCCTCAAAGAAAAATCAGTACGATCCCTTTATCGCCAAATACCTTCGACAGTGTAAGACACAAAGAGAAGGCAACGCTAGGGTTACGGAATCTTCAAGTCTTGGCTCATGTAGTGAGATCTCGCACAACGGAACAACTCGGGGCTTCCTTGAAGCCCTGAGATGGGATGTGATCTCGGCGTGCGGCAAGGTCTCCGTCTCAGACGTGAATTTACAGAAAGCATGGAGGATCTGGAAGTGAATGGCTGGGGAGCACCTACCCCCAGTCTTTGCTTAGTTGGCTGATCTGGTCCACGACCACGCTCTCCTGGATCTGGTACAAGGAGACGGCGGATGAGACAGCGGACGCGCACAGCTCCGGGTCTCCTCCCCGCGCGGCTGTCAGGTCCAGCACGCACTCGGTGAACATCAGCATCACACTGAGGTGGCGTAAGGCGTCTGTGTGTTCTCGCTGTGGCAAAGCCAATTTGTCTTAGAAACTTTCAGTGAAGAGGAGGCATGTACTCTTTCCTGTATATAAGCCATGGCCGGCGCTAATGTTTTTCTATACTTATGAATATCAGAATGAGCAAAACAGACGAAGATTTTTAAATTCCAGAAGACTAGTAAGAAAATAAACACAGGTGAAACCAAATGTGGGTATGCGCATGTGTTTGTGTGTATGTATGAGAGCAGCCCCAAAATTAAGTGTCAAAGGAATGAGGTCACTGTGTTTTACCAGAAAAACAAAACAAAGACAAGCACAACCCCAAAACTAAACAATTAAATCAACATACTTGAGACAAAAACATGACCAAATAAGCATCAGGATTTTAAGGATATTCTTTACACTAAACCACCCTTCTTGCTAGTTTAGTAAATTCTACTGACCTAGAGTTCCAGAGATGTTTTATTTTAATTTCTGGTGAGTTTTCAGTTCACAGTCACTCCTAATACCAAAGCTCTAAATTTCTGTGAGCTGTTCACTTAAAGAGGGGAGTACAGACATAATAGCATGCTTTAAAAAATGAGCATTCTAAAAGTAATGTGGGTTTTTGTTTTTTTTTTTTTTGAGAGGGCCCAAGTGAACCAGGGGCAGAGAGGGAGGGAGGGAGAGGGAGAGAGAGAGAGACAGACAGAGAGAGAGAGAGAGAGAGTCCCACGAGGGGCAGAAAGAGAGAGAAAATGAGAGAGAGAGAGAAGGAAAGGGAGAGAAGTGAGGCTCACCCAAAGCAAGGCTCGTGCTCATCCAATGCAGGGCTTGAACTCACAAACCCTGAGATCATGACTTTAGCCAAGGCTGAGCAACCCAGGCACCCTAAATTAATGTTGTTTTGAGATGTGCTTTTAGCTATAAATGTTTTTTGAAAGCTCAAATAAGACTAAGCTTCTCATTCTCCTTCTATGATGAAAAAAGAATCATTTTCCTAGAAAAAGGAGAATAAACCAATTAACTTTTGAAAGTCTCTCTGCTCTCTGACAGCATATTGGACTGTACATTCCAATACACTGGAAAATGTATTAGAACACAATTTGTGTCTAATTTGCTGGAAACTGAAAAAACTCTGAAAACTGCTTTCCCAATCTTAGGACTGCATTGTACATATTTTCAAAATCACGACTAGAACTACTCCAAAATCACTACTAAATTTTGCATGCAACATTTTATAACTTTTATGTGAAATATTTAATTCTCATTCATGCAAAATAAAAACGTTAGTTGGAGGTCCAGCATGGAGAGAGAATTTGTTCTCTGTCGGCCCGGAGAACTGATCATTTTAATTTGAAATGCTAGCTAAGTTAGCATTGTAATCAGGGACTGAGGACACAGTGTAGGCCACTGGGTGCTGTCCTGGAGTCGAGTCTGAGGAACTGAACTGGCACAGTCTTTGGAGTCGCAAAATTAACTTCTGTCGTTCTGAACGTGTGTTCAGCATGCTTCAGATTAGGCTGCGTTTTTCCCTGTGGAACTGGCTCCACCGAGGGAGGGTGCTGGTCTACAAATGTGAGCATTTGCTTGGCAGTGCGACTAATCTGGCATTATGCTTTATTATTTCATAAGCCTAAGTGTATTGCTTTTATCTTACGAAGAAAAGCAAGCGGTGAGAATAAAAAGTTACGGTTTCAGGACAAAGACTGTGCTTTACAAATCCCATAACTAGCAAATAAACTTCAGATTAAAAAAAAAATCTCCATGTGTCACTTCCTCTCAACCAATGCTTGTTCTGGATGAGTGTCACTGTTAACGTTACTCTAAAAACACATCAGCAATGTTTTTCAAGGAGAAAAGGACAAGGTGAGTTAAAGAGAAGAAAACAGCTTCAGAGCTTTTGTGTATTCTGCCCTTTCCTCATTGCTAGAACCTTCTTCCGTGCTCTCGACATTACAGCGACACGCCACAGGGGTCTCTTCTCTACCTCCATCAGTGTCTCCTCTGGCAGTTCAGGGGCTTCAAAGGTGATGAGCCCCTCTAGGCTGGGGGGTGAAGCACCATAAGGCATGTATCTCAGGCCGGGAGCCGCCTCCGCTCCCGGAGGGGAGGAGCCCGAGCACGGCCCTGGCGGGGAGCCCACGCACGCGCGGCCGCTGGCGGAGCACAGGGAGCCTCCGGAGCCGCTGGAGCCCGCTGCAAGAGAACAGGACATGCGGCGCAGGGCCCGCAGTGAGCGCCTGCTCCCACCATCCAAGGAACAAAGGAAATGTTAAAAGAAAAGGCACCGACCCCCTGGGTTTTAGTTTTCCAAGTTCCCCTCCGTTCTTCTTTTATACGCACATTCCATAGACATCATCATGGCTCGTTTTAAACTAATTTGTGACATGCACATCTCTCCCTGTTGCTCCGTAGTCTTTACTGCAACATGCGGTCGGTGCAGAGCAATTCACTACATTTTTATAGGTAACGATTATCGGAAGATTGATACCATTTCTGATTTTTGTATCACAAATAACACTATAATGGAATCCAAAGCGTTTCCTTCCTCTGAAAGGCTCGTTTGTGATCAATACTCCCAAGTGCTGGTGTAAACAGGAATGGGATTTCCACAGAGCAAATGTGACCCCCGCTTTTACAGCCTTGGGGACAACCGCGTCACGGCCTCCTACGGCAGTAGCTGTGAGGCAGCGCACCGATCCCGCCAACCTTCAGCAACGCTGGGCGTCAGTCTTTTAGTGTTGGCTTAGTTAACAGGTAAAAAACGTTACTTTCTGCAAACTGTATTTTATTATTACTTAATACTTCTAATAATCCGAAGAACAAGATCGTTGGCTCTACCTCCTCTCTCGTTATCTGTTTACAATCCTTTGCTTACGGATCTACTGACATCGTGATCGGTCACTTACTCAGTGTAAGAGAACTCAGAGAACCCACGGTCCAATACAGAAGATGATGTCAAATGAGAACTCATTTCAAGTCCGATCTAAGTGCTTTCTTCATTTAGGGTATTAACGACCTACGTGTAGAGTATGGAGGATGATAAAACCAATCTATTGACCTATCTCAATGCAGACAGGATTCAGTGCAAAGACTGGGGCCCAAGGTACAAAAAAGGTAAGACTCAGGTTTCTAAAAGGACAAAGCAAAGACAAACAACCATCTACCATTTCAAAAAATGTACTAACCGTACTAAATTAAGCCTTTAATATAAGCTAAGAAGCACCATATAGGCATAGCTGCTTCATCATGGAGAAGTCACACTTCGATCGTATCGCTATAATATCGCAGTTGTAAATATACAGTACTTTTATTTTATCAAGTCTCCCCCTCCCACAAATAAGGTCCCATTCATACCTTACAACCCTTTCCTTTAAGGTAAAGACAATGATGATCTCCATGTCATTGGTAAAGAAACTGAAGTCCAGAGAGGTCAAGGGACTTGCTCAGTCACACCATTAAGCCATCAACAGAACACCGTGCTCCCAACACTAGCCAAAATCATAATAAGACGATGCTTCACCTGAGGTTGTTCTCGTTCGAAGGACCATATGGGTACAAGTGGGGGCCGTGGCACTGTGTGGAGGAGATCCTACAGTGAACAGGACAGCCCTGGAACTTGCTGCTGTTCCTATGGGAGGTGCCAGTACCACACCACAAGCTCCTGCGGGGGCTACGGTGAAAAGGTCACAAGATGTTACATCGTTTTGATAGTGTTTCTTTTGGGGGCTGGGATTATAGGGAGACCTGTACTTTTATATCAGGGTTTTTTTTTTTCAATAAGCATTTATTACTCTTAAAATCAGAAATGCAACGTAGGTCTCCACTAATAGTGGTTTTTTTTTTTGTTTTTTTTTTCACTAATAGTGTTTTATAGTAATCTCTTCACAGCTGTGAATCTTCTTTACCCCAAAGCCTTGGATGCAGAGTCACTTCCGTGAACTTCCAGAGTATGTGACCTGCCGTCACGCCTGTTGAGGGTCATTTGAAAAAGTGGAAACCAAGTACTTAGAATAAAAATGTGAGGTAGAGCTGAAGGAAGAACAGGAGTCTCCACAGAGTAAGAGCTTGAAAAGAGGGAGAGAGTGGAGTCGAAGCACACGCCTTGGAACTGCAGCCGTGTGTCTGTCAGGGGGGTGTGAGGTGGGTCCAACGTCGGAGGGGCCTGACGGGCTTAGCGTGGGCTAAAGGAAGATGAGGAGAAAAGTCCCTCTCCACCAAACTAAGGCGAATGAACAGAAGTCATCCAAAGCTTTTTCACATCCAAGCATCTCGAAAACATTACATTTCTGAGGTCACGGGATGGAGGCAAATCACAAATTTAAAAGTAGAAACACTGAACCAGACACAGAAAAAAATTGCCATCAGTGTCCGTGATCCACAACAGAGCATGACAAACTTGAAGCATCTAATTAACAGAACAGAGAGTTCATGAAAATCTTCTAGGGAGTAAGGGAACAGTAAGTGGGAATCGATTAAATAGCACCTATGGTCACAGGAGATGTACGAAACGACACAGATACTCTCTTTCTGTAACATTGTTATGATTTTATTTCATTGGGTATACATGTATTTAAAGATAATCATGGGTATATTTTAAGGGCCAATGATCCTATTGTTTCTTAAGGGCTTATGTTTTTATTTTCAGAAAAGGAAATTTCATGATTAGAGAAATGTGCAATTTCAAATGCTGACAATAAAGTTCATGTGGAAGATGGAAAAGAAAAAGAGAATAAAAATAATCAAATATGCATTTTCTGCCTAAATATTGTTTAAGGAGAAAAACCTGTCTCACATCCACTAACTCGGACCGAAATCAGAACGTATATTCATGTAGAACTTACACAACCTATAAATTTAAATCTATTTGTGAAGGAGAACGAGACATAATATGCTCTTTCAAAAACTATTTTCAAAAATGGTCCCAACAACCAGTGACTGACTTTTGGCAGAGAGCCCACAGAGCAATCACTCCCAGAAGGGGCAGTGTGTGAGGGGCATCGCAGACCTGCTCCTCGGTGACACGACCGTAACTGGTGGAAATTACTTCTCAAAAAACAACCGCTCAAAGCGGCTGCAAAATGTCCTGAGGGCATGCAGGAAATGAAACATTTATTCGAGAATATCTACCACATCTCGGTAAGAACCCTTGTCTCCACCCAGCCCCCACTCCGAGGGTGGAACCGGGGGGCGCGTAGATGAAATGCTAGAGCTTTACTGCCCTCACCTCAGTTCACTTGTCGAGCAGAGGTCTCGGGCCTGTAGAGAGAGGCAAGCCAAAAAGACCAGAGGCTTCCAGCCCACCCAGCACCCAGGTCACAAAGCAAGGGAGTCACTCTGAAAGAAATGGGCCAGCATCCTCATACCCAGCTCTAGAGAAGGGTGCCCAGGATTTTCCACGGTGGTGGAGACACGGAACGAAGAATTCTGAAATCCTCCCCAAGGAAATGGACTTTATTTGAAACAGATCACGAGAAAGTTCTCTGAGTGCACTGTCAAAAACAATGAAGATTTTGGTGATAAACAAATGAGGAGGCTGCTGGCTCCATGAGAGCAACAAGCTGCCAAACAGACCATCTAGAAGGTTAATAGAGAGAACCAGGGAGGGAGACAGCTAAGAAGAGCCCTCCTGTGGTCAGAACGAGGCTGAAAGAAGACTGGCTTCAAAGACTCCTTCTGCAAAAGGGCCAGGATTTAATCAGACAAGACCGGAACAATTCACATCCACCACAATTTGTCAAAAATAGAGCCCTCGGAGGGCAAGCCGCAGGGCCCACCAGTTGGCTGTGGTACCGACAGAGGGAGAGCCTGAGAGACCAAAGAAAGAGTGGAAGAGAGCCCCGTCAAAGCCACCGTCATCCCAGGGCAAGTGTACACATGGCCAAAGCTTGCTCTCCGAAGACCGACGCCAGAGGGTTCACACTACCAGGCCTACAGATTTCACGGGAAGAGTCCAGACAAGACTAAACACATTAAGCCCAAAACAACAAGCCAAAGGGTAAGGGACTGGAGGAGTCAGAATTCAGAACTGCTACAGAACTATTATATAAAATGTCTGGTTTTCAACAATAAAAATGTGATATGTGCAAATAAACAGTAAAGAGTGACCACACATAGGGCGCCTGGGAAGCTCAGTCGGTTGGGCGTCCGACTTTGGCTCAGGTCATGACCTTGCGGTTTGTGGGTTTGAGCCCCACGTTGGACTCTATGCTGACAGCTCGGAGCCTGGAGCCTGCTTCGGGTTCTGTCTCCCTCTCCCTCTTTCTCTCTGTCCCTCCCCCACTCGTACTCTTTCTGTCTCTCAAAAATAAATAAACGTTAAGAAACAATTAAAAAAAAAAAAGAGTGACCACACACATGAAGAAAAATAAACAGAAACTGCCCTTGAGAGGGCTCAAATGTCAAAATTAGCCGACTTCCGAGGAGCACTTTTAAACATCTTCAAATAACTAAAGGAAACCATACTTTAAAAAGTAAAGGAAAACTTTACACTTGTCAGAATGGCTAAAATAAAAAAAAAAAAAAATGCAAGAAATAACAGGTGTTGGTGAGGACGTGGAGAAAAAGGCACCCTCACGCCCTGCTGGTGGAAATGTCAACTGGTGCAGCCACTGTGGAAAACGGTATGAAGATTCCTCAAAAAATTAAAAATAGAATTACCCTATGGTCCAATAATTCCACTCCTAGGTATTTTCCCAAGCAAAATGAAAACACTCATTCAAAAAGATTTATGTGGGCCACCTGGGTGGCTTAGTTGAGTGTCCAACTTTGGCTCAGGTCATGACCTCACAGTTCGTGGGATGGAGCCCCACGTGGGGCTTTGTGCTGACAGTGCGGAAACTGCTTCAGATTCCCTGTCTCCCTCTCTCTCTGCCCCTCCCCTGTCCATGCTCACTCTCTCTCAAAGATAAATAAATATTAAAAAAAAAATTTTTAAACCAAAAAGATATATGCACCCCTATGTTTACTGTAGCATTATTTATAATAGCAAAGATATGGAAGCAACATAAGTGTCCATCAACAGATGGCTAGATAAAGAAAATGGTGTGTGTGTGTGTGTGTTATCTATACAGTGGAATGCTATGCATCCATAAAAAAGGATTGGCATCTTGCCATCTGTGACAACATGGATGTACCTGGAGGGTATTTTGCCTAAATGAAACAAGTCAGACAGAGAAAGACAACACCAAATGATCTTATTCATATGTGGAACCCGAAAAACAAAACGAATAAACAAAAAGGAAGAATCAGACCTACAAATACAAAGAACAAACTGATGGTTGCCAGAGGGGAAGGGTAGGGGAAAGGCAAAATGGGTGAAGGGGAGTGGGAGATACAGGCTTCCAGTTACGGAATGAGTAAGTCATGGGAATAAAAGGTACAGCATAAGGAAGAGAGTCAATGATATTGTAATAGCATTTATGGTGACCGATGGTAGTTACACTTATGGTGACCAGAGCGTAATGTACAGAGATGTTGAAGTGCTATGTTGTATATCCAAAACTAATGTAACATTGTATGTCAACTATACTCAAGAAAAAAAATGTTTTTGAGAGAGAGCATGTGCAAACTGGGGAGGGGCAGAGGATGACAGAGATTGAGAATCTTAAGCAGGCTCCATACCCAGCACAGGGCCCAACGCAGGGCTTGATCTCATGACTGTGAGATCATGACCTGAGCCAAAATCAAGAGTCGGACGCTTAACCAACTGAGCCACACACGCCCCAAGAAAAAAAATTTAAAGTATGACATTAATGTCTCCTCAAATAAATAATATCAATACAAAGAGAAATTATTAAGAAAAACCCCAAATGCAAATTCAGGAGTTAAAAAGAATAAGTGAAATTAAAAATTCACTACAGGGGTTCAACAGCAGATCTGAATTGGCAGAAGAAAAAAATCCATGAGCTTGAAGATAAACCTACAGAGACTGTGCAATCTGAAGCATCAGGAGAAAAGAGAAAAGAATCTCAAAGAACTATGAGACACCATTATGGGTACCTATGCATAATGTGTATTATATGCATGATGGAAGCACCAGGAGGAGAGGAGAGACAAAAAAAAAAAAAAAAAAAAAAAAAAAAAAAAAAAAAAAAAAAAAATCCAAGTAAATAGTGGCTGAAAATTTCTCAGGTTTGAAGAAAAACATGAATCTGTATATCCAAGAAGCTCAACAGACTCAAAGTAAGATAAAGTCAAAGAAATCCACACCCAGATACATCAGAGTAAAACAGCAAAAACTGAAGACGAGGCGACAACTTTGGGAGCAGCAAGAGAAAAATGACCTGTCACATACAGGGGTTTCATTCAATCTATAGATCAATTGGGGAGTAAGTCTTCTGATCTGTAAACATGGGTTTCTTTCCATATTTAGGTCTTCTTTAATTTATTTTATCAGTGCTTTGTAACTTTCAGAATAAAAGTTTTATCCTTTTATTCAATTTATTTCTAAGTATTTAAAAAAAAATTTTTTTTGCATTTATTTATTTTTGAGAAACAGAGTGAGACAAAGCGTGAGCGGGGGAGGGGCAGAGAGAGGAGGAGACACAGAATCCGAAGCAGGCTCCAGGCTCTGAGCAAGCAGTCAGCACAGAGCCTGATGCGGGGCTCGAACCCACCAACTGTGAGATTGTGACCTGAGCTGAAGTCGGACTCTCAACCAACTGAGCCACCCAGGAGCCCCCTAAGTGTTTTATTTCTGATGGTATCTTACATAGAATTGTTTTTTTAATGTAATTTTCAGATTGTTTCTTGCCAGTGTCTAAGAAATACAGTGGATTTTTGGATATTGGTCTTATACCCTGTCATGCTACCGAATTTATTTATTAGTTCAAATAGTTTTTTAGTGGATTACTTGGGATTTTCTATATACAGGATCACGCCATCTGTGAATAGAGGTGATTTTATTTCTTCCTTTCCAAGCGGGGTGTTTTGTTTGTTTGTTGTATTGTTGTAGTCATTTTTGCCAAGTTGCCCTGGCAAAAGCCACTGATGCGATGTAAATGGAAGTGATGACAGCAAATATCTTTGTCTTGTTCTTGATCTTGGGGGAAAAGCATTCAGTCTTTCACCATTAAGTATGATGTTAGTTGTGGGTTTATCAGGTGAGTAAACTCACTTCTATTCCTAGCATATTGAGTGTTATGTATTACCTTAATTGATTTTCATATGTTAAAGCATGTGAATCAAGGGAAAAATTTCATCCTAGCAGGTGATGCTAATATTCATATTGGAAACTCAAGGACCCAGGATAACCAAAACAATCTTGGAAAAGAACAAAGGGGGAGGACTCACATTTCCTTGGTTACTATAAAGCTATAGTAATCAAGGCAGTATGGTACCAGCATAATAACAGACATATAGATTGATATAATAAAGAGTCCAGAAATAAATGCATTTATAGTCAATAGATTTTTTTACAAGGCTGGCAAAACAATTCAATGGAAGAGAGAATAATGTTTTCAATAAATAGTGCAGGAACCACTGAATATCCACACACAAAAGAATGAAGTTGGACTCCTACATCACATCATCCTATTTGACAAGACCTATTTGACAAGAAATAGGTCAAAGCAGATCACAGATCTAAATGTAAGAGCTAAGATATAAAACTCTTAGGAGAAAATATATAGTTAGCCAAGGGTCGGATGTTATTTAAGGAAGGGTATCTAGGGAAACTCAAAAACAGCAGAGAAAAGTTTAGCCTGACACCTACAGGTACAGGAAACACTAAGCATAGCCTAACTCCTAGCCAGAAAAATGAAAAACCTCATACTATTTAACTCAATTCCTTTCATCCAATATATCATGTCAGGCTTTCACACACACAAAAATTAAAAGAGAAGCTAAAAGCTAAAACTAGTTTGATGAGACAGGGTAACCATCAGAACCAGACTCACAAATAGCAGATTGGAATGATCAGATTAGAAGTTTAAAATAACTGTGATTAATATGCTAAGGACTCTAATGGAAAAAGCAAACAACATGTAAGAATAGATGGATAATATAAGCAGAGAGTTTATGGAAACTCTACAAAAGAATCAAAAGGACACATTATACATCAAAATCATCAAAACAGAAATGAATAATGCATTTGATGAGCTCATCAGTAGATGGACATGGCTGAGGAGAGAATCGGTTAGCTTAAAGATACGTCAATATGAACTTCCAAAATTGGAAAGCAAATACAAAGAAGAATGAACACAAAAACAAAAACAGAATATTCAAGAACTGTAGGACAACCACAAAAGTATAACATACACATGATGGGAATATCAGAGGGGAAGAAAAAGGGAAAGGAATAGAAGAAATATATGAAGCAGTAATGACAGACCAAACCACAGATCCCAGGGAGCTCAGAGAACACCAAGATGAGTACCAAAAAAATGACACCTAGACCTATCATATTCACACTACAGAGAATCAAGACAAAGCAAAAAATCTTGAAAGAAGCCAAAGAAAAAACACCTCACCTATAGAGGAACAAGGTAAGAATTACATCGGACTTCTCTTCAGAAACCATGCAAGCAAGAAAAGAGTGGAGCATTCTCTTTGGATTAGAAACCATGTTCAATCAGATATCTGATGATCCAGATATTTCCTTCTTTGGAAATATTTCCTTCTCCTAATGGGAGAGTCAATAAAAAAATTCTAGAGAAAACCAGAACAAAGAGATTACAACAGTGATTCTCAAATTTAAGTGTATATAATAATCACGTGGGGAGCTCATTAAAAATACAGAATCCTAGAATCCATTCCCAGAAAATGTAATTAAAAAGTCTGGGTTATGGTCTGCAACCTGCCCTTTGTTTTTATCTTTTTGACAAGCAGTCCAAGTAATCTAGAGGTGAGTCTGTGGACACAACAGTCCCTGAAACAACTATGAAAAGGCCAGGGGATCTCAGTGACCTACGTTTTTTATA
Source organism: Panthera tigris (assembly GCF_018350195.1). Taxonomy (NCBI): domain Eukaryota; kingdom Metazoa; phylum Chordata; class Mammalia; order Carnivora; family Felidae; genus Panthera; species Panthera tigris. The sequence continues at coordinate 10,255,385 of NC_056673.1, read as the reverse complement.
GGATCTACTCACAGTAGAAGAAATGCTCAAGAGCATATGTGTATTTAAGCTCACTTTGGCCAGTATTATCCTACCAACATAACCCAATCTTGGGCCAGAATTCCTTCTAACTCCTAGCTGTTGATCATCAAGATACCTAACGAGCCCCTATCTTGTTGTGCTGAGAAAGAAGATGAAATGACAGGAGTGGGTGAAGAAATCTGGCTCAGTAGGTTCATGAAGAGTCAACAGAAGCAGACAGGTGAAATCATTACTTTCTCTTGGCCTCCTACACAGCCAAAGATGGCCAAGTCCTAATGCCTGGAAACCATAAGTAGGCTACGTTAAATGGCAAAGGGTAATTAAAGTTGCAGACAGAACCGAAATTGCTAATCGGCTGGCCTTAGAATAAAGGGATTATCCTGGATTATCCAGTGGGTCCAATGTAATCACAAGCATCCATTAAAGGTAGAATAGGGAGGCAGAAGGTCAGAGTCTAGACTGGTCCCCAATGGGAAGGGATCCAAGCAAGGACTGAGGGCAGTCTCTAGATGCTGGAAAAGGCAAGGACATGCATTCTCCCCTAGAGCCTCCGGAAGAAATGCAGCCTTGTCAACACACTGATTTTAGCCCAGTAAGACCCACTGCAGACCTCTGACCTCCAGAAATGTACGATAACACATTTATGTTGTTTTAAGCTACACGCTTGTGGTAATCTGTGGCAGCAATTACAGGGAACCAACGCATGCACTCACAAATTACCTGCCTAAAAAGAAATCACATTTGTCTTACCTATATCCATTGGTCGTTCTGTATTTAAGCTGTCCGTGCTGCCCTGATGTCCACCTAAAGGTATCTTTACTTGTTGATCTGATAATTTCCCAGTACTGACAGACCTAAAAAGAAGAATGGTGTTAATAACGGAAAAGTATCCTTTAAAAATCCAGACATTTAAATAATAAGGGGGATTTAAGCCAAGCCACAAAAGGGTTAATGGGAAGTCAGAGAAGAAGGAGACAAAAAATAGATACCAAACAATTCAAGGCAGAGATGAACTTCAATAACTGAAATAAACAAAAAGCAGAGATAGAACATTCAGGAAATTCAGTGAGAGCTCTGTATTCGCAGTTGCAGGAAGCACCTGTAGGTTTTCAGAGATTCTAAGGGTACACAGTTCATATTATTAACCGTGTGGCATAAACCAGCTACTAACCCAATTTGGTCTGGTTGTCTTTATACCAGAAATATATGTACCATTACAGTTTTCATACCAAAGGCTGGAAGGAAATGCTGTCTTTTACCTGCCAAACACTGCCTTGTTCTGCTGCTCAGACTTCTGCCTCTCACTTCCTTGTACTAAGAGACAATGAGAGCATTCCCGTGGGTCACTCCCATCTTTAGACTGCCCTTCAGAAGGCCCATGACGAGTAACCAAGGCTAGCAGGTTGGAAGACGCTTGTGTTTTAGGTATTTTGAAAGGAGCTGTGGTCTGAGGAAGAAACATGTGGAAGCGAGTTACTACCATGCGGGCAGCATTCAGAGTTGTCAGGCTGCGCGGTGCGGCGCTCAGAAGCACAAGTCAGACCCAGGTTCACACACTGGCTCTTCCACTCCTGGACAGTTGGTTCATACCCTGTAGCCTCAATTTCCTTTCTCTGGGATTAAGTAGGATCATGTGTATAAAGCATTCGGGAAGTAAAGTGGCTTTAGACTGTGCCTAAACTAAGACTGTGCCTGGCACCCAGCAAGTGTTCATTAAATTGCAGTTGTTTTCACCACGAAGCTTTTCCCTGGTGTACAGGAGTCTCCCTATCTGTGGTTTCGTTTTCCGCGGTCAACCTTGGTCTGGAATAGATGATCCTCCTTCTGAGGTATCATCAGAAGGTCAGCAGTAGCCTAACACTGCATCATAGCACTATATCACTGACCTCACTTCATCTCAACACACAGGCATTTTATCATCTCACATCATCACATCTCACTGTAGTGACCACAGTATGTATGGTATTCTGAGAGAGAGAGAGAGAGAGAGAGAGAGAGAGAGAGAGAGAGAGAGAGATCACATTCATATAACTCTTATTGCAGCATATGCAACTGTTCTCTTTTGTTATTAGCTATTATTAATCTCTTATTGTGCCTAATTTATAAATTTAACTTCATCGTAAGTATGTGTACATAAGAAAAAAACAGTATATATAGGGTTTAGTACTATCTGTGGTTTCAGCTGTCCACTGAGGGTCTTGGAACATATCCCCTGCGGGTAAGGACTACTGTACTTAACTATACTATACACTAGCTCATGACCTACTGTCAAGAGTTCAACTGGGCTACTCCACAGTATTGCTGCCTCTGCATTCAATTTGTGTGGCCATATGGCCTGCAGGACCTTAAATGACCTTGAGCCCCTCATGTAAGCTTGTGGCCTAGACAGCGGTTTGCACAGTCACAAGGAAATGTAAGTTCTGGATAGGACTCCTCCGACAGCCCTGGTCGTCAAAAGTCTCCCCCAGGCTTTCCCCTTACATGTCCCATAGATAAGACTCCTGTGGAGCTTACCAGAATCTCATTCTTTTGGTTTGAATTGACCAATTTAGCCCAGGAACCCCAAAGAACTCGATCCATGAACCCTAATAAAGGCATGTGCCCCAGGTCCTGTCTCTCTCCGTCTGCACCTGCCTTGACGTCCCCGTGTGGCCTCTCGAGGCATGCCAGGTACGTCTGCCAAGACAGAGGCATGGAATTCTCTATTTCAATTTCTCTTGTGGTCTACTGTTGAACCTTGGCTCAACATCCGGCACTCGATGCTCCATTTAACAAACGCTAATTTAACAAAGTCCTAACACTGACAAAAGAGTTTAACAAACATACCTTAGTAGGAGAGCCAATGATTGTTGGTAAAGGAGTTTTAAAGAGCCAGTCTGAACTCCGAGGAGAGGACCCCATGTGCTTGGTGGGAGAGGTTCCAAGGCCACCAGGCCGACTGGGCTGAGGTGAGTAGCTGTACCCAACCCCAGCGTGGGATGGGCACACAGGGTCCGAGTGCTGCTTTCTGAGTTTCTGCTTGTTCTGGTAGATGTCAGTGAGGGTAGGGGCGCTCTGCAATCTAGCACCCAACAGGAGAGACTGTGGTGACTGGGCCTGTGGCACTGGAGAACCTGCCAAGAACGCAGCCAATGTTCACCCAAAGCGTGGGGCAAAACTTAACGGTTAAGAAGACAATTCTTAAAGTGAGAATTCTAACAAATGTCACATTTTTCAGGAGCTATTTAAAAAACTGTTTATTTGGCAAGAGACTATTTTCAAGCATCTTTTACAAAACAGTAACAAGTCCACAGTCATTGGGATTCTCAGGAGACAGAAGTTGATGATGGGTATGTTAGCTGTTTTTATCAGCAGCCAGCAAATAACTCAGATGAATGTATAGTCTGATTAGCACAAAAGAGAACTATATCATAAATTGTTAAAGTTAATGAAAACTACAAAAACCTATATTGAACAAAATGATTCCTACTCTTTATATGAATATATACTTTGGGGATACCAATGTAATTATTCTCTTTTCTCACGTAGCAGCTAAAAGAAACTTTTCAAAGCAACCCAGAATAACCCTTTAGATATGGGGAAATCTATATATAAAATTAGATAATACAGTTTTCTAGGATTTTATTTTACTTGTCTAAAAATAACAAGCTAATTCATTTTTTTATGGATAATTCATTTTTTATCAGTTTCATTAGTGAAATTCACTTATAACCTAAAGAGTCCATATTTTCTACAAAGAAAACACTTGTCCACAGATTCTTGCCTCTTAAGGGCACACCTTATCAAGAGCACACCATATCAATAGGATCTTTTTGGGGTTTTCTTTGAGAGAGCGAGCACACACATATGAGCATGAGCAGGGGAGGGGCAGAGAGAGAGAAGAGAGAGAATGTCAAGCAGGCTCCAGGCTGTCAGAATAGGGCCTGATGTGGGGCTTGATCCCACGAACCATGAGATCATGACCTGAGCTGAAATCAAGAGTCAGATGCTCAAGCCACTGAGCCGGCCAGGTGCCCCGAAATAGGGTTTTGATATGGTAAACAGTTGGCAGCAGCAAGAGAATTCCCCACACAAACCTTGTTGTGGCCAATTTAAGGTCTGCTACGTAAGCCTGGAGCTTCAGTTACAAATTCTTTGGTGCTTCTTGCAAGCCACACTACCACCAATAATGCTAAGGATCTATAAATCTCCTTGGTGACCCATAACCATCATCTTCCCAAAAAGAAATTAGAGCTTTTGCTGCTGCTGCCCACTCCTAGCTTACTCTCTTCCTAAATCTGGGATTTTATCTTTCAGAACTGGGCACTGCCGTGTGTATGTGTGTGTGTATATGCACGTATACATACCCACGTGTACGTATGTACACATATATACACACAAGTAAATAAAATTAACAGCAAAATGTTATGATTTGGAGAAAGTTACCTAAGACTTATTTTTAGGGGAACACAAAATATGAAAAACTAAGAAAAGAGTGAGATTCTAAGTACCACAGGATTCCTTTAATTGGCCAACTCTTCAAATGCACATACAATAAAACTTGACTTACAAAAGTGTGATTTACACACATCTTTTCGGGCATATACATATTATATAATAAAGCAAATAAACATCTCTATTTCCTGTTTATCTCAGGTAGCTCTTATCAAGAATAGTAGTAATCAAAACAATGAAATTTCATTTTCTAGATTGACTTTCATGATCTTTGTGACAATGACCAAAATTTAGCTCGGTTACTTAATTTCTAAGACTTACTTTCATAAAAGAATCATCTACCCAAAGAGAAATACTTTGTGGATTGGATGATAACGCTAAAACATATTAGACCAAGATTCTAAACGGTAGGATAACAGATAAAATATTTCATGCCAGTTCTATTCTTTTGATAAGACTAGAGAAACATAACACAAATCCACTTACAACAGGATTAAAATTATTAGTACACCAAATATATTTCCTACCTGATGAGTTTCTACTCCTGGATTCGTGACCCTGAGGATGCCCACAGCAGCACTGACTAAATTGCTCAGGAATGGTACCAACTATGAACGGGCAAATGGGGAAAAGGAGAAATGATTCAAAACCAACGAAGGACGGAAACAGGTAACACATGCACAAATTGCACAGTACATCATAGTTCACAAAATTTGATTAGGCAGAGATTTATTTCTGCTGACACTTACTGAGCGACCCATGTGCTGGGTGCTGGGCACGCTACCATATACTGTGCCTTGAAACAAGATCACCAGGGAAGGAAGCCACGTAAACAAATTAAAGCCTGTAACAGGTAGGTCACTTAAGACAGAGAAGTACCAAGAGCTTGCGGTGTTTGAGGCGGGTGGAGCCGCAGGGGGCGCAGCTGACTCACAGCCCAGCTGCTGTCCCTCTGCACCCACCCCATCCCTGAGGCCCCTGACAAGGCCAGTTCCCCAGGGCTGCTCCCAGACAACCACCGCATGTGGGCGAGGCACTAATTCAGGCCATTCCAGCAGGTCAGGGAACCTGGACAATGCAGTGTCTGGGGACGCCCCTTGGGCCTGGCTAAAAGGTTCCGAGAGCTCACCCTAGTCAAGACGCCCCCGCCCACGCCTCCTAGCTTCCTCTCCCCCTCCCAGGAGTCAGATCTGCAAGGTGATCTGAAGGGGCTCCCCCAGATTCCTGCTGCCCCCGACCCCCGTTCCATCACAGGTATGTCCCGAGTCACTCTGGCACGTCCCTGCAGCTACCTTCTCTGCATCCACCTCCGAGAACCCAAACTAAGGAGGAAGCGCTGAGAAGGCCCAGGGAGTTTAAGCAGACAGGAGACATGGGTCTATAAAAACAAAAAGGCACTGACCCGGTAGCTAGGTGGCCAGGCGACACTTAGGTCCCGAGGAAGGGCCTTTTCCTTGAGTGCAAGCATAAGGCTTGGACCTCGTCTCTGGAGACCCTGAAGGGCCCCCAAGCGCTGCCGAGGGGGTGAAGGAGGGCCAGGATTTTGTCCGGGGAAGATTTTTCAGCTAAGAAACAGCTTCAAAACCATTGCAGGTGAGGTGGAGAAATAAATTTTTAAAAACATTATCATTATGGTTTTGCGTTTTTTGGAATCAGGGCTCCTGGGCACCACTTCCATCCTTCTCACTCCGCCTCCTCCTGAAATTTCCTCACGTGCCCTGACTCTCACTCCAGCAGCTCTGCCTGAGGGTGGGGCCCTCTTCTTTTAGAAGTAAAAAAGATATAAATACATTCGTACACCTTGCGGGGGCGGGGGCGGGGGCGGGGGCGGGGGCGGGGGCAAGTTTGGGATCTGCACCATGAGGCCTTAAGACCTGCTGCCGGGCCCTCTGGGCATCCCCTGCCCCTCCCCTCCCCACCACACCGGTGAGGTCTCTCTCGCACTCTGCCATCTCAGCGGCTTTGGCCCCTCTTGCTTATATCCTGAAGTCGGAGCACTTTCTCTCTCGATTCCCCCGAAACCGTGGTTTAAGGTTCGTTTTTTGGTTTGTTGCTGCTGCTGCGTCCCTGCTTGTTCTAGCATTCCCCTTGCCCTGCGTACGGTTTCCACGAGAGGTGGAGAGATCCGTAACGAAGCCGCTACCATCTTCCTCCCAGAGCTGGGAGGCCTCTGGAGAACACGAGCCGGCACGCAAGGTTCACTATTGTCTTCTAATCCTCGTAAATCGGAGGGCTAGGTGGGCAGGCGTTTCACGTACTTTCCTCTAGGGTTTCCGATGTTGTGTGTTTACAGCCCAAACCCAATGGAGAGACTTTTTACCCTTGAGATTCATTTATTATTACATTTCCAGTAGCGGTCCTAACAAATTTACACAGAGATGCTCAGGCGGGGGCCAGGTGTAGGGTGCAGCTGGGGGAAGGATATGGCTCCCCATCAGCTGAGAGTCACTGTCGTCGCGAGCCACCGTCACGACTGGCGTAAAGAGCGTCCCGTCAGATTTGTCACAGCGAATAAAAAAAGTTGAAAACAACAGCTTTGCTCTCCTTACCCAAAGGGGAAGGTGAATAAGGTCTGGAAGACCCAGTGGAGAGTCTCCGTCCAACTGTCTGCACTGTGTCTGCTGGTGCCGGGGAGCAGGATCCCAGCCGGAGGAAGCCCATAGGGCTGGTGTTAGACCTTCGTACCGCTGCAGATCTGAAAAGAAAAACAAAATTGTGCCCTCTCTGGCAGGTTCTAGGACTCTATTTCTGTCTTGTTTTTTTTTTTTTTTTTTTTCCTAAAACTTCCTGACAATCTGCCATGGAATAGAATTTTCTTTTTTAAAAGTTTATTTTTTTGAGAGAGACGGAGACAGAGCGAGTGGGGGAGGGGCAGAGAGAGAGTCTCAAGCAGGTTCCACGCCGTCAGCACAGAGCTCGACGTGGGGCTGGGACTCATGAAACTCGTGAGATCATGACCTGAGCCGGAACCAAGTGTCAGACGCTTAACCAACCGAGCTACCCAGAATTTTTTAAAATATATGGTGTGGTCACATGGAACAAATGTAAAATGTATAAAATTACATGGCGCGAAGTCTCCCTCCCATCCTGTACCCTGTCTGCCTGATCCTCAACATTTCCTCAATCCTACTCCAAAGGTTACCATTATTTCCAGTTTCTAACATATCCTTCCAGAATTCCTTAATTTACACACAAGCAAACAGACTGAAAATAAAATCTTACTTCCATCTTGATTTAACTATTTTCAATTTTTTTGGTTTGAGGTTCCCTTTATACTCCTAAAAATTACTGAATATCCCAGAGTTTTTGTTCATGCAACTTATATCTATTGATATTTACTGTATGAGAAGTTAAAACTGAAAAAATTTTGTAATTAGTAATTCATTAAAAGTAACAAACTTATTACATGTAACATAAGGTTATGAAAATTAATTATATCTTCCAAATAAAATACATTCATGAGAAGCATGGTATTGTTTTACATTTTTTCAGATCTCTTATGTCTGGCTCAATAGAAGACAGTTGGATTCTCATACTTGTTTTTGCATTCAATCTTTAATGTAACACAGTACATATGGGGGGATGTACATGAAGAAAATACAGCCTTATACAGCCTTCCTCCTCAAAAAAAGGAGGAATATTTTGGTAGCCTTTTCAAATAATTGTGATGCTCATCTTTGATACTATACTAAAACTCAGCAAATGGACATTTAAAAAAGATTAGCTGCAATGTAGAATCTGAAACTACTTCAATGAAATCTTGTACTCCATTACATTAGACTCTAATCTTTTGCAAAGTCCCTTGTACTTGGACTGGACCTTGTTTTTTTGAGCCCGACACGGAGCTCGAACTCACGAACCACGAGATCACGACCTGAGCCGAAGTTGGACGCTCAACCAACTAAGCCACCCAGGAGCCCCTGGACTGGATATTTTATCTATGCACGGTTTTTAAACATTCGGTCACTTGAAAAATGTTGGTTGATATTCCAAATGTCGACCACATCACAGGGTATCAAAAAGTCACATTCATACCAAAATATCACCACAAACCTTAACAGAAGTGGCTGTCAAGGCATAGCAGAAGCTGTCAAGATCACAGCAGTGAATCAAGAGTTTTCAAAAACTCTAATTTTTGCTCAAGAGCTCACATTTCACGATACTTATTTTCCAGGTGGTGGCAGACTTGGCTCACGAGCCGCCAGACGCCCACAGCTGGAGTTTGTCAGTTGCTCTTTCACGAAAACACGGCGCTCCGTGAAAAAGGGGCTATGGTTCAGCTTGCAACTGAATCACGCGAGAGCTTCTCCTTAAGAGAACTCCTCCAATCTGCTGCAACAGTGCTTTATGCCCACATGCCACTCGAGGTGGCGATTGCCAAAGAGAAATAATAACTTTGGAGGCTTCATTAAAGACATTCCTTGGTACCACAGTGCTGCTGGTAAAATATACAAAAACTCACAGTGTGGTTGGGTGCCACCACCGTGATGCATTTTAAGGCACCAGCAATTTGCACGTCATTGCTTTTGCACTATCAGTGCATGTCCACACAGTGAGAGAAAGCAAACGATGTCCCAGTATCATTATGAAAACAGGTTTGACCTCATGGACCTTCTGGAAGGAAGCCACACATGAACCACACTTTGAAAACCACTGCTAATCCTGTTATCACTTTGCTTTTTTCATTTTATAAAATACCTTGGAAATGTTTCTACCTTAGTGCACAGAGAGCTTCCTTCCTCTTTTTATGGAAGGTGCTCTGTTGTCACAGGTGGACCTTACAGCAGTCACTTACTGGTGGGAACTTGGTTTACTTCTCATCCTTTGCTATTGTAACAATTAACGACCTGTGTATATGTAATTTCATACACAGGCAAGGACTGTATATCCACAGAATGAATTGCCAGAAGTTAGAGTGCTGGGTTCAAAAGATACATCCGTTAATAATCTTCACAGATACTGCCAAAATGCTCTTTGTAGAAGTTTTCTCAGTTTACATCCTATGAATCTTCTTCCATTCACTGAGCTCTACACTAGGTGGGCCCTTTTAACCTAAAATCTTGTGTTCTCCAATCCTGGAAAACTTTCTCTTGATTATTTCCTGGAATTTTCTTCTTCACCATTTTACTTGTTCTTTCTGGAATGCTTACATTAATTAACACTTGAAGATTTTTTCTTTTTTTTTGTTTTTAAGTAAGCTCCATGCCCAGTGTGGAGCCCAGTGTGGAGCCCAGTGTGGGGCTTGAACTCATGACCCTGAGATCAAGATCTGAACTGAGATCAAGAGACAGACATCTGGGGTGCCTGGGTAGCTCAGCTGGTTGAGCATCCGACTTTGGCTCAGGTCATGATCTGGTGGCTCCTGAGTCCGAGCCCTGCATCAGGCTCACCACTGTCAGCACAGAGCCCACTTCAGATCCTCTGTCTCTCTCTCTCTGCCCCGCCAGGCTCACGCTTACCCTCTCTCAAAAATAAACAAACATTAAAAAAAGAGAGAGAGAGAAAGAGACATTTAAGCAACTGAGCCACCCAGGCACCCCTGAAGAATATATTTTAATCATAGTTTCCACCTTCTTTATTTGATTCACCTATTTCAGATACGGCCTCAACTTTGTCTTCCAACATTTATTTTTATCTATTTCAGTTATATTTTATAACATCCAAGAGGTCTTTTTGGTTTTGATTATTTTCAAAAACATTTTGTACCAATTTATGGATGCAGTCTCTTTCCTATTTCTAAGGATACAATTTTTTTTTTTTTTTAAAGATTTTAATTTTAAGTAATCTTCACACCCAGTGTGAGGCTTGAACTTACAACCCCCGGATCAAGAGTCGCATGCTCCACCAGTTGAGCCGGCCAGGTGCCCCGGAAAGTAACAGATCTTTGAATAATAACAACACATTTTTTAAAAGAAAAGGAAGAAAAGAGAACGCTAGCTTACCTTGGAGAACCGTGCAGATTTGTGCCAGAGCTGGCAGTAGATGTAAGATTCTGCTCTATGCGCTGATAATTCCTTATCTGAGTAGGGACCGGAATTGGTGCTGTCTCACTGTGAGGGGACACGGTAGGCTGGCACTGCCTGCAACCGTAATTTATTGAAAAAGGCAAGAGATCCAAGTAAGCCTGTTTTTCTTTCATTTGACACATTGGTGATATTTAGAGAAGATTCTAGAAGGGGCCAAACGATCGCTTCTATGTGAATAAAAAATGATCATCTCAAAAAATAAGGCACAGAAAATCACATTAGTCATTTAAAAGACTCTCCAGACATTCAGATGCTTATTGAGGACGAAGAATTCTAACAAAAACTGGAAAAACATTCCTCTACGACAATAGGAAATGTCCGTAGGTTGGCAAAACTCAGTTTCATCTGCTCACATTCTGCTATTCTTTATTATGTGAGAGAAAAAAAATATTTCTAGGAAAATATGCTGGGTGAAAGAACAGGAAGTTCATGAGCAAAGATGACAGGAATGTTTACAAAAGTTATGAATGCAGTAAGCATTCCCAAAGAACTTCTGACTTTTAAAAAGATTGCAAATAACACTGTACAACTCTCAAAGCACATTATTGATCTGCGGCCTACATGGTGAGGTGTTAGTACTGGGTTTCTGTAACAGCCTCTCCCCTTGATTTTCATAAATTCAGAAACAGGATGTCCTTGGATGACTTTCAATTCAATTTGCAACCTGTCTTGACACATCAGGGACAATGCCGGGCCTTAAAAGGTGATTTATTTCATTTTTCTATCCTCCTATAAGTCCAAAAAAGCCACATGAATCTAATACTTTTTCTCAAATTACAATATTACAGATATCAAGAGACTGTATACTTATCTAACAAACAATATGATATTCATCTAAAGTGTCACTTTAGAGCTTTTGAAATATTAGAGCATTTCATATTTAAATAAAATCTCATCTCTAATAGAGATGTTAGTTGCTTTCTCCAATATCCATTCACCCACTCTTTCTGACTAGCAGAACTCAAATTTTATGGAAGATGGCAATTTGCTCAGTGAAATTATGACACATCCCAGACTCCTTTGCAGCCATGAGTAGTCATATATCTTTCCTGGTCAATGAGATGTAAGTGGAAGTCTTCGATCCACTCTTCCTCCTTCCTCCTTCCTCCTGCCTGGACTGTGGGTATGCTTGCCGGAGCTTCAGCAACTACCTTTGAACTATGAACAACAGGCCAAAAGAATTGGAGACAACTTCCTTGAGCCAAAGAAACGAAGACAACAGCTATTTATTTTGACTTCTCATCTTGCAAGAAAACTAAACCTTTAGTGTGAACCATGCTACAGTCAGGACTGTTGTTTCTAGCTTTTTGTCTACAAGCTCACTCTATTTTTCCATTTAGGTAATTCTCATTGTCGTGTATTCATTTATCCATCCATCCATCCATCCATCCATCCATCCATCCATCCATCTTGAAGTACAGTTGACACATACATTAGTGTCAAGCAGTATCTTTTAAATACAATAATGTGTGTTTTTAATATCTATATATCTGATTGTGAAGTTTACCTACAACCTGAAAATGAAACAAAACAAAACCAAAAACTTCTACTAGCGGAAACTAAACAGGTTTACAAGACTTCATTAACCAACTGTGGTGCCTGCAACCCAGAGCTCGCACAGGCCTGAGAGCCTAAGTTCCTCAGTAAGACAACAGCCAGCACGGCCATCAGATCAGAATGTGAATGAATAAATATCGTCTTCCTACTGTCTCAATTCAATGAGTTAGTAAAGACTTAGTGAAGCAAGTACATCTGGGAATTTCTTTTAACATATACATCGTCAAGTTCTAATATCTTTTCACCAAAGGGAAATTAGAAGCTGAGTAAGAGTGCCCTATGATATAAATTGAGCAACTTCATACATAATTCAAAGCACCTCTCTCAGGGAATCCTAAGCAATCCTCTCCCAGCATATGAGGAGATAAGCAGCCATGACAGGTGTTCTGGAAATGTGGTCTCCGACAGTCTCTGGACAGAACCTTCAAGCAGACCTGCTCAGTCTACAAAGTCTTCCCAGGAGAAATCCCCAGAGCACCGGCTAGCTAAGACCACTGAAGCCAAATTTCTGTCTAGCTTTATATTAATATCAATATTTAACCATTACTTGACTCCCTAAGCCCAGGATGAGGAGAGGGAAGGTCTATGCATGCCCTGAGTCTCCAGCACAGCCTCCCCACCCCCACTAAGTAAAGCAGTTCAGAGGACTCTCTATATGCAAAGTCACGTTTGACCTGCATGGAATACTAGAAAGACTAAGCAGGCTGCCCAAAATACAATACACTTCTATTTTACGGAAATGAGTCATTTTTATCTAGGGGTCAGAAATTTTCCCGGAAAGACTTAGGTTAAATATTTCAAACTACTTTCAACAAAAGTGAGGCTCCGAGGAAGAATGAGACCTACTACTACCAACATTGCATAGACTGGCATATGAGATGACAGTTTGGGATACGGAGGTGCAAAGTTTTAACGACTTCACAAACAATATGTCTTGTACCTGCATCAAACCATTTTATTTTTGCATATAGCATAATTTCAATGTATTTTTAGTAATTTCTGTTTTCACCTGCACTTAATATCTTATGGTAGAGTGTTTTTTTTTTTGTTTTTTGTTTCCAAAATACTCATTACCTCTCTCTGGACCCATTTCTATACTCCCTGGTGTGGGCACTCCTGCCACAAATCCTGGGAGGTAGGTTGAAAGAACCCAGTGAGGACATGCTGTTCTCACACCAGAGGGAAACAAACCGATGACAGAAGAGAAGCTTTCAGAGCCATTATGTAGTCCTGCTATCACTATTTTCCCCTCTCCTTTAAGATCAGCATGCCCCAATTCTTCTATACAATGTAAGAGACAAAAGTACCCCAAAGCCCATAAATCTATGATATTATTAGAAACACATGGGGTGCCTGAGTGGCTCAGTTGACTAAACATCTGACTTTGGCTCAGCTCATGAGCTCACAGATTGTGGGTTTGAGCCCCACATCCGGCTCTGCGCTGACAGCTCAGAGCCTGGAGTCTGCTTCATATTCTGTCTTTCTCTCTGCCCCTCCCCTACTCGTGCTCTGTCTCTCTCTCTCTCTCTCTCTCTCAAAAACATTAAAAAAATTTACAAGAAAAAGGAACATATAAAGATGCCATTTGTGACATCAATAACATAAATGGGGGGTAGTGTACTCCCATACTCTCCATTAGGAGGGTTTTTTAAAATATTTTTTTAATGTTTATTTATTTTTGAGAGAGAGAGAGTGTGAGAGAGAGAAAGAGAAAGAGAGAGAGAGAGAGCAGGGGAGGGGCAGAGAGAGAGGGAGACACAGAATCCGAAGCAGGCTCCAGGCTCCGAGCTGTCAGCACAGAGCCTGATGTAGGGCTCGAACTCACAGACTGTGGGATCATGACCTGAGCTGAAGTCGGACACTTAACGAACTGAGTCACCCAGGCGCCCCAGGAGTAGAGTTTTTGCAGGCAACTGAAGTTATCAGTTAAATGAGATTGTTGTAACTGTTAGGATATTTCATGTAGTCCCAATAGTAATCACAAAGAATATATCTATAGAATACACACGATAGGAAATGTGAACTGAAGCATGTCACTACAACAAGATCAACAAAACACAAAGAAAGGTAGCAAGAGAGGAAATGAGGGACCAAAAAGCCTCAAGACATACATAAAAGTAACAAAATGACAGTAATCTATCTTCCCCTATTAGGCTGAAAGTGAAAGAATATCCCATGCAAATGGTAACCAGAAGAGAGCAGGCACAGCTATAATATCAGACAAAAAAGACTTTCAGTCAAACACTGTTACAAGATACAAAAAAGGACATAATGTATAATGATTAAAGAGTCACTTAACCAGAAAAATATAACAATTATAAATATTTATGCACCAAACATCAGCTCTCCCAAATAGATCAAGCAAATACTGACAGAATTGAAGGGAGAAATAGATAATTCCATAATAATAGCTGTACCCCCACTTTCAATAATGGATAGAACAACCAGATAAAAGATCAATAAAGAACCAGGGCTTGAACGACACTCTAGACCAACTGGATCTTGTAGACATACACCAAGCACTCCTCCCACCAACAGAAGAACATTCGTTCTTCTCAGGGATACACGAAACGCTCTCCAGGATAGACCACACATTAGGTCACAAAACAAATCTTAAGAAATTGCAAAATACTTGTCAACAAGCTGGATAACCTGAAGAAATGTATAAATTTCTACACACACACAGGCTACCAAGACTGGATGATAAAGAACGAGAAAATCTGAACAGACCCATAACTAAGGAGACTTGATCAGTAATCAAAAACCTTCCAACACCAAAAAAAGCCTAAGACTTTCACTGGTGAATTCTACCCAACATTTAAAGAACATCAGGGGTGCACGGGTGGCTCAGTTGGTTAAACGTTGGACTTCGGCTCAGGTCATGATCTCATGGTTTGTGAGTTCGAGCCCCCCATGGGGCTCTGTGCTGACAGCTCAGAGCCTGGAGCCTGCTTCCGATTCTGTGTCTCCTTCTCTCTGCCCCTCCCACACTTTCATTCAGTCTCTCTCTCAAAAATTAAATAAATGAAAGAAAGAAAGAAAGAAAGAACATCAACATCTCAAACTCTTCCAAAATATTGAAGAGGAGGAAATACTCCCAAACTCATTCCATGAGTTCAGCATTATCCTAATACCAAACCACACGCAGATACTACAAAAACAAAAACAAAAAAACTATAGCACAACTTCCCCTATGAAATTTGATGCAAAAATCCTTAACAAAATATTAGCAAACCAAATTCAACAACACATTAAAAGGATCATAAATCATGACCAAATGTGATTTATAACACACCTACATCAATAGAAAGGACAGAAACCACAGGACTATCTCAATTTATGCAGAAAAAGCATTTGACAAAATCCCAACATCCTTTCATGACAAAATGCATTCAACAGGGGTGCCTGGGGGGCTCAGCTGGTCGAGTATCTGACTCTTCCAGCTCAGGTCATGATCCCAGGGTCCTAAGATTGAGCCCCTCACTGGGCTCCATGCTAAATGTGGAGCCTGCTTAAGATTCTCTCTCTCTCCCTCCCTCTGCTCCTCTCCCCAGCTTGTGTGCTCTCTCTCTCTAAACAAAAACAATTTTTAAAAAAGCATTACAAACTAGGAGTTGAAAAAAATTACCTCAACATAATAAATACCATATATAAAAAGCCCACAATTAACATCATACTCAATGGTTAAAGACTGAAAGCCTTTTCTCTATGATCAGGAACAAGACAAGGATGCCTGCTCTCATCATTTCTATTCAACTCTTAGCCAGAGCAATTAGGCACAAAAAAAGAAATATAAGGCATTCAAATTTGAATGGAAAAAGTAAACTTATTTTTGTTCATGGAAACATGATCTTCAATGTAGAACATCCTAAAGATTTCACACACAAAAAACCTTTAGAACTAATACATTCAGTGGGGCACCTGGGTGGCTCAGTCAGTTGAGCATCTGACTCTTAATTTCGGCAAAGGTCACAATCCCAGGGTTGTGGGATCGAGCCCCATGTTGGGATCCACACTGAGCATGGAGCCTGCTTAAGAGTCTCTCTCTGCCCCCCACCCCCACCCCACCCTTCTCTCCTGCTTGGTCTCTAAAATACAATACAATAACTCCTAGAAGAAAACATAGGAGAAAAGCTTCATGACATTGGATTAGGCAATGATTTCTTGAATATGACACCAAACACACACACACACACACACACACACACACAAAATAGACAAATGAGACTACATAAAATTCTAAAACTTCTACCCTCAAAGGACTGGAAAAACAATCTTTGGAATGGGAGAAAATATCTGTAAATCATATATCTGATAAAGCGTTAATATCCAAAATATATAAAGAACTCCTACAACTCAACAACCAATGACATACAAATGGCCAACAAGTATATGAAAAGACACTCAAAACCACTAATCATTAACAGAATTGCAAATCAAAACCACAATGAGCTATTACCTCACACCCAAAAAAAGAAGTAACTAGTGCTACTGAAGATGTAGAGAAACCAGAACCCTTGTACACTGTTGGTAGGAATGTAAAATGGTACAACCGCGGAGGAAAACAGTACGGCAGCTCCACAAACACTTCTAATATGATATGAATGCAGCAACCCCACTGTTGCGTATATATCCAACATAACTGAAAGCAGGGTCTCAAACAGGTATCTGCACATTCACATTTATAGCAGAAGTATTCACAATAGCCAAGGGGTAGAAGAAATACAATTGTCCGTTGAGAGAAGAATGGATAAAGAAAATACGGTATGTGTGTAGAATGGAATATGATTCGGCCTTAAAAAGGAAATTCTGACACATGCTGTAACATGGATGAACCTTGAGGATATTATGATGACTGAATGAAGCCAGTCACAAAAAGACACATGTTGTATATCCTACTTTTTTGAGGTCTATAAAATAGTCACATCCATAGAAACAGAGAGCAGAATGGTAGTTACCAGTGCCTAGGGATGGGAGAAATGGGGAAGGCTATTACATGATGAGTACTGGGTTTGACTTTTGCAAGACGCAAAAGTTCCGGAGAGTGGTTGCACCACATGGTGAATGTACTTAACGCTACTACACTGTAAGCTTAACTACGGCCAAGATGACAGATTTCACGTGTTTTGCCACAATTTAAACTTTGTTTACCAAAAACGACACATTGTGAAACTAAATTTTAAGAATCAGGAACACAGTCAAAGTCCCCTAACTTTCCTCACAAAACTCAAAACGAGAGCAATCTTTTCATTTAATATACGTAAACATACCCTGCACACACCAAGAACTCGTTTGAAGCACGCTTGCCAGCAGCTCCCATTGGCATGTCATCTAAAGGAGAGAGAGGAAAATACAGTCAGTTCTGCTCTACCATCTGCTCACGAGACGGAACTTGTTCCAACATGATCATTAGGAAAAATCTGAGCACGACACAAACTGATCACTTGCTTATGTTGCAGCTTCCTCCATGAGTAAAAGCAGGTAAAAACCGCGAGGAGAAACACCGAAGACGCTGCACCCAGCTGAATTCACAGCCCACGGCGCTTCAACGCCCGTTTCTAGAAACAGTCCGGTCTTTACGAGGTAAAGTGTCATATTTATTTCAGTGTTATGTATTTGTCCACCATCTAACACGCACGGGAAAACTGTGCTAACGTTTCGATTGTGTTCTTTTTAACATGTCACTCACCAATGTCTGGAGTATTATGCCTCCAATTCCAATTTGCCCATAAACTCGGCGGTTTTTACTGAGCAATTTTTTCAGACTGTGGTAATTTTCAGAACACACATGTCACCTTCTAGCACAACGGACTGCAAACAAAGTCTAGTTCACACCAGTGTTGGAGCACCCCCATCCTCCTGCATAACAAACACTCCTGTGTCCTGAATGGTTGTTGAGCGAGACGTGGAAGCTGGGGCTTCTCAGACACGGCAGCACATGCCACAGGCCGTCGTCACCTACTCCTACATCATCTGTATGTGGGAACAGCGCTGGGCTCAGACGCAGGGGCCCCTCACTCCTTGTCACTGGTATGTCCACTCTATCACATTGCCTGTGTGATTTTAAATGGCCGTAAACGTGGGGCGCGTGGGTGGCTCAGCTGGTTAAGCATCCGACTCTTGATTTCAGCTCAGGTCATGATCTCATGGTTTGTGAGTTCAAGCCGAGTCAGGCTCTGCACTGACAGTGAGGAGATTCTCTCTCTCTCCCCCTCTCTCCACCCCTCCACCACTCACACACATTCTTCCTCTCTCAAAAGAAATAAACTTTAAATAAATAAATAAATAAATAAATAAATAAATAAATAAATAAATGGCTGTAAAGGCATAATTAATGTGTTGATATGACACAGCAAATAATACAATTTTTTAAAAAGTACACAGCTAATCTATACTCAAAAGGGGGGAAAAATCAACACAAATATCCCTTTGAATGGCCCTAAATAAGATTTGAGAAATGTATTTACTTTAGCACATCTCAAGTCCCTGCTCTCTTGAAGCTTACATTCTATCAGTGAAAGAAGGTAATAGTGTCAGGCATGATAAGAAATATAAAGGAAAATAAATCACGGTAAGAGAATAAAGAGAAGTGAAGAAGCAAGGTATCTATTTTAAAGAAAATAGCTGCCCACATGGGAACAGGGCAGATGGGGTAGAGACAGAAGCTACGTTTCACTAAGTGCACTTCATTTTGTAGCTTTGAGTTTGGAACCATACATAATTATGAAACAAAATAAAATCAAAAGAAAAAATATCCCTAGAAATCAAAAGCAAACCACGATAATGTTTTGCCATTCATATTGTCACCAGAAGGGAATTCTTTCAAGTGACTTTAAAGCTCAGTAATTTGATTGGACATCCCTAATGAGATTATCCTAAGGACAAAAAGACCCACAGAAAGAGTTTTGGTTTTGTTCTGTTTTCTTTTGTTAAGTAGTCTTCATGCCCCATGTGGGGCTTGAACTCTTGACCCTGAGATCAAGAGTCACAATCTCTACCCATGGAGCCAGCCAGGCACCTCCCATAAAAAGATTTTAGTAATTATATCGTTATCTTGATACCACGTTGGGGAGGGAGAGAAAAGAGAAGAGCCTAAACTCACAAGGGCAAAAAGAAAAGTCAACAGCCACAAAAACTTAGAAGCTATAAAGTTGATATAAGCCTCATTTGATTTAGGAGACCCAAGAAGACAGAATCCTTAGCCAGCAGAGGTTCCCCCATATTGTATCAGGGAGTCTTCTCTGGGAGATGTGAATGGCGCTCCAAAAGGGAAGCATTCCAAGGCAAGTCAAGGACTCAGCCATATCGTGTCCCTAAGACCCACCGCTTACAAAGCTTTCAAACAATGTTCTAATTTTCCACTCTTAATTATGAGTACACAACAACCACCAAACATCCAAGGAGGGAAATCCAATCTGAAAACCAGATTCCCAAACAACCTGGGGGAGAAAAAAAAAAAAAAGAAATATTTTTCAGGGAAAGGTTAAAAGATGTATATATAGGGGAAGGAAAAAAAAAAAAAAAAGAGGTTAGAGTGGGAGAGAGCCAAAGCATTAGAGACTGTTAAAAACTGAGAACAAACTGAGGGTTGATGGGGGGTGGGAGGGAGGGCAGGGTGGGAGGGAGGGCAGGGTGGGTGATGGGTATTGAGGAGGGCACTTTTTGGGATGAGCACTGGGTGTTGTATGGAAACCAATTTGACAGTAAATTTCATATATTAAAAAATAAAAAAATAAATAAATAAAAAAAAATAATAATAAAAAAAAAAAAAAAAAAAAAAAAAAAAGATTCCACGTTAAATTTTCCTTGGGAAGAAAGGATAATTTTTGCTGAAAAATAAAAGCTAAGAAAATTATTTTCCTGACCAAAAAAAAAAAAAAAAAAGATGTATATATAATTAATGTCCTCGGAAAAAACAAAATATTGCACCCTGAAATAAGAACAATTCTCAAAGGGAGGAGGGAAGCTTCTGAAAATTAAAACATGAGAACATAAATGAAAAACTCAGTGAAAGAAAACATCAAGGAAATTTCCATAAAATTAGAGCAATAAGACAAAAAAATGTAAAATCTGACAAGAGATAGGAAAATCAGAGGACTGTACTCAGGTATTTGTCTTGTGTTATTACTTTTAAATCGTATACATTTTATTTATTTATTTATTTATTTATTTATTTATTTATTTATTTAAATCGCATAGATGTTTTAAAAATCTTATATGAGGACTTCCGCTTCCCAGTCTCACATGTAAGAAGCCTGGAAGTTGCCATTCCAACCCAACAAGTAAAAAGTTGAACAGACTGAACAATCAACAATTTTTCTTGGTGGGCGCCTGGGTGAGGTGGCTCAATCAGTTAAGCGTCCAACTTCAGCTCAGGTCATGATCTCACCGTTTATACGTTCGAGCCACCCCCCCCACCCCCCCCCCACCCCTCCCCCCACCCCCGCCTTGGGCTCTGGGCTGACAGCTCGGAGCCTGGAGCCTGCTTTGGATTCTGAGTCTCCCTCTCTCTCTGCCCCTCCCCCACTCTCACTCTGTCTCTGTCTCTCTCTCTCAAAAATAAATAAACATTAAAAAAAATTCTTCTTGGATCCAAAAGAGAGAGAAGGACAAAGGGCAAACCGATGCCCTAGGATTAGAGAGACAGACAGGCAAACACAGGGACTTGTGGCTTATCTGAGATAAGATTCACCAGCAGAATGCTTGAGGAAACAGAGCTGGGGTGGCAAAACATGAACCATGACTGACAATTTGCTAGAGGATCACTGTGGACAACTCTCAGAGTTAAAAACTCCAAGAGGATCTAGTCATAGGGAGGCTCACAATATTGCCAGATTTACCTCCAGGAAGTCAGAAGCTCACAGCAAATACCAGAGAAAAATCCTCTCCTGCTTCTGCTGAGATAATGGAAGAGAGACCATTTTTAAATAGGTCTGAGCATTCTGTTCAGAACAAGGCCTGCCCTCAGGGGAAACCACTTAAGCAGAGCCTAGCGGACCTGGGGGCAGGGAAATGCCCAACTCCAGGCCCCTACACCGGCCATCTGGTCCCACCTAAGGCAGGAAAAAGAAACTGGGAAACACTTATGCCCACAGAGCAGAGACCTAGGCTCACTAAAAGACTGAGACCTAATCACAGGGCTACAGAACACCTCTACATACAGGCCTACTACTTACTTCCCCTCCTACTTACTGAAAGGCCTACTTACAGCAGTTCCTTTTACCCAGTACATCATGTAGGACTATCAAGAAAAAGTCACAAGGCATACCAACCAAAAGGCAAAAAAAACAAAACAAAACAAAAAAAACCACCACAGTTTGAAGAGACAGAGCAAGCATCAGAACCAGACTTGGCAGGGATGTTAGAAGTATCAGGCTGGAGGGGCACCTGGGTGACTCAGTTGATTAAGTGTCTGACTCTTGATTTCCGCTCAGGTCATGATCTCACCGTTGGTGGCATCGAGCCCCACATCGGGCTCTGCGCTGACAGCATGAAGCCTGATTGGGATTCTCTCTCTCTGCCCCTCCACCCTCTTTATCTCTCTCTCTCTCTCTCAAACTAAATAAAAAACATTTCAAAATATCTTTAAAAAGAAAAGAACGATCAGACTGGAAATTTAAAACTATGATTAATATGCTAAAGGCCCTAATGGAAAAGGTAGACAGCATGCAAAAACACATAAGCAACATAAAAAAAAAGATGGACATACTAACAAAGAACCAAAAAGAAACACTAGAGATTAAAAAGCACTATAATGGAAATGAAGATTGCCTTTTTTTTTTTTAATTTTGTTTTAACATTTATTTATTTTTGAGACAGAGAGAGACAGAGCATGAACAGGGGAGGGGCAGAGAGAGAGGGAGACACAGAATCTGAAACAGGCTCCAGGCTCTGAGCCGTGAGCACAGAGCCCGACGCGGGGCTCGAACTCACGGACTGCGAGATTGTGACCTGAGCCGAAGTCAGCCACTTAACCGACTGAGCCACCCAGGCGCCCCTGAAGATTGCCTTTGATAGGCTTATTAGTGCACTGGACACAGCTGAGGAAAGAACAACATATGGACAGAATCCTCAAAAACTGAAAAACAAACAGAATAAGAACAAAGACTTTTAAAAAAATCAACAGAACATCCAAAGTCTGTGGGACAACTACAACAGGTGTAACATGTGTAATGGGATTACCAGAAAGAGAAGAAAGAACAAAAGCAACAGAGGGAAATATCTCAAACGATAATGACTCAGAATTTCCCTAAATGAATGTCAGATTCAGGAAGCTCAAAGAACTCCAAGCAGGATAAATGCCCAAAACAACTACACCTAGGCATATCATTTTCAAATTACAGAAAATCAAAAGTAAAGAAAAAAGAATTCTGCAAGAAGCCAAAGAAAAAGCCATACTTACAAACAAAGATAAGAATCACATGGATGGGAATGCAAGCTGGTGCAGCCACTCTGGAAAACAGTATGGAGGTTCCTCAAAAAACTAAAAATAGAACTACCCTACGTCCCAGCAATTGCACTACTAGGCATTTATCCACGGGATACAGGTGTGCTGTTTTGAAGGGACACATGCACCCCCATGTTTCTAGCAGCACTATTGACAATAGGCAAAGTATGGAAAGAGCCCAAATGTCCATCGATGGATGAAAGGATAAAGAAGCTGTGGTGTGTGTGTGCGTGTGTGTGTGTGTACACACACACACGCACACACACACACACACACATATACACACATGCGCGTGCGCACACGCGCGCGCGCACACACACACACACACACACAATGGAGTATTATTCGGCAATCAAAAAGGATGAAATCTTGCCATTTGCAACTACGTGCATGGAACCGGAGGGTATTATGGTAGGTGAAATTAGTCAGACAAAGACAAAAATCATAGGACTTCACTCATATGAGGACTTTAAGACACAGAACAGATGAACATAAGGGAAGGGAAAGAAAAATAATATAAAAACATGGAGGGGGACAAAACAGAAGAAACTCATAAATATGGAGAACAAATTGAGGGTTACTGAAGGGATTGTGGGTGGGAGGATGGGCTCAATGGGTAAGGGGCACTAAGGAATCTACTCCTGAAATCATTGTTGCACTATATGCTAACCAATTTGGATGTAAATTTAAAAAAATAAAAAACAAAAATTTTTAAAAAGAATCACATTGACTTCTCAGTAATCATGCAAGCAAGAAGAGAGTCAAGTGACTTAAAGTGTTGAGAGAAGTAAACCACCAACTTAGAATTCTGTACCCTGCAAAATTATTCTTCGAAAGTGAAGGAAAGGGGTTCCTGGGTGGCTCACTCTTGATTCTGACTCAGGTCATGATCTCATGGTTCGTGGGATCAAGCCCCAAGTCAGGCTCCATGCTGTCAGCATGGAGCCTGCTTGGGATTCTCTATCTCCTCTCTCTTTGCTCCTCCCTAGTTCACACTTGCTCTCTTTCTCTCTCAAAATAAATAAATAAACTTTTTTAAAAAAGTGAAAGAAAAATAAAGACTTTCCCAAATAAAAATTGAGGGGATTTGCTGACAAAATAATAGCATCAGCATATTCAGTTATGTATGCTAAATGTTTATGTCTTATGTATATATGTATATGCTTACATATGCTTATATTTAACTGGAATGAATGACAGCAATGATACAAGGGATGGCAGGAAGGAATGAGGATTTTATTATTATAAGGTACTTCACATTACCCATGAAGTGATACAGTTTATTTGAAAGTGGGCCTGGATTAGTTACAAACGTATACTGCAAACTCTAGGACAACCACTAAAAAAAAGTAAAAAGTATAATTGATATGCTAAGGAAAGAAAAATAGAGTAATAAATGCTCAATTAAACCCACAAAAGGCAGGGGCGCCTGGGTGGCTCAGTCGGTTGAGCGTCCGACTTCGGCTCAGGTCATGATCTCACAGCTCGTGAGTTCAAGCCCTGCGTCGGGCTCTGTGCTGACAGCTCAGAGCCTGGAGCCTGCTTCTGCTTCTGTGTCTCCCTCTCTCTCTGCCCCTAGCCCACTCACATTCTGTTTCTGTCTCTCTCAAAAATAAATAAACATTAAAAAAAAAAAATTTAAACCCACGAAAGGCAGAAAGAGTGGAAGACAAAAATAGGACAAAGAACAAGGATGATGAATAGAAAACAGTTAACAAATATGTTAGATATTAATCTAACTGTATCAATAACCCTTTTAATGTCAATGGGCTAAATACACCTATTAAAAGACGGATTTCAGACTGTATTAAAATACACAACCCGATTATATGTTGTCTACAAGAAACTCACTTTAAATATAAACACACATAGATTAAAAAAGTAGATGGGTAGACAAAAATAGACCATGCTAACACTAATCAAAAGAAAGCAGGAACAGCTTTAATCTCCAACACAGCAGACTTCAAAGTTATCAGGAATAAAAAAGGGCATTACACAGTGATACATTTATGTTTACATAAACATAGATCCTCCAAGAAGACATAATAATTCTTACTCAACAGGTACGCATGCCCATAACAACAGAGCATCAAACTATGTAAGGCAAAAACTTACAAGGAGAAATAGGTGAAACCACCATCATAGTTGGGAGACTTCAACACCCCTCCCTCAAAAATGGACAGATCCAGGGGCACCTGGGTGGCTCAGCTGGTTAAGCACCTGACCTTTTTTTTTTTTTTAATGTTTATTTTTGAGAGAGAGACAGACAGACAGACAGGGCATGAGTAGGGGAGGGGCAGAGATAGAGGGAGACTCAGAATCCGAAGCAGGCTCCAGGCTCTGAGCTGTCAGCACAGAGCCTGACGCGGGGCTCGAGCCCACAAACCGTGAGATCATGACCTGAGCCGAAGCTGGACGCTTAACTGACTGAGCCACCCAGGCGCCCCAAGCATCAGACTCTTGATTCCAGCTCAGGTCATGATCTCATAGTTTCGTGAGTTTGAGTCCTGCATCAGGCTCTGCACTGACAGCGTCAGAGCCTGCTTGAGATTCTCTCTCTTTCTCTGCTCTTTCCTTGCTCATGCTCTCTCTCAAAAACACAAATAAACTTAAAAAAAAATGTTTTTTAAAGGACAGCTCCAGCAGGCAGAAAATCAATAAGGACATAGTTGAACTCAATAATGCCGTCAATCACCTAGATATAATTGGCATCTACAGACAACTTCATCCGACAACAGCAGAGTACATATTGTTTTTAAACTCACATGGAACATTCAGCAAGATAGACTACATTCTGGGCCATAAAACATACCTTAACAAATTAAAAAAAACAGAAATCAGGCAATGTCTATTCTCAGACCACAAGAGAAATAAACTAACAAGCAGTAACAGAAAGATAATTGGAAAATCCCAAAATACAGGGGGATTAAAAACACACTTCTAAAAACAAATTGGTCAAAGAAGAAATCTCAAGAGAAATTTAAAAATATTTTGAACTAAATGATTTGAAAACACAACAATCAATAAGCTTCTAGGATAACTAAGAAACAGAGAGAGGATACAAATGACTAATATCACTAATGAAAGAAGGGACACCACTAGAGATCCCACTGAAATTAAAAGGATAATAAAGGGATACTATGCACAACTCTATGTCCACAAACTTGACAGCCTAGACGAAATGGACCAATTCTGTGAAAGACACGATCTGCCAAAACTCACTCAGGAAGAAACACGCAATTTGAATAAAGGCCTATTTCTATTAAAGAAATTGAGTCAGTAATTAATAACCTTCCAAACCAGAAAGCACCAGGCCCAGATGAGTTCTCTGGTGAACTCTTACCAAACAATTAAGGAAGAAATTATACCAAATCTTTATCTTCAATCTCCTTTCAGAGGATAGAAGCAGAGACAGTATTTCCTAATTCATTCTATAAGGCCATCAGTACCCAGAAAAATCTCCAACAAAACATTAGCAAATTGAATCCAACAATGTATAAAAAGAAATATACACCATAACCAAATGGAATTTATCCCAGGTATGCAAGGCTGGCTCAACATTCTAAAATTAATGTAATCACATTAATAGACTAAAAAGGAAAATCACAGAAAAAGCATTTGACAAAATCCAATACCCATTCATGATAAAAACTCTTGGTAAACTAGGAATGGAGAACTGTTTCAACTTGATAAAAAAAAAATCTACAAAAAGCTACTGCTAACATCATACTACATGGTGAGAAATTCCAAGCTTTCCCACTAAGATCAGGTAAGAAGATAAGGACGTCCTTTTTCTTTCTTTTTTCCCCCCACTGATTTTTTTGTGGACTGTGGTTATTACAGTTTCATATAATCTGTGAAAGATGTCCTTTTTTACCACTCCTTCAACACTGCACTGGAAGTCCCTGTTAGTGCAATAAGTCAAGAAAAGGAAATGAAATGGATACAGCTGGGTAAGGTAGACATAAAACTATTGCTTGCAGGTGACATGATTATTTATGTAAAAAAAAACAAACTCAAAGAATTGACAATACACACACACACACACACACACACACACACACACAATCTCCCAAACTAATAAGTGATTAAAGCAAGGCTGCAGGATACAAGGTTAATATTAAAAAAAATAAATTGCTTTCCTCTATCTCGGTAATAAACAACTAAAATTTGAAATTGAAAGCACACCACCATTTAAAAAAAATTTTTTTTAATGTTTATTTATTTTTGAAACAGAGAGAGACAGAGCATGAGCAGGGGAGGGACAGAGAGAGAGAGAGAGAGAGGAAGACACAGAATCGGAAGCAGGCTCCAGGCTCCGAGCTGTCAGCACAGAGCCCGACGTGGGGCTCGAACAAGTCAACCACGAGATGATGACCTGAGCCAAAGTTGGATGCTCAACCAACTGCGCCACCCAGGCACCCCAGCACACCACCATTTCCATCGGCCCCCCACAAAATGAAAATATTTAGTATAAATCTAACAAAATACATACAAGATCTGTATGAGGAAAACTACAAAACTCTGATGAATGAATAAAATCAAAGAAGAACTAAATAGATGGAGAGATACTCTATGTTAGGAAGACTTAATATTGTCCACACGTCAGTTCTTCCCAACTTGATCTATATATTCAATACAATCCCAGTCAAAATCCCAGCAAGTTGTTTTGTGGACATTGACGAACTAATTCTAAAGTTTAAATGGAAAAGGCAAAAGACCCGTAATAGCCAACACAATACTGAATGAGAAGAACAAAGTTGGAGGACTGACGCTACCCAACTTCAAGACTTACTATAAAACTACACTAATCAAGACGCTGTTGTATTAGTAAAAGAACAAACAGATCAACGGAACAGAATAGGGAGACCAGAAATAGACCCCATAAATATAATCAACTGATCTTTGACAGAAGAGAAAAGACAATACAATGGAGCAGAAACAGTCTTCAACAAATGGTGCTAGAACAATCAGACATCCACAGAACAAAAAAAAGAATCTAGATATAGACCTTACATCTTTCAAACAAAATTAACTCAAAATGGGCCACAGACCTAAATGTAAAACAAAAAACTACAAATATTGTAGAAGATAACATAGGAGAAAACCTAGAGGACCTTGGGTGTCATGATACCAACATGAAACACAATCCATGAAAGAAATAAATTGATTTAAATAATTTAACTAATCATTAAATTTAATGATTAATTTTAACTTACCAAAATTGAAAACAACCACTCTGTGAAAGACAACATCAAGAAAATGAAAGATACCCACAGACTGGACAAAAATATTTGCAAAAGACACATCTGATAAAGGACTGTTATCCCAAACATACAAATAGCTCTTAAAGCTCAATAGAAATGGGAATGCAAACTGGTGCAGCCAGTCTGGAAAACAGAATGGAGGTTCCTCAAAAAATTAAAACTAGAACTACCCTACGATCCAGCAATTGCACTACTAGGTATTTATCGAAGGGATACAGGTGTGTTGTTTCAAAGGGGCACATGTACCCCCTTTCACAGCAACACTATCGACAATAGCCAAAGTATGGAAAGAGCCCAAATGTCCACTGACGGATGAATGCATAAAGAAGATGTGGTATATATATATACAATGGAGTATCACTTGGCAATCAAAAAGAATGAAATCTTGCCATTTGCAACTACGTGGATGGAACTAGAGGGTATTGTGCTAAGCGAAATTAGTCAGAGAAAGACAAATATCATAGGACTTCACTCATATGAGGAATTTAAGATACAAAACAGATGAA
Organism: Panthera tigris; assembly: GCF_018350195.1. Taxonomy (NCBI): domain Eukaryota; kingdom Metazoa; phylum Chordata; class Mammalia; order Carnivora; family Felidae; genus Panthera; species Panthera tigris. The sequence continues at coordinate 10,227,127 of NC_056673.1, read as the reverse complement.
CATAAGGGAAGGGAAGCAAAACTAATACAAAAACAAGGAAGGAGAGAAAATAAGAGACTCTTAAATACACAGAACAAACTAAGGGTTGCAGAAGGGGTTGTGGGTGGGGGGATGGGCTAAATGGGGAAGGGGCATTAAGGAAGACACTTGTTGGGATGAGCACTGGGTGTCATACATAGGGGACGAATCACTGCAATCTACTCCTGAAATCATTATTACACTATATGCTAATGAACTTGGGTGTAAATTTGAAAATTAAATAAATAAATAAATAAATTCCATCAGTAAAATGAAAAACAAAAACAAAACAAAAAACCAAACCAAACCAAAGTTCAACAAAAAGATAACAAAAAGGGACCAAAGATCTTAAGAGACACCTCACCAAAGAAGATATATGGATAGTGAATAAGCATACGAAAAGATGCTGCACACCACGTCATCAGAGAAGTGCAAATTAAAACAAGACACCACTGCACACCTATCAGAACAGCACAATCCTGGAACACTGACAGCACTAAATGGTAGTGGGGGTAATGAGGCAACAGGAACTCCCATTTACTGCTGATAGGAATGCAAAATGGCGCAGCCACTTTGGAAGACAGTTTGGTGTTTTCTGACAAAACGGAACGTGATCTTACCATACCAGCCAGGAGTCATGCTCTTTGGTATTTATCCAAAGGAGTTGCACACTTATGTTCACACAAAAACATGCACACGGATGTTTATAGTAGTTTTATTCTTCATTGTCAAAGCTTGGAAGCAACTAAAATATCCTTCAAAAGGTAAATGGATAAACTGTGATATAAAACTATACAGACAAAGGGATTAATGGTTTCCAAGGAGTACGTGGGGAGCATGGAAGATTTTTAGGGCAGTAGAAATGCTCTGTATATTATAATGATGGAAACGTGCCATTACACCTTTCTCCAAATCCACAGGATGTACAACAAGAATGAATTCTAAGTAGACTGTGGACTTTGGGTGATTGTGATATGTCAACGTAGGCTCATCCTCAGTGACAAATGTACTGTTCTGGTGAGGTAGGCAGGAGGTGTGGGGGAAACCTGCATCTTCCTCTCAATTTTCTTGTAAACCTAAAACTACTCTAAAAAAAATGAAATCTTTGAAAAAAATATATGTACGTTTCAAAATAAATTTTTAGCAATTAAGAAGAAGGGTGTGGCCAACTATAACACACGCTGTAAGTACATCAAAAAGATGAAGACCAAGAAATGACCTCTGAGGTTTAGAGGCACAAAGACTTCAACAGAAGCAGTTTTGAAAAAAAAGGTTTTCATATATTTACACAAGCACAAAAAACAAAGGTAACTAGAATAAAACAAAAGATGTGAAGGTCCTTTATGTAGGAAAATATAAATATGTATCAAAACATGTTAAGGAGAAACACATACTCTTGATTTGACAATTCAATATTGTAAAGATCATTTACTGCTTCTCAATAGGTCTTATAAAATCAACACAATTCCCATAAAAATCCCCAAATGGTTTTTTGTAGGATTTGTCAAGCCAAATTTAAACTACATGGGCATAAAGGGGGCCAAGAATAGCCAAAGTGATTCCAAAGAATACAAGAATTCTATCATCACCCCTCCCCACAATCTCTCCCCCCTACCTCACACACACACACACACACGCATGAATTTAAAAATGATTTAAAAATTAAATAAATGTGGGGCGCCTGGGTGGCTCAGTCGGTTAAGCGTCCGACTTCGGCTCAGGTCATGATCTCACGGTTCGTGAGTTCAAGCCCCGTGTTGGGCTCTGTGCTGACACCTCAGAGCCTGAAGCCTGTTTCAGATTCTGTGTCTCCCTCTCTCTCTCTGACCCTCCCCCGTTCATGCTCTGTCTCTCTCTGTCTCAAAAATAAATAAACGTTAAAAAAAATTTTTTTTTAAAAATTAAATAAATGAAATTTAAAAATGATTTATAATATAGATAAATAGACCAATGGGACAGAAAACCTTAAAAAAAACAAAACCCTTAATCCTTTATATAAACCTGATTATGACAAATCTGGAATTGCCTATCAGTAGAGAAAGGACAGAATATTCAATAATGGGATCCCTACTTTATTCCATCTACAAAAATGAATTCCAGGTAAAGACTTTTCTTTAGAAGGTACCATTATACCATTAGGGGCAGCATGGCAGAGGCTACTGACTGGCTACAACTTGTGTGAACCAGTATTTTGTAGATTTGAGGTTGAAAATTTCTGAAGTATCCATGTGGAAGGAACTCTGATCCAAGGACATCTGTTATAATACATTCTGAATAGTGAAAAGACAGAAATAATCCAGGTAACCATCAGCACAGGAATAGACAAATGGTGGTTTAGTTGTACCGTGAGATTCAGATATTAAAATGAACTAGACACACACCTAGATATATATATATATATCTAGCTTTGTAGCAAAACCATGCATAAAAAAACAAACTATAGAAAACTTCTTTATACTATTTACTTAAAAACTGTATAAACACAAGAATACCGTATGTTATTTACAGATCCTGGCATATGTGGAAGTATAAAAAAAAATCGACACAAAGAATTTACCTCTGGCAAGACTAGAATAAGGACAAGGACTTTAGCTGTACCTACAGCATTTTTATCTTTAAAAAAGGACATCTAAAACAAAACGGCAAAATGTTGACATAAATAAAATTAGCATGGTGGTGATTGGAGTATCTGCTGTGTTACTTCCTGTTTGAAATATTTCATCATGTTTAAGGTTTATTTACTTTAAAAAAATAAAATAAAATAAAACCCCCAATGTATGCTAGACGATCTTTGAAAGGGAACTCTGAGGTGGGAGAGCACTGATCGTAAATTGTCATCTACTCCTGCTGCGGTGTCCATAAAATAAATGCTAAAGTGCGCTTGCTCTGGCGGTCTTCACAGCAGCTAGCATGGTGCCTGACACAGCAGCTGTTAAATCAGTATTTGACAAATGATTAAAGAGACCTCTGGATACCAACTTCTCCAAACACCTGTTCCCACACACAGTCAACCTGAGACTATTTAAGTAGCAAAGTAATCCAATTTCTAGTTTTTCTGATCCAGGTCCTTCACAACCAGACTATTGTTCCTTTTTTGTTTTGTCTAAGTCTCTTTTTTGTAGGTTTTCTGGTGCCCTTAATTATTCCATTAGAGCCCTGACTATATTTAGCCAACTTGGATTCTGCTTCCTTTATAAAAATTCTTCCTATACATTTACAAAACTCATCCCCGACCTTACGCCAGGATCTTCCGAAGGGCATCCAGATTGACTTTAGACTCCCTTGACTCTCAGGCTGTCTTGCAAAAGAGGCGTTCCTTTCGTTCCTTTCCTTAGATTTACTTTCCCTTGGTCTGCTGGCTTTTCTATTTGTTTCTACCGTCTCCTGTAAACTTTCCATCTACCTTCAGAATCCAAAGTTACTGCTTTATGGGAGGTGCCTGAGCAGATTTTAGGAAGGCGGGTACATAACTCTGGGAATTCCAGCCACTAAATAACGTGACCGTTTGAAAGGGCCCCCTACACAAGAGAGCGTGATATAAAGGTTGAAAATAAATGTGAGTCTAGCCAAGTAAGAAGTATGTAACATGTACAAGCAGAAAAGGTTCTCACATGAGTGGTCTGACGAGATGCTGTGTGGAACCAAAACAAAGTCATCCGTATCACAGGAAGAGTTCTTGCTACTAGTGCTGGCAGAATCTTTGGACACTTGCAGACAGTTGGGAGGACCCAACGGTGGGGAGGATAAGTTCTCTTCCTGAATATGCTGCATATCTGGAAGGGACTAAAATGAACAACAGAAAATTAAAACTGGCCTAATAATACAATGCACGTCAGAACAGCCACAAGACTAAGGAATACTGTCTTCATAAAAGTGGGCCTAAAGTTCAATTCCAGCCTAAAATTGCAAAAAAACCTCTCTTTGGAAAATCTCTCCCTTAGAAAAGCACAGTTTTAAAGTGTCTTTGCATAAAGACTTCTCAAATGTTCTCCAAAAATGATACTTAAAAATATATCATACCACTTATCATGTACATGTCTGCTTCTCCTGCAATTTCCGAGGTGCGTTTTTATCATCTCAACATCCCCAGTTTCGGCTCTTGGCCTAGCAAAGCAGACACTTAATAACTGTTCACTTAATGACTAAAACGCAGAGACTCTAGGTTAATGACATCCTGCACGACTTGAAAAAGTTTTAAACCTATGATGAAGAAAACATTATAAACAGGAAAGCAAGAGAGCATGTTACGTCAAAAAGTAAAGAAATCAATAAGGATAACTGCATTCAAGCCTAGAGGTTCACTTACACTCACAGAAAGATTTGGAAAGCCTTACAGGTGGTGGCTACGTTCCTTTGGTTTCTCTTTTGTTGGGGGTAGGAAAAGAAAGGAAGAAAAGCCTATAAGATACATTTAAGCAAAGACTTAGATGTAAGCAGCTATATACCTTTTAGCAGTTGCCTAGTTCAAGGACTCTAGTGATACCTCTAATTAAATGTCTTGATGATACAATGGTTTCCTAAAACAATGAACTTCCTAACTTATTGTGTTAAGTCCCCTATTACCCTGTTTAACCTCTGTTTCTATGCAAGAAAAGGAAAAATACCACAATTGTCCTTTAAACTTAAACCCATGTCTTAAACACCCAATTCACTGCAAGGGCGCTTTGAATGTCACTGTGCAATGAAAGCTGTCTCAAATCTCCTACTGTGTGCATGTGTGTGTGTGTGAGAGAGAGACAGAGAGACAGAGAGAGAGAGACATACACATGACATACAATCGCATCACTTTTTAGAGAGAACTTATGTGTCAAGGTAATAAAGAGAAGGGACAACGTAGAGACTTACACTACTGATCGTCACTGTGGGCTAGACACTGTTAAGAGCTTTCCATGTGTTACTTAACTCCAATCATGTTCTGAAACCCATTTATATATAATATAGAGATATAGAGATATACATCTACATACACACACACACACACACACACACACACACACACACACACACAACTCAGAAGTTTAGGAAATTTGCCCAAGATCATACAACTAAAAAGCGGTCAAGTTGAGATGTGATTCTAAGTATTTAACTCCATAATTTCTTTCCAGTGGTTTAGGCGGGAACTTTCTTTCTTCCCTGCATTTGTAATATTATCTGCACCCACAACATCTGAGTGGAAGAGATCTCCTCGCTTCTCCACCTGTGCTCTAATTCTATTCCCCTCCACCTCCTCACCTCCTCAGAGACCAAGACCAACTCCCCTCTGCCCGACACTCACCCTCTCCCTTTTCCTTTCTGCACATGAACACGTTTCATTTTGTCACGTCTCAAATCCCTGCAGCCCGCTTAATTACCATCTTCTCTGACTACTTTTTAACAGTATCTCTTGAAATTATCAATCTTCATGGACTCATTCCTCACCTCGTATGTATCCCTCAACCCACCATAATCCACTTTCTACCTTCAACTGTCCAATAAAATGGTCTTTATTAGGCTCATCATGACCTCCCCATTGCCAAGTCATGTGAACTCTCGCTCTCTTCCTTAATTTATCCGAGCTACGTTACACCTGCCCTGCAGACCATTCTTGACACTCTACCCCTTCATTTTTTTTTTATTTAAAAAAAATTTTTTTTTCCATTTATTTATTTTTGAGAGACAGAGAGAGACACAGCATAGGTGGGGGAGGGGCAGAGAGAGAGGGAGACACAGAATCCGAAGCAGGCTCCAGGCTCTGAGCTGTCAGCGAAGAGCCCGACGTGGGGCTTGAACTCACAAACTGTGAGATCATGACCTGAGCCGAAGTCGGTCGCTCAACCGACTGAGCCACCCAGGCGCCCCTCTACCCCTTCATTCAGTGACCCTGCTTTTCCCCCTACTTCTCCATCTGTTTTGTGGACACCCGCTTCTCATCTGTCCCTTAAAGGAGACGAGTAGAGTCTGGAGTTCCCCAAGGTGCCAGTCTGGACCCTCTACTCCTCACATGCTTAGCCTCACCCCAGTGACCACTCTCACCCTCCTGCCTTCAAGTACCACCTCACCTCTGCAGCCTGGATATCTCCAGTGAGCGATGGACCAACTCACCACCTTTACTCTCCAGAGCACCCCCCCACACACACACGCTCCCACACCCAGCGACTTCATCATCCATCCGTTCAGTCCCCAGTTCAAGCAATTCCAAGCTCTGCAGACTACCTTTCTCTTACCTGGTCCCACCTTCCCCTTAGCTCAGGCCCTCATTCTCAGGAAAAAAAACAAAAAACAAAAAACAAAAAAAACCCAAGAAAGGTGCAACAGTCTGCGGTTGTTCTCCTTCCTCTACCAGAGAGACCACTCTACTCTCTACCAGTCTCAAATCCAGTCCTCCACCCTGCTTTTAGGAGAATCTGGCTAAAGCACACAGCGGGTCGCATCACACCTCCGTTCAGAAGGCTCACCGCAGCCACACCCTGTCAAGACGCAGCATCTCCCTGCCTCTCTAGCACTACGTCCACCTCCCCTCGCCACCACCGCTCTCGGCATCCACCAGTCTGGACTGCTCAGGGAAGCCTTGTCCACAGAACTTCCGGCGATGAGGGAGACGGTCTACATCTGAGCTGTCCAGCATGTTACAGATCTACTAGCTATCGATGGCTACTGAACGTGACTAAGGAACAAAGTTTTAAGTTTCACTTCGTTCTAACAAATTTAAATTAAAGTGGGTACGGGGGGGAGGGGGGCCTACAGAGTTCCTTCAGTGGGCCGTGCTTCCGTGACTTCACGAACAGGGACTCCTCTACCTACGAAACCATTCTTTCACTACTGCACCTTGCTACGTCTTTCTCCAAAACGCAGCCGCTCCCTGCCCTCCCCAGCAGCCCTTCTCAGTTGCTGCTCTGACGTGATGCTCCTCATTCGTGTTCCCACAGGCAGTAAAGAGACACACACACACGCTTCTAACAGTGACCCATTTCCCGGCCTCCTCTCCACACAACTAAACTAAAAGCTCCTTAATGTAAGGGACCTGACTGTCTCCTCCATTAGTATCAACCAGAACCTTACACAAAGTAGACATTTAATAAGTATTATGAAACCAATAAACACTCAAGAAATATCACCTAAATAGCACTTAACCCATAGCCAGCATTGTAACTGAAAGACCAATTATTCATTTTGTTTTTTGTTTTTCTGCCTTTCTGAGGTTTCCCTGGGGGGCGCCTGGGGGGCTCAGTCAGTCAAGCATCCGACTCCTTATATCGGCTTGGGTCGTGATCTCGCTGTAATGAGATTGAGCCCCATGTCGGGCTCTGCGCTGACAGCTTGGGACTCTCTCTTTCCCTCTCTCTCTCTGCCCCTCCCCCACTCGCACGCAAGCACTCTCTCTCAAATAAACATTAAAAAAAAAGATTTCTCTAGAGTAAAGCAGCAGCTGGATATTTGTGTGAGAAGGTGAAAAAGAGAATGTTGTGTGTACATGTCTGTGTGTATCAACCCTGAGTATGAGAATCAACTCCAGCCGTAGGAAGGATGCACGTAGGAAATAATCTTACTTTTGTCAGATTACATTCAAAGCAAGGCTTGTTAAACCATCCCATTTTCTTTCTTTCTTTTTTCTCTTTTTCTAAGCAGGCTCCACACCCAAAGGAGGCCTTGAACTCACAACTCAGAGATTAAGACTCGCATGCTCCACCAACCGAGCCGTCCAGGTTCCCTAAACCATCCCATTTTCTGATCTCGCTATCTGGAAATTATACAGAAACACTCTTGATTTCCTTTTATTCCCCAGCTTTCCTTTTTACTTTCACTTCAAGCATTAGCTTCTAATAAAGGCCTTCTAAAATGTTTTTTCCACCACAGTTTGTAGGATCTAAATATGCCTCTTCTCTCCCTCCTGTGTGTCCTCACTGCTGTTAACACTCCATCTCTTCCCTAACAGCCAAGCTAGCTCTGTAGGCTCTCCCTTTCAATGCCACCCCCCTAAAAAAAAAAAAAAAAACAAAACAAAAAACCCAAAAACCCAACTTGCTCTCTCCAGTCAAAGCAATTTCCAATTCAATGTCCCTCCTACTGGAACCCCTCTCTCTCATTCCCTGGTCGTTCTACAAACAGGCTCCTTTATTCTTACTCTCCCACATCTCTCCCATAATCAGATTCTTCCCTGCGGTTCCTTTCTCAAGCCTAAACTTTGCTTTTCATATTATGTATCACACTGTATCAAATGCAGACTTCATAATAATAGCTACAGTTTATCAACTACTCACTACGCCTGCTCTTCAGGCAAAGCGCAATGAAGCCTGTGCTACAGATGAGGGAGCCACGGCTCAGTCCTGGAACTGACCTGCCCAAAGTGAAGGGTGAGCAAGCAGCAGCTGTGCCCAGCTCCAAATAACGCCAGCTGTCTTTCCATGTCAGTACTTCCTCCACACTTCTCCCCAATCACTCCAAAGCAGTGTTTTCTTATACTCCCGACTGAAGTAGGAAATACACAACAGTCTTCTTTTTTTCCTCTTGGGTTCCCCCCACCCACTCGAGGTTTTTTCAATTCATGAAATATAATGTAAGTCTTATTAGCCCATCTGCTTTTTCTACTTGGCTTACGTCTGCAGGGTTATGCAGAAAGGTTTTTTTGTCAGTTTTAGGACTCATCTTTTTGCGATTGGCTGCTTGGCATCTGCTCTAGCTAAGGGGCTATTAGGTTTTCCTTGAAAAGAATAATAACATTAGTTGCCACAGAGTATTTACTATGTACCAGACAGTGTAGTAAAAGTGTGTTTGCTCATTTATCCTTAAAAAACTCTACGAAATAGGTAAATTACACTCACTTTACATATGAGAAACGTGGCTAAGAGAGTTTAAGTCATTTGTCCTGGTTAACTGTGGCAAGTAAGGAGTATAGAAGTCCCAAGCCCCATGCTCTTAAACCTCTGAGTGGAACCCACTAATTACACAATCATCTCCTTTTACAACTGCCCCACGCTCTGCCAGCAGAATTCAAGAAATTCATGTCTGCCAGGCTAATCTGGAAAATATTCACAATAGCTGACACAAGAGCCCTTGGACCTTCAGCTTATGGAAAAGCCTCAAGGTCACAACCCACACTGCAACAGAGATTTGGGGCAAGGGTCAGAAAAGGGCAAAGTAAAACCCTGGGAGAGTGGAGTAGGAAGATGTAGTGAGCAGAAGCTCTCAGGGTCTAGAAGAAGCACTTAGGTTGGAGGAAAGACAACCGTGGGAGAAATGGCCAGGGGGCCCAGGAGGAAGAGGAGGCCAGTGGGGAGCAGGTCTTGAAGGGCTGGCAGCCGCCACTGTGGGGGTCCGGGTCCGCGGAAAGTGCACTCACCGCCACTGGAAATCCTAGATACCATAACTCCCCAGCTGGTGTCATGACACTCAGATAAAATAAACATTACCTATCTACCTGTAATAGGTACCCTTTGCAATGATCATTTTTTCCAACCCCCTAAGGCACGAGGTGAGAGTACCGTACCCGCTGTTCAGAGGCAAGTGGCCCAGAGAGCTGACATTCCTTGCTGCAGCTTACATAGCTACATAAGGGCAGAGATCCACATCTAGCTCTATTTGACTCAACAATAATGCTCTTTCCCCAAACCTCAGTTGCCCCAGTAAACACGACACATAAAAAGGTCATCCACAGCGTACCTGTAGACTTAGGTGTGGACAGATGCAACAGCACTAACTGAAAATTACCGTTAATGAAAGCAAAGCTTACCGGGGGAGAGGCAAAACGACAAGACGGGGAGCTGCCACAGGAGCTGCCGGACACAGAGCCAGCATACACGGGCACCGGGACCGGGCAGGCTGGGGGAAGAGACACGGATGAAGACAGACGTCACTCTGTACGGCAGTTACACGGCTTGTCTAACAGAAAACCTGTCAAAACCACTACAGCTTCGGGGCGTCTGGGTGGCTTGGTCGGCTGAGCGTCCAACTTCAGCTCACGTCATGACCTCACAGTTTGCAGGTTCGAGCCCCGCATCGGGCTCTGTGCTGACAGCTTGCTCAGAGCCCAGAGCCTGCTTCAGATTCTGTGTCTCCTTCTCTCTCTGCCCCTCCCCCACTCACGCTTTGTCTGTTTCTAAAAAATAAATAAATGTAGGGGCACCTGGATGGCTCAGTCGGTTGAGCGTCCAACTTCAGCTCACGTCATGACCTCACAGTTTGCAGGTTCGAGCCCCGCATCGGGCTCTGTGCTGACAGCTTGCTCAGAGCCCAGAGCCTGCTCCAGATTCTGTGTCTCCTTCTCTCTCTCTCTGCCCCTCCCCCGCTCACGCTTTATCTCTCTGTTTCTCAAAAATAAATAAATGTAGGGGCGCCTGGGTGGCTCAGTCGGTTAAGCGTCCGACTTCGGCTCAGGTCATGATCTCATGGTCTGTGAGTTCGAGCCCCGCGTCGGGCTCTGTGCTGACAGCTCAGAGCCTGGAGCCTGTTTCAGATTCTGTGTCTCCTCTCTGAACCTCCCCCATTCATGCTCTGTCTTTCTCTGTCTCAAAAATAAATAAACGTTAAAATTTTTTTTTAATAAATAAATAATTAAAAAACAAAAAAACCAAAAAAACCCTACTACACCTTCATGTTGACCCCAAATTCACACTCACCAACTTATTACACCTCCCATGGATAAAACTGAAAATGCAGCAATTACTAAAACTGTTTCCACCCAGATTTGGGACAAACAACTGTGATTAAATAAATACAGCTATGGGTATTTAAGAAAAGCTCAATGAAATCTTGAGAAGCACAATGAAATTAATTTTGTAACACAAAACACTAATTTTTCCTTAAGTCTGCATTTACTCTTCAAGTAAAAATGCAAAAAAATGGGTACTCACATTTTTTCACCGGAACTTGCTCAAGAAAAGGATGGTTGAAAAATGCTTCTGTAGGGAAATAGGAGAATACAGCCTTTAAACTGATGCTGACTAGCAGACAGTTTAAACCTTTGTCAAAGAATTTAACAGAGTGTCTCTTCGATCATAATTATCATTAACTTCTTCATGTAGCCTCTATCTCTTTCAGTGTAAAAGCATATTATTTTTATAACTCATCTATAAAAATGATCAGATTATAAGTAACTCTTAATCAGTGAAAAATTAAGAAGAGTAATTTGAATTCTCAAAACACCCATTACCAACACGGGAAGCCCTGAGCTACCGAAGCAGACATGTTTCCTGACACATGCTGTCCTCAAGCAGCATCCCCATGGACGGCTGTGAGCAGGCCTTTCCTTCCTAAGCATGTGTATGAAGCACGGCTGTTGTAAACTGTCCCAAGAGGCAATCCAGGCAGCTGATTTATGCAATAAATCCTATTCTTCTATCCCAGAAGAGAGATTCCTGCAGCTGGCTTCATATTTTTTTAAAAACTCTAGGTTTGATTTAATTTCTCTGGCTATCCGCCAAGGACAAAACCGACACAAGCCTGCTAATTAGATAAAGATAAATAAGCAGGTGAGTACACGGCAGTTTGTTATTTCAGTTTAGTTATTTTATTTTCGTACGTGTTTAGAGTGTTTCATTATTTCTTTAAAAACCCACAAAGAAAATCTCATCTGTCATGAAGTCCCAGACCTGTGTGCTATTACATCTCACAGAGCAGAGAAGGAGAGCAGCACAGTACCAGCATGGAGGTCGAAAAGAGGCAATACAAGACCAGGAGAAGCTTAACTCAGGATCTAACGTATCTTCCTTCTACTCTGACGGGTCCCATGAGTCCCGCTGCAAAGCATCGCCAAAAGCCACTCAGAGTAAATTATCAGTTACGAGACTTGCCAAGCAAATGTGGAAGCTTTTGAAGGAAAACGTGAGTTTTCTGAGTTCGTTTTTAAGATTTTTAAAAAATGTTTATTTATTTTTGAGAGAGACAGAGTGTGAGTGGCGCAGGGGCAGAAAGAGAGGGAGACCCAGAATCAGAAGCAGGCTCCAGGCTCCGAGCTGTCAGCACAGAGCCCGACGCGGGGCTGGAACCCACGAAATACGAGATCATGACCTGAGCCAAAGTCAGGCGCATAACCAACTGAGCCACCCAGATGCCCCTACCTGAGATCACTTTTAGAACAATCATTAATATACATATATATAAATTATAGTTTGCCACATAAGATTTTTTATGCTGATTTTTACAATGGACATAATAGGGATGAAATAGAAAAGATTAAAAAAAAAACTGAATGCAAACACTCCGAAACCGCATTCCAAATCAATTGCCATGGTATGGAAAGTATATAAATATTAATATAATCTATCGTTTTTTTTAAGTTGATTTATTTATTTTGAGAGACTGAGAGAGCACAAGCAGGGGAGGAGCAGAGAGAGGAGGGAGAGAGAGAGAATCCCAAGCAGGCTCCAAGCTGTCAGCTGTCAGCACGGAGCCTGACACGGGGCTTGATCTCACTGTGAGATCATGACCTGGGCTGAAATCACGAGTTGGACGCTTAACTGAATGAGCCACCAGGCGCCCCTATAATCTATAATTTTAAAACTATTATCCATGAACATATTGTTTCACTATTGACCCACATTTCTCATGGTTATAGAGCAACTCTCAATTTCACTTCTCCATCTGAAAGATAAAAATATCTACCAAGTAGATTGCTGATATTTAACTCCAACTTTACAAAACTTTAATACATATTCAAGCTATTTCTTCTCTTCCCCTATATGGAAACTATTAGAGCCACTGTCTACTAAGAACATATGCTAGGACAATGTTTCACATAGCAGGTCATTGAATCCACACAAACTTAATGCAAGGCATTACCTTCCTGTATGGATAAGGAAATTAAAGCACATAAAGGCCATGTATCTTCTCTAATGTCAAAGAGCTAGTAAGTTTAGAGACTAGATTTCAAACCCTGGTCTGTCTTATCAAGAAGCCTTTGTAGACTTCCACAATACACATTAACAGACCAAAATTCTGGAATAAGTTTTTGCAAATCGCTATTACTATTACGACTAATTACTACAGGAAAAATCAAATACTTTTTTTTCCCTAAAAACATCAAGGTCAAGGTTAATTTAATAAGCATTTTCACTGAACATGTTTTATGGCTTTTCTGGTCTGACATTTAAATTTGAGTCATGCTGTTTTTACACATGACTGCTAAGAACAAGATTGAAAAGACAATCTTTTACATGTTTACATTGATAAGAACAAGTTAACAAACTGTGCCCCAAAGAGAACCTGAGACCCAAACAATTTCAGGGAAAAATTTCCTTTCAAAAGCTTCAAGAACTGGATAATGCCTACAGTGTTAAGCTTTCCAAGTTCTTTCATCACACAAGAGGTGGTAAAATATTATTTGAAAATAGACTGTGTTAACTTAAAATACTTAAAGTTTTAGCTTCAGTGATTAGATTATAAAAGAAGAAAGGCTCAAAATCAATGGTAGAAGCTTTGCCTTAAGAATCTAAAAAGCTAGGGGCTCAGTCGGTCGAGCGTCCGACTTCAGCTCAGGTCATGATCTCGCGGTCTGTGCGTTCAAGCCCCAGGTCAGGCTCTGGGCTGACAGCTCAGAGCCTGGGGCCTGCTTTGGATTCTGCGTCTCCCTCTCTTTCTGCCCCTCCCCCACTCATTCTCTCTTCTCTCTCTCTCTCTCTCTCTCTGTCAAAAATAAACATTAAAAAAAATTTTTTTTTTAAAAGTCTAAAAATCTAAAATCATAGCCTCCATGGAGCACCCACAGCTGCTCTCCTAAGACCACGGTGAGAACCAAGCGGCCACAGAGTACATGTTCACAAGGGTCACTTACACGGAGCTGCCCCTCCCTGTCTCCCTAAACTCCATCTTTGAGGCCAGCGACTTTTCGACCAGGATTATGGAGCGTTTCTCTTCTCCTTCCTCCCAGACCTTCTCCCAAGTATACCCTCAGCCTAGACCTGTCCTCTGAACGCCAAGTGCCTTCTGACGTCTACAGTTACACAAATGCGTATCTTCACTTTAACACGGTCAACCCCAAGTCCTGATTTGCCCCATATCCTGCTCCAGCCTTTCCTGTGTCTGTAACCAACAACTCCATTCCTTCACGTGCTCAGGCCAGAAACCCTGGAGTCCTCTTGGAGTCCTCTCTCTCTCTCTCACACCGCACACCCAATTCATCTGTAAACACTGCTGCTTCTACCTCCAAAAAGATCCAGTAGTCAACGGACTCCTCACCACTTCTGCTGTTATTATCCCAGCCTAAGTGAGCAACTGCCGTCTCCCGACTGGCCTCCCTCGTCGGTCCTCGGGCTACCTCCACACCCTTCACCAGAGTTCAAAACAAGCAACCAGAACGAGCCACTTGAAAACATCGGTCAGATCCCATTACTCCTCTGCTCAAACCCTCCCCAGCACACTGAGCGAAAGCCCCAGTCTTTAACTGGCCTTCTGACTGTTCCTCCAGTCTACAAGCCACACTCCCAGCTCCAGGCATTTGTACTGGCTGTTCACTCCGCCTGGAAAGCTCTTCCCACAGATATGCACACCGCCCACGGCCCACTCGCTCACTATCCTGCCATCCATCAATCAAGTCTTTATTCAAAGGCCACTTTCTCAGAAAGGGCTTCATTGGCTGCCTTATTTCAAATCTCCATCCCTTCCCCAACACCTTTCTCTTCCTTCTTTTTCTCCACAGCACTTATCACCTTCTATATGGTTTATAATTATGGTTTATCATCTGTCTGCCTCCCCCCCCAAGAGAATATATGCTACATGAGGACAGGGATTTTCTTTATTACTCTATTTCCTGTACCTAGAACATAGCAAGCGCTCAAAAAATATTTATAAAATAAGTGAAAGAAAAAAGACAAAGAGAAAGAAAGAAATTGACTTTAATTTTCTTCTGAAAATTCCATAGCATCTTCTCAAAATCTTTTTAGGATACACAGAAATACAAAATTTGAAAATATTACTTACCAAAGTCCATTCTGTCTTTTTGGTTTCTCTGAAGCAAACCCAAGAGGAGATTAGCCAAATAAGGTGATGTTTCTCTGGGAATACTGGGAAAAAGGAAAAAAAAAAAGGATCTAAGTGATGAGTTTATACATACTCGCTATATGACCTTGGCCTTCACTATGATAAAGGAAAAGGCAAATGCACTTTCACAAATACTACATTTCATATGAAGATGATTGCCGTAAAACCACATTTCTTACAGGAGAAAAACAGAAACAAAAACCAAAGCACTAAGCAACTGTCTTTGAGAAAAAGCATCCGTCTGGGAAGATCCCTGCACTGTGCTTCTCAATATTATTTGTTTGAATGTGGGCAGCGATAAAGCACTTCACAAGGGCAGCCTGGAGTTTAACACCACTTTAGCTTGGCACTAATATCTGCTAGAGTTCTCTGTTAGAAAAGGAGCCACCTCCAATTCTGTCTGGAAGAGGGCATGGCTTAAACAAATGCAAGTGAGAAATAATCCAGCCTCCCAAAATCCAATAAGAAAAAGATAAAGCACACACGCGCACGGAAACACATAAAGCACAGAGTTCACTTGACATTGTATTCACAGACAATAAAACCCAGTGTAACCGAAACACATACCTAGGCATTAAGCTCCTATTTTTTTCATAAAACATCCTTAAGTCTTGAGGACTATTGGCCTGTTTAAAAAAAAAAAAAAAAAGGTTTTATTTCCTAAATAATGGGGGCAAAAATTTCAGATCATGTGATCCATACTCATATTCTTGCCAAAGAACATAGACTCTGAACCTGAAAGTCATGGATCGCTAAAGGAACCACAGATGGGCACTAGGAACCTAAAAACCTCTAAAATTGGGTGCAAATTCTGCATATCCAGGCATAATGTCTCTTTTCTGAGTTCAGCCCCCTAGAGGAGCCTGAAACTTAGAAAAAGTTAAGAGTCACTATTCTGGAGGTTACATTATCAAACAGGTACAGTTTTGTTGTGTAAAAATCAAGGTATATTTTACCTTAGGACTGTCAGGGGTTCAAGGGAGAGAACAAAGTATACCTACCTCTAACTTTTAGTCCCTCCACAGCAACAGGAAGGACCCTCAGAACAAGAGCTGCTGGCTTAGTGAAGCTGCCCGTACGTGACAAACCAGACCGAGAAAGTTAAGTGTCTAAACTGGCTGTGTCACTATTCAACACCATTTTGGACACATAATTTTACTTTGCTGCAGTTTTCAGATTCAAAAAACCTCTTTGAAACTGGGCAATTATGAACTCAGGAGGGGTCGTCATGATGAGTTCTAGAGGGCCTCTTTTTTTTTTTTTAATTTTTTTTTTCTACGTTTTTTATTTATTTTTGGGACAGAGAGAGACAGAGCATGAACGGGGGAGGGGCAGAGAGAGAGGGAGACACAGAATCGGAAACAGGCTCCAGGCTCCGAGCCATCAGCCCAGAGCCTGACGCGGGGCTTGAACTCACAGACCGCGAGATCGTGACCTGGCTGAAGTCGGACGCTTAACCGACTGCGCCACCCAGGCGCCCTAGAGGGCCTCTTTTTGACAGGATATGGGGGTGGGGTGGGAAGAAAAACCCAAAATAATTTCCATAAAGGCTGAACAACTAACTCTCTCTCACCCAGCAGTGGTGGCAATAGAGAGCTGAAGACAGTTTCCAGTTACCTTCCCAGACCAGGTCCAGCCCTCACCTGGGAGTGCAGGACCCCCAAACCAAGCCAAACAGGAAGCGCTGACATCACTGTTCACCCCCATTTCCCACCAGGCTGTTAGTCCGGACCCTGGCTAGTTTTCATCAGCTTGTAAACATACAACAGGCTTTATGCTCAGGCCAGGTACAAAGGGAAGGCAGGTAAAAAAAAAAAAAAAAAAAAAAAATGAAAAGCAAAAGACATTCTAGCTCACTGTAGCAGTTTCTGCCTGTAAGAAAATCAAACTAAGTCACAAGGGAACCCAAAACACTGCTTTCAAAGTATTCCCCGTTTTAGAAGTCAGAGGCAACTGCAAAATGAGAAGATCCCCAAATTAAGCACATAAGTAAGAAGTCAGGCTACCTGAAAAGGTGGCTTTCCAACTAGGCATTGATATATCACCGTTCCTATGCTCCACAGGTCTGCCTTAGCATCATAATGTTGAGACATAATAACCTCAGGAGCCTGGGGATAGAAACATTCCACACACATGCATTATGTTATTTATATAATTAATATGCATAAATTAATTAACTGGTAAAGGTCATGCTCCTAACAGAACTACTGAAATACGATCACATTGTGACATTTCCCTGATCAGACGATCCTGCAGTGAACTTAAACCACATTCATACATTGGGATTTCCTGGTAAATCGCAAAAACAATGTGGCATGAAAAGAAGCAATTTATAGAAACAAACACTTCTATATATTACCATGGACAGCAATACAGTAAGAGCATTAAGTTTATAATAAAGAAAAACACACACCAACTACAAGACAGAGGCTACTTCTGGGGTAGGAGAGTGGAAAATGGAAAGAGGGAAAGATATAAAGGACTTGGACTGTTTCTGAACTATTTTCCTTCTTTCTAGGAAAAAAAAAAAAAGATCAAGACAAACATGGCCAAATGTTAACTTTGTTAAATGTGGACAATAGGGACACAAGTTTTCTCCTGTCATTTGAAAGCTTTTAAAACAATATACAAACTATCATGAAAACACGGTTAAAGGACTGTCTAAAAAGCAAAGACATTTTCTCTTTTGCTTTGCACAGCTCTGTTCCCACCTCTCACTAGATGTTGCTTTTTAAAAATACCATCAATCTGGACAAATGTTAAATAGAAATGTCAAATATACCTAAAGCAGTGAAACTTCCTTTTCCACGTGTACCGTTTTTATTTGTCGTGCCTAGTATGCTTCTCACTGAGTCGACTGACTCCCTTCAAGAACTGGCCCAAGCACTCTCTCCATCCTCAAGGCTATGGTTCAAGCCTGAACGCATTTCATACTGAAGAAGTACAAACTCACTTTTAAGTGACATTAAATGATAAAGTTTATTGGATACGCAGTAAAATTATGATCAAGAAAGTCAATCTAATTTAAAAAAGATTTTAACTTTGATTACTAGTTCCTTAATCTCAGAGTTGATTTAGATTAGAGGAAATCCTCATTGAACACAAACCCATTTTAAATTTTGAATTAAGATAGGCACACTGATGTACTTTGCAAAATTCTGAAGGCCCAGAATTAAGCTATTTCCAGGCCTGATGCTTCACATTAGTTCAGAAGTTTCATAGCCTTCCCCTATCAGACATGACAACATCCATATGAAAGGATAAAGGGGAGAACTAAGAATTTTCAGCTTTAAGTGTAACACTAATTGAAATACCGTTTGTTTGTTTGTTTGTTTGTTTATTTATTTATTTATTTATTTATTTATTTATTTATTTTGAGGAGAGGGGAGGGGCGAGAGGAAGAGAGAGAGAATCCCAAGCAGACTCTTCACTGGGGCTCAAACCCATGAACCGTGAGATCATGACCTGAGCTGAAATCAAGAATCAGATGCTTAACTGACTGAGCCACCCAGCGCCCTGAAAAACCTTCTGACACAGGGATCTTGTCAAGAGAAATAACATGCAAAAGATGAGCATGTTAATCCTATAAATGAAGAAATGCCCCCAAAAGGTTGTGTTTTTTTTTTCAAGTTTTCCCAAATATTACACATCAAGTGTAACATGACCATGCTTAATCAATTTTTATTTTCAGTGTAATCTAATAGGAAATTCTTACCATAATAACTAATTTCTTTTTTAATTTAAACTAGTGGGTAAAAGTGACTTTTATGGTTCACTATGTTAATAATTTTTTTTAATGTTTATTTTTGAGAGAGAGCGAGCGAGCGAGCGAGAGAGAGAGTGTGAGCATGAACAGGGGAGGGGCAGAGAGGGAGACACAGAATCCAAAGCAGGCTCCAGGCTCTGAGCTGTCAGCACAGAGCCCGACGCGGGGCTCAAACTACAAGATAACGACCCAAGCCCAAGTCGGATGCTTAACTGACTGGCCCACCCGGGCACCCCCGGTCCACTGTGCTAAAGCAAAAGATGACTTATAGCATTATCAGTAACATAATCAATGTTAGTATTTATTAGCAATTACAAACAACAAGTCAGACCATACATAAAATCCCATCTTACTTGGAAACTACCATTATACTTAAATCCCAGGGCTAATGGCGCCATGTCAGGACAAAAAAAACCCTCACTCACCATGTACATTGGGGACCCGCACAGGGTTGCGGCCATCATGTTACTATGCAGGTAACGAGCAAACCCAAAATCCGCTGTGTCACAAAATAAAAAGGAGAAAAGCAAACGATACTTTTACTCATGCTTGACACAGATCGTATCTTCAAGATACAAGAGGGCACAAGGAATTGTGAGAGATTTGCAGCTTATTGAATAAACCTGTCTGCCAAAGAGAAAAGTTGCTACCTCAATTTCCACAGGCTAAAAAACAGTGTTGGCCACCAGCCGAATAAGTCACTGCCCTGCCAGTCCTGAAACAAGGAGGGAACACCAAGCTTTGCAAGACAAAGTGCTAATTGTAACAGACGATTCATTAAGGCAGCTCTCACTAAATATGACACCAGGTATAGAATTTGAACTGGGTTGTTTTTTTTTTTTTGCCTTCTCCAGATCCATATGTAACACATGTGAAATCAGAAATTTCTTTAAACACTGGTAAGAAAAAAAAATTATATATATATATATATATATATATATATATATACACTTTTTTGTACAAAAAGAAAAGCTTGAAAAATACCTACTATTACAAAAAAAAAAAAGAAAAAAAAATGCCTATTATTACAAACTGCTTGAAATAATTGTGACATACAAGAGCCAAAAAGGAAAGGCTGAGTTAAACGGTCTCTTCGATCCCTTGCGTTAAAATCCCATGAGTTGTAAAGAACCAGTGCCATTCCATTGCTGCCAGGACTGTAACACATCAGCTTCCCTCTGATGAGAAGCAGGATAGGGTTTGCTGCTGGGAATCCATGGGCCCCTGGGTCCTAAGATTCAGCATATGCTACCAGTAATGTAAAGTTTCCCATATCCAAATGCACCTCACTGAACCCAATAAAAATGCCCAAAGTGCATCAACAAAACCCGTCATTCTGCCAAGTTGAACTGAAATCATCCAAAAACTACGAAGTCTCAAAAACGTCCTTTTGTATAAAACGCTATGTGGCCATTTACCTATTTTGATGCGAATACCACTGACGTTGGACTTTCTGCGATTGGCGTATGACAGCAAGATGTTCTGTGGTTTGAGATCCCTGTGGATTATTCCTTTGCTGTGCAGAATTCGCATGGCAGCTGCAATCTGATGCAGAAACACTCTAATAGTATCTTCGCTGAGAGTTCCCTTAGCTGGTAGAAAAGGAATTGCATAAATATTTAAGCACAAACTCAAATACCATCTGCACCTTCTATCAACAGAATCGAGTTAAGAATGTAGAGGGAATAAGGAACCAGGGTTTTTTTTCTTCCTTTTACTCTAACAATTTAAGCCTATGAAAAGACATCAGACACCTCAAACATTTTACACGATCTGTAGTAAAGAGAACTGATTTACATTTGGGTTTCATTTCACTGGTGTTCTTCCTTTCCCATTTTTACTGTGAAGGTGTCCACATTACTGCACACACAACAGGTACTTCCCCTTAAGAAGACAAAAAGTCAAGTTCCCCTTCTTACTAGCCAAATATCTGGGATAAAGGTCCATATGTACTCCCAACAATGAACAAGAACACAAATTAAAGACAGGTGAAATCCTTGAATAAGACCTGGACCTCACCACCGCTTGCAGGTGTCAGGCAGGGATCCGTGTTCCCACATGTCCCTCCCCTCCTCACCCCTGCCCTGCAACACTCCTGACCTACCTACCACAGTATCTTTCACTACCGTAAAGAGACAGAATGAACACTATTGGAGGGCGGTCATCATTCAGGAAATCCTGAAGCGTGTCTGTGTGTATGCTGGAGCATGGAATGGTAAACAGCTGGGTTTGGCCTCAGGCTGCCTTTGCTCAAATCCCATCTCCTCCTCCTACTTGCTGTGTGACCCTGGAAGACGAACCTTCTGTGCCTACTTCCTCATCTATAGAAAGCCAAAATCAGACTAACCACCTGGGGCTGTTGTGACCATCAAACAAGACAGCACCTTTAATAATGAAGACTTTAGAAAAAGCCTGGCACAGAGTAAGTACTCAAACATAGTCGGTACACAAATACAGACTTTTTATTCCTGTGGATCTCTAAAAGTCCCAAGTGTGATTCCTGGAATCTACATTAGGATTTAACATCCACGACCCTGTCTACTAAATCCTCTGTGAACATACTTCTGCCTTACATCTCTAGAATATGTTCCACATGACCTTTCCATATGCAATTAAGAAGATAAAAATAACATTACATTTGGAAATGAAATATTATAGTTTTAAAATCATTTCAATGACATGTTATAATGACATTTTATGCCCTTAACACCCTCAAATAAAATATATCCTCTTGGTTTAAAAAATTGTCAAATACTTTTTTCTGTGAGGGCTGTTCTTAACCTATCCCGCATTTTTATTCTTTGATGCTGTCAAAAAAGAAAGAAATCTAAATACACTAAAACATATAAAAAGTGATATCTCCCGTATGCCATCCCTTAGAGATAAACACTGCTAAAAATATGGAGGGTATTCTTCCGGATCTCAATGGGTGGGTCAAACCAATGATGGGAGCGTGGAGCTTTATTTTTGTAATGCCTACTTAAGTTACGCTGCAAAAATTTAAATGGGCAGTATTTGTTTTCTGTTTCATTCATTTACATTTTCATTTTAGGGATTAGAAACATTTTGTTACTTCAAATGATTGCAGATGCTTAGAACTTGTATTTTTGCCCCATGACATACAATTGAATACACTTAAAATTTATTTGCTTCAGAGTCCAAATTCTAACGCTGTTCTTGTGTGTGGGTGGGTGGGGGAAGGGGATTAATGATCTAACATAAGCTGTTTCTGAACACACGCTGTAGTAAATATTCATATTTTTACGAACGTGGAATGCATATTTCTCATCACGATCCTATAAACTGTATTTCCCATGTTAAAAACTTACTATTTTAAAGGCATGGCCAACATCGACACTCTTCCAAAAAAATAAATGCTTGAGCAAGTCAGCCCGGAGGGAGCAGGCTCAGCCACTCCTGCCACACTCAATATTCTGCTGGAATTCACGTTGAAGTACAACTTGATAATTAACTTAAAATTTGTTTTAAACTTGCAATCAGTAGTATCCGTGTTCTAGCTTTTGAAAACGTTAATAGCATTTTCCTTAACAAAGCAAATAGAAGGATTAAATGATCATGATCGTGTCGTGAAGTAATGGCATTAGATCTTCTAGACCAGGACTCTCCAACAGAAACAGTAGGTGAGCCACATACATAACTTCTACATTTTCTAGTAGCCACATTTTAAAAAGTAAAAAGAAACAGGTGAAAATAAACATCCAAAATATGATTTCAACTTATAATCAACATACTTAATGAGATACAGTCATTTTCTTCCTTGACGCGTTCGAAAATCAATATATTCACATTTACAGCACATCTTCAGGCTGGCTCAATAGTCCCATGTGATTGGTGGCTACCATACTGGACAGTTTAACTCTCGAAAATTCCTTGAGGTCCAGATTTCTCTTATATGCCTTTACAAGTGTTTTCAAATGACAAGGGACTCCCATAAGAACTAAAGCAGAGAGGCACCAGAAGGAGGCTAAGTGACTCGACCAAAATCACAGCGATTAAGGGATGTGAGGAGCGGCTTGCCTGTCTGACTCCGACATTCAGGCTCATACACCCCTCACTCTGGGGCCTCCTGTTCTAACACTGCTGCTCCGGAATATCAAATATGGAGCTCAACATAAGGGACAAAACTGCTGTCAAGGAGACCTACCCCAGTAACAGTGCCTGTATCAGCGAGTAGGACTTCTGTCGGTGAGGGAAACTGATACTCCAATGAGGGCACTAAACTGATAGGGTGCCACTCAATCTGACCCCAGGGGAAAGGTGCGTTTATCTGGATCACTGAGAACATCAAGGAACTAGACAGTCATTGACTGAGAAGGATGTAGAAGCAGGGTGTTTTGTAGCTTGAACTTTCCACCAGTGGTGACCCAAAGTGCCTGTCTCATGTGTCCTATTAGTAAGTGACATTTGACATATACATATATAACCAAATGAGAATATTTACATAAAACACCAAATGAGGATTAAGAAAAAAAGAATCTCGGTTGGCAAAAACACAAACTGCACGTGGAATAAACTACCAAATTCCAGATAATCATCGTCTTCAAGGGGGAAAGCCAGGAGAGGACTACAGAAGGGCTCACACTGGATCTTCAACTATAATCTTTTTAATGGGGGGGGGGGTGGCATTTATACCAGTTTCTTCCCTCCCTCCTCCCCCTGACCCTTCCCAGCAATCACCTAGCCCTAAAAGGAACTTCCAAATCCAGTCTCTCTCGGGGCCTTCCCTAAGGCGTGCTGGCTTTAGAAGAGGCACAGCCCTCTCCCTAGGCTGATGGGAAGGGCCCACAGCACTGGAGGGCAGGGTAGACGCCCCCCCTCCCCGCCCCCGGAGACCACCCCCATCCCCACCCCACCCCCGGGTAGCACCTCTGTGCGAGGGAAGCCAGAGAAGCAGCAGCCTCGGAGCCCCGGTGGTCTCCTCTTGGGGCAGGAACACAACACGCGGGACTAACAGGGCGGGGGGGGGGGGGGGGGGGGGGCGTGGCGCAGAGACAAGGAGGGTCTCGGCTCCTCTCCCGCCCCCATCTTCCGGGTCAGGTTGAAGCTTTGCTGTCGTTCGCCCGCTATGCCCGGCGGAAGAGCCCATGTGACATCCGCAGTGTCGCCCGGCCACCGGGGTCGTCGCTGTCCCCTGCACGCCCGGTCCAGGCCAGGAAGGAGATGCTCCGGAGCCTCAGGCCCAGGGCCACTTCACCCCGCACCAACCAACCGGTCGTGGCCTGTGGCAACACTCCCAGTGTTGTTTCTAGTAATCTCCACGCAGCTTTTGAAAGTGAGCAATGTTTTATACTTTAAAGACTTTTAAATTTACCATTGCACTCCTTGATTACTAGGTGAAATGGAACATTTTTAGTATGCTCTTATAAACTGTCTATACCCTTTGCAAGTGTATCTACTGATGTCGGTGACTTCGCCATCAACTCCCCTGATCTATTTAGAGGTTGGGGTATTATCAACCTTTCACTGTTTTGTTTTTTTTTTTGTTTTTTTTTTTGTTTGTTTTTTTCATATTTCCCTTGCATTTTAAGGAGTGAACAAGTAGATGCCGGCCTCATCTAACACCATTTAGGAATTACTTGTGAGAGACACAATTGATCTGAACACCTTTTATCCTATGTACATACATTCTGGACGCAGAATTTCCAGCACCATCTAGTACTAAAATCTCACCTCTGTGCCACGAAATAATTTCAGTGTTACCTTTAATCCTTTGTAACTTTTTAATTTACAAGAAAGATTCTCATTAACAAACACATTCTTAGATACATGTTTTCATCATTTTTTTTTTTTTTTTTTAAAGAAACAGAAGGAACTAAAGGCCCACTGATGGCAACTCAGCAGAGTCTTTTGAAGAAAGGAACCTACATATTTGTTTTTTTCTCTCTCGGGGAGAGGACTCGTCTCTCAAACACTGTCAGAAAGAGGCACACATAAAGTAAGTACCTAGAAGCAAATAAAGTTTAGGAATAAGACCACAACAAATGACAACCGGTTGGCAAAGTGACCACACTTAAACAAGTACACAAACATTTATTGACTGTTTCTATACAAGTGCAGAGAACAGGGTCAGCATTACTTCAGAAGTAACTCTCAGGATCCAACGGACCACACACAGTACTATCTTCACTGAACACTGACAGACAGACAAAAATTACCTTGCAAATAATCTGCCAGGTCTCCACCATTGCAGTACTGATACATAGAAGAAAAAATAATTAAAATAAGGGAACCAATTCAAGATTAATTCAATCTGCAACCAGTTAATTTCAATTAAAAATACTTTGTGTACAATGTAAATCTAGTCTGAAAAACATAAGCACTATGGAATCAAAAAATTTTATATTCCTTATAAAGTAGAATATAAATCACTAAATGGAGTTTAATTCAAAATTTCAAGTAAAAATAATCTACTGTCAATTTTAAAGTACATATTAATCAAAAGGAATCTGAAGTAAATTAAACAGCACATATTACTACCTACCTCCATCACCAGAAAGACAGAGTTGGGTAATTCCTAAAAAGTAAACATTAAATATAATTTAGAGTAGGGAAAGAATGAAGCCCAAATTCACAAAATCTAAATCTATCAGTAAGTGAAATTTTAAATCCCCAGCACAGTAATTTAAGCATCCCAGCCTCAAAGTCAAGTCAAGTTTTGATAACACTAACGTAGTCATGAAGTTCAATTCTGCTTATGGAAAGAACTAAAGAAAGATTCATCCTTTGGTCAAAGCTATGGTAAATTTGTGAGAAAAAAAAAGAAAAGGTAAGATTCTCTGGTCCTCAGGGAAGTGCTTCTACTTTGAAAAGTTTATGATTTAAGCAGTGACTCAAAAATCCTATCTAGCAACACTAACTGCACAATCTGATTTCTGGAATACATGACCCAGGATGGTTAGTCTTTTTATTTTATTTTATTTCTTTTTTTTTTTTAATGTTTATTTATTTTTGAGACAGAGAGAGACAGAGCATGAATGGGGAAGGTCAGAGAGAGAGGGGGACACAGAATCCGGAGCAGGCTCCAGGCTCCAGGCTCCGAGCTGTCAGCACAGAGCCCAATGCGGGGCTGGAACTCACAGACCGTGAGATTATGACCTGAGCCAAAGTCAGACACTCAACCGACTGAGCCACCCAGGTGCCCCTGGTTAGTCTTTTTATGGAGGGAATCACATTATCTGGGAATTGGTGGCAAAGAAAAGACAATTATTTCTCCTCACATATCTTAGTAACAGATTGATTTTTAAGGAATTAAGAAATTTTACTAAGTTTCTCAAATTTCACATAGCTCCAGATCTGTTGCTTGGGTAATTCAAACACTGACGTCCTGATTCTTCAATAACAATATTTCAAAGTTAATGAAAAATGTTTATTTATTTTGAGAGAAAGAGAAAGCATGAGTCAGGGAGGGGCAGAAAGAGGGGACAGAGAATCCCAAGCAGGCTCTGTGCTGTCAGCACAGATGTGGGGCTCGAACTCATGAACCATGAGATCATGACCAGAGCCTAAGTCGGATGCTAAACTGACATCCGTTTAGTGCCCCATTAATGAAATTTTAAATTGTGCTTCCTATACCCTAACTTGAGACAGTGCTCAAGTGTGATTTAAGATACAACCTTTCCCAACAGCACTTGGCTTCACTAAGCTCCTAAATTCAAGAATGAGGAGTTCTATGTGAAAAAAGAAAAAAAGAAAAAGAATAAGGGGTTCTATCAGAGAACAAAGGGAGATGTAAGGCAGTGTCCCTCAGAGCATTGTTCAAGGACCAGTGCCAAGCAGTGAATTATTTGGTATGAGCCCGCAATGAGATAATTATAGAAATTAAAAGAAATTTTAAAAGTCTTAAAGCTATAAAATAATTTTATGTCTGCTAATCCTAATAATAAAAACTTTGGACATCTGTTCATAGGTCCTTTTTTATTTCATTTTGACAAAAATTCATTTTTATTGGCTTTTATAAATAAAGGATCAGTTCACACAGATTAGAAATACAAACTGGTGTCGCAGCACTTCTGGTCTACAGCACTTCTGTGCAACAAGGAACAGAAGGGGCTGCCACAAGGTGGTTCCACCGTGTTCACCAAGGGTCTGGATGCCCCAGGCAAGATCTGAATTAAATTATTTTCTGCAAAAAACTCAGGGACTTGGGATGATTTACTTCACTTAATTCTCAGGACTAGACAAAAAATTCAAACCCCTAGTGCCCAATTCTTTGAGCAACCCCCTCGCCCCCAAACACACACACATAGAGGCACATGGGAGTTCAGAAAAACAGCAGTGCTTTCTGCTCTCTGCTGGGGAACCAGGAACCACAGTCCTGCCCGAGCAGGGTGGCGGGCGTGGAGAGCCAGGCTGCAAGCCTAGAACAGACACTTGGTTTCCCAGAACAGCAGCACTCCCATGATCAGGAAGGAAGTAGAGACCAGTCAGCCTCCAGCAGGGTAGAAAAGCAAATCTGTAAGAAATACTTATTTCCTTTTATCATAAGTAAAAACAAAAATCTACTCTACGAGTGAAATCATCTCTATGGTGAATCAGCCTTAGGTTTAGCCATCTCACCTGATCAAATCCAGACCAAAATACCCTATCATCCCCCAAAATACTGAGATACAATTAAACCAGTAACTTTCAACACAGTTTTCTTCTTCTTGAGTAGGAGTTACAAAAATATTATCTCAAATCAGTATTGCTTAATCAGATAATGGCACCATATCCTAACTACTGAAGACAAAAGAGAACTAGTAATTCCTTAGGGGAGACTAAACTGCTAACTCAATGTAAAGATATCAAAAGAAATATTTTAACATCCTTGATTTCTCAGGCAAACCTTCTTTTGCCCACCTTTAAAGCAGTGAGAATCTCCACTGGTTCTATCATTCTCTCCTGAACACTCCCCTCCTTAAGGGCCTCCAGTACAAAACAGTGCACACCTTTCAAGTGAAGCACTTAGCTCTAAGAGCCAGGAAAGAGTCAGCAAAAGGAAAAGAGAACTGAAAAAACAATCAAGTCTTCAACAGACAAACTGAAACTCTAATGGTACTGGGGCACCAGGGAAGAACTTGAAGAGATACTTAAAGGGACAGAAAGGCTGAGAAGTGAGGCCAACAGACCTGTGAGCCAGACCACAGAGGGTTTCCCAAAGTTGAATACACATCTGTCCTCCTTTTCTAAAATCAGGAAACTAATCACCCTCAACTCCTCCCCAGAACTTCCATCCACAAAATTAAGTATAATGAATTTCATTTTATCATTCCCCTACTCAAACTCTTCAATAAGATAGAAAATCCCTAAAGGGGAGCGGGGGGGGGGGGGGCGGGAAGGTATTCTTAAGAAGAACTCTATGCCAGTATACAGAAATGTAGATGAAATAAACAATTTGGGAAGCAATTTGTTCGAGTAAAAACACAATCCTCAGAATTATTTCTCCTTGGGGTTACATGGGACCAGACAGCCTCACTGCATCCTGTAAGTAAGAAGAGTTGGATTATCATCCCTCCTTTACCAAAGGGGTGATGTTAACAAATAAAAAATAAAGTCTTTTGAAGGATGCACAACAGTGGAGGTTTTTTTTTTCTGGAAAAAGAAATAAGGGGAGGTATCAGAAGAGGGCATCTCTTCATTACTTAATACAGAACTAGACTATTTAAATTGTTTTTCCACCCAGGACCTATTACTTTTGTAATTTAGAAAACAATAAAGAGAATTTAAAAATCAGACAGCATGACTAGGTGTTTTCTCCAGCAGAATTCAGATGCTCAGGATCAGAAGGGGAGAAACAGAAAGTAACAAAAGAATTAAGTAAATAGCAAGAGAAAGATTCAATAAAAATCCTTGGCTCCTAAAACCCATCCCTCACCACTTCTCTGCTACTTTTCCTGATTTATTCTCCATGCCTCAGGTGACTCCTATGGGTTATCTCATAAAGAAAAGAAAATCCTTGTGATCTGCTAAGGGATCAGATGTGGAAGGATCTTCTGTTAGTTCTTGAGGTGACCTTTGGAAAGTCCCCTAAGGATAGGGCCTGGTTTGCCAGAGAAGCCAACAGTTGGATCAGAGAGTTGGAAATTTCAGCCCAACCCCTCCTCACCCCATCCCACCTCCAGGGAAGGGAGAGGAGGGGCTAGAGACGGAGTTAAAGCACCAGCGGCCACTGATTTAATCAAGTGCAGGTATGTAACACAGCCTCCGTAAAACTCCAAAAGGATGGAGCTCAGAGGCATGTGGGGAGTGAAAGCTCTCCCCACATACCTCACCCTATGCTTCCGTCTGGCTGTTTCTGAGTTATGTCCTTTTACATCCTTTTATAATAAACCAATACCCTAGTAAGTCAAATGCTTTTCTGAGTCCTGTGAGCCACTCTAGCAATTAATCAAATCCAAGGAGGAGCTGGCTGGTACTACCTCCATTCAGACCTCAGTGGGTACTTTCTAATTGATACAGTTCTTCTTCTTAACTCAGGCAAAAGCCCTGGAGGGCAAAGCAAGAGGGACGGGGTCCCAACCCCACCAAGACCCCCTGTGATTGACCCTAAGACAAGGATTGACCTGACCTTTACTGCCCACCTGCAGGTACCCAGTGACCTCTGCCCCATATTTTCCTTAGGTAAACCTAGACGTATTTTCAGCACTTTGGAGACAGTCTTTGAGACCCTGGTCCGCTGTCTTCCCGGTAGTGGCCTCACTGAAAATCAAAATCCCTTTCTTTCACCTACGCTCCTCTCTCTGCCTTCGGACTTTGTCCAAACCTGGTCTGTTTGGGACCCCGGGAGCCAGGTGCTCTTGTACCCTTGGGCCCCGGGTTACAAACTCAGGAAGTGATAACAAAGTACCCACCTAATCTAAACCTGATTTGCCCATAAGTCTCCAAACTGCGTAAGTCCTCACTGTTTGTAACAGTAGGGCGGGGAGACAGTGTTGGGGAGGGGATTGTTCATTTTACTGAGGGTGGCTAAAGAAAGCTTTTGAAAACATAGTGTTTGGGTAAAGACCTAAAGAAGGTTGGGAATATACCTATATATACTACAGACATGTAGAAATATCTGCACATACAGTGTATCTGGGAAGAAAGGTCCTGGGGAGAAGGAAAAAAGGGGCAAGGGCCCCGAGAATGGTCTGCAACAGGAGCCATCAGAAGCGGCAGCAAGCACAGAGAAGCACAAGACAGACGGGGTGAGAGAGAACGCGGTTATGCTGTGCAAATAAGGACTTCGGCTTCCACTCTGATAAAAACAGGGAGCCGCTGCAGAATCCCCGTCTGAGCAGAGGACTAACAAGCCCTGACTTACATCACCAGGATTATTCTGATTGCAACGTCGAGAATATTCTTACAGGGTGACAAAATATTGTCAGATAGCATGCCAAAAAATGTTCTTACGAGTCACGTTTCTACCAGTGATCTATGAGCATATTTTACACCTCCTCCCCAATTCCACCAGGAAGAATTAATGCACTTTTTAATTTTGCCAAAGGGGTGAGTGAGAAGTGGCACCTCACTGTTACTTTAATTTACGTTTCCCTGACTGCTTGTCCGTGAGTATCATTTCATACATTAGCCATTTTTATTTCTCTTATGAGAACCAACAATTTATATCCTTTGCTTACTGTCTCTTTGGGTTATCTTTTCCTTACCAGTTTGTGAGAGGATTTATATGTTTCAGATATTAGCCTATTATCTGTTGTGTTGTAAATACTTTCTCAAACTGGTATCTGTCAATTGCCTTTTCTTGAATTATGTTATGGTCTAACGTACACACATTAATACACAGAGATTTCAGTTACAGTTCAATGTGCTGTGACAAATGGATGGATACATTCACGTAACTACACTTCCAGCCGAGCTACAGATCATTTCCGTCGCCCCAGAAAGCTCCTTCATCCTCCTTGCGGTCAACCCCCACCTCCCCAGAGGCACCCTCTGCTGTATTATCCCCGATTTCTACCACCCTAATCTCCTCTTGGAACTCACAAAACAGAATCAAACAGTAGCTGTGTGTGGCTGGCTTCTTTTTCTCAACATGGTAGAGGCCACTTTTGGGCAACAGCTTGAGCAATGGAAACTTGAGCAAGGCAGTGACCACGGTGACCACCGAGCTGAACGCAAACAGGCTCATCAAGCGACCCACCTCAAAATGGCCACAGGCCCTAAGTGGCCAATGAGCTACTCACGACTGGGCACGGTTACCAAAAAAGGGAAAACTTCCTCTGTCCCCGTACTCCCTCACTATAACTAACTACAGCCCCCCACCACTGCATCCTCGAAGACAGCGAGAGACAGCGTCTCTCCTTCGCCGTCCTGCCCACTGCTCCCTTGTGCTGTATTCGATAAACTTCTATCACCGTAGTTCTGCCTTGGGTGAATTCTTTCACCGCCTGCACCACCGGCCCCCACCCAATCGGGACACCCCACAAGCATGTTTAATATATCATATGCTGTGGCATGTATCAAGTTTGTTCCTTTTAATGGCTATCAATTTGTTCATGGTATTATTGGCCATAAAAAGAAGTTTTTAAAGATTTTATGTGCCTACTTCCCTATTTATTTATTTACTGAGAGAGAGAGAGAGAGAGATCGAGAGAGAGAGAGAGAGAGAGAGAGAGAGAGAGAGAGAGAGAGGCAGTGAGTGACAGTGTGAGCAGGGGAGGAACAGAGACAGAGGGAGAGAGAATCCCAAGCAGGCTCCGTGCTGCCAGCACAGAAGCGGAGTGTGACTCAAACGCCCAAAACCGTTGAGGTCATGACCTGAGCCGAAACCAGGTTAGAGGGTGAACCGACTGAGTCACCCAGGCGCCCCTATATCCCTATTTCTACAGCTTCAGAGTTTCTTATCTCGATTTAAAAAATCTTTCTAACTCTTGGGTTATATACAGTCATCTATGTATTATGCTAAGGTCCTTATTGGGTATTTTATATATTTAAGCCTTTCATTCATTTGGAAATTGTTATGGAACATGATGAGAACAGGGATCCAACTTTACTCTTTCTCAGATACTCGGTTTTGCCAGCACCATTTATTAAATGAATCCTCTTTTCCCACTACGCTAAAAATTACCTAGTGGTGGATCTTTATCCAGTCAATTGACCATCATACAGGTAAAGTACTCCTAACTGACAATACTTACCTCTTGCCCAGAAGGTTCAAAGATCTGTATCTTTTGAAAAACAGACATATCACTCTCCTGCTCTTAAAACTCTTCAATGGCCCTGCGCTGCCCTCAGAACAGAGGTGGCCCCTGCCAACCTCGCCAGCATCGCCTGCCGCCACCCTCCCCTCACTCCCGCACTCCCCTCGCCCAGCCTTCCCCTGGCTCCTCAAGCTCTCACCCTCCTGCCTGCTCTCCACGGAAGGCTTCATCTGCTTGGGACACTTCCCTGCTCTTCTCCCACCTGCCCCAGCCTGGCTGGCTCACACTCTTCTGTCAAGTCAGCTTAAACATCATCTCTTCACCAAGTCTTCCCCAGCCCATAAAGTGGGTAGCCCCCATGTGGTGTCCTCTCAAAGGTCTTCAACGGTTCTCTCTCACTGCACTGGGCACGCTTAGAGTAAGTGACTATTAGCTTCACGTCCTCTTCCCCACTATACTGTGAGCTCTACAAGGACGAGGGCCATTGCTGTTTTGTTCACCACTAACTCCCGCATACCTCATTAACTGACTCAAGAAATACCAATTACAAAGAAATCAGTAAGAAAGATGAACACAACAGAAGCATCACAGAACAGCAACAGGAAAGCCACAGAAGAAATATAAAAAGGTAAATAAAACATTAAGATGTTTGGGGCGCCTGGGTGGCTTGGT
Organism: Panthera tigris; assembly: GCF_018350195.1. Classification (NCBI taxonomy): domain Eukaryota; kingdom Metazoa; phylum Chordata; class Mammalia; order Carnivora; family Felidae; genus Panthera; species Panthera tigris. Next base: position 10,194,583 of record NC_056673.1, on the reverse strand, counting down.
CGGTTAAGCGTCCGACTTCAGCTCAGGTCATGATCTCACGGTCCGTGAGTTCGAGCCCCGCGTCAGGCTCTGTGTTGACAGCTCAGAGCCTGGAGCCTGTTTCGGATTCTGTGTCTCCCTCTCTCTCTGCTCCTCCCCTGTTCATGCTCTGTCTCTGTCTCAAAAATAAATAAACGTTAAAAAAAAAATTAAAAAAAAAAAAAAAAAAAAGATGGTCAATGCACTGGGGCGCCTGGGTGGCTCAGTCAGTGAAGCGTCCTACTTCGGCTCAGGTCATGATCTCACGGTTCATGAGGTCAAGCCTGGCATAGGGCTCTGTGCTGACAGCTCAGAGCCTGGAGCCTGCTTTGGATTCTGGGTCTCCCTCGTTCTCTGCCCCTCCCCCGCTCATGCTCCATCTCTCAAAAATAAACAAACATTAAAAAAAATTTTAAAGAAAAAAAAAGATGGTCAATGCACTAATGATTTAAGAAATAAAAAGTAAAACTTAAGCTACTGTCTTCCCATGAGATTGTCAAAAAAGGAAAAAAACAGGCCATTGGTATAACCTTTTGGAAGGTAATGCAGTAATATCTTTGGCCATACAATTCCATGACAAGGAATTTATTCTACAAGAACACTCATACAAATGAGCAAAGATATGTACACAACTTTCTCTCCAGCACTGTTTCTAACAGGAAAAAATACCAAACAACCCAAATGGCCACAACTGGGTTTTAAGTAAATTATCATTTAGCCCTATAATACTGTAGTGACATGAAACTGTATCCAAAATACATTAAGTCCAATAAAACAAGCTGCATTCATGTACAAATACTCTTCTATTAGTAAATCTCTCACAATTAAAAGGTTAAAAATCTAATTATAAATGGTTAAAGAGGAATAAATGTATTCTGAAAACTCTACAAGAAATGTAACAGTGGTGTCTCTGAGAATTGCCATTTCTTTTAGAATTTATTCATGTTCATAATGATTATTTTAACTAGGGGGATATATTAATTTTATAATGGGAAAATATGTTGCTTTTTAAATGTCATCTAAACTGAAACCAGATTTGTTAGAAACAATGTCAAAGTTCTCAATTTATAAAAATGTATCCATAAATTTTACATCTCCAAAACTGATGGCCAGGAAAAATAATGTTCAAGTTGGTAAAATTACTGTTCTACTGTCTCCATAAACATATAGTAAACAACTAAATTTATAAGGGGGCAAACCTAAAATAGTAGATCAAGACTCTGTTCACTCATTAGCCAAATGCTCAAGAATATATTTACTTGACTGAGAGGTCTTAACTTTATGTATTTCCAGTAATATACAGTGGATAAAATATAAACATTTTTAATGCAGTCACCTTCATATTCCTGATTGTTTGATAATTCAGGTTTTTGAGTACATGTTCCCCTTAAGTATCTCATTCTACAACCAAAGCTAGTACTTAAAAATATTTTTCTAATGGAATGAAGTTTAAGTACACTCTCTCTTCTGAAAAGAAATTCTACTCTGCAATTGACAGGGTTTTCTGTGCTTCTCAAAAAATGGGATATTAAGAGTTAATATTATTTAACAATTTTTGTACCAGGCACTGACTTGTACCACTTGGTGCCCTCTGTCTCCAAAGACCAAGACAGGCTACACAAACAGCTCCGAGGAGAATCGACATTTCAACTAGGGATTGTGAGAGAAGTTGAGTTTTGACTCAAGTTTTTTCTCCTTTCTATGCTGCTCTATCTCGGCTGAAGGAATGAGTTACACCTATTTCAATAGGTAATAAAATACACCCCACAGTCACTCACAACAGTCTGTATGTGAAATTTAAATTGCAATTTTTTTGGAGAGTAATCACACTCTAACACCAAGAACTTTAAAATTACCCTGGTAATTCCAATTCTAGAAACTGAACATAAATAATCTAAGATATGTCCAGAACTTCACTATTATCCCCATAGCGCTTTCCTGTAATGGAAAAAAAATGACACATCTTGTAACATGGGTTTAAATACTTCGTAGTATTTCATGGCTGCATGAAAAATGACTATACACAAAAAAAGAAGTACGTTGAAGAACGGTCCATTTCGCTCCACCCCACTAAAATTAAGCACACTGAAAGCAAGGACTTTGTTTTACTCACTGCTTTGTTCCTACACTTAGAATGATGCCTCGTGCATAGCAGCCACTCAAAACCTTATAAAACTAATGAATTTGAGTAATGCGAGTGTATACAGAAAAAATTTTAGCTAGAAACACATACAGCAGAATCACATAACATGTCCATCTACTTTACTGGAATTCAACTGTCCAGACTAAGAAAAACAAAAGAAGGAAATAACGTAAATCATGCACCGTAGTCTGCTTTGAAGTGAGAATCCAGGGGGAAGCTGAGTCGGCTGGCTGCCCTCCCTGCCCCCTCAGTAGATCTCAAATCCCTGGGGCTGTCACACAAGCCGAATGCCATGCTAGAGAAGAGTGGTTTTAGTATTTAAAACCCAATACGCCCCTAAATATAAGCCAACTGCTTACCCTGGTGCCCCACCCCCCCAAAATAGTAATTTTCTCCAAATTGGGGCTTTTCAAAAGGATTTCCAAGGGTAATTTTGTCTGTATAGAAATGTTGCCTTAGATGATAACTTGAGAACCCAGCCTTCCCACCTCCAAATAAAGTGTAACTCTACTGTGATAATCAGATATATCAGGGTGATGAGTATGCAGTTTCCTTGGTTTTACTTATTTTCTAATACCTCTCCAATTAGCAAATGTTGCTTTTGCAATAAGAAAAAAGCTCTAATTTTTTAATAACCCACAACAGTCCTTTCTACATTTATCACAGAAATGCTAGATCTGGGATCAATATTCCTCTACCTGACCTAAAACACTACTCCTATAGTACAACCATACTCATGCAGCACATTATTTTAACCTAACGCTCTATGCTACTTTAAACAACTTATTAACATATAACTCAAACTATATACCTTTCTAACAAGAATAAGGCAGTTTTCTATTTCTATTATGATTCATTTACATTTGTATGAAACAGAAAAGTTCTTTATTGACACGCAAATTTTAAAATAATAATAAGGTACCTGAACATCATAGAGGGCTACAATATTTTCGTGCTGAAGTTCCTGTTAAGGAAATTGAGAATTTAAAATATTCGTTCTAACACATTTCAATATGCAAATAGATATTAAGTATACACACACATACACATACATACATACAATTTCTATATACTACACTTCTGATGACTGGATTAGAACAATTTACGAAAAAATAAGACGAAATGTGCCTGATCAAACTTTACTTGGGCCCTAAATGTTTCTTCACCACGATCATTTGTTAGACTCTTAACACAGGGAGTACTCTTGTCTACAAAATAAATATCACGGGTAGTATGACTGCAGACTTTCTGGGAGTCTTTTAAATTCAGTATACAACTCTAACAGCACTAAAGGCATAAGTTCCAAAATGCTTTTAAAGAGCAGATAATTTGAAAGAAAACGAAGCATAATTCTTAGCTCAAAGAGCTAAGAGGGTAGTAGTTTTGATGAAAGCTAGTGTTAGGTGAGGGGTCTATGTTCTTATCAGCTTGGGGAACACTGAGTTACATACATCTAAACTAGTTTCTTCATTGAGCAATTTTTCAGACTTTCTTTACTGAGCAAAGTGCTTTGTGAGTGACTCTCCAAGAAGTATGTAGTGGACAGGATTTTCCACACTCATTTGACTAGGAGACCATTTTTTTCCTCAAAGCATCTCATTGCGATAACACTGCTTGTGAGTGATCTAAAAAGGCCACTTGCAAGGTAGGTAATTCTTTTCAATTTACAAGGAAAAAAGATTCCAACTGTCCCCAGTCCCCTTCTCCCCCAAATACTTAAATGTAGCACGAAAGGGATCAACAGAAGAGCTAAATGATGGATAAGAAGGGCCTGCCTCTTCTCAAACAGTAACACAGTAACTAAGGAAAAGAAATTAGGAGAAGCTAAAATCAGCCTTCCCAGAACCCCTTCTAAGCACTGGCCAAGAACACAAACATCTATTCTTAAAAACAGTTTCCAAGTACTCAAACGTTTCAAAAAATGACAGCAACAGGTGAAAATTCTCAAATTTGGCTCCAACCACCAAAATGACAAAGGATGTCATCACACACTAATTTAAAATAGGTTTTAACCTACTATGAAATATCACATAAAGAAGCATACCTTCAAGATTTTAATTTCCTTCCCAAGCAGGATTTGTGATTTTGACAAGTTCTTTTTATTAATACTTTTAATAGCCACCTCCCAGTCAGTTTTCTGAAAAGGAAAAATAGTGTTACTCCTGGAAATTATTTCACAGAAGTATAATCTATAAGCACAAAGATGTTTTTAGCCCACTCATATACAGACAATGGAAAGGGTAAATGGGAAGGACCCTGAACCTCCAGCAACAGGAAGATGATTTCATAAATTACAAACTAGTACCTTATAAGACAGCCACTAAAAATAATAGATAGGAGGACCACAAGTGAAACAAAGAACACAGTTTACAACCACTTTAAAGTTATGGAGAAATGCGGACAATAAACTGGAAGGTGGCATTTGATAGCTTGGCAGGATTCAGCTTCCTGCTTAAATTATTTTTTGAGTTTTAAGCTTTTTCTCTTAAGAAAGGAACGCAGTTTTTATTACTCTATCTGATAAGTAACAAAATCAGCCCACTTAAACATGCCTCTTGCCAACAGTCAGAACTACCAAGCCCCTTTGATTATTTCCACTCTCTAGGTGCTCTTCCAAATTCTTTAGATTCTAAAACCTCGTGTGACACTATTTACGAAACAGCAAAAGCTTTAAAAAAAAATTTTTTTTTTGGAACCTGCTTTCATGTTTACTTGGATTGAAACAAGAAGCGTCCGCCCATCTTTTCCAGCCGCCCATCTAACCCCAAGAAGGGAAGGTGGTACGGGGCTCGAATGGGGTGTAGACGAACCAATGCTGGGAAATGCGATACCCCCGGGTTTGAGAAAGTCTCGAGCTAACGGGAAACAAGCCCGTTTTCCGCTGGGTCTGCAATTATCGACCTCAAAGGCGACAAGCCTTGGCAGCCCAAGGCGCGGAAAAACCTAAGGTGCGTGCTTCCACGCCCGAGCCCCGCGCTGGGGAGGGGACCGAGCACTCCTTTAGGACTCAGATTCGGGTCGCGTTCAGGTGGAAAGGCGTGTGTCCCGCCGGGCCCCGGCGGTGAGCCCCTAAGAGCATTCTGGTTACCAGGCTCTCTGCAAACAGGGGAAATCAGAGGCCGAGCGGCCCGTCGGTAGGTGGAGCGCTGCCTAGCGGCTTCGGCCTCAAAACAATCCCCGCCCGACCAAAACAAACCCAGCGACACTGACAGCGCGCACAATGGCAGGCCTCGGGGCGACGAGCCAAACCGGGGGGTGGGGGTGGGGGGGCCGCGCCCGCGGCGTCGCCAAGTTTCGGGACCACCCGGCCTGGCCGCAGCCAGGCAGAGGTGCCGCGGCCCACACACCCCGGCCTCGCCCCGGCGGACGGGGCTCACCTGGCGGTGCCGCCCCCGGAAGACCACCGCGAAGGCCCCGTGTCCCACGAGGTCCCTCTTGCTGTACTCGAAGTCGCCCACTACCTCCATGGCCGCGCCCCCGGGGGCATACAGCGGGCGGGCGGGCGGCGCAGCGCGGCGGGCCGGGATCAGCACCGCGGGCCCGCCGGCCCTGAGCGCGCCCGCGGGCCGCCGGACCGGGGCAGCCGCGGCCCCCGGCCCGGGCGGACGCTCATGCCGAGAGGCCGGAGCGGAAACGGGGTGGAGGCCTCCGCGCGGGGCCGGGGTCAGCGAGGCCTGGCCCGGCCCCGGCCGCTCCTCATGGCCCGGCCCGCCGCCGGCCGAAGGTTCCCTTGGCGAAGCGGCCTCGGCGCTTGCCGGGCCAGCGGCGCCGCAGCCGTCACTGTGCGCCCCCGGAGCCGCGCACGCGCCCGGGAGAGGTGCGGGACCCGGTCCTCCCCATCCCCAGCTCGTCCGGCCGCGTCGGCCCCCTCCGCTCGGGGGGCTGCTGCGGTGGCAGCCGCCGCCCTAGGACCGGCACAACCACCGTCCCTGTGCGCCTCCCTGCCTCGCTGCGGCGCCTAACGCACACACGCGCGCGCCGGCCGCTCCCGAGCCGACTGCCGGCCCTCCGCGACGTCAGCACGTCTTGTAGGACGCAGCGCCCGCCGAAGCCCGCTCCCTCCGCCAGGAAAATGAGTGCGCGCGCGCCCGGGGGAGTGGCGCCGCCGCGAGGGCGCGTCCCCAGTCGCTCGCCCAGGCGGGAAAGGAGGGTGCGAGCCGCTGGGACCGCAGCTAGTTAACCGGCCGCAGCCTTTGCAGCCTTCGCGCTGGGCCTGGGAGCAGATTCCAGCCTGCCACGCCCCAGGCTGGAGCCCGCTGGGAGGCGGGCGTCGGGGAAGCGGGTCTTGAACTCTGACTGCAGGAGGGACGGGGCGTCCCTGGTGCAGTGTAGACCCCAGGGAACCGGTCGCGGCAAAGGAGCATCTCCTAGAGCTCGGCCTTCCCCGCCCCCTCTAAAACCCGAGGAGGTCGTACCGCCAAGCTGCAGGTCTCCCCCAACCCTTCTGCCTTTACTCCTCAGGGTCCCTGAAGAGATGGTGTCAGGCAGGGGTTCTGCACCTTTTGGGGTCCCTTGACTTCGGTGAGAAGCTGATGACGGCTCAGGACCCTCTTCCCAGAGAAATGTTTATGCACGTAGACTCAGTATTGAACACAGTTTCAAGGGCTGTAATGAGAAGCCCTGCTCCCCAGCCACCACTGTATCCTGCCCGTTTGACCTCAGGCTTACCTTTGAATGGCTTTAAGGGAGTTTTCTTTTCCTCCTGATTATTGAAGGTCAAGTGTCAAGAACTGATTTGTCCACTTTTCCTCAAGGAAATGCCATACGAGACCATTTTATAAACAGTAAGCTTGAACATGTCATAGAGAGGCGCCTGGGTGGCTCAGTCGGTTGGGCGTCTGACTCAGGTCATGATCTGACTGTTTCATGGGTTCCAGCCCCCTGTCGGGCTCTGTGCACTGGCTGCGTGGAGCCTGCTTGGGATTCTCGCTCTCTTTCTGCCCCTCCCCCGCTCATTCTCTCTCTCTCTCTCTCTCTCTCTGTCTCTCTCAAAATAAATAAATTAAAAAACATTTTTTTTAAAGAAAATGTCATAGAAAACTCAGACCCCACACCATACCCTTTGGTTTGGGTATTTGCTCTCAGGTCATCCCTTACCACCAGAATTACATTTCCCACCCCGGGCCCATCCCAGAAAACTGACCTGAAGGCTGCCCAGAAACCCTAAGAACCTCCAGGTGGAATTCTGAGAGGAATCCCCTCCCTTCCTCAAACCTTGAACATGTAGGGTCTTGGATCTCTGCTCTCACTACTGTGCACACCTACATCATTCTATCCCTACTTCAAAATCTGGCCCAGGTGAATGTTAGACACTGTGGAAGTCTGGAGCCTTCAAAAACTAAAAGCAAATGAAGTAAGTTTGCACAGAGACACAGAAATTCATCTGGAGATGACTCTTTACCTGTTGGAAAGCTTCTCTGTTGCAAATCTTTAAATATGGATATTTAAATTGGATATGGGATTTAACGTGCCAAATCCCTAAAAAAAAAAAAAAATAGCTCTTCAGGAGGCACCTGGGTAGCTCAGTCTGTTGAGGGTCTGACTCTTGATTTCAGCTCAGGTCATGATCTCACAGTTGGTGGGTTTGAGCCCTGCATCGGGCTCTGCACTGACAGCACAGAGCCTGCTTGGGATTCTCTCTCTCTCCCTCTCTCTCTCTCTCTCTGTGTCTGCCCCTTCCCCACCCGTGCTCTCTGTCTCTCTCAAACTAAATAAAGTTAAAAAAAAAAATAGCTCTTCGGGAATATGTATCTTAGGAGCTGAAAAAAGATTTTTAATGTTTGTTTATTTTGAGAGAGAGCATGAGTGGGGGAGGGGCAGAGAGAGAGGGAAAGAGAATCCTCAGGAGGCTCCATGATGCTTGACCCAGGGCTCCATCTCTCGAACTGCAAGGTCATGACCCGAGCTGAAATCAAGAGTCCCACACTCAACGACCGAGCCACCCAGGTGCCCCATTGGTTCTATTGTTTCTACTTTGCTGCTGCTGCTGCTTTGAAATTCTTGTGTATAGTTCATGTGCAGAGCTTTGATATCTACATATGCGTGAATTTATAATAAATTATGGAAATAATCCCATAAAATGAAGAGATGGCAAGATTTGGATATATTTCTTAAAGCTTTTAGAAATAGCATAACCACAATTCTTCTGAATCATAAACACAAATCTTCTGAAATTATACCAAAAATAGACTTCAGCCCAGGAATTTTATGATATTCTGATAATATCACAACATCAAGGAGCATCTTTCCATGTCATGCAAGAATCAGTATAAAATTTGCATTTCTCTTAAAAAAATTTTTTTTAATGTTTGTTTATTCATGACAGAGAGAGAGAGAGAGACAGAGAATGAGCGGGCGGGGTGGGGGGGGGTTGCAGAGTGAGAGAAGAACACAGAGTCAGAAGCAGGCTCCAGGCTCTGAGCTGTCAGCACAGAGCCCGATGCAGGGCTGGAACTCACAAACCGAGAGATCATGACCTGAGCCGAAGTCGGATGCTTAACTGACGGAGCCACCCAGGTACCCCATAAAATTTGCCTTTCTAAAGTGAAAAACAGGGGTGCCTAGGTGACTCATTCGGTTCAGCATCCAACTCTTGATTTCGGCTCAGGTCATGATCCCAGGGTTGTGGGATCGAGCCCTGCGTCCAGCTCCAGGCTGAGTGTGGAGCCTGCTTTGGATTCTTTCTCTCTCTCTCTCTCTCTCTCTCTCTCTCTCTCTCTCTCTCTCAAAAGTAGATAGATGATAGATAGATAGACAGACAGATAGAATGGAAAACAGTTTCATTATTTCAACCAAGATATCAAGTAGCTTATTTTTGCTGTTGCCATAACTGTTATACCCAGACAGTCCTCACAATTTGAATCATTGGAAGTTAAAACAGCTAACCACATATTTCATAGGAATGGCCATAATATCCTGTTAATGCCAACGGGCAAAATAAAGAATATTTGCAAATGTCACTGAGATAAAATGCAAGGAACATCATGAGTCAGTTTTCCAAATAAAGCATCTGAAATAGTAAAACTCCTAAAAGAAATACGTTATTGATGTGATGATAAAGAAAATGAAAAATGTTTAATTTCAAAAGAATTTTAATCAAACACTTACACAGCTTTTAGACCTGTGAGGTCTAAAACAGAATGCAACATCTTCAGCCATGAAACATTTACTAGAACTTCAAAAAAGAACAGAAACGTATCATTGTGATCTAGATCTTTGCTCTTTCTTATGAACCACGTACCTACTGACCTGAGAAAACAGTGTGCCAGGTGGGTTCTCCAGAAATAGGCGCTGAGTTGGGGTGCAAGATGATTATTAGAAATTAACACAGGTGGTGGGAGGGGCTGTAAACAACACTGGCGAAGAGGGAACTGGGATGCAGGCAGGGCCACCCCAGCAGAAAGCTCTGGAACAAAACGTCACACTCGACCTGCATTGAGCCAAAATGCCCCAGCTCGCCCGTCACCTGATGGGGCTGCCCCGGGAGCTGTGAGCTCAGGTGATCTAGGCTGCTGTCAGGCTGAGAGCCTGAAGGAGCAGAGAGCTGGAGGCAGACCGTAGTTCCCCAACTAAACAGCACATCCTTCCTCCCGCAGAGGTCTGGACGGCACATCTCCAAGTCGACAACAATGTTTTGGAAAATTTCTGTGTCAGGCTGTAAAATTTCTATCAGTGTCAATGACGTGTCTATTGTTTCCCAGAGAAGTATGTTTGTTTTGCCTTGGCTTTTTTTTTTTTTTTTTATTAAGAAAAAGAGTTTATTTTGGAAACTTTCAGAGTGCTGCTGTGCTCCATTCGTCCATCTGTTTATTTGTCCAGAAGTACCAGGCTGCGGGGCGCCTGGCTGGCTCAGTCAGAAGAGTATGTGACTCTTGATCTCGGGGTCGTGAGTTCGAGCAGAGATTACTAAAACAATTAAATAAACTTAAAAAAAAAAAGTAGCAGGCTGCTAGGGTGGGCCCAGAAACTACACCCTGGCTGGTCTCTGAAGCTCAGCTCCCGGAAGGCTGATTCCAAGATCAAGCCACAGGTGGAATAGTAAGGTATTACATAGTGATGTACTCATCCCTGGACTTGGGTGGGATAAAGAGTTTGGAAGGAGGCTGGAGGAGGCAGAACCCAAGCTTAGCGCCTAGCAAAGGGGTTAGACTTCCTGAAAAATTCCAGGGCTGGAGGCTGAGGGGCAGGAAGGTTCCAAGAGGTTCCAAATTCTGGGCTGGGGTCCAGAGCTATTCAGGTGGGGCCGGGGGGCGGGGAGAAGAGGAAGATGCTACAGTTACTTTCGTTCACATCTCCAAGCGATCTCGCTTCCCTTTGCAGGGTCACCTCACGTTCCTGACTCAGCAGGAGTGTCATCTCTCTAAGGCTGAGTGTTGGTTCCCTGGCTGTTCCTTCTTCGCAAATCCACCTGCCCGCCGGCAACCAGCGTGAAGATACTCCAGCCACACCCACACCCACTCGTCCTTCCTCTTACCCAAGAGGCGCCGTGTGGGGAACCTGGCCTCATCACTCAGATAGTCGATGAAGGCCCGAGGGGGTGTGGTGAGCCAGTTCCCGTCACCCCAAGACCAAGCATCCTAAAGCTCTTCCTCCTCTGGCGGGAGCTGGACAGGGGAATGGGGGAGAGGGAAGGAATGAGACAAGCAAGTCTCAAAACAACTAGCAAACAAAGGCACAAACCATTTGCAGCCCCACTCATTTCCTTCTCCCAGCAATGGGCCAACCATCCTGCACCAGATGGTCTGGGAGTCTGGACCAGAGGGTGCAGGCTGGGGGGCCGACCCCATGTGTCCCGGCTGCACCATTCCCGGCTGTGACCTCCGTCCCCTCCACGCCGTCTACCTCGACCTCGACCTCATCCCGCTCTCTGGCTGTCCTAAGTGTGGTGGCTCTGGTCCTGCACTTTCTCTGGGTGATGTGGGAGGCCGCCCCTCTCAGAGCAGCCCCATCTCCGCTCTGGAGGTGATGGAACATGTCTGCAGCTCACCTGGACCAGACTCCCATCCTCCTGAACACATCAAACCCCTTGGTCGCCAGCTGCCCAAGGAAGCCTTCCTCCTCATCCAACTCCTGGGCCCCATCTGCTTGGTGGGTAAAGGTCCAGACAGGGAGCCCTTTATTCGCGGAGGTGTGCACTGCTGAAGGACTGCTCCAGTGTCCCCCGAAGCCGCTTGGCTTTCTCCTGGCTCTACGTTCCCTGAAGTCATCCTCCACAGCCATCTGCAAGGCCGGCCGGGGACCCCAGCACGCGTGCGCATTGCGCATTTCCCCCCAGGCCTGCCGTCATCCGGCTGCGGACCCCACATATGGGTATTTTAATAGTGTAGTCAGAGTGCAAAATTGAAGACTCGGAAGATTGTTTAACGGTTCTTAGGAATGATGGAGCACTAACAGGAGTAGCATCTTTTTTTTATTAGTTTTTTTTTTTTTTTTTAATGTTTATTTATTTTGAGAGACAGAGAATGAGCAGGGGAAGAACAGAGAGAAAGACACAGAATCCGAAACAGGCTCCAGGCTCCGAGCTGTCAGTACAGAGCCCGACGGGGGGCTCGAACTCACAAACTGTGAGATCATGACCTGGGCCGAAGCCGGACGCTCAGCCGACTGAGCCACCCAGGCGCCCCGCATCTTTTTTAAAAAAACTTGTTTAATGTTTATTTATGTATTTTGAGAGGGCGAGAGAGAGCGAGTGGGGAGGGGCAGAGAGAGAGAGGGTCAGACAGAATCCCAAGCAGGCTCTGCACCATCAGAATGGAGCCTGATGTTGGGCTTGAGCCCATAACCCATGAGCTCATGACCCGAGCCGAAATCAAGAGTCGGGCGCTTAACTGACTGAGCCACCCAGGCGCCCCCAGGAATAGCATCTTAAAATCATATCTTTAATTTGATGGCCAGTGCTCCAGAAAAATGGTTTCAATGAGAAATATGCATATGAAAACTTGATTGGGTTTTGTGTCCCTGGTCCCAGTGCAATGCTAGAGGGAGAAAATCTAGCATTTCAGAGTTTTAGAAAACCTTCAGATGTTTTCATTGGATGCTTAGTCACTGTATTCAGTGATCTCTGGGTGATGCAAGAAAGTTGCAAACCAAGTAACTCACTTTAAATCTTCCCTTGATAAATGTTGTATGTACTAGCCTGTGTCAAATAAACAGCAGAGAGAATGAAAAATAGTATCTGAGAGCAGGGAGGGAAATAATGACAGCCGGATGACGACTTGGATCTTGTTAGCCAGCCTGTTATTATCCTAGAATGACAAAGGAGTTAAAAAATTCTATCAGTCAGGGCGCCTGGCTGGCTCAGTCAGCGGAGCCTGCGACTCTTGATCTTGGGGTTGTGAGTTCAAGCTCCACGTTGGGTGCAGAGATGGCTTAAAAAATAAGATACGGGTGCCTGGGGGCCTCAGTCGGATAAGTGTCCAACTTCGGCTCAGGTCATGATCTCACACTTTGTGAGTTTGACCCCCGCATCTGGCTCTCTGCTGTCAGCACAGAACCTGCTTCAGATCCTCTGTACCCACCCGTCTCTGCCCCTCCCCCAAACTCTCTCTGAAATAAATAAACATTTAAAAAAGTCTTCAAAATAAAATAAAATACAGTAAATGCTATTGATCCTGCTCTACAGAGTTTGATAAAAATTGTAGAGTGGGAGTGGCTAAATAAATAATAAATACGTGGGAAAGTTTATGTGTTTGGGTTTAATAAGCGAAATTACGTATTATCTATTATCTATTACAATAGAACACTCAGGACTTTACAAGATAGACTGATAGAGCTTGTATCTTACAAGCTGATAGATCAATTCAATGGTCCTCAAAGTGTGGACTCCTGAATATTTCTGACACTTTCAGGGGTTCTGTGAGATCCAACCGTGTATGTATTTTCTTAAAAACATGAAAATATGAGTTGCCTTTTATGTTGTATTAATATTGGCACTAAAGGCACAGACATCCCTTTTCTTACTAAGTTTGTTTCAGAAAACAGTTATTTTTCATAACAATATGTTTTTTATGTTCACTTATAATGGGCTCATTATTGTCTTTAAATAAATTAAGAATGAATCTATTTCGCATGTCTTAGTTTTAATTTTAATTTTATTGTTTTTAAAAAAAGATTTTATTTTTAAGTTATCTCTGCACCCAGCCTGGGGCTTGAACTCACAACCCCCGAGATCGAGAGTCGCTCACTCCACTGAATGAGCCAGCCAGGTGTCCCTTAGTTTTAATTTTTAATCCAGTGAATATGTTGGGTCTTGAAACTACACAGTTTGAGAACTGCTGGATTAATTAGGCACATGATAAAAATGATTAAACATACAAACCTAAGGAAGGGAATCTATGAAAGAAAAAGAGATATAGTGTGCTATTAGAAATTTTAAAAAGGTATCAATTCCAAGGGAAAATTTTGGTTGTTTAATTATGTAATAAGGAAATTATTTAATGACACAAGTGAAAATTACAGTAAACTTTTAAATCTTTATTTATTTAAAAAATTTTTTAATGTTTATTTATTTTTGAGAGAGAGAGAAAGAGAGACAGAGCATGAGTGGGAGAGGGGCAGAGAGAGAGGGAGACCCAGAATCCAAAGCAAGCTTCAGGCTCCGAGATGTCAGCACAGAGCCCGACACAGGGCTCGAACCCACGGACCGCAAGATCATGACCTGAGCCGAAGTCAGACACTGACTGAGCCACCCAGGTGCTCCTAATTCTTTTCATTTTTTAAATTCTGAAACTTGTTCAAATGATGTTTTGGCCTCATGGATTGAGGATGAACAAAAAGTCCTAAAATTATGCCAACTGATGAAATAAGACGTACCAATAATTTTCTATAGACTTGATAATAAATATGTCAAATGTGCTTTTTAAATCTCTGAGATTATTACAAAGATTGAAAAAGGATCCAGAGCCATGAACAACATAGCAAATCTTAAAAGACATCTGCTACTAATGGGGCGCCTGGGTGGCTTGGTCGGTTAAGCGTCCGACTTCGGCTCAGGTCATGATCTCACGGTCCGTGAGTTCAAGCCCCGCGTTGGGCTCTGTGCTGACAGTTCGGAGCCTGGAGCCTGTTTCAGATTCTGTGTCTCCCTCTCTTTCTGCTCCTCCCCTGTTCATGCTCTGTCTCTCTCTCTGTCTCAAAAATAAATAAACATTAAAAAAAAATTAAAAAAAAAAAAGACATCTGCTACTTATTTAAGAATATTGAAATTATTGGGGTGCCTGGGTGGCTCAGTTGGTTAAGCATCCGACTTCAGTTCAGGCCATGATCTCAAGGTTCGTGAGTTCGATCCCCGTGTCGGGCTCTGTGCTGACAGCTCGGAGCCTGGAGCCTGCTTTGCATTCTGTGTCTCCCTCTCTCTCTGCCCCTCCCCTGCTCATGCTCTGTCTCTCTTCCTTTCTCAAAAATAAATAAACAGTAAAAATTGTTTTTTGAAATTTATCTTTTCCTAAGGCCTAAAAATGGAATGTTAACAACTTGTTCTTATTAAAGGAGGCACCTCTGTTTTGTGATGTCTCCATCATCCCTTCTGCTTCCCTCCGCTGTGCTGCCCGACCTGGGACGACCGTGATGGAGGCTTGAATAATTGACATTTTGTAGGATGGCTACGTGGATACAGGGTTGGCTCTGAGAGTCAAAGTTCAAAACCAGCGGGATGGCTCACAGCAGAGTCTATGTGAGATGTCTTAGAGAAAAAATACGACTCCTAAGACCTTCAAGTTGAGCATATCTGAAGAAAGCCTGTGCCAGTCAGAAAGGGGCTAGGAACCTTGGAAGAATAAAAAGGTGGAGTCAAGGAGGCGATGAAAGGAGAGGGAATACTGGTTGAGACTTTAGTTAGTTGTCTTGACATGAGGGAGTGTCTCTGACGCGCCCGTATCGGCAGATGACCTTGGCTCTGATTCCAGCGCACTCAGTACCCCCAGAAGCTCTGACTTCCCACGTGGCTTTGCGGTGGTGAGGCATGTCGTGATCTTGTGATCCAAGCATTGTAGCCTGCTGGACAGTTCCCGGACGCACGCATTCAACAAGTAGTTATGAGTGAACAAACTGACAAGGTGTCTAAGCTTATTCTGTGGTGGGGGAAACAAGCCATAAATAGGATAAATAAAATAAGATGTTAGCTAGTGATAGGTACTAAGGAGAAAACAAAATCTAAGAAAGGAGATAGGAAATATGGACAGAGGAGTACTTCATTTATTTATTTATTTATAAGTAGGCTTCACGACCAACGCGGGACTTGAACTCACAACCCTGAAATCGAGACCTAGGCTGAGATCAAGTGTCAGATGCTTAAGTGACTGAGCCACCCAGGCGTCCCAGGATATAATTTTTAAAAAGATGGCCAGGAATGGCTCCACTGAGAAGGTGACATCTGAGCAAAGACCTGAAGAGAAGGAGGGAGGGAGGCTGTGATCCATGCAGATATTTAGAGGGAGAGCATTTCAAGTGGAAGGAATCACAAGTGCAGAAGCCTGAGGCAGGAGAGTGCGTGTAGCCCAGAGTGGCTAGAGCTAGTGACCCAGGGGGAGGATGATTAGAGATGACGCCACAGAGAAAACAGGCCATGGGGTCTCATTGGTCATTGTAAAGACTTTGAGGGGCCCCTGGGTGACTCCGTTGGTTAAGCGTCAGACTCTTGACTTCAGCTCAGGTCATGATCCCACGGTTCATGAGTTCGAGCCCTAAGTCGGGCTCAGCGCTGACAGCATGGAGCCTGCTTGGGATCCTCTCTCTGCCCCTCCCCCGCTCGCTCTCTATCTCCAAAATAAATAAATAAACATTAAAAAAAAAAAAAAAGGACTTAGGCTTCCCCCCCCCCCCCCCGCCCTGCCCCGGGGTCAGATGAGAAGCCTTTGTAAGGTTTTTAACGAAAGAACAACATCATGGCAGCCAAACTGAGCCGAAAGTTACTCCCACCACCTCTGAGACAACAGACGTGTTAACTAACACTACGATGGCAGTCATGTGGCAATATAAATGTGTCACATCGATATGCCGTGCCCCTTAAATTGACACAATGTGGTATGTCAACTATGCTTCGATTTAAGAAACTGAGCAGAGATTTTCCACATATGCCCTGTTCCTACACGTGCACATCCTCTCCAACTGTCCACACCCACACCAGAGAAGGCTATTTGTTACAACTGATAAACCTACATTGACACGTCGTTATTACTCAAAGCCCATACTCTACGTTAGGGGTCACTCTTGGTGCCGTACGTTCTATGGGTTTGGACAAACGTCCAAGTGGAGGAAAGTTCTCTATTCCTGGTTTGCCCAAAAGCATGCAGGGTTTTGTCAAATGCTCTTTCCAGTTTACTTATTGACAATTGAACTTTTTCCTTTTTTTTTTTTTTTAAGTTTTTAATGTTTATTTTTATTTTTTTTATTTTTGAGAGAGAAAGAGCCCAAGCAGGGGAGTGGTGGCGGCGGGGGGCGGGGAAGCCATGAGGACTGAGGGTCCAAAGTGGGATCTGCACTGAAAGCAGATGTGGGGCTTGAACTCATGAACCTTGAGATCATGACCTGAGCCGAAGTCGTACACTCACCTGACTGAGCCACCCAGGTATCCTGAACTTTTTCTTTTTTTAATATTTATTTATTTTGAGAGAGAGAGAGCAAGAGAGAGAGAGAGCGAGCAGAGGAGGGGCAGAGAGAGGGAGGGAGAGAGAGAGAGAATCCCAAGCAGATGTGGGGTTGAAACCCACTAATGTGAGATCATGACCTGAGCCAAAATCAAGAATCAGAGGCTTAACCAACTGAGCCACCCAGGCGCCCCTGAAATTTTTCTAATAAATCAATAAACTGGTCCTCTGGTGTATATTTCTGTGTCACAGCCTCTGGGAATTAGATTAAAGTGAACTGTTCTAGGGGCACCTGGGTGGCTCAGTCGGTTAAGCGTCCGACTTCGGCTCAGGTCATGATCTCGCGGTTTGTGAGTTGGAGCCCCGCATTGGTCTCTGTGCTGACAGCTCAGAGCCCGGAGCCTGCTTCAGATTCTGTGTCTCCTTCTCTCTCTGCCCCTCCCCTGCTCATGCTCTGTCTTTCTCTGTCTCAAAAATAAAGAAATATTAAAAAAAAAAAATACAGTGAACTGTTCTTGAGAGAATCTCTCTCCCTCATCTCCGGATGCTCGTGCAGTCAGGTTCGTGTGAATTCTCTAGAGGAGGCTCCCCTTGCAAAGCCTTTAGGGAGGTCAGCGGGACAGCCAGCTGCTCCCAATGCCCCCGCTCCCCGTCAAAGCAGTGCTGAGGGCACACAGTCTCTTCGAGCCTCCTTCCCCAGCGGCCTGGCATGTCAGCTCTGTGGCTGACCTCAGGCAGGCAGAAGAGATTGCCCTGGGCCCTGCGGTCGGGACAGAATGTTCACTTCCCGTTGAGCTGGGCGAAGCTATCAGATCAGCAGTTCTCCGCAGTGGGGAGAGAAGAAGGAAAGCTCCTTTTTCCAGGGCCGGCAATTACACAACGCAAATAAGTCCTCACGATCAGAGACGCCTCTAATGAGGAACCGAGGGCCCGCACAAAGTACTGGGTCTGGACTCTGAGAGCGGCCTTGGAAGTAAGATTATTGGAGGGGGTGTTTCCCTGTAATACTCTAAAGAAACCCAGCACTTCACCCTCTTCTTCATAATACATCAGCAGCACCTTTTCATTGCATTGCCAAATATCTCTCGAACCGATGAGCTTCCTTCTCTGCCACCACCAGTTGCTGAAGAACAATCATCTCCATTTCTACAGGGGCCCAGAGAAGTGAGGGAAATACTGAAGATCCCACAGCAAAGAGGCAGCGCAACAGGGAATTGGATCTTTTTCACGCAAGTAGCTCGGGGCAGATGAGCTCTGGCCTCCCTGGTGCGGCTTCTGCGACTAGCCAGAGGTTGGGCAGGTAGGGCAGTTCTCAAACTTTTCCCTCTCAGAACCCCTTCTCACTCTCCTGGTGGATTTTGCCCTTTGAATCTTTGACCTATGCATGCTTCTGTGCCTCACGCATTCGTCATTTGGAAAATGTTGGTTTATTGGGTTATCCAGATCTTCCAAATGTTGGCACATTTCACCACGCAGGATCAAAAAAAAAAAAAAAAAAAAAGTCAGGGGCGCCTGGGTGGCTCAGTCAGTTAAGCATCCGACTTTGGTTCAGGTCATGATCTCGAGGTTTGTGAGTTCGAGCCCCGCATCGGGCTCCGTGCTGGCAGCTCAGAGCCTGGAGCCTGTTTCAGATTCTGTGTCTCCCTCTCTCTCTGCCCCTCCCCCACTCATGCTGTCTCTCTCTCTCTCAAAAATAAGTAAACATTAAAATTTTTTTTTAATCACATCTGTTAGTCAGCTCTCAATAGAAATGTCCTTTCTATTGTGAGCTATCAAGTTCGCAGTGGTTAATATTGGTTTTCCAAAAGTCTAAATTTTGCTTGAAAACTCAAATTTTATCCTTGGCAATAAATACTGTCAGTGTTGTCTTCTCAAAGCCCTAAAGGCTTGCTTCATTCATTTTCCAGAAAATGCCTTTTATGTATTAAAAAATTTTTTTTAAGGTTTATTTATTTTTTTGAGAGAGAGACAGAGCATGAGTGGGTGGGGGGGGGGGGGTAGGGGGCAGAGAGAGAGACACAGAATCTGAAACAGGCTCCAGGCTCTGAGCTGTCAGCACAGAGCCCGAGAAAATGCCTTTTAAATGTCCAAGTCTCTGGGGGCGCCTGGGTGGCTGAGTCTGTTGGGTGTCAGACTCTTGGTTTCAGCTCAGGTCATGATCTCATGGTTTGTGAGTTCGAGCCCCAGGTCAGGCCCTGAGCTGCTGGCACAGAGCTTACTTGGGATTCTCCCTCTCTCTCTGCCCCTTCTCTATTCATGTGTGTGTGTGTGTGTGCACATGTGCTCTCTCTTTCAAAATAAATAAATATTTGAAAAAAAAAAACAAACACCCAAGTCTGAATAACCAGCTTGTCTGGTCTTTCACATATTCCATGACCACAGCGGCCAGTTCTGCTAACAAGTCGCACGATTGCCTAAGTGCTTGTCCTGCAGGCCACGGTCATAGTCACCGTGCAGAAGTGCTTTATGCGTACTTCCCATTTTGTCCCACATGCGATTGAAAAACATGTGTTTGAAAAAAAAAAAAAAGAAAAACATGTGTTTGAGATTTAATAAAACTAATAATTGTTTCTGCTTCGCCAAGGACATTCTTATGGGAAACTGGCTTTTTTTTTTTTTTTTTTAAATGACAAGTCACACAGTGGTGAAGAATACAATGACCGCTGGTAGTTTGGTGTCACTGTCTAGATTCCTGCTAAGATTCCAGAAGTTTCACCATTGTTTCTGCATTATCAGTGCAAATATCCACACGGTGCAAAGGGCGATTAACGTCTTTAGTGTTATTATGATACATAATTTTGACCATGTAGACCTCCTGGAAGGGTCTCAGGACACTCAGGCGTCTGTAAGTCAGACCTTATGAATTGCCGGACGAGTGTATCTCAACATCAACCTCTTGCCAGGAGCAGAGACCTCCTTTAGTCCCTAAGGCACAGGAAGACTTGGTTCTGAATCTGTGCACATAGGCCTGGAAGGCCATTAGCTGGGCCTGATTCATTTAGAGCAAGCCCCCCACCCCCCAGCATCTCCTGAGCCATGCTCCTCGGGGTCAACCCCAGGCCTTTCCTGGGAAGAGCTTCCTCACATCTGGTGAGACAGGCCCAGAACCAACCCCCCATGACACCACATTGGATGGTGTGTGAGGATGTGCTCAGAGCAACTCAGACGGACAGGGCATCAGGGAAGGTTTCTAGAGGAGGAGGCAGGGGAGGAAGGGAGCCAGCCTTCAGAAATGAGGACTTCTTTATGTGGAGTTTAGAGAAGGGCATTTTAAGTTGTAGGCGTTGCTTGAGCAAAGGCACGGGCTCAGAGGGGTAAAAGCCCACTGAACAAAGGATAGAAAGGGGTAGGTGTGGTTTAAATTCCAGTGTGGAGCGTCCAACTTTGGCTCAGGTCATGATCTCACTGTTTGTGGGTTCGAGTCCCACATCGAGTTAGTTCTGTGCTAACAGCTCGGAACCCGAAGCCTGCTTCGGATTCTGCGTCTTCCTCGTTTTCTGCCCCTCCCCCACTTGTGCTCTCTCTCAAAAATAAATATTTAAAAGTAAAAATTAAAAAAAATAAAGTCTAGTGTTCCAAGATCTAGGCAGCTAGATCAGTCAGCATGTTAAATGCTAATTAAGGAACTTGGGAGTTCATTAATGATATAGGTGATCTTAGATTTAAGGCAAATCCCTATTTTCCTAATGAAAAGATTGTTAAAAATCAAGGGGTCAATCCGGATATTTAAACTTTTAGGAATGTTGATGAAATAGGCAGATGTCTAATCATAATATCTAATTTATTTAGTTACACATGCATATTTAAAATAACATTATATACAATGATACAGTAATACAAAATATTGCCCCCCCCCATTCTTACATTTCAAGTAACAATTTTATTCCAACTCTCTACATGCATCTTGGACATCAACGTCTTCGTCATATCCAGAGCCACAGTGTCTTGAAGTACATTATCCTTCAACTGCATCCAAGTTGTTTGAGCTGCAGCATTTTAAAATACTTATCTGACATCGTCATTGGAAAGTTTGATCCAAGTCACCACGTGAGGGCAGTTCTTGCCCCACCCCCAACTTATCGTGTAGGCGCAGGTTTGCAACCCTTACAACGAAAGTAGTCACTTACTGCTTTTGGAATTGCTCTTTGAAAGGCTGGTTTACAAAACCTAACTCTTATAATAGTGAGGGCATACCCCTCTGGGATAGTTACTAGGTTTCTTCCCCCCCCCCCCCCCCCGCCCCCTTTTCACTCATCCCAATGGGAGGAATCTAGAACTGTACTTGCACCGTTTGGGATTATGGTGGGCTAAAATGTGAGGAGAAGCCAGAGGTAGAGCAGTTGACAGGAGGTGACAAAATCTAGTGATGGGTGTGACTGAAGAGTAAAATACGTTCTTGAGAACGAGGAAGGCCAAAGAACTCTAAGCTGGGTTGCTGGGTGGGTCATCATCATGGACAGTGGTTTCTTGGGGTGGGAATGATGCGGTGATGAGTCAAACACGTGGCGAAAGATAGCCAGGAGTGTTCTGGAGCTGGGCAGGTGGCAGAGCTGAGAGCACAGCCTCCCCATGTGGCAATGGGGGATGTGGAACAAGGATATGGACACAGCCCTGGCCAGCAGCGGGCAGTCGTGAACCGTGCCAACATGAAGTCGTGGTCCAGTTGTGGGGTTAAGGGGGAGGAGTGGCCTGCATGTGTTGGGACTGGGAAGAAACAGTATCTTGAGGAAAGAGATACGTGCAGAATGCACATGTTCTGGAGGAAGACGGAGATGATCAGGAAGTCTGTGGCTCACAAAGAGGGGTCCCCCTAGACTGCCCCCGACAGATGTCCTGCTCTCTCTCCCGTAACACTCATCACGTGAATTACCATTGCCTTCTAGGCTGCAAGGAGGGGTACTGCTTGTACCCCCAGTAACTGGAACAGGCATATAATGAGTCCTCAGGAAATATGTGCTGAAGGAAGAAATGGGGAGGAGGGAGGTGAAGAGGGGAAGAAAGGAAGAACAAGGTACCAGTGTCCTACGGGAGGGACTTGACAACGAGGGCAGCAAGGGAGAGAGAGACAGGTCAGGAAAGTCATGGTCAAGACCTCAGAGGGCAGTCGGCATCAAGGACCTGGGGGAAGAACTGGAAGAAAACGGACCAGACAGGGATTGTGCATCTTGGGTGGGATGCCAGCTCAGTCTCAGCCCTAAGGGAGCATGTCAGGTGCACTGTCCCCAGCAAAGGCACAGCGCATGGTGGGGCAGGGGTGGGAGCTCAAGACCAAGGGGGCGGAGACTAGCCTGTGGCCTTACCCCCAGGGGGAGACTTGCCTCGATGATCTCAGACCTGCCCAGTGACTGAGACAGTGGGGTGGCGTTTGCGAGTGCTTGGCTCCGACATCTGAAAGTACTAAGAGATGCGTGTGCTTGTTTTGGTGAATCATGAGTAACAAAGACTCAAACTGCGTTTCTGTGTAGCACGGGCATTTCCAATAACGGAATGAAAACATTCAGTTCCCAATTTACAGGAAAAGACTTAAAGGCAGTGATTCTCCAAAGTCAAACGTCTGGTCTCCAGAGCAGAATAGCGTCATCTAGGAAGGCGTTAAAAATGCGAATCCTCAGCCCTTGCCCCAGACCTACTAAATCAGACACGGGGTTAGGCCCAGAAATCCATGTCTTAACAAGTTCTCCAGGGGATCCTGATGCACGTGACAGTTTAACTACTGCTTTCAGGTAACGGACGGAGTGTTTTCCGTTTTAAAGCCACGATCCCGTTTTCCTAGAGCATCTATGCCAGGCTTTCGTCAGCACGAAGCAACAGCAGCACAATGAGAGAAGAGCCCGTGACGATTTACAGCGGGAGCAGAGCAGTGGGGAAGCGGGCAGTCTCACCGCCTGGACTCGCTTCTTCCACCTCTGAAGCCTCCGCCCCCCTCATACAAGGGCAAGTAGGCACTTACCTTACCAGCGCCTGGCACAGTGTAGGCATTCGCTTGTGCCGGTTACGGTCATTATCGTTAAAGTCGAACTCAGAACGAGCAGACTACCTCTTGGAGTCGGCTCAATAGGTTCTTCCAAGGCTGGGATTTTATATCACGTGCATGTATTGACTTTACACTAGCTTTTGTGTTTCTGTTTCTAAGAATTCAGTTCCTGAAACTCTGCACAGAGCCCCATGGGGCTCAGACTGATCCTTTGGCCTCTGCTAAGCCTACCCTACTTAGACTTGCTTGATGGCCTCAGACGTCAAGGTGCCCACTCCTTGTTGTCAGCCCGGTGCTCCGTGGCAGAGCGACCCCTCGTTGGGCCCCCTTCAGCCTGTGGGTCTCTTTTATGGGTCGGGAAAGCCTAGTGACTTCCTGCAGGGCTTTGTAAGGAAAGGGTGTTAAATCATAGGCTCAAAAGGCAATCTTGAGTCAAAAAATCCCAGCACACAGTATAGATGGAAGCTTCCAGCTTCTTATCACCTCCTCGGTAGAATGGAAGTGGCAGGGGGCTCACAAGTTTGTTTTATTCCCCTGTCCCTGCACTGTAAATAGTGCCTGGCACTTAGTAGGCGTTAAAATGCTTCTAACTTCGCGAACATTTGCTAAACCAGGGGCTCTGTCATTAGAAGGAACAAAGGCTGTTTGTCAAGATGAGGAAATCTAGGGTCTGGGTGGAGCCCGCTGGGTTCTGATGAGCACACAAGGCTGGGCCCGCCACTCAGAGCTACACATAGTGTGGAGGCTGGCACTGTTCGGCGAGGGCCTGTCCTCGAGGGGCATGGCGCAGAGGCCTCTTGCTGTGGTGCAGGCAGGGGCCAGCTTGGGACCATTTAGGGGTGAGCCTGAAGGCACATTCAAGATGGGGGACTCATACCTGAAGTCAAAGGAAATGCCAGGAGCTGAACTCAAACTCACTTTTTCTAGGCACCTTGCCTGCCCAACATAGGCCCCAGGGGCCCAGCTACCCCAGCCTGTGCTCACGAATAGTCCCGTAGGGGCCGCAGCGGTGCCTGGGAGCAGTGCGCTACCACTCTTCGGCAAGGGGCTTCATTATTCCAGGTGAGTTCAGATACCCTCACTGTGCCAGAGCAGGCAGTTTGGAGGGAACAGGCTGAGGATAAATTAGTTGCATAAAATTACTAAGGCAGAAATACTCACTACCCTGTGTGATAGGCAAGCAAGCAGATGAACTTCTCTCTCCCTGAGCATGGATGCCCTCCAGGCTTCTGCTCATACCGATCCCTCCAACACTCTCCGTGGCCACTCCCACCTGCCCAAGATCCATACAGTACCATACTCCTGACTCCGAACCACTCTCAACCCTGCCCAAGCAGAGACCCCGCAAAGGCCCACGGTGCTAATCTGTAAGTGGCCTCCTAGGGTGACTCTTAGTGGGGGTCTCCTAAGTTGTAAACTTGAGGGTTTTGCTGGGATTGACTCCTACTTACGGCTCCAGCCAAAGGCCAGACATCTTGTCTTGTGTGTAGAAGTGGTCAGCATTGACCTGTTTTTGATAATCACTGCCCTCCCATCATTTGAAGCTTATTAATTATGTTACTCATTGATAGAAATGTCCTCTATTTCTGGGTTTATTATAGTTGTTACAAGCGGGGATGGTGCTTATCCTTTGGAGGGATGTTGGGAAGCAAGAGGAGGCCCTGGTCCGGAAGGCCTGAGTTCTAACAGGGACTTAGACCTCCCCTTTTCCTAGGCCTGAGTAACTCCTCCCTATATAAATGAGGGAGTGTCTTTCAGCTCCATGAGTTTAGGATTCCATTTCGAGAATTCACAAAATGACCAAGGAAGGTTTACGAAAGAAGAATGCTCCAGAATTCAGTGGTACTTTGCAAACACACTGAGGACACGATCATGAGTAATTAGAACAATCTGGCAGTACTTTAGTCAAGGTCCTTTTGGTCGCATGTAATAAAAATTCACTTCAGACGGACTTTTGAAAAGCCAAAATGCATTCTAAGGATACCTGAGGGATTAGCAGAGTTCACAGCAAAGATGGAGAACCAGATCCAGAAGCCAGCCAAGTCCTCGAGGCCACTGGGGTGGCCCCTCTGGCCCACTCGCACTCATGTTTCTGTATTTCTATTTTAAGCCTCTCTGCTTGTCATGCGGTGCAGCTCATGGGTCCCCGCTTTCTAAGCGCCCCATACCAGCTGCAATCCCAGAGGGTCACTCTCCTTCCCCTTGCAAAACTGTTAAGATAAAGAATTTTCTTGGGCCTGTTTGGGTCAGTTCAACCCTGGTCTAATCAACTGGTGTGTGGGGGAGGGAGGAAAGGGAAAAGGTCACTGTGTGCAGACATGCCAGCGTGAGTCAGGCGGGTATCCCCCAAACAGTGTCGTTAGAGAGAAAAGGTCAGCTGCTTCAGCAGGTGCTCAGCTAGCTGTACTGAAATAAGACAACAAAGAAGATTGTAATTTTCTGCAATCCAGAGTGACCTTCCCCTCCAAATTCTTACTGAACTAGTCACAGCTCCAGAAATGGACACTGCCTCCATTTCATAAAGCTCTACTGAATGTTGAAACCCAAGGAGAAAAAGCGGCAAAACGTTGCTCCCTGCTTTATCACTCATCACTGGACTCGGTTGACATTTGCTTTTCACTTTTCATCAAATCTTACAGGAGTGATTGAAGACGTGGTAAGTTACAGAAGGGACCACTGCTTTACTAACACCTCTTCTTTCTTAACGATTTGCGTTGATGTCAACAACATGATACGGATGGGGTTCAAATGATTCCTTGAACCTATGAGAGCCTGCAGAGGCAGCATATTTTGTGGGCGCGCTGCATAGAGCCTGGAGCACACTGTGTGCTCAATGTTATATCGCATCCCATTCCAGTTTTAAAAGAAGTCCAAGGATCTACTTCCCATCAAACATTAACTCTGCCTAGTAACTTCAGGCCACAATCTGCCTCTGTGTCCCACAGCAGGTGGGGCAGAAAAAAGTAACCAAGTCTCAAACTTGCTACTCTTCTCTGTGTAAGAATCTTACAACCACCGATGTCTCTAGCTCCGAAGCACAAAATGTACACAAAGGACTATATATACTCTTAACTAAAAGCAGTAGTTTAAATTAGCCTGGAGTCTTACAGAAATTGTTACTCCAAAACATGCAGAGGCAGCAAGAGTCACCCAAAACCACATTTTATTCTATGACCTTTATATTGCTTTTCTCTTACTTAAAGGTTGAAGCAAAGTGAAAGGATGGCAACATTGTGTTAAAAGAACAAAACGAGTTAGTCACAGCAAATACACCTAATAAAACCTCAGGTCTATGCCATTCACTCCAAACACAGGGCTCAGTCCAGGAGTGGCTCGTGTCTGGGTTTTTGTAAAGCAAACGGAAATATTTGGAAGAATCAACACGTTTCAGGAGAAGAGCCACGAGTGCCCTGAAAGCAGAAAGTTGACACCATTTTAAATATAATTCATATATATATATATTTTTAAAATCAAACACAATTAAATAGAATATGGGTTAAGTACATGAATACTTCGCTTTAGAAGAATAACAGTGGTGGTACACAGTACCAAAAACTTATACACAGCCTTTTGCTTCTTCTGTCGATGAAACAGTGTGCCTCTATACAATCAAATATTGCAATGGAATAAAATCTCTATTCATTCAAGACTTTCTCAAGGACAGAGGTGATTAATAATTATATATTTATATATATATATATATATATATCTTTTTTTGTTTTCTTTTTTGCAAAGTCTGAGCAAAAGCAGTAACGCCTAAGAGAACGTTCCTTCCCCTCAAACAGTCACGCGCAGCGAGGAGGTGTTGGCACCGTCTGGCCAGTGGAGTGTGCTCGCCAATGGGGCAGGCCTGCTGACGGCGGCGAGGTCCGGACCCGGTAGCCGACTGAGTGGAAGGGCAGGCAGGGGGGGTCGCCTACTATCCGAAAGACAGAAAGCAAAAAGGCCACCAACTGCACAGCGGAGAAGGGGGAGGCAGCCGAGGCTGGGTGCTCTTCCCGCCCCCAACCCTTGCTTGTCAATATTCTTAATTTACAAAAAAAAAAGAAAGAAAGAAAGAAAAAAGAAGAAACAAAACAAAAACCGCATAGTCTGGGAACAAACATTTTGTCCAAGGTACCACAGGGGAAACGGGAGTGGCTGTTACTGTACATTCCTTCCCACACGTATTCTGAAGGGAAAGTGAAGTAACCTGGAGGAGTATTCCAGAAGAGCAGGTCCTGATGCGCAAAGCAAAGGAGACTCCTCTTTTTTGTTAGCAGGGGAGAGCCTGGTTTTCAGTATACTGCATTTTAGGAGCAATTAAAATGTAAAAAGTGTATGCTGTCACCACAGGGAAGGACGATGCCACTGAGATGACCTATCAGCTGGCTTCCTCCCAAATTAATGCCTCTGCGAATGCACAATGCCGCTGAAGGAAAACAACCCGCTAGCACCACGCTGCCTCCCTGAGCTGCCTGGCTCTCGGAGGGGCTGACTCACCTGTTGGTTTAGGAGGCCAAAGCAAAGCACTTCTGGTACCTGCTTTATGATACTTTCAGGGATGGGTTACCGCTACAGAATGGGCATCGGGTATCCGCTCTGCGCTCGTCTGCCTCCCACAGTATGTGGTCCCTGTCTATTCCAGTGGACTAAAATTCTTTCGTAAATGGGTTATTGCCATTGGAAAGCTATTAGTTTTCTAGTAATGTAAACAATACCACTTTGTCTCTTTATGACTTTCACTGTGTGAACATCATGTGCAGCAAATGTCTACATGTCACTCTGCTTAGGATGGAAGTCTAGGATTGTCTGCCATTCTTTCTTGGGAACAACAGTGATATATTCGTGAAAAGAAATACAGTGCTTTGTCTTCATTGGCTGTGTTGAAGAATCCAACCAAAGGAAAAAAGTTCTCTTATTTTTCAAAAGCAGATTTCCTTTATCTCAGGTCTTGAGTCATAGCTGAAAAAAAGAAAAAGAAAAAGGTAACGTACATTTCTACAGCCAGTGACATTATTACAGATTAAGAAGGGAATCAAAACCTAGTGTTTACTATATACCAGCATCCAGGACAGCCAGGATTGGACCACAGCCACTTGAGGCAGAATACTAGAACTACCTTTATTTACATATGAATGAATGAATGAATGAATGGATGGATGGATGGATGGAAGCTTTAAAAAGGTCAAGCAACTCACCCTACCATTACCTAACAGGACTAGACTGGCAACCAGATTTGCTTTTATCTTTCCATTTTGGCATCAGATTATTAGAACGAAATATCTACCTTTTGACAGAGTAATTCTGCTTCTAGCAATTAACCCAATAGCATACTTGTAAGAGAGGGTAAAGACTTCTATACACAGACATTCATTAAGTACTGTCTGTAACAGGGAAAAACCCCAAACAACTTAAATGACGATCCTTAGAGGATTCACTAAATCAGGAGAGCCATAATACAGAATACTCCAACACCTTCAGAAAGAGAAAAAGAACTCTGACCTCGCCTCCTAAGACCAAGATCTTGAGGCTGAGACCCCTGTACTCACAGCTCTGGGGAGGGAACAAACATCCCGGGGAGACAAGGTCTTGGGGACAGATACACATGAAATAACTCAGTAATGCCGTGAGGTAGTTCACATTACATTCCCAAGTACGTTTCATAGACACGCGCAGAGTAGGCGATTCCGAGCACAGAGGCATCAACACAGGCTAGAGGGAGGCTGGGCACTCCTTCGTGGAAGCAGCTCACATTCATATAATCATAGAATGAGAATCAGAAAGAGATCTTATGAGACTGTCTTGTCCAATTTTTCTGACCTACTGATGAGGAAATGGGGATTGGAAAGGAAAGCAACTTGCAGAAGGTCCCACATGTTCACTAAAAGTGGACTGAAGAAGTTCTGTTAGCCCAGCACTTTCTCCATACCAATACACTGCTGATCCCTAAAGGACACACAGGGTGGTCATCTTAGCCAGCCAAAGAGAAGGCTGGCGAGCTTAAAAAACAAAATATAGGGGCGCCTGGGTGGCTCAGTCGGTTAAGCATCCGACTTCGGCTCAGGTCACGATCTCGCGGTCCGTGAGTTCGAGCCCCGCATCAGGCTCTGTGCTGACAGCTCAGAGCCTGGAGCCTGTTTCTGATTCTGTGTCTCCCTCTCTCTCTGACCCTCCCCCGTTCATGCTGTCTCTCCCTGTCTCAAAAATAAATAAACGTTAAAAAAAATAAAATAAAATAAAAAAACAAAAAAAATATAGCAAAATAGACATAATATTTTAAAAATGAAAAGCACACGGTAATAAAATCCGAACATACAACTCAAATAAAAAGCCTCAATTTTAAATACCTGCTTTCTAAAATGGTGTTGAAAAGAACATTTTCACGTTGTCAAACATTTGATCATCAACGATAATGGGGAATCACAACTTCATACACCTTTATCTTGCTCTTTGTTATTTTAGGTTTGACTGAGCCAGTGGAGATAGACAAAAATTACCACCCTTACACAGAAAAAAGGATGGAATCTGCCACAGTGAACAGAGCTTTGGTGTGAAATGGCTCAGTGTGAAGTTCAAAATTAAACCAACCTCTGGTAATGATAGTGCTTGGAGTAAAAGTTGGCAAGGAAAGGGTGATGCTGGACCTAAATTTCAATTCAAGCCCTCCAAACTACTGTGGGTTATACGGGGTGTCATCTGAACGTATTTGATTGATTCCTGATTTTTGCTAACATAAATAATAGAGGAGTCATTTAATGCCTTCATAATGAACATGAGCAGATATTCTCCTCTCGCATTAAGTCTCTGTGATCAACTCAAGTTAGGGAAAGTAAAACTGTTGAAAAAACTGGGAATTTTTGGCTTGAGGAGAGGACTGGGGGGTTCGCTACGTGGCTGCCTTCAACTTTCTAAAGGTTACCTGCATGGCTTCTCACAGGTACTACTAGAACTAGCTGGAGAAGCTACTGAGAAACAGTATTAGCTTGTGGCAAGTCAGAATTTCCTAACCATTACAGCTGCGGGCCTCCAGATAAAGATGGAGAGTTGATCACACTCATTCAATTCACTCCTTCCTAAAATAGCAGTTAAAAAAAGAAAAAGAAAAAGAAAAAGAAACAAAAATTCACACAAGTGGGGAAAGTGAGAGAAGAGGCAGAACAAACTTGCAGAAGCTGGAAGCAAATGTATGAGCGGTAAATGACTTAGCTGGTCCAAAAGACTCAATCCTAAAAGGAAAGGGGAAAAAGTGGAGAAGCAACCTGATTTACAAGGCAGAATCCCTCAAAGTCCAGGAATTGGTGGCACCAGTATGTCTCGTAAAGGGAATGGGGGCTGGGTGCAAACACAAGGATTTCTTAAAAGCCTGTTTTGGAAGTTAGTAATCTACAGCTATTCTGCAATTCTGCTCAACCAGCCCCTGCCCTGAAACCAATCTCAGCAGAAAAATCTGAGATTTCTTCTCTGAGCAGAGTAAGACAGAGGGTCTCTGGGCTGACCTACACCAAACATGACCAAGTACAAGGATTCTGTCCTGAAAAGAAGGGGATTAAGGAGAGGTATAAATAAGAATAATGAGAATTCCCTCGCTTTTTCCCACTTGCCTCCTTGGTAGCCTGGCCTTCATCCTCCAGGCTGGAGACTGCTAGTGTTTTCTCTGGAAATATGATCAGCCCAAGAAGAAAACTTAAATTAAAAAAAAAAAAAAAAAAAATCTGCCATCAGAGTTTCCCAAGGAGATACCTGGCTAGTATATATTTCACTTTTTAAAAAGCTGCCAAATTGTTTTTCAAAGTGGCTACAGCAGTTTGCATTTCCACCAGTAATATGGTAGGGTTCAAACTGCTCTACATCCTTCACCTGTCAGTCTATTTTAGCCATTCCATTAGGTCTGTAGTTGTGTACCACTGTGACTTTAATTTGCATTGCTCTCATGACTAAACATGTCGAGCACATCTGCATGCGAATATCTGCCATCTGTGTATCTTCTCTGGTGGAATGTCTGTTTACCTTTTGCCCATTTAAAAAATACCAGATTGTCGGGCTTATTATCGAGTTTAAGGGTTCTTTATATTATTGTGGATACAACCCCTTTCTCAGACAGTTGTTTTGCAAATATCACTTCCCAGTCTGTAACCTGCCTTTTCATTTTCTTTACAGTGTCTTGACAAGTACAAGTTTCTACTTTTGACAAAGATCAATTTAACGCTTTTTCTCCTTTATGGCTCATGCTTAGTATGATCTAAGGAATCTTTGCCTAACCCCAAATCACAACGATTTTCTCCTACGAGTTTTACTTTTAGCTCTGACATTTAGGTCTATGATCCATTTTGAGCTGATTCTGTATATGCTATAAGGAACAAGGTTCGCTCCCCACCCCACCCCCACATAGATATATATATGTAACTGTAAACTGTAAACTAAAAAGACCATCTTTTTACCATTGGATTAGCTTGCACATATGTCAAAAGTCAATAGACTTCATATATTTGGGTTTACTTCTGCACTCTCTACATGTCCCAACAATCTATATGTCTACCCTTATGCTAATATCCCTCTGTCTTAATCATGCAACTTTACAGTAAATGTGTCTAGGCAGTGTTAGTCTTCCAATTTGTCTCCCTCCCCACCATGTTTCTGGTTGTTGTTGTTGTTGCTATTCTAGTTACTTTAAATCTCCCGATAAATTTTAAAATCATCTTGTCAATTTCTACAAAAAAGCCTGCCGGGGTATTTACTGTGATTGTACTGAATCTATCAGTAGTCTTGGATAATCTTGTACAGAATGGAGAGTATAGTCAATACTGTATTACATATTTGAAAACTACTAAGAGAGCAGACCTTAAAAGTTCCCATCACAAGAAAAAAAAAAATCTGTTAACTATGTATGCTGATGATGTTAACTGGACTTATTGTGGTGATCATTTTGCAATGTACACAAATACTGAATCACTATGTTGTACACCTGAAAAGAATATAATGTTATATGTCAGTTATACCTCAACCACCACCATCACTATCCTGGGTTGAAAAAGCACCTTTAAAAATTTTTTTTTTAATTTATTGAAATCCAAGTTAGTTAATATTTAGTGTAATAATGGTTTCAGGAGAATTTAGTGATTCATCATGTATATGCAACACCATGCTCATCCCAACAAGTGCCCTCCTTAATGTCCACCACCCATCTAACCCATCCCCCCTAGAAATGGCTCCTTAACAACACTGAATCTTTTGATTCACAAACATGACTTATTTGTTTTTATTTAAATCTTTAATTCTGCTCAGCTATAGTTTATAATGTACAAATATTATACATATTTCATTAAATATATTCCTAAGAATTTCATGTTTTGGGATGTTACTGTAGATTGTATCGTTTTTTAAGTTTCGATTTCCAACTGTTAATTGCTAGTATATAGAAATGTACTTCATTTTTGTATATTAACCTTATATCCTTTAGCACTGCTAACCTTAGTTCTAATAGCTTTTTTGTAGATTCCTTCAGACACTACTATCCAACAGTCCTTTCTGTGATAATGGAAATGTTCTGTATTGTGCATACATGGCTAGTCACGACCATACTGGATAAAGTAGCCTTAGGAATTTCTATGTAAGTGATGAGGTCTTCTGCAAAGAAAACCAGTTTTACTCCTTCCTTTACAATCTATAGGTCTTTTCTTCTTTGCCTTTTTGCGTTGGCTAGGACTTCCAGTGCAAGTGTCCTTGCCTTTTTCCTAGAATCATGGAGTCTTTCCCCATTAAAAATGATGTTAACTGTCAGTTTTACCAGGTTTAGGGTGTTCTGTTCTGTTCCTAGTTTTCTGAGAGTTTTGTCATCAATGGCTGAATTCTGTCAAATTCTTTTTCTGCATCTATTAAAATGATCATATGCTTTTCTTTTTATGATGAGTAGCAGCAACTGGTTTTCAAATATCAGAGCAAACCTGCTTTCCTGGGATAACTCCACGTGTCATGGTGTTCTACTCTTTTTATATATTGATGATTGGTTTCCTTATATTTTTGTCAAGGATTTTGCATGTATGCTCATGAGAGATACTAGCCTGTAGTTTTTTTTTCCTTGTAATGTCTTTGTCTAGTGTCAAGGTAATGCTAGCCTCATAGACTATGTTGGGAAATATTACCTCTTCTTCAATTTTCTGGAACTTTGTCTAGAATCAGTATTATTTCTGTTTTATTTTTTGGGCTTGGGGTTTTCTTTGTGGGAAGGAAATTCAATTTCTCTCCTCTACCCTCCAATTTTATTGCTATGATGGACATAATACTGTTTAAGTTTAAAGTATATAACATGATAATTTGATATATATAGTGCTTATTACATCTATCACCTCATATAAATAGCTTTAAAAAAATAGTAAGAATACTTAAGAACTACTCTATTAGCAACTTTCAAGAAAATAATACAATTATTGTTAACTATAGTCACCATGTTGTACATTAGCTCTCCAGAACGAATCGATCTTGTAACTTGAAGTTTGTACCCTCTGACCAACATCTCCTCATTTCCCCTACCCCCTCCAGCCCAAGTCCCTGGCAACTACCATTTTTGCTGTTTCAAGGAGTTTGACTTTTTCAGATTCCACATATAAGTGAAATCACACAATATTTGTCTTTCTATAGGTCTGACTTATTTCACTTAGTAAAATGTCCTCAAGGTCCCTCCATATCGTCACAAACGGAAGGATTTCATTCTTTTTTTTTTTTTTTTAATTTTTTAAAAAATGTTTTATTTATTTTTGAGACAGAAAGTGACAGAGCACGAGCAGGGGAGAGGCAGACACAGAATCCGAAGCAGGCTCCAGGCTCCGAGCTGTCAGCACAGAGCCTGAAGCAGGGCTTGAACTCACAAACCACAAGATCATGACCTGAGCCGAAGTCAGACGCTTAACCGACTGAGCCACCCAAGTGCCCTGGCAGGATTTCATTCTTTTTGATCCATTCAACCATAAATGAACACTTAGGTTACTTCCATATAACACATTTAGGATTCTTGCATAGGATTCTAAATATGCAATGAACATGAGGTGCAGATATCTTTTCAAGGTAGTAATTTCATTTTCTTCAAATATATACTCAGAAGTGGTATTGCTAGATCTATATGATAGTTCTAATTTTAGTTCTTTGAGGGACCTACATACTGTTTCCCATAATGGCTGTACCAATTTACGTTTCCACCAATAGTGCACAAGGATTCCTTTCTCCTACATCCTCGTTAACACTTGTTACTGCTTGTCTTTTTGCTAACGGTCATTCTAACAGGTGTGAGGTGATATCTTATTGTGGTTATGATTTGCACCTCCCTGATGATTAGTGATATTAAGCACCTTTTCATGTATCTTTTGGCTGTCTGTACGTCTTCTTTAGAAAAATGTCTTTCCAGGTCCTTTGCCCATTTTTTAATTTGAAAAAAATTTTTTTGTCTGCTGAGCTCCTCATATTTTATATATATGTACATATATATAACGTATCAATATGATATCATAAATATAAATATATTTAACTCCTCAAATTCAATTTGATACAGCATTATTCAGGTTACCATTTCTTATTGAGTTTTGGTAATTTATATATTTCAAGGAATTTCTCCATCTCATTCAAGCTGTTGAACTAATTAGCATAAAGTTGTTCATAATAGTTCACTAATATCATTTTAATAACTTTAGGATCTGTAGCGATGTCCCCTTTCAATCTTTGTATTGGTGATTCATGTCTAATCTTTTTTTCCCCCCTCAATTAGTCTGGCTAAAGGTTTATCAATTTAATCGATCTTTTAAAAGAGCCAGCTTTTAGGGGCGCCTGAGTGGCTCAGTCAGTTAAGCGTCTGACTTCGGCTCAGGTCATGATCTCACGGTCCGTGAGTTCGAGCCCCACGTCGGGCTCTGTGCTGACAGCTCAGAGCCTGGAGCCTGCTTCGGATTCTGTGTCTCCCTCTCTCTCTGACCCTCCCCTGTTCATGCTCTGTCTCTCTCTGTCTCAAAAATAAATAAACATTAAAAAATAAATAAATAAATAAAGAGCCAGCTTTTGACTTTTCTCTATTATCTGCCTGTATTCTATGTAATTGATAATCACTTTTTAATTTATTATTTCCTTCTTTCTTTGGGTTTAATTTACTCATTTTTTTAGTTTCAGGTAGAAGACTGAGACTTTTTTCTTGTCTAATATAAACATTTAATGCTATAAATTTCCTTTTAAGAACTGTGTTAGCAGTATCCCACAAATACTATGCTGTATTTTCATTTTAATTCAGTCCAAAATATTTTTAACCTCTATTTTGATTTCTTCTTTGACTAATAGGTAACTTAGAAGTATGTTATCTAATCCCCAAATATTTGGGGAATTTTCCACATATCTTTCTCTGACTTCTTGTTTAATTCCTTTGTGAGGAGAAAACAGATTGTAGGATTTCAACCTTTCAAAATGTACTGAAACTTGTTTTATGGCCCAGAATATGGTATATCTCAGTCAATGTTCTATATGTAGGCCAAAATAATGTGTATTCTGCGCTGCTAGATGCATTATTTTCTACAAGTCACTTAGGTTAAGTTGGTTGACACTGTTATTCGAGTCTTCTAAACACTGTTCTATTACTGAGACAGGGCTATTGAAATCTCCAAGAGTCATTATGGATCTGTGTATTTTTCCTTGTAGTTCTATCAGCTTTTGCTTTATGTGTTTTCAAGCTCTGTTGTTGGATGCAACATTTAGGATTCTTTTTTTTTTTTTTTTTTAACGTTTTTTATTTTTTGAGAGACATAGACTGAGCACAAGTTGGGAGGGTACAGAGAGAGGAGACACAGAATCCAAGGCAGGCTCCAGGCTCCGAGCTGTCAGCACAGACCCGACGCAGGGCTCGAACTCACAAACTGTGAGATCATGACCTCAGGCAAAGTCAGACGCTTAACTGACTAAGCCACCCAGGTGCCCCCACATTTAGGATTCTTGACGTCTTCTTAATCAACTGACCTTTTTATCATGTAAAATGTCCTTTGTGCCTGGTAATATTCCTTGTTTTGAAGTTTACTCTGACTTGTAGTAATATGGGCAGTCCAAATTACTTTTATTAATGTCTGCATGGTATATATCTTTTCCATCCTGTTACTTTTTAAGTCTCTATATTTAAAGCAGGCTTCTTACAGATAGCATCTGTCATTATCTAATCAATCTCCGATTTAACTATTTATTAATTTTTTTCAATTTAACTATCTAGACCATTTACATTTGATATGACCACTAATAGGATTTCACTTAAACCTACTATTTTGCTCTTTGTCTTCTATTTGTCCCATGGATTCTTTCTTTCCTTTTCCCCCTTTTCTTGAGTTCTTTTGTATCCAGTAATTTTTTTGGTATGGTTTCTATAGATTATGTTTTTCTTCTGATTGTGGGTCAAGTTTTTCTGCTTCCTTGCATACCTAGTAATGCAGTGGATGGCAGACATTGTTACTTTTATACTGTTGAGTACTGAATTTTACTGTGTTCCTTTAAAGCGGGCTGGCCTTTGTCCTGTCATGCAGTTGTTATTTACAGAGCAGTTTGATCCTTTCAAAGGTTGCTCTTCAGTTTGGTTAAGGGGCTTTACTCTAGAGCTTTCTGGTTTTTTTTTTTTTTTTAAAGATTATTCATCTATTTTGAGAGAGAAAGAGAGCTTTCATGTGCGCACAAAAGAGGGGCAGAAAGAGAGAGGCGGAGAGAGAGAATCCCAAGCAGGCTCCGTGTTGTCAGTACAAAACCCAACGCAGGCTTGAACCCACAAACCATGAGATCATGACCAGAGCCTAAAATCAAGGGTCAGTGCTTAAACAACTGAGCCCACCCAGGTGCCCCATACTCTAGGGTTAATTGAGCTCCAGCAGTAAGGCATAATGTTTCTGAGGAACTACCCAATGCCTTGTCCATTACAAGACCTTGGTTAGTAGGGGTGGGACCTATTCCTAACCCATGTTTCAGGAATTAATTTCTGTTATTTTTTCCATGGCCGTGGGCATTTTCACCCAATACATGTATAGATCAGTATTTGGCCAAGCCCTTCAAGGGACCTCTCATAAAGAGAGAAACTCTGGAGCTTTCTTTCTGTGAAGCTCCTTTTCTGGTATTCTTCTCTATGACTTCTAGCCAATTTAGGTTATCCAAACTTTGACTTCTAACTCCTTAATTCAGCAACACTATGAACTCAATTAAGGTCTCCCCTCCCTGCACTTTGGAAACTGCTTCTGGGCAGTGAGCTACAGATCACCTCCATGTTACCCTTATTTCAAGAATTACAGACCTCTACTGCCTTTTGTCCAATATCTGGAACTAGCTGTTTCACTTAGTTTGTTTTCTAGTTGTCCATGATGAGAGGGCAGTTTCTACAGCAGCTAATCCTTCAAAGGCAGAAGCAGAATCTCCCTTATGCCCTTTTTTAATATCTGGAATTTAATTCTTTCCAGTTTTTATACAAGCTAGATCAGAACACAGGTCATTCTTACCTTTGTAGACCTCTCTAAGGGCTGATCATATTGTGCCTGTTGCATAACATCACTGACTATCATTTTAGCAATCTTCCAAGCTAGCTCTTCTTGGGCCTAAAACAACAACAACAAATCATTTCAAACTGTTGATAATGGTTATTCATTAGAAAAGTCAAGACTTACATTATCAGTGCTCTAAACACAACTGTATATGATAGGACCTGGGCCACCCTCTGGCTATGCTACATTAACATGCTATTTGTTCACTGTCTTCTAGGGTGAGCTACTGGGTACCCAACATCATGACTATTTTCAAGTTAGATGACCAAAACATTTTTCTTTTTCCACTCACATCTCTCAATGTACTTAACTAACAAGTCAAAAAGCAAGCCTCCTCTTCTGCAAACAGAAGAAGTGAGGAAAGAAACATTTGAGCTTTTTGTTTCTATGGATGCCTGATGGTTGATGGAAACTTGGAGGTATGGATATTTCTCAGTGGCTAGAGTCTCTGAACTAAAAGATCCTGCACTGACCCCACAAGGCAATTGTTAGATACTAAAAAGGGCCCACCCTTTCTTGTTACCTCCTGGATAAGGGAGCAATGATGTGCCATGTTGCTTAAACGTGGGAACTAAGGAAAGAGAAAACCTGAAACTTTACTTAGACAAAGTGCCACTTATAAACAGGAATTTCTTTACACTGAAAGTAGAATTTACCTCATCAGTATTTCCTTGCACCCATTTCTTCATAGCTTGTGAGAACATGGATCCTAGTAAACAAAACCAAAATTGAATGTAGATTTCATGCACAATTTTACATTAAAAAGGTGCTCTTATTCAAAAGCTATTTCCAGAAATGGATATTTTTTTTTGTACACTCTCATCTAAAACATTAAGGAATATTACCGTTAATCAAAATTGATTATCTCCATTAACAAGTATTTAACTTGCAAAAGACTTTTGAAAATCTGTTTCAGAGTTTTGGACTTTTCTTCTATTCTCGTCACTTAATAAAAGTATTATCGGGGCGCCTGTGTGGCTCAGTCAGTTAAGCGTCCAACTCTGGCCCAGGTCATGATCTCATGGTTCACGAATTCAAGCCCCAGGTCGGGCTCTGTGCTGAGAGCTCAGAGCCTGAAGCCTGTTTCAGATTCTGTGTCCCAGAATTCTGTGTCTCTCCCTGCCCCTTCCCTGCTCATGATCTGTCTCTCTCTCAAAACTAAAATAAAAACATTAAAAGAAAACAAAGAAACTATTCTCTAGTGTTAGATTTTCAGCTAATATTAAGTGAACAAAAGAAAACCATGACTAGGATTTGGTCTTAGATAAGAGTCTAGCGGTACGTCAGGAGGTATCAATCTACTTGTCATATATCCACATTTTTTAGACCAGCTCCTATACAAAAGGGCTTCCAGTAAAAACTACACTGTCACATGCTCAATCTCTGGTCTGTATAAATTGGCTGATTAACAGCAGAGTTTTAAATGGCCATGCTCTGTCCAGGCCACAGCACACCTCAACCCCCTAGGAGATACACACAAGCCTATCTTCGTATAGGTAGGTACTCGGGTGCTGGGGAATCACCAAGACATAGACTAGCCACTTTTTCCATTAATGAAATACATAGCTTATCCTTTCATTAACACAAATAAGCTCCTTTCCAACTCGGCCTTAAATCAAGCAGTTGGTAGATTATTTCTTAGGCAAGGTACTGATTAAGTCAATGACTGGATTAGAACTATATATAGCATTCATGAAAAGTGCAAAACCTGCATCCTTTCCCTTGATAATTTTTAGTATTAGCTAAAAGTCTGAAGACTGGTCTACTTCAACTTTACGGCCAACCAGTCAATAAAGCCACAACATTACACACTCGGCCTAAAGTCTCAAATGGCTGTTGAACTGCCCAATGCACTGCTCTCTCTTCAGGCTAACCCAAAGAGCCACACTGTGACAGTCTCCTACATGTTTAACACCCTCTCTCCTTTTCAATGCACCCAAGTTTGGCTCCTTTCTGTGCCTCCCCTCCCCTTTTAACACGGAACTTCTCCAGGACCCCATTTCCAGCCTTCTTTTCTCCTTTGACAGATTTTCTCTGGGGCATCTCATCCCCTCCTGTGGCCTTAACTTCCTTCAAAATGCAAATAATTAAAAAACTTGACCTTGGGCATTAAAATTCATGGACTTAGAAATTGTCCTACGGTATCTCACAATTAACATGTTCCAAATTGAACTTGTCTGTTCTCTACCTACTCCTTTTTTTTTTAAAGTTTATTCATTTATTTTGAGAGAGAGAGGGAGAGTGTGCAAGCAGGGAAGGGGCAGAGAGAGAGAGAGAATCACAAACAGGCTCTGCACTGTCAGTCTTGAGCCTGATGCAGGGCTTGATCTCCTGAACTGTGAGATCGTGATCTGAGCCAAAATCAAGAGTCTTGATTTCTTGCTACCTGAGGACAGTGTAGAGCCCTTGCTGGCCAATACCCCACAGAGGCTGTCTAATACTTCCTCTACTCCAAAGCTACCAGTCACTTCTTCTTTGTACTCATTTTTTACCAATAAAATACACTATTAGACTCTAAGTTTCTTAATGGCAGGATCTGTATGTTCTAACCTGCCCCGTGAATAAGAGTGCACAGAGGCACTACGAAATTATTTACTGAATGAACTGTGCAGACTTCTTTCCGTCTTTGTACTTTTTCCGACTGTGTACCTCAGGCTTCTCTGGCAAATTAGGAAATAAAATCAATTATTTAAATAAACTGATAGGGTAAAATAGGTTAACAGGCCCTTTTTGGGTCTAAATGATTTCAACAACTGTTGCATTTTTTGCTTACTCTGTCAATGTATATCTGACCCAAAAGTAGATTGCTCACCAACACCAAGATCATTCCTTACTCAAGTAGTAGTTGAATTAAAAAATAAATATAATACAGGCACCTGGCTGGGCTCAGTTGCTGGAGCATGTGACTCTCGATCTTGGGGTTAGGAGTTTGAGCTCTACGTTGGGGGTAGAGTTTACTTAAAAATAAATAAATAAATAAATAAATAAATAAATAAATGGAATGCAATCCTATTATATTCAATAGGAAGATTAATAATAGCTCTTAATTTTAAACACATTTCTCAAAATGGGACATTTTCTTCTTCTTTTTTTAAAGTTTATTTTGAGAGAGAGAGAGAACGTGGGAGGGGCAAAGAGAAAGGGGGGGGGAGAGAGAGAGAGAGAGGGAGAGGGAGAGGGAGAGAGAGAGAGAGAGAGAGAGGGAGAGGGAGAGAGGGAGAGGGAGAGGGAGAGGGGGAGAGGGGGAGGGGGGAGAGGGGGAGGGGGGGAGAGGGGGGAGGGGGAGGGGGAGGGGGAGGGGGAGGGGGAGGGGGGAGGGGGAGGGGGAGGGGGGGAGAGGGAGGGAGAGGGAGGGAGAGGGAGGGAGAGGGAGGGAGAGGGAGGGAGAGGGAGGGAGAGGGAGGGAGAGGGAGGGAGAGGGAGGGAGAGGGAGAGGGAGAGGGAGAGGGAGAGGGAGGGAGAGAGAGAGAATCCCAAGCAGGCTCCACAGTACCAGTGCAGAGCTCGATGTGGGGCTCAAACTCATGAACTGTGAGGACACGATCTGAGCCGAGACCAAGAGTCAGACACTCAACCGAGACATCCAGGTGCCCCTGGAACACTTTCTTCTTACAAATTAGTGTCTTTTGCTCAAGACAATACTGTCAATCCAATCACACTGAAAAATTTCTAGATCCCAAGTGAATGGATCCACATTGGTTTTTAAAATCTTCCTTGTAAACCAATTGTTTGGAAGCTGAAATCAGTCACAAATAATGTACTTGTCAAAAAAGATTTGTGTTTAACTCTTGCAACTAAATGAGCACTCTCCAGGTGATTTTAAATGAAGGACTTGAATTTCAACCTCTTCATACTTTTCACATATATATCATGTATTTGAAATTTCAGCAAATTAAGAGGAAATTTAATGAATTAAAGGGTCTTGAGATAAACCTCAAATCCAACCTGGACTGGGTATTCACCATTTTTGTTTTTTAAGTTTATTTATTTTGAGAGAGAGTGTGTGAGCGAGTTGGGGATGAGCAGAGAGAGAGAGAGGGGGGGGGGGGAATCCCAGACTCCGCACTGTCAGCACAGAGCCCGATGTAGGGCCTGAACCCAAGAACCATGAGATCATGACCTGAGCCAAAGTCAGACTGACTAAGCCACCCAGATGCCCTGGGTATTCACTATTTTAAATAAAAAAGTGAAAAATATTTTTTCATGCAGATGTGCTTTCTGGAATGGTAAAGCAAATTCAATACCTTTCATTCAGAGACTGTACAGAGATGTGATTACACAAAGCCCTTGTGCTCAGCTGTGACTACAAACACAAGGTGAGAGAGAAGTCAATTATTTCATAAAATAAACTGTTTAAATCTTAAATGATCCTTCACTTACAGTCACTGACTAATGTGAGCAAAGGCTTAATTAACAGGGAGTATGAAAACACCACAAACCTTTTGATTTCTTCACATCAGGTTCAGGCTCAGATTCTCGGATGAATTGCCCCAAGTCACTTACTCTTCCAAATGTCATCTTCCTAAATAAGTACAAAAAGAAAAACATGATTTCTAATGATCAATACCAAATTAAGGAAAGAAAAATTCCACTCTTAAGCATCTCATTTAAATGTAGGAAGCTAAAAATACTGTGTCATGTTATTCAAAGCAAGGCTTATTTTATTTTATTTATTTTTTTTTTTTAAGCAAGGCTTATTTTAAATAGAACTGTCCCCTAAAGAAAGCAAAATAATCTTTAATTCAATGTAATTCCATTCAAAATCCCAGAAAGGTTTATGAAACATGATGGGTTAACTGGTAGCTCACAATTCTAAAATTCATATGGAAGACAAAAGGCATAAGAATATCCAAGATAATTTTGTAAAGGAGATAAAAAGGTAGGAACCTGTCTTAGATCAAAATGTGTATTACA
Organism: Panthera tigris; assembly: GCF_018350195.1. Taxonomy (NCBI): domain Eukaryota; kingdom Metazoa; phylum Chordata; class Mammalia; order Carnivora; family Felidae; genus Panthera; species Panthera tigris. The sequence continues at coordinate 10,152,442 of NC_056673.1, read as the reverse complement.
GAGCTAGAGTCTATAGAGCTAGAGTCATTATATATTACATATAGTCATTATATATGCTATAAAGCTACAATAATATCAAGCAAACTTGAAAGGCAAAGAACACAGTGAAAGACCTTATTTAACAGATTACTAATCAATAATGAATATTCAAAAACATAAAGAATTCCAACAAGTAACTAAGAAAGACAGAAAAATGTAAAAAGGAGACGAACAGTCACTTCACAGAAGAGAAACCTGAACGACTAACAAACATGCCAAAAGCAACTTAATCTCAGGGGCAACAATCCAGATTGGTAAAAAATCAAACATCTGATGTTATTTAGTGTCAATAAAGATACGGGGGAAACGAGTATCTTCCTTAAGGGGGGGTGGGGGGGGGGAAGAATGCAAAACATATAGCTACTCTTAAAGGGAAGCTGGTTAACGGGCGCCTGGGTGGCTCAGTCATCAAGCATCTGACTTCAGCTCAGGTCATGACCCCATGGTTTGTGAGCTCGAGCCCCATTTTGGGTGAGCAATGCTTCTCTCTCTCTCTCCTTCTCTCTGAGGGACTCTCTCTCTCTCTCTGTGTGTGCCCCTTGCTCACTCGCGCCCTCTCTCTCTCAAAAAAATAAAGAAAATAAAAGGTAAACTGGTTAAGATCTATTAAAATTTAAAAGCTGCCTCTTGGTACAAGGAAGTATATAAAAGTAATTCTTTTGCCATTCTGTGCGTAACAGTGAAAAATTGCAAACAACTTGAATATTCATCAATACCCAAAGGGCCAAACAGTGGCCACAGTTATGAGCTATAATTAACATTTTATATGGAACACTACATATAGTTAAAATGAGGTAAATCTGTATATACTACTATAGAAAAGTCTCCAAAACTTACTGGACTGAAAGCACAAGCTACCAAATAGAGTGTAATATCGATTACATAAAAATAAGCAAGCAAAAATACATACTATGATGTCACAGTGATTATCCTGAGTAGGAAGGGGAGAGAATAAGCTCTGGTGTGGGATCAAAGGGGACATCAGCCTTATCTACACATTTAATTTTTATAAGAGATTAATGTATTTGTAATTAAAAGAAGAAAAACAAACTGTGACGCCCATGTATTATTTCACTCGGGCCATGGTGGGTCTTATTTTAGGGTTATCCTTCCCAGTAAGTTGTCATTTCACATGTGCTTGCAATACACCAACAGACAGAAATATGTCTGCCTTGAGAAACATTTCAGGAGGATGCCAAAACCATAAGACTAAAAACCAACACTGAAAACTATCTTTAAAGATGAAGAAAAGTTGGGGGGCGCCTGGGTGGCTCAGTCAGTTAAGCGTCCAACTTCAGCTCAGGTCATGATCTCATGGGTCATGAGTTCGAGTCCTGTGTTGGGCTCTGTGCAGAGCCTGGGGCCTGCTTTGGATTCTGTGTCTCCCTCTCTCTCTGTCCCTCCCCCATTCATCCTCTGTGTGCGTGTGTCTCTCTCTCAAAAATAAATATTTTTAAAAACTAAAAAAAATTTTTTTAAAGATGAAGAAAAGTCATTATTTCTCTATTTCTGACCCATTTTATATATTATCAGTTAAAATATATTTATTTTACACACACAGCAAAAAAATTACAGAAGTAAAACATCTTGCAATTGACAGACTGCTTTAAGTCAGGTTTTAAGTAAATGAACTAACAACGATTCCTTAAGAATAAATATAATCTTTGGGAATTAAATCATTTAGGTTTATTGTCTACCATTTCCTAAAAGAAGAGATAAAGATCACCATATTGATGCAGCTAAAGCATGCTTTCTGAAGACAATATGGTCCCACAGCTTTAATTTACTTCAAAGTACATCCCACGACTCCCTGGTCTCCCAAATATCACTGTTACTTTCTGATAAACTCAATTAAACATGTTGAAATCCCTTTTTATGGCATTGCCGGGACTGGGGTTGGGTCTGAGTAGGGTAATCAAGACTTTACACAGGTTTATATGTTAATCAAGCCATCTTTAGAGAGGAGGAAGTGATTTTGTGATCTGATCTGTGGTAAAGGTCAGCAAATGGTATATGCTAGGAATTGATGTCTTTTTGTTACAGGATAAATTAAACATCCAATTCTTAATTAAATACAAAGAAATAATTTTATTCCATTTTCAAGTATTAGTTACACAGTATTAGTCACTGTACTTTACTTTTGCTTTTAAGACAGACTTTGAAATAGCTAACATACTAACCAAATGAAACATGGAAGAGATACAGCCTAAAACCTGTCAGATAAACATGATACTCATCAACCTTGTATAGCATGGTGGAATGATGACGGTAATGACATTTATGGAGTGTTTACTAGATATTAGGCAAGGTTTTAAATGCTTTTTGTGTATTACCTCATTTAATCCCCCGAACAACCCAATGAAGCAGTAATATTTTTCTCAATTTAGAAATGAAAAAACTGAGACACCAAGAGGTTAAGTAGTTTTCCAATAAGTGGCTGAGCCAAGATAAAAACCCAGGAAGTCACTCCTGAGCCTTCACTCTTAACCATGGTCTACTGCATACTCTATATGAGTAAGTGCTGGCTATATAATAGATGAGAAACAATTTTTAAATCTTAATTGTTTTTAATGTTTATTTATTTTTGAGACAAAGAGAGATAGAACATGAGTAGGGGAGGGACAGAGAGAGAGGGAGACACAGAATCCGAAGCAGGCCCCAGGCTCTGAGCTGTCAGCACAAAACCTGATGCGGGGCTTGAACTCATGAACTGCGAGATCATGACCTGAGCCCGTGTCAGACGTTTAACCAACTGAGCCACCCGGTACCCCCCAAATTTTTAAATTTTAAATTGAAAAATAAAAGAGACAAAATTCCATAAACTTGTAAACATTTTAGACACTCAGTCAAGCTTACCCTGCATATGTCCGCTGATACAAAGATTCTGGATCCAAACTGGCAGCATCCACAATGATCGCTTCATCAAAATTTTTCAGAATTTTAACACTGGCTTTTTTCATACTGGACTACAACAGAAATTGTAAAATCAGCAGTATATTATTTGGGAATCAAACAATCCTGGGTTTGAGATAGGAAAGATTTGTACAAAATCTTCAGTAATTGAAATACACATAATTTTCACTCAACCCCATCATGACTGAGATGCGAAACAGTAATGATTCTGAAATGTAACCTCGAAATATAACTGCAGGAGCAAGCACAATATTAAAGTGTACGACCCAAGCTTTTAATGCCAAATCTGTTTGTTTTTCTGGTGATCTAACAAATGTGCGGTCTTTACAGGCATTGTGTTCCCAAGGGTGCAAGACACCCATCCATCCAGGTATATATAGCTTAGCTAACTTTTACAAAATAAACACGCATACTTTTGATCTTCAGTGAGGCCAAGAGAAGCTGAAGAAAACTTTCTAAAATGACCAGCTAGAAGAGTGTAGTAAGTTCTCCTCCAGCATGTTATCTCCCACTCCTCATCCCACGAAAAAGCAAGTCAGAATTGTTGTTTCTATAAAATACCAGAGCCATGTGTTTTCTCAGTTATTCCACTTCTAAAAATTCAATTACAGACAGACTCAGCTCAACAAAATGACTAATATGCAAGATTATTATTCACTGTAGCACTGTTTAAAGTAACGAAAGGCAGGAACATGTTTAAAATCTGTGACTAAGGTACAGGTTAATACCCATGACTCACGTATAGGTTAACATCCATGGTTAAGGTATAGGAACAGATGCTTACAGAACACACTCCACAGTACATGGGGTTCTCTCTATGTGCTAAGAAGGGGTAAATAAGTAAAAAGAAAGAGGCACCCAAATAAAGAAGACAGAATACTTCCTTGAGGCTACTGTTAACTCAGTTACCAAAACTGGACATCACAAGAAAAGAAAACTACAGATCAGTGTAAGAATTGATGCAAAACCCTAACAAAATACTAGCAAACTTATAAAAATAATTACATACCACCACCAAGTGAGTTATCCCCGGTATGCAAGGTTGGTTTAACGTCTGATAATCAATTAATGTAGTACACCATATCAACAGAGTAAAAACCAAAACCCACATGACCACTTCCATTGATACAGAGAGAACATTTGACAGAATCCAATACCTTTCATGATAAAAAAAAAAAAAAAAAATTCAACAATTAGGAATACTGGGAAATTTCCTCAACTTAATAAAAAGCATTTATGAAAAATCCATACCTAACATCATATTAAAAGATTAAAAAACTGAAAGCTTTCCTCATGAGGTGAGGAATAAGACAAGGATGCCAACTTTCACCACTTCTGTTCAGCACTGTACTGGAAGTTTTAGCTAGAGCAATCAGGCAAGATAAGCAAATAAAAGGCATTCAAAGAGGATAGGAAGAGAGAAAACTATTTCTACAAGCAGGTGACATGATCTTATATAAAAAAAAAAATCCTAAAGAATCCACAAGAAAACTATTAGAGTTAACAAATGAATTCAGTAAAGTTGAGGTACAAGATCAACACACAAAAAAGTTATATTTCTATGCATTACCAGTGAAGAAAAAGAAATGGAGAAAGTAACTATTTATAATAGCATCAAAAAGAACAAAATATTCAGGGATAAAATAACTCAAGGAGGTTAATATTAAGACTTGTACAGTGAAAACTACAAAACATCAATGAAAGAAATTAAAGGCTTAAATAAATGGGATGACATCCCATGTGTATGGACTGGAAGACTTAAATGGCAATACATCCCAAAGCAATCTACAGATTCAATGTAAACCTGATCCTAAAATTCATATGGAATCGCAAGGGACCCAGAATAGCCAAAATAATCTTATGAATGGAATGTGAGTTGGAGGACTCATCACAGCTTCTGATTTCGAAACTTATTAAGCTGTAATAATTAAAACAATATTAGTATTGGCGTAAGAAAAGACATGTAGATCAATGAAGTAGAACTGAGAGTCCAGAAATAAAACCCATGTATCTAAGGTCAAATGATTTAAAAAATAAATAAATAAATTTAAGTTTATTTATTTTGAGAGAGAGAGAGAGAGAGCGCGCGTGCGAGCGACTGAGTGGGGGAGTAGCAAAGACAGAGAGGGAGACAGAGAATCCCAAGCAGGCTCTGCACTGACAGAGCGATGCTGGGCTCGAACCCATGAACTGTGAGATCATAACCTGAGCTGAAACCAAGAGTCAGACACTCAACCAACTGAGCCACCCAAACGCCCCTAAGGTCAAATGATTTTTGACAAAGATGCCAAGATCCTTCAATAGTAAAAGAATAGTTTTCTCAATAAATGGTCCTGGGACCAGATACCCACATACAAAAAAATAAAGTTGGACCTTACCTCACACAACATGCAAACCTAACTCAAAATGGATCCAAGGCCTAAACTCTTAGAAGAAAACACAGGTGGGCATGGGAAGTGACAGCTTTATGTTTCATTAGCTAGGTTTCCATTTGGGGTGATGAAAAGTCTGGAACCAGACAGTAGTAATGGTTGTACAACACGGTGAATATACTAAATGTCACTGAATTATACACTTTATGATAGTTAACTTTATGTCAAGTGAATTTTATCTCGATTAAAAAAATTATACTTCTATACACACTTACAATGAAAATGTGAATATGAGAAAAAAATTCCATTTATAATAGTATCAAAAAGAATACAATATTTAGAATAAACAAGAAATACCAAATGGATACTTGAAAACTACAAAATGTTATTGGAAGAAATTATAAAAGATGTGAATAAATGAAAGGCATCCTGTGTACATGGATTACAATATTAAGTATTGTTAAGACGGCAATATGTCCCAAATTGATCTATGGAGTCAATACAGTCTCTATCAGAGTCCCGGCTGGCTTCTTCATAGAAGTTGACAAACTGATCCTTAAATGCATTTGAAAACTCAAGGGACCTCGAGAAGTCAAAACAATCTTGAAAAAGAAGAACTAAGTTGGAAGACTCTCAGTTCCTGATTTTAAAACTTGTTACCCAAGCAATGGTAATTAAGACAGTTAAATAGAGCGATTATTTGATCTAACAATTCTACTTCTAGGTATATACACAAGAGAAATGAAAACCCATATCCACACAAAAACTTGTACAACAGCATTATTCCTAACAGCCAAAAGAGAGAAACAACCCCAATGTCCATCAACTGATGGATAAACAAAATGTGGTATGTGTGTAAAAGGGGATGTTATTTGTTCATAAAAGAGGACTAGTTCTGATACACCCTAAACATGGATGAACCTTGAAAACATCATGCTAAGTGAAGGAAGCCAGTCACAAAAGACCACATATCGTATGGCTCCAATGACCAGAACAGGCAAATCTACAGAGATTAGAAAGTAGATTAGGAGTAGCCTAGGGCTGGAGGAGTGGAGGATTTGGAGGGTAGTAAAGGACACACGGTTTTTTTCTTAGCTGTGGTGACAGTTAAGCAACTCTATGAATATACTAAACACCACTGTATTATGTAACATAAATGAATGAACTGTATGATTTGTGAATTCCATTTCAATAAAGCTGTATGAAAGAAATAAAGGAAAAGAAAGAAAGAATATATAAGGAATGATTTCAATTATATAACTGAACAGGTAACACGAACCCACACCATCAAAATCAGGATAGTAGCTACCTGGCAGGGAGGACAGTGACTAGAGGGGGGCACAAGAGAGTTTATGACATACTGGTACTGTTATGTTTCTTGATTTGGATACTGGGATACATGCATTGGGTCTGTTTATGAAAATTCTTTAAGCTATATAGTTATAGGAGTTTTCTGTACATATATTATACTTCAACCAACAATGTAAAACTATATTTTATGGTCAGCACTTAGACCCTGTAAGTGCCTAAATAAAAACAAAACCCTCTAGCCTGTATCAAAAAACAAAATGGCAACCACATTCAGCAGGTAACCTAAACAGGAGGAAAAGGTACTGGGGAGAGCTTTGTTAATGGTAATAAATAGTATTCTTATAAATTAAGAAAATTATCCAGGGCCCTGTGTCAAAAAATCTGAAGTGTTATTTATTTATGTGTCAACAGTGTAATGAGAAAACAATTATGCTACATTACAGCAAAGAACACTAGACAGGGAATATGTTTTGGCTCTTCACTTACTGTGTGACTTGAAAAAAATCAGTTAACTTTTTAGCACTTCCCTAGATGTCTTCTCTTGGGGACAACCCATTTAATGTGATTTTGGAGAGAATCCGGAAGTCTGATACATGAAAGTACTCCAAAAAAAAAAACAAAAAAAAACAAAAAACAAAAAAAAACCCCAAAAAACAGGTTGAGGAAATGTGCAATGGCACTAGAATTTAAAATAAAATCAAAAGCTCTTCAGTGAAATACAGTATTAACAAATCTAGGCGTTCACTCAATTGTTCTATAAAAAAAGCATCCCCAGTGTAGTTACTAAAATTTCCCAAGTAATTACACTAAATAGCTCTTCAGAGGCTCTAAATGCATATTATTTGATTACGGAGAGCACCAGCTGGAGTGTCAAGCAGAATAATGGCCTGAATGAAAGAGGACAGTACCTTACGATATGATATACTGGTAATCACCACGGATACTCTGATTAGAACATACAGTAAGTAGGCTAATTTTATTTTCTCTTTCGTTTCTTCTGCAACTAAAACTTACAAACAGAATCTGTTACTGGTATTTGAAGGAAAGGATTCGTACGCTTTTCTTCCTAATGGCAGAGGCAAACTGGTCAATACCTGAGAAGCTGAGCCATCGGAACCGCCTGGGTGAGAGTCATCAGGAGGGCCGACAGAGCCATGAGCAGCCAGTGAAACATTCCCTCCCAGAAATTCATCTCCTCGAACCGAATGGATGAGATCATTCAAATATTTATAATAAAGATTGCTGGATAAAAAGCCAGGCAAAAAGACCTGAAAAAGAGGACAAGCATTATTTTAAAGTTGAAACCAAATACAACTAAAATTTTATTTGCAAACAAAATTTTACCCGCAGTTCTACCAGGTGGTACAAATGATTTTGTCACACTACCAAGTATTATCCCTTCATACACAGTTTACATTGTGACTACAATTAAGAGTACAATTTGTAGGTTTTTTTCCCTAAAAAACACTTGCCATAAAACTATTACACAGACTTGATATTTAGACTTCTTAGTGACCAGAAAACATGCAGGGAGTGAATATAACCTGACACTACATTTTTCTGGCTTGCTATAAATATTAAAGTCCAGGTGTATGTATTGATAATTTACTTTTGAACTGATTTCCTTAAGATAAATTACCAGCTGTGTGATTATTGAGTTAAACAGCATGAACATTCTAGCTTTGATATATATGGCCAATTTACTCTTCAGAAGGATGTTGCTAATTTGTATCATTGGCAATATATCAAGGTGTCTGTTTTGAGACCGGCTTTCCAACACTGGATTGTGTTTTTCCAAATCATTATTAAATAAGTGCCTAATGATGGATGTTTTTCTTTGCATTTAAAAATTATTAATGATGCTGAATAAGCTCCCATGCTTATTACTGGCATTTCCTATCACCAACTTTTCCTTCATAGCACTTCGGCCATGACGGTGGCACTTAACATGTTTTTAACTTGTGCCTTCTTTATAGACAGAGCTCCAAGAGGGCAGAAACCACATTTCTTCGTTTACCCCTGAAACACCAATACCTAGCATAGAAATTCTCAAAGTACTGATGAACAAACCATCTAGGTCTTTTTCTCATTTATCTACTTGACAGTATTCTTAAAATTAGTGTAAGTTCTTTCACATATATACATTGTATAAGAAATATTTTTATGTTCTGTTTTTCTGTGTATTTTAATTTTCTTTTTTACCCAGAAAGCTTGCACTCTTCACATGATACAGATTTGGAACTTTTCCTTTAAGACCAGAAAGATTTTAACCTTAATTTCATTTAGTTCAATTAAAAAAAATTATCCCTGGGCCATAGCTGATACTCTACTCAGTTTAGCACTAGATTTTAATGATTTGAATTTTATATGTAACTCTTCCATGTTCCTGAAATTCAGTTTTTATGTGTAGTATTATTTAACAGTGCTTACTTAACCCTTTCCCACCTAGATACACATGACATACATAAGCAACAGAACCTCATGGGCTTATCCTGGGCTCTGTGCAATTCCTGGCAAAATCTGCTCTCGTTCATTAGAAGAATAAATCATTCACAAATTCCAACACCTTATTATTAATAAGCTATCAGTGATACCCCAGAAGTTATGATACACAAAACTAGCACTCTAGCCCTGTTGACAGATATTGATGAAATATCTGGAACACCCCTAGGCTAACTTCACCCAATATTGCTATCGAATCATTTTTGAAAATGTGATAACAACAGGCTATGTTAATAGCCATTGACATTTTTTAATGCTTACTATGTGTCAGGCGTAACATTAATAGTAACTGCATCCATCTTACCTCATTTTAATCCTTAAAATAACTTTAAGTATCCATACTATCTCCATTTTACAGGTGAGGAAAACGGCATTAAAGAATTTCAGTAACTGCCTGAGGTCACTCAGCCTATAAAGGTTAAGATGAATACATACCAAGTCAGAGTCAAAGCCTCTGCTCTTAATCACTATGCTCCACTGTTTCCATTTTCCACTGTTCTGTTACATTTGGTTTTTCCCGTGTTATGTTTTCTGGGTTTCACCAGTAAAAACTTCTCGCGGTTTTAATATTTTTGAAGTTCTTGGTTACCTTCTCCATGGTCGTCCAGGCCTGACGTAATGGAGTTGTGAAACAGTTAGGGAGTGGCCCACCTTCCCTGCAGATATTGGATTCGATTTCTAATCGCACAACATCATCAAATCCAAGAGGATGTGTGGCTTGGAGGGAGAAGTACCTATGGTACAAAGACAGCCAAAGAAAGTAAAACCAAATTCCACAGCCAGTAGAAGCAACTTTTGGTACCTACACTAGAGAATCTTCTATGAGGCTACTCGATTCAGCCCGCAGACCTAGGACTCTAGAACTGGCTGACAGCTGGGCTGCAACCTTGATTCCCACGGCCCTAAAGTCAACTTGCTACCTTTGTATTATCTCCTTCCGTCATCCTTAGCCCTTGTTTAAGTTTTCTGAGGGTCAACTGACACAAAGAAATCAATCAATCACACACACTGAATGGGTATCCATTCTCTGTTCAGCACTTGGGAGAGAGAAATCGACTTAAAGGAGGGTAAGACACAGTTATTTCCCCTGGAAAGGGAGCAGAAAAAATCTCTGCACAGGCCACAATAAGAACATGCCATCATAACTAAGAGACCCAAGTAATGTACAAGTAGGAATTCAAAATAAAAGAACAGTGAGGGGCAAGCAGGTGGATTTGATGTATTTGGATAGGATAACAGGACTTGATGATTGGGTGCAGAAAGGAGAAGGAGTAATTGATCAGTGATACCTCAAAGATTTCTAACTTCTTAAGATATAATGCAAAACTAGTGTCTTGGTAAGCTGATTATAAAGTGGATACCAAAAAAAGGAGGATTAAAAGAAAAATACCATCTTAGGGACTTCTAAGTCCTGTCTACGATACAAATAAAGACTGATTAGATAGGACTGTGATGTTACATACATAATATACAGAACACATAAAAACAAACAGGGATTGGTAAAGTCAAATTTGGCCCAATGAACTTGACAAAATGACAGTGCGAGTGGGATGCCATACGGTAACCCTCATTTACAAAAGGCTCCCAATGTGACAATGGGATCCAGTAGGAAAACAGACTCTCTGCTCTGTGGGGTTACTGACCTCCAGCCAGGATCTCACTACTAGTACCATTTTTCTGTTCCAGCATAAAAAAATATACATATATATTTTTTGTTATCAGCCTTTTCTTAACAGACAGTTAGTCTCCCATCTTGTAATGAGTAAGCTGGTAAATACTCTTCCATGATTGGAATTTTGGAGCATCTCAGACCAAATTTCTAAATGTAAACATCTGCTATTTCAACGTCCATGTAACAATATTACTTATATAATATTTCCCACAAATACGTTATACTAAAATAAACACTGAGAAAACATTAAGAACTGTATTCCAGCTTAAGTTATGCCACTAACTCGCCCTGTGACTTTGAGAAAGTCACTACGTCTCTGGGCCTTCATTTTATCATCTGCAAAATGGGAAAATCGGACTAGATCCCTAATCTGGCTATTCATCAGCATCATCTGGGGAATCTTCTAAAAATAAAGATTCCTGGGTCATACCTCAAACATGCTGAATCAGAATCTCTCAGGGAGGACTGGAAACCTATTTTTAACAAGCCCCCAGGTGATTTTCACACAGACAGCCCAGCAAGAACTTGCAGAGCAATGTTTAAGAATCACTGACCTAGATGCACTCAGCTCTCTCCCAACCCTGACAGTCCATGGATTCTCCTCTACCATCAAGTTATCCTCTTAGCAGTTGCTTGTGGATACAAATGGCATATTACTTTTCTTTACAGAATATGGAAAATTAAATGAACAGAGTATGGGCGCTGGCCACAGCCTTATCACTTAACTGACTAAATGTTTTCAGTCTGTTCACTGTAAGATTTTGCCATCCTCTCATTTGCAGTGAAGACAAGCGAAAAACTATTATTCATTGAGTATGAACCAGGCTGAGCAGATCTGCACCACAAAACATGATCCACCTATAGAGAGTCAAGACCCTTTTTCATATATCCCAATTAGTTTCATCTTCCTTTTTATTTTTTAGAGAGGGGAGAGAGAGCGTGTGCATATGCACGTGTGTGCGGACCGGGCAGAAGGCAGGGGAGAGAGGGGCTCTCAAGCAGGCTCCACGCCTAGTGCAGAGCCCGATGCGGGCCTCAATCATCTGACTGTGAGATCGTGATCCAGGCCGAAATCAAGAGCCGGACACTTAACCAACTGAGCCACCCAGGTGCCCCCATCTTCTGCTTATATTCCCTACCCAAGTTTTACTTACCCAAACTCAAGTTTCCTGAAAGTGCCACACTCCCCTAAGTTTCTCTGACTTTGCTTGTGCCAATCCCTCTGCCTAGAATGTTCTTTCCTGCCTTCTCTGGCTAGCAAATTTCAATTCGTTCTTCAGGATCCAATTCTCATCTTTCTCTTGTGAAACCCTCCCTGAACTCCACCACCATCAACCTTCTTGCCACACACAGACCTCCTATTCCCCCAAGACCTTTGTTCTAACAGTCCTAAAACTATACACACCATATGAAACGTAGCTTTTCTGCTACTCCCTGTGAGCTCCTTGACAGCAAGGACTGAATCTATTCATCTTTATTTCCAAAGTACCTATCAAATAACAAACACTTGCCAAACGCTGAATACATCAACAAAACTCACTTGTCATATAAAATCATGGCATCATTCTGTGCCTCCTGTCCATCATACTGGCCCTTCTTGGCAGCCAGCTGAGACTGGAAGTTATCTGCTGCCAACCAGAACTGTAAGATATTCACTGCATCCTCTTTCTCCATGTACTAGGAAGGAAAAATACAAAAGAAGAAAAAAAGACCATAAACAGATTTCTCTCCCCATCTCTAATCTCTGAGTCCAACCATTAAAATACAGGACACACACGCGCACACACACACACACACACACACACACACACACCAAAACACAACACAAAAACAGATCCACTTGTTCAGTTAATGCCAGTCAACAACTTACAGTTATTTGAGATTGAAAAGCATAAAGCCATTCTTGTAGGGAGAAAATACAAAAACTAACAACAAAACAACCACACTGCCGGATACAAACTTAAGTGAACTGGAATAAAAATCACGGTAAAGATGATTAGTGGTCCCTCGCTGGCAAACATACACAGAGTAAACTAACCAGACCAAATCTTTTATACCTGATCATTTCCATCATTCCACGCAGCCAGAGTAACGGGAACAAATGCTGGACTTAGGCTGATGGCAAACGAGGGAGTGAGAAAGCAGATCAACTGAACGGGCTCTATTCTTGGGAGAGGCAGAGTCAAGCGTATCCAAGTTACGCTCTGTGAGCCTGGAAATCCTCTCATCTCTACTTAATAGTCATTTGCTTTGCAGCAAAAGCATTTCATTTGCTGAAGCTGAACAAATACCATTACACTAAACTGTATGCCTCAAAGAGATTAATATATTCATTGCTCGAGAAATCCTATCCAGTGGCTAAAGTAAAAGGGACGATAGTAGGAAAAAGTTTGCTACCTTTCTTTCTCTCTTCTGAAGTCTGGTCTGCAAATATGTGTGCATTGGAATCATGTACCAAAACTGTGTTTTTTTAAAACAGCTCCAAATAATCAAAAATATGCATTCTCTTATAAGCAGACGTTTAATAAGTGTTTCAAAATTAGAGTTATCTTACACTGAATTTTCACATTCTCTACTCTGACTAACACGCCATCAAAGTACCCTTGCCATTAGATACAACTTAAAATAGTACTGTGTCATTCCAATGGATCTTTTTGGAAATGCCTTGGCTCTTCCGTGTTATTTTCTACAGAGGGGGCCCCAGCATTTCTAGTTCAGAGGCTGGAATGCTCTAACAGAGTGTGAAAGGAAATGCAGACTTTACCTCAGAGAAATAAAAGAGGGCTGACTCACAGAAGAGAATGTCAGCCAGGTAAACAGTTCCACTGGTCAGCACTTCAATCTGGTATTTACAGAAATGGTGACTTCGCAGAAACTCACTAAAGTGCCTGCACATGGACAAAAAGGGAAAATTTGAGGGAACGACCAAGGAAAGAGCTTAACTGGGAAAAATACACTCTTTCCATTCTGTGCCTGTTGTATCTTAAAAGCCTAGGTCAACACTACCTCCCTTCCCCTGGTGTCGTTCCTGGTTCTTACACCTGGAAATAATCTCTCCCCGCTCTTGGTGGCTTTGTAGTTTTCCTCTGTGACACATGCTACCTCCTATGACGGTAACCAAAGATCATGCCCTATTTCTCTCATTAGGCTCTAATTTTCTTCAAAGCAGGCATTGTATCTAACTGTGCCTTGCACAGAGCACCCTTTTCAGAAATGCTAAATGAATCAATATGTAGATTTTTTTTTTTAAGGGCATGCAGCAGTAATTAATCTCAAACAAAACAAAACAAAACAACTTTGGAGGCCGTTTCAACAAATCTATGTGGATTTAGTAGTAACAGCATCCATTAAGCCTAAAGCATGCACTAACAAATTAGGATATCCACCTGCACACGTGCATTGTTTGAACAGAAACCAATTGTAACAGTCACACTACACCCACATCACCCCCAAATGACTTCAGAATTAAAAACAAATTCTTTTAACCTAGGAAATATTAACATTAAAAATGAACACGGGTTTTATTATTTTTAAGAGTTCACATAATTTATATTTAAAAGACACCATTAACCAAAGTAGTCTTAGAGCATGAGTATGCTTATACGATCCTGTAAACATTCAAAATACTTAAGTCCTCAGAGACCATTTGTTTTTAGTCGAGTGAACCCAAATCCCGAAAATGCAAATGGGAAAGTATGTAATTAACTTACTCTTGCTCCATTGCACTAAAGACTATGGACTGTGCCACAACAAAACAGTTGGGGTCCACCTGTCCATCTTCTCCACAAATCTTTGCTGTAAAAGAAATGGTAAATAAATTTCTACTAAATCTGAACTATACACCTTTGGGAATCAGAGGAATAAAGGTAGAGGCATATGAATCAGAAAGTTTTAAATAGAGCTAAGAAAAATACAGGTGCACGGCTAATCTTGAGGTAGGGAAGGTCTTTCTAAGCATATACACAAAAGTAGAAATCAAAAGATTTAACAACATAAAATTAATTTTTATACATGAGAACACCTCCGAAACAAAAGAAAACAACTGGTGCAAAAAATTCTCAGCATGAATGACAATTTACTTTGTATGTGACAGATTATTATCATTCATATATCAAGAGCTCCTACAAACTAGTAAGAAATGTCCTGGAAGAAAAATGAGCCAAGGACATGAAAAGACAGTTTTACAAAAGAACAAATATAGGGGCGCCTGGTTGGCTCAGTCAGAAGAGCATGCTACTCTTGATCTCGGGGTTATGAGTTCAAACCCCATGTTGGGTACAGAGATCAATGGAAAAAAAAACAAAACTTTTTTTTTTTTTAAAAGAACAAATTATAAAATGGCCAATATGCAAAGATATGCATGCTCGCTGGTAATCAAGTAAATATAACTACAAATTAGAATAATGAGGCACCCCACCTTTTGTCTAGCAAATTGGCACAAAACTGTTACAACAATGCATATGTTTAATTGTGTAACACTACACTGCCTTGTTTGAGCAAGGGCATGGGAAAACAGACACTAGCATTTGTGGGAAAATAGTGGTATATAATTTTCCGGAGGGCATTCTGGTAGTTTCTAGCATAAGCTTTAAAAATAAACATGCCCTTTCAATCAGCAATTCTATTTCTAAGACTGCAACCTAAAGAGTTATGGATTTGTAAAAAGGTTTATCTGTAAAAAGTTTAGCAAAATGTTATTTGGAAGAAACACAAAGTGTGCTAAAATTAGGAATTACCTAAATCAACTGCAGCAAGTGGGTAAGCCGGTTGGTTAGCCAGCTATCAAACATGGCTGAAACCCTCCCGCCCACGATGGCTGGTTTCACTTTAAGTTCATGACCTTAGCACGACCTTAATGAAACCCAAGGATCATACTACAGTCTCCTGGGCCATCTTCTCTCATACTGTACCGGACAACACACAACACATCTTCTTCTCTCTCTTTCAAAATGATATACATCTTCGAATTCTCTTTGCTGATTACTCTGCCTCCTACTTCATTAAGAAAATAGAAGCAGTCAGAAAATTATTTCCATCTCCTGCCACCACATCTACCAGCTCACCTGCACCTCTACCCACACACTCTGCATCTGAGCACCGGACCCCTTCCTCTTGCCTCAAGACTTCTTTCTTACAGCAACTGTCCCCTCGGTCTCCGGCATCGCTTCTTTGCTGCTGCCTCATATTCACCAGCTACATACAGTCTGTCTGTCTGTTACACGTATGAACTTGCTTGTATGCTATACCTTATATGCGTATAACACATCACCACAAAAACAAAACGCACTGGCCCTTGACTTAACATCCCCTTCCAGTTTATCCCTGGAGCGAGATGCCTCAAAGAGCTGCTCACACTTGCTGTCTCCACTCCGCCTCCTATTCTAAGACTCCTCTGATGAAGTTTTCGTCTCCACCGGTACCCTGAAATTAAGAAAACCAGTGGGCCAGTTGTCCACAGGGTTGGCAAGTCCATTCCATTCCTAGTACTCATCTTACTTAACCTCTCAGCAGGATTTAACACACCTTCGATCACTCCCTTACCCCCAGAAACGTTTTTTCACTTGGCTTCCAGAAAAGAACTACTGTCCGGAGACAGAGTTGATAAAGCGGGGCCTACTTTACTAGCTGTTACTCCTGAGTTTCTGCTAGTTCTTCCTCACCTGCCAGACTTGTAAGTATCAGGCCTGCCTCAGAACTGGGTGCTTAAGACTTCTTTGTCTTCACTCATCATACTTATGCTGAGGGTAATGTTATCCGTGGCTCTAAACCACCTATATGCTGATGACTTCTAAACATGTATCTTCAACCTACACCTCTTTCATGAACTCCTAGTGCAGATACCCAGCTGCATACTTGACATTCACCATTTAGCGAACACCCAAACTCCTGATTTTCCCCATAAGCCATTACCCTCACAGTCTTCCTCATCTTATAAATGGCAACTCCAGGGGCACCTGGGTGGCTCAGTCGGTTAAGCGACCGACTTTGGCTCAGGTCATGATCTCACAGTTCGTGAGTTCAAGCCCCATGTCGGGCTCTTTGCTGACAGCTCGGAGCCTGGAGCCTGCTTCGGATTCTGTGTCTCCCTCTCTCTATGCTCCTCCTCTGCTCGTGCTCTGTCTCTCAATAATAAATAAACGTTAAAAAAAAATTTTTTTTTTCAAGTTTATAAATGATAACTCCACTCTCTTATTCAGGTTTGTTTATTTGAGAGAGTGACAGCATATGAGCCAGCGAGCAGGGGGAGAGAGGCAGAGGGAAAGGGACAGAGAATCTCAAGCAGGTTCCAAGCCCAGTACAGAGCCCGAAGCAAGGCTTGATCCCATGACCCTGGGATCATGGCATGAACTGAAATCAAGAGTCTTACATTCAACTGATGGCCACCCAGGTGCCCCATTATTCAGGTTTGAAAAACAAACAAACAAACATGAAGTCATGCTTAATGCCTTTTTCCCCCTCTCACACTATTCAACTTCAAACCATCAGTAAATTCTATCAGCTATACCTTCAAAATATCTTTAAAATTCTACCACTTCAAGGATTTGCAGAAGATGAAGGAAGCAGTGGAAGCACAGTTTTTGGGTTATTCTGAGTCCCCATATAAACAGGGAGTAATGAGCCAGCAAAACCAGAAACCCATGGATAACATTTACAACCAAACTAGGCAGGTGGGATACACAGTAAGAGCTTAAGTGCAGACTTCTTCCAACGTAATGTACTTGTAGAGCTGTGTAGAGTATTCCAGGGGCGGCTGGGTGCCTCGGTTGAGCATCTGACTTCAGCTCAGGTCATGATATCATGGCTCAGAGTTCGACTCCGCACCCAGCTCTGTGCTGACAGCTCGGAGCCTGGAGCCTGCTTTGGATTTAGTGTCTCCCTCTCTCTCTGCCCCTCTGTCGCTTGTGCTCTCTCTCTCTCTCTCTCTCTCTCAAAAATAAATAAACATTAAAAAAGAAAAAAAGCATATTCTAACTGAAAGAGAAGAAAACGGGGTAGGATTCAGAAGAATGAGGTTCAAAGAAGAAAAATGGTCTAAAAACATAGGTAATTAACATTTTAACTTTCTCAGATCTCTTGATCACTAAATGTTACCAACTTATACTTCAAAAGATTTTTTTCCCCTCACGGGATTATATCATTAATTTGATAAATAAAAGGAAAGAAAATAATTGAAGCGATATTTCATTTTTAAATATTTTACTTGAACCCCCCCCCCCCTTTTCTCCCCTACCCCTGCATAGTTTGGTTATTCACTGGCACAAACAAATCCCCAAAGGAATCACTAGCCAATCAATATCTCAAACAGCCAAATTCTAATCAGTTAGCACACCCCAGTTGTCCTGTTGCAGAGGAAATGCTGGTCTAGAGAAGTGTGGAAGATGGTTGTAACAAATTCCCACATAAAAATAGAGGAACTGCATAGAAAGGCCAAATTCCAAAGACAACATTTGCAACAAAACTGGGTGAAAACCCAAAATACAAGCAAATGGGGACAATCAACAGCCCCAAGACCTGTATAAGAGTCTACCTGTGTGGGAGAAACAAAAGGAAAACAATGGGGCCAACATCTGACAAGCCCTAAAATAGTCAACAGTTGTTCACTGGAAAGTATGGTGGGCCAAATTAAGAACTACAGTTTAGACAGGAAAAGGTTTTGCTGTCTCCAATAATGAATGAATGCAAAGTATCTGTGATAAAGACTGAAAGAGCCCCATGCTGGGAAGAATCTGCTAGAAGAATAACATGCTATATTTCATAAATCAAAAATATCAAGTTTCTGCAATAAAAATATAAAACTCAGTACCAGGACTTGATGGGAACATAATAAATATTTGTTTAATGAATAAACAAATCACTTTCATCTGTGATTACAGGTGCCTCTAAGGTCCTTCTTATACAACAGAGTAAAAACTCTTTTTTTTTTTTTTTTACTATGACCTACAGAGAAATAGGTTTACATGACATAGTATATACATACATACATAAACATATGATGAAAACAATTTCCTGAAATGAGGTTTGCCCTTACTACTGTGAAGCACTTTCATTTTTCTATTCTAGTCTTTTTTTGGCAGGAAGGTGTGGTCATAAGAGGAGACTAGTCTGAATTTACAGTATGAAAAACATTGCCAAATAGCATACCAGTCAACGTGTAGTGGTCTATTTTCTCGCTTTTTCTTTTTTTTAATGTTTTTATTTTTGAGAGAGAGACAGCATGAGCAGGAGAGGGGCAGAGAGAGAGGGAGACACAGAATCTGAAGCAGGCTCCAGGCTCTGAGCTGTCAGCACAAGGGCCTGACACAGGGCTCAAACCCACCGACCACGAGATCATGACCTGCGCTGAAGTCAGACAGTTAACTGACTGAGCCACCCAGGTGCCCCTGTAGCGGTCTGTTTTCAAATCCTGAGTCTGCTATGTCTGAGGTGTGTTATCTTGGACAAATAATTAAATCCCGTCTTTGTGCTTCAGATTTCTCATTTATAAAATAATAACTGTATTTATATTACAGGTTTTTAGAAGGTTAGAGTTTATCCACAGAAAGTGCTTATAATGCTGTCTGGGACACAGTAAGAATTCAACATTTTTGACTGCCACTATTGTTTTTGCTGCTGCTGTTATTTGAGCCAAAGTCTAAGAATTTACATCTGACATATGAAGAGAAAATTTTTAAGTGAGCTACAGTTGATATACTAAAGTACTCTGAACACAGACTAAGAAGGGATATGTTGACTTCCATTTTCATAAAAGATTCTCTTAAGTAATAACCAAAAACAGGCATTATTTTTTTTTTTTTGCCATAGCTTCAAGCACTGCTTACCTATGATGTCATTTCTCATTGCTTCTGTAATCGGTATTGGTTTAGCAGCATCTGGAGATATGTATTTGGTAAAAGTATTCACTGCATCTTGTTCTATGCCTGCAAGGGAAGAAGGGGACAACTTCAAAATTCAAAGCACACTTGGACCAGTAATGGGCTACAATCATGAACAGCAGGGCTGTTTGTTGTATGCCCAAGCGTGTGCGTGCACACACACAAATACATCCACATTTATTACAAATATAAATATATAAAAAAATATGTACGGGAGAAAACAATGTTGCTTCTTCACCATTTGGTTTGTGGAACAGAGAAGTTACGCCTGAATTCCGCCTCCTATTCCTCCTCTAAACTAACCAACTGCTCCTTAACAGCAATTATTTATGCATGTCCTCTTTCCATGTCTCTTCTCCAAAATCTCAACTTAAGGGACTTGCTCAGCAATGTTAACAGCAGGAATTGCAAAATTATTTATAAACCTGCACTTAAAATATTTTACAAAATGATTTCAGGTTTATGAATACCTTCATTCGACTTTCAACAACCCTAGAAGGTTAAAACAACAGATCTCAAACTTTTTAGTCTCAGGACTTCTTTGCAACCTTAAGTTAAATTGAAGAACCTAAAGAGCTTTTGTTAATGTGAGTTTTATCTACAGGTATTAACATATGAGAAATAAAAAATAAGAAAATTATTGATTCAGTTAAAATTAACAATATTAAATCTGTTGTAAGTTAACATAAACAATATTTTTTATGTGGAAAAAAAAAAAAAGGTTTTCCAAACTGAAAAAATTAGTGAGAAAAGGGCTTTGTTTTACATTTTGCCACGCTCTTTGTCTTGATAGCAAAGTGCTGGATTTTCATGATCTGCCTTGGCATTCAATCTGCCGTACTATTCTGTGTTGGCTGAAGTATATTCTAATGTGCTGGTGCGTGTACACACACACTGTTCATTCTGGTTCTGGCACAGAGCTTCTAAAAGCAACCCCTAGAATTTCCTAAGCAGCAGGGGTGAGAGGAGCATATTTTGTTATTCATAATGAGCCCCTTTCAACCACAGGAGTGTTTATGGTAATGAGGTGACTTGCAGAATGGGGCAGGTTGCCAGAGGAACAAACTGTGTGATCACAGAACTAGAATTTTCAGCCCCGCTCCCCAACCTCCAGGGAGGGTAGAGGGGCTGGGGATCATCAAGTTAATCACCAATGGCCAATAATTTAATCAATTATGCCCATGTTGTAGAACCATGAAAACCCTAAATGAAGTGGTTCAGAGCTTCCAGGTTGGTGAATGCATCTATGTGCTGGGAGGGTGGCACACCCCCAACCCCTCAGAGACAAAGGCTTTGTACTTGGGATCTTCTTGACCTTGCCCTATACACCTCTTCATTTGGTGGTTTGCATGCTTTATGATGTACTTTATTATTATTTGTTAAGTTTATTTATTTTGAGAGAGAGACAGAGAGCAAGCAGGGGAGGGGTAGAGAGAGAAGGAGAGAAAGAATCCCAGGCTGGCTCCATGCTGTCAGCCTGGAGCCCAACGTGGGGCTCAAACTCACAAACCATGAGATCATGACCTGAGCTGAAACCAAAGGTCAGACGCCTAACCAACTGAGCCACCCAGGCACCCCTTGATGTACTTTAAAATAAACCAATAAATGTAAATAAAATGTTTCCCAAAGTTCTGTGAGCTATCACAAGAGATTACAGAACCTGAGGAGAGGCTGTGGAAATCCCAGATTTATAGCTGGTTGGCCAGAAGTACAGGTGACAAATGTACTTGGGACTTGCGACTGGCATCTGAAGTGGGAGGCAATCTTGTGGAACAGCGCCCTTAACCTGTGAGGTCTGCGCTAACTCTGAGTAGTTATGGCCAGAATGAATTGAACAGTAGGACCCCCAGTTGCTGACCACAGAGAGAACTGGAGAAGTGCTTGGTGTGGAAAGCCCACATGTTTGGTGTCACAAGTATTGTGAATAGAGGAATGGGTTTCCTTTTACCTATATTAAGAAACTCTTGCCTCAGACAGGCAGAGATGGGAAAAGGAGTATTTTAATAGCTGTGTGAGATCACTGTGGATAAATTCTTCTTTGATACTACACCCAAATGTGACAGTGGTAGTTTCTTAATGGTAAGTTAGAATGGTGGAAGTGCAAACCCTAGCAGTGAACTTGTCTGTTATATTAAAATCCAATGGTGTATCTCCCATGTTAGGAGACCTTTTACTCATGATTTTATTACATCATATATACATATTTTTAAATTTTTTAAATGCTTATTTATTAATTTTTGAGACAGAGCGAGACAGCAGGGCAGGGGCAGAGAGATAGGGAGACAGAGAATCCCAAGCAGGCTCCACACTGTCAGCACAGAGCCCAATGTGGGCGGGGCTCAATCTCACAAACTGTGAGATCATGATACGAGCCTAAGTCAAGATTAAGTTGGATGCTTAGCCAACTGAGCCACCCAGGTGCCCCGACGTAAATTTTTTGGAATATTTTGGAAAATATTGGTTCACTGACTTATGTAGACCTTCCAAATGTTGATGCTCTGCATCATATAGTATAAAAAAAGAAATCACATCATTAATATCACAAACATCTTATCAGAACACTCTTTAAAGCTGTCAAAGCATAGGGTGGTGAATACGAGTTTTCCAAAATTCTAATTTTCATTGAAAAGCTCAAACTTTACCCACGGGCAAATACTGTCAGCTGTTTTCCGTGAAATGTCAAACTTCATTCATTCATTTCCAAGAAAACATCTGACAAATACCCAAGTCTGTAACCATAGTCATTCTTTAGAGTAAAATGGTATTCCATTAAATAAGCAGCTAATTGAGCTCACAAAAACAAAGCCATACACCCATGTTGTGATGGGCTCTAGGTTATGTACAGAAGTGCACACCTGAAACTAATACTACACTGTAAGTTAACGAACTGGACTTTAAATAAAAACTTAAAAATAAAATAAAAACATTTACATCTTAAAAAATACATGCACCCAAGAGTTTAGATTTAATAAAGTTAATTATCTACTTCCTCAAAGACATCTTTCAGCAAAAGCGGCACTTAGTTTTACTGGGAGTATGTAGCAGCACAAAATGACGATTTGTACAATCTGGCCCAAGGCCAGCAGGTTTTCCCACAATTGCCTTTGCACCATCACTACAAAGGTCAACACAGTGAAAAGGACAAATAGCATCTCAGAATTACTGTGGAAACAGTTTGGGCTACATGCAACCTGTTGAAAAATTTTCGGGGACTCTATGGGTGTGCAAACCATACTTTGAGAACCCCTGGGTTAACAGAATACATTTTTTTTTAACAATAGATTATTATTCCTATTTTTACAGGAAAAAAAAAAGCCTTATGTACAAAAATTTTAAATGACTTATTTGAGTTAAGAAAGTGCTGGGGTGAGGGTGGGGCCAGGGAGAAGCAAAAACAGTTTTTGTATGTGATTGAAGTTGTTATCAGCTTAAAATAAACTGCTATAAGATCTTTTATGTAAGTCCTATGGTGACCACAATAAAAATATCTACAGAAGATATGCAAAAGAATGAGAAAGAAATCTTAAGTGTGTCACTACATAAAAACAAGGAAACACAAAGGAAGACAGCAAGAAATGAAAAGAGGGAAAAAACCTAAAAGCCACTCACAAAAACAAGACAAAATGGCAACAGTAAACCCTACCCTACCAATAATTACTTTAAATGTACATGGATTAAATTCACCAAAGACAAAGACTGAATTTTTTTTTTTAAATAATAAAGATCCCACTACATGCTGCCTACAAGAGACACTTTAAATTTTAGTTTTGAGAGAGAGACAGACAGAGAGACAGAGAGACAGAGCATGAGCAGGGGAGGGGCAAAAAGAGGGAGACAGAACCAAAGCCGACTCTTGGCTCTGAGCTGTGAGTACAGAACCTGAAGGGGTGCTCGAGCTCACGGTTCGTGAGATCATGACCTGGGCCAAATTCAGACGCTTTACTGACTAAGCCACCCAGGCACCCCAAGAGACTCACTTTAGATTTAAGGACACACATAGGCTCAAAGTGAAGGGACGGAAAAGATACTCCATGCAAATAGTAACCAGAAGACAGCAGGAGGAAGGGGACTAACCTTATACCAGACAAAAATAGACTTTATGCCAAAAACTGTCATAAGAGACAATGATAAAAGGGTCAATCCACCTAGAAGATATAACAATTATAAACACATCTCTGTATTTATTCTGATGTACCTAACATCAGAGCATCTAAATATTAAATCAACCACTGACAGAAGTGAAGGAAGAAATAAACACTAATACAATAATAGAAGATGTCAATACCACATTTTCAAAAATAGATACAGAATATCCAGACAGAAAACCGGAAGGAAACAGAGGACTCAAACACCACCACAGACCAAAAGGACCTAACAGACATACACAGAACATTCCACCTTACAGCAGCAGAAGGGAATACACACTCTTAACACATTCAGACCATTCTCTAGGACAGATTACATGTTAAGTCAAAAACAGGTTTTAGATTTAAGACAGAAATCATAACAAGTATCTTTTCCAACAGCAATGGAATAAACCCAGAAATCAAAAGCAAAAAGAAAACTGGAAAATTCAGAAATATGTGGAAATTAAACAATATATACTCTTGAACAATGAATGAGTTGAAAAATACATCAGGAAATTTAAAAAATATCTGGAGACAGGGGTACCTGGCTGACTCAGTCAGTAGAGCATGCAACTTCTGAAGTTGGGATGGTGAGTTCAAGCCTCACACTGGGCATATAGCCTACTTAAAAAAAAAAAAAAAAAAAAAAAAAAAAAATCCTGAGACAAATGAAAACACAACATACTAAAATGGGATGCAGTAAAACCAGTATCCAGAGGGACATTTATAACTATAAATGCTTACATTAAGAAAGTAGAAAGATGTCAAAGAACATCTTTACAGAACTTTACAGAAGAAACTAGAAATAACAAATTAAGCCCAAAGTTAGAAGGAAGGAATAACAATTAGAGCAAAAATAAGTAAAATACAGAATAGATAAACAATAGAAAAATCAAGAAAAGAGTTGTTTTTTAAATATTTTTATTAAAATAATTTTTTTAAACATGTATTTATTATTGAGAGACAGAGACAGAGCATGAGCACGGGAGTGGCAGAGAAAGAGGGAGACACAGAATCTAAAGCAGGCTCCAGGCTCCAGCTGCCGGCACAGAGCCCGACGTGGGGCTCGAACTCGCAAACTGTGAGATCACGACCCAAGCCGGAAGCTGGGACGCTTAACCGACTGAGCCACCCAGGTGCCCCAAAGAGTTGGTTTTTTAAAAAGATCAACCAAATTGACCAACTTTTAGCAGACCAAAATAAAAAGACAACTCAAATAAATAAAATAAAAAAGGAGATATAACAACTCATGCCACAGAGATAAAAGTTTTAAGACACTATTATGAACAATTATATACCAACAAACTAGATATATGCCAACAATCTAGAAGACACAGGTAAACTTCTAGAAATATACAACCTACTAACACTGAATCATCAAGAAACAGAAATTGAACACATCTATAATTTGTGAGGAGACTAAATCAGTAACCAAAACTCTTCCAACAAAGAAAATCCCAGGAGAAGATGGCTTCACTGGTGAATTCTACCAAACATTTAAAGAACTAACACTAATCCTTTTCAAACTCTTTCCAAAAAAATTAAAAAAGAAAGAACATTTCCAAACTCATTTTATGAGGCCAGCATTACCCTAATACCAAAACCAAAGACACCATAAGAAAACTACAGAACAATATCCCTGATGAACACAAATGCAAAAACCCTCAACAAAATACTAGCAAACAGAATTCAACAGTACATTAAAGCATCACACACTATGACCAAGTGGAATTCATCCCTGGAGTACAAGGACAGTTCAACATATAGAAATCAATTCTAGTGATACACCACTTCAATAAACTGAAGGATAAACATCATATGACCTACTCAATAGATGCAGAAGAAGCATTTAACAAAATTCAACACTTTCATGATTTAAAAGTTTCAACACACTAGGAACAAAAAAAAAAAAGGAAATGATCTCAATATAATAAAGGCCACACATGAAAAATTCACAGCTAATATCATACTCAGTTGTGGAAAACTGAAAGCTTCTCCTCTAATATCAGCAACAAGGCAAGGATGCCCACTTTTCACACCTCTATTCAACATAGTATTAGAAATCTAACCAAGGTTATTGGGATAGGGGGAAAACAAAGGGCCTCCAAATTGGAAAGAATGAAGTTAAATACCTCTATTTGCAGATGACTTAATGTTACATGTAGAAAACCCTGAGGCGCCTGGGTGGCTCAGTCGGTTAAGCATCTGACTCTTGATTTCGGCTCAGGTCATGATCTCACAATTCATGAGTTCAAGTCCCACATTGGGCTGTGTGCTGACAGTGCAGAGCCTACTTGGGATCCCCTATCTCCCTCTCTCTCTGCCCCTCTTCTGCTTGTGCTCTCGTTCTCTCTCTCTCTCAAAATAAATAAACTTAAAAAAAAAAAGACACAAAAATTAGAAAAAAAACCTGACAGATTTAATTCAGAGTTATAGGATACAAAAATCAACATGCAAAAATTAGTTGCATTTCAGGGTGCTTGGGTGGCTCAGTTGGTTAAATGTCCAACTTCGGCTCAAGTCATGATCTCATGGTTCACAGGTTCTAGCCCTGTGTCAGGCTCTGTGCAGACAGCTCAGAACCTGAAACCTGCTTCAGATTCTGTGTCTCCCTCTCTCCTGACCCTCCCCTGCTTGTGCTCTGTCTCTCATTCTCTCTAAAATAAGTAAAAACTAATTTTAAAAAATTAAAAAAAAATTAGTTGCATTTCTGTATACTAACAACAAACTATCCTATCCAAAAAGGAAATTAAGCAAATAATCCCACTTACAATAGCATCACGAAGAATAAAATACTTAGGAATAAATTTAACCAAGGAAGTGAAAGATCCATACACTTATAACTGTAACACACTGCTGAAAGAAATTCAAGAGGACACAAATAAATGGAAAATCATCTTGATTTCATGCAACGGAAGCCTTAATATTGTTAAGACGTCACTACCCAAAAATGATCAACAGACTCAACTCAATTCCTATCAACATCTCAAAGGTATTTTTTCAGAAATAGAAAAAACAATCCTAAAATTCATAAAGAACTACAAAGGACCTGAATAGCCAAAAACAACCTTGAGTCAAAAGAACAAAGCTAAAGGCATCACACGTCCTGATTTCAAAATATATTATGAAGCTACAATAATGAAAACAGTATGGTACTGACATAGAGACAGACATACAGATCAAGAGAACAGAACCACAATGAGATACCATCTCATACATGTGAGGATGACCATAATAATAACAAAAAGAAAACACAACACGTTAACAAATGTTGGTGAGATGTGGAGGAATTGGGAGAACTGGAGTCCACATACACTGTTGGTGGGAATGTAAAATGGTGTAGTTACTATGGAAAACAGTATGGAGCATCCTCAAAAAATTAAAAACTGAACTCTTTCATGATCCAGCAATGCCACTTCTGGGTATTTATCTAAAAAAATTGAAATCAGGATCTTGAAGAGATATTTGTACTCCCATGTCATTGCAGGATTATTCACAATTGCCAAGACATAAAAACAACTACAGGTTCATGGATGGATAAATGTATAAACAAAATGTGGTATATACATTCAATGGAAGACTGTTCAGCCATAAAAAAAAAAAAAAAAAGGAAAACCTAACTTATGTAACAACATAAATGAACCTTAAAGGCATAATGCTAAATAAAGTAAGTCAGTCACAGAAGGACAAATACTGCAAGATCCCACTTATATGTGGTATCTAATATAGTCAAACTCAGAGAAGCGGAAAATAGAACTGTAGCTGTTAGAAGCTGGAAGGGGAGAAATAGAGAGTTGCGATTAACAGGTATCAAGTTTCAGTTACCCAAGGTGAATACGTTCTGGAGATCTGCTATACGCCATTGTATGTATGGTTAAAAATATTGTACTGTACACTTAAGAATTTGTTAAGAGGGTAGAGTTCATGGATCTCGTTTACAACAGAGAAAGAAAAAAGAATTCATGGAAAAAAGAGAAAGTCCCAGAGTTAGGACAAAAGTTCAGGTATGACTCATGATCAGTACTGTCTCTAATGTAGAGAGCTATAAAAAGGTACATTTTGGGGAAGGGAAGTTGTGCTTGTTTTTTCTCTACATTAATTAATTAATCCTCTCTACACCCACGGCCTTGAAGAAAGGTATCAATTGTGAAGATTCAGGGGAACTGTTTTGCCTTTAACCAGATCTAACATAATCCAAGCTAATTCCACTCTCTCAACAGATGTTTATTGTATAGCCACTATGAGCAAATTATTAATCAGAACAAAGACACTAGTTTTGAAGCAAATGCCTATCAAAAACCTAAAAATCAGAACCTGTGTTGTTTCTCAGTTTTTGCTTTTCCACCAACTAAAAACAGCTGCCAATCCCAGACAAATACTGTAAGATGTTGTACAGACGTTAATGCACATTTTTGAGGGGATTAAAACTAACTGAAAGAAGTTTTGATACCTTTAAATAAAATATTAACTATATTTCATTTCAGAAACACAGAATGAAGTTACACCCTTCTTTTGGATCAGAAAAATTCAGTTTTAAGAAAAAAAGGACATTAACATATTTTAAACATTTTAATAAATTAATAAATGAAACAGTTTTAACTCAATAAATGCTTGGCTAAGCAAAGATAAATGCTTTGGTTCAATTTCTAAAATACTCTTTTAATAAAAGAACAAAGGAACATAGAAATGCTTAAAACATCTGCTTTTTAAAAAACATACCTTTTAGGAACCCATGAGGACAGATTACTGGAAGTAAAGAACTTTCCTTCAATTATTTGAATGATGTTCAAAACTCCATTACTCACTTTAGTATTTCACTAAGAAGTTTTCAATTTTTAAAAAAATGGCTATTTATTTTGAGAGATAAAGAGGGAGAGAGACAGCAAGCGCTCAAGCACAGGAGGGGTGGGAGGGTGGGCGTAGAGAGACAATCCCAAGCAGGCTTCACTGTCAGCACAGAGCCAGACTTGAGGTTCGAACCCACAAACTGTGAGATCATAACCTGAGCAGAGATCAAGAATCAGACGCTTAACCAACTGAGCCACCCTGGCACCCTCAGTGTCTACTTAAATGCAAGTACAAAACACCAGTATATTCTAAAGAAGTTACTCGGAAGAAATTACACGTCAATTCTGAATTCTTAGTATCATCAATCTTTAGTTATAAAAGCAATAGGCCATTACAAATTCCTTTACGGTCACCTTGTGAAGCTCAAGAAGTTTTAATACAATGAAAATGATTACAACAGAAACCTTAGAGGCAGGCGTTAGACCATCATCTTCTTAATATATTTGCGTTTTAAGGGGAAAACAGAAAATCTATATAGGATACTCATTCTTTGATTTGTTCTGAAATCCTAAGGACTGGGTCAAGATGAAATAAGCACACCTCACCCACCCCACAGAATGCAGCTAAAAACACCAGACAAATGTATCTGAAGACCTGGAAATGGTAGCAGGCAGACAGAAAGGAAACCAGGACTCAAAGTGCCACCAGAGCAGAGCCAAGTGTCCCACTTTGTTTCTCCAGTATCTCCTGGCCTGGACTCAAAAGCTGAAACTGCACAAGGATGCACAAAGAAAAAGCTCCAGAGAAGCCCTCTATTTCTGGTCTAAGGAGCAGGGAGGGGTTTCATATGGATAGCAGAGAGTGAGGGAAATCTCCTGGGCTTTCTTTCACTCCAGTCTCCATCCCCAGGCAATGGCAGCAGCACTCAGGCAGGCTCCAAAAGCTCTCCAAACTCTGTCCTTTGACAGAGAAACCGTAGTCCCAGTAAGAAGAGGAGAATCCCTACTTCTTTTATCCACTGTCCTCTGGCTGCTTGGCCACAGAAGCTGACATAGTGGTAGAAAGTGAAGCCCCAACTTTCTAGCCAAACAACCAGGAAGGTAGGGTCCCCGAGGCACCAGAAACTGCTAGGGAACCAGCAGAAAAGAAGAAGGCCTGTGAAAAGCATATCAAGTTGTGTGTGTACTCCTGGGCTCACTCACACATGAACTGGGCATGCATGGACTTGACTGTAACAGCATACCAATGGGTGTGAGAACTAAACTATCACCTTTCCACTGGACAGGTCTCAGACTGGACCCTAGCAGGCATAGATACAAATACAATCCAAAACTGAATGGACTCTAGAACCACAGCCTACAGAATGCTAGTTGGAACGTGGCTGAACCTAACCAGGTGAATTGCTTGCTAAAACAAAAATTCAACATTCTTCACAGGATCTAAACATGACCCAGAATCATGCAAGTCAAACTGTCCTTAATACAATCCAAAATTAACTGCCATACAAAACCCCAGAAAATCCCATTATCTCACAAGTGAAAAGACAAGCAAGATGATACAGATACACAGATGCTGGAATTATAGAACAAAGTTTTTTTTTTTTTTTTTTTTTAATAACCATGTTCCAAGAAGTAAGGTCAAATACTCTTGAAACAAACAGAAAGACAGCCTCTGCAGAGAAAAAGATTTAAAAAAAAAAAAAAAAAAAAAAAGCACAAGAAGGAAGAGGAGGAGGAACAAATGGAAGGATGAGAACCAGAAAAAAAAAAATAACCTAAGGTTAAAATTCACTGGAAAGACTCAAAGCATGATGGAAATGACAGAGGAAAGAATCAGTGAATTCAAAGATATACGAATAGAAAATTTCCAAGCTGAAAAACAGGAAAACAAAAAATTAGACAAAAGCACATAGAGCCTCAAGGATCTGCAGGACAATGACAAACATACATTTGGGTCATTAAAATCTCAGAAGAAAGAGAAAGAAGTATGGGGCCAAAAAAAAAAAAAAAAAAGTGAAAGAACAATCAATGGCTGAAAACATCCTCCTTTGAAAATCAAAAAGCTCAGTGAACCTCAGATGGGATAACCAAACTGCTGAACATTAGAGACAGGGAAAATATCTCGAAAGCAACTATAAAAAAGATGCTAAATATAAGATAATAATGATTCCAAGACTGCAGATTTCTCCCAGAAACCATGGAGGCCAGAGGCAGCGAAACAGCACTTTTAAAGTGGTGAGAGAAAAGAACTATCAACCTTGAATTCTCTATCAAATGAAAACTCCTTCAAAATAAAGAGACTCTTAGATGGAAAATTACTGAGAAAATTCTCTGACAGCAGTCCTGCTCTAGAAGAAACGCTAGAGGGATCTTTGAGATGCTGGTGAAGTAACAGAAATAACAACTGAACTTCAGGAATGAAGGAACAGCAACAGATATGGCAAATACCAGGCTTACACATAACAGACAATTCTTTTTTTAAGTTCTGTAAGTTGTGTCCAACAGTTGAAAGCCAAATTCCCAACACCGTCTGATGGGATTTTCAACAAAAGTGGATGACACTACACCACATGAGTGGGGAGACAAAGGGACCTACATGGCCCACTTGATGTAATAAAATGATAATTTTAGGGGCACCTGGGTGGCTCAGTTGGTTGAGTGACCGACTTCGGCTCAGGTCATGATCTCACAGTCCATGGGTTTGAGCCCCGCATCGGGCTCTGTGCTGACAGCTCAGAACCTGGAACTTGCTTCAGATTCTGTGTCTCCCTCTTTCTCTGCCCTCTCCCACTCATGCTCTGTCTCTGTCTCTCTCTCTCTCAAAAATGAATAAACATTAAAAAAAAATTTAAGGGGCGCCTGGGTGGCTCAGTCGGTTGAGCGGCCGACTTCGGCTCAGGTCACGATCTCGCCATCCGTGAGTTTGAGCCCCGCGTCGGGCTCTGGGCTGATGGCTCAGAGCCTGGAGCCTGCTTCCAATTCTGTGTCTCCCTCTCTCTCTGCCCCTCCCCCGTTCATGCTCTGTCTCTCTGTCTCAAAAATAAATAAACGTTAAAAAAAAAAATTTTTTTAAAAAAGAAAGATAATTTTACGTGGACTGTGTATGTATGATGGAATGTATACTGCAATCCCTAGAGAAACCACTAAAAACCTATACAAAGAGATATAATGAAGAACTAAATAGATAAATTCTTAAAAAAATTCAAAGAATCCAAAAGAAAAAAGAGAATAGGAAATCCAAGGATGGGAACAAACAGAAAAATAAAATGGGAGACATAAATTCAAACACATTAATAATTACACTTAATATAATTATATATAAGTTAAATTAATAAGTATTGGCAATTATATTTACATATTAAAAGGTAAATAATCACGTTGTAATTAACTACACTTAATATAAAGAACTACACTACAACTTATACTGAAATAAATTTATCAACAAAAAAACAGATTGTCAGAATGGATTAAAAAAAAAAATGACCCAACTACATGCTATCAAAAGAAACTCACTTTAAAAATGATAAAGGCAAGGGGTGCCTGGGTGGCTCAGTCAGTTGGGCGTCCCTTTGGCTCAGGTCAAGATCTCATAGTCTGTGAGTTCAAGCCCCACGTCAGACTCTGCACTGACAGCTCAGAGCCTGGAGCCTACTTCAGATTCTGTCTCCTTCTCTCTCTTACTCTCCCCCACTCACACTCTGTGTCTGTCTGTCTGTCTGTCTCTCTCTCTCAAAAATAACATAAAAACATTAAAAAAAAATGATAAAGGCAAGTCAAAAGTAAAGCGAAAGAAAAAGATGTACCATGAACTGCAGTGGCTATATAAGTCAGACAGAAGAGATTTCTGACCTTAGAACAAGTGAAGTTACCACAGATAAAGAGGAACATTACAAAATGGTAGGATCGATTTACCAAGAAGATTCAATGATTCTAAATAGGTACAAACCTAACAACTGAGCCTCAAAATACATGCAAAAACAGAACTGAAAGCACAATTGGAAAAATCCACAACTATGCTCAGAGACTTCAACACGCCTCTCTCAGTAACAGATATAAAAAACATAAAAGTACTGGCAATGATACAGAAAAACTGAACACCATCATCAACCAACTCCATCGAATTGACATTTATAGAAAACTATCAAACGGCAGTATATTCTTTTCATTGTATGTGAGTTATTCACCAAGATAAACCATATCCTAGGCTATTTAAAATTTTCAACAAATTTAGGGGCACTTGGATGGCTCGGTTGAGCGTCCGACTTTGGCTCAGGTCATGATCTCACAGCTCGTGAGTTCGAGCCCTACGGTTGGGCTCTGTGCTGACAGCTCAGAGCCTGGAGCCTGCTACGGATTCTGTGTCTCCCTCTCTCTCTGCCCCTCCCCTGATCGTGCTCTGTCTCTGTCTCTCTCTCTCAAAATAATTAAAAAATGTTTTAATAAAAAAATTTTTAACAAATTTAAAAGAATTGAAATCATTCAAAGTATGTTTTCTAACCATGATATAATTACACGGGAAGTCAGTAACAAAAAGATCACAGATAAAATTCTTCAAACACCTGAAAATTAAACAACATATTTCTAAATAATCATGGGCAAAAGAGTAAGACTCCAGGGAAATTAGGCATTTTATTTTTATTTAATTCAAAGTATCAGAATTTGTGGGGTGTAGATAAAACAGTGATTGGAAGGAAATTTATAGCATTACATGCTTCTCTTAAAATACAAAGGTCTCTGGGTGGCCTGGGTGGCTCAGTCGGTTAAGTGTCTGACTCTTGATTTCCACCCAGGTCATGATCCCAGAGTTGTGGGATCAAGCCCCGCATAGGGCTCTGTACTGACAGCGCAGAGCCTGTTTGGGATTCTCTCTCTCCCTTTCTCTCTCTCTGCCCCCTCCTGCTTGCATGCCCACGCATGTGAGCAAGCTCTCTCTTTCTCAAAATAAAGAAATAAGCTTAAAAAAAAAAAAAAAAAAAGGTCTCTTGGGGCACCTGGCTGGCTCAGTCACTAGAGTATGCGACTCTTGATATCAGTCAAGGTTATGAATTTGAGTCCCACATTGGGTGCAGAGATTACTTAAAAAAATAAAATCTTTCAAAAAATTTAAAAAAAAAGGTCTCAAATAAACGATATAAGTTTCTATCTTAAGAAATGAGAAAAAGTAAATCTAAAGCAAGCATGAGAAGGGGCTCCTGGGTGGCTCAGTTGGTGGGGCAACTGACTTTGGCTCAGGTCATGGTATCACGGTTTGTGAATTCGAGCCCCGCATGGAGCTCTGTGCTGACAGCTCAGAGCCTGGAGCTACTTCAGATTCTGTGTCTTCCTCTCTCTCCACACCTCCCTCACTTGTGCTCTCTCTCTCTCAAAAATAAACATTAAAAAAAATTTAAAGCAAGCAGGAGGAAAGAATTAACACAGCAGTAAAATCTATAAAATTGAAAAGAGAAAAACAGATAAAAAAAATCAGTTGTAAATCAAAAGCTGGTTCTTTTAAAAAGACAGATTAAACCCCTATGTATGCTGGCAAAGAAGAAAGAAGACACAATTACCAATATCAGCAATGAAAAAGCGGTATTACTACAAACTTGAGACTAAAAAAGAAAGTAAGGGAATCCTAGATAATTACATGCCCATAAATTCAACAATTTAATGAAAATAACAATTCCTTCAAAGCTGCAAAGTACTAACATTCCCTCAAGAAGAAATAGAAAACCTGAATAGTCCTAGATCTATTAAAGAAACAGAATTTATAGTTTGAAACACTCTGAAAAAACACACAAAAAAACCCCAACAATTCTACATGATCTTTTCCAGAAAACAGAAGTGGTGGGAAAACGTCCCAACTCATTCTTGGGGGCCAACATTACATTGATACTAAAATCAGACAAAAGCAGTACAAGAAAACTACAGCCCAAATCCATCATAAACGTAAATGCAAAAACGACCAACAAAATTTAGAAAATCAAATCTAGCAACATATAAGAATAAAACACACCACACAACCAAATGGCACTAAACCTGGGAATGCAAGGTTATTCAAACTTTCAAAAATCAATCAATATAACCCATCACATTAACAGACAAAGAAAGGAAAACTACATGGTCGTATCAAACGACACAGACAAAACATGTGACAATTCAACACCATTCATGATTCAAACAACTCTCAAGAAACCACTAAGAGAAGCAGACTTCCATCAACCTATAAAGAGCCTTTATAAAAAACTCATGGTTAACCTCATACTTCATGGTGAAAGACTAAATGCTTTCCCTCCAAGATCAGGAACAAGAATATTCATTCTCACCACTCCTAATCAACACAATACAGCAAGTCCTAGCTTAGTGCAATAAGGCAACAGGAAAAGAAAAAAAAAAAAAAATCAGAAAGCAAGAAGTAACTGTCCTTATTCACAAACAACATTAATGTAGAAAATCCCAAGTAATCTACAGAAAAACTACTAGAAGTAGTGAGTTTCATAAGGTCGCAGAATAGGTTAACATATAAAAGTCAATCATATTTCTATATACTAGCAATACAAAATTAGAAACAAAAATTTTTAAAATAGCATTCACGGGGCACCTGGGTGGCTCAGTCAATTGAGTATCCGACTTCAGCTCAGGTCATGATCTAATGGTTCATGAGTTCAAGCCCTGAATTTGGCTATCTGCTGTCAGCACAGAGCCCACTTCAGATCCTCTGTCTTTCTCTCTGCCCCTACCCCACTCACACTCTCTCAAAAATAAATAACATTAAAAACAAAATTGCACTCACAATAGCACCAAAAAGAAATACTTAGATATGTTTTAAAAAAATATATGAAGGATGTGTACACTGAGGACTACATATTGCTGATAAATAAATAAGATACCTAAGTAAATAAAAACATCCTCCATGTTCGTGTATTCTAAGACTTGATACAGTTAAGATGTAAATTCTCATCAAACTGACCTAAGGATTGAATGCAATTCCAATAAAAACTCCATCAGGATTTCTTTTCTTTTCTTTAATGTTTATTTATTTTTGAGAGGGGGTAGGAGAGACAGAGTGCAAGTGCGGGAGGGGCAGAGAGTGAGGGAGACACAGAATCCGAAGTAGGCTCCAGGCTCTGAGTTGTCAGCACAGAGACCCACACGGGGCTTGAACCCACCAACTGTGAGATCATGATCTGTGGAAAGCTGGATGCTTAACCGAATGAGTCACCCAGGCACCCCTACCAGGATTTCTTATAGATATAGACAAGATTGTGCTAAAGACTATATTTAGGGGAAAAAAAAAAACAAAAAAACTAGAATAGACAGAACAATTCTGAAAAAGAAAAAACAAACTTGGAGACCTCATACTATCTAGTTT
The DNA here is from genome assembly GCF_018350195.1 of Panthera tigris. Lineage (NCBI taxonomy): Eukaryota > Metazoa > Chordata > Mammalia > Carnivora > Felidae > Panthera > Panthera tigris. Next base: position 10,116,495 of record NC_056673.1, on the reverse strand, counting down.
TAAGACTTACTGTAAAGCTACAGTAATGAAGACAGTGGATACTGATTGGTGAAGGAATAGACACATGTATCAATGGAACAGAACAGAGTCCATAAATAGACCTACAGAAATATGGCTAAGGTACAAGGGCAAGTCAATACAGTAAGGGTAGTCTTTTCAATTAGTGGTGCTGAAACAACACCATATTCATATGCAAAAATAAAAAACAATACAAAAGTATTTGACCACCTCTTACATCTTAGACAATATGAACTCAAAATAGACCATATATCTAACTGTGAAGGATGAAATCACAGTACTTTTAGAAGAACACACAAGAGAAAATCTTCATGACCGTTAATTAGGCAAAGAGTTCTCAGGGTATGACTCCAAAAGCACAATCCATAAAAGAAAAAAGTCACTAAATTAATCAAAAAGCCCTCTTGTTCTGTGAAAGACACTATTAAGAGAATGAAAAGTCAAGCTATCAACTAGGAGAAAACATTTGAAATCACATAGCCAAAACAGTTTTATACCCAGAACACACACACACACAAAACCTCTCAAAATTCAATGTCAGTAAAACAGACAATCCAAGAAAATATGGGAGTATGTTGCTGGTGGATATGCAAAATGGTACAGCCACTCTACAAAACAGTCGGACAGTTTTTTATATAATTAAACATATACCATATAATTCAGCAAACTTACCACTTGGTATTTGCCCTAGAGAAATAAAAACTTTTGTCCACACAAAAAAACGTATACATGCACAAATGTTTATAGCAGTTTTATTCATAATCATTAACAACTGGAAACAATCCAGACGTCCTTAAACTGGTGAATGGATAGTACATCCATACAATGAATATTACTTAGCAATAAAAAGCTATGAACATCTTGACAGAACATGGGTAAATTTCAAGCCATTATGCTAAGTCAAAGAAGCCTATCTCAAAGGCTACATATTTTAAAAATTTATTTGTATGGCACTCCAGAAAAGGCAAAACTACAGAGTCAGATAGATCAGTGGTTGCTAAATGATGTGACAGAGGAGGGTTTAAACACAAAGGTGACAGAACTATTCTTATCCTGTGAGGACAGTTACAGAACCTACGCATGTGTTAAAATTCATACAAATATACATCAAAAGAGATCAAATCTATTGCACTAAAATTTTTTAAACTAATGAAAAATGAAAAAACAAGTACTCTTTTAATAACTCCACTATTTCTTTCTTTTTTTTTTTAACATTTATTTATTTTTGAGAGAGTGTAAGAGCGTGCGTGCAGGGGAGGGACACAGAGAGGGAAACACAGAATCGAAAGCAGGCTCCAGGATCCGAGCGGTCAGTACAGAACCTGACATGGGGCTCGAACTCACAAACCATGAGATTGTGACCTGAGCTGAAGTCAGATGCTTAACCGACTGAACCACCTAGGCGCCCCATCCTCCACTATTTCTATGTTTTATTGAAATAAACTACCACCAAACCAAAAGGCTTCCAAAAAAAAAAAAAAAAAAGAAAGAAAAAAAGAAAAGGAAGTGTATTACAATTAAACAGACTTCCATTTCCAGAAACAGGCCAGACTAGATGTTTAAAAAAATTCTTCGCAATACTAAATTTCCCCAAAATGCTTTTTAAAAGTATATCAGAGTTCGTGGTAAAGCAAGGGAAACAGTGAGAGGAAGAAAACAAGGACAAGCAATTCCTTAATCTGAAAACTGTGGGGCCAGTAATATTTTAGAATTCAGAATCTGGGCAGTTTTTATAGAGGTAATGCACTGTGTTTATAGAAACCAGGTTAATCCTCTAGCAGCATGTGGGACAACACCACATAATCAAACACATCTACGTTTCTGCAGTAAGTTCATACCAGTCCAGGTCAAGTTTCGTCCTTTTAAAAAATAACCTGGGATAGTCAAAGCTTTCTGGATTTCTAAATTGCAGATGAAGAACTGTGGAGCTGCAGGAGCCAGTGCAAATCAAGATGGGCATAAGTACAGAGGGGAAGGGCATTCACCTGGGAAAACCACCAATGTCAAGAGACTTAAGTGTGCCTTTTCTTTCTTTTTTTTTTTTTTTACGTTTATTTATTTTTGAGACAGAGAGAGACAGAGCATGAACGGGGGAGGGGCAGAGAGAGAGGGAGACACAGAATCGGAAGCAAGCTCCAGGCTCCGAGCCATCAGCCCAGAGCCATCAGCCCAGAGCCCGACGCGGGGCTCGAACTCACGGACCGCGAGATCGTGACCCGAGCTGAAGTCGGACGCTTAACCGACTGAGCCACCCAGGCGCCCCAAGTGTGCCTTTTCAAGAGCAGTTGCCCAGGACCCAAATAGGGTAGAATTTGGGTTTTAAGTGGTAGAAATTTTAGTTTTAAGTGGTAACTAAAACTAATGGATGGTACTGAAGCTGGCCCCAGATGCAGGACAAATGCAAATGCAGACATACTCTGAAATAAGCCCATTTAAACAGATTTCTCAAACAATTCCCACAGATAAAAATCCAAAAACCTATGTTCACAGTCAAAACCACTAAAATCACAAGCTACCAAGAGTGTAAATCTGAAGAAACAAACAAATACTGAATCAGATCCACAAAAACTACAGCTATTGGAATTATCAGATGATGAATATATATTTAATAAATTTAAATAGAAAATGGGCTCAAGAGTGGGATGAAGGGATAAAGGAAGAAGAAACTAAAAAATGATGAGGCAAATTTGAATTGTAAAATTTTTTTCTAGAAATAAAAAATTCAGTTAACTTTTAAATAAGAATAACATTAAAAAATTATTCAACAGCAGATCAGACAGACCCATATTGAGACAATCAATGAACTAAATAAAAAACAGATCTGAAGAAAACACCACCAATGTGGAAAAGTTACCTACTACAGATTTCAACTCTAGGATATTCTGGAAAAGGCAAAACTATGGAGACAGTAAAAAGATTAGTGGTTGTCAGGGATAAGCAGGTAGGAAGAGATGAATAGACAGAGTACGGAGGATTTTTTAGGACAGTGAAAATACTCTAACACCATAAATGATGGATACATGTCATTATACATTTGTCCAAACCTGTAAGAATGAACAACACCAAAAGTGAACCCTAATGTAAACTATGGACTTTGAGTGACTATAAGGTATCCAGGTAGGTTCATCAACTGCAATAAATGTTCCACTCTGGTGGGGGACGTGGATGATGGGAGAGGCCTCTGTATGTATGTGTGGGGCAAGGGTATATGGGAAATCTCTGTACCTTCCCCTCCATTTTGCTGTGAACCTTAAACTGCTCAGAAAAAATAAAGTCTTACTAGAGGGGGAAAAAAAAAAAGAAAAAGCAAACAAAGAAAAGCCAAGAAAGAAATCACCTAGCCCTGTAAGAAACAAAGAACAGATAAGATAAAAAAAAAGAGGAAAAACTTGGAGGCTGTCTAATCAGAATTCTAGAAGGTAATAACTGAAAAATTCAGAGGGTGTAACTCCCAAATGGACAGAGAAGAAATCAAGAAAGAGGTGCTATTGTTGAAATGCCTGGACTTTAACTTTAGCTCCACCCTCCCCCCTCCCCTCATTCTATAACCCGAGGCAAGTTCCTTTACTTTCCTAAGTCATGATTTTCTCATGTGTAAAACAGGCTAAGGATGGCGATCTCATACAGGTGTTGGAATTAAGTGGAATTCAAGGGCAGCACTTGGCACAGAACCCAACAGAGGTCACCGGTTGGCAATTAACAAATAATCGCATCTACAAAGTTCATTAAAACGGTAGTAAATTAAGAATAAGATGAGGATGAAATAAGCATTTCTGGGTTAATGATTTGATTTCAAACTCTGTGGAAGGGAAAGGCAGGACACTTAACCCTTCCTCACTGGTTAATTCTGCAAATATCCTTCTTAGAGGATCCAATCCTGTGGGTATCCCTGCTGTTCCTTTTTTATATGCCAAGCCTACTCAGGACACTCTCCATCCAAATCCTTCCAAATCTGCAAGTGGGTGTGAAGAGAAAAGAAACCTTTTCTAGTCCTAGCCTCAGCAATCAGACAACAAAAAGAAATCAAAGGCATCCAAATCAGCAAGGAGGAAGTCAACGTTCACTCTTCGCAGACAACATGATATTCTATGTGGAAAACCCGAAAGACTTCACCAAAAAACCGCTGGAACTGATACACGAACTCAGCAAAGTCACAGAATATAAAATCAACGTACAGAAATCAGTTGCATTTCCATACACACACTAATAATGAACCAGCAGAAAGAGGAATCAAGGAATCAATCCATTTACAATTGCACCAAAAACCATAAAATACCTAGGAATAAACCTAACCAAAAATGTGAAAAATCTATACACTGAAAACTATAAAAAGCTTATGAAAAGAAACTGAAGAAGACACACACAAAAAAAATGGAAAAACATTCCATGTTCATGGATTGGAAGAACAAATATTGTTAAAATGCCAATTCCTACCCAAAGCAATCTACACATTCAATGCAATCCCTATCAGAGTAACACCAGCATTCTTCACAGACCTAGAACAAGCAATCCTAAAATTTGTATGAAACCAGAAGAGACCCCGGATAGCCAAAGTAATCCTGAAAAAGAAAACCAAAGCTGGAGGCATCACAAGCCCGGACTCCAAGCTGTATTACAAAGCTGTAATCGTCAAGATCCTATGGTACTGGCACAAAAACAGACACACAGATCAATGGAACAGAACAGAGGACCCAGAATGGACCCACAAATATGTGGCCAACTAATCTTTGACAGGAAAGATTTTCCAATGGGAAAAAGACAGTCTAGCAAATGGTGTTGGGAAAACTGGACAGCGACGAGCAAAAGAATGACCCTGGACCATTTTCTTACACCATACACAAAAATAAACTCAAAATGGATGAAAGACCTAAACATAAGACAGGAAGTCATCAAAATCCTAGAGAAAACAGACAACAACTTCTTTGGCCTCAGCTGCAGCAACTTCTTACTTGACACATCTCCAGAGGCAAGGGAAACAAAAGCAAAAATGAACTATTGGGACCTCATCAAGATAAAAAGCTTCTGCACAGCAAAGGAAACAATCAGCAAAACTAAAAGGTAACCAATGGAATGGGAAAGAATATTTGCAAATGACATCTCAGATAAAGGGTTAATATCCAAAAGTCTATAAAGAATTTATCAAACTCAGCATGCCCAAAAAACAAATAATCCAGTGAAGAAATGGGCAAAAGATACGAATAGACAGTTTTCCAAACAAGACATCCAGATGGCTAACAGACACATGAAAAGATGCTCAATATCACTCAGTATCAGGGAAATACAAATCAATACCACAATGAGATACCACCTCATACCTATCAGAATGACTAAAATTAACTCAGGCAACAACAGATGTCAGTGAGGATGCAGAGAAAGAGAAACCCTTTTGCACTGCTGGTAGGAACGCAAACTGGTGCAGCCACTCTGGAAAACAGTATGGAAGTTCCTCAAAAAATTAAAAATACAACTACCCTATGACCCAGCAATTGCAGTACTAGGTATTTATCCAAAGGATACAAAAATGCTGATTCGAGGGGGCACATGCACCCCAACGATTATAGCAGCACTACTGACAACAAAGTATGGCAAGAGCCCAAATGTCTATCAACTGATAAATGGATAAAGAAGATGTGGTATATATATATATACAATGGAGTATCACTCGGCAATCAAAAAGAATGAAATCTTGCCATTTGTGACAACATGTATGGAACCAGAGTGTATTATGCTAAGTGAAATAAGTCAGTCAGAGAAAGACAAATATATGATTTCACTCACATAATGGAATTTAAGAAACAAAACAGATGAACAGAGGGGAAGGGAAGCAAATATAAGATAAGACAGAGGGAGACAAACCATGAGACACTTAAATACAGAGAACAAACTGAGGGCTGCTGATGGGTGGGGGAATGGGCTAAGTGGGCAACGGGCATTAAGGAGGGCACTTATTGGGATGAGCATTGGGTGTTACATGTAAGTGATGAATCACTAAATTCTATTCCTGAACTCATTATTACATTATATGTTAACTAACCTGGATTTAAATCAATCAATCAATCAATCAATCAATCAACAAGAAAACGATTCCAACCCTTCTATTCCCCTCAAATTCTACTTTGTAAACTGATTAAACAAACAAACCAAACAGGATAAAGAGAGACAAGAAAATCACATACTTACTTTTCATTAATTTTCCTGATAAGTCCTTTAGTGGTGAAGAAGGACTATTTCTACTGGCTACTAGAAGTCTGGAGGAGGATTCTTGGGTTTCCATGGAAAGTTGATGAGTTCCTGTTCTGGCCATTTCAAGATGGAGAGAATGGGCACTGTCACATTCCCGGGAAAGCAGCAAGTGATTCTGAATGTTGCTAGTTCTATTATTCACGTCAATTCCTTCTGATTGAGTCATAAGCAACTGGGCTGAGCAAGAATCCTCCAATCTCTTGTCAAGAGACTCAGTTATAAAAGACGTTGTAGTTTCGTGCTTTTTAGATGGAGAGACAGGCTCGGCCAATGAGCTCTGCTTCACTGTGTTCAGACTGTGTGCTCTTATTCGAGACCAAGTCGTAGAGTGAAAACTTTCAGCCTCTAACCAAAATTTAACCAAATGCTCCATTCTCCGAAGTTCCATGAATTGAATGAAATAAGGGAGGACAACTGTGTCATGTAAGACTTGTTCAAGAGTCTTTGAAAGACTGGATTTGGTCTCTTGAGTCTGGTAGTCCAGACAAGATCTGCCTAAAAGAAGCAAAAGATTAGCAGCTCAGTAACAAATAATTTAAGATTGACAGATAAGTCAGTCACTTTTAGCATCAGTGGTACCAGAATTCTTGAATAAAGTTTACTTCCCTAGCAATTTAAATGAATAAAGAACTAAAAACTCTATAGTTCTGGCTTCTAAACAAGCAAAGAAACAACTGTCCAAAACTTATTTAATCCATCAAAAAGCTCTTTGTAACTCAAGTATTATCTCTTTTTTTTTTTTAATTTTTTTTTTTTTTTTTTTAGCGTTTATTTATTTTTGAGACAGAGACAGAGCATGAACAGGGGAGGGTCAGAGTGAGAGGGAGACACAGAATCCGAAACAGGCTCCAGGCTCTGAGCTGTCAGCACAGAGCCTGACGCGGGGCTCGAACCCACGGACCGCGAGATCATGACCTGAGCTGAAGTCAGACGCTTAGCCGACTGAGCCACCCAGGCGCCCCAAGTATTATCTCTTTTAATGGCAGTTCAGACCATGTAAATTCTTAAAAAAAAAAAAAAAAAAAAAAAAAAAAATCTTATGATACTAGTCCCAGAGAAAGGAAAAAAGGCCAATAAAAATATGAAAATATATTCAATCTAGTTAAAAATCCCAGAAAAGCAAATTAATACAAGGTCACATTTTTGTCTGTCAAACTGGAAGATGTTGTTTCAAAAAGTAACAATTAACAAAGGCAAAGAAAAAACAGGCCAACACTGTCACCCACTGATGATGAGAAGAAAAGACGGGAAAACCTTTTTGAAGGAGCACTCAGTAACAGACAGCAAAGCTTTAGAAATCTCCATGATTTTCAATCTAGTAACTCCACTGCTAGGAACTTTTCCTGAGGAAAATTGTGGATGTGTGGATATAGCTAGAAAAATGTTACCAACTCTCAGCACTGATTACAACAGAATAAAGAACAGTTCTTGGAGATGAGCTAGAAAAGTAAAATTAAATAAAACTTAATAAAAATATGCTCATTTTACATGAGACTAAATTTAGGTTATGATTCTAACCACAAACTAGTTATTAAACAAAAAATTTAAAAACATTTTTTACATTCACAGCAGTGGCACATTGAGGTTCATTTTCATAAAATTAACAAGGGCTTCATCAATTTTTCAAAAGGGCTTTTCTTAATCCTTTGATATTCAAATCATTTTCTTTTGAATCTCTCTGCGAATCATCCTTGCTGGCTGTCTCATTGTCAATGTTAACTAGGGCATCTTGGTCAACATCACTTTCACGAACTTCAGAAAATCCTGACCCTTTACAAGACTTACAATATTTTATTTTTTTTAAGTTTATTTAATTTATTTTGAGAGAGATAGAGAGAGCAGGGGAGGGGCAGAGTGAGGGAGAGAGAATCCCAAGCAGGCTCTGCACTGTCAGCACAGAGCCCAATGCGGGGCTCGAACTCACAAACAGTGAGATCATGACTTGAGCTGAAACCAAGAGTTGGAGCCATGCAGGCGCCCCTAGAATTACAATTTTTTAAATTAAACTTCTAAAAAATTTTTTAATGTTTGCTTATTTTTGAGAGAGAGAGAGAGACAGAGCGGGTGCGAGAGTGGGTCAGAGAGAGGAGGAGACAAAGAATCCAAAGCAGGCTCCAGGCTCTGTGCTGTCAGCATAGAGCCCAATGCAGGGCTCGAACTCACAAACCGTGAGCTCATGACCTGAGCTGAAGTCGGACACTCAATCGACTGAGCCACCCAGGCACCCCTAAATTAAACTTTTAATTTTGAGATAATGGTAAATTTAAAAAAAAAGTGTAAGACACAATATAGAGATCCCATGTACCCCTTACCCAGGTTCCCCTATGGTAACATCTTACAAAACTACAGTACAGTATCTCACCAAGGTACTGACATTGATACAATCCACCAATCTTACTCAGATTTCCCATTTTACCTGTACTCACTCGTGTACTTTGTTCTATGCAATTTTATCACATGTAACCACCAAGATACTCAATAGTTCCAATGCTACATGGATCCCTCATATGGCCTTTTATAACCACCTCCTCTGTTCCTAACCTCTGGCAAACACTACCGTGTTCTTCATTTCTCTAATTTTGTCGTTTCAAGAATATTATACAGAGGCGCCTGGGTGGTTCAGTCAGATCCTCTGCCCCCGCCTCTGCCCCTGCCCACTTATGCACACACGCTCTCTCAAAAATAAATTTTTAAAAATCATTTAAAAAAAGAATATTATACAGATGGAATCATACTACACAAATATAACATTTTGGGACTGGCTTTTGACTCTCAGCCTAACTCCCCTGAGATTCATCCAAGTTGTTAGGTATATCAATAGTCTGCTCTTTTTTATTGCTGAGTAGTATTCTGTGGCATGGATGTATCAGTTTATTCAACCACATTCACTCACCTGTGGAAAGACAGTCAGTTTTTGGCTTTTAAGCTGCTATGAACATCGGTATATAGGTTTTTTATGTGAATGTAAGTTTCCACTTCTCTGGGATAAATGCTGAGTGAAACTGATGGGTCATATGGTAACTGCATATTCAGCTTTATAAGAAACTGCCAATCTGTTTTCCAGAGTGGCTGTCCCATTTCATATTCTCACTAGCAACACAAGAGTAATCCAGTAAACTTACAATTTTATTTTGTGACCAATACAAATGTTGTTTGCAATGTACTGCTGAGTGTGACCCATCATAAATACTTTGGCACCTTTGAATAAACACTAATGTTAAGTGAATATGGCAAAAGAGGGATTAATTTTATTAGACATCAATTTATTCATGGGATTGTTTTTTCAATTTATGATACCATGGTATGCAATTTTTATAAATGCAGAAATCTGGATGACAAAAATTCAGAAAACATCAGTCTCCTTATCTTTAGGGGTGGGGGACAAGGGAGAAAGAGAAGCTATTTTAACATAATAGGGATCCTACTACACACAGTTATGCGACCTGCTTTTTTAAACTTCCACCTTAGGGGCGCCGGGGTGGCTCAGTCGGTTAAGCGTCCGACTTCAGCTCAGGTCACAATCTCACGGTCCGTGAGTTCGAGCCCCGCGTCGGGCTCTGGGCTGATGGCTCAGAGCCTGGAGCCAGTTTCGGATTCTGTGTCTCCCTCTCTCTCTGCCCCTCCCCCGTTCATGCTCGGTCTCTGTCTCAAAACGTTAAAAAAAAAAAATTTAAACTTTCACCTTAGATATTTCTCTATGTTATCTTCAGATTTTTAAATGGCTACCCACTATTTCAAATACAGGTATACCACAACTTGACTGCTTCTTCATTAGCAGATATTTACCTTGTTCCTCACTTTTTTGCTATCACAAACAACACACACATACTCGGATATACATCTCTCTGCATATATGTAAATATATCTGAGGGCTAGATCTTATATTTTATATTTTGATAAATACTTCCAAACTGCCTTCCAAAAATTTTTCATCAATTTAAACTTCCACTAAATAGGAGTGGCCATTTCTCTTCATCTACATTAACATTCAAATTATCAAACTTTAAATATCTGCTCATGTGTTGGGGGAACTTATTTAAATTTGCATTTCCCTGAGTATGCATGAAGTGAGGCATCTTTTTCACATAATTAGCAGCCAAATATATTTCTTCTGAAAATGGCCGATTTTTCTGCTGAGAATGCTTCACATTTTATACTTACAGGAACACAATAGAGTGCCATTCATTATACTTATAGCTGTTATTTTAAATACGTTTTTTCAAAGCCTGTTCCAATTGTAATTCCAGTATCCTCCAGCAAGAGTTTCACATATTACACTCAAATCCTTCCTTCTATTGGAAGTTAACAAAAAGTGAGTCACTTACCCAGGTCACCAAAATGAGCGGCCTCCATGTGGCTTGGCTGCTTCTTAAGTGTTGCTGTCCTGCTACTTGAGAAGGAGTCCATGTTGGCAGAAATGGCATTGATTGCAACATGACTTGGTCCTGCTGCCTCCAGCAAGGCATGATTTTTAGTGCTTTTTTGTGGGGAATGTACAGATATTGAAGCTGTAATTTTTCAAAAACAAATGGTTAAAAGTTAAACGCAACTCGATCGTCTAAAACTGTCTCATAAAAGGGCTTTAAGAGAACCTTAAAAATTAAATTCTGTAACACCTCTCTTAGGTATGCACTCAAAAATACTTAGGGGAAAGGTAAATCAATCAAGGGGCAGAAAACTGGAAGGAAATGTCCTATTATTATTTAAAACTCTCAAAATATTGTGCTAAAAACGAAACTGAAAACAGAGAGCTTTGAGAACTTCTGATGATAGAAAGTGCCAAAGCCAGGAAACGTTGATATATGGACCCTTTTCAATTCCTTAATCCTTTTTTGTCCAAAGAACAAAAAACTAAAACAAAATGGGGGGGGGGGAACCAGAAAATACTCTTCAGAACGCTTATATTACTTTTACCTTTTATTCTCATTTTTTTTTTAAGTAGGCTCCACACCCAACATGGGGCTTGAACTCATGACCCTAAGATCAAGAGTCACATGTTCTAATGACTAAGCCAGCCAGGTGCCCCTTATTTTACTTTTTAATTGGGTAACAAATTTCTCTATTTCATAAAAAACATTTCTAATCAAGTTTCAAGCTGCTTAAACATAAAGCACACTTAAAAAATTTCACAAAATAGGGGCACCTGGGTGGCTTAGGTAAGCATCTGACTTTGGCTCGGGGCATGATCTTGCGGTTCATGAGTCTGAGCCCCGCATCGGGCTCTGTGTTGACAGTTCAGAGCCTGGAGCCTGCTTAAGATTCTATGTCTCCTTCTCACTCTGCCCATCCCCTACTTGCGCTCTGTCTCTCTCTCTCTCTCAAAAATAAATAAACATTAAAAAACAATTTTTTTATTCACAAAATATACTTTCTTTAGTAGTCTGAAGAAAGATCCTATTGACATCAGAATAAAGAGACTAGTTACCTATTTATTAATAGGAAATAATCAACTCAATATTATAATACTGTCAAAGTAATCCTGTGACCTTGTTGCTACACAGCTGGATCAAAATTCTAGCTATCCCCCCAAATATCAATGACTCTTATTCAAGGTTTTGAAGAAGTTTTGGTTTAGCACATTGCTATAGTGAGAAGGATAGAAGAGATACAGGTCACCTAGCATTCCATACCCCACACCCTCAAGATAAATACTCTTAGATAACTAAACTTGTAGCCACCAACACTATTTATTTTACTACACTGCCAACAGATAAGCACTCCTCAATCTCAGCAAACAGTTCCCACAGATTCTGAACAATACCAGGTAACATTTCTTATGAAGAGTACAGCATACTGTAATTCACTCTCTTACTTTTCGAGACGTCTTGATAAATAGGATAAAGCAGGTAAGAACATGAATGTCCATACCTATTTGTCGGGTGCCTATATTTACCAGTCATTCAACAAGAGTTGGGAGAATTACAAAATGGAGTTGTCCTCAAGAGATTTTTTTCAGTTTTAGAATCAAGTCTTGTTTTTTGTTTTGTTTTCACGATAAATTAAAGACAGCAAAATCATTTTAGCAACTTTGTAAACAATAATGGTTTTTTGTATAGATAACAAACTACAAATAACATTCTGTAAGAATGGGTAAGATTAATGGTTTCCTTATTAGATGTATATAATGATACAAAATGCTATTAATTTATTTATTTCTCCTCTTTCTTATTAGAACCATTGACTTATTATTTTTTAATGTTTATTTTATTTCTGAGGAAGAGAGAGAGAGAGAGAGAGAGAGAGAGAGAGAGAGAGACACACGGAGCATAAGCAGGGGAGGAGCAGAGACAGAGAGAGACACAGAATCTGAAGCAGGCTCCAGACTGAGCTGTCAGCACAGAGCCTGACGCAGAGCTCGAACTCACAAACGGTGAAATCATGACTTGAGCCGATGTCGGACGCTTAACCGACTGAGCCACCAGGCGCCCCTTATTTTAGATGTTGCTTCCAGATAGTCTACCTTCCTTTGGTTTCCATGGTACTACGTGCTCCTTAATTTACTTTTCTTTTTTTTTTTTTTTTTTAATTTATTTTTGGGACAGAGAGAGACAGAGCATGAACGGGGGAGGGGCAGAGAGAGAGAGGGAGACACAGAATCGGAAACAGGCTCCAGGCTCCGAGCCATCAGCCCAGAGCCCGACGCGGGGCTCGAACTCACGGACCGTGAGATCGTGACCTGGCTGAAGTCGGACGCTTAACCGACTGCGCCACCCAGGCGCCCCTGCATCTAAGTTCTAATCAGACTGCTAACTTCGTGAGGGCCTGTTTCCCGTCTTGCTTCTGTATTATTCCAAGGTAAGTCAGGTAAGCACAGATTATATATTGTCACAGAGTATGAACATGGAACTTTTTAGCCTCATATAGACTTAGAAAGTGAGGCAGGCCAGTTCTCTCATTCTGCAACGAAGAACCGAAAAAGGTTACGTCACTTCCCAAGGTCATACTGTTAGTAGCAGAGTTTAGAGTAGAAGATCTGTGTGCCTGAGACATCAAAGTCTGTTCCTTCTACAATCAGATCTTGTCTTCACACACACTGCTTGCTAAGGGCTTGAAGCCAATCAAATTTTGCTTGAGGAAGGCAGTATGAACCAATGTGGAATCCAACTGGCTTTAAATTATCAGAAATAAGCAGAAAATAAGACTGCAAGCTACCCTAGTTTTTCCCTAATTTTATAAATCTCTCAAGTTATAATCAGTCTCTCTGGCAAATTGATCATATACAGTTAATACTCACTGCTAGCTACATAACAAACATTTGAAAGAAAAATCTAAGCAGCAATCTACAGATTTCATGTAAATAAATTTTCTTTAAGAAACTTACATGTAACAGCTATAGAAACAATTTCCATCATAATCTTCCATTCCAATCTTTGTACATGGACATGATGAAATCAGTCAAAACTATAGTAGGGATCACAACCTAAAAAAGCATGCTCTAACCTATAAATAAGGGCAATATATTGACTACAATAAAGTACTCTGAATAAATTTTAAGACCATTCATCCAAAGTAGCAGAGAAGTTAAAGCTGTGATCATCCACACTTCTGGAAAACCAAGCCTTAGAAGTGGTAGTTCTTTCACTTAGCTGTCAGCTCGGTTCAGAGTATTTTTCGCTTTTTGTTTTTTTAATAGAAAGACAACTAATTGCTTTTAGGAACAATCAAATGGGTGATTAATAAGGACTGGTTTACTGTATCACTAGGACAGCCAACAAGCGCTTAGTAAAAAGCCTATCATGTGCTAGTAAGTATATAGGCTGAACAAGGAAATAAGTCACAACCCTAATTATAAAAGAAGACAGAGACGAATAATGGCAAAAGAAGGGGGAAGATACCAGGATTCAATAGCCTATAAATGCGGAACACATCACTTTTTAATACAATGGAATGACGTGGAACTCACCTTTAACTGACTTGCCATCTGAGGTCTTCTCTTGTTCTTTGCCTTTCACTAGAAGACAAAAGAGCATCATGAGCAACTTTTACAGTTGAGAAGATCCATTCTACATGCTGTCAAAATTAGACAAGCTTTACTCTAACAGATGAATATTCAAAGTTGTACAATAATAGAATCGGTGCCTTGCGAGGGAGACAGGGCAGGACAATTGTCGGGGGAAGTTTCTCTAAGGAAGTGACCTTTGAACATCATTCATTCAAGAGCACAAGCACGGAGTGTGCTTACGGAGAGACAATGCAGAACACCTGGGTTCAAATTCTAGCTTGCCACTTATTACACAGCCATGTGATCCTGGACAAGTTACTTCTCTGGGTCTCAATTTCCTTGATGTATAAAACTAGGTTAGTAATAACACCTATCTTAGAGGGTCGTGGGTGAAAAAAATAAATATTTGTAAAGGGTGTAAGACAGTAACAGGCACACAGTAAATTTAGGATGTTAACTAATATTATTAAAAGATGCCCACTACTAGATACATCCTGAGGAAAAGAGTTCTTTGTATCTCCTATCTTACTTCTTGTGTATTACCCTCACAGTATCTAATACAAACATTCTAAACTTACATTCTAAACTTCTAAAACTCAATCAAGGCCCAACAATTTCTCTTAAAAAGCTATATAGTTTCTTCTCCATTACACAAAACAGTAGAAATTGTACTGCAAGTATGCTAGTAATATAATATCCAAGAAAGGAAGGTACATGGCAGCTTAAGCAAAGCGTGAACGCTTACAGGATCTAACCTAAGACTATTTTTAACCTTCCTTACTTTTCTTGTATTTTTTTTTTCAACATTAAATTTTCTTTAACCTCACCACGAAAAGCCAATCAAAATAAGAAATCTCAAAATGTGACCATCTCTCTACTCGTGCTCTTAAACATTAAACACCTCGGGGCGCCTGGGTGGCTCAGTCGGTTAAGCGGCTGATCGGCTCAGGTCATGATCTCACGGTCTGTGAGTTCGAGCCCCGCGTCGGGCTCTGTGCTCACAGCCCAGAGCCTGGAGCCTGTTTCAGATTCTGTGTCTCCCTCTCTCTGGCCCTCCCCCGTTCATGCTCTGTCTCTCTGTCTCAAAAATAAATAAACGTTAAAAAAAAAAACATTAAACACCAGTAGCAGGAAAT
Source organism: Panthera tigris (assembly GCF_018350195.1). Classification (NCBI taxonomy): domain Eukaryota; kingdom Metazoa; phylum Chordata; class Mammalia; order Carnivora; family Felidae; genus Panthera; species Panthera tigris. The sequence goes on along the minus strand of NC_056673.1, from coordinate 10,101,156 downwards.
AACTAGCTCTCGCGGTATCTGATAAATCAATCCGTCAACAAGTTATTTGAGTGCCTCGAATGTGCTAGATACTCTCCTGGCTCAGAAAAGAGCAGTCCTGCCTTCAAGAAGTCTACATGCATGAATGTGGAGACCAACACGGACAAATATAAGCAAGATCATTGCAGGTACTGATCACTACTCTTAGGAAGATCAAACAAGGAAATGCAGTAGAAGGGACTGGGTTGCAGCCCTCACCGCGGCGTTTGCCAACTGACTACATCTCCCACTTGAAACGTGAACTTGTCTTGGCTTCCACAGCACTCCACTCTCCCGGTTTTCCAGCTGCTCCTTCTCAGTTGACCGCCTTGCCAACTTCTCCAAGTGCCCACTGGGAGTTTCTCAGGGAAAGGGTCTGAGCACCTTTTCTTTTCACTACATACACATACACATATTTCATATTTCACTACATACACATACACATATTTCCTGGCTGAGCTTACCCATTCTTAAGGCTTTCAATACCAAACGTAAGCTGCGAATCCTCTATTTCTATTTCTAGTTTAAGTCCTTTTTGACCTTAAATTTAACCACCTCCCTGTCATCTTCCATAATAACACTAGTCCAAAACGGAACGTACCATCTTTTCCCAAACCTATTCTACCTCAGTCTTTTCTCTCATGAATGACACGATCACCCCAGTTTCTCGGGCCGAAAACCTGGAAGTCATTCTTAACATGCCTCTCTCTTGCCTCCTACACCCAAACCACTTCTAAGACCGACTGACTTTACCACCAAAATATATCTTCACAGTTCCACTTCCGTCACCCTCAATACATTCTCATCTTACAAATCAAATCTCCTAGTTAATATTTCAAACATAAAAGTACACACACAATCCAGCTTCGCCAAATATTAGAGGTCTGACTTACCTATTCCCTCCCCTGAAATATTATACATATAGTTAAAGGATCCTATGAACCACTACCTGATCCCATTGCCCTTCTTCCCTTCCCGGAGATAAATTGGTCCTGAATTGGATGTTTACTGCCCTGTATGTTTTTAGACTATTCCTACAAATGACTTTTAAAATTGCTATTATTCTGTACATCTTTAAAAATTGCATAGGGGCACCTGTGTGGCTCAGTCGGTTAAGCACCTGACGTTGGGTTTCAGCTCAGGCCATGATCTCAGGATCTCACGATTTCATGAGTTCAAGCTCTGCATTGGGCTCTGTGCTGACAGTTCGGAGCCTGCTTGGGATTCTCTCTCTCCCTTGCTCTCTGCGCCTTCCCCGCTCACACTCTCTTAAAATAAATAAACTTAAAAAAATTAAAAGTACATAAATAGTATTTTTCTATACATACCTGACACTTGTATCCATTCCATAATTTCACTTTTGTCCATACTGATGCAATTCTAGATTCATGTGGTTCTAGTTCATTCACTTTAGCTGCTTCATTCCTAAAATGCACTTTTATTTACCCATTTTCCTGTTAATAAACATTTAACCTTTATTTCCTAGTTTTCATGATCACAAACATTGATGTGATCAACAATCTAGTATGTGTCTTCCAACGTATATAGGTAAGAATTTCTCTAGGATAAAACCCTAGAAATGGAACTGTTAGGTAACCAATGATGGGTATTTTTAATGAAAGTGGCTATATAAATTTTTCAAATGTCATTTGATGGTGCTTTGAACTCACTTCCTTGATTTCCTTTGAGGGGATACCTTTCATGTTTATTGGCTGTTTAGGTTTCCCCTTTTATGGGCTGCCTATTCATGTCCTTCATCCTTTACTTATTGGTAGGAATGCCACAGTATTCTGGATACTAATCATTTGTGTTGCAAATACCTTATGTATATTTTACTGTATGGAAGCTTTGGGCGCCTGGCTGGCTCAGTGGAAAGAACATGATCTTTATCTCAGGACCATGAGTTTGAGTCCCATGTTGGGTGTAGAGATTTACTTAAGTAAAAAATAAACAAATAAATAAAACTTTATTGCATGGAAGTTTTAAACTTTAATTAGCTAAATTTTCATTATGTGGACTGTATTTTCCTGTCTTATTTTTTAAGATATCTTTTCCTGGGGCACCTGGGTGGCTCAGTCGGTTGAGCGTCTGACTTTGGCTCAGGTCATGATATCACAGTCATGAGTTCGAGCCCCGTGTCGGGCTCTGTGCTGACAGCTCAGAGCCAGGAGCCTGCTTCGGATTCTGTGTCTTCCTCTCTCTCTGACCCTCCCCTGTTCATGCTCTGTCTTTGTCTCAAAAATAAATTAAAAAACATTAAAAAATTAAAAAAAAAAAATCTTTTCCTACCCCAAAATCAGATTTCCCCCCTACATTTTCTCCTATGGTTTCAAGTTTTGCTTTTTAAAGTTCTGGGTTCTTATCCACCTGGAATTTATTTATCAGAGACTGGGAAACTACAGCCCATGAGCCAAATCAGGCCCACCCCTAGGTTTTTATATAAAGTTTTATTTTAGCATAGCCATGTCCATTTATTTACATACTATCTATGGCTACAAGGATAGGAAAGAATGAGACAAGAGACTCTATGGCCTGCAAAGCCTAACAAATATATTTACCATCTGGTCTTTTATAGAAAGTTTGCTGACCCCTGATGTGTATGATAGGAGGTAGAAAATACTGTCTTTTTCCAGAGGAATAATGAGCATCATTTACTGATTAGTCCAACCTTTCCCAAATGAACAGAAATTCTTTGTATACTAAGTTCCCTTACATACATGGGTCTGTTTCTGAGCATTTAATTCTATTGTCTTAGTTACCTAACCATATAATCAGACTTTGGCAAGGCCAAGTCCTCTACCTTATTCTCTCTTGAAACTATCTGCCACATTAATTACAGGGTTAACTTGTTTTGATCCTAAAACCTCCATGAGAGTTTTTAAAGCAGCACTGACTTACTTAATGATTAACTTGGGAGAGTTCACATCTTTCCAGTACTGTATTTCTATCCATGAACATAGTATACCTCTCCATTTATTTAGGTCTCCATTCTTGTCCAATTGGGTTTTGTAAACTCCATAAAGATTTCAGTCTTTTGTTTTTACTGGCATGCAGTGATACAAGTGAATTTTAAATACTTACATATAAATGCATATATTTTAAAAACCCAGCCAAACTCTTTTATGAGTTCTAATAGTATGTGTGTAGATTTTCTTCAATTTTCTATGTAGGTAAACATGTTATCTGGGAATTAGAATTCCTTTGTTCCCCTCCTCCCCAAAACTTAAATTTCCCTTCTTTTTTTGTGTATGTGTTCCTGTGAAGACTGTATTAGTTTTCTTTTTGTCTTATATCTCTAATATATTTTCCCATCCTTTTACTTTTAACCTTCTCATGATCCTATTTTTATTTAAGTAGTACACAGCAGGAATCCAGTCTATAAATCACCATTTCTTCACCGTCTGGGGCAGCCCATTTCTTTTTATTGTGATTACTACTCTTGATTTATAAAGAAGACCATTCTTAAAACTTCAGGACTATTAATTTGTTGATTTCTCTTGGTAATTTTCTATATTTTGCTTTCTGTATTTTGAGACTGATAATAGGTACAAAGCAGTTCAGAATTTTATTTTCCTAGTACTGTGTGCTTCCTATAATGTAGTGACCTTTTTAGCCCTAATAATGTTTTGTGCTTTAAAGTATGCCATCTGCACACAGCTTTCTTCTGGTTAACATCTGTCTGCTTTTTCTTTCCATTTATTTTCAATTTTTCTATGTTCTTATGCTTTAGTTGTATTTCCAGTAAAGAGTTTATGGTTGGATTTTGGTTTATTATCCAATTGCTTTATCTTTTAGCTATATAGCTTTTTGCTAGAATTTGGTCTATTTATATTTACCGTGACTACTGATCTTTGTAGGTTTATTTCAGCCACCTTATTTTGACTATGCTTTTTGTTTCTATATATTCTTTCCATGAAACATCTAAAACAGAGACAATACTAGAATTTGAATAACACTCAGGTTTGAGCAACACTCAGTCTTCTCAAATCTTAACATTATGCTGTACTCGCTTCAGAAAAATTTTCAGAAGAAATAAAACATGCAGGTGCAACTGAAGTCTCTCCCTGACCTCATTCCCCCTCTCCCTATGGAAATAATTTCATAAATTGAACATTTATTGTTTCCAACCATATTTTTACTCTTTAAATACATTTATGTATCCATAAACCATATAAAGCATTGTTTGAAAGTTTTTGACCTTTATACAAGTGGTCCTACAATTGCAATTCCCAACAGCAGTGTACCCTAACCAAATCTTGGTATAGTCAGGCTTTAATCTTATCCCTTAGGACTTCCCAAGAACTTTACTCCCACAAATTAACACCTCTCTTCTCTATCATTTTCTCCTCTCTACCAGATCATTCCTATCAGCATACAAACGTGCTCTGACATCTTTTATCTTAAAAAAAAAAAAAAAAAAATCCCTTAACCCAAAAGCCCCTTTTAGTTCCTTTTCACTGCAAAGTTTCTTGGAAAAGGTGTTTTTTAGTTTTACTCTTGCTACTTTCCACACTTCACATTCTCCCCTCAACCCATTCCACTGATACTCTTAAAGTGACCAATTACTTCCACATTAATAAAATGAGTAGCTATTTCTACCTTGATCTTGCAAGTGACATTCAACACAATACTCCTTTCTTTTTGAAACATTATCTTCTTTTAGCTTCCATGACATCGCACTCCTATATGACTGGCATTTTGTTTTGGATTCTCCTTTGTCAATGGCTCATGTTCCTCAATTTCACTTTTTTAAACATTTTTAGAACTTTTTAATGTTTATTTATTTTGAGAGAGAGAAAGCAAGCAGAGGAAAGGCAGAGAGAGAGGGACACACAGAATCCGAAGCAGGTTCCAGGCTCCGAGCTGTCAGCACTGAGCCCGACACGGGGCTCAAACCCACAAACTGTGAGATCATGACCTGAGCTGAAGTTGGATGCCCAACCGACTGAGTCACCCAGGCGCCCCTCTCAATTTCACTTCTAAAAGCTGGATTAACTCCAGAGCTCTCGCCTAGGCTCCCTTCTTGTCTACAGTACGGCAGGAAATGCTACCATGGTCACTCCTCTTCTTGGCAAGAGGGCTGTAACCTAGCACATAACTGGCTAGTTACTTTACATTTCCTAGGAGCCTCTGCAGTTAGCTCTGACCATATGACTAAATTCTCACCAATAGAATATGAATAGAAATGGCTTATGTGCCACTTTCTGGCTAAAGCTGCTCCTTCCTCCTTACCATGGGTCAGAAGACTGAGGACAGACAGAAGGGGCTATGACATGGCTTTGATAGAAGAGACCATACCCTAAGGGAAAGAGCTGTAACAAAATGGGAAGAAAATGATCCCTGAATGACTGTGAAGCAAAGCCACCCAATGACCATTACACTCGAGAGAGTAATAAAAATCTCTCTTGTCTGAGCCATTACACTTCAGTGTCTCTGTTATAGCCTCTCAACGTAACTAATTCACGTATTACAGGTATTCTCTAGGTAATCTCTACAGAACCGTACATCCCACTGCCTCCTCAACACACCCCATGGATGTCTGAGAGTTGTCACCAACTCACAACTGCCAAAAGACAATTCCACTCACTCCAAGTCATGTCAGCTCCATCTCCAAAACATATCCCATTCCCAGTACGTTCCAGCCTTTTTCTGGTTCCTTAAACACAGCCAGTTCATGCCTGCCTCAGGACATTTGTGCTTCCAGTTTTCTCCGGCTACAATGCAGTCCCTTTCATCTTTTGTGAGGCTGGCTCTCTCTCCTCATTTAGATCTCAATCTAAATACCATCTTCCCAGACAAGCCTTCCTTTATTATCTGAACACAAATTGTCATCCTGTGATCTACTCCCACATCAGTTTAAATTCCCAGCACAGCACTTTTTACTAGCTGATATTTTTCTTTTGTTTTATTCACTTATTCAACAAATATTTACTAAAATCCTAACTATATCCCAGGCACTGGACCTAAACCTGGGAATACAACCACGAACAAAACTCAGCTTCCATCTTCATAAAACACATAGTAAAGCAGATGGTGATAAATGCTGTAGAGAAAGTAGGGCAAGGGGATAGGAGTGCAGGGGCTGGGGGCTGCAATGTTAAAAGCAGGATGGACAGAGAAAACTTCACTAAGATGCCAAATGATCAAAAAGCTGAAGGAAACGAGGGAACAAATAGTGGGTATCTGTGGGAAGGGGTTTCCAGACAGAGAGAAAATGTAAGTGCAAAGGCCCTGAGGTGGGAATGTATTTTACAACAAAGAGGTCAATATAAATGGAACAGTGATGAGAAAGGAAAGCAGGAGATGAACACAGAGAGGAAATGGGACCTCAATAAAGGAGGGCCAAGTACAGGAAGTCACAGGAAAAATTTGAAAAGAGATGTGGCATAATGCAATTTGAAAATATACCATAGGGGTCAAGGAGGGAAGGGAAACCAAGTTGAAACCTACAGAAAAATAATTCCGTTCTTGATGTTCATAAAACCGGCTTCCTCTTAACATTTAAGCTGAAATTTGAATGGCATCCTTGAAGATGTTAAGGACTTCCTTAACTGCCCAATCTAAACAGAGATGACTGCCTAGACCAGGGATCAGGGATAACGGGACAAGGTTGAATTTGGATATGTTCTGGGGTAGATCTAGCAGATTTGATGTAGATATAGAGTAGGAGAGAAAGAGAAGCTCAAGAATATACTCAAGTTTTAGCCTGAACAATTAAAAGGCCAGACATGGAATTTATTGAGGCGACAAAAAATCTGGAGTTAAATTTTAGATATAGTAAGTGAAAGATCCATGTGTTAGTCTGTCATTTCTATTAATAGATATACCTGTATCTACTAGGTAGAGGTATAAAGTGGACCGACAGTGGGATATACCATTCTTAATTCAGGAGAGAGAATTCAAGCTGGAGATGTAAATTTCAGGAGTCATCAGCATATAGGTGGTATTTAAAGACTGGATGGGATCCCTAAACAGAAGCATCTCCAGCTTCTACTCTTGCCACATTCAGTCTGCAAAAAGCATCTACAATGATCTTTTTATAACATAAGACCAAATCACTCCTCTTTAAAAATGTTTAAATAATATCATCTCTGCACTTGGAATAAAACCTAACAACTATGGCTTACAAAGCTCTGAATCTTGTCTACCTCTCTAAGCCCAAGGCACAGTGGCCTGCCTTCCTTTCTTGAAGGGCACCAGACTCTTTCTTGACTCACAACCTTTGAACATGCTATTCCCTGTGCTCAGTGTTCTTCCCTACCCTCTGTGACCTCCTACAGATCCCTCAGCTCTGAGTTTCAAGGTCACCTGCTGAGGCCTTTCTCTATTCTCAAACCAAAACATGCTTCTTCTCTCCAGTTCTCTCTGTCGTAACATGTTATCAATTTGTAAACACACATACATAAGAAAGAGCAATTTCTTGTCCGTCTGCCCCAGCAGACAATAAGTTCCATGGGTGCAGGGACTTTGTCTTGTTCAGGGCTTAATTGTGAGGGCCTAGCACAGTGCCTGGCAAGCAGCAGACATTCAAATGTTGAATAGAGACAACAGTCTTATTATGCAACATGCAATTTGCCTCATTATACACAGAATGCTTTCTTTCCCCTTCAAAAACAAAACTAAACTAAACACTGTCAAACAAATTAGAGCTTTTAACTATACCAAGGTATGTTATCAACAAAGCTTCCTTGTACCATTTTACAGGTTTCCTTCATTCAGCACTGCATTCATTCATCACAGCTTCATTCACTCACCCCATGACATCAGTTACTAAAACTCGGCCGTGTGCTTAAAAGGAATTCTTGAATTCATAGCTGAATGGGGCCTTTACGAATCATCTAATTCTCAGTTGAGAGAAGAGAAAAAAGTGGGTTAACACTTTTCTGTCCCAGGTTACAGGCAGTAGCAGAGCAGACATATGAACCCACGTTCCTGTTTTAGTGTTGCTTTTTGTTGTTGGTTTCTGTGTGTGTGTGTGTGTGTCCTGGTACCTTTTCTCTTAAATAACAAGAATTCAAAGAACCACCATCATCCAAAATGACCTACACTTGTTCATTCTGCATATATATTTTTAATGACACACAACAACTTTATCCAGGATCAAAATTAAGCTGCCTCTACTTAAAAACTGGGCAGCTATTAAAACGGAAAATCAGAAATATAAGCAGTTTACAGAGTGAGCGTCCCAGTAGTTAGTAGACTTGCTAAGTCATCAAAAGAACTAGTTTCTTTCATTAGGGAACTTTTAGCAATAAGTAATGTTATTTTAGGAAGTGCAGAATCCCCTTCCCCCCCCCCCCCCCAAAAAGGAGGAATCTAGAAAACAGCACTCGTTGAAGAAAACATTTTCACATGTTGCTTTGACACATAAAACCCTCAATATTCTGAAAAGTCAGAGACTTCCTTAACAAGGTACTAAAGGAATTTCCTTTTTCTTGATTCACAGTTTAGACACACACACACACACACACACACACACGCAAAGGCTGTTTTTCACGCAAACAGGCATTAACTTGTATGAATTTCGGCAAACACTTTCGGACCAGCGAGACAATTCCCCTGACCTCGCGCGAGGAAGCCACCTTCTCCCTCCCTGCAGAGTCCGGGAGCAAAGCGAGGCACGCAGGGGGCGTCTGCGCGGAGGCCGAGGGCCCCGCCGCCGCCCGGGAGGAAGCCCGTGCAGGCCCACCTGCCCCACCGCCGCCCCTGAGGCCCGGCCTGGCTCCCCTCCGGAGCCCCCCTCTGCTACCTTTCCGCCGGAAGAAGGACATGGCGGGGCCCGGGTCGGGGCGGAGGGCGCGGGGGGACTGTCGCGGGGAGGGCCCGGCTCCCCTCATTCAGCAACCGGCCCGGACTTCCGGGTCCGCAGCGGCCGCCGCACTAGCCTGAAAAGAGACCCTTCTTCCGGGTGTGGGCCCCACCGCCTCCTCGAGAAGCCCAGGCAGCTCCTGCCGCCATATTATCAACAAGCCGCCCGCCCGGAGTTCCGGTCCTTCCCCGCGCGAGGCTTCACGGGAGGCCGCGCTGTCGGCCCCGCCCCCATCCCCGCCTCCTCTCGTGGATGCGGGGGCACGCGCCCGCCCCGCCCACGTGACCCTGCGCGCGTGCGGTCTGTGCCCTTTCACTGATACGGGGTGGCCGGAACGGACGGCGTTACTGTCCGTGTGCTTTCTCCGATATTCGGTGGCCCGGACCTGCGGCGGTACCCCGGCGCAGCTTGGTGGTGCCCGGCTGCAGCCCCGGGTGGAGCGGGACAGACCTAGTCTCCGCAAAGCTGACTCTCCCGGAGCGGCAGCGCTCCCCAACCCGGGGCTGGATGGTGCGGCGCCTCAGGTCTGGGGCGCGCGGCCGTGGGCGCTCAGAGCATATGCCCTTGTACGAGGCGAGGCCGGCACTGCCACGCTCCGGCTCAGCCCCTCCTGTTTCTCGGTTCCAGTTAGGCTGAAAGGCACTGGCCGGTCGGAACGGCTTCGCCCTGCACCCCCAGGCCCTGCTCTAGAGCAGGACCCCCCCCCTCCCCTCCCTGGTCGCGTAGTATCCCAGGGGTCAGGGTTCCTCGAAAGGGGAAGAGGAAGCATGACCTGCTTTGTGTGGCTCCTCTCTCAGTCACAGTGACCTCGGCAGTAAAAAAAGGAGAAGTGGGCTTATTTTCAGAACCAAATCCCTGCAAATGCTCAAGTTTGAAAGGGTAACTTAAAAGCATCGCCAGTAATTACAAGGCAAACTCGTGAATCATCCAGCTTTGTTCACATCCACTTCTGGCCCAGCATCCATCCCTAAAAGCAGAGCTAAATGAAACAAGTCTTTATCCCTCAGTGTCCCTCACCACTGGGTGAGTGTGCTCAGTGCCTGATTAATAATTGTACGTCCTCTTTTGGGGAAGGAACCTGGAAGATAGCACTCAATAAATGTTCACTGAGTTTTGTTGTTTAATCCGTGAAGTCCATCGTGTGATGGTTGGGGAAACAGGACCGAAAAGAAGTCCAACTTGTCTGAGGTTACTAAGTGTCAGTGTTGAGACTATAACCAGAAACGGGGGTCTTTCACCATATAATTAGAACAACTTAATAGGTTTGTTTTGGTCCAGGGCCTGTAAGGTAATCCGACCTGATGTTTATTGAAAGTTTTCTATGAAGTTACTGTGCCAAACCCTGCAGATTAATAATAGTCTTTGGAGTCTGTCTTGGTGGGGGGAAAACTAGGCACAGAAAAATAGCCTACCTAGGGTCACAAGCTAACTAGGGGTGAACCTTGGATTTCAAACCTAGGGAGTTGGCCTCTAGAGGCAAAGATCCAGCCTCTGCCTGGGTAAAGAGAGTGTGTTCAGGCAGAAGCAAGAGAGACTGGCCTAGACTCTGGTTGCCTGAGTGTATCATCCACCTGAGTTGGTGCTGAGAATGGATGTCCGTTTGACTCCTGCAGGCTTCAACAGAGGCTGCATAGGAATTGGGGCAGTGTCTTCCTGGGATCTGAGGGGCTATTGGAAACCAGCCTGTGCTCAGAGGTGGGGGGGAGGGGGGAGCGGTGGGATCTGCTCTCTGTGGCCAATGAAAACAAAGATCTTGCCCCTCTCTCCTTGGAAATGGGGATTGTCTGAAGTCAAGCGGGAGTGGGGGGCTGGGGTGCAATCTGTATAAAGGGAATAAGCAGTATCTAGGAGAGGTATAAGCACAGGGCATCACACACTTGGCATGAAAACACAGTGCCCCTCTCCCTTTCCCTTCTTGTTGTGAGTTCAATCCTTTGTTGGCAGCGGCTTTTTGTCTTTGTTGACTGGTTAGTTGCATGGGACAGAAGGGGGAGTGCAAGAAATCCCCTGAATATCACCGAACAGGAGCAGTGCCAAGGAATGTGGGCAGAGTGGTGGGGATAGTTGGGATGGATCGTTCTCTAATCCCTGTAAATCTCCAATCCTTTCTCATTTTCTTCGCCTAAGCATGGGATCAATGTCAAAGCGGTGTCCTTTCCCACCTTCCAGTGTGATGACTGCTCTTGAGCCCCTCCTAGCAGAAATTCTGGAGCTGCCTTTATTCCTCCAGGCACCAGTCAGGTGATAATAGCTGTCATTATTTCTTAAGTACTTATTATGTGCTCCCAACGTACCAAGTGCTTTATAATCACAATCTCACTTCATCCTTTACTTTCTCCCCCGCAAAAGACCCTGTAAGATGCCTAATATCATTACCCCCAATTTACAGATGATGACCTCGAGACTCAGAGTAACTTACCCAGGGAGCACAGGCTAGTAAGGATTTCAATCACTGTCAGTCTGACTCCAAAGCTATTTGTTTATATCACTTGCTGTTCTCTTTTCCTCCACCTCCAGCTAATACCCATTTAGCCAATGTTCCAGCATGGGGTGTCTATTTATTGGGCAAATAAGAGGTGATGAGTAATATCTAGCAGTACAGATGCCTTCTGAATCATCACCCATTAAAGTGTTTATACGCTTAGGGAAGCTTTAAGAGTACTATCATTTAATCTGTAAGAATTTGATGATCCACGTGTGAATAAAGGTAGGATAAAATGAGAATATAAAAATAAGCAAGGGTATTCCACTCACCTGAATACCCAGTTGTGGCAAACGGATATTCTGCATTGCATTTCTAAGTTACTTTGTTACAGCCACTTTAATTTACATGTAAAACAAAATACATTTTCACCAGCAGGAATTCTGTTAATTACATTCCTAATTTTCAGGGACTCCTCACGGTCTTTTTAAACGAGTTGTATCAGTTACAACAAACCAGTGAGGTAAAATCAGCAAGGTAATTATCACAAAGCCAGTGAATAAAATTAATCTCCTATGACTAACAGTTTAAAAATTTAATGAAGAATTCTACAACAGGGGCGCCTGGGTGGTTCAGTTGGTTAAGCATCCCACTTTTTATCTCAGCTCAGGTCATGATCACATGGTTTGTGAGGTCAAGCCCTGAGTCAGGCTCTGTGCTGACAACACATAGTCTGCCGGGGATTCTGTGTCTCCCTCTCTCTCTGCTCCTCCTCCTCCTCCTTCCGCTCTCTCTCAAAATAAATAAAGACTTTTTAAAAAAAGAATTCTAGGGGCGCCTGGGTGGCTCAGTCGGTTGGGCGTCCGACTTCGGCTCAGGTCATGATCTCGCGGTCCGTGAGTTTGAGCCCCTCGTCGGGCTCTATGCTGACTGCTTAAAGCCTGGAGCCTGTTTCAGATTCTGTGTCTCCCTCTCTCTCTGACCCTCCCCCGTTCATGCTCTGTCTCTCTCTGTCTCAAAAATAAATAAACGTTAAAAAAAAAATTAAAAAAAAAAAAGAATTCTACAACAGGCACTCAACAAATGTAGTTGTCTATATCAAACATTCATAACCTCAAGGACATTATTCAAATAAATCTTTTGATACCTAAGAGAAAGGAAGCTCCCTGTACCTTATTAGTAAGCAGATAAAAGCAACTCAGATTCATGACAAGACTCAGAATAGGTATAGACGTAACTTAAAATTCTTATCAACCAAGAAAGGCTAATTCTTAAACCAGTGTTTTACATTCTCAAAAGCCTTTGTATCCGCAGCTTTGTAAAATTTATCTCCCCCCCCCCCCAAAAAAATGTGTGGTCTCTGAGTTTTAGTCAAAGCTAACTCAAAAGCAGTTGGGGCTTAACATAATTTATTTCTTCTATAGTCTCTAATCATGCCAGATAAATGGGAGTTTAAGGCACATTTTTCCCATCAAAGGATCCCAAAACAAGTAGGAGATATGAGAATAATCTCTTAAAAATGCCTAACAGGGGCGCCTGGGTGGCTTGGTCGGTTAAGCGTCCGACTTCGGCTCAGGTCATGATCTCACCGTCCGTGAGTTCGAGCCCCGCGTCGGGCTCTGTGCTGACAGCTCAGAGCCCGGAGCCTGTTTCCGATTCTGTGTCTCCCTCTCTCTCTGCCCCTCCCCTGTTCATGCTGTCTCTCTCTGCCTCAAAAATAAATAAACGTTAAAAAAAAAAATTAAAAAAAAAAATGCCTAACAGAGGAGGGCCTGGGTAGCTCAGTTGGTTAAGTGTCCGACTCTTGATTTTGGCTCAGGTCATGATCTCGGGGTCATGGGATTGAGCCCCACATCGGGCTCTGTGCTGATGGATCTGATGGATCCTGCTTGGGATTCTCTCTGTCTCTCTCTCTCTCTCTCTCTCTCTCTCTGCACCCCCCCAACCCCCCGCTTTCAAAATTAAAAAATATGTATATGCCTAACAGAGACTTCCACTCCTGTGTGAACCAGAGTAAAGCCATCTTGGACAAATCCACCTTGATGGGTGCTCTATGATCAGAAGCCTTCTTGAGCACAGCACTTCACCCTACATTCTTTCTTTTTGTCTAACCACACCCTAATGTACACCCCTGGGACATAACATCCTTGATCTTCTCTGAAAGTAAGACTATGACACGGAGTGGGGCGCCTGGGTGTCCAAGTCAGTTAAGCGTCCAACTTCGGCTCAGGTCATGATCTTGCCATCTGTGAGTTCAAGCCCTGCGTCCAGCGCTGTGCTGACAGCTTGGAGCCTGGAGCCTGCTTCAGATCTGTCTCTCTCTCTCTCTCTCTCTCTCTGCCCCTCCCCTTCTCACGCTCTGTCTCTCTGTCTCTCTAAAATAAATAAATGTTTTAAAAAAATTAAAAAAAAGACTATAATACGGAGCTATTCTCTAGCTACTAGCATGTACTTCCCAGCCTCTAGAGCTAGAAAAGCAGGTCTTACTGGCACTGGGGTTGTGGAAACCCACTGGGCTTATGGCCTCCCAGGACACACTTCTCTCTGTAAGTCCCCTTAATAAGTCATTTCTTATCAAGATGGACTTGTCAGCCTTTTCCTTCAGTCTTATGGCTCCTTTGGCCGTTCGGAGATACTTCTGGGTATACCTCCCTTTCATGGAACAACTTCTAGTAACAGTGCAGCAGGTCACATGGACTAGCCACCTGCTGAGGAAAGCAGAAAAAAAGGGAAACTGAACCCCAAAACTACAAGACACTGAAGCAAGAAGAGGGTAATGAAGAATTAGCAGATGGAGAGAGAAGAAAAGAAAAACAAAATCGAGTGAATTAAGTCCCGCCTTTGTGGCCTTTTCTCTGGGAGCTTTCCTGTTCAGGGAAAAGAGACTGAGAAGCTAGCTGAAGGGTGCTTTTGAAAATGTCACAGACTAGAGGAAAAAAGTTGGAGCCCAAAGCCTGCTCTGGGTCAGGATTCTGAAAAAGCTACACCAGTGGGGCGTCTGGGTGGCTCAGTCGGTTAAGTATCCGACCTTGGCTCAGGTCACAATCTCACGATTTGTGAGATCGAGCCCCACGTCGGGCTCTGTGCTGACAGCTCGGAGCCCCAAGTCCGCTTCAGATTCTGTGTCACCAGGAACAAGAACCAAGGGAAATAATGAGCAATAGAAATAGTGATATGGGAGTTCCAGATACTGGAATTATTGGTCATAGATTTTAACATAATTATGCTTACTATGATTGAGGATATAAAAAAGAAAATTGGAAATTTGGGCTGAAAACTAGATATTATAAAAACTGACGCTTATATACACAAAAAAGAAGCAACTAGAAATTCTGGAACTGAAAAACAAAATACCTGAAACGAAGAACTAACTAGATGGATCTCTAAGCGGAGTTACAATAGAGAGAATTTATAAAATGGAAGACAGGTCAGAAGAAACTATCCAGAATGAGGCACAGAGTGAAGGTAAGAGACCTAGAGAAGAATACAGTGAGAAGTTTTACCATTTGCTTGATCAAAGTCCCAAATGGAGAAAAGAGAGAGAATGTAGCAGAGGAAATATTTGAAAAATTAGTGGCTGACAATTTTCCGGAAGTGATGACAGAAACCAACCTACCAATTCAAGGATCACTGTGAACGCCAAATAAAAGGAAATTCACACCTAGGTTGTTAATCACGAAACCTTAGGAAATGAAAAACAAAGACAAATTATTAAAAAATAGCTAGGGGTTGGGAAAACAGATTACCTTCAAAGGAGTGACATTTAGGGATTAGCTGATTTTTTCAATAGCTACAGTGGAAGCCAGAAGACTATGGAATTAAACTCTTCAATGTGCTGGAAAAGGTAACTAGCAACCTGGAATCTTATACCCATCAAAGATGACACAAAATAAGGCATTTTCAGGTGAAAACAGGAAAACAAATGTCACCACAAGACCTGAATTTACCAAAGGATTTACGAAAAGTGATTTCAGATGCAAAGTGTGAGATATGAGACATAAAGAACAAAGAAAGTGGTAAATATGTGGACAAATATAAACATTTAATGATAATGTGAAAATAACCAACTGTGAAGTCAAGGGGCACAGTCTACACAAGATCACTCTCAGTTGCAAGTTTGGGGTCCCCAAGACCACCACTCTTAGTTTCACTAACTTGCTAGAAGGACTGGCAAAATTCATTGATAGCTGTTATACTCAACGGCTGTAGTTTATTACTGCTGGAATATATAGATTAGAGTCAGCCAAGGGAAGGAATATAGACGGCAGAATCCAGGCAAGTACAAAACACAGAGCTTCCAGTTGTCCTCTCCCCATGGAGTCATTACTTTCCTGCCATTTATATATACAATATTGATGGATTAGTGCCAACCGGGGAAGCTTACCCAAGGTCAGTGTCCAGAGTCTCTATTGGGACTCTATTACACAAGCATGGCTAGCTGCCTTTGCAGCTGATCTCAGTCTCCAGCCCCTCGAGCGGTCACACTGATAACCACGTGACCCAAAGGCCCCACCCCAAATCACCTTGTTACAATATGGCTGGCCCAAGTCATAACAAAACACTTCTATCAGGCATGACATTCCAACAGCCCGGAGATGACAGCCTAGTAGCCAAGAGCCAAGGTGAGGCCTCTCTTTGGGTAAGTTAAATGATTTTCTACACAAACATCTAACAGATTTAAAATTTTCACCGATGTGGCTGGCCCAGGAATCTTTGTAGGGCTTATATCCCACCTTTTGGCATGTGTATGTCTTACAGGGCGTCTAGAATACCTGCCGTTTCTTGTTCACTGGGTCTAGTTAGCATGATGTCATCAATACAGTGTCCCAGTGTGATATTCTGCAGAATGTCTTGACAATGAAGAATTCTTTAGACCTGCACTGTCCGATATGGTAGCCCCTAGCTACATGCAGCTATTCTGCTCTT
Source organism: Panthera tigris (assembly GCF_018350195.1). Taxonomy (NCBI): domain Eukaryota; kingdom Metazoa; phylum Chordata; class Mammalia; order Carnivora; family Felidae; genus Panthera; species Panthera tigris. The sequence goes on along the minus strand of NC_056673.1, from coordinate 10,084,981 downwards.
GAAATGTAGCTAATTAACATGTGCTATGACCATAAAATGCACAGATTTAGAAAATCTGGTATGAAAAAACAATGTAAAATATCTTATTAATATTCTTGTGTTGATTACATATTTATTTAATTTTTTTGAGAGATAGAGAGTGAGCATGCAAGCCGGGGAGAAGGGCTGAGGGAGAGAAAGAGAGAATCCCAGGCAAGCTCCAAGCTCAGTATGGAGCCTGACAAGGTTGATTCCACAACCTTGGGATCATGACCTGAGTCAAAATCAAGAGTTGGATGCTCAACCTACTGAGCCACCCAGATGCCGCTATATTGACTATATATTACATTGATTACATCATCAATATTTTTGATGATCTATTTTTTTTTAATGTTTATTTATTTTGAGAGAGAGAGAGCAAGAGAGGGGGGAGAGAGAATACCAAGCAGGCTCCACACCATCGGTGCAGAGCCCGTCACGGGGCTCAAAATCATTAACTGTGAGATCATGACCTGAGTTAAAATCAAGAGTCAGACACTCAACTGACTGAGCCACCCAGGTGTCCCCATAATGATAATATTTTAGATATGTTGTGCTAAGTAAATACATATATTATTAATTTCATTTGTCGCTCTTTGACTTGTTTTCAGTGAGGTGACTAAAATTACATATGTGACTCATGTTATATCTCTCTTGAGCAGCACTGCTTAGACTATTTTGATACTGAGTGTGATGGTTAGTTTTATGGGTCAACTTGACTGGCCACGAGATGCCCAAAGCAAGCATTATTTCTGGGTGTGTCTGTGAGAGTGTTTCTGAATGAGATTAGTATTTGCGTTGGTAGACTCAGCAAAGTAGATTGCCTGCTCCAATGTGGGTGGGCATCACACGATTGCTGAGGGACTGAATAGAGCAAAAGGTGGGGGAAGGAGGAATTTAGCCCGTTTTCCTGCCTCACAGCTTGAGCTTGGACATCCCATCGCATGGTCTCCTGCTCTCAGACTGGGGTTTGCACTATCAGCCCTCCTGGTTCTCAGCCCCTTGGACTTGGACTAAATTATATCCTTGGCTTTCCTGGGTGTCCAGCTTGCAGATGGCAGATTGTGGAACTTCTCAACCTCCTAAATCACAGGTGCCAATCGTTTCTAAAAAATAAATCTCTTGGGGCACCTGGGTGGCTCAGTCGGTTAAGCGTCTGACTCTGGCTCAGGTCATGATCTCATGGTTTGTGGGTTCAAGCCCCACGTCGGGCTCCGTGCTGACAGCTCAGAGCCTGGAGCCTGCTTCGGATTCTGTGTCTCCCTCTCTCTCGGCCCCTCCCCTGCTCGCGCTCTGCCTCTCAAAAATACATAAACATATAAACATCATAAATAAATAAATCCCTGTCTTTCTCCGTTCTATTTTACTGGAGCACAGTGACCAGTGCACTGAGATCAGTAGAATGAACAAGGACAGGACAAGGCTGGATTTGTGCTATTCTCCAGCCCAGGTGAATGCAAATTGCTTTACAGCCTCCTTCTTAATGGAATTTGAAGACAATGTATTTGCTCAATCAATAGCCACATCCTAATTGTCAGAGGCTGTGTGAGTCTGGAATGACAACTAACGTTAGGGCTACATCTTGGTTAAATTTACACTAGTCCATCACCATCCACTATGATCCATCCGGGTTTTGCAGGGCCATACACCCATGAATGAGACGGAAAGTAGAATGGGAACCACAATCATTCTTTCATCTTTCTGGGAGGCTGTAATCTGTCATTCTACCCAGAATGCCACGTGGCTTGATTTATTGTCTTGGCCAGAGGTTAGGAATAGTTTTCAGGAGCTTCCAGTTGGCCTTTTTTTCTCCTTAAAAAAAAAAAAAAAAAAAAAAAAAAATTTAATGACTCTAACTCAATAGGTCAGGGAGCCAATGTGAAGATTCTGCCAAATTCTAGGAAAATCTGTATTGATTATGCCTCAGAAATGACTAAAGGCCTATTTGGAGAAAGGATTGAGAGAATAGCTACTATATATATTTGTTGTGACATTTCAGGGTTTCTGAAGAAGATTTGGCCTCCTTTTTTTTTTTTAATTTTTAAAATGTTTTATTTATTCTTGAGAGAAAGAGAGACAGAGCATGAGTGAGGGAGGGGCACAGCGCGAGAGGGAGACCCAGAATCCGAAGCAGGCTCCAGGCTCTGAGCTGTCAGCACAGAGCCCGACATGGGGCTTGAACCCACGAGCCGTGAGATCATGACCTGAGCCGAAGTTGGACACTCAACCAACTGAGCCACCCAGGTGCCCCTAGCCTCCTTTTTTCTTGCTGGACTCAGCTCTTAGAACTGTCTCAGGTTTGGAAACTGAAGAAAGATCATGACTTTTCCATCATGGTAGTGACATCAGCCTTCTGATATCTAATGTTGATCTTTTGATTATATGAGCCTCATAATACCCTTGTTTGCTGCCTGTCTTAGTCCCTTCAGGCCGCGATAACAAAAATACCACACACTGGGTGACTTGAACAGCAAACATTTATTTCTCACAGTTCTGGATACTGGAGAGTACAAAATCAGGGCACTGGCAGATTCTGTGTCTGCTGATAGCCTGGTTCATAGACGGTCATCTTCTCTCTTCGTCCTCAGAAGGCAGATGGCACAAGAAAGCTCTCTGGGGTCTCTTTTATAAGGGCATTCGTCCTACTCATGAGGGCTCTCTGATGACCTAATAATCACCCCCCAAAGGCCCTACCTCGTAATAACATCAGGAAGTTAGGATTTCAACATATAAATTTTGGACACAAGCATTCAGTCCATAACACTGACCATCTATTCATTCCAAGAACATAATCATCATTAGCCATTCCCACATATCCCTGTGGGTCAATGCACTCTTGGTACCTTTCCCACCTGTGTGGAAATTATATCCATCATGTCTCTGACAACTTAGGGCTGTCACATGGGCTCTGCTATTCTGGAATCCTGTCATGAGCATTGACACTAAGGAATCCAATTCTATAACAACATCTCCTACTGTAAGACCTGGGCCACCATTCAGGTCCTCAATAATCCAGTAACAGTAGCCTTCTCATGAATTCAATCCTTGTTTTACAGAGGGGGGTGACCTCTGGGACCTCTTAGGAAATATAGTCAGCCAGTGGATCCTCTGGCGTGACTTAATGCAGTCTGACATCCCCACCTCTCTGACCTGAGATTCTCTCTCTGGAAAGCCCAACCTGCTCCCTGTATAAGCCAGCCAAAAGACCACAGCCAAAGACTCACCGATGCTTGCAGTAGGAAGCTATCTGATTACAGTGCACAGAAATAGTTAAGTGCCCAGGGGATGTGGGCCAGGTACCAACAGTGTCTACTGCATTAACACAATTCCTACTTTGGGGCTGAGGAAATAACCACCGAGCGGGTCTGAAGACTCACGGGGCCCATGGTGAGCTAGATTTGAGCCTGGACTCGATTAGCCTTCATTGTAGGCACAGGAGCATGTGACGTCTCCTGGTTCCAATCAGTCTTATCTCAGATCTGGGTATTCTTTTTACCGTGGCGCATAGTTACCCTGGCATATGACCTCAAGTCTCCCTAGAATGATTGGGGAAAATTTTACTATAGAGATTTATGGTGGTATTGCACAGTCCGTCCTTAAGGGACCTGGCTTCCCTTTCAAACACTGAGCTCTGGGCCTGTGAACTAACGTTCACTTGGGAACTTGAGAAGGAATGTGGTTTCCATTATGGCAGCTGACATTAGCCTTCTGCTCATGAGTTCTTGATTTCTTTTTAATTATATAAAGAAGCATGCTGTGCTCAGTTGTCTGCATCTTCCTCCCCTCTAGTAATACCATGATCTGTTAGCCATTTCTCCAGATCCCTGTGGGTCAAGGAACCTTGATGGCTGGTTCAGCTCTGCTTTCCAACACAATAATTACACTCACTTTCCTTTGATATTTAAATGCAGTCACCTGGCCTCTTGACCTCTCACTGTCCACACTAACCGAGAGAGGATGGTCACCATTGGGTGTCTCAGAGATGCTGATGGCCTTAAAAAATGCGGTGTCCTCTGATGGGTTCTTAGGTCTTACACAGTGAATCAGTTCCAATGTCCATACTTCTATAATCCTTTTGACCTTTCCTTGATGCTGTGTCAAGGAAGTTCTGGTAATATCCTTTTCATTTCTCTAGGCCAAGTTCCATCCCAACAGTCAATTAGGACTAGCTTTAGGTATCGTGTCCACAGCTCTGGATCTTGACTTGTGGATGAAGGGCCCCCAAGTGGGGGAAACTCCCTTTGCCCAGGCATATCTTTCACCTCTCCCCCAATCAAACAGCTTCAAATCTGCTCTCCCACAAGCCCCCTGGGTTCTTCCCATATGTTGTGGCCAGGGCCCGCAAGCCCTATGGTACGTGTACTATTTTCTCCCAGAGCAGAGACTTTTTCTTGTCTAGGATACAGAGAGCTGACTTCGGTTACTTACTTTGAAAGAGGCAAGAGCGGAGGGGTGAATCTTCAGTAGGACATGTGGCATCTTACAGGGCTTCTGCCTCAGCAGAGGTTGCGGTATAGTCTCCTCTGAGAGAAGGAGGTTTGAGGTGTTTCCAGGTTCAAGCTTCTCAGGCGAATCTACTCAAACATCATCATTTCACAGCTCAGATTCCACTCTTATCCTTCACACTCAGACTATAACTGGGAGGCCATCAAGATGATGCATTCTCTTTTTCTTTGTTTTCATATTTATTTTGAGAGAGAGAGAGAGAGAATGAGAATGAGTGGGGAGGGGCAGAGAGAAAGGGAGACACAGAATCTGAAGCAGGCTCCAGGCTCTGAGCTGCCAGCACAGAGCCCGATGCAGGGCTCAAACCCACAGACCATGAGATCATGACCTGAGTCAAAGTCAGAGGCTTAACTGACTGAGCCACCCAGGTGCGCCTATGCATTCTGTTTTTCAACTCTGCTACTTTTTTATTTTATTTATTTAACTGAAAATTATTTATTTATTTTGAGAGAGAGAGAGAGGGAGAGAGAGAATCCCAAGCAAGTTCCTCGCTGTCAGCACAGAGCCCGACGTGGGGCTTGATCTCACCAACCATGAGATCATGACCTGAGCCAAGATCAATCAAAAGTTGGATGCTCAGCCCACTGAGTCACCCAGGTGCCCCAACTCTGCCACTTTTACAGTTAGATCCTGGGCCTGCTCTTTAGCGAGGTCTGTCCTGCACCTGCTTCTTGGAAGCTGCCAAAGGAGCCCTGTGGCTTTTCACAGTGTGACTGGAATTGGCAGTTTTCAACCAGAAGGCAGACCTATCACTAAACTTCATTTCAATGAGAGGCAAAAGCCTGAGTAATTGTGATGGATGAGGTTCCCCTCTGCTTGCATGGGATTATTTGCATCTCCACTCACCACTACTCATAGTGTTTTTATTGCCATCATGCTGGTGAATAACTCCCAAATCTCAATCACCCAGTAAGGTTTAGCCTAGGTTCCCCAGGATGCAGAGCTGAGGGCAGAGGGCTCACAGCAGGACTATGTCAAGGAGCACCTGCCCAGGGAGCAGGAGTGAAGAACAAGGGGAGTGAATCAGGGACAGAGGGGAGTCAATGTGAGATGGTGTTATTGAGTGGGCTGCTACCAAGTGGGAAGCATTGCTGGGTCTGTAGGGTTGTGCCCAAGAACCTGTATAAATGCACCCACCAGCTCTCATCTCCCATTGACTGATCCCATCATCACTCCACAGGGCTTAACTCTCTGGCACCTCAGGGCTGTGCATACAGCCCCCAGGCATTGTCAATATGGAAGCCCTGGGGCAGAGGAGAGAGGCACAGTAGGGGCAAGAAGGGAGGTACCGTCAGATCACCCCTGTGTGAAGTTGCCTAGAGCCCATGCAGAGCTAGAACCAGAGCCACACGAGACCAAGAGGGTCTGGAGTGACCCAAGAGAGGAGTGGGAAACAGCGGGCGAACATACGTGCTCCACCCCGACTCCACACCTGCAAGTTCAGAGTGTCCAGGAGTGAAGCCAAAGGAATGTGTTTATAAGGGTCACAAAGTTGCAGGGATTCTAGGGCATCTGTAGGGCCTCAGGTTCGGACTGCCCATATCTTTAATGTGCTGCTGGGAGTGACGGCTGTAAAGAAACGAAACAAAGTTAGAAGGGATCTTGGCAAGGGCGTCACACAAGTCCCCACAGCCTGAGGATCCGAAAGCTGAAGCCTCTCACGGTGTAATAATAGTAACAATCATTGCCACCATGGTGATAATTTCAGCTAGCATTTTTGAGCACCCACTGGACATCCCTTTTGAAAGACTTAATCGCCATAAGAGCTCTCATTTTGCAGGTGAGGAAGAGTCTCACATAGGCTCTGATGTAATATCAGTCTTGGTGATTCTGATGACTAGTATGTAGAGACTGATGTTTAACTTAAAATTGTTTTGTTTCCCTGACCCTCAAAAGGAGACAAGTGAGCCTGAACCTTTATAATTAATCCTCTTGCCCCTGTCCTTTGATTGCCTGTCTACCCACAGTCATCAAATAAATTTGGATGACGTTCCCCCCAGATACCGTTATTATAAGGATCTATTCCTACATGCTCGGTATCTACATAAAAAGATAGAGACAAGAGACTCACGTTTGTTGAGTGCAGACTGTATGCCGGCTGTTGTCCTAGGGACTTTTCATTTCGTCAAGTAGTGTTGTGTTTAATCCTCACGACAGCCTGGGATGTTAGGCATTATTATTTGCCTCATTCTGCAAATGAAAAACTTGTCGTCAGAGAGATGAAATGAACTGCCAAAGATCTTTTAGTGAATAAAAAGGCAGAGCCGAGGATGGGAACGTGGTTCTGTCTGCGTCCAAAGCCCCCCTTTTCTTTACACCACGCTGCATCGAGATCTGGTCTGGCAAATTTAATGGGTCCTGTGATTTGGAAGTGATAACCAGGTTTCACATGGGTGTGTTTTTTTGAGAACGGAAGTAACCGAGAGGTTTTCAGTTCCCGGTTTTCTGACTTAAACTCCCTCTCTTTGTCCTGACTTAGAAGAGTCAGAAACAGGGGCGCCTGGATGGCTCAGTCAGTTGAACATCCAACTCTTGATTTCGGCTCAGGTCATGATCTCATAGTTCACGGGATCAAGTCCCACATTGGGCAGTGCAGAGCCTGCTTGGGATTCTCTCTCTCCCTCTCTGTTCCTTCCCCACTTGCACTCTGTCTCTCAAAATAAATTAAAAAAAAAAGTTAGAAACAAGTGTGATACGTGGGTCTGAATGCAGAAATGCAGGACCCCTCCAGGGTTTGTTTTTTTTTTCTTTTCTTTTCAAGTTTATTTATTTATTTTGAGAGAGACAGAGACATCGTGATTGGGGGAGGGGCAGAGAGAGAGGGAGGGAGAATCCCAAGCAGGCTCCACACTGTCAGTGCAGAGCCTGATGTGAGGCTTGAACTCACAACCATGAGATCATGACCTGAGCTGAAATCAAGAGTGGGAGGCTTAACCGAACGAGCCACCCAAGTGCCCTGAGAACTTTTGTTTTCAGGTCAAGCAAAGCCACAAAAACCCCACGAGGCCGGGGATAGACTCCACCTGAAGTGGGGTTTGTCAAACTGAGATGCTCAAGGATGAATTTTCTATCCAGAAGTCTATCCAAGCCTATAGTTGTATTTTGGTACAAACGTATGTAAGACTTCTTTTGGTAACAGCTGAATGTCCAGAGAAGCTGAACCTTGCCCTCGCTGTGTCAGGCAACGGTCAGCTATGCAGATAGTCAGATATGACGATAGCCCCTCAGACTTGTGTAATCCTACTTCGCACAGACTGCCGAACCACATCAGCTAATTATACCACCAGGAAGCTGGAAAGACCAGAGCTGCCCCATAATCCCAAGGCAAGGTAAGAAGAGGGAAAATGAGGCCCATGTTCTAGAAAGAGGAAGGTCTTGTTTGGGGGGTGGGGGTGGGGTCTGTGCATAAAGGGATCAAAAGGCATTTCTTGTCTGGTCTTTCCTCACTGTCCATGGCAGAGCGAGGTGAGCCCATCTCTTTATAGTGACAACCTTTGGATGGGCAGGGGAGACAGAATCCAGATTATGGTGGTCACCACTCCTTAAACATCTTCTAAGTGTCCATGACATGTCTGTTCTTAAAAGATGGCACCTCATACCAGAAAGAATGTAAGTTTGGGGGCGCCTGAGTGGCTCAGTCGGTTAAGCGGTCTGACTTCGGTTCGGGTCATGATCTCGAGGTCCAGAAAGAATGTAGGTTTGAGAACATTAGTGCTCTGGAGACCTATCCCAACCCAGTATTTGTCCTCGGGTAAATTATTTACCCTTGATGGGTGGCATCTGTAAAATGACCATATCACCTGTCTCAGAGGGCAGTTGTACCTCTATGTTTTTTTTTCAATTTTTAAATTTTATTTAAATCCAAGTTAGTTAACACCATGTAATAATGATTTCAGGAGTAGAATCTAGTGATCCGTCACCTACATAGAACACCCAGTGTTCATCCCAACAAGCGCCCTCCTCAATCCCATCGCCCATTTAGCCCATCCCCCTACCAATACCCCTACCCTACCCCCCTCCAGCAGCCCTCAGTTTGTACACTTAAAAATAATATATTTGAAGCATCTAGAACAGAGTTAGGCCTGCAGAAATCATTCAATAGATAGTAACTGCTATTGCCATTATTGCTGCAATTGTTTCTTAGCTTTGGTTATTTATATCGACGGTCTCGCCCCTGTTCTAGGCCCTGGGGCAGATGCATGGAAGATTAGACTCTGTTGCTGGCCTTGAGAAGTGCTCTGTAACAGAGGAGACAGAGACCTGAAGACTCTGTGTTCATCGGGTCTGAGGGAGAGGGGAGTAAGTGTGACCAGGCCACCATTTGCACTAATAATAATCCTTGAGTGTCGAGTGCCCTTCTGGCTCTTCTCTCCATCTCCTGCCTTTTCTTCAGGCCTCAGCTCCAGATCCACTTCCTACAGGAAGTCCTCCCTGACTAATCCAGCCCTTGCAGACTTAACTGGTTCTAAACTGTCATACTTGTGGCAGTACATCTACTTATTATTGTTACCTATTATGGGCAAAGCACCCTTTATGCGTTATCTCAGAGCCTTTTTAAACACCTTTGGTGGGGGGGGCAGGTATCGTTATTCTGATTTTACAGATGGAACCGTTGGGGCTCAGGAAAGCCTTGCCGGGCTTCTATCGATAATCAGTCACAGACTCAGAATTCTAACTCAGATCTGGGTGACTGCAAAGCAGGAGTTGGCTAACCAGGAATCCTGGGGCAGATCCAGTCCATTCTTTGCCTATTTTTGTAAATAAAGTTTTATTGGAACACAGCCACGCTCATTATTTCCATATTCTCCATGGCGGTTTTCGCAGCACAGAGCGAAGTTGAGCAGAGTCACAGAAGAGTCCATCTGGCCCTCAAAGCCTAAAATGTTTGCTCTCGGGCCCTTTACGGTAAAAGTTTGCCAGCCTCCGCTCAGAGGCCTATGTTTCTGCCACGGTGTCTCCCTTGTCCCTCTACCATTGCTGTTACAGCACCTATGGTTGCCAACACTTGCTCCCAGAGGTAGCAGGACACAGCGTGAGAAGGGCCTCAGCACCCGCAGGGATGATTCAGCAAAGGGTAGGATAGAATTTTCCTGGGATTCCAGTGAAGGGTGGGGCGGTGGTGACATTTAGATGAAGCCGTGTTTTGATGGGCTCACAGCAAAGCAGGGCTATGTGTTGAACGGTGTGTGTTGGACCCAGAGTCTTGTTCCTTTGGAAAAAATAAATTTAGGATGCCCGGGTGGCTCAGTTGTTAAACATCTGACTTCAGCTCAGGTCATGATCACACGGCTCGCGAGCTCAAGCTTCACATGCAAGAGTCTTGCGTGGGGTGAGCATGAGCGCCGCTTCGGGTAAAACACGAGCCCTGGATGAGCCCTGCTTCTCTCTCTCCGTCCCTTGTGGGATTCTCTAGAGCTCTCTTTCTCTCTCACTAGCGCCATCTCTCTCCCAACAAAACACTTAATAGAATAGGAGGGTCTAGTTCTATATCAGAAGGAAGGATGGATATTAGGGGCGACTAACAGTTTCTGCTTCAGTGGCAGAGCTCAGATTTAAAATACATCTGAAAAAATATTTAAACATTTAGAAAAAAATATTTATTTATTTATTTATTTATTTTTATTTATTTTTTTTTATTTATCTTTGAGAGAGACAGAGACAGAATGCGAGTGGGTTGGGACGGAGAGAGAGGGAGACGAATCCGAAACAGGCTCCAGGCTCCGAGCTGTCAGCACAGAGCCCGACGCGGGGCTCGAACCCACAGACCGCGAGATCATGACCTGAGCCAAAGTCGGATGCTCAACCGACTGAGCCACCCAGGCGCCCCAAAAAAATATTTATTTATTTTTGAAAGAGAGAGAGAGTGAGTGCAAGCAGGGGAGGAAGAAAGACACAGAATCTAAGCAGTCTCCAGGCTCCAACCTGTCAGCACAGAGCCTGATGCGGGGCTTGAACTCACAAACTGCGAGATCATGGCCTGAGCTGAAGTCCAGACGCTTAGCCAACAGACCCAACCAAGCGTCCCCGTGAATTTTTTTTAAATTAAAATAAAATGCATCTGTCTGATTCCAAATGTAGAGAACAAGGGAGTCACTCGTGTCAAGCAGAGGCCTGTATCAAGCAGTGAGACAAGCAGTTAAGGGCAGTACAGCTACAGGGTTGCAGAAACCAGTATCAGCTGATACCCCTGAGGTCTGCAGGGGCCCAAGCCTGATTAAATCCCTTTAAAAAGGGAGGATTTTTGCAGCAAACTGTCAGACGCTTCAGACATGACCCCTCTATGTCTTACCACTTAAAAAAAAAAAGCAGCGGCTGCCCAAGGATCTCCGAACAGAACCGAGATCCTTCCTTGCTGGAGCGTGATGGGTGGTAAGAGCCGGGAGGTGACCCAGACCGGCCAGAGGCTTATCTCCATTGTGCGCCCACAGACTGACTTCAAGTTTGGTCTGTTAGCCCCTCCGTTATCTTGTTTGTCGCGTGACTTGTCTTAGGTTCTGCTTTTCGTGCTGTATAAGAAGCTGAGTTAATTACGTGGTGCGATGTCCCTGAGTTTGGAATCCTGAACCTGCTTGACAATTACATTACCTTGCTTTAGGACTGCATAAAGCTGTCACTGTGGAAAGACACAACTTGTTTGTGCAACTTTAGAGCGTGCTCTTGATATCATTCATTTAATTCCACCTGTAGACATAGAAAAAAAATTTTTAATGTTTATTTTTGAGAGAGAGAGAGCACAAGTGGGGGAAGGGCAGAGAAGGCGGGGGTGGGAGGGACATAGGATTCAAAGCGGGCCCTGCACTGACAGCAGAGAGCCTGATGAGGGGCTCAAACTCACAAACTATGAGATCATGACCCGAGCCAAAGTTGGATGCTCAACTGACTGAGCCACCCAGGTGCACCGACCTAGAAATGGTTTTTTTCCCCCAATGTTTTCTTCATTTATTTTTGAGAGAAAGAGACAGAGAGAGAGAGAGAGAGAGAGAGAGAGTGCGTGCGGGGGAAGGGCAGAGAGAGAGCAAGACACAGAATCCGAAGCAAGTTCCAGGCTCCAAGCTGTCAGCACAGAGCCTTACGAGGGGCTTGAGATCATGACCTGAGATCATGACCAGAGCTGAAGTCAGACGACCAACCAACTGAGCCACCCAGGCACCCCTAGAAATGTTTTTATTACTGTCATGGCTTTAAGGTATATACGCATCTAAAGTCACACACGTGAATGTTCCTCCATATAAAAAGTCATCCACTTAGACCTGGGGCCTCTTGTCAGGTTTTCTGTTTGCACGTTCTTCCTGCTCGTTCCCCAGTTTCGTCGCCAGCTAACAATCAAGCGTATGGGGAGATTTGGAAGCAAAGGTTTAAATAGGAAGACTTCACACTTCTTTTACGGCTTATAGTCCATATTCAGAAGTCAGGAAGTACAGATATACTTGTATTTCTGGTGGCCTGGAAACCACAGGACTGAGCAAAGTCCTCTCCTCTCACCGCATCTCACACTTGATTCTGCAACATGAGAAGCCCAAGTTAACTGACTTCTGAGCGTCCTTCAATCCCTTGGGTTTCCTTTGATCTCAAGTCTGGGAGCGGGCTCCAGCCACCTTCATCACCCCTCCAAAGCTTCCTTCTATCTGTGGAAATACCACAGTATGTGGACTGAGGCTGTTACTTTGTGTATGTGTGTGTGTGTGTGTATGTGTCTGTGTGTGGCAAAATGTACATAACATAAAATTTACTATTTTAACCATTTTTCAGTGTATAATCCAGCGGCATTTAGCACGTTCATGCTGTTATGCAACCATTATCACCATCCATCTCCAGAACGTTTTCATCTTCCCAAACTGAAACTCCGTACCCGTTAAACACTGACTCCCCGTTCCTCCTCCCTCTCCCCCTTGGCTACTCCACTTTCTGTCTTTCTGAATTTGACTGTCGTAGGTATCTCATAACAATGGAATTGCACAATGTTTGTCCTTTCGTGACTGGCTTATTTCACTTGGTGATTCATTCCTATTGTGGCATGTCAGAATTGTATTCTTTTTTTTTTTTTCAACTTTTTTTTTTTTTTGGGACAGAGAGAGACAGAGCATGAACGGGGGAGGGGCAGAGAGAGAGGGAGACACAGAATCGGAAACAGGCTCCAGGCTCCGAGCCATCAGCCCAGAGCCCGACGCGGGGCTCGAACTCACGGACCGCGAGATCGTGACCTGGCTGAAGTCGGACGCTTAACCGACTGCGCCACCCAGGCGCCCCATGTATTCTTTTTTAAAGGCCGAGTAATATTCCATTGTACGTAGACATCACTTTTTGTTCATCCTTGGGTTGTTTCGACTTTTTGGCTACTGGGAATAATACTGCTATGGGCATTGATAGATAACATCGGTTAGGTCCTTACTTTTGATATTTTGGGGATATGTACTTAGGAGTGGAGTTGCTGAATCATGTGGTAATTCTGTCCATTTTTTTAAGGAAATGCCAAACTATTTTCCACGATGCCTGCACCAATTTACATTCCCACCAGCCATGCACAAAGGTTCCAGTTTCTCATCAACATTTGTTCGTTTCTGATTTTGGTTTTATTTCAAAAAAAAAAAAAAAACAATAGCCATCTTAATGGCTGTGAGAAGTGGTTTCTCATTGTGGCTTTCATTTGCCTTTTTCTCATAGCTAGCGATGTTGAACATCTTATTTATTTATTTATTTTTAATTGTTTTAATGTTTATTTTTGAGAGAGAGAGATACAGAGCATGAGTGGGGGAGGGGCAGAGACAGAGAAGGAGACACAGAATCTGAAGCAGGCTCCAGGCTCTGAGGGGTCAGCCCAGAGCCCGACATGGGGCTTGAACTCTGGAATGGTGAGATCATGACCTGAGCCGAAGTCAGACGCTTAATGGACTGAGCCACCCCAGCGCCCCTGAACATCTTTTTTTTTTTAAGACTATTTTTTAAAGTAATCTCTACACCCAATGTGGGACTCAAACTTACAACCCAAGATCAAAAGTCACATGCCCTGCCAACTGAGCTGAGCGAGCCAGGTGCCCTGAGCACCTTTTCGTGTGCTAAATGCCCATTTGTGTATCTTTGGAGAAATGTCTATTCAAGGCCTTTGTCACTCTTCACTTGATCTTAGCTAAAAGGCCGAGAAGCAACGGGCCTTTGTTACCCTTAAGAGCCCATTCTGTCCTTTCTCCAGGTCTGCTGTATCAGTCAGTGTAGGCCAGGTTATGCTGCAGTAACACACAACTCTAATAACCAGGGGCCGAAACAACAAAGCTTATTCTTCACTCATCTTACATGTCCCACACAGGTCCACAGGGGGCCTCTGCTTATTGTGGTACTCAGGGACATGAGTTGGCATTGACTTCATCACCGGGCATTATTCCACTGTTCTGACATCAGTGCAAAGGGGGCCATGTTGAAGAATGTGCCAGGTCTCAGAGCTGCTCACCTTACGCAAGTCACGTGGCTATGCCTAACTTCCAAGGAAACTTCAAAGGTACATGTTAATTTTTTTTTTAATTTTTATTTACTTTTGAGAGAGAGAGAGAGCGAGAGAGAGGAGGGAGGGGCAGAGAGAGAGGGAGACACAGAATCCCAAGCAGGCCACAGGCTCCGAGCCGTCAGCACAGAGCCCGACACAGGGCTTGAATCCATGACCTGCGAGATCATGACCTGAGCTGAAGTCGGACGCTTAAAGGACCAAGAAGGATCCTTTAGAATTGTGGTAGAGATCAAGGAAGATTTGACTTGACCTAGCTGATGCACGCTCTGAATTCCACTCTATTTTCTCACATTATGTGTGTTTCGCTGTGGGTCAAAATCTCACTGGAAAGTAAACAAATAGTTCAGGGATAGTTTGTAAATAGATGAATTTTGAGTCTGTATTTAAATTGTATTTGTATTTGAAACTGAATTGAATTTGAGTTCTGAGGTTTTAGTTAATTCCCTTATAAAACAGAGGTTTTATGCCGACAGCTCAGAGCCTGGAGCCTGCTTCAGATTCTGTGTCTCCTCTCTCTGCCCCTCCTCTGGTCATGCTCTGTCTCATTCCGTCTCTCAAAAATAAATAAATGTAAAAAAAAAAAAAAAAAAAAAGCAGCCTCCAGGTTGGGGCTCTGAATTTCGGTGCACACAGTTCAGTACTAGACACGTCCTCTAGATGGCAGCAAAACCCTCAATATAAACATTCCCTCCGGTCTCTGAATTTTCTAGCACCAAGGATGGAACCCAAACCCAGAGCTTCTTCCCACTATTCAACTGGTTCACCTCAGCATGAGCTAACATGCTAAGGTGCTTACTGCTGTGAGTGTTGGTTCCATATTTTGAATACTAGATTGATTTCAGTAAGGGTTCAGGTAGTACAGATTGGAAAATCAGAAATATGGATTTTCCCCACAAAAAGCTAGAAGAACACTGATGATACTTTGAAAAAAATTTTTAATTAATTAATTAATCTATTGGTTGATTGATTGATTGATTGATTAGTTTACATCCAAGTTAGTTAGCATATTGTGCAATGATTTCAGGAGTAGATTCCGGTGATTTATCCCCTATGTATCAACCCCTCCAGTAACCCTCAGTTTGTTCTCTGTAGTTAGGAGTCTCTTATGTTTTGTCTCCCTCCCTGTTTTTATATTATTTTTGCTTCCCTTCCCTTCCCTTATGTTCACCTGTTTTGTATCTTAAATTCCTCATATGAGTAAAGTCATATGGTATTTGTCTTTCTCTGACTAATTTCGCTTAGCATAATACCCTCCGGTTCCATCCACGTAGTTGCAAATGGCAAGATTTCGTTCTTTTTGATGGCCAAGTAATACTCCATCGTATATATATACCACATCTTCATTATCCATTCATCCATCGATGGACATTTGGGCTCTTAACACTGATGATACTTCTAACATTGCTGTATTCTCAGTCCCTGGAACAGAGCTGTTTGAACAAATGCACGAGTGGATTACCATAAGAAATGCACAATATTAGGTACCACCTGAGTTGGAAAAAGGCCATATATGTGGAAACCCCAGTGTACCAGCTAAGGTTCTTGACTGCAAGCAACAGAAATCCACTCTGGCTGTCTGAAGCGGAAAAGGAATTTGGGGGACAACATGGGTGTAGATTACAGACTCATGAGGAAGCCTTCAAACTTTGGACTGTTCCCTTACTCTGCATCATGTGTTCTAGACTTGTGGGTGGATAGATCCTTTGACAGAGTCCAAGTCATGTGCCAGGGCCCCGACTGCCAAAGGGTGAAGAGGAGGAGGATCTCCATGATGCAGCTTCCCTGTGGGAAAGGCAGTGCCTACGTCTACCACACCGCACATGGACCACCAGTGTCCCCCAGCCTGCTAGGTGGGCTGCACTAGAGCATCTCAGGGGTCTTCTCCAGCCTCTGCCCCACCACCATATTTTTATTACCATTTACTTCTTCTTGACTTCTTGGGATAGTTGTAAAGTCTGCAGACATTCTTGTCTTGACTTTGTTTTAATGGTTATTTTTGACAGAGAGAGAGAGAGAGAGAGAGACAGAGAGAAAGAGCACAAGCAGAGGAGGGGCAGAAAGAAAGAGAGTCCCAAGCAGGCTCCACACTGCCAGTACAGAGCCCAACGTGGGGCTCAAACTCACAAACCTTGAGATCATGACCTGAACCGAAACCAAGAGTCGCTTAACTGAGTGAGGCACCCAGGCGTCCCTTGACTTTTTTTTAATGCAGACAAGCATATATGTTATATATATCATATATATATATATATATATAGAGAGAGAGAGAGAGAGAGAGAGAGATCTATCTATCATATATCTAGAACTCCCTAATCCCCATCACCTATTTCACCTACCCCCCCCCGCTCCCCTCCCCTCTAGTAACCAACAGTTTGTTCTCTACAATTAAAAGTCTGTAAAGAAGAGTCTGTTCTCTATAAATAAGTCTGTAAATTGTCTACACTCACACACACACAAATACACACACACAACGGAATATTACTCAGCCATCAAAAAGAATGAAATCTTGCCATTTGCAATGATGTGGATAGAATTAGAGTGTATGATGCTAGGTGAAGTAAGTCAGTCAGAGAAAGGCAAATACCCTATGATTTCACTCATATGTGGAATTTAAGGGAGAAAACAGATGCACATAGGAGAAGGAAAAAAAATGAGAGAGAGAGAGGGAAGCAAACCATAAGAGACTCTTAACAATAGAGAACAGACTGAGGGTCGGTGGAAGGAGGTGGGTGGGGGATGGGCTAAATGGGTGATGGGCATTAAGGAGAACATTTGTTATGATGGGCACCGGGTGTTATATATAAGTGATAAATCACTAAATTAAAAACAAAAGAGTCAGGGTGCCTGGGTGGCTCAGTCAGCTAAATGGCCAATTTTGGCTCAGGTCATGATCTCACAGTTTGTGAGTTTGAGCCCTTTGTTAATTTGGTTTTTTCTTAAGTTCCACAGATGAGTGAAATTATATGGTATTTATTTTTGTCTGACTGACTGGCTTAGGATTGTATTCTCTAGCTCCTTCCATCCATTTCATTGCAAATGGCAAGATTTCATTCTTTTTTGGAAGGTGGATAATTTCCATTGTATATATATATATATATATATATATATATACCACATTTTCTTTATCCATTCATCTGTGGATGGACATTTGGGCTGCTTCCATATCTTGGGCTTCTGCACAGTGAAGGAAACCATCAACAAAATTAAAAGGCAACCTACGGAATGGGAGAAGATATTTGCAAATGACATATTTGATAAAGGGTTAGTATCCAAAATATATAAAGAACTGACAAAACTCAACACCCAAACAACAAATAACCCAGTTGAAAAATGAGCAGAAGGCAAGAATGGACATTTCTCCAAAGAAGACATCCAGATGGCCAACAGACACATGAAAATATGTTCATCATCACTTACTGTCAGGGAAATGCAAATGAAAACTACAATGAGTTATCACCTCACACCTGTCAGAATGGTTAAAATCAACAACACAAGAAGCAAGTGTTGGCAAGGATGTGAAGAAAAAGGAACGCTCTTGCACTGTTGGTGGGAATGCAAACTGGTGCAGCCACTGTGGAAAACAGTATGGAGATTCCTCAAAAAGTTAGAAATAGAACCACCCTACCATCCATTCAGCAATTGCATTACTAGGTATTTATCCAATGAATACAAGAATACTAATTCAAAGGGATACATGCACCTCTGTGTTTACAGCACCATTATTTACAATAGCCAAGACATGGAAGAAACCCAAGTATCCATGGATTGTCTTGATTTTTGATGGGAATATTTCTAATATTTCACCATGGGGTGTTGTGTTTACTGAAAGCTTCTGGTAGCAAGATCTCCTATCTGGTTTAGGAATCTTCCTTGTATTCCCAGCTTACTAAGCATTTTTGAAAATAGAAATCACGCTTGAATTTTACCAAATAGTTTATGGACCCAGAGTTTTCCTCCCTTTGAGGAGGAAAGCTGATAAATGCAAATAAAAAGGGCCAACCAGATGTTTGAGGTCAGATACTCCCTTTGCATGCTTTTGGCTTTTGCAACCTTGCTTGCATCGGCCAGCTGCTGGGAACCAGAAGCTTGACTGTCCTAGTCTTGCCCAACCTGGAAGCACATATGTATAAAAGATCGGGAGAACCTGAGCCGGATGCTTAGCCTTTGCAGGTGACTCCGCTGGGCCCGCACCACTGAGAAATAAACTTTTCTGATTCCCCAAGTGCTTGTCGATTGTCACTTCCTGGGGGCCGAGTGTTTGCTGTAACACTTTAATGTATTGCTACAGAGAATAACACTAACAAATTTTTTTCTTTTCTCTTCCTTTCTCTTCTCTTCTCTTCTCTTCTCTCCTCTCCTCTCCTCTTCTTTTCTTTGCGGAGATAGAACTTTATTGAATACACTGCAAGGGAGTGACGGGCAGGAAAGGAGGGGCTGTCTGCCAACACTAACAAATTCTCTAATGTGGAACCAGTCTTGCACACGTGAGATTAATTTTGTTCAACACTTCATTCATTTCGCGAATATTTATTGAGTGCTTGCTATGTAAACAGAGTGTTTCCACCATTGGGGATGAACAGAATGAACAGAACAGCAATGAACGAAACAGAAACAAAGTGTCTTCCTGCAGGGAGCATACATTCTAGCTGGAGGAAGACAGACAATTTTTTTTGAAATGTAAAACATAAAGTATGTCAGAGAGCGATAAATGCTGTGAACCAACGTTGTTCAATAACTCTTGTGTTGAAATTTATTTCAAGGGAGTTTATAATTTTGGCGTTTATTTCCTCTTTCTTCCCTGACTTGAGTGATTTATAACGTCACATTGTGGTTAATTTATAATTTTATTGCATTGGGTCAGTGTGAGTGTTGATTTTTGGAATTTTTCAAGGTTTTTCTTTGTGGCCTAACATTTACGAATGGAACATTTCCCAAAGTAGAAATCATACAGATATTTCTATTTAATATAGCACTGTAAGTTCATCCCTTAAATATAGCAAAGAAATAGATAGAAAAAAGAACAAAAATTAAACATAAAATCAGACTCAAAGACATTGAGCATATCTCCGTGGACTAGAAATAGGGAAGAAATCCAAAGTGGGGTGCTGGCCTGAAGCCATTGGACTGCTGGACCCTGAATCTGGAACAAGGCAGAGAAGGCTGGGAGTTCAATTCTGTGGGTAACAGGATCTAAAACTTCCTCACAAGAGACGGGGCTGTAGAGGGTGGGATTCCTGGTTCCTGAAAGAATGATAAGAAAAGCTGCTGTCCGTCCCTGCCTAGGATTACAGTTTATATGCAGGGGCCTGTGCAGGGAGACGAGAGGACACAGGCACCCATCTAAGTGAGCCTCTGGTTTAGTGACAGAATCTGCAATATCTTCAATATGCCCAAGGACAGGGACCCTGAACCACCCCATCTAATTCCTGTCTAGACTGAGGATGGGTGGGTGGTGTTTTCCAGAGGGTGAGTGGACTCTAACACGGCTGGACGGTGGGGTAAGGGAGGAAACAAGGTTCTCCAGTTGAAAATAAGACTGCAATAGAAACTCAAACTCAATAATCAAAAGGTAAGCACCCTTGAGGTAGGGTGACGGTACCTCCTGCTTTCCTAGAGTTAATCCTCAGGGATTAATATGAGTCATATTGATGGCATTATATTTATGTCACTGTCTTTTGCTTCCAGTATTCTGGTTTGGGTGACCAGTGATCATCCTAACAGAGGGGAAATTAAAATTTCCTGGGCGCCTGGATGGCTCAGTTTGTTAAGTGTCTGACTTTGGCTCAGGTCATGATCTTACAGTTTGTGGGTTCCAGCCCCGCGTCGGGCTCTGTGCTGACAGCTCAGAGCCCGGAGCCTGCTTCGGATTCTGTGTCTCCCTCTCTCTCTGCTCTTCCCCTGCCCATGCTCTGCCTCTCTCTCCTTCAAATATAAATAAGCATTAAAAAAAATTAAAAACATAATAGAACAGTCTGGAGAAAGGATTGAAAATGGATCTGTTTTGGACGTGGTGAAATACAGTTGAAATTTTCCACACCTCTTTCAGAAATTACCTGAGTAAGGAAGAGTATGAGACATAAACATAAATACCATCTTTCACGAAGCTTGGAGGCAGTGAAATCCCCAACCATAAAACAGGGGAGGGCTGGGGCGCCTGGGGGGCTCGGTTGGTTAGGTGTCCAGCTCTTGATTTTGGCTCAGGTCACATTCTCATCGTCGTGAGATGGAGCCCCCTGTCGGGCTCCGCCCTGGAACATGGAACCTGCTTAAGATTCTCTCTCTCCCTTTCCTTCTGCCCCTTCCCTGCTCTCTCTTTCTCTCTCTCTCAGACAAATGAACAGAAACAAGAGAGGGCTGACAGAAGCTCCTGAAATCAAACGGGAGAAAACTAGATCTCTCAGGAGGAGCTGGCCAAGTTTACCACCAAGGTGACAGTAGACCCGAATATATAAAACCCTTCCTACGAACAATGGGAATAGGGTGCTTATTTACCCTAGAATTAGATGAAAATAATGTATTAGAAGAAATATTTAAAGATTTAAGAGAAATGGGGTGCCTGATTGGCTCATTTGGTAGAATATGTGACTCTTGATCTTGGGGTGGTGAGTTCTAGCACCATGTTGGGCGTAGAGCTTATTTAAAACAAAACAAAACAAAACAAAACCAAAAACCTCTAGTCCCTGGGCCTAGAACAGTACCTGGCCTAGAGTTGCTTAATGAACGTATGCTAAACAATTTGTGGAATGAACTAGTCATTAAGTGATCCTACGACAAAAACATGACTCATTCTTAGTATTCGTTTTGGGGGTCCCTGGATGGCTCAGTCGGTAAAGCATACGACTCTTTATCTTGGGGTGATGAGTTCCAGCCTCATGTTGAGTGTAGAGATTACTTAAAAAAGAAAAAAAAAAAAAGATCTAAGAAAAATGACCAAATTAAAAAGATGAGCTGAATCCACACACCCAATCCATTTTTTTTCCCAGGAACTATCCATCCGCAATGATAATTCCAAAATGTGTAACAGTGAAGTTCATGGGTTTCATAAACAAAGCAGTAATTCTTGGGGCAGCAAGGCATTTACATCGCTTGTAAGAAAAAAAAGAAAATCAGGCTGGTTTCAGGTATCATTGTGGCAGAGAAGACAATGAAGCAATATGTATGCATTTCTCAAGAAATAAAGTACCGCCCAAGAATTTCGTATGCAGCCAAACCTTTTCAGGATAAAGGCAACAAACGTTTTTGAACGCGAGAAACTCAGAGCCTATCATTTCCATAAATTGTGCTTGAAAAAACTAAAGCAAGATCTCCACAAGATGAGATCTCAAGATGACATCGCGAGACGGGCTGGATCACAGGATGGGATGCCACAAAATAAGGGTGTGGCAAGGGGGGTGGGGACACTTTGGTGAAATCACTGGGGGTTCTGAGTCTGCTTCCCTGGAGGACCCAGATGAACACAAACGTGGGGCTGATAATTACAGAGCAGAATGTATGATTTTACAGACCCAGTAATGTAGAAGTGGTCTAACTAACAAAAATTGGGATGAGAAGGGAAAGTAAAGGAAGGGGTCTTTAAAGCACATTGATTTCCTCATTTTTTATAGCCAGGGGTGGAAATATTTCATTTAAAGCAGATTAAAAAAAGATCAAGGGGTGCCCAAGTGGCTCAGTTGTTTAAGTATCTGACTTTGGCTCAGTTCATGATCTCAAGGCTCATGAGTTTGAGTCCAACATTGGGCTCTGTGCTGACAGCTCAGAGCCTGGAGCCTGCTTGGGATTCTGCGTCTCCCTCTCTCTCTGCCCCTCCTCTGCTTGTGCTCTGTCTCTTCCTCTCTCAAAAAATAAATAAACATTGGAAAAAAAAATTTTTAAACAAGTAATAGAAGTATGTGTAAACATACTTAATTTTAAGAAAAAAGCAGACACCGGGGTGGCCTGGGTGGCTCAGTTGGTTGAGTGACCAACTTTGGCTCAGGCCATGATCTCTGGGTTCATGAGTTCAAGCCTTGCATGGGGCTCGCCAGTGCAGAGCCTGCTTCAGATCCTCTGTCCCCCCCCCTCTGTGCCCCTGCCCGTTCATTTTCTGTCTCTCAAAAATAAAAATTTTAAAAAACAACAAAAAAAAGCAAACATTAAAGAAATATAAAATCCTTTGACATTGGATGTGGAGACAGGAGGGATAAAGAAAAAGGAAACGTACTCTGTTACCGTTGTTCAACAAGCAGTAAACGGAAACAGTCTGTAGCGGTAGAGGACTGAGGGTATTATGTACAATTACAGTTGTAAAGGCAACCTTTTGAATAAAACTTAAACCCTCCAAATCCTCGGGAGAAACACACCCAACACAGCAAAGCAAACACCAAGCACATAAGAAAAGGGTAAAGAGGAACCTGAAAGGCTGTGAAAACACAGCATAAAACAACATAACCATTACATGAATAGGGCTAAACCCATCTATTCCAAGAAAAAAGACTTTCAGTTGAAATCACAAAACAAAACTTGATGTTCAATTCAAGGGATTTGCCTAATACAAAGGCTTCAGAAAAGATGAAAACAGAAGGGCAGAGCTGTATTGGGCTGACGGCAAACAAAATTTAGTAGGCTTGTCATTAACATCGGACAAGGTTAAAGTCAGGGCAAAGGTCAAAAACATCAAATGAGACAAAGGTCATTTTATAATTTAAAGGGATAATTCACAAGAATATAAGGATATTTGTGCACAGATAACATAGCATCATCATTTACAAAGCAGGACTCCACAGAAATAAGGAGAAATAAAAACGCAATAGTAGTAAAGTTTTTTTTTTAATGTTTATTTTATTTTTGAGAGAGAACATGAGTGGGGGAGGGCAGAGAGAGAGACAGGGGGACAGAACACCTGAAGGGGGCTCTGTGCTGACAGCAGCAAGCCTGATGCGGGGCTCGAACTCGCCAACCCAGAGATGGTGACCTGAGCTGAAGTTGGACACTCAACTGACTGAGCCACCCAGGCGCCCAGATAGTATAAAGGTTTTAATTTACTTCTCTCAGATTATATCAGGTCAAAATACATTTAAGGACATGGAAGGTTCACATGACATAATTAATAAGTTATATTTCATTGATATGTGTTAAAATCTGTATGCCAAAAACGGAATATGCATTCCTCTCCAGGGCCCTTAAAGCATTCACAAAAATTGACTCTAGTTTAGGCCACAAAGAAAACTCAAGTATTTAAAAGATGCAAAGTAGTAAGACAACATTGATCTCTGATCTCTGATCACAATGAAACAAAACTAAACTTTAATTAAACCCGGTCAGAAACAAAAGACTCTAACCCGTGGAAGTTTTAGAACTCTACCACCCTCTCTTAAAATTTATTTATTTATTTGTTTACTTGTTTATAAAGATTATTTTATTTATTTATTTTTTAACGTTTATTTTTGAGAGAGAGAGAGAGACAGAATGTGAGTGGGGGAGGGGCAGAGAGAGAAGGAGACAGAGAATCTGAAGCTGGCTCTAGGCTCTGAGCTGTCAGCACAGAGCCTGATGCAGGACTCGAACTCATGAACCATGAGATCATGACCTGAGCTGAAGCTGGATGCCTAACCAACTGAGCCACCCAGGTACCCCATCTTTCTACTCTCTTATTCACCAAAGATGTCACTCATAGTAATGTAAAAAGTGATCTGCTATGTGTATGGCTGTTTCCACATCCATGTGTATGACCTCACCTCCTCTATTCACCCCACTACTCCAGCAGGGCTGTGCTGCTCACTGTGCAAACTACATAAGGGTACTCGGTGGCCTGCCTCCACTCCACATTAGCCATCTGTCCTCACATCCTGACCTGGTCATCAGCAACCATCTCTATTCTCTTACCAGAAATTCCTTTCCAGGTTGCTTCTTCGATTACTCCAATAAGATAAATAAATCTTGGACCCCCATCAAGATTCCCAGTCTGTTGAACCCACTTCTTCTCCACCATTCAGCTCTCTCCTTCTCCTACTTCTCTTCTTATGCAGCTTAGCTCCTATGATTCAGCATTTGATACACACACACACACACACACACACACACACACACCACACCTATCTATCCTCGTAGATAACTCCCTCTCTTCCTTTCCAGAGAAAACTCTGGCTTTTTCTTCTTTCTTTCTTCCTGCCTCATACAACAGAACAGGCTGCTGTCCAAGCCAGGACTTCTCAATTTCAGCATCATTGACATTTTAGGCTGGAACATTCTTTGGTGTGTGTGTGTGTGTGTGTGTGTGTGTGTGTGTGTGTGTGTAGCTGTGCATTGCAGAATATATTTTTTTAATTTTTGTTTAACGTTTATTTATTTTTGAGACAGAGAGAGACAGAGCGTGAACGGGGGAGGGGCAGAGAGAGAGGGAGACACAGAATCGGAAGCAGGCTCCAGGCTCCGAGCCATCAGCCCAGAGCCCGACGCGGGGCTCGAACCCACGGACTGTGAGATCGTGACCTGAGCTGAAGTCGGACGCTTAACCGACTGAGCCACCCAGGCGCCCCTGTGCATTGCAGAATATTTAGCAGCATCCCTGGCCTCTACCCATTAGATGCCAATAGCACCCCTAGTCACAATCAAAAATGTCTCCAGACATTAGCACATTTTCCTGGGTCGGGGTGGGAGGTAAATCCCCCCTGGTTGAGAACCACTAGTCGAGGCTCATCCTTCTGCTTGTGCCTGGGACTCCACCTCCACCCTCACATATATACAATCTTTTCAGGAATCATACAGTATGAAAAACCCTTTCCTCTCCTGTATGGTCAGAAGCTCTTTCTCAACTGGATTCTTTTCATAAATATTTAAACGTCTTTAAAAAAATCCTTCCTCAGCCACGCTTCCATTCCCAGCCATCAGTACCTCTTCTTCCCTTCCCCACCACATCTTGCAGAAATTGGTTATTCATCCTGCCTCCTCTATTCCTCCCTCCTCTCTCCTTCATCTATGACTCAGGGTTCTTGGCATTCCACCCCTGTAGCTTTCACTACGGTTTCAAGTGGCTTCCATGTCTATAACTGCAGTGGGCAGTTTTTAGCCTGTGGCCATAGGCACATTGGAGGAGAACTAGATGGAGGGAAGTAAAGATCATGAATTTTGTCGTGATCCGGTGGATTTCAGGTGTCTCAGAGGCATCCTGGAGGAGATGTTGGGTGGACATTGAAACAATGAGGCCTGGGGTCAGAGGAGAGGTCTGGGGTCAGAGGAGAGGTCTGGCTTGGGACATAAACTGTCTGGGTCTCCCCCAGTGTACGCAAGGATATACGGGTGTATGTGTGTGGGTAACTAATGCCACAAGTGTAATGTTAAGTGCCTTGGCAAGGGGGCGATAGAGGGGCAAGTACCTTGGCAAGGGTGTGGAGAGCAATTATGATCACTCGAAGGGCTTTCAAAATGCAGATTTCTGGGCCTCACCCCCAGATTTTAATACAGGAAAAACTGAATAGCCTCCCTGTGATGGAGAATTGTCATTTTTACCAAGTTCCCAGACGATGCTGAAGCTGCTGGTGCAGGTACCACCACATTTTGAGAACCACTGATCTAGAGCGAGGAGAGGAGGCCCAGGGCTCGACTGGAGCGTTCCCACACTTATTAGCTAGAAGCGGAGGTGAGCCCCTGAGGGAGACAGAGAGGAAGCGCGGGGGAAGAAACACCACCACCAGTTCGTGGATGGAGAGCTGCGAGGGTGAATGTGCAGGGGGCGCAGGACTACATCTCCCAGGATGCCTCGCGCCGGCTCTCGCCCGCCCCCTGGAGGCGGCTGCGGGAGGCGCGGGTAGGATCCCAGGGACCTTTCGTGGAGCATCCGTGAGCTCGGGGAGCCGCGGCGGCTGCGGGCTGCGGCGGCGCGGCGGGAGCGAGCGGAGCCGGTGAGTAGGCGCCGCGCTGGTCGCCGGCTCTTTTGCGCCTCAGATGCGTCGTCTTCCCGGGTCGGGCGGACGAACCCTGGGGTCCGAGGGTCCAGGCAGCGGGGCGCAGGACTGTCCGTCCGAGACGGAAGACGCGCTGTTGCCGTTGTCGCTGCGGTGGCCCCGGTCCCCCACCGCCCGGCGGGTCCCGCCCCCAGCCCGGGACGGACCTCCTAACCTGTCCTGCCCACCAAGCCCGGGAACTGCGGGACCGGTGCCGCAGGTGGCAGCGGCAGGGGGCCGCCCCCCTCCCTTCCGGGCCCCAGGGGTTGGCGTAGGAGCCCAGGACAGAGGGCCAGGTGACCCCAGAGGACTGCGGCCCTGAGAGGCGCCCCCAACCCTCGCCGCGGTGGGACAGGTGCCTGGGCACGCCCGGCCGGGGCTCTCCCGGCCCCCGGAGCCTCCCGCACCTTTCTCCTGGTGCTGTCCGGGGGATGCGTGTATGTCGGGGACCGGGTAACCCTTGGCCATCCTCCGCGTCCACAGAGCTCCGATCCCCCTGTTGGCCTGGGGTGACCGGGGAAGGCGCTGGCCGTGCGTCTCCCGGGTCAGCCGGCGGTGCCACAGCGCAGTGCACCTGTGAGCCCTGGGGGACCGTTTGGATGCTTAGGGGTGGCCCGGTGATGCGGAGCCTGCCAGGAGTGCAACAGCAACGACCTCCTTCCCAAATGTGTTTGAAATGAAATGAGTTTTAGGTTCCCCCCCCCTTTTTTTTAAAGGAAGTTTGACCCTGAATATCTCATTTTTATTTTGAGCGAGCTGCAGTTTTCAGCACGTAAGTTTATATAATAAGCAGTATAAGGCTTGGGGAAAAAAAAAAATTACTGCGAAGGTGCTCTTCCTTGCCCTCTATCGGAAGAATTATGTTGGACTGGTTGACATGCTTATCCATTAGTAACTGCGGTAGCTGGAGGCAGGAGATAACGTGTTTTTGAGGGGAGGCACAACTCAACTCTTCAGGACGAATTTTGGTTTGAGAAGATTTTGGTTATCCGGTTGCAAACACGAAGCTTTTGCAACGTTTAAGACGCGGGAGGAGAGACAGAGCAAGTTTGTCAACCTTAAGGTCTTACTCCACAGAAAACAGCTTTGCGTAGTACCTTTGAGAAAGCAAGCACGTTTAATTTGGCAGCTTAGGCTAGATCTGAAGCTGAGCCTTCATACGAAACTCTATCGGTTTTAATAGTTTTTCAGTTGACTTGTTTGGTTGTTGTAGGCAAATACTCTCTCTTCATCTGTTCGAAGGGAGCAGACGTCTCTTACCAATGTTTGTACTTCTTATTTTCCATTGACCACTGTCTGCACAGTCCTGGCTATTAAGGTTAGCTAGGACAGTTTGTTTCGGGCTCGGTTTTAGGGCAGTGATCCAATGCGATCTTCACGAAATATATTCTTACCATATTAAGTAAGTTTTCATTTATGCCTAATTACTAAGAGTTTCAAAAGTTAGGAGTCAGTGTTGAATCCCCCCCCCCAAGTGCTTGTGTATCACACGTATTGATATGACTGTGTAGTTTTCTTCTTAAAATTGATAACATCGGTGATTATACTGCTAGATTTTCGGTCACTAAAATCCTGGCATAAATTAAAATGCACTTTTGGGTTGTTTGATAGATTCAATAAGCTAACATTTAATTAGAGTTTTAGCATTTATATTTATAAGCGAGATCGGTCACTTTTCCCTCCTGCCCCCCTTTTTTGGTCTGAGTTTATAATTATGCTGATTATGTCCTCACCGAATCAGTTGGGAAGTTTTCCATCGTTTTCTCTGCTGTGGAGCAGAAAAATTATCTGTTCCTTAAAGTTTGGCAGAATCTGACTGCAGGCTGCCTGGGCTGCTGGTGATCATCTTTTTTTCAGAAGTTGATATCAATACTTCACTATCTTTTCTATTTTTTTCCACGACCATTGATTTTCCTCAGGTTTTCTATTTCTCCAAAGTCAATCTAGTGCTTTATATCTGCCCAGAAAATCATTAACATTATTGGAATTTAATGTGTGTTCGCATAATGTTGTAGATAGTCTTCTGTTGCAGGAAAATAGTTCTTCCACATTTATGGTGTGTTTGTCTTGTTCACACTCTTGTGTGTGTGCCTTTTCTCTTTTT
The DNA here is from genome assembly GCF_018350195.1 of Panthera tigris. Classification (NCBI taxonomy): domain Eukaryota; kingdom Metazoa; phylum Chordata; class Mammalia; order Carnivora; family Felidae; genus Panthera; species Panthera tigris. The sequence continues at coordinate 10,056,939 of NC_056673.1, read as the reverse complement.
TTGTATCGGTCAGGCTTGCTTCCTCCTTGCTTATTTTATTATCTTTCCAAAGCGCCAGTTCTGGATTTATTGATTAATCCTGTTACTTTTATTTTTCTACGTCAGTAACGTACATTCTTAATCTTCCTACTTAATTTGAATTTATTTTTGCAAGTTCTAGCCTTTTGAATTTGAAGGCTTAGATCATTTATGTAATCTTTCAGTCCTCCTTCTGAACAAGGCAAGGACTTCTAATATTTTCACTCCAGTTACCTCCCATTTGCTGTTAAGCTCTGTTACTACTTCAGTCCTTTAAATTGGACATTATTGGGGCGACTGGGTGGCTCAGTCCGTTAAGCGTCCGACTTCGGCTCAGGTCATGATGTCACAGTTCGTGGGTTCAAGCCCCGTGTTGGGCTCTTTGCTGACAGCTCAGAGCCTGGAGCCTGCCTCTGATTCTATGTCTCCCTCTCTCTCTCTCTGCCCTTCCCCCGCTTGCGCTCTGTCTCTGTCTCTCAAAAATAAATAAATGCAAAAAAAAAAAAAAGAAAATAAATAAATTGGACATTATTGCTGATGTTACTATTATACCGATTTTCTGGGTCAATATTTATTAGACTTCTGTACCTGTTTATCTATCTTCTTCACTCTCCATTCCGTCTTTTTTTATTTTTTTTAATTTATTTTTGAGACAGAGAGAGACAGAGCATGAGCAGGGGAGGGGCCGAGAGAGAGGGAGACACAGGATCTGCAGCAGGCTCCAGGCACAGTGCCTGATGTGGGGCTCGAACTCACAGAGTGTGGGATCATGACCTGAGCTGAAGTCAGACGCTTAACGGACTGAGCCACCCAAGTGCCCCATTCACTCTCCATTCCTTCTTATATCACTTTGAATCATTTTCCTTCTCCCTGAAGTACATTCTTTAGAAGTTCCTTCAGTGATGATGCATTCTGTTTTTATAATATCTGAAAATGCCTTTATTTTGCCTGCACTCTTGAATTTTGGCTTCACTAGGTTTCTCTAGTCCATTGATTTTAAAGTTGTTGTAGTTTGGGGCGCCTGGGTGGCTCAGTCGGTTAGGGGTCCGTCTTCAGCACAGGTCACGATCTCGCGGTCCATGAGTTCGAGCCCCGTGTCGGGCTCTGGGCTGACGGCTCAGAGCCTGGAGCCTGCTTTGGATTCTGTGTCTCCCTCTCTCTCTGCCCCTCCCCCATTCATGCTGTGTCTCTCTCTGTCTCAAAAATAAATAAACGTTAAAAAAAAAATTAAAAAAAAAATAAAGTTGTTGTAGTTTTTTTCTTTTTTTCCCCTAGCAGTTTTTAAAGATGTTTTGTGGCTGGAAGGCTTTGGGATCTCTAGTCTGCCGTATTGCTGAAAGAAGGATGGAGATGAGAAAACAGAAATTAGTTTGTAATCTAATGAGCTGTCAGTTTTTGTGACATTTTTCTGCATGAAATTGTAGATTTATTTCCAATTTATTAATTACAAATTATGTTCTCTGTCTCCTTAGCTTACTTTTTCTCTGTTTGATCTGTTGATTCTGAGAGTTGTGTTAAAGTTTTCCACTATGATTCCCAGTGGGTTTCTTTTGTTCTATTTCTATTAGTTTTTGTAATATGTATACTTACAGACCACCTGTAAATAGTGCTTATCTATTTACATGTATTTTTGAAGTTATGTTTTTAGATACTTTTTAATTTTTTTAAATAAAGTTTATTTACTTATTTTGAGAGAGAAAGCACATTCGTGCATACGCAGGGGAGGGGCAAACAGAGAGGGTGACAGAGAATCCCAAGCAGGCTCTGTGATGTCTGAGCAGAGCCCGACACGGGGCTCGATCTCACGAACTGTGAGACCATGACCTGAGCCAAAATCAAGAGTCAGAAGCCCAACTGACTGAGCCACCCAGGCACCCTTTATGGAGGTATAACATAAATGTTTAAAGGTACACACATATTAAGTGTATAGATCCATGAATTTGGACGGGCTGAACACACATATAACCAACACTCAGAACAAGAAACAACCTTTCCAACACTCCAGAATCTGCCCTCATGTGTCCCACCCCCAGGGATAACCACTATCTTGATTTCTTTTTATTTTTAAATGTTTTTTATTTTTTGTATTTGAGGGAGAGAGAGAGAGAGAGAGAGAGAGAGAGAGCGAGCAGGGGAAGGGCAGAGAGATGAGGACAGAATCTGTAGCAGGCTGTAGGCTCCAAGCTGTCAGCACAGAGCCCCACGTGGGGCTCGAACTCACGAGCAGTGAGATCATGACCTGAGCCGAAGTTGGACATCCAGCTGACTGAGCCACCCAGGTGCCCCCACTATCTTGATTTCTAACACAGTAGATTCGTTTTAGCTATTCTCATACTTTACATCAATAGAATCATATAGTATGTGCCCTTTTACATCCAGCTTCTTGCCATCAACCTTACAGTTGTGTGATTTGTCTGTAGTCCTGAGTGTAGTTGTGGTTTGTCCGTTCTCCTTGCTGTATGTATCCCATCATGTGTGTATCCACGATGTAGAAACCCATTTTACGTGATTGACAGTTGGGTTGTTTGCAGTTTGGGGATACGGTGAATAGCGCTGCTGTGAACATTCTAGCACATGTCATTTGTTGAATGAATGTATGCGTGTCTGTTGAGTGTGTACATCCAGGAGGAGAATTGCTTGGTCATAGCACATGCCTAGGGTTTGAGTAAATATTGACAGTTTCTAAGTTATGTACCTGAGAAACACACATGGTAGCTGCCATCTCTTGGTAATTTCTGTCTTTTAGATTTTAGTCATCCTGGTGGGTATCCCATTGTGGTTTTAATTCGTATTTCCCTTATGATAAATGAAATCGAGCTCTTTTGCTACCCTTAAATTTTCACACATATCTAAACATTTTTTTCCCTTGGTGTTTAAAGCTAATCTGTATATATGAACCCTTCGTGAGTAAAGCAAGAGTGAACCTTAACCTGATTTTAATTCTGCCTCGTATTAAGATCATATGGAATTTGTTTTTTTTTTTTACATTATGCATAAACAGCCATGTTTTACTGATTATTTACTCATCATTTATAAGTTTTGCCAATTATTTGCTCTTCATTGGTCTTTCATCTCCTGTTTTTCTACTTTGTGGATTCATTATTCCTTAAGTGACTCCTCAAGTAACTTTGTTTTTCCACCTGAGATTTTGTGGGTGGTAAACTTTCTGAGCCTTTGCACGTGTAAAGTATTTTTTATTTTGCTTTTCTGCCTGAGTACTCTCGGCTGAGGATAGGATTCCAGGTTAAAACCTCTGCATTTTGAAGATAATTCTTCATTATCTGCTGGTATCTAGTGTCGTGGATGAGAAGTTTCTACAGTGTGATTTCCATTTCTCTGTAGTTAACCTGTTTATTTTCTCTGAAGCTTAACCATTTTTTCTTTTTTCTTGGTGTTGGAACATTTTACTATTTGTCCAGGGGGATAGTTCTCTTTTGTTCTTTCTGCTCAGTGCTTAGTGGCCCCTTTCTTTCCATAGATTAACGCATTTCTGTGGCACGGGGGAAGTTTCTCTTTGGGTATTTCCTTGCCTCCATTGTCTTTTATTTTCTCTTTCTGGAATTACTATTAAATGGGTATCAGAATCTCTCAATTCATCTTTCATGTTTCACTTTCATCTTTTCAACTTTTTCTTTCATCTTTCACTTTCTTCTCAAATGATCTGCCTCCTTATCTTTATGGGCTGCATTTTGGGAGATTCCTTGGCTTGGATTTTCCCACTCACAAATCTAGTGTTTGGCTTTGTCCAGTCAACTCACCGGTCCATCTGTTGAGTGTTTTCCATGTTGATTATCATTTATTTAACTTTCAAGGTCTCTACTTGGTAAAATTTAGTTTTTAGAATAGAAAAGATATTCAGTGTTCAAAAATCATACTGTGTGTGGGGTGCCTGGGTGGCTCAGTCGCTTAAGCGTCCAACTTCAGCTCAAGTCCCGATCTCACAGTTCACGGGTTCGAGCCTTGTGTCGGACTCTGTGCTGACTTCTCAGAGCCTGGAGCCTGCTTCGACTTCTCTGTCTCCCTCTCTCTGCCCCTTCCCCGCTCACACTCTGTCTCTGTCTCTCTCTCTCAAAAATAAATAAAACATCTAAAAAAATATAAAAATCATACTGTATTAAAAAGATATGCATGAAAGGTCTCCCACCATCCCTTTCCCCCGTCTGCCTAGTTCTCCCTCACCCCACAAGCAGGTAGCCCCGTTATTAGTTTTGTATATGTCCTCCAAGGTCTCCTTGTGCAAATACAATGATATATGAAACGATTCTTAATCCCTCCTTTTTTTTTTTTTTTTTTTTTGCACAAATAATAGCGTTATTCCATGTTCTGCCCCTCACCCTGCTTTTTTTATTTCACGGTGTAGAGATCTTCACCTCTCAGCTGTTTCCTTTTCACAGACAGACTGTCCCCTCCAATCTTCCTAAGGATGTCTTAATATTCTATGTGCTGGACTAACTAACTCTCTTTCCTTGGGTATATGTTCTGTTGACTTGCTGTCCCCATTTTGTGACGTTACAAAAACTCAGTGACTCTCCTTTTGGTGCCCGTCTTTACGTTTGAGAATTCCCATTTCCCTGCCTGTCCTGTTTGCCATAGGCCATCTCCGGCGATTGCCAAGGAGTTGCCTGGTGCTGCCGAGTGGGGTGCATAGCCCAGGTGAGGGAACATTTGTTGTAGGCTGCTCAGTGAGTGTGGGGAAGGGTCTCGTCGTCCCGGCTCATCTGACTGTAGTTCCCCAGTTCATCGGGTCGTCATATTCCATCCCTGCCCCGTCTTCTCTCTGCCGATTCAGAGCCTGAAGCCCCTTATCATTTCCCGCTGCATGACAGCCTCCTCCCGGGCAGGTGTGGGGCTGTACTTTGCTCAGGCAATCTCGTTCTGAGTACCCTCTACCTTTCAGAAAGTTCTTAGACGTTCTAGTTAGCCAGTGGCACTGTTTCTTTATTTGTGTGTGTCTAGGTGTCTTATCAATTTAATATTTTAAAAATAATACTTTTTGCCATTCCGTGGGTTTTTAGGCCACCCGGAAGGCAGAAGTGTGTGTTTAGTCCATTACGTCAGTCCAATCTCCAATATTACCTTTTATTTAGATTGTATTTGTAGGCCTGGGGTCCACAAGACCACCCTGAGATTTAGTGATTCCTTAGGAGGTCTCACAGGACTCAGCACACTGGCTTATTCATGGCTGTGATTCGTTTTGTGAGAGGCTACAAAGCAAAATCATCAAAGGGAAGAGGCACACAGCACCAAGTCCAAGGACACTGGCTCCCAAGAGTCCTCTTCCAGTAGAGTCACAGGACGTGTTTAATTCTCCGCGACGAGCCGTGACAGCATGTGTCCCCCAGTGTCGTCCACCGGGGCAGCTCACTAGAGACTCAGAGAGACTCATGGGTTTTACAGGGGGCTGATCATGTAGGCGCCCTCTGCCTAGCATATTCCAAAACTTCAGACTCCCGGCAGGAAGGCAGGTGTTCAGGATCAACCACAGTGTTTGTGCAAACACTTTAGGCCCAGAGAGCCTCTCTTACCAGTTCTACAAATGTTAGGAACATTTGTTCCTAATCTAACAAATTAGATCTAAATCTAATTTAGATCCTATATCTAATTTGGGAACTTCCCAAATCTAAGTTCCCCATGTCAGCCAAAGGCTAACCTCACAAGCAGGGCCTTTTTAGAATTGGAATCTCCCAGGTGCCTGGGTGGCTCAGTCGGTTGAGCGCCCGACTTCGGCTCAGGTCATGATCTCACGGTTCGTGAGTTTGAGCCCCGTGTCGGGCTCTGTGCCGACAGCTCGGAGCCTGGAGCCTGCTTCTGATTCTGTTCCTCTTCCGCTTGTGCTCTGTCTCTGTCTCTCTCAAAAATAAATAAAACTTAAAAAAAAAAAAAAAGATGACAGGTGGCTTATCATCGAATGTAGCAATCTGCAGCTCATAATAGACACCTTCTCCACAGACCATTCTGATCACCCCAGTCCACGTCAGGCTCTGGTCCCCAGACTCTGGCCACGGCTCTGCTCATGGAGCATTTTCTCACTTACTTCTCCTTTGTGGTTGCATTAGATGGTTTTGTTGCTTCACCCTTTGGGCCTGAGTTTAATCTCCCACAAGATCGAGAATTCCCCGAGGACCGAACAGCAATGCCTACTTAGTTATGTTGGTTGTGCCTCCCTAGTAGGGTGAAATGCTCACAGTTGGTGCCTATTAATGCTTGCTGAAGGAATGGCTACAGGGGAGTAGGAAGCCGTGTCCTCTTTATTCTGTCCCCTGCTTAGCACGTGGCTGATTTTTGTTCTGTGAGGAGGACAGTGATGTAAAACACCAAGCTGACATTAACTGCCCGGATTGTCTGTTTGAGTTCTGTCTCCCCAAGCAGCAGATGGTATACTCAAAGATTTTTGGTTCGAAAGGTGTTTTGAAGTCATTGAACCTGCGTGGGGGGCTTAGATTCCCAAACCATTTTTTTGTCTACGTAACCCCACGTAACATATCTGGTTGTAGATCTGTTTCTTCCTTCTCCCCGTGTTTTCAGACCTCAGGCGTGGGGAATAATTAATCATATTTACCTTCTTGGCACTTTATCATCATTGATCTATGCAAGCCCCTCCCTTGTTGTGTTTACTTGTTTCTGCATTTGTTGGTTCATGTCCCCCCCCCCCCCACCCCCCAGATGGTCTGTGTGAGAATCTCTTTGGGATTTAGACTCAGGAGCAGAGTTTCCTGGTCACAGTGTGCACCTGTGCTTCATAGAACCAAGTACGGCCAGGTCAGTCTTCAACGTGTCTGCACCATCCACCCTTCCCCAGCAGTGCACAGGATTTTAGCTTTGCCTCTTGATATGTTGACTGACAGAACTTTAATAATTGAGACATTTCTGGGGCACCTGGGTGCCTCAGTTGGTTAAGCATCTGACTTCGGCTCAGGTCCTGATCTCTAGGTTTGTGAGTTCAAGCCCCGCATTGGGCTCTTTGCTGTTTTAGATCCTCTATCCTCCTCTCTCTCTGCCCCTCCCCTGCTCACTCTCCCTCTCCTTCTCTCTCTCTCTCAAAAATAAGCAAACTTAAAAAAAAGAAGACATTTCACCTAAAAATCCATAGCCCTAGCCTCTGTTGAATAAATCCTATTTCCTCGTCGGCTAAAGCAGCCGAATGGTGGTTCCTCCTTCATGCCACAAGCTCTCCCCAACCCGGGTGGCTTCACTCGTTCTCTTGACCTCCTGGTCCCTGGAGTCGTTTGGGTTTATGACCAGCCCTGTTGTATGTGAAGCCACACCTTGTAAATAAATAATCTGGCGTTGATATTCACGAAGATGTTAGATGAACGTGGTTGTGGGGTCAAGTGGACTCAGAGTTGCGAGCACAGCAGCTCATGACATCGAATGGGCGTCAGACTTAATGTCCCCACCGTCCTTCAGCAGCAATAACTCATTCTTTCCAACTCTTTCTGCACTGTCATTTATTTGGATGCACAAAGAGGCCTTCGTGGAAGCGGGAGCTCTAAACCAAGCGTCTGCAAACTTTCTATGAAGAGCCAGATAGTGAATATTTTAGGATTTCCAGGGTCATACGGTCTCTCTCATAATGACTCAACTCTGCCCTTATAGCCCAAAGACATTGCCAACAGGGGATGGGCTCCATTCATTTGGCCACAAGCTGTAGTTTGCCAACTCAATTATTCCTCTCTTCTCTTGTTTCTGAGGTGCGAGTTTATAGCATTCACCTAATTGCTGCACAGTGAGCACCTACTGTGTGCCAGTGCTAAGATTATAATGAAGGACAAGGTACAAATCAGTCTTTAAGTATGGAGACAAATGAGCAGACAATTACCCAGGAAGAGAACAGGCCAGTGTTCTGGGGCGCCTGGGTGGCTCAGTCCTTTGAGCATCTGACTCTTGATTTCGGCTCGGGTCATGATCCCAGGATTGTGGGATTGAGCCCTGCGTTGGGCTCTATGCTGAGCATGGAGTCTGCTTGGGGTTGTCTCTTTCTCTCCCCCCCCCCCACACCCTTTCCCTCTCCCTCAGCCCCTCTCCTGCTCGTGCTCTCTCTCTTTCTCTCTCGAATGAAAAAATAAAAATATTAAAAAAAAGAGAAGATAACAGGCCAAGACCAGGTGAGCACAGAATCGGGCACTGGGGCTTAGGATGAAGCATATCAGACAAGACTTTCTGTAAGAAGGAGAGATCTAAAATAAAGGGGGAAGAGGAGTTAGGTGGGATGGGGCAAGGGCCTTGAGGGTTTCACTCACTATAGCTGGGGGGTAAAGATCAGGGTTTTGTGGTGCAGGGAAGGGGGGAGTCGGGACAGCGGTAGCTTGGGTGGCAAGCGGCCAAAAAGTGGGTGGCAGGAGTGACAAGGAAGAGACTGAGTCCCAAACCCACAGGCAGAACCACCAATGCTTAAATAACCCAAGGTTGATGGTGGCGATTCCACGGCTATTAAAATATGCCAGAAACTAGGAAAAGATAGAAAGTTCTCCAAATAATTTCACAAAATTAAGGTAGCCCTGATAGAGAACAGTGGGAGCCCAGCAAAAGCCACGTACGGACCAAAGCTTGCCTGTGGTATCTATGCACGTATCCCGAGTGAAATGGCAAAATGAATGCAGCAGAATCAAACGAGTAATACATTTTGGCCGCATAGTTTTCACTCCAGGAATTCAAGAAGGGTTCGATGTAAGGACATATGTAGGTGTCACCCATTGTGTAAATAATGAAAGGGGAAAGCTATGTAATCGCACTGAGAGGTACGGAAAGAGCGCTTCATAGGATTGGACTTTGCATCTGGTCGTTCTTGCAATGCTTTCGTTTGCCCTGCCTTCAGCGTGTGCGGTCTTCCCGGCCTGGCTGACTGTCGCCCCTTCTCTTCCTCTGGCAAACCCTTGCCCGTTTTTTGTATCCTTTTTCATTCATCACGTTTTCTTGTGAGCCCTCTCTCGCGTACCCTGTGTGGAGGAAGTTACCCTCTTCTCTCTAATGCAGTAACGCTCTATCCGTATCTCTACCCTCGTGTTTCGGTGGCCATTCTCCGTTTCTGTTAGTACTGAGTTGATTTCCTTCTGTAGCAACCGGGTCCTGTGCTAGGCACTTAGGTCCTGTGTTCGATACAGAGACGGGCACCGATCCTGCCATCTTCATTTTGCGGGCTCCTTTGCCCAGATGCCACTGGCTAGGGGTGGCTAGTGAAAGACACTGGTGGAAGATGGGAAGGTGAGGGGAAGGGAGAAGCCAGGGGATTTCTTCCCCATCTTCTGCTTGGTCCCAGCTCCGGCCGAGTGACGCTGGCCTCTGGTGATACCACCTTCTTCCTTTTCCCTCTAGCCTTAAGTGTGCTGGGCACGTCCCACTCTTACCGATCTCTGGCTTGGCTCACCACCCCGCCGTCCCATTTGGCTGTTTAGCCCTTCCCCAAACCTTGCAACTACCCCCTGTATTAAATTCCCTCTTACTGAACTGCCTCTTTTGAATGCCGTTTTCTTGATTGGACCCTGCCCGCTAAAGGCAAGAGCCCTACTCCTGTGTCTTATAGGACAAATGGACATTAAAACAACTCTGATTTTTTTTTTTTTTCTGTTCAAGGCTCCTTTCTTCCTTTTTCTGGAAGTACACTTCGCTTTGGGTGCGGGGACTGGCCGTGACCCAGATTGAAACAACCATAGAACTTCATACTCCCTGTTCACGAAGATTTTTCCAAGGGTAACTGTCATCCATATCGGGCTGATCACTTTTCCTTGCATAGTTCAAAATGGAGCCCAGTAAAGCAAGAGGTTAGAGTTAGAAGGGTGCACGAGCTCCACGGGAGCTTGGTCCTTGTTTTGTTCAATGTATGTCTCCAGTGCATAGTAAGTGCCCAATAAACACAACTTCATAAAATCTAAGATGCTAGAAATTTTAAAACAATTATTTTGTGTTCCACTAAAAAAGAAAAAAAAAACAGTCAATGAAACTATAATGCAATGCTTTTTATTATGTACATTAAATTTTTTAAATGTTTTATTGTTTATTTTTGAAAGAGAGAGAGAGAGAAACAGAGACAGAGTGCGAGCAGGCAAGGAGCAGAGAGAGAGCGAGACACAGCATCCAAAGCAGGCTCCAGGCTCTGAGGTGTCAGCACAGACCCCGACGTGGGGCTCGAACTCACAAGCTTTGAGATCATGACCTGAGCCGAAGTCAGATGCTTCACCGACTAAGCAACCTGGGCACCCCTGCACAATTTTTTTATTTTAGACTTATTGAGAGATCTTTTACAGTTATTTAGACATCAATGTATGTCATATTCCGTTCTCATACATATGCAAAAAGGAAAATATAAGCAAAATAAATTGGTTGAGGTATTTCCAAAACTTCCTTACATTCAGATTTTCTGTTTTTTTAAGCTTATTTATTTTGGGGGGGGGAGGGGTAGAGAAAGAGGGAGAGAGAATCCCAAGCAGGCTCTGCACTGTCAGTACAGAACCCGATGCGGGGCTTGATCTCACAAACCATGAGACCGTGACCTGAGCCAAAATCAAGAGTCGGACCCCTAACCAACTGAGCCACCCAGGCGCCCCTAGATTTTCCCTTTTGAATCGCTTTTTCGTTCCAAGTCATTCAAGTCATTCGTGTCTGTGATTTTTTTCACAGTTAACATCCCCTCTGCCATCAGGAACACTGGTAATGTGTTGGTTGTAAAAGCATTCCTCAGTTTTCTCCAGGATTTCCTTTTGAGCTTGTGATACCCATGCTGCAAATTTGATGCTGACAATGTCCTCGATCTTAGCTGCAGGTGTCACCGGAAGGTGTCGATTAAGCAACCAGGACTCACATCCCTTCTTTGAACACCCTTGCCTGGTTTGTAGAGTGAAATATTATAGGATTGCAGTTATCCGTGAGGCCACCTGGGATGCAGACCAAGTCACCATGCTTTCTGGTGAGCTGCTTCTTTAACTGCCTGATTTTGCACACATCCAGACCTCGGCGCTGACGGCCAATGGCAACCGTAAGAGGTATGCTGTTTTCGGGGATATTATAATGTGTGTCTCAGAATTGATAGGCTGTGATATTTGTGAAATTAATTAATTAAGTGAATCTCATGCTGCCTGAATCTGTGACTCCCACTGAGAGAATGAAGGTAACACACAGAAAGGCCTGGCGAGTGGGTGGTCCCAGATTCGCTTGTTCCATAGACCACGTCTACCTCGGTACTTCCCGTGGTTTATTCATAGAAGCTGATAATTCCTCCCTCTTTTTTTGGTAAAGCTAGTTCAGATTGGTTTAATGTCACTTGCGGCCTAGAGAATCATGACTAATACAGAAGCTTTATAAAATGATTATAAACAATGTGGCACGGGCAGAAATTAGAAGAACGTACAAGGCTCAGAAGCAGCATCAAGGAGAGGGGGTAACCCTATCAGAGGGTCCCTCACATGTGGAGATTGACTTTCCCACCTGAGGCTAGACCCCCTTCTTAGATGCTTCTCAAGGACCTTGCACACACTGTCACTTGAAATCACTTGTTCCCACCCTGCTTTTCCCACTGCTGTTTCCTAAGGTGGGGGTCCCAGACCCAGTGAATAATTATTGAACAGATGCATGAATGAGTTGTGAGGAATGAAGAGAAGTTGCTCGTAGTCAGGGGCGTGAGTGGTACTCTGGGAAGAGAAACCAGAAAGTGCAGTGGGAAACAGTCATGGAAACGCAAGATGTATTCTGGAAACCACGAGTAGTTGGAAATGCTGGGAGGTGAAGCTCAAAGCCGGGATGGTAGGAGATGAGGCTGGAGGGACAGGCAAGGACTAGAGAACGGAGACTGATGTGTCATGTGAAGATGCTGGGGCTTTATTCTGTAGGCAGTGGGAGCCAAGGAAGGATTCACATTTTTTTTTTTATTGTGGTAAAGTGCACATAACATTTACCATCTTAACCATTTTCAGTGTGCAGTTCAGCGGCATTAAGGATGTTCATGTTGTCATACAACTACCTCCATCACCCATCTCCAGAACTTTTCTGTCCTCCCAGACTGAAACTCTGTCCCGCTTTCAACAATAACTCCCCATTCCCTCTCCCCAGTCCCCCTGGCATCCATCTTTCTGCTCACTTGTCTCTACGAGTTTGATTATTCCAGCTACCTTATATAAGCATTGAAGTATTTTTAACATCGTGTGTAAATGGATTTGCATTTTAGAATGTTCATGCTAGCAATTTTTTTAGTGGGTAGATGAGAGAAGGAGGAGGCAGAGTGTAGGAAATCCAGTTAGACACCAAGGCTTTCGCAGTGGGGATGCCAAGAAAGAAGAGGACGTACCACTCAGGGTGTAGAATCTTCAGGGTCCTGGGTGGAGGGGTGAAAGAGAGAGAAGAGCTGGCTTTTTTAAATTTTTTTTTAACGTTTTTATTTATTTTTGAGACAGAGAGAGACAGAGCATGAACGGGGGAGGGTCAGAGAGAGGGAGACACAGAATCTGAAACAGGCTCCAGGCTCTGAGCTGTCAGCACAGTGCCCGACGCGGGGCTTGAACTCACGGACCGCGAGATCATGACCCGAGCTGAAGTCGGCTGCTTAACCGACTGAGCCACCCAGGCGCCCCTGAGAAGAGCTGGTTTTGACACCATGTTTCTCTGGGCTGGGTGATACCAACCACAAGAGGGGATCCAGGAGGAGCTCTGGGTTTGAATGGGTAGTAGAAATGTGGGTACGCTGCTCATATTCCCTTCCCCTCACCACTTCTGTGAACACTGGCCTGACCTCCCATTGTTAGCACCTGCGTTTCTTTGGCTGACGATTTTCTGGTGCCCGTGTTGCAACCCAGAACAGCAGAGTAAAAGTGCCAGGGAATCAACACCCTTCCAACTCCCCAGAAGCCTTCAACCAAGGATAATGGAGTTGGTGTAGGACTACCCCGGCTCCTTTCTTCTCCAGTGGTAGAGTGCTGATGTGGGTATTTTATATGCTGGTTCCCAGAGTTCCTCAGTGGGATTAAGCTTTAGGTACCCACACTGGTAACTTGCTTGATGAAGCACACTTTCATTCGTTTCTTCGCCATCTTGCTCCTCTGCCCGAGTTTTCTGGGATCACCTCCCAAATAATCAGTTTGTTCTCAAACCCTTACCTTAAAGGGGTAGATTTGGGAGAACCCAAACTAAGACAGGGTCTGGAGGAAATGATCCATTTTAAGTGTGGCATCCATGTGGATGTGGTGGATGTGTCTATTCTGCAGCTGGAAATGTAGGTCTCTGGTGTAAGGTAGATACATATTTGGGAAGACAAGTCTGTTCTTGGAAGTTAAAACCATGAGAGTGGGTGAGATTGCCTGGGAAGAAGTAGGATGGAGAAGAGAACCAAGGTTAGACTCCTGGGAAACTCCAGCCTTTAAAAGTAGGAACAAGAAGAGGATTCTGGAGGTGCCTTGGTCGCTCGGTTGGTTGAACCACCGACTCTTGATTTCGGCTCAGGTAATGATCTCAAGATCATGGGATCAAATCCCGCGTTGGGCTCCATGATGAGCATGGAGCCTGCTTAAGGTTCTCTCTCTCTCTCTCTCTCTCTCTCTCTCTCTCTCCCTCCCTCCCTCCCTCCCTCTGCCCTTCTTCCCCACTCTTGAAAGCTCTCAATCGCTCTCTCTTTCTCTAAAAAAAAAAAAAAAAAAAGGATTCTGAAGGACTGGACTGGATCAGCCAGAATGGAAAGGAATGAATAGAAAGGAGATGAAGGAGCTCAAGTGGAGGGAAGGATGGAGAAGGTAGGAGCAGGACTGGCCTTGAACTAGACGCTCTGTGCTATTTGTCTCAGCGTAGAGTCCAAGGAGCAAGGATGGTAATCAAAGCTTATTTTGTTTTGTTTTCTCTTGGTGGAGGATGCGTAGTTAGCCGCTGTCAGGATTGACTACGGGTGCAATTTGTGACGGGGTGGTTTCTTGGTGGTGTTTCTTGTTGTGACAGGGGTGGTTTCTTCCCAAATTCAGTTCTCTGGCTTCTTCATACTTTCACCAGCGAAGCACCATTCCCTCCCTAGAGACCAGCAACCGCACTGTTCTGTGTGTCCCGGGGTGGGGGAGGTCAGACCCAGGCTTCTCTCAGAGCCTATGCCGACTGTTTCCCATTCTCTGCAGGTCCCACCCTGTGATACACAAAGTCTTCCTCATTGTACTTGCGTTTCCCCTTAAATCGAAAGGAATCCTACAATTGTCTTTTGTCACTGACTTCTTTCACTTGGCATAATGTCTTCAACGGTCATCCATGTTGTAGCATGAAGCAGTATGGCATTCCTTTTTATGGGCAGGTAGTATTCTAGTGTATGGATATACCACATGTTGTTTCTCCATTTGTCATTTGACGTGCGTTTGAGTTGTTACCGCCTTTGCTATTGTAAATAATGCTGCTATAAATACCCCTTTACAAGTTCCTATGTGGACATATGTTTTCTTTGGGGGCAGGCATGTACATACCTAGGAGGACAATTGCTGGGTCATGTGGTAAGTTTATGTTTCACCATTTGAGGAGCCGCGAGACTGTTTTAAGATGTGGCTGCACCATTTTACATTCTCACCAGCTGTGAATGAGGGTTTTGATTTTTCCACATCCTTGTCAATGTTTGTTAAAAAAAGTCAGAAACTTTTTAATTCTAGCCTAGTGGGTGGGGAGTCTCATCTCATTGCGGTTTTGGTTTATGTTTCTGTGATACACATTGAGCATCTCTTCATGTCATGTTTGGCCATTTATATATCTTTTTAGAGAAAGATATTCAAGTCCTTTGCTCATTTTAAAATTGAGTTGTTCTTTGTTGTTGTTGTTGTTGGAGCTGTTTATATATTCTGGATATGAAACCCTTATCGGTATCTGATTTACAAGTAGTTTCTTCCATCCTGTAGGTTGTCTTTTCACTTTTTTGATGGTGTTCTTGTAGGCAGAGAAGTTTTTAATTGTGGCGTAGTCTAATTTATCTTTATTTTTGTTGTGCTTTTGGAAAAAATTATTTTTTAAATGTTTATTTATTTTTGAGGGGGGGGAGCATGTATGCATGCACATGCATGGGAGAGGGGGAGAGAGAGAGAGAGGGAGACAGAGAATCCCAAGCAACCTCTGCACTGTCAGCACAGAGCCTGATGAGGGGCTTGGACTCATGAACCATGTGATTATGACCTGAGCTGAAATCAAGAGTTGGACACTTAACTGACTGGGCTAAACTTCTCGGCTAGCTCAGTCAGTAGAGCATGAGACTCTTAACTGATTGAACTACCCAGGTGCCCCTTTTGTGTGTGTGTGTGTGTGTGTGGTGTGTTTTATTTAAGATTTTATTTTTTTAAAAAAATTTGTTTGTAATGTTTATCTACTTTTTGAGAGAGAGAGAGAGAGAGAGAGAGAGCGAGCATGAGTGGAGGAAGGGCAGTGAGAGAGAGAGAGAGAGAGAGGGAGACACAGAATCTGAAGCAGGCTCCAGGCTCTGAGCTGTCAGCACAGAGCCTGATGCGGAGCTCAAACTCACGAACCGTGAGATCATGACCTGAGCTGAAGTTGGAAGCTTAACAAACTGAAGCACCCAGGCACCCCTTTTACTTAAGATTTTCTAAATACAGGATCATGTAAATCTCTGAATATAAGTAATTGTACTTCTTCTTTTCCAATCCGGGTGTTTTTTCTTGCCTAAATGCCCTGACCAGAAGCTCCAGTACTATGTTGAATAGAAGTGGCAGAGAAGACATCTTTGTCTTATTCCTGATCCTGGGGGGGGGGGGGGGGGGGGGAGGGTGCATCCAGTCTTTCACAATTAAGGATGATGTAGGCTGTGGGTTTTTAGAAGATGATTGTTAGCAGGTTGAGGAAGTTCCTCTCTAGTTTGTTGAGTGTTTTTATCAGGAAAGAGTTTGGATTTTGTAAATGCTTTTTTCCTATGTCTATTGAGATGATCATCTGATTTTAAAATATATTCTATTGGGTGCCTGGGTGGCTCAGTCGGTTAAGCGTCCGACTTCAGCTCAGGTCATGATCTTGCGGTCCGTGAGTTCGAGCCCCGCGTCGGGCTCTGGGCTGATGGCTCGGAGCCTGGAGCCTGCTTCTGATTCTGTGTCTCCCTCTCTCTCTGCCCCTCCCCTGTTCATGCTCTGTCTCTCTCCGTCTCAAAAATAAATAAACGTTAAAAAATAATAATAATAATAAAATATATATATATATACTCTATTGAAATGATTAATTGAGTTTTCGATGTTCAACCAACTTGAATTCCTGGGATAAATCCACTTGGTCAATGGTATACATTTTTTTTTAAATGTTGCTAGAATTGGTTTGCTAATATTTTCTTAAGGATTTTTATATATCCATATTCAGAAGAGCTACGGATCTGTAGTTTTTTGTGACGTCTTTATCTGATTTTGGTATTAGGATAATACTGGTCTCATAAGATGAGGGGAAGTGTTGCTTTTTCTTCTATTTTTTTTTTTTTTTGAACAGTTTGTGAAGAATTGATATTTAAAATTCTTGTTTAGTACAATTCAGCAGTGAAATATGGGCCTAGCTTTTCTCTGTGGACAATTTTTCATTACCAATTCGATCTTTTCACTTGTCATAGCTCTGTTCACATTGTTTATTTGTTCTTGAGTCAGTTTTGGTATGGTGTCTTGCTAGAAATTTTTCCATTTCACTTATCTAATTTGTTGGCATACGTTTGTTCATAGTATTCCTTCATAATCCTTTTTATTTCCGTAAGGTTGTTGGTAATACCCCTTCTTTCATTTTTGATTCTAGTAATTTGAATTGTCTCTCATTTTTTTCTTGATCAGTCTAACTAAAGGCTTGTCAATTTTCTTGGTCTTTTAAAAGAAGCGTTTCCAGTTTTACTTATCTTCTCTATTGTTTTTCTGTTCTCTATTTCATTATTTTTTGCTCTAACCTATTATTTACTTCCTTCTGTGTGCATTAGGTTTAGTTTACTCTTCTTTTTTTAGTGTTTTAAGGTGAAAGATTAAGTTATTGATCTGAGATCTTTCCTTTTAACTGTAGGCATGCTGGCAATACCGACTCCATCTTTGGCCCTCTGTCTTGTTCATGTTCACTCAATGACCTCTCTTGGAGCTACATGTTCTCTTGGAGATTAATAGACATACCTTAGAAATGCCCGCCAAGGCTGGGATGGGGGTGGCTTGCTTTGTCCCTCCTCAAGTTTGGTAAAAAGATAAAATAGTCTCTTCCCTTCCTGAGGCATAGGTGGTGCCACGAGGCCTAATTAAATGTTAGATGTCAATTAGGTGCATGCAAACCCTTTGAAATGCATGGGAACCCTTTGATCTCACTACAGCACCCTTCTGTACACCCCCTCATTCTATAAAATCTGTAGATGAAGGTCAGGACTTTGCAGAGAATAGCTGCACAGCTGATTGGATCATTGTCTGCCCAATCCCTCCTGTCAGTTAATTACCCTGAATAAAACTCTCTAAACTGTATGGGGTTGTCTTTTTTGTTTTCCAGTCTCAAAATGCCTACTCAGTTTGGGAGATACTTACTTGTCTCTTCCCTGCCTTCGAACATTAACATAGATACTTGCAGCTGTCGGTTTCCCTCTCAGCACTGCTATCGTGGCATCCCATACGTTTTGGTATGTTAATTCTTCATTTTCATTCATATCAAAGTATTTTCTGATTTCTCTTTTGATTTCTTTTCTGACCCGTTGGTTATTTAGGAGTATGTTGTTTAATTTTTATGTATTTGTGAGTTTCCCAAATATTTTTTCTGCTCTTGGTTTCTGACTACATTCCATTTTGGTTAGACAACATTTTTGGAATATTTTTGTCCTTTTAAATTTATTGAGGTTTGTTTTATGGCCTAGCACACAGTGTGTCTTTGAGAATGTTCTATGTGCACTTGAGCAGAATGTATATTCCACTGTCTTGGGTTGAGCATTCTATAGATCTAGTGTTCTAATTGGTTCAGAGTGTTTTTCAGATCTATTTCCTTGTTGAGATTCTGCCTAGTTTTGTCTATTATTAAAAGTGGATATTGAAGTCTTTAGCTACTGTCATTGAACTGTTTTTCCCTTCATTTCTGTAACTTCTTGATTCATGTATATTGGTGCTCCATTATTAAGTGCATATATAATTGTTATGTCTTCTGATGAATTGACTCTCTTATTATGTCTTTATATCTAGTAACATTTTTATTTCATGTCTATTTCATCTGATATTAGTAAAAGGCGAATGATTTATACGATCTGAAGAGAAACCAGAGTATTCATCTGATATTAGCATAGATACCCAAACTTTCTTGTGGTTGTTGTTTGCATGATATATATTTTTTATCCATTTATTCCAATCCATTTGTATCTTTGTATCTAAAGTGTATTTCCTGAAGATAGCATGTAGTTGGATCATGTATTTTATTTATCCAGTCTGACAGTATCTTCCCTTTTATTGCCATGTTTAATCCATTCACATTTAATATTGTTATTGTAATAGCTGGATTTACGTCTGCCATTTTACTTTTTGTTTTCTATATCTCATCTTCTTTTGTTCCTTTGTTACTCCTTTCACTGCTTCCTTTTGCATTGAGTGCTTTTTCGTGTAACATTTCAGTGAGTTGACTAGTTGAAGATCTTGAGATGAAATCATTCTGGATTGAGGGCCCTAAATGCAATGACTAGTGTCATTGTAATAAGGGAAGAGTATATGCAGAGACACACAAAAGGAAGAAGGCGGAAGGCATGCGAAGACAGAGGCAGAGACGCAAGTACAAGCCAAGGAACACATATGATAACTGGGAACCACAAGAAGGTGGAAGAGGCGAGGAAGGACTCTGTCCTAGAGCCTTCAGAGGGACCATGCCCTGCTGACACCTTGATTTCTGACTTTTATCCTCCCAAACTGGAAGAGAATAAATTTCTGTTCTTTTCAGCCCCTCAATTTGTGGTAGTTTGTTACTGCAGCCCTAGGAAATAAATACAAACCTTTTCTTTCCTTTAATGATTTTTTTCACCTTATCTCTTTGAGTTATATTCTGATAACTTATCAGAATTGACTTCAGATTTATACTAATTTAATTCCAATGAGGTATAGAAATGTTACTCCTGTAGAGCTCTATTCTACTTTCACTTTTTGTTGTATCAAAATTATGTATATTGCATCTGTTAATATTACAAATCCAACCATACATTGTTATAATTATTACTTTAACCAACTATAGTAACTTCCTTAGCTCCATACAGCTTTACCAAAACCCATCTGTTTCATACAGTTGTTGGCAGATAGATTCCACATGCATTTGTACACATTATATGTCTAACAATACATTATATGAATATATTTTATATAATTGTTTTTTAAATCCAGAGAAGAAAGGAGAAAAATGTGCACTTTTGCTGTTATTTATAATTACTTAATTACCTTATGGTGCTTTTTGATTTTTTGTGTGTGAATTTGAATTACCTTCTGGGTTTACTTGCTTTCACCTAGAAAAGCTTCCTCTGGTATTTCTTGTAAGGCAGGTACACTAGCAACAAATTCTCTCGGGTTTTATCTGGGAAAATATTTATTTCACCTTCACCCCCCTCCCCCCAATTTTTGTATTATGGTAAAATCCCCGTAACAAAATTTACCATCTTAACTATTTTTTTTATTTTATTTTTTAACGTTTATTTATTTTTGAGACAGAGAGAGACAGAGCATGAACAGGGGAGGGGCAGAGAGAGACAGGGAGACACAGAATCCGAAACGGGCTCCAGGCTCTGAGCCGTCAGCACAGAGCCCGACGCGGGGCTCGAACTCACGGACCGTGAGATCACGACCTGAGCCGAAGTCGGACGCCTAACCGACTGAGCCACCCAGGTGCCCCCCATCTTAACTATTTTTAAGTGTACAGTTTAGTGATATTAAGTATGCTCACAGTGTTGTGCAGCTATCACCAGCATCTATCCCCAGAATTCTCCATCTTCAAAAACTGAAATTCTATAGCCGTTTAACAGTAACTCCTCATCCCCACCTCCCCCCCACCTCCAGCCCTAGATGGCAATCAGCATTCTTTTTCTGTCTCTGTGATTTTGGCTGCTCCAGGTACCTCATATAAAGTATATTATACAGTATTTGTCCTTTTGTATCTGGCTTATTTCACTTAGCATAATGTTTTCAAGTTTGATTCATGTTGTAGACTTGACTTTCTTTTTAAGGCTGAATAATATGTCATTTAGGTGTATATCACATCTTCTTCGTCCATTCATCTGACATTTGAGTTGCTTGCACTTTTAGGCTACTGTGAAGAATGCTGCTAGGAACATGGATATATGAACTATCTCTTCAAGAGATTGTACTTTTCATTCCTCTGGGCATATGCCCTATTTCATCTTTATGTTTGAAAGAATTTTGCTGGATATAGAATTCCTAGTTGGCAATTTTTTTTCTTTGAGTAGTTTGAATTTGTTATTCCATTACCTTCTGGCTTTCATTGTTTCTGATGAGAAGTCAGCTGTTAATCTTATTATGGTTCCACTGTAAATGCCCACTTGTTTTTCTCTTGCTGTTCTATAGATTTTTCTCTTTGTTTTTGATGTGCAGCATTTCTACTATACTGTGCCTGTTTGTGGATCTTTTTGAGTTTATCCTGCTTGGAGTTTATCCTGCTTGGAGTTTGTTGAGCTTCCTGAATGTAGAGGTCATTGTTTTTTCAATTAATTTGGGAAGATTTCAGCCATTATATCTTCCGATATGTTTTCCTCTCCTTTTTGTATCTCCTATCTTGGTACTCCCATTATGTGTATGTTGGTGTGTTTAATGATATCTCATATTACTCTGAGAATCTGTTTTGCTTTTTTCTATTTTTTCCCTTTTTGTCCTTCAACTTGAATAATGTCTGTTGATCTATCTTCAAGTTCACTATTAGTTCTTCTGCCAGTTCGCATCTGCTGTTGAACCCCTCTAGTGAGTTTTATTGTAGTTATACTTTTCAACTTCAGAGTTTTCATTTTTTTCTATCTAATTTTCATCTTTTTATTGATAGTCTCTATTTGATATGATATTGTTATTCCTTCCTTTATTTCTTTCACTACGCTTTCCTTTAATTCTGTGAACATATATATATAATGGTTGTTTTGAAGTCTTTTTCTATTAATGCTGGTATCTGTTCACTCTCATTTGCAGTTTCTCTTGCCTGCTTTTTCTCCCCTGTACCCTCCCCTGTCCTAACCACAGAAAGTATGAGTCATACCTCCCTGTTTCTTTTCACGCATCATAAGTTTGTTGTTGTTGGAAACTAGACCTTTTAGGTACTATGTTTTAGGAACTCGGGGTACTGATTTCCCCCTCTGGAGCTTCTTGTTTTTATTTGCCTGTTTATTTGTTCAGGGACTATTTTAGTGAAGTCTGTTTCCCTCCGGCAGTGTTAAATCTTCTGACATTGCTCCTCAGGGAGGCCCAGCTTTGGGTATGCCCACAGTCACCCTCGAATGACAGTGGTATTGGTACAGCTCTCTTCCTTTCTTTCCTGCTCTATACCCAGCTACTGAACTCCACTAATTGTTGGCCGGTTGCCCTATTATTTTCAACAATGCCCTAGGGCATAAGTTGCTTTAAAAACTAATTCAATCAAATTCTGGCTTATTTGAATAGTTTCTGAAGTTAGTGTCTAATATTTGTTCATACCTTAGGAGGGCTTCTGTGTCTTCTGGCAGGTTGATCCTTTCATCCCTCTCTGTCTCTAGAATTTTTCTTTGTTCAGAAGTCTATTTTATCTGCTTTCTTTCGATTTATGTTTGCTTGATATATCTTTTACCATTCTTCTAATTTCAACCAGCCTGTATTTTTATATTTGAAGTGAATTTCTCATAGACATATTTTTAAATCCACTCTGCTTATCTCTATGTTTTGATTGGTATAATTAGATAATTTACATTTATGTAATTATTGATATGTTATGGCTTAAGTCTACCATTTTATTTATTTTAATATGTTTGTTCTCTATGGGTTTTTTCTTTCATTTTTTCTGTCTTTTCCTGTGTATTATATTAGAATTTTTTTAGAATTCCATCTTGATTTACCTAAAGTGTTTTGATTGTAACTTTTTACACACTGTTGTTAGTGGTCATCTAAGTATTACATTATATATATGACTTATCACAGTCTACTAGTGTGATTACCTTACCATTTGGAGTGAAGTGCAAAAACCTCACCCCTCTTTACTCTTCTCATTTGTACTTTTCTATCTACATTCGGAACCCCATCAGGCAGGATTATAATTTTTGTTTCAACCCGCAAACATAATTTAGAAGTCTTAAGAGGAGACGGAAATTTTATTATAATTACACTCATTTTTAAAATTTATTCTTGATGGTCCTAGATGCCTTCTTTTATCATTTTCTTTCTGTTGCAAGAACTTCCTTTAGACATAGTTTTGGGATAAGTCTGCTAGCAACACATTCTCTTATTTATTTATTTAATCTGAGAATGTCTTGATTTCCCTTTGATTCCTAAGGGATATTTTCTCTGGATAGGATTCTGGGTTGATAGTTCTTTTCTTTTAGTGCCTGAAATATGTATTTCTTCCTTCTGTCCACCATGGTTTCTGGTGAGGAATCTGCTGTTATTTGAATTATTTTTTTTCTTTTATTTTAGAGACAGAGTGCAAGTAGGGCAGAGGGGTAGAGGGAGAGAGAGAGGGAGAGAATCTTAAATCTTAAGCAGGCTCTGCACTCAGCATGGAGCTCAACGTGGGGCTTGATCCCAGGACCCTAGGATCAAGAGTTGGAGACTCAACTGACTGAGCCACCCAGGCGCCCCAGAATTATTTTTTCCCTATAGGCAAATATTATTTCTTTCACTGTTTTCAAGTTTTTTTTGTCTTTTAGAATTTGGTGTCTTCTAGTCTTTTAGGATGAAGACTATGTCTTGATGTGGATTTCTTTGGGCTTCTCAGTTTGGGTTTCATTCTTTTTTAATATGTAGATTTAAGTCTTTTGCTGAATTCAGAAAGTTTTCAGCTATTATTTTTTTTTAAATACTTTTTCAGCTTCCCACCTCTTTGTCTCTTTCCTATACCCTGATGACTTAAGCGTTAGGTCTTTTATTACAGTCGCACAGGTCTTTGAAGCTCTATTCTTTTGACTTCTACTGTTTTATGTTCATTGGCTATTTCTTCTGGCTGGAGTAGAGCATTTATTGTCTGAATGTTGTGTCTTGTTAAACTACTCCTTTCCTGGTCCTTTGGCTGGAACAGCAGCCAACAAATACGTTTGTGCCCTGTCGTATTTCCAGGTTGCCCACTCCTTCAGCTCCCAGTCTGGTTTACGTGACACAGAAAGGAAACCCAGGCAACTTGCCACTGTGTTGTTCCTTGGGCCCTGAGTTCCTTAAACGGTTTGTCTTCTCCTTTTCACCTTTCAGAACCTTCTTATATTTATTTTCTGTGTCGCGTCTATGGATTTTAGTTGTACTTAGTATAAAGAATAGGGAAAAGTATGCCTGTCCCATCTTCCCAGAAGCCTAAGTCCATGCCTTTTTCTCTTCCTTTTTTTTTTTTTTTTAAAGTTAGTTTTGCTCTTTATGAAGGCGAATTTTCTTTTAAGAGGCAAGTTGCCCAATAGAGCGTCCCACATTTGAATTTGTCTAATCCTTCCTCATGATTTAGCAAACAGTTTCAACAAGAAGGCTAGGTAGGTGATGCTGGGTGTCTCATCACATCACCTTAAGAGGCAGGCACTGTTAGGTGGCCCACCAGGTAGTCATGGTAAGTTCGATCACTTTGTCTTCCTTTCTGTAATTGATACATTGTGGAGTGAAACCTTGACGTCATGTGAACATCTTCTTCCCCGACCAACAACCTTTCAGTCAATGGTTTTAGCATGTTTTGGTGCATATATAAGATTTATAAGATTTTAGGGGGCGATTCCCCCCATAATGCTGTCATTTCCTTTACATTGATTAGCTCTTTCATTCTGTAAAGAAGAGCTTTGTCTTTCTGTCCTTTTATTCTTTTTTTAGTATCAATACATGTTTTAATCAGTGTCTTATAGTTCACTATTGTCATTTTGTTGTTGTTGTTGAAATTGTCCCAAATAAGTCAAATTGAGCTCCTTCAGGTTCACCCCATTGTCCGTGTGACATGGTCCTTTTAGTCTTTGGGCAGCTCCTTGATTTCTAGGCCCCCACAAGATATCCCAGACTCTTTTGTTAATCCCATAGTCCATACCTGGAACCAGCTATTTTTCCAAGGAGTCCTGCTTCCTTTTAGTAGGAATTGTATTTAGAAATGTAGATAAATTCGGGGCGCCTGGGTGGCTCAGTCGGTTAAGCGACCGACTCACAGAACTCACGGTCTGTGAGTTCGAGCCCCGCGTCGGTCTCTGTGCGGACGGCTCGGAGCCCGGAGCCTGTTTCAGATTCTGTGTCTCCCTTTCTCTCTGCCCTTCCCCTGCTCATGCTCTGTCTCCCTCTGTCTCAAAAAAAAATATTGAAAAAAAAAAAGAAATATAGATAAATTCTAAGTGGGAAGAGTGGGAAGATAATGTACTGAATTAAAGTAGTCATTCATAGTCATAACTGCTCCTATTGGTGAAAGTTAAGGAGGTAGAGTTTAGTATGATAGTAATTTGTGAGCTGTGTCTCCCCTACAGGACGGGACTTCTTGGGGGCCAAGCTAGTAGCTTTTCCATTTTTATATTCACAGTGGTTAGCATAGTTTCTAGAGCAGAAGAGGCACTTAATAAATATTTGGACTTAAACTGTGCTAACTGAACTCATAAACTATTCATCTTATAACTCTAATGTTTTTCCAATTTTCTAACTCTGTAGAGAAATAGTAAAGGATCTGGAAAGAAGCTTTGCAGTGGAAATGTTCATTGGCTGTGGGCAAATTATTAAATGTTTCAGAACTTGTTTCTCTTGCTGAATGGTAAGTGTTTTATTGGCTTCAGAATACTAAAAAGGCTACAACAAGATCTGAGGCTGTTTTGTTAGGTAATAGTAAGGCAGTGGGACATGACTCACTGTGAATGACTGTTGAAGGTGACTGTCCAAGCTTTACATCTCACCCTACAGATGAGTAGTGTACAACTAACCAGGATTCAGCCTCTACGTAGGAGACCTAAGGTTTTTCTTTTGCCGACTGGCACTCCTGCCCAATTGCTTCGTCTTAAGCCAGTTGCTCAATTTCTTTCCCTCCTTTTTACCTGGAAAAGACTGTGTGACAGTATCCTAAACAAAATGAATTAAGATGTAATGAGAAAAACCATATAAAATCCTTTGATATGTAGTAATTAAATGAAATCTGTATTATAGGCACAGAACTTAGTCATTATAAGTAGTAACAAAGGAAGCCTAACATCATATTCTAGGGTTTGTTTTCATTCAGAGGAGTCGTAGCATGGCATTTTAACAAGCGTTCCAAATGAAAGGGTGGTTGCAGCCTGAGTCTAGCTTTTAGACTGTAATAATAATGGGACTGCAAGGTCAGAGTTTGTTCAGTCTCCTTTAAGTGGGTTTTGGCAGGAGGCACATATAAAGTGGGTTTATTTATAACCTGCATTTTGAGTGTAAAGAACAGAAGCTAAAAGGAAAGACTAAAATATTAAACGTATTTATTAAGTGAAGGGTGTGTGTGTGTGTGTGTGTGTGTGTGTGTGTGTGTGTGTTTTATGATTAGGAAGAAAACTTTATTCCTTTACTATTGGCAAAATTAGAGGTATTCCATGACAAGTGCTTTTTTGAACATGAGTGAAATCATATGGTATTTGTCTTTCTCTGACTAACTTACTGCTTAGCGTAATACTCTCTAGCTCCATCCATGTCACTGCAAATGGCAAGATTTCATTCTTTTTGTATGGCTGAGTGATATTCTATTCTCTCTCTCTCTATACCCATTCATCTGTTGACGGATATTTGGGCTGTTACCGTAATTTGGCTATTGTTGATAATGCTGCTATAAACAAAGGGTGCTTGTATCCCTTTGAATTATTGAAAAATGTTTTTGTGTTCTTTGGGTATATACCTATAGTGCAATTGAGGAACCTCTATACTGTTCTCCAGAGTGGCTGCACAAGTTTGCATTCCCACCAACAGTGCAAGAGGGTTCCCCTCTCTCCGCATCCTCGCCAACACCTGTTGTTCCCTGTGTTGTTGATTTGGGCCATTTTGACAGGTGTGAGGTGACATCTCATTGTAGTTTTTGATTTGCATTTCCCTGACGGTAAGTGATGGCGAACGTCTTTTCATGTGTCTGTTGGCCATCTGGATGTCTTCTTTGGGGAATTGTCTGTTCATGTCTTCTGTCCATTTTTTTTTTTAAGTTTTTATTTTATTTCCAGTTAGTTAACATACAGTGTTCTATTAATTCTGCCCATCTTTAAATTGGATTATTTGGGGGTTTTTGGTGCTAAGTTTTAAAGTTCTTTATATATTTTGGGTACTAACTCTTATTCAGGTATGTCATTTACAAATACTTTCTCTCATTCCATAGGTTGCCTTTTAGTTTTGTTGATTGTTTCCTTTGCTGTGCAGAAGCTTTTTATTTTGATGTAGTCCCAATAGGTGATTTTTGCTTTTGTTTCCCTTGCCTCAGGGAACCTATCTAGAAAAAAGTAGCTATGGCCAATGTCAGAGAAATTACTGCCTATTCTCTCTTCTAGGATTTTTATGGTTGCAGGTCTCACATTTAGGTCTTTAATCCATTTTGAATTTATTTTTGTGTATGGTGTAAGAAAGTGATCCAGTTTTATTTTTTTGCATGTTGCCGTCCAGTTGTCCCAACACCATTTGTTGAAGAGACTGTCTTTTTCCCATTGGATAGTATTTCTTGCTTTGTCAAAGATTCATTGAACATATAATTGTGGGTTTGTTTCTAGATTTTTCTATTCTGCTCTATGGATCTAGGTGTCTGCTTTTGTGCCAGTACCATGCTGTTTTGATTACTACAGTTTTGTAATATAACTTGAAGTCCAAAATTGTGATGCCTCCAGCTTTGCTTTCCTTTTTCAAGATTGCTTTGGCTATTCGGCGTCTTCTGTGGTTCCATACACATTTTAGGATTGTTTGTTCCCGTTCTATGAAAAATGCTGTTGGCCTCTTGATAGAGATTGCATTAAATACGTAGATTCCTTTGGGTAGTGTAGACATTTTAGCAGTATTTGTTCTTCTAATCCATGAGCATGGAATGTCTTCTCATTCGTTTGTGTCGTCTTCAATTTCTTTCATCAATCAGTGTTTTATAGTTTTCAGAGTACAGGCCTTTCACCTCTTTAGTTAGGTTTATTCCTAGGTATCTTATTCTTTTTTGGTGGCGTATCATTCTTTTTCATGGTTGAATTCTTTTTGATGGTTAGATATACCCCCCTTTAGCCAATATCCTACTGATAAAGATTTGAATTATTTTTTTTAATTATAAACAATACTACAGTAAGCATCACTTTGTGTATGTATATGCCCAGTTATGTATTTTGATAGACTTGCTATTTAGGAGTAGAGTTACTGAGACGAACATTGTGGATATCTAAGATTTTGCCAATTTTCCTAAAAAGGTGATCAATTCACAGTGGCTGAGAATACCTCTGCCCAAATTATATCGGGTTCTTCCTCTTCTACACTCTCTAAGCACCCTATAGGTCTCCTCTGTAGCACACCAGAATTGCATTTAAATGATTACATACTGGTTTAAAAATTTTCCCTCTCTCCCCTTATTCACGCCCTAAAAATATAAGTTCTTTGTGGACAGGAACATTGTTTTTGTATTATATTTGTATCTCTTATTATATTATTATATTTGTATCCAGTATAATTCCTTACTCATAGTGTATACCCATTAAGTGATAAATATTTCCCCGTACCCTTGTTGACACTTGGTATTATCAATGTTTGCCAGCCTGACAAATACAGCAAATAAAGGTCATTATTTTACTGTGTATTTAAAAATTATTAATCAGTGTGAAAACGCTTTCATATGTATCTATCGATCTATCTATTTTAAAGTTTATTTATTTTGAGAGACAGCGAGTGTGAGGGGGGAGGGTCAGAGGGAGAGAGAGAGAGAGGGAGAGAGAGAGAGAGAGAGAGAGAGAGAATCAGAAGCAGCCTCCACACACTGTCAGTGTGGAACCCGGTGTGAGGCTTCATCTCACGAACCACGAGATTATGACCTGAGCCAAAATCAAGAGGCTGCCGCTTAACCAACTGAGTCACTCATGCACCCCTCACATAGATTTATAATAATTTATATTGTGTGTTTTTTAAAAAGTTTTTTTTGGTGTGTTTTTGTTAAATTTTTATTGTGGGTGGGGAGGGGCAGAGAGAGAGGGAGAGAGAGGGTCTGAAGCAGGCTCTGCGCTGACAGCAAAGAGCCGGATGCGGGGCTTGAACTCATGAACCGTGAGATCATGAGCTGAGCTGAAGTCAGCCGCTTAACCAACTGAGCCACCCAGGCGCTCCTATGTTGTATTGTTTTTCTTATTTTTTAACTCATTATTGAGCCCTTTACACTTCAATGTGATACTAGGACTGTTGTGCGTATTTTTGTGTGGTGTGTTGCTTGTCTTTTGAATTTGTTTATGGTGTTTTTGACCATATAAAAGTTTAAAGATTTTTACGTAGTGAAATTATAAACCTGTTTTTTGTGGCTTTGGAGTTAATACCATGTTTGGAAAGGTATTTTCCATTCTATGGGTTTAGATTTTTATCTAGTACTTTTTGATAGATATACTGAATCTACATTGTCATAATATATAATCATTCAACTGTTTGCCTTTACTAATCATTTTGCATTAGTTTTCTGGGTAAATATATATTTAATGCTTACTATCAGTTCTTATAATGAAACCTCTCTGGATAGTTGGCTTGGTTAATACTTGTTGTCTAGAAGATTCCTCAATATAGTTTTTCCTGAGTTCTTCCATGTTCAAAACTGTTCATCTATGATCTTTATTCTTTTTTTTTTTAATTTTTAATAATGTTTTTATTTAATTTTGAGACAGAGAGAGACAGCATGAGCAGAGGAGGGGCAGAGAGAGAGAGAGAGAGAGAGAGAGAGAGAGAGAGAGAGGGAATCCAAAGCAGGCTCCAGGCTCTGAGCTGTCAGCACAGAGCCCGACGTGGGGCTCGAACTCACAGACCGTGAGATCATGACTTGAGCTGAAGTCGGACGCTTAACTGACTGAGCCACCCAGGTGCCCCTGATCTTTATTCTTGGGAATCTGTTTGATTGGTTATAAAATCCTTGGTTTATGTTTTCCTCCATGAGTATCTTCAATATGTTACTCTGCTGCCTGCTATCAAAGTCTGATGACAATTTTCCCTCTTGTAAGTGACTTGGTTATTTTGCCTGGATTCTCAAAGGACTTAAAAAAAATCCCTAGGGGTGCCTGGGTGGCTCAGTTCGTTGGGCGTTGACTCTTGATTTTGACTCAGGTCATGATCCCAGGGCCGTGGATTGAGCCCACGTCTGGATCCACACTGAGTGTGAAGCCTGCTTAAGATTCTCTCTCTGTCTCCCTCTGCCCCTCCCCCGACTTGTGCTCTCCTAAAATAAAAAAAAAAAAAAATCTCTCTCTTGGCCATTCTGCATTGACTTTTCCGGGTACACAATGGACATTTTCAATATATAACTTCATGTCTTTCTATTTGTTCAGAGATGCTGTTCTGGTTTTCTTCTGTTTCATGAGCCTGTCTCTCTAACATGCCTTCACTCTCTGTAGGGGTGTTGGTCTGCTCAATATTTTCTTTTTTTCCTATCATACCCTAGTGTGGGATTGACCATGTATCCTTTCTGTTGCTCTCAGGCCAGATGGAAGCAGTGGGGCAGGATAACTTTCCCAGCTTTGAGCCTCCTGAGTTCTCTCTTCTCTTGTTCTCACCAGGTATTCAGGTCCATGGCCTTGGGCTTTAGTGAGATGTACAGGTTATGTTTTCCTCCCCTACTTTTACCTGGATCTTCTCTTTTCCTGTGTCCCTAATATCCTTGTCCTGCCTGGCCTGGAGTGTACTCCCAGCAGTTTTTCTCAGTGTGGCCCTGTGTCCTGGAAGGGAGCTTTCCTTCATTAGATTTGAGTTCAGAAGGCTGCAGACAGGGACAGTGGCTGGTTGCCATGGTTTCTTCCTTAGGCTCCCTCCAGTTCCCCATGGTTGTTGGGATGGACCAAGCCTCCTAGGGCTGCATCCTCTCCCCTCCCACTGTGGTACATTGCTCTGATATGGTGACTGTAACAGTGGGCACAGATGCTTTTGAGATGGTGACCCCACCTTCCAGGGTCATCAGTATCCTGCAGGATGTCTAAGTTGGCACATCTCAACTCGGACCATGGTCCCTCAGCTCCATCCAGGCAGAACTGGGCACACATGTTCATAGTTTGTGGTTTAGGACCATGGTGATTTTCCTGCTTTATCTGAGATGATGCCTTTCTTCCCTATGACTTGGGTTGATGGTCACAGGAGAGGAGAGTGAAGCAAAATAACTCTTACTCATTTTCAGTTAGAAGCTGATTTATATCTCATGCTACATGATCCAGTTTTTCTCTTCCTCCCCTCTCTTAATTGGAAGATATACTTATATGTTTATAATTCTTCTGTTGGTTACCTTTTTACCTTTAAACGATATGCTTCAAACACCTTTCTCAGTTTTTCACCTTGAGGAACAATTTTTCAATATGCCTTTCTGAAAAAAATAATAAAATAATTGGCATTCTCCTTACTCTTCAGTATTTGTGACCCTTTGGGAATTCTTGTTATTATTGTCGAGTTAACATTATTTTACATTGTTACCTTTTCTTTCTAGACTTCTTAAAATCGTATTCAGTTTTGTAGCCATAGTTAAGAGGTTATTAGACTTAATCATATGTATAAGTATATGATTAAGTCTAATAACCATAATGTCCCCGTCACCTATTTAACACATCCCCCCACCCACCTCCCCTCTGGTGTCCATCACATTGTTCTCTATAGTTAAGAGTGTTTCTTGGTTTGCCTCTTCCTCCCTCCTCCTTTGCTGATTTGTTTTGTTTCTGAAATTCCCATATTAAATTTCACATATGAGTGAAATCGTATGGTATTTGTCTTTCTGACTGACTTTCTCACTTAGCATTATACTCTCTAGCTCCATCCATATCATTGCAAATGCAAGATTTCATTCTTTTTTATAGCTGAGTCATATTCCACTGTGTGTGTGTGTGTGTGTGTGTGTGTGTGTGTGTGCGCGCCCATACACATATATCCCACAACTTCTTTATCCATTCATTAGCCATTAGACACTTGGGCTGGTTCCCTAATTTGGCTTTTGTAGATGCTGCAGCTATAAACATTGGGGTGCATGTATCCCTTTGAATTCGTAGTTTTGTATTCTTTGGGTAAATACCGGGTAGTGCAATTGCTGGATTATAGGATAATTCTATTTTTAACTTTTTGAGGAACCTCCATACTGTTCTTCAGAGCGGCTGCCTCAGTTTGCCCACCAACAGTGCAAAAGGGTTCCCCTTTCTCCACATCCTTGCCAACCTGTTGTTTCTTGTGTTGTTGATATTAGCCATTCTGACAGGTGTGATATCTCATTGTAGTTTTGATTTACATTTCCCTGATGTTGAGTATCTTTTTATGTGTTTGTTGGCCATCTGTATGTCTTCTTTGGAGAAATGTCTGTTCATGTCCTCTGCCCACTTTTTATTTGGGTTATTTATTTTTTGGGTGTTGAGCTTTATAAGTTCTTTATATATTTTAGAAACTAATTCTTTACCAGGCATGTCATTAGCAAATATCTTTTCCCATTCTTTAGGTTGGCTTTTAGTTTGTTTAGATTGTTTCCTTCAGTGTGGAGAAGATTTTACTTTGATGTAGTTTCAATAGTTGATTTTTACTTTTGTTTCCCTTGCCTCAGGAGGCATATCTAGAAAGGAGTTGCTACAGCTGATAGACTTAGTTATATTTAGATATAACTGTGCTCAACTGGTTCAGGGCTACCACTAATTTTGTTGGTATCGAATACCCCAAACCACATGTTCTAGGTGCTTGGATATACAAGTGAAAAAACAGACAGAAATTCCTGGCCCCTGGAACGTATGTACAGTTGGGGGCCGCAAACAATAAGCCTGATAAATGAGGAAATGAGATAGCATGTTAGAAGGGAACAAGTGCTGAACATGGAGATAAAAACAGAATAGTGTAAGTAAGGTCCAGCGTGCCAGGAGAGATAGGTTAGAATTTTCAAAAGAGTGCTCATGAAGGGTCCTACTGAGAGGTGACATCTGAGCGAAGCCCTGGGATAGGAAAGGGAATTAGTTAAATCATGCCAGGTGGGGGAAGCACCTGGAGCAAAGGCCTTGAGGAAGAACATTCCTGATGTTTGGGGGTAGCAAGGAGGCTGGGAACTCCAGCGCAGGGTAGGAGACATGGTCACAGGGGTCAGGAGGGCATGTGTGGGTGCCTTGTAGACCAGTGCACAGACTGCACTTCACCCTGAGTGAGATGGGGAGCCACTGGAGGGGTCTGTTGAAGGTGGTACATGGTCACTGTGTCTGCCATGTTGAGAGTGGACTGTAGGGGACATCAGTGGAAAGAAGAGATGAGTTGGCTTCTTGCAAGAATACCATGTGTCACTAGATGGGACCAGTGTGGTTTCACGCAGTGAACTTTCCCTTAATGAGCACATTATTTACGTCTAGGGTTTTTTTTTTAATTAAAAAAATTGTATTTATTTTAGAGAGAGAGAGCAGCAAGTGTTAGCAGGGGAGAGGGGCAGAGGGAGAGAGAGAATCTCCAACAGGCTCCAGGCTCCATGCTGGGCAGGAGGGCTCAATCCCATGATCCTGGGATCATGACCTGAGCTGAGAGCAAGAGCTGGACACTCAACCGATTGAGCCGCCCTGGCGCCCCACATTTAACTTTTAATTGGCTGGACTATGACTGCATTTTTCCAAAGGATTCTTGAGTGCTATAATCTTTGAGTTCTGTTTTTTGTTTCCCTTAAATATGCGTGACATTCTAACTTGGGAAAGAATTCTTGAGTCCCTTCTTTCATTCAACACTCCGCTGGCGTTGCTCCTTTGTCTTCTGTCATCTAACGTTGTGGAGAAGACTGGAGGAAATTGCAGAGTCTAACTTGCCTCCCGATTATAGGGGTAATCTGTTGCTTCTGCTTCATTATTGGCAGTTATTTCTTTGCCCTTAAGCACCCTTTAACTTTGCTAGGATATGTCCTGTTTTGATTGCACTCTTCCTGATTTTTCAGCTCGTGGATTGAAAATTATTTAATTCAGAATTAGCAATTATGTGGATGCCACATCTTTATCTTCCATATTTAGCACCTTTCTAATCACTTTCATCCTTGTTTTCTTCTATTCCATTTCCTCAAATGAGTCTTCTATTTCACTGACTTTTTTAGCATTTTGGTTTCACTTCTTGCTCTTCCTCATGGAACATTTGTTCATAATGTGATGGTGTTAACTCTTTTCCTCTATTTATGTCCTTTTCATCTACTATTGTCTTATGAGCTCTTCTGTGATGCCTCATTTCCACCATATCTTTCCTCAGGTGGGGGAGCAGGGACCTCAGGAGGATAGTCCTTGCTTCTGCCTCTCACTCAGTTCAGAGAAATCTCTAACTTGCTCAAGATCTAGAGAAGTATCAATTCTTGTAATCCTTCCTCAATTTTGTTCAGTGAATTCTTGTCTCTGGAAGATAGTCTTTGTATCTGTTGCCCAGGGGTGAGGCCATTCTCTACTTCCTTCATAGGTTAATTTCCTTCTCCATTTTGGCTTTAACCGAAGGAGAAAGTAAATAAACATGACTTAAAAAAAAAAAAAAAGAACACAGCTTAAAATTTTCATTTTGTGAAAAAGTAACAGAACCGTATATAAAATTCAACATGTTCAAAAGGAGATATAGGTGAAAAGACATCTCCTTTCTGCCTCTGTTCCCTGTTCCCCAGGTCTCAGCCCCAAAAAGAATAAATCTGTAGAATACATTTCTAGAGTGGAATTGCCTTGTCATAGGACATACACATTTGTCAATTTCATGAATATTGCTCTATTGCCCTCCATAGATGTTATCAGTACACATCCTATTAACTAAAAGTGAAAGTGTCAATTTTCTCACACAGTCACCATCACAGTGATGTGTAACAAACGTTTCAAATTTTTGCCATGCTGATAGGTAAAATATGTTTATAGTTTTAATTTGCATTTCTTTTATTAAAAGTGAGATACAGCATTTTATGTGTCGATGAGCCATTTGTATTTTCTGTGAACTGTCTGTTCATTACTTTTGCACATTTCTATTTTGGATTATTGGTGGTTTTCTTCTTGGGTTTTAAGGTACCCTTGTGTATAGGAAAATTTACTCTTTATCTGGATATGAGTAAACTGGTTTTTTCTCAGTTCATTCAGTGGTGTTTGTTTAACTGTGTTTCTGTCATGTTTTAGGTATTTGGCTTGTATGTAGTTGATGTTTTAATAGCTTCTGAGTTTTCATATTATAAATTAAAAGATCTTCCATATTATGACTTTAAAGATTCTCTTGCATTTTCTTCTGCTAATTATTTTAGTTTTTTTCTTTAAAATATTTGGTATTGCTGGAATCATTTTTGGTATAAAGAGTAAAGGAGGGTGTCCAACTCTGTTTTTTCCAGATGCCTGTCCAAATGTCTCATACTGTTTATTGAATACATTCATCCTTTCCTGTGGAATATCAGTTTTATCATATATTAAATTCCTTATCATATATTAAATATATATATATTCCTTTATCATATATTAAATTCATTAAATATATATGAATATATTTATTCATATATTAAATTAAAATCATATGTAGTTGGGCCTAATTCGTGGTTTGTCGATTCTGTTGATCTCTTTGTCTATTCATGTACTAGTATCAAACTTTCAAAAATTTAGGCCTACAATTTTTTTTAATACTAATTCAATAGAATTACCTCAGAGAGAAATCATGTTGATGAATTTAGTAGTATCTTCATAGCAAGATGTTTTACATGATTCTTCTGCTAATTCAGTGTTAGGACACATATTTATTTATGTGCTTTGGGTTGATTTTGCCGATAAAAGTAAGGACTTTTGGTTGGTCATTCTACATTCTCTTACTCTGGCCCCCCAGTGATATAGGAAATAAATTTGCAGGATTGGCAGAGGAAATTAGGATTTTTTTTGTTCTGGAATATGTTGACACTAACTCAAGCTCATA
The DNA here is from genome assembly GCF_018350195.1 of Panthera tigris. Lineage (NCBI taxonomy): Eukaryota > Metazoa > Chordata > Mammalia > Carnivora > Felidae > Panthera > Panthera tigris. Next base: position 10,021,825 of record NC_056673.1, on the reverse strand, counting down.
TGGGAAGCTTTATCCTCCCTTAGTTAAACTGGCCGTGGGTATTCTTCAGGAAAAAAAAAAGTTACTACTAATTTTTAGATTAATGTATGCATGAGCTGGTAAAGAGGAACTTTATAAGCACAATTTCAGAATTATAGAAATGTTATTGTTATTATGATCTTATAGGTTTGCTGACTGCTTTACTGAAATAGTGTATGGGAAAATATAGCACAGCATTTCCCAAATAAGCAGTTGGACATTTCTTTAAAGCAATCATAATTTAAATTCTCCCTTAAACTTGTCAAATTCTTTTTTTTAAAAAAAAACATAATGTTTATATAAGCATTTGTTTTAGTGCTTTTTCTTCCTTTGAACTTTTTCATTCATTTTTTTAATTCAACAAACACTTCCTGATTACCTGCTGTATGCTAGATAAAAATTCTAGGTACTGGTGGCCAGTGGGAAATGAAAGAGACAAGGAACCTGCTCTCATTGAGTTTATGATCTAGTGAGAAGACAGGCAATAAATAATAAAATTCCAGGTTGTAATCAGTTATTATGGAGAAAATAAAGCAGGGTGGTATGATAGTGAATGACCTTGCGGGCAATATCCAGTAAGAGGCCAATGTCGTCATACTTACAACTTGTTACCATTTATTAGAGGGGTGATGTGGGATAATGGAAAAAGCCTGGACTTAGGTGAGATCCCACACAAATCTCAGGTTTTCTACACGGCAGCTGTGTGAGCCGGAGCAAATTACCTGACCTTTCCGATCCCTAGTTTCCTCAGCTGCCCTGAGGAGAAAAAATAATACCTGGCCTCCCGTGGCTTTTTGAGAATCAAATGTGACAACTGAAGCAACAAATCCTAGAAAAGTGTTTGACCTATAGTCGTTGCTTTAAAAATAGTAGCTAAAGTATTACTAGCTTAACACCTTCTTCGTTAAAACTGCAAAAATAAGAAATTTCTCCATGATTTCATTAGTTTTAATATCTTGGGCCTAATAAGGCGTTTCGAAGAACGGCCCCTTTAAATAGCCATCCGTGCACGTTGTCGCCATGGTAATGGCTAAAATGGGGACTTGCTGGTGTCCCCGCATTCCTTTCCATGAATTGTCATGGTTCAATGTTCATCTACTGTCGGTCGAATTTTGCTGAGGTCATTAAAAGCAGAAAAGGAACTACATTTGTGTTTAACATCATCTTAAAACAAATCTTAGTAGAGCTGGAAGGCACTACATCAAAGAATCTAGGCGCTAAAGTGGAGTTCCAGTTCAGAAACACCAACGCTAGCACAGTTTCACCTGTTCCACACTGAGGAATATGACCGACTACGATTCAGAGACATTTTAACATCTCATCCATACCACTAGGGATCCAGGCAGGGATCCTTCTAGGCCGCAGACTGGGAGCAGGGCAGGGCTCCAGGATACCAAGTCCGTCAGGGCTACTGATGGGTACTTCTCAAAGGGGAGATTCTGAGGACAAGCTGAAGTCATACTTGTTTGAGAAGCAGCCCAATCAGATGCCATCCCCAGGGAGGAGTAGGGTTTGTGAGAGGTTCGGGAAGAGGAAAGCAGGTAAGTCAGAATGACAAGCCTACAACAGGCCAGGGAGACATAGCAGGGATCTTCCTACAACATGAGAAGGTAGGGAGGCTGGGATAACAAACTGATTTGAGATATGTTCCTCAAGGGGTCACATCTATATTTCTAACATATGGTGTGTTGCTTATCTATTTTCCCTGGAGACAGGAGCACACTAGATAGCACCCATTCTCTCCTCTTTTCTTTCTCTCTCAAGTAAAGAGGTCCTTCCTCTGGCCCCAGTCAATGGACAAGGGATTCTACCAAGACCTTTGTCACCTTTGCCCACGAAAATCCCCTACTCTGATCTCTAACTGTTGACTTCCTTTCATGGTGAACTTAGGCTGACCCTGCTTCCTTTATCTTTCATTTTCTCCTTAATTCTGTGACCCTCTAACTCTGTCACTCTATAAACTTTATTCTTTAAAATTTTTTTTAAAGTTTTATTTTTGAGAGAGAGAGAGGGGGGTGGGGAGAGAATCTTAAACAGACTCCATGCTCAGCATGTAGCCCAACACAGAAGACCCCACAACCCTGGGATCATGATCTGAACCAAAATCAAGAGTCAGATACTCAACCGGCTGAGCCGCCAAGGTGCCACTATACTTTATTCTTGCTAAATTGAACAATGACTCTGTAGGGATATGTTCATCCCCCTGCTGGACACTTCCACTGAATGTCTTAAGCATTTCCAATTCAGCATGAATTGAACTCATTGTCCACTTATGTGATGTGATGATTTTAAAATACATCCACTCATTATATCTTTCCTTTCAAGAGGCAGAGCTTACTTCCCCTATCCTTGAATGTGGGCTAGGCTTAGTGGACCTTCTTCTCATGAATGAAATAAGGCAGAAATGGTGGTCTGAGACTTCAGGGTTATTAGGGATATTGTGGCTTCCTCCTTGCTCTCTGTTTCTTGGATCACTTGGTCTGAGGGAACCCAAGTGCCATGAGAAGGATGTTTAAGCAGCCCTGTAAGGGGGTTCACTTGGAAAGGAACTGACCTCTCCTGCCAACAACCAGCACTTACTTGCTAAGCATGTGAGTGAACTCCTTGGAACTCCAGCCCCAGTCAAGCCTTCGGGTGACATGGCCCCAGCTGACATTTTGATTGCGACCTCATGAGAGGCCTTGAACTAGAACAACCCAGCTGAACCCTTCCTAGATTCCTAACCTACAAAAACTGTGAGGTAATAAACATTGGTTGTTCTAAGCTGCTAAACTGTGGGTAATTTGTTACGCAGTGATAGAGAAGTAGTACACAAGGTAAATCTCAGCAAGTTGTGCCCAAACCAGGAAACTCCCTCTTCCTCCCCTGAATCCGAATCCTAATCCGACTGGTGATCAAGTCCTGTTATTTCCATTTAGGTATCTTTTGATTCAGCCTCTTTTGAATTTTATTGTCACTCTCTTAGATTTGTTATTTCTCGTCTGAACTGTTAAAATTGCCTGTTAACAGGTTCCTTGCTTCCGGCTCTACTCCCTTGTATTTGTCCTCCACACTGCCATCAGAGCAGTCATTCTAAAATGGGATTCTGATCGTTTTGCGTCTCTGCTTAAATTGTCCTCACAGACTAGGGGTTACCAAGTTCAAACACCTCAGCAGTGCAGGCAAAGCTGTTTGAGGTCTGATCCCTATCTCGCTTTCCAGCTTTATCTCCTATCTCTCATGCAGGAGAGGGTTCAGCCATCACAAAAATGCTTGTTTATATTGCTTTGCAACATTTCAGTGTCATTTTCAAATATGCAACAACATATGAAAATTTTATTTAATTTGTCTAAAAAATTATTTTAATGTTTATGTATTTTTGAGAGAGACAGGGAGAGCAAGTGGGGGAGGGGCAGAGAGAGAGGGAGACCTAGAATCCGAAGCAGGCTCCAGGCTCCGAGCTGTCGGCACAGAGCCCGACGCGAGGCCGGAACCCACGAACTGTGAGATCATGGCCTGAGCTAAAGTCAGACGCTCAATCAACTGAGCCACCCAGGTGCCCCAAATTTATTTAATTTGTAATGAAAACTGCCAACTGCTGGGGAGGTCAAACTCATGGCGACTTAGGTACTTGCATTGCAGTTTGATCCTATCAAGTTACCCTCACATTTGAGCGTTCAAAAGAAATCGTGACATTTCGGCGAAGATTCAGGCTGCTCTAAATATTGATTTCTGACACGTACGATGTCAGCCAGTCATTTGAGATCACAGAAATGGTCTTTACCGGCACTCTCGATGCCATGAGGAAACAGTTTTATATTGTTCCTCATTTCTAATGCCCATGTGAGTGCCTTTCCCCTTAACAGCCTGTATATTCGAGTGGAAAGCAAACCCTGGTACTCGGCGTCCCACCTCACATTGAAAAGACAGATTGTCCATGGCTGTAGTTTGATTCAAAATGTTTATCCCTTTTTTCAGTACTAAATGAAGATCAGATTATTCAGATCAGCAGCCCTCCTGCGAGAAAAAGAGCGGCGGTGTAGATTGGTGTTCAGTTACACTGTGTGTAACAGCTCCTTTTCTTCCTGGCTGGACTCATACCAGGTCCTCCGTCAGCGCAGGTCCCTGGGTCCCTCTCCACTGAGGACCTTAGCCCTCGAATATGAGCCTCAGACATGAAAGGTACTGATTCATACCCTGCTCAGAGGTTTCAGTCAATGGTAAATTGAAATTATCTGCCTCAGATCTCACGCCAGCTCACAATTCTCTCACTCAAGCTCACAATTCCTCTTCCGTATGGCCTGCCATTGGTATTCCTTGGTGTTCAGTGTGTTATTTGATAGAGGAATTTCGCTAATATCTTGTTCTATTTTCTTTCTGACCAAAACATGTATCATTAACCTTGGGGCTGTTCTTAAAAAACAACAACAACAACAACAACAACAACAACAACAACAACATTTCCTTAGTGTGTGTCTGCGTGTGTTTTATGTCTGAGGAGTGCAACTTTAAATGACGCCTTGGTAGTTTCAGTCTTTTCCTTTGGTGATGAATGATTCAGTTTGGCACTGAGATACATTATTCTGCCCTTGAGGAAGAACTTGGTTGGTTTACCAAAGAGGCCATTGCACTTTGATGGCAACGTGGAAGGCACAACATGGTTTACTGCTACCGTTCCAGCAGCTTCCCGAAAACAATAAAGTGCTCTAGCCTCAGGAGCAAATGGATGAATGGCCCAATAAATTCCAATTTTTCAGTCTTTGCCGTTACACCTCTTATTTGCACTTCCCTTTTTAAAAATGGTTATTTATTTATTCTGAGAGAGAGAGAGCGAGAGAGAGCAGGAGGGGCAGGGAGAGAGGGAGACAGAGAATCCCAAGCAGGCTTTGCACTGTCAACACAGAGCCCAAGGTGGGAACCATGAGGTCATGACCTGAGCCTAAACCAAGAGGCAGATAGATGCCCAGCCGACCGAGCCACTCAGGTGCCCCTGCGCTTCCCCTTTTTAACAGCCTATATGGCATACCCCTTGACACAGAGGGCAGAGATCTCTCTATCTTGCATTTGAGTCCATTCGATCATGATCCTTATCATTGTTAAGAGTTCTATTTATATCACTCTCAACCCAACTTTTCCATTTCAGTGAGCCACTTTGCTTTATTAACTTTCCTGAACTTACATAATGCTACAAAATAGAAAAAGGTGAAAATTGTTAATTTTAACAAATATAAATACCAGCTCATGAATATTATGAAAACATCGTGAAAATACAGTAACCAGACTAATCAAGATGAAGCACATTCTTTTTTTTTAACCTTACTTTTTTTAAAGTTTATTTATTTTTGAGAGAGAGAGAGAGAGAGAGAGAGAGAGAGAGAGAGAGGGAATATGCATACGTGTGGGAAAGAGGCAGAGAGTGAGAGAATCCCAAGCAGGCTCCATGCTGTCAGCACAGAGCCCAACTCAGGGCTCGAATTCACAAACCTTGAGATCATGATCTGAATGGAAATCAAGAGTCAGAAGCTTAATTGACTGAGCCACCCAGACGCCCCCACATTCTTTTAATTGGGGATTCTTTTAAGGTCAGCTGCAGAAAAGTGACCAGTACAAGCATAAATCCCAACTTAATGGTTATATTGAGTATAACAGGATTTCAGCAAAAATAATTAAAAAAATTTTTTTATGTTTATTCATTTTTGAAAGAGAGAGAGCACAAGCAGGGGTGGGGCAGAGACAGAGTGGGGGACACAGAATCCAAAGCAGGCTCCGGGCTCTGAGCTGTCAGCACAGAGCCCGATGTGGGGCTCGAACTCATGAACCGTGAGATCATGACCTGAGCTGAAGTCGGATGCTCAACCGACTGAGCCACCCAGGCACCCCCAAAATAATTTTACATTTCAAATTGTTGAAATATATGTGAACAAAGTTGTTTCATTTGTTCCTTTTAAACTTGAAATTCCCAGAGTACATTTTGATATTCTTTAGTCCCATTTTTCTTTTATTCACTCAACAAACATTTACTAAGTGTTCCGTGCTGGGCATGCTGTGTCAGAGGGATATGCAGTGAATGGAACAGAGTTTTTGCCCTGAGGGAGCTAATATTTTCGCATGTGTGGTTTTCGTCTTTTTTTTTTTTTTTCTTTTTAACGTTTATTCATTTTTTGAGAGACACAGAGACACAGAGAGTGAGTTGGGGAGGGGCGGAGAGAGAGGGAGACGCAGAGTCCGGAGCAGGCTCCAGGCTCTGAGCTGTCAGCACAGAGCCCGACGTGGGGCTCGAACTCACGAACTGGGAGATCATGACCTGAGCCGAAGTCGGAGGCTCAACCGACTGAGCCATCCAGGCGCCCCGTGTGGTTTTCTATATCGTATCCAGTCTGCACTTTGCTGCTTATTTTTCTCTTTCTCCTTTTCTTACTTACTATGTTTCAGACCCATAAACTATTTTACAACCTATGGCCTTATCTCAAATTACCATTTTCTGTCAGCACAGAGCCCGCTTTGGATCCTCTGTCCCGGTCTCTCACTGCACCTCCCCCACTCGCTCGCTCTCCCTCTCTCTCTCAAAAATAAACAAACATTAAAAAAATAAATTAATTAAAAAAATAAAATTTCAGGTATAATACAAAAAAACATATTTTTATGAAAATTCAAATATAGAAGTAGAGTAAAATATGAGAAGTCCCTCTTTACAATCTCTACTCCCAGCTGCATCCAAGGAGCCACACGCACAACTGTGCGCAAGTGTGTATTTCCTACATTTTTGCTAACGCTCTTATCCCTTGCAAATATATTTGTCCATGCAATGGACTTTTAAAAATATGTTATTGCTTTAGTTTGTGTTTGTTGGATGCTAGGTAGGCTAAGCATCTTTTCATGTTTATAGTATTTTTCCTTTTGTGAATTGCCTTTTCTTATCCTTTGCCCTTTTTCTATGGGACTGTTTCTTCTTGAGTTAATTTCGGTAATCTGTGTTTTCCTGGAAAATTATCTGTTTCGCCTAGTTTTACAAAGCCATGTATGTAATTACGTCCTCTTTCTTGTTTTTAATTTTAGTTTTTTTTAATCTTCAAGACCATTCTAAAAAATGTTTTCGTTTCATTAACTGCTGCTTCTAACTGTATTCATTTCTTCCTTCCACTTTCTGTGGATTTAGGGAAGGCTATCTAGTTTTCCCTTCCCGCACACAGAGGAAGGTGGGACCAGAGGTCAAAGGGTGTTGCTGGGGGTGTGGAAAAGAATTGTCGGCATCATTCTTCCCCACCCCTGCCATCACAAATATAGTTCAGGAATCAGGCTGATGGAGATCAGAGATCAGCTTTGTTAATGATACGGCTGACTTGGAGAATAGTGCCTGACCTGTGCTCACAGTCAAGCTAGTGACCCTCCCTTTCTGAATTAAACTTGACCGAGATGTTCTTAAAATAAATGCTTTTTTGGAAGGCTCCGCGAGAAGCCAGTTAGAGTGAAACACATCAGTGGCTCGGGGATACCAAGGGCCACGTGGCCTCGGGCGAGTTCTGTCTTTATAGTTCCCTTGGGAGACCCAGGCTGGGAACATAGCAGCCCCTGACTGGTGGCTGACTAAGCAGGGCCGCGGTAAAGGCATCCAGGGACTGGTGAGGAGCATGGTGGAAGGATCTTGGGGTTCAGAATGGGTGGGGGTGGGGGCGATGTGAGTCTGGCAGGGGAGGAGGGGAACCTGAGACTGGGGAGCAGACCAGGCTGGGAGGGATTGTGGTAGCGAGACGACTGGGGGAAGAGCAGCCGGAGGTCTGGGAGGGCTCTTGCAGATTCGGAATCCTGATGGCAGGAGAGTCCACGGAGAGACATGTCCCCAGGTGCCACGGAACTTGTGAGGGACTGAAGCTGAGTCATTCTTCAGACTCTCTGGGGCTCTTGTTCTTTCCCAAAATTAGTTTAACATCTGCTTGGAAACCAAAAGAGTCGCTGCTTCCCTATTCCTGGCTAATTAAACAAATTCAAACATATGCATAGCCTCACTCAGCATTTTCACACAGCCCAGGAGGGAAGTGCAGTGTGGGTGGCAGGTGTATCCCTAGAAGCAGAAGGTGGTCAGTGCTGAGGAGGGGAGACCATGGGGGGTGTGGGGGGAGGTCCATCTCTGGAGCCAGACTCACCTCGTGGCGATGTGATGTCTCAGGATTCAGGCATGTGAATCAACCCGGTGCTACAGCAGTGTTGTTTTTTTGTTTTGTTTTTAAAAATATTTTTTAACGTTTATTTATTTTTGAGACAGAGAGAGACAAAGCATGAACGGGAGAGGGTCAGAGAGAGGGAGACACAGAATCTGAAACAGGCTCCAGGCTCTGAGCTGTCAGCACAGAGCCCGATGCGGGGCTCGAACTCATGGACCGCGAGATCATGACCTGAGCCGAAGTCGGCCGCTTAACCGACTGAGCCACTCAGGCGCCCCTTTTTTGTTTTTTTTTTAAAGGATTTTCTTTAATTTATTTTTTAATTTAAGTTTGTTTATTTTGAGAGAGAGAGAGCCAGTGTGAGCGGGGGAGGGGTGGAGAGAGAGGGCATGAGAGAGAGAATCCCAAGCAGGCTCAGGGCTGGAACTCATGAAACCGTGAGATCACGACCTGAGCCGAAACCGAGAGTCAAAGCATAACTGACTGACTATAGGCACCCCTACAGCAGGGCTTTTCTTAAAAAACAAACAAACAAACAAACAAACAAACAAACAAAAATGTATCAGGGGCACCTGGTGGCTCAGTCGGTTAAGTGTCCAACTTCGGCTTAGGTCGTCATCTCTCAGTTCGGGAGTTTGAACCCTGTGTGGGGCTCCAGGCTGACAGTGTGGGGCCTGCTTGGGATTCTCTCTCCCTCTCTCTCTCTGCCCCTCTCCTTCTTGCCCTCTCTCTCTCTCTCAAAAGGAATCAGTAAATAAACATAAACAAAAAAACATACAACTATGAAAAAAAGAAAACATAGCGTATGGTAACTTGTAAGCCAACAAACTTCTTGGTCCCAACTGTGCGTTTACAGAAAGGGCCTCCCCTTTATGTTCTCTTGGGAAGGATGTGATGACCCTTGCCTCGCGGCTCATAAGAAGGCCAACTTCACTAACCACCACTTTCCCGGGGCAATGTGTCTCCCTCCATAATTACTTCTCTCTGTGTAATTTCTCACAGTGAAATGCTATGTTTTAGAACGAAATTAAAAAGTCCTCTAAAGAGATGGTTAGGTTAACATAGAAGTCAAGTTCCTCTTAGTCAGAATGAGTGTTTATGGTCAGGCTTTATAGATATTTACAAAGAAGTGCAATATATTTCGATACTACATGCAGATGTCAAGTTTCAGATTGTATTTAGTGGACTAGCACGTTCATTACGATCTACCGACTCATCAGATAAACACTTGCTATTTATACTCATTTTCCAGTAATAAGCACTGACCTGCTGCTGCTGGATGAAGCTTAGAGACCCATGAAGATCTTCACCACCTTTGCCCTGGGAGCGTGTCCTTTCACCCTGCATCATAACAGATTCTCTTGGGGGCACCTGGGTGGCTCAGTCGGTTGAGCCTCTGACTTCGGCTCGGGTCATGAGCTCATGGTTCATGAATCCGAACCCCAGGGTTGGGTTTGCTGCTGTCAGCACAGAGCCCGCTTTGGATCCTCTGTCCCTCTCTCTCTCTGCCCCTCCCTCATTCATGCTCTCTTTCTCAGAAATAAATAAACATTAAAAAATAATAATAACAGATTCTCTTGGGTACCTCCCGGCTAATGCAAGAGTCCTGAGGATCTGACTCCTGACAGTCTTTGCAAAAATTTGTCACACATCTGTTTGAAACCCATTCAGAGTGGCTTTCATCTTTTGGCTTTGTCCTAGTTATTTTTAGAGTTGATAAATTTATTTTGCAAGAGCAAAACAGCGCATTTTTAGGCTTCAATTTTTGGCTAAGGTTTAGGAAATTCTGTTCTGTAGAGAGCTGGCGGGTTTCCCACGGAGGCACTTAGGAGCTCAGCCTGCACAGAGGTTTCCTTCAGCATTGGTCCGGACTCCTCCGTCCAGCTCTTGGAGCTAGACCACCCTGACACTGCCCAGCCTCTGTGCAAATGAATTCCTCAGCGTGCCATTGTAGCCCATCGTCTGACCCTGTTCTTTCCTAGACAGTCCAGGAGTAGAGATTTCAGTCCTTGCAAAGGATGTGTCATCCGGGGTTTAATTATTTCTACAATTAAGGAAGTCTTAGAACACCTGGGTGGCCCAGTCGGTTGAGCGTCCAACTCTTGATTTCAGCTCAGGTCGTGATCCCAGGGTCGTGGGATTGAGCCCTGCACTGGGCTTCACGCAGAGCATGGAGCCTGCTTGGGATTCTCTCTCCCTCTGCCCCCCTCCCCTGCTCACGCGAGGTCTCTCTCTCTCTCTCTCTCTCAAAAAAGAAGTCTTTGGGTCACACACACACACAAATCTTCTTTGCATCAAATGAGCTTAGTTTCTGCAATATAAGCCATCAGTCACAAATAGCGTCTAATGCTCTCGTGATAGATAATAGTTCTTATGCCTAAATAATATTACTTATTTATTTTTAATTTTTTGTTTGTTTATTTTTGAGAGAGCGGTGGTGGGGGGGTGGTTCACAGAGGATCTGAAGTGGGCTCTGTGCTGAGAGGGAAAGCCCAATGCGGAACTCGAATCCACGAAATGTGAGATCGTGACCTGAGCCAAAGTTGGATGCTTAACTGATGGAGACACCCAGGCGCCCGCCCCTAAATAGTATTTTTTAAATTGTAAACCTGTTATGTGTTCATTGCAACCAGTGTAGAAAAATCTTTAAAGCATAATGGCAGTTAATACTACGAACCGGAGATAACCCTTTTTTGTAATTTATTTTATTTTTTGAATTTTACTTATTGTGATAAGAGAATTTAACATGAGATCTAACCTCTTAGCAAATTTTTAAGTGTATACAGTATTGTTGTTGCCTATAGGTACAGTATTGTATAGCAGACGTCTAGAGTTTATTCATCTTGCTTGGCTAAGACTTTATGCTCATTGATTGGTAACTTCCCATTTCCCCTTTCCCCCGGCCCCTGGCAACCACCATTCCACTTTTTGATTCTATGAATTTGACTGTTCTAGATACCTCAGGTAAGGAGAATCATGCAGTTTTTGTCTTTCTGTGACTCCTTTATTTCACTTAGCAGAATGTCCTCACGTTTCATCCAGCTTGTTAAATATTGCAGAATTTCCTTCTTTTGAAAGCTAAATAGGATTCCAGTGTGTGTGTGTGTGTGTGTGTGCGTGTGTGTGCGCGCGCGCGCGTGTGTGTGTGTGTATCTCACATCTTCTTCATCCATTCATCTGTCAATGGACATTCAGGTTGTTTCCACATCTTCGCTATTGTGAATAGTGCCACAATGAACATGAGAGTACTAATATGTCTTAAAGAGTCTGATTTCAGTTCTTTTGGATAAATACCCAGACGTGGAATTGTTGGATCATATGGTAGTTCTAGTTTTAATTTTTGAGGAACCTCCATATACTATTCCATACTGGCAGAACCATTTTTGTGTTCTCACCAGTAATGTACAAGAGTTCCAACTTTTCCACATCCTCACCAACACTTGTCTTTCATGTTTTTTATAATAGCTATCACAGCAGGTGTGAAGTGAGATATCTCACTGAGATTAGGATTTATGTTTCCCTGATGATTAGTGATGTTGATCATTTTCTTACATATCTGTTGGCTATTTGTGTGTCTTTGAAGAAACGTCTATTCAAGTCCTTAGCCCATCTTTTAATCAGTTATTAGGTTTTCTGTTTTTGTTCTTCACTATTGAGTTGTAGGAGTTCCTTGTCTATTTTGGAGATGAACCCCTTATCAGATTTATGGTTTGCAAATATTCTCTCCCATTCTATAGGTTGCCTTTTTACTTTGTTGATTATTTCCCTTTGCTGTGCAGAAGCCTTTTTAGTTTGATGTGGTTGTGATTATTTTTGTGTTTGTTGCTTGTGGCTTTAGTGTCATATTGATGAAATCATTACCAAGACCAATGTCATGAAGGTTTTTTGCCTTGTTTTTTCTAGGCGTGTTAGAGTTTCAGGTCTTATGTTTAATTCTTTAACCCATTTTGAGTTGATTTTATCTATGGTACAAGGGTTCAGTTTCATTCTTTTGCATGTGGCTATCTAGTTTTCTCAACACCATTTACTGAAGAAACTGTCCTTTCCCCATTACAGATTCATTTCAAACCCTATTAGAATCCCAATGGTATTTGTTGTAGAAATAGAAAAAACAATTCTAAAATTCATATGGAACCACAAAGAAAACACGAATAGCCAAATCAATCCAGAGAAAGAAGAACAAAGCTGGGGACATCACACTTCCTGGTTTAAAAATATACAAAAACAGGGACCCTGGGTGGCTCAATCAGTTAGATGTCCGACTTTGGCTCAGGTCATGATCCTGTGGTTCATGAGTTTGAGCCCCATGTTGGGCTCTGTGCTGACAGCTCAGAGCCTGGAGCCTGCTTTGGATTCTGTGTCTCCCTCTTTCTGCCCCTCCCCTCCCTCTCAAAAGTAAATAAACATTAAAAAAATTAAATATATATATATATATAAGAAAGCTACAGTAATCAAAACAGCATGGTACTGACATAAAGACAGATGTATAAACCAATAGAATAGAACAGAGACCTGAGACGTTAAGTTCATGCATATATAGCCTACTGATCTTCAACAGGAGTGCCAAGAACAGTCATTTTTCAAAAAGTTTATTTATTTTGAGAGGCAGAGAGCATGCATGTGCATAAGTGAGGGAGGGACAGTGAGAGAGGGGGAGAGAGAACCCCAGGAGGGTTGCACACTGTCAGAGCAGAGCCTGACAGAGGGCTCGATCCCACAGACTGTGAGATCAATGATGTGAACCAAAATTAAGAGTTGGGTGCTTAACTGACTGAGCCACCTACGCACCCCCATTTAAAAAAATTTTTTTTAACGTTTATTTATTTTTGAGAGAGAGAGAGAGCATGAGTGGGGTGGGTGCAGAGAGAGAGGGAGACACAGAATCTGAAGTAGGCTCCAGGCTCTGAGCTGTCAGCAGAGTCTGACACAGGGCTCGAACTCATGAACCATGAGATCATGACCTGAGCCGAAGTCGGATGTTCAACCGACTGAGCCACCCAGGTGCCCCAAGTGTGTGGTTTTTAAAAAAAAATTTTTTAATGTTTATTTATTTTTGAGAGAGAGCTGTCAGCACAGAGCCCGATATGGGGCTTGAACCCATGAACTACAAGATCATGACCTGAGCCGAAGTCAGACTCTTAACTGACTGAGCCACCCGGGTGCCCCACCATTTGTATATTTTATATTCTCTTTGAAGAAATGTCTGTCTGAATCCTTTGCCCATTTTTAGTTATTTGTCCTTTTATTATTGAGTTGTAAGAGTTCTTTATATATTCTGGATAATAGATCCTTAACAGACATATGATTTGCAAACATTTTCTTCCACTATGTGGGTTATATTTTCACTGCCCTCTGAAGCACAAAAGGTTTTTTTTTTTTATCAAGTCTAATTTATAGACTTTTTGGTTTGTTGCTTGTGTTTAATATCTGAGAAAACATTGCCAATCCAGGGTCATGAAGTTTTACACTTAATGTTTTCTTCTAAGATTTTTATATTTTTACCTGTTACATTTTAGAGGTAATTTTTGTATGTGGTATGAGATAGGAATCTACTTTCATTCTTCTGTATATGGATATCCAGTTGCCCCAGCATCATCTGTTGAAAAGACAAATTGAATGGTCTCAGCATTCTTGTCAAAAATCAACTTCCGTAAATGCATTGGTTCCTTTATGGACTCTCAATTCTGTGTCATTGACCTGCTTATGTCTCTCCTTGTGTCAGTACCACACAGTGTTGATTGCTATAGTTTTCTAGTAAGTTTGAAAATTTGGAAGTATGAATCTTCCAACTTGGTTCTTTTCAAGATTGTTTTGATTATTCTGAGTCCCTTGCATTTCCATACGAGTTAAAGAATTAGCTTATCAATTTCTGCAAAAAGAGCAGGTGGGATTTTGATAGGGATTGTGTTGAATCTGTAGATCAATTCGAGGAGTATTGCCATCTTATAATACATGCACATGAGATGTCTGTCCATTTAAGACTTCTTTAATTTTTTTCAATATTTCATAGTTTTTCGTGTACAACTATTGCATATATCTTATTAAATACATTTCTAAGTATTTTATTCCTTTTGGTGCTATTATAAATAGAATTGTTTTCTTAATATTTTGGATTGTTCACTGCAAGTATATAGAAATGAAAATGATTTATGTATAATGATCTTGAATCCTACAACTTTGCCAAACAGGTTTATTAGCTGTGTTTTGTTGTAGATTTTTTTGGAGATTTTTCTGCATATATGATCATGAGATAATAGGTATAGTTATAATTTTCTTACTGATCTGGTGCCTTTCTTTTTATTGCCTAATTTCCCTGGCTAAAGACTCTGCTGCTATAATGTTGACCAGAAGTGGTGAGAGCAGAGACATCTTTATCTTGTTTCTGATCTTAGAGGAAGTATTTCAGGTTTGCACAATTTTTTTTTTGTTTGTTGTTTTGTTTTGTTTTTAGGTTTACATCATTAAGTGTGATGTTTGTAGTTTGGCCTTTGTCAAGTTGAGGAGTCTCCTTTTTATTCCTAGTTTGTTACGTATTTTTATTATGAAAGTGTATTGGATTTTATCAAGTGCTTTTTCTGTACCTATTCGTGCACAATCCTGTGGTTTTGTCCTTTATTTTATCAATATGGTGTATTACATTGGTTGGTTGTCACAGGTTGGACCAACTTTGAATTCCTGGGATAAATCCCACTTGATCATGGTGTATAGTCCTTATATGTGTTGCTAGATTTGGTTTGTTGGTATTTTATTAAGGATTTTTACATTTACATCATAAGGAATATTTTAAAAAAAAATTTTTAATGCTTATTTATTTTAGAGAGAGAGAGACAGAGCATGAGCAGGAGAGGGGCAGAGAGAGGGAGACACAGAATCCAAAGCAGGCTCCAGGCTCTGAGCTGTCAGCACAGAGCCCAACGCGGGGCTCGAACCCGCGAACTGCAAGATCATGACCTGAGCTGAAGCCAGATGCTTAACCAGCTGAGCCACCCAGGCGCCCCATAGATATAGTATCGCTTTTAATGGCTGCATAATGTTTAATTGCATGGATCTACCTACAATAATCTAATCAATTAGACTTTTAATTATTTCCTTTGTTGTCATTGTTATAATCAAGGATAAACTCATAATTGCCATGCATACAGTTTTGTATATATTCATGATTATTTTCTTAGGATACATTCCTACAAATAGAATAACTGAAACAAAGGTCATGCAGAGATGTTTGTCTCATCTTGTCATTGGCATTTATGTTTTATTTACAGGATTTTTGTTATTAACAGAGGTTGGTTTTTTAAATATTTATTTATTTATTTATTTAATTAAAAAAAGTTTTTTTGACGTTTATTTATTTTTGAGACAGAGAGAGACAGAGCATGAACGGGGAGGGTCAGAGAGAGGGAGACACAGAATCCGAAACAGGCTCCAGGCTCCGAGCTGTCAGCACAGAGTCTGACGCGGGGCTTGAACTCACGGACTGCGAAATCGTGACCTGAGCCGAAGTCGGCCGCTCAACCGACTGAGCCACCCAGGCGCCCCTAATTAATTATTTTTAATGTTTATTTATTTTTGAAAGAGAAAGAGAGAGAAAGACACAGAGTGTGAGCAGGGGAGGGGCAGAGAGAGAGAGAGGGAGACACAGAATCTGACACAGGGTCCAGGCCCCGAGCTGTCAGCACACAGCCCAACGTGGGGCTTGAACCCACAAACCATGAGATCATGACTTGAGCCGAAGTCAGATGCTCAACCGACTGAGCCACCCAGGCATCCCTTAAAATATTTTTTTTGTTTATTTTGAGAGGGAGAGAGAGAGAGCACAAGTTAGGGAGGAACAGAGAAAGGGGAAGAGAGAAAGAATCTCATGCAGGCTCCACAGTGTCAGCACAGAGCCTGACGTGGGGCTCAAACCCATGAACTGTGACATCATGACCTGAGCCTAAATGAAGAGTAGGTTGCTTTACTGACTGAGCCACCCAGGTGCCCCAAAGATTTTTATCTTCAAAGTCAAATCTGTTTCTTTTTTATGTATTCTGCCTTTGTGTGTGGACTCAGAGGCCTTTCTCACCTTGTTCAGGTTCAGATACAGTCTCCTCTCTTCTACTTCTTATAATGCTTCTTTTTATTTTTTTCCTCCACTTAAATGTTTATCAGAATTCATTTGGGTATACGGTGTGAGGTAGGAGTCTTTTCTTTTTTTTCCCCAAATGATGAACCAAATTTCCCAATACCATTTTTAAAAACAATCCATTCTTTATCCTCAGATTAGTAATGCGATCTTTATTTTAATCAAAATTCTTGGGGCACGTGGGTGGCTCAGTCGGTTATGTGTCTGACTCAATTTTGGCTCAAGTCACGATCTCATGGTTGTGGGATCGAGCTCTGCAATGGGCTTAGTGGTGAGTGTGGACCCTGCTTAGGATTCTCTCTCTCTCCCTCCTTCTGCCCTTCCCCCATTTGTACACGTTCTTTCTCAAAATAAATAAAGTTTAAAAAAAAAAGAAATATAGAGCATTTTCACACCTCTTAACCCTATTAGAATTTTTATTGGAACTATAATACATTTATACAATTATTTTGTGGAGAATGAATATTTAAGTGGAATATCATGGTATATTTTTTCATCCAGTCCTCTCTTCTGTTGTTCAGTAAAATGTTATAGATTTGGGTGGGGCGTGACTGTAATTTTCTTACCAGATTTATTCATAGATATTCTATATATATTTTTGCTTGTAAGCAGGATTTGTTTAGCATGCAGATATTTTAAATTAATAAATAAATAAACTTAAAATGTATTGTGTTATTATACAATTTAATAATTTTTATTATTTTTAGAAAATTAAAAAATTTTAAAGGTTTTATTTTTATTTTTGAGAGAGAGAGAGACAGAGTGTGAGCAGGGGAGGGGCAGAGAGAGAGGGAGACACAGAATCTGAGGCAGGCTCCAGGCTCCGAGCGGTCAGCACAGAGTCTGATGCGGGGCTGCAACCCACAAACAGTGAAATCATGACTAAGCTGAACTGATGCCCAACTGACTGAACTACCCAGGTGCCCCTATTTTTAGAAAATTTAGAAGATACAGTGTGAGTTTAAAAAATAAATGACCCACAATATCAGAGATAACCACTCTTAATACTTTGTGTACATCCTTCTATTAATAGATTTACAATCAAATTGGGGAAGTAAGACACAATCACATGAATGGCTTAATCCGGGGCACTAGTTTGTATCTTTTTGCCTGTGTAGCATTTGGGGTTTTTTTTGTTTTTTTTGTGTGTGTGTGTGGTTTTTTTTTTGCTTTTGGCAACTGCTCTTCTTATAACTCGTGGGGCTGTCAGTCACCCAGGTCTTTCTGGACAGTGTTGTCAACGTTAAGTTTCCTTTCTGAGGAGTGCCTCTCTCCCAAGGTCTTGAATGCTAAAGACTTGGAATCTTTATCATGGAATGCCTCTAGGAAAGCCTTTCCCGTCCTAAGAGCATCGCTGTTTGAAGGAATGGAACCTAGGGAAGCTGAGCTGAAAGGTGATGAAAAGAAAGTCCCGATGACGTTTGAACCTCCAGGTCTCCTGGCCTGAAGCCAGCTTGAATTCATCCCTAGACTTTCCAGTTAGTCAAGCCAGTAAGTTGCCATTTTGCTTGAACGAGGCTGAGTTGGAGTTTCATCACTCGTAGAGTCCCATCCACTACCACCTCCTGTGTCTGGGCCATGGTGCCCCCAACCCCATGAGTTAGGTACCTTTATTCCCCCAACCCCCAGGAGGATGGATATTCTTCAGTGAGAGCAGGTCCCATGCATTGTCTCTTGATTTCTTTAAGGCAAAGAGGGAGGGCCACCAAAGGCAGCAGTGTTTGCCAGAGTGGCACGGGGCCACAGTTGTAATAACAGCTCTTACAGGGGAAGGCCAGCTCTAAACTGCCTGACCACAGCTCCTTACTGTGATCTGTCATTAGAAAGGCAACGTCTGCATATGGGGGGTGTGGCATTACAGTGCACCCCGGGGCATTCAGCCTCAGTGAGGCTCTGAAAACTTCCTCTGCCAAGAAAGAGCTAGGGGGCTGCTTTTCACACCTATTATCTGGTATAATAGCAATTAAACTCCAGCTAACTCCAGCAGTGACTAAGCTCAGCCCGGCCCTGATGACTGCAGTTCTCGGTGAGGGTAGATATAACACACTTTGCTGATTTACCTCCACAGAATTTCTTCCATGGTGTTACGGGCAATCTCATCATCACGGGGCCATCTGTAGCAGCAGGATTCGTGGACCTCAGGTTTTGTGAGCATGTTCAGATAATTCTGGAGCTCTCGGAATTCAAAATTAGGTATGGAAATCTTTAGAATGAAGAAAGAAATGACAAGTGACAGGGGGGCTTGGAGGTTTAGATGCTTTATCTCTGAGCAAGCTTCAAGTCCGCTCATTAGAGCTGCCGGCTTTGAAATGCTTCTGGATCATAACCTGACTTCCCCACCCCCCTTAGAACATTCTACAGCCCTCAGGTTATGGCAAGTGAGGGGCCCTGAGGCTTCAGGGCAAACTCACCTTTGAAGACAGCCTGGGTTGTTTTTTTTTTGTTTTTTTTTTCTGTTTGATTATCTCGGGAAACAGCCAGAAATTTGTCAGCCTATATCTGTGTGAGTGTGTGTGTGTGTGTGTGTGTGTGTGTGTGTGTGTGCGCGCGCACGCCTATATCTTTAAATCATTATGTTTTTGAGAGGTACAAAGTAAGTATTCAGGAACCAGTAGGATAGAAATGATTTTGCACTCTGTGTGTGTATGAGAGTCAGAGAGAGAGAGAGAGAAAAGGGAGAGAGATTGTGAGAGACAGAGGGAGGGAGGGAGAGGGAGAGGGGAGAGGCCGTCAGAAGCCCTGGAGAGCAGAGAACCGCCTGCTTCCTGAGTGAAGCATTGCTCAAATGCTCACTGCCCGGGCCCCTTGAGTGTGGTTTTCCTCCCTGGCCAGCACCAGACCCCAGAATAGTGCGGCTGGCTTGCTGATTGAGGTCAGCAGCTCCCAGGAGGCGCGAGAAGCGAGAGCCTTTGCAGTAAGTACAGAGTTGGTTATTATTTAAGATGGGGCTGGAAAATCTTAGAAGGATAGCTGTATCTGGGGGAAGAGGTTCTTCTGCCTTAGGTATGTCTAATACACCCAGTGAATCCTGATATAACGAAGGCGTGATTAATACATTTTTTGGTGATTCATGGGCTAGGTAACTTAATGCTACATACCTGCTTCTTTGAGCTAAAAACGAATTTGAAAACTCATCTTCTGACATCTTGAAAAAATAGACTTTTTTCGCTGCCTGTCACGTTTTTCATCTTGCAAAGTGAGGATGATTAGTGCTGACTTTAAGTTAATGTGTAGAGTTTTTTGGGAAAAGAAACCCTCTCTGTGGGTACTAATTACTAGCAGTGTGGTGATCTTTTTTCACAACCAAGGTGAATAGGGCTACTTCTGTGCATTCTTGTCACTAATGTGGGAAGTCCCGTGGAGAGAAGCACCCACTTGACTGGTTCTTAGCCCCCCGGAAGGTTCTAGAGCCTTCTCCCCATGAAGATGAGCACTGTGGAGGGCGCCCTCCCATCTTGCAGAGGGCCTGATAATGTCCCGGTGCTTAATATCTGAGCCAGACATTGTGCTTATGAGGCCTAGATGGCAGAACTTCAAAGATATGACAAAGACAAGAGGCTTTTCTACGAAGTTACTTATTATATGGTTTCTGTTTAGACAGTATTTTGCACTAACCACCACCCCACCCCCCCCCCCATCACTCCCGGCCCCGCCCCAGCCCCGGCCAAAGCACAGGCTACTTTGAAACATCTCTTCACCACTGTATTTTCTAGAAATGAAGTTTTTAGGGCCCCCCCCCTTTTCCCACTGAGCCCAATTTCTGAGCTAAAATATTGAGCTCAGTCATGCAGGAAGTTGACATTTTAAGTTTACTCAAACAATGTGATTTTTCCCTGTCATTAGAACAGAAAAGTAAAAAAGACACACGTTCTCTGCTTCTACTACAGAACTCCCCAAACATGGCTCGGTTTTGTTCCTTTCCAACTGAGCTCCACGGACTATATATTTTTACATGGTTCTGGTTGTGAGTAGAGGTTTCATTTCCTTTAATCTTCCCTTCACCACGTGGGTTTACATGTAAGTGTAGTCTGAGCAGGAAAAAGCCGCAGAAGCAGAGGGAGTACGAAATTAACCATACTAAACTTCCAAATGAAAATAGACCCTGCCTGTGAAATAGCTTCCTCATTTCAATGATTTCCCCCTGCAAACATGTTACCTTTTTTTTATATGATAAAAATAACATTTCTGCCTGCTTACGTGTGCGAGGTACAGCAGTCAAGTTCTTCCCAAGTATCGTCTCATCCGATTCTCAAAACACTCCCGTGAAATGGCTACATTTACGATCTTCATTGTTACAGGCAAGGAAACTGAGGCATAGAAAGGTTTTGTAACTGGGGCGAGGTCAGAATGACTGGTGGGTGGAAGAGGTACAGCCAGGACTGGGACTCGGTCCTTCTAAATCCATAGTAAATTTAGAAATTAGAGAAACTCATGACTCAATCCCACACCCTGAAACAACTTAAAACTTCTATATTTCTTTGTAGTTGTACCATTAGATATTATAGCATAGGGTTTTTAAAATGTTATTCGTTTCAAAATTATTTTTAAGGGGTATAATGTTCTAGTAGGTGATTGTTCCATAAATTACTTAACTATTCCCTGTTCTTAAAAATTGGGTTGCTTTTCTCTTTCTTTCTTTCTTTCTTTCTTTCTTTCTTTCTTTCTTTCTTTCTTCCTTCCTTCCTTCCTTCCTTCCTTCCTTCCTTCCTTCCTTTCTTTCTTTCTTTCTTTCTTTCTTTCTTTCTTTCTTTCTTTCTTTCTTTCTCTGTTTTCTTCCTGTAATGAATAATGCTTTAGGGGTGCCTGGATGGCTCGGTCAGTAGAGCTCGCAACTCTTGATCCCGAGGTTGTGAGTTCAAGCCCCAGGTTGAGGGTACAGATTACTTAAAAATAAAATCTTAAAAACAAAACAAAACAAAACAACCCAATACTTCAGTAACTATCTTGGCCATGTGATTTTCCCCAGGTTTCTGGATCATATCTGTAGAATAGATGCTCAGACATAGGATTACTAGGTAAACGGGCATGAACATTTATTTTAATGATGCTTGGTGTATGTTACTGCATAACTTTGTATCAACACTCTGTGTGAGAGTGCCCGTTTGATTTCATGCATTCCATCAAGGGCAATATCATTTAAAAAATAGGCAAAACAGAGGCCCTTTGTAATGTTGCATTTCTTTTAACATAATTAGGCTGAATGGTTTTTTCATGTGTTTGTTTATAAGTTGTACTTTCTGTTTTGCTCATCTGTTTTGCTTCATTTTTTGTTTTGCTGATTTACATAGGTTTTTGATAAGACTTATTCACCATAATTTTGGCAGTTCTTTTCCCCAGACTATTTGGTTACTTTTTAAAAATGAATTTTAAAAAAATGTAGCCGTTTAACGTTTTTACATAGCCCAAACTGTCCATTTTTTCCCCCGGATTCTTCTTACTTTAGAGATGTTATCCTCTTTTAAAGGATTTTTTTTTTCCTTCTAGTTTTTACTTTGGTGGATGATGTGAAAAGTGGATTTAGACTGACTTAAAATAGTGCCAGTGTTTCCAATATCATTTATGATAAATCTTTGTGTTCTCTAGTATTTTATAGTTTTGTCTTTTCATGCCTTAAGCTTTTTAAAAAGATTTTTCTATATTATCTGTTTTATTTATAGTTGCTGTTTCTGTGCCATTATCACATGGTATTAATTACCGTTGCTTTTGTGATATATAGAGAGGATAAGTTGTGTGGAGTCCAAATGAAGTATTAAGGGTGTGGGCTCAGGAGGCAGGCGCTGAGTCCTAACTTATGTGTCCCTCAGTCTTACTTGTAAAATGGGGTTAGTGATAGGTAGTGTGTACTCCATGGGTTGTTGGGGTGAGGAAATAAAAGGTAAATTAAAGAAAACCACTGGAAACAGTAATTGATGTGTAAAGATACATATAGAAAGTATTTGAGGCATACATATATGTATTTTATGGACACAAAGGTATATTATATCTTCTTCTTATATAGAGACAAATGTGTCATTCTTTTCCTATATGGCTTAAGACAAACTTTCATGTAATCTTGGGAGACAGAGAAAGAACGTTCGACTCTCTATACGTTAAGGAACTGATACACTGAAAGACGGGCAAGTGACAGAGTGATATATGCAACACACATACCACAGAGGATTACTACCCATTATAAAAAAAGAATTCCCAGGGGCGCCTGGGTGGCGCAGTCGGTTAAGCGTCCGACTTCAGCTCAGGTCACGATCTCGCGGTCCGTGAGTTCGAGCCCCGCGTCGGGCTCTGGGCTGATGGCTCGGAGCCTGGAGCCTGTTTCCGATTCTGTGTCTCCCTCTCTCTCTGCCCCTCCCCCCTTCATGCTCTGTCTCTCTCTGTCTCAAAAAAAATAAACGTTAAAAAAAAAAAAAATTAAAAAAAAAAAAAAAAGAATTCCCAGGGGTGCCTGTGTGGCTCAGTTGGTTAAACGTCCGACTTTGGCTCAGGTCGTAATTTCACAGTTCGTGAGTTTGAGCCCCACATTGGGCTCTCTGCTGTCAGTGCAGAGCTCCCTTCAGATCCTCTGTCTCCCTCTCTCTCTGCCCCTTCCCTGCTCTTGCGTGCACACATATGCTTTTTCTCACTCTCTTAAAATAAATGTAAAAATAAAAAAAAAAATAAATAAACATTAAAAAAAAGAATTCCTACAAATCAATTGGAGAAAGACAAATACGTAAAGAAAACATGGGCAAGGACAATTTGTAAATAGGCAAATTATATTTATTTTTATAAACAAGCAATTCACAGAAGAAGAAATACAGTTGACCAGTAAACATATAATGTTCAACCTCAGTAAGAATCATGGAAACACAGGGGCACCTGGGTGGCTCAGTCAGTTAAGCGACCGACTCTTGGTTTCAGCTTAGGTCATGATCTTATGGTTGCATGAGTTCAAGCCCTGCATCGGGCTCTGTGATGACAGTGCAGAACCTGCTTGGGATTCTGTCTCCCTCTCTGCCCCTTCCCCACTCAGGCTGTCTCTCAAAATAAATAAATAAACCTTAAAAAAAAAGAATCATGGAAACACAAATTCGAATACTATGCAATATTTCCCCTGTGACAGATTGGCAAAAGTTGAAAACAGAGCATCCAGCATCAAAGAGAACGTATGGAGATGGGCATAGGCAATCAAATACAAGGAACAAGAATTAATAAAGCTTTTTGTACAATTTTACCAAATTACCAAAGTGTAAAATAACCTTGAATGTATCTCAGAAAAATACGGTACATGTTTTCAAGTAAACATATACAGTATAATCATATCTACCTGTAAAATTTCGTTATTTACATTAAAAGATCTAAACTCCCTAATTTTATTTGCATGTATATAAAAATTCATCTTAAAAAAGTAATGGATATATGATATCAAGCTGCTTGCTATGGGAAGTGGAATTAAGGGCAAGGTCTCTTTCACCTTCTGCTACATACATTTCTATGTTTGAACTCTTCTATAAATCTGTGTCTATTAAAATTTTTTTTAATGTTTATTTTTGAGAGAGACAGAATGTGAGCGGGGGAGTGGCAGAGTGAGAGGGGGAGACACAGAATCCAAAGCAGGCTCCAGACTCTGAGCTGTCAGCACACAGCCTGACATGGGGCTCAAACTCACAAACCACGAGATCATGACCTGAGCTGAAGACAGATGCTTAACATACTGAGCCAGCCAGGCGCCCCTGTATTTGTCTCTTATTTGTGCAAAATAGATAGATAGGTAGATAGATAAATAGATAGATAGACAGGCATTTTTCCAGGCCCACAGGCAAAATTTTAGGGAGCAGAACCCCAGGTATAGAGGCCTACAGTTGGGAAAGTACACGACAAATTTTAGGAAGAGTGAACATTTGAGTGGCAGTGTTTTCACATTCTTTACAGGTTTTAACTTATGTTTTAGGAAAAGAAGCAAGGAACTTGTTGAGAAAACTCAACCCAAGAGGCACAGAGGGAAAGGTGCTTCATTGACGAGTTCTGACCTCTAAGCAGCTCCGGTCCTGTCCCATCCCTATTTTCACGCTGCGTTCAAGGGGTGCCCACTTGGGTGGCTCATAGACCCCAGCCCCGACACACCATGCCTCTCCCCTTCCTTTCATCTGTGTTCCTTATCGCTGTTTTAAAAAGGTTCATCCAACCTTCATGATGGCCATTCATCCAGATATTTGCCCGGCAGATACCCCATGCCTAGTCCCAGCTAGGCAGTGCTCTAGGCCCCGCAGAGACCAGGGTGAGCCAGAGAGGGACGGTGCCAGCCCCGTGGGAGCAGCAAACACACTAGCCAATTACTCATCACGGATCATGAGCGTTGCTGTGAAGCTACCAAATAAGGAGAATAATAGATGAGAGGCCCATTTACATGGGTGCTCAGGAGGGGGTGAGTAGAGGGAGGCTGGTCTAAGAAAAGCACAGGTGGGGACCCCTCCCAACCCCCCTCATGGCCCCCCCCCCCCACATCCAACCATTAGGAACCTAATGGTTCTTCTCTCACATTCCGTCCCCTTCTTTCCATTCCTCCTGCCATTTCTTCATTCCTTTCCCTGGGACCACCGCTTCCCAGATTTTAGTCACTCAGATTTTCTCTTTCCACAGCTTTTCTTATTAAATTTCCTAAAACTGCCATCGTTAACAGATTTTAAAAGGAAACTTGTTGACTCACTGTGAGTGAGAAACAATGAAAATGAAATAATGCCAAATTCAAAAATCAACAATAAAAAATTTACCAGGAACGAATGCAGAACTCTGTCACCGGGTCTCTAAGGCCTGCGAGGTCGCCTTGATCACAGGGATGCTATTTCTGGAAGGAACCGTATTAGGTTTAGATATTTAGCCAGTAAAAAGTGACTCTTGTCTATGATGACTTTGTTAGCCAGTAGAATTCAGGACAAGGACACTGCAAGAGAGAGAGAGAGGTGGGGGGGGTGGTTAGAGAGAGAGAGAAAGAAAGAAAGAGGATACTGGAGAGCAGTTATTTATTTTACAGTGACAAGAGTGAGGTAAGCCAGGGACACATGACAGCCAGGGAGGCGGAGGGTCCCTCTGAGACAGGCCTGGGAGCCCTGAGAGCCACACCTGGTGCTGCAGTAAGGAGTCTTCTCTAATGACAAGAGCCCAACTAGTCACCCTCTGGGGAGAGTCAGCAGTCACTGGGGACGATTTATGCAGGAGATAAAGGACGGGATCCTGGGAGGATGGTCTGGGTCGTAAACAAAAATCTTTATTGAGCCTGGGGGCTGGAGAACTTTCCAGCACCTACTGCCTGTGGGGACCCGTTCTTGGTCTCACCGATGAGCTTAAGTAAAGGGTTTCCAGAGTTCCGGCTTCTCCTGTGCTACCTGGAGCCCTCCTTTCACGGCAGGAGCCCACGCCAGGAAGTGCTCAGTGGCTTTTGTGACTAGACTTAGGCTGCTGAGCAGCTGGTGAGGGTGGTGGTGGGGGGGGGCACCTGACTGGTGAGGGAAGCGAGGGTCCCCCTCCTGTCCCTGCTCTCCACCCTGTCTCCTGCTCAGGTCATCCCTGCAGCCACAGGGTCTTAGAGTCCCTCACACTTGTTTCCCACCTCCTGCTACCTCCTTCCCACCTCCTTGCCTGGCCGCTCCCTCTGCCTGTGGATGTTCTCTGCCCCTTTGCACCTAGTTAATGCTGGCTATCCTGGAATTGTCTTTGCCTCATGGAGCCTGCTCAGGCTGTCCTCCCTGGCTTGGCCATACCCCCCCCCCCCACCCCAAGCTCTCTTCAGCAGTGTCACAGTTGAGATCTTCTGTGATCTCATTGAGACTGTATGGTAGCCTCCCCCCCAACCCCCTCACTCTGGACCACGATCCCCCCCGTGAGCAGAGATTATGTTCGTGTTCGCTCGTCCCTGTGCTGGTGCCTCCCTGAGACCTACAGCAGGTGCTCCGCAAGGATTTGTTTGTTGAGGGAGCAAAGGAATGAAATAGTCCCCAGCTGTTTGCTTGTGCAAACAAGTGAATTCACACTCGTCCTTTGGGGCCTGACTTTGCTATTCCAGTGCAGTGAAGGGCAGGGAATGACAGAATCCGACCTGCGTTTTAAAAGGAGAGCTGTGGGCACTCTCAACAATAGCCAACTTACGGAAAGAGCCTAAATGTCCATCAACTGATGAATGGATAAAGAAATTGTGGTTTATATACACAATGGAGTACTACGTGGCAATGAGAAAGAACAAAATATGGCCCTTTGTGGGAACGTGGATGGAACTGGAGAGTGTGATGCTAAGTGAAATAAGCCATCCAGAGAAAGACGGATACCATATGTTTTCACTCTTACGTGGATCCTGAGAAACTTAACAGAAACCCATGGGGGAGGGGAAGGAAAAAAAAAAAAAAAGAGGTTAGAGTGGGAGAGAGCCAAAGCATAAGAGACTCTTAAAAACTGAGAACAAACTGAGGGTTGATGGGGGGTGGGAGGGAGGGGAGGGTGGGTGATGGGTATTGAGGAGGGCGCCTTTTGGGATGAGCACTGGGGGTTGTATGGAAACCAATTTGACAATAAATTTCATATATTGAAAAATAAATAAATAAATAAATAAATAAAAATTTTTCAATAAAAAATAATAAAAATAAATAAATAAAAGGAGAGCTGTGGGTAGGGATGAGTGAAGGCCGGAGGAGGACCCAGGGGTGTGTCGTGACCGTACAGCCAAGGGCACATGGCCATTCTGGTTGGCAGAATCCCATTATTTGTTGCCCTGATCAATGCTCTGCCTTTTCACAAAAGAGCCACAGTTCAGTCCTATGTGTCACACGTTAAAATACATATAGAACTTTTTTTGTTCAATTTTTTATGTTTATTTATTTTTGAGAGAGAGAGAGACACACACACACACACACACACACACACACACACACACAGTGCGAGTGGGGGAGGGGCAGAGAGAGAGAGGGAGACACAGCATCCGAAGCAGGCTCCAGGCTCCGAGCTGTCAGCACAGAGCCCGACACGGGGCTCGAACCCACGAACCATGAGACCACGACCTCAGCCGAAGTCGGCGCTTAACCGACCGAGCCACCCGGGCGCCCCTAGAACTTTTAAATTAACAAATGTTTGCTGTCCCCAAAAGCCGCCACAGCAGCCCCTTGGCTCGTACGCACCAGTGTGGGACACACAGTGGCCTTGGCTTCCAGCCCTGCCCGGTCTGCTGCTGCTTTCAGCCAGACACCGGTCACACCGGGCGGAGATGCACCGGCCCGCAGAGGAAAGGCTAGCCGCCTTCACCTGGCTTTTGGGACCTCCACAGTCTCATTGGTCTCAGGGCCGTTTTGCTTTACTTGCTACAGCGTTCATCCACTGCCGACAAACCAGACCATTCCAGGGCACGCACCCCGTAACCGTGCCTCCCCTGCCTTTGGGTGTGCTTCTCACCTGGAATGTCCTTTCTGCCATAAAGCACCACAGAGGGGGGGCTTAAACGCAGACGTTAATTTCCTCACCGTTCTGGAGGCTAGAAGTCTGAGATCCAGGTGTTGGCCCGGTGGGTTCCTTCTGAGGCCTCCCCTCCTTGGCTTGTGGACGGCCATCTTCGCCCTGTGTCCTCACGTGGTCTTCCCTCTGTGCACCACTGTGTCCCAACTCCCCGCTCTTGTGAGGACACCGGCCGTTGGGTGTAGGGCTCACCCCAGTGACCTCATTTTACCTCGTTACAGGCCCTGTCTCCAAACGTAGTCACATTATGAGGTACTCCAGGGGTTAGGACTTTAAACATATGAATTGGAAGACACTGTTCAGTGCATAACAAGAGTCTAAGTTAAATACCACTTTGTCCTCAAGCATCTTCCCTTCTCATGCATCATAGCCCTTCAGCAGACTTCTAACATCCTGTCCTTTGGTATTCAGTCAGTCAGTCAGGCAGGCAGGCAGTCATTAGAAATACCCAGAAACAGGGGCGCCGGGGTGGCTCAGTCGGTTAAGTGCCCGACTCTTGATTTTGGCTCAGGTCATGATCTCATGGTTCCTGAGTTCCAGCCCCATGTTGGGTTCTGCACTGATACCACGGAGCCTGCTTGGGTTTCTGTCTCCCTCCTTCTCTCTCTCTCTCTCTGCCCCCCCCAAATAAATAAAAAAAGAAAAAAAAAAAGAGAAATACCCAGAAATACTTACTTACTTACTTACTTACTTACTTACTTACTTACTGAGCTCCTTCTGTGTGCCAGAGATCTGCTTTGACGCTGGCTATCCAGAGGTGAAAAATATGATACCCAGCCCGAATGCTCAGTGGGGAGACGGACAAACCAACGGTAGCAACCGCGATGCAGTGTGGCAGATGCCAACATTTGGAGGAGGGGCGTCCCACCCAGCGCCGGATCAGAGCCAGCAGAAAGCTTGCTAGGTCAGGGGATGGTTCAGCTGAGCCTTGAAGGGTGGATGGGAGTGGACAGGCTGAGGGAGCAGGGAGAGTGTTGCACCCAGAAGGGATGGCGTGTGCGAAGGCCCAGACTTGCCAGGGGTCCCGGCGCCTTCGAGGAGCTCCCGTTGTGGGAATAGGTGTCTGCAGTGGGCCTGCGCGAGAATGGTAAGAGGTGGGGCTTGGGGCGGGTGTGAGGGTACGAGAAGCCCGGCATGCGGAATTTGGGCTTTATCCTGAAAGGGGTGGTGGTGGGAGGGTTTGAGCAGGGGAGGGACTTGAGCGGGCTGCGTTTCAGAAAGCCTGCTAGTGGCATGGCGGCACACAGAAGCCGTGACCCTGACTCTAGGTAGGGAAACCAGCAGTAATTCTGATACCCATGAGGATGTGAAGTGTGGAAATAAGGAGCAGAGGAAGAGACCTTTAGCAGTCCAAGTGACAGGACTCGGTGACTAGCCAGATATATAGGGGGCGAAGGACAGGGATAGGATCATCATTAGGCTCCTGGATTCTGAGTCCCAATGAATGCTTCCATTTTGAATGGGCACTCTGTATTTTTTAAGTTTCTTTTTTTTTTTTAAGCTTATTTATTCATTTTGAGAGAGACAGCACGAGTGAGGGAGAGGCAGAGAGAAAGGGAGAGAGAGAAAATCCCAAGCAAGCTCTGTGCTGGCAGCACAGAGCCTGACACAGGGCTCGAACCCACGAAAATGTGGGATCATGACCTGAGCCGAAACCAAGAGTTGGATGGTTATCCAACTGAGCCACCCAGGTGCCCCTTGAATGTATACCTTGATGACTTTTGCTAAATGTATACATCCTTGGAACCACCACTCCAGTCAAGCCACGGAGCATTCCCATCACCCCGAAAACTCCCTTTGTGCCCCTTTACAGGAAGTCAGGTTCCCAGTGCCTGTCTGCCCCCTGGCCCTGGCCCCCAGCAAACACGGATCAGCTTTCTATCACTCCACCTTATTTTTGCTTCTTCTAGAATTTCAGATCAGTGGAACCATACACTCTGTACTATTTGGTGTCTGGTTTCTTCCACTCAGCATAATGCTTCTGAGATTCATCCGTGTTCTATGTGTCAGCAGTTCACTCCTTTTTATTGACGGGTATGGACGTATTACAGTTTGATGATCCATATACCTGTGCGTGTGTGCGTGCATGTGTGTGTGTGTGTGGTACCTCTAAACAGATACTCAAAGCCTGCATTTTTTTATTGGCTACCTGTAGGTGAGTCTTTGGCCTTCTGACCATTTAGGAAGGTAAGTCCCAAGCTTGACTGATGAGTCATACTGGGAGTTTATTAAAAATTCAGAAGCAGCACTCACCCTTGATGGACTGAGTCAGGACCCCAGGCATGTGTGTTTTTAACCAGCCTTGATCAGCCAGGTAGGGGGACCAGGCGACTACCATACGAATAGTAGTTGTGGAGGTATAACCTCCCTAGTCCTGTTTGCTTATCACTAAGAGGCCATCTAATCTGGACTCCTGGGTGATACTATTCTTTCCGGGTGCTGACCACACCAACTTTAGCTGCCACAGGTCACCCTGGCCATTGATTTTTTTCATTAATTCATCAAACAGAACATATCTGAGCACTTACCACATATAAGGCATCGATCTAGACACTGTGCATAAATGCAAAAGTGACTCAAACTTGGCACTTAAAATTAGTTGGAGATATGTGATATGTACACAATCGTACAAGAAATGGTGAGAAATGTAAGAGATGCAGATAAGATGCTTGGAATTTACAGGCATAGCAAATCACTTCCAGCTTTTTGTGCATGTGGGGTGGTGGTAATCAAGTACAGTTACAAGAAAAGGTAACATTTGCCCTGGGGCATAAAGGATGGATAAGATTTGTGTATAAGCGGGGGCAAAGGTGGGAAAGGCTGACCAGGCAAAGGGAATTCAAAGAAAACCAGAGAAAAGGCTGGGGGTGGGCAAGGCCCATGCTGCTGGGGGCCATGGAAGGCCAGCTTCACAGGAGCACGGAAAGCATGAGTAGGGGAGGAGGAAATGAGGTTGGCAAGATGGGCTTGGGCCAGTGCAAGGAGAGCCTTGGATTATATTCATTCAGCCCACTTGAGCTTTGACAAATGCGTGTGTAACCACTGCCACGATCAGGATTGACAACTTATGCCCAAAATTTCCTTGTACCTCTTTATAGTCAGTCCCTCTGATGTGTGTTTTCCGACACATTGAGCAGTTAACTCAGTTCTGACACCGTCTACCTGGAGAGAGTATCAGATCCCACATGTTAAGGCCCAGTCCCACAAGACTCCTCCCACTCCCTCTTCACCCCCAATTCAGGCCAGTCACAAGTCCAACCTGCTATAAATCGGAGGTTCCCACAACGCCCTCCTCAGGTTCGGTTAATTTGCTGGAGTGACTCACAGAACTCAGAAAAACATTTATATACTTCCACCAGTTTCTTATAAAAGATATCATAAAGGCTACAGATGAGCAACTAGCTGGAGAGGAATGTAGGGTGAGGTCCCAAGCCCTGGTAACCACTGCTCTGTTTTCTGTCCTTATGGTCTTGCCTTTTTCAGAATGTCATATAAATGGAATCCTATAATGTGTAGCCTTTTCAGTTTGGCCTCTTTCACTTAGCACAATGCACTTAAAATTCATGCGTTGTTTTTGCACGTCATTCAGCACGTGGACATACCACAGTGATATCCACTCACCATCAAAGGACAGTCCGGTGGTTTCAAGTTTTCGCTCTTGTGAACCAAGCCTATGAATCACGCTGTTACAAACATTCCCATTACAAACGTTTATGTGAACTCGAGTGTCCATTTCTCTTGGATAAATGCTGAGGAGTGGGATTACTGGGTTGTATTAGCGCAGGTTCAATTTTATAAGAAACAGCTGCACTGTTGTGCAAAGATTCTATTCCGTTTTGGCGTTTCCACCGGCAATGAGTGAGAGTTCCCGTTGCTCCAAATCCCTGCACTCGATATTGTTTTATTTTATTTTATTTTATTTTCTAGCCATTCTCCTAGGCGTGTAGTAGTATCTCCTTGTGGTTTCAATTTGCATTTACTTCACGACTAATGACGTGGAGCATCTTTTCATGTGCTCGTTTGCCATCCCGAGAATATCCTCGTTGGCAAAGTGTTGAATCTTTGACCATCTTTTACGGAGTTGAGTTACGGAGTTGCCGTTGAGTTGGGTGAATTCTGTATAAAGTCAGGAAGCAAGCCCTTTACCAGTTTCGTGTTTTCCAGATGCTTTTCTTCCGATCTGTGGCTTGTCTTTTTATGTTCTTGATAATGTCTTTTGAAGAGAAGTTTTAAATTGCAGTGAAGTCTAACTTATCAGTGTTTTTTTTTTTTTTTTTTTTTTAATGTTCTATCTTATGGACCATGCTTTTGGTCCATGTAAGAGATCTTTGCCAAACTCAAGATCACAAAGATTTTCTCCTGTTTGCCTCGGGTATTTTTCTAGTTCTATTTGGGCTTCACATTTAGGTTGATGATTCGTCTTCAACTACCATTTCTTATGGACCAGATGCTGGGCCCAGAGCTGTGGGATCACGGAGGAATGAGAATGAGTTCTTTGCTCAAACGTCATCGAGGCTGGGAAGTTGGGGGGCAGGAGACAAGTCAGCAGAGTGTTAGGCTTTCATACGGGGTGTTGTGGATGCTCACTGAGCTGGGGAAGCAGGACTGTTCCTGGACAAGGGGCAGGAAGCCAAGTTTTACAAGGACTTGTAGGAGTTAGGCAGTGATCAGGAATCAGACAGGGGTGGGAAGCCCGTTGTTCTGGGCGTGGAGTGGCCTTGGGGAGGCCTGAAGACTAAATGATCAGTCATTGGCTGTACTGGGTCTGAGCCCTAGGCACCTGGAGGGAGTGGGCCAGCAGGAAATGTGCCTTATGCTGAAACAAAGAGAAGGTGGGGGCAGCTTTACAACACGGCTCTTGCTCTGTGTTTTTGAGGGACAGGGGACTGTCTCTCTTCACTGAAAGTCAGACTTGACTGTGTCACAAAGCCCACCCTGAGGGGGCAGCTGCAGGGCTGTTCCACATTTGTCTCCAGCTCCCACCCTGGAGCACAGAGCACAGAGCCGTGGCTATACTGCTGTTCCCTGTAGATTTTCTCCTGGGGACCGTGCAAGGGACACGTAATGACAAGGTAATCCCAGGGGCAGCCTGCAACATTATCCCTCATATTTGCGGCTATTGTATATATTTAAAACGCAATAGCAGAAACATTTCATGCTGGGGAAAGATAGAGCATATTCCAGGCACTGAATAAATTAACCCCACAAAGCACAGCAGTAGCTTTCATTAGCCAGCTGGCATTACAGGAAAATAGCTGAAGCCTGTGGGGTAGAAAAGAATATTTCAGGAATGCAAAAAACAAGAAATCAGCCGCGTTCAATGATTTAACTTAATCCAGGAACAATAAGGAAATCCAGTGGAATGACAGACTCTCACAGCCTGTGCGAAGGGACAGACTTTGCCCGTTACTCAGAGGGGGTGTCCACCGTGACCCTGGGGCAACCAGGGTGACTGTGCGGGCAAGAATCAGCTCCCTGACCCTTCTGAACCTGTACAAGCTCCAGGAAAGTTCTATCTTTCCCCCTCGTTTCTTTTTTTCAATTTATTGATTGATTGATTTTTGAGAGACAGATGGTCCAAACAAGGGAGGGGCAGAGAGAGAGGGGGACCAAGGATCCCAAGCAGGCTCCACACTGTCAGCACAGAGCCCCATGTGGGGCTCGAACCTATGACCTGAGCTGAAACCAAGAGTCGGACGCTTAACCTACTGAGCCACCCAGGTACCGCTCCTTCCCTCATTTCTTTCCGGTGGTCCCAGGAGTGAACACAACCGGCTAATAGCCTCAGGTGCTTCGAAGCTCTCCCTTCTCCCTCCCCTGCCCCTGCCAGGGAACTTTCCGGGATGCCTGTTGCATCCCACCATGTTTTTTGTTTTTGTTTTTGTTTTTGTTTTTTGTGGCTGGGAGGTGCCAGAGAACCGGGTATTCAAGACATCTCCAAAGACCCTAGACAGTGGGAGAGAAACCTCACAGTTTCTTGAATTTCCTCAGATTTCAGTGTTATTTTGATGGTCCAATTCCTGCCTGTCTCCCTCATCCCCAGGGGCCCTTCAGTTCCTCAGACAGTCAGGGGCCCTTGCTCACCAGCCTCCTGACCCACCACACCTGCTGGCCCACAGCACTCAACGTGGTTGGGATCCAGTCGAGACCCTGCTATTCTGAACTCTTCGAGCTCTCGTGACTTAGGGCCACCTTTTCAGAATAATGTCGTCATCATAAAAGACCCACATCAACCTGATGGGCGTCCTTTGTGAGTCTGTCAGCAACCACAAGACTCTGAAGGTGCCACGTCAGGGAAGAATACCATGGTTGATCAAGAAGCAAGAGAGAAACCAGATCCAAGGCCAAGGTCAAAATTTACTTTTTTTTTTAAATTGGTCATCTCCCCCAACCCTGCCCAACACAAATGCACGCTGACAGAAACTAGTCGAGACAACGTGGGCCCTTGTCAGGTGAACCCCTCCCTTGGCCTCCCGTGCCTGACGCGAGACGCAGATGAGTGAAGAAAAACCAGCAGAGCTCAACACACATCTTCAGGGGGAAGAGAAATGCCGTAGTCGTGATTAAAGCATCGAAGGGGAAATGAGCCACTTGGGGAAGTCCCGCCGCGTAACTCGTGGGCCCCGCTGGCTGGGGAGCTCGCGGCCGCCATGGCGGGCACAGCTCCCAGCCAGCGCTCTGGCCTCTGATCACAAGTGGGGCGCGGGTGGGGTTCTCCTCCCACAACTCTTGAATCGGTAAACCACTTTCTTAGCAAGGGAACTTGAAGGATGGCCCTCTGTGGTTTCTCTTGGGGAGTCTCACTTGCGATGCACTGCATGGCGCGTGGAGGCCGCCCCCGCAGATGATGCCAGCTTCCTGCCGGCTTACGATTCTCTTGGGCAGGAGGCCAGCGTGGCTAAAGTACAGTGAGCAAAGGGGGGGCGGTGGGTGTGATGAGGGGGCCTACCTGTCCACAGGTGGAGGAGGAGGGCCGCCGTCACACAAGGTCCCTATTTGGCACCTATGCTCAGCAGTGCCGGGGGAAGGACTCGTGCCCTCCCTCCTGGGTCTTGGTAGGGCAGGTGCACTGAAGCTTGTTGGTGGAGGGCACAGGGGTTCCGTCGGGTGGGTGGGGCAGTGAGCCCTGCCGTCCTTGCATTGTTTCTAGAGGAAATAGAACAGAATGAGTCAGAACTGGCTTCCCTGTTGCCTTGGAAGCTGTGTCACTGACATCACGGGGCTTTGCCCCTTGTCCCACCCGACTTCGGGGCCCCATTTACGAACAAAGACACAAAAAAAACGTTGGCTAAAAGACAAAGACACGTAGACTTGCGCCTTTAAATTACTGGGTCCCTCAGTCTGTGGTTATCACCAGCTGCCACTAAGCATCTACGTAATTTCATTTATTTTTATGTTTCAATGAAGACAGCTGAAATCTTAAACCATAAACGTGGAAACGTATCATTTGCTATTACCGTGAAACTAAGATGCGTACCCAAAATTTAAGCAGCCACCCTTCAGGAACAAGTCCAGGAAACAAAATGAAGCAATAGGTGATTTTAGAGGTTTGGTACCACATGATTTTAGGAACCATTTCCCCAAGCATGTTATAAGTTAACGAGATGAATTTTTATAATGCGAACGCTTATATGTCAACACGAATGTTATTTTCAAGGTAATAATGCCGGAAGGCACCCTGTCCATGTCGACGGGGTTTTCATCCTGAAATCCAGTTTGGGGATTGGCTTTTTTCCCCCCAGTTGTTGAAAGACATTTTAAGTCTCACGGGAGAAAGACTGGGATGGCTTTATAGATCTGTTTTGTATCTGCCCACAAATTCCACCTGTGCTCAGTGATGATACCCATTTGTAGAGGCTCGCAGTGCCTCACGAGGGAGGGGCGGGGAGATACTTGCGCACATTTCTTCAGCGAGAGGCAGAAGCTAAATAGGCATTTTGGCAAATGTTTCTTGAGCACCTACTACGTGCTGCCCCAGTGTAGATGCTGCAGACACCATGACGCCCAAAGATGGTAAGGCCCTGCTGTCACAGGGCATCCATGGTGGCAGAGGGAGGCAGGTAATCAATGACGGTGGTAGTCTTAGTTTGGTGATGAAGGCTCTGAAGAAATGAACAGGAAATTGTGGGGTGGAGTGGGAGAGCTACTCAAAAGAACAGGAGGAAAACACCTCTTAAGAGGGAGTGCTCCTGGGACGCACGGGTGGCTCAGTGGGTTAAGCATCTGGCTCTTGATTTCAGCTCAGGTCATGATCTCACGGTTTGTGAGATCAAGCCCTGCTTCCGCATCGGGGAAGCTAGCGGATTTCTTGGCCTCGCTGACTGCAAAGCGTGGGTGACAACAGCTGACTCATGGGGCAGACAGGAGCATTCGAGAGAGTGATCTCCGGCAATCACGGAACGTTGTGCCCGGCACGTAGCTTAAAAATAAATGAAGATGAAGGGTTTGGAGCAGGAAGTGATGACCCCAGCTGAGCTTTTGGAAGTCTGTCAGGAATCCGTGGGAGGGATGGGCTTCAGGAGGAAAGCAAGAGCTGCTACCCAGGTCCACGCTGGGGAAACGTGGCAGGCATCCCATCTCCCAGCCTGCGCAGCTGTGGGCTTGGAGCCCCAGGGAGGAACCCACGATGCCACTGAGGGTTTGAGTCCGGGAGAGCGAGAGAAAGGCCAGGCCGAGAATAGAAATGGGGAAGTCACGGGGCAGGGGAGAGCTGGCTGTTCGGGGTCTGTGCTGTGCACTGTGCTAGGGCGGCCACACACAGGCAAATGCCAGGAGGCTGCCCCCGGGGCAGGTCCCACAGGCCAGAGACCCTTGTGAGGCCCCCTGAACTGGGAGAAGTTTCTAGAGGGGAGATTCTCGACTTCACTTCAAAAGGTGGCATTGAAGTTGGCCAGGCCAAGGGGGCAGGGCGGGGGTCCTGAGCTTCCAGTGTTTGCCCCTCCACGTCTCCTCTCGGTCTCCCTCTTCCAGGGAGCCGGTGAGCAGCCGATTGGAGGGAGAAGGAGGATGAGTTTGAGGCGTTTCTTGCCCCAGCCCCCTCCCGAATGAATCTCCACGGGTTGGTTGCGTTTCTCTAGTGAAGGCCAAGCTTCTGTCTTTCGGTCTCTGGGCGCCAACGGCTTCCTCCCCTGGCTCCTGCATCTTAACCATTTTTAAGTGTGCAATTCAGCGTGTTATTAAGTACATTTGTGTTATTAAGCGTCATCCAACCACAGAACTGTATTTACCCCCATAAAACTGGAATTCTATACCTATTAAACAGTAACCCCCATCCCATTCTCCCCTGCCTCCTCCCCCACCCCCCCCCCCACTTTGGCAGCTACCATTTTACTTTCTGTCTCTATGAACTTAACCGTGTAAGGGGAATCCTACGGTATTTGTCTTTTTCTGACTGACTTGTTTCAGCCTAACGTCCTCAAGGTTCATCCGTGTTGTGGCATGTATCAAATTGCCTTAAAAATAAGGCTGAATCCTATTCCACTGGTTGTATGTACCACATTTTGTTTATCCACGCATCCATCAATACCTACTTGGGTTACTTTCACCTTTTGGCCCTTGTGGATAGTTGTTCTATGACCATGGCTGTAAAGCATCCTTTTGAGACCCTGCTTTCAGTTATTTGGGAATATATCCAGAAGTGGATTTAACAAATCATATGATAATTCTAGTTTTTAGTTTTTGAGGAATTGCCATACCGCTTCCCACAGCGGGTGCATCATTTTACTCTCCCAACGATAGTACCCAAGGGTTCCGATCTCTCTACATCTTCTCCAACACTTGTTAGTTTGTGTTTGTTGCTGTTGTTTATAGGAGCTATGCTAATGGGTTGGGTGCGGTCTCTTGTCGTGATTTTAATGTGCATTTCCCTAATGATTAGTGATGTTGAACAGCTTTTCATGTACTTATTGGCCATGTATATCTTCTTTGGAGAAATGTCTATCCCAGTTCTTTGTCCGTCTTAAATCATGTTTGGTTTTGTTGTTGAGTAGTAGGAGTTCTTTATATGTTCTGAATATTAGCCCTATTTTTGTCTGCTTCAAAATACTACAGACTGAGTGGCTTAAACAACAGACATTTATTTCTCCCAGTTCTGGAGGCTGGGCAGTCCAAGATCAGGATGCTGGCTGTTTAGTTCCTTGTGAGGGCTCTTTCCTGGTTTGTAGATGGCTGCCTTCTTACTATGCCCTCACAAGGTCTTTCTTCAGTTCCTTTTATAAGACCATCAATCTTATCAGATTAGGACCCCACCCTTGTGACCTCATTTAATTTTAATTTACCTCCTAAAAGCCCTATCTCCAAATACACTAACACTGGGGACTAGGGTTTCAACATATGAATTTGGGGAAAGTGGGGGACATCATTCAGTCCATAGCAGACCTCTCACCAGATAAGTGATTTGCAAGTATCTTCTCCCCTTCCACGAGTTGCCTTTTTACTTTGTTGATTGTGTTCTTTGATGCATATAAGTTGTAAATTTTGATGTAGTCCAGTTTATATAGTTTTTTCTTTTGTTGCCTATGCTTTTGGTGACATATTGAAGAATCCATTGCCAAATGCAATGCCACAAAGTTTTTTCCTGTGTTTTCTTCTAAGCATTTTACAATTTCAACTCTTGCATTTAGGTCTTTGATCCATTTTGGGCTAACTTTTGTTTATGGTGCAAATTCATTCTTTTGAATGTGGATATCCAGTTTTCCCCAGCACCGTTTGTTGAAAATACTGCCCTTCCCTACTAAATGGTCCTGGCACTACATTGTAGTTTTTATTCTTAGTTACCCTTTGATAGATCTTTTTAAACTATTTCTATAGAAAGAGCTCTTGAAGTATTTTGTTCCCATCTCCTTTTCTCCTGCTTTAGCTCATTCACTTAAAAAAAAATTTTTTTTATGTTTATTTATTTCTGGGGGTGGGGAGAAGGGCAGAGAGAGAGGGAGACACAGAATCCAAAGTGGCTCCAGGCTCTGAGCTGTCAACACAGAGCCCCACGCGGGGCTTGAACTCAGGAACTGTGAGATCATGACCTGAGCCGAAGTTGGACACTCAACCGACTGAGCCACCCAGGTGCCCCTCATTCACCTTTATTTCTTTGATGTGAAGCCACGTTATAGGTAAGGAAATAACTACTGATTAGTGGGCATCCACTCCTTGGGGTGTTGGCTTCTTGGTTCAGCTTTGGAGACAGAAGGATGGCCCCCAGGCAGTGATTGTGAACTCTTGGTCTCAATATAGCTCCCAGATTATAGCCTCTCTCCAGGGCCTGCATTTCATATTCAATGGCTCAACTCCTCCTCTGTGTCTTATCTCAGATTACACCCTATTTGTTATGGATCTCTGCCTTGTGGCCGCATTTCATGGTTTCTGCAAGTTCTTTACTCCATTTTTGAAGTTTTTTTTTTTTTTTTTTCAGGTTTGAGATGGTGTGGCTAGTGATGTATAAATGCTCTTTTCTGTTTAGATTTTGGTTTATTACTTCTTGGCTCTTGTTTCCTTTAAGTGACTTCTGCTGACAAGATCAATTTCAGTGTGCCATTTTTCTTCTAATGCTACATGGACATCTGTCCTTTTCCTTCTTTACCGGGAAGGAATCTAAGGCCAAAGAGATGACTTCTCATCCCGAGACCATAGGAAATAATAAACTTTGAAGAGTTTCCCGTGGCTCCAGCTGAAATCTGGGATTCCCTCGGCTGCTCCCCAGACAGATTCTCAGCATTGACATTTTG
This sequence comes from Panthera tigris, assembly GCF_018350195.1. NCBI lineage: Eukaryota > Metazoa > Chordata > Mammalia > Carnivora > Felidae > Panthera > Panthera tigris. The sequence goes on along the minus strand of NC_056673.1, from coordinate 9,982,361 downwards.
GTGTTAGATGGGAAATTGAACCAGCATCCGAGGACTCTTCATCCTTCCTGTAGTACTGCGTTTCTAAACCTTGACTGCTGACATCTCAGGGCAGACATTTCTTCGTTGTCGGGGCCGCCCTTTGGATGTTGAGTAACATCTCTGGGTCTACTCAGTAGCACACCCCAAGTTGTGACCACTAAACACGTCTCCCCTGCCCCTGGAGGGCAGAGCCACGCACTCTCTCTCTCTCTCTCTCTCACACACACACACACACACACACACACACACACACACACACACACCCCAGTTGATAGCCACTACTGTTGAGGTCAAGAGCAAACTCAGCACATGTTCTGAAAAGCCCAAGCTAGATATTTTCAGCGTGGTCCTCCCTTACATTCTGTTTCCTGCCGAGTCCCCTGGTGATTGAGCTATGTGAACATTCTTATTTTGTTAGTTCTCAGACTTGAATGCTTCGGCTTCCCGCTTCCTGCTGCTTATTGTACTTGTAGTCAAGACCTCAGTGCCTCTCCCACTCGCAGCCACTCATTATTTTGTGATCGTCCAGAATGGTTTCCCCATCGCCCTTCTGTTCTCTTGCCTTAAAAAGGTCATAAATCTGAGGCCCCGAAACAGCCCTTCCAACACAAGTTCTGCGGGCAGCGATTAAGCAGCAGAGTAATGTGTTTTGAGGGAGTGGGAGACCTGTGCTTGGGCTCTGACTTTCCCTGGGACCCAGACACCTAATCATATTCCTAAAATAGCTGCTACCTCCTCCCTCTCGCCCCACTCCCCCTCTCTTTTCTTTTCTACTTTATGCCACACAATTTATGAGTTACGGTTTAAATAGAAGTCTAAACTCCGTTCTGGAAAGGAAAGAAGCTTGGTAAGAAAATAAAACTGTTGGAAAATTTAAAGAAAACAGCCCCAGGAAGACGCTCTTCCCACCCCTGCAGGAGTGGGTTCCTAGATTTAATTGTAATTCCTTCATCAGCTTGATCCTTTGAGATGGTTCAGGAGGATTTGCAGAAATCAGGGAATTAACAATGGAAACCTTTTTTTTTTTTTTTAATTCTTGTATTTGGTGAGAGTTCATCTATTTATTTTCTGCCACTCACTCGCCTCCAGAAGGAAAGTCTGAATCACCCGGTATTCGTACCTGTGTTCTCAGAAGCTAGGCTGCATTAAGGTTGGGGCCAGTTCTCATGATGGGAAGGTGTCTGCCCTCAGTGTTTATTTTCCTCTTTGCTTTCCCTCTTTCATGTTTCCACATGAAAAGTGGCTGTTCTGTGTACAGGAGGAGCACTTTCCTTGAGTCTAGTGTGTCTGGTTCCTGCCACTGACATGGATTTAATCGATCCACTGCTGTGTAATGTTGAGGGAATAAAGCAGAGCCACCCTCCACTGAACTCAGTCACAGTGTTTGTGGGGAAGGCAGCTTCTGGTCGTTGAGCGCCTTCTGTGTGCCTGGCCCTCGGCGTCCATGTTTTCTTTCCATCTGCACGTATGGACTCCATTTTATTAGGTGAACATGTTGAGAATCGGTGTTGGAAAGGCACACCTGAGTTCACACAGCAAGCAGCGATACTGGGTTTGGACCAGGAGCACTGGATCCAAAAGTCCTCCTTGTGAGCAAAGATTATTCACAGAGGCCATACCATCCCTGACGTTTAAGGGCCAATGACAGCTGGGTTTGAATCCTGGCCCCATCATAAACTCTGTGATTGGGGCAAGTCGCTTAACCTCCTTGATCCAAAGAAAGTGTCTCCATCTGTAAAGTGGGGGCGATACCTACCTACGTCATAGGGTTACGGTGAAGATTTACAGAGACACCCACAAAAAACACTTAGCCGTGCCTTGCCAGGCTCGGAGTGGCACAGAGTAGCTGCTCTCCCGTCACTGCAGTGTTTCCGTAACTAACTGTGTCAGAAGGGGAGCGTGTGAAAGTCTGCAACAGTCTCGGAGTGGGGCGTATGGGCACCTGCTCCCCTTCCGGCAGGAAGTCTTCCTGGAAGTGAACAGAGAGCAGGGCCAAAGCCGGCCGAGCACTGCCAGTGGATAGCTCTGAGCATACGCCTTCCCGGTCTGTTCCAGAAGAGCCCAGAGCTGGGGGTGGGCAGAGCAAGGGAAGATAGGCAGTCTCCAGAAGACTCGGAGAACGCTAGGAAGACACTGGTTCAGGCTGAGGATGTCGGGCGGGGAGAAGTTTAATAATGTCCTAAACCATGAGAAAGGGGAGCAGGGCGCAAAGCCAGCACTGGGTCTGGCTGGGCCAGCTCTCACCAGCTCTCACCCTCTCACCCGTCCCTGGAAAGCTGCATTGATCCTACAGAGCCCGATACTACTCTGGGAGTCCCATCCCGGGCACGTTCCCTACCTATGGGGTTCTCTTCCTGGTTCGTGTGAGTGGGACATTAATTATTTCATTCCCCTATATTTTGCATTTGGAAAGAAGGTGGAATTTGAAGGGAAGAATCTGGCTGGTGAATGGGTCGAAACAGAAGGCTTAGTCTGGGGGAAATAACAGGGAAAACGAGAGAAGGGAGCCAAGAAAAGATCATGGCAGACAGGAGCGGTCCAGATGAGACAAGCCGTCTGGGTACATCCGTTTGGAAATAATTTGATTGGGTTCAGAGAGTTCCAGGAGAATAAAGAAGGGAGTAATGATACAAGTGGAATAACCCTGAGAATTTTGCCTCCGAGCAAGTGACTTCTCAGTCTTTGAAAAAGAGTTGAACATTTTCCGGGTGCTCTGCCCAGAAGGTGGCCATATTTGCTGCCAGAGGGCAACTCCCAAGAGAGGAGTTTAGATCTTGAGTTTTGACTAAGACAGCAGAATCACCTTATGTTTTCACAAAGTAAGCCCTGGGTTAGTCATTACAAAGTCGTTGTAGTCATAACGTAAAAGGATGCCTTGATCAAACAGGTATCTTACTTAAGGCGTCTTCCTAAGTCACACGGACATGTTACAGGTTGGTTCTGTACTAACTGGTAAAAGTACTCAGTAATTCTCTTCAAGAACCACTCAGGCTATGTCAGCTCATTAACGAGGGGAGTCCTAATGAAATTAGTTACTGCGTAGCTGTCAACCCAAGAACGCGCTCATTGTTGCCATGGAAACCAGCATGAAAAATTGTGGGTCAAGGGGCGCCTGGCTGGCGCGCTCAGAAGAACATGTGACTCTTCATCTTGAGGTCATGGGTTCGAGCCCCACACTGGGTGTGGAGATCACTTAAATAAATCAATGAACTTAAAAAAAAAAAAACAACTGTGGGCCAAGAAAGAAAAATAACTGATGCTAACGTCAATAAAGTACACAAGAAGTAACACAGAATAAAAAAAGTAATCATAATACCTGAAACCAAGCTGAGACTACTAAGGTTCGGAACTAATCATACAACTGAAATCATGGATGAGTTTTCTCAGAAACTCTTGTAGAAAACAATGGCAAAGTCTTTAAATACATTTTTTCACCTGTAGCCATGTTCGCGTGGCCGGTATACGGCAGGGCGGTGGAATGAGTCCAGGTAGAATCTTGGACACATGCCACCTCGAGCTAATCACTTTAAGTAGGAAGAGAAGCTGGCTGGCCCTGGCTGAGGGGTGCTGTCGGTTGAAATGGCGTCCTCCAGCCAGGAAAAGGAGACAAGAACAGGAAGAGGGCACAGCCCGAGCTAGGCTGGGGAGGGGGCCTATTGTTTTTGTTTTAGGTGGCTAATGGGGTCTCGTGGGATGTGGTGAGGCTCCCGGGGCTACTTGGCACCAACTATGACCCCTCTGTCAGGGACCGTTAATTAGACCTCCAGGTTCTATGAGTGTGGCTGCTGGAGTTCGCTGTCACCTGCTAGTGTTTGTTTGTTTGTTTGTTTTTTAATTTTTTTTTAACGTTTATTTATTTTTGAGACAGAGAGAGACAGAGCATGAACGGGGGAGGGGCAGAGAGAGAGGGAGACACAGAATCTGAAACAGGCTCCAGGCTCTGAGCTGTCAGCACAGAGCCCGACGCGGGGCTCGAACTCACGGACCGTGAGATCATGACCTGAGCCGAAGTCGGACGCTTGACCGACTGAGCCACCTAGGCACCCCTGCTGGTGTTTTTTAAAGTGCATTTTTCTGGTTTGTTTATTTTATTAAAAAAAAATTTTTTTTAATGTTTATTTTTGAGAGAGACAGAGCTCGAGCAGGGGAGGGGCAGAGAGAGAGGGAGACACAGAATCTGAAGCAGGCTCCAGGCCCTGAGCTGTCAGCATGGAGCCCGATGCGGGGCTCGAACTCACCGACTGTGAGATCCTAACACTTAACAGACTGAGCCATCCAGGCGCTCCTGGTTTGTTTCTTTGAAAGGATGCGGCATCACCTGTGGTTTTGGTATTCTGTGTCACACCCTTGGTCATGAGAATCCGCAGAGGCAGAGTTAGAGCTGAATAAGCCCCTAGAGAGCATTTACTCCTGTCCCATCGCGCTACTGATGGAAGAAACGGGCTCAGGGAGGTCAGGACATGGCGGGCCACACCTCATGCAGGAATGAGAGCCCTGGGCGCTGATCACGAGACTCAGGCTGCTTTCCACAACTTTGTATGTGGGCTTTCCCCTTAGGCCTTTGACTACATCCTGCCACTTTGCACAATGTTTCTTCCATAAAATGTTTTTGTTATGGGCAGGTAACTGCCCTACAATGTCAGATCCGACCAATTAAAATATGCTCCTTTAATTTTTATTTTATTTTTCTAAAGATTTGTTTTCATGTTTATTTTTTTGAAAGAGAGAGAGAGAGCAGGGGAGGGGCAGAGAGAGAGGGGGGGACAGGGGATGCAAAATGAACTCTGTGCTGATAGCAGTGGGGGGCTCGAACCCATGAACCGTGAGATTGCGACCTGAGTCGAAGTTGGACGCTTAACTGACCGAGTCACCCAGGCACTCCCATTAGTTTTTAAATGATACCCATTTTTGTCCAAAAAGAAGAAATCGGCTATGCTTCTATGAACTCCAATTTTGAAGTAAATCATTTATATCTATTTGAAAATTAGGTAGGTTGTGTCATTATCAACCCTGAAGCTGCAAGCCCTATGGACATAGTAGGTCTTGACCCAAGCTGACCTGTTTTAAGGGGATAGGTATATATATAGTGTGTGGGTATACAGTCTAATCCTGTACTGTGATAATAGTATGTATTATACCATATGCTAATATAGTAATACCCTGACCAACCAGGAGCCGTCATTTTGCTGTAACGTCAGAGCATCAATAATATTGCATGTACGTTTTCAATAGTTTGGTAAAAGCCACTGCGAGGTTGTAAAAAGTAGCCTCATGCAAAGGTGTCATCTTCAACGCAGAATCCTCATCTTGAAGTCCACTCAGAAGCCCCCGTTCTTTGTGATAACAGAGGGAACGTGGAGATGGGGGTGTGTGGGGGGAAACTCTGCGACGCCACTCAGCGTGTTCGAGTTGTGGACGTACGTGTTTTTCTTTTCGGTCTTGTGCAGAAGGACGGCCTCTCTAGGACAAACATGAGGAGCGCGGCCAAGGCCTGGAGTCCAGTCATCAAAGCGGGCAGCCATGGGGCGGACCGTGCGCGGCCCCTCCCTGCAGCCTCTTCCGGCATGAAGAGTTCTAAGTCTTCCACCTCGCTGGCGTTTGAGTCCCGGCTCAGCAAGGTACAGACCGAAGCGCCCGCCTGGCGTAGGGCTGCTGGGCGCCCCCGGGGGGGGGGGGGCCTGGGCGGGAGGATTGAAGAAGGCAGTAAGCGAGACCCAGGGCCCAGGGTGCAGTTCTGGGGCCTTGTCTCTCTTCTAGCTTCCCTTACCATCTGGAGATGAGAGTCAGAGATACTATAACCTACCTGCACACATACTCTTGGAAAATCAATATAACATCCTAATGAGAAAAGAAAACTGACAGGCAGTTAGTTTATAATTAAATAATCCGTATTCCCATCTGCATATGCCTGCGTACGATTGCCGAGGGGCCTGAGGTGCCCCTCAGAGCACCGCAGATGTGGTAGCTGTGACACAGACTGACCCAGGCCCATCGTGTTGATGACTCACATACCACGAAGGATGTTGAGGGAGTGACGTGATGGTTTTCAAATGGTGAACACTCTTGGTAAAGTTCTGAACCAAAATGCAGTCTTCCCTAGTTATTCTCAGAACCTTTCATGTGTCCATCTTAAAGCTGTGCCAGAAGTACATTTTTTAAAAATGTTTATTTATTTCTGAGAGAGAGAGAGAGACAGAGACAGAGAATCCCAAGCAGGCTCCGCACCGTCAGCACAGAGCCCCGTGTGGGGCTCGAACCCGCGAACTGTGAGATCACGACCTGAGCCGAAATCAAGAGTCGGATGCTCAACTGATTGAGCCACCCAGGCGCCCCAGAAGTACATTGTTTTTACGTGTAAAACAAGAGGATGCTTGAGGCTCAGATAATAATAAAAAGGCATGCCACCTTTGGGAATGTCTTTGCAAGATTGTCACGTGCAAGATTGTCTGGGTTCCCTGTTCTCTCACCCATTAAATATATAAGTAGCGCCACCAGTTGGGGTGATGACTAAAAATGCCCCCAACACATTTCCAGCATGCTCCCTGAGGGTCAGCGCTGTCCCTATTGAGAACAGTTTTTCTAGGTGTTAGTGCCTGTTCTCGTGAATTTTAATACCACAGTTGACGCTTGAATGCGGGTTTGAACTGCACGAGTCCACTCATATGCCGATTTTTTACAGTACAGTACCATAAATGTCTATTCTCTTGTGATTTCCTTAACATTTTCTCCTCTCTAGCTTACCTTACTATGTGAATACAGTATGTAATACGTATCACATACAAAACGCATGTTAATTGACTGTTTATGTTATCGGTAAGGCTTCTGGTCCATAGTAGGGTATTAGTAAGTTTGGGGGGAGTCAAAAGTTGTATGTGGATTTTTGACTGCATGGGCATTGGGACCCTTAACCCCTGCGCTGTTCAGGGATCAGCTGTATGAGTAGATGACATCCAAGTTTGCGTCTCCATCCAGGTGCCCTCCAGCGGCTTTTGTGACCTCGCCTCTTGGATGTCTGAAAGGCACCTAGAATATAACATGTCCCAGACGGGTTCCTCCCCCTCCCCCTCTCCTGCCCCCAAACCTGCTCCTCACGAATCTTCCCCTTGAACAGCTTCATCCCCTCAGTGGCTCAGGCCAGAGCCCGTGGCCCCATCTTGGGCCCTGCTTCTCTCACGTGCCACAGGCCGTCAGCAAAACGCCATCACTTCCGCCATCAGACTCGATGTCACCTTCAGCCCACTCCCACCGCCGCCCTTGGGACCACCCGGCTCATGCCACCACCTTCCTTGCACAGCCTTCCTCAGCGGTCTCCGTGCTTTGTCTTTGCACCCTACATTCCGTTCTCAGCAAACGCCAGAGTGGTCCTTCTAACGCATTTGTCGTGTCACCTCTCTGCTGGAAAGTCCCTCGGGGCTCCCCGTGTCACTCAGAATGAAAAGCAAAGTCCTTGATGTAGCCGGTGACGGCCTGGAGATCCCATTCCCTCTCAGACGTCATTGCTGTCCCCTCTGCCCTGCCCCCCGAGCTCCGGCCACAGAGCCTCCCGGTGCCCGGCGACACCGTCCCTCCACGAGCCGGGCGCACTCCTTCTGCCCGGAATATTCCTCCTCCCCACCCCTGTTCCTCTGCCACGTCTCCCTTCAGTCTCTGCTCAAATGTCACCTTATCAGATGTCACCCCTGACCACTCACTGTAAAGTGGCCCCCCATACACCCTCCTCACCCTGCCTCATTTTCCTTTTCCACTCTTACTACCTGCCTGGCGAGTATCTGTCTCGCAGCGGCTAGAATGTAAGCCCCATGAGGGCAGGGACCGTGTGCTCTTTGGTTTCTTGCACAGCTCCGTCCCTCACGCTTAGAAAAGCACCTGTCCCCTGGTTGGACACTCAGTACTCATCAAATGCCTAAGTCCACTGGGTCTGCTGGGAGCGGCAGTGTGATGGCGGCCTGGAGTGAGAGTAGCACGGGCTGGGAGCGGGGCAGACCAGGCTGAGTCGGGATCCTGCCTCGAGCCCTTTCTAGCTGTGAGGGCTCAGGCAAGCTAGGTAGCTGTCCTGAGGAGTAACACGTGGAGAGAGTGATCTACACACAGTTTTGTTTATCATTCTGTTGCCCTGGACTTGCTCATTATTTCCGTGGCTTTAATTTTTATTATTCTTGACCTACAGCACATTTGGGACACATTTTTAATGCAGATTTTACATTAATGCAGATACTTAAGACCATTAGAGCTCCTGGAATATATCGAGATGTTTTTAAAAGCAGTGTTTAGGGGCACCTGGGTGGCTCAGTCGGTTAAGCGTCCAGCTCGTGATTTTGGCTCAGGTCACGATCTCACGGCTGTTGGGATCAAACCCCGAGTCGGACTACATGCTGACAGTGCGGAGCCTGCTTGGGATCCTCTGTCTCCCTCTATCTCTCTGCCCTCCCCTGCTCGTGCATGTGTGTGTGTGTGTGCCCTCTCTCAAAATAAACTTAAAAAAAACAAACAGTGTTTAATAACAAGGTCTAAAGCTCAGGAGGGTTTTCTAAGAAAAATGAAATGTTGGTTGCTTCTGCCACTGATAGGTATGCTTTTTTGTTTATTTTTTAAAGTTTATGTATTTATCTTGAGAGAGAGAGAGAGAGAGAGGGAGAGCTGGGGAGGGGCGGAGAGAGAGAGGGAGAGAGAGAATCCTCTCGATGCAGGGCTTGAACTCATGAACCATGAGATCATGACATGAGCCCAGATCAGGAGTCGGCTGCTTAACTGACTGACCCACCCAGGCGCCCCTAAGTGTTTTTGGAAATTTGTCCCACAGGAAAAAATGTCAGGACAAAAGCAAATATCTCTGTTGTCACTTCTGATTCTTGGGGTCTCCAGGTCTTACTCTGTAAAGAGAATGGCAGCGTTTGAGGGAAGGGGTAGCAGAAGGGGCTACACCAAGCCTGTGCCTTTTCTAGCCCTTGTCACGTTTCTCTGCCTTGGCCATTCTCTCCTTTCCCCCTCTAGTCGCAGGTAAAAGATTTGTGTCCCTCAGTAGTTTACTTTGAAAATGGCAAGCGCACAGAGAAGGTGAATGACAGTGACCCCCCCCCCCGCCCCATATACCACCACCTGGATGCACAGTTGACGTCTTAACTATATTTGCTTTATAGTCAATGGATACATACAGAATGGACAGATATATTCGAACCGGCACAAATAGGAAAACTGAAACAAATCCACCAAAGTGGAATGAAATGCCCTATTGAAATACTGGCCCCAGTTACAGGAGCAGCATGGGAACGGGATGAGGGCCTGGGAGCCTGGATGGCCCCGGGGGCTGTTACCACAAGTCCTCCTTGTGCCGCTGGAGCCCAGCGCAGGAAAGGAAAGCACCTGGGGTGCCCTGACGCAGACAGGCCGCCCCACTCTGGCCGTCTCTAAGGCTGGAGTCTATCAGTCAGGACTCCCTTTATTGCAGATGACAGAACATTGGCTTGAGCGAGCTTCGGCAGAAAAGAAACGGATTGGACGCATCTGAGGTTCCCATGTCAGCAGGGGAACAGAGGTGCAAGACTGGAGCTCAGGGAGGCCGGGACGGGGACTGGAACACCCCAGGACTCTCTGTCTGTCGCTCATGTCCGCGTGCCTCTGTCCGTCTGCTCTGTCTCCTGCTGACGTCTGTTCTCCTTCAGCTTGTATTACGAAGCCTGGCTGCCAGCGTGGCCAAGCCTCCCGCATCTTCTCGAAAGACCTGGCCGCTTACTTCCAGTTACTTGCTTTGCTTACTTCTGATTGATTCGGCAAAGAACAAAATCAAACAAGCAGCAAAAAATTGGGAAAGGTCTCTGCTTAGCTAGGCCTGAGTCGTATACTGACCCTGCCCAATCTCCCGTGGCCAAGAGGGAAGCAGGGTCTTTGGTAGTTTAGGCATGTTCTGCGTGAGGCTTGGGGACCCAGTCATTCTTCCGTAATCATTCTCAGGGACTGCTCTGCACCTGTGGTGCCCAATGAACTAGCCACTAGCCACGTGTGGCAGCTGAGCCCTTGAAATGTCCACCCACAAACCTTGAGATCAGGACGTGGGCCAAAACCAAGAGTTGGACGCTTAACCGACTGAGCCACCCAGGTTCCCCTAAAATGCTTCATTAATATATTTCACGTTGCTTGATAATATTTTGGGTGTGTTGGGTTAAGAAAATATATTTTTAACATTAATTTTACCTTTTGTTTTACTCGTGAACAATTTTTTTTTTCAGTTTATTTATGTTGAGAGAGAGCAAGCACAAGTAGGGGAGGGGCAGAGAGAGGGAGCGAGAATCCCAAGCAGGTTCCGTGCTGTCAGCGTGGAGCCCAACGCTGGGCTTGATCCCAAGAACCATGAGATCATGACCTGAGCCCAAATCAAGAGCCGGACTCTCAACCGCCCGAGCCACCCAGGCGCCCCTCATTTTACTCTTTTAATGTGGCTGGTGTTATATTTCCATCAACAGTGCTGCACTAAACCTTTGGTTCTCAAGTGTGGTCCCTGGATCAGCATCATCAGCATCCACTGGGAGGGAACTTGCTAGAAATGCAGATTCTCAGGACTCACTTCAGACCTTGGGAACCACACTTGGTGGTGGTGGTGGGCAGATTGGAGGCTGGGGTGGAGGCAGCAGACTGCGTTTTCACAAGACCCCCAAGGATTCTGACGCACGCCCGAGTTTGAGAGCCCCTGCTCCAACCCTAACATGTTTTCTTCCTTTGAAGAGGGGATCAGGTGATGTGTGATTTTAGAACTTTGGATTCTACCAGTCCCCGCCTTTGTGGAATTGAGAGGAATTTCTTAGTTACATTAATCTGTGAGCTATTTAAACTTTTTCCCTTTATAAGCTTTCACGCGCAGGTGCTCAGCAGCTCAAATATCAGTGGAAGCATTATTGAAAATACTAAACATATCAAAGAAGCGCATACCTGCCCTAGTGATCTTCTGTAACAAACCCAGAAATCTCAAGCAGCGGCGAAGCCGCATTCGGTGACCAGGAAACAAAGCCCCAGATGCAGCCATGAATAGAGAAGGAACAAAAATTACTAAGACAAGTAGCTTTCCGTGTCTGATGTAGCAGCAGCCAAAAAATAGTGACAGAGAAGAGGTTTGCTTCAGAGGACAAGAAGGACCAGTTTTCAGTCTGTACGGCCCGCCTCCGGGAGAGCTTCTGCGCAATCGATCTTTCTCAAATGGGATTCTGTGGAGGGCCCAGGGGAAATGAGGTGCTCCCTGTAGAACAGCCTTGCTGCCATCCGAAGTCCGCATGCTGCCTGGTAAGGCCATAGCACGCTGCTGGCCTGTAGCACATCAGCTGTGTCCTTTTGCCTGGAGAGGACAGGATCAGATCTATTTATAACACACAGTGGGACCACGAAGGGGGAAGTCTCCCACTGCTTGCTGGGTCCTGTCCTCTGTGGCCTCCACCTGTCATCTCGTTAAGGACGAAGCTCTTGCAAAAAGGTGGACGAGGAGAGTGGGGAGCGAGCTCTACCCCCTGGGCGCCACACGCAGGGCGCGGAGGTGGGTGGAGGCCTTGGGGGGCTTGCAGGAGACAGTTTCACTTCTGGCCCCAGTGGGTGGGCGGGGGGATCGGGGTGGGGGGGAAGAGCCTCCCATTTTGGATTCCCTGTTCTGGTTGGCAGACCGAGCCTTTGCTCTCCTGGCCTTTTGCTGTGGATTTAGATTATTCAACACTTTGCATCCAATTTACTGATCCTAGTACCGTCGGGGGAATCAGATGGAGGAAAACAGAACCAAGTGCACATCATTTGCATTATTGCGTTAGAAACCCCCTTAACTGTAACGATTTCCCTTTTTCATTTGAGGTGTTTGTCTAGGGAATTTTCAACATCTCAAATCAGAATTGATTTTCTTTGGGGACCCAGGGAGGCATCCGGGCATGCTTCTAGGCAGAGCGAATAATAGGTTTTTTTCTATTGAGAAAAAGTTGCTGACATCATGAACTATTGTCATTTAGTGCTAAACACGCATTTCACTGGTGACTTCACAGATAATTTGACAGGCTGGAGAAATGGGGTGCAGGAACCCTTGTTACTCTGAGACAGGAGGTAGAAAAACAATGACGGAGTCCCCGGAAGAAGGGCAATGGAGTGGGGCGCCTGGGTGGCTCCGTCGGTTAAGCGTCCGACTTTAGCTCAGGTCATGATCCTGCAGGCTGTGAGTTCGAGCCCCGCGTCGGGCTCTGTGCTGACAGCTCAGAGTCTAGAGCCTGCTTCGGATTCTGTGTCTCCCTCTCTCTCTGCCTCCCCCCACTAATGCTTTATCTCTGTCTCTCTCTCAAAAATAAATAAATATTAAAAAAAAAAAAAAGAAAGGCAACAACCCAGATGCCGTATTTAGTCCTTTTGTTAAACTAGGGGTCTGTGCAATTGGCCAGAAAATATGGTTCTGCTCACTTCTAGTGACTAGAAGTACATGTCAATCATCCTTTCCATGTTAGCTATTTGTTTTTAAAATGAATAATTTGTTTAAAGACATTGACTAGAACTTCTGGGCTAATCTTAAGACTTTTACCATCTTCCCTCTTTTTAAAAAAAATTTTTTTTAATGTTTATTTTTGAGAGAGAGACAGAGACAGAGACAGAGAGACAGAGTGCGAGCAGGGGAGGGGCAGAGAGAGAGGGAGACACAGAATCCGAAGCAGGCTCCAGGCGCCGAGCTGTCAGCACAGAGCCCGACGCGGGGCTTGAACTCATGAACCATGAGATCACGACCTGAGTCGAAGTCAGACGCTTAACCGACTGAACTACCCAGGTGCCCCAGCATCTTCCCTCTTGTAGAAAGGCTACGGGGAATTATTATTTCATGAGTAGAGTCTCACTTTGCGATGGTGGAAAAGGTCCGGAGGTGGATGGTGGGTGGTGATGGTTGCTGAACAGGGAGAATGTACATAATGCCACTGACGTGTACACTTTAAATGGCACATTTGTGTCGTGTATATTTTACCACAATAAAAAAAAAATCTCTAAAATAACAATGGGGAGAAAAGGAAAAAAGTGGACTAGGATTTGTAAGGGTGGAAGCAAGACTTCACCCCAATTATAACCCGTCCCCTCATTTTCCTTTTGTTTTTTGTTGAAGCCAAACACACTTAGAATAAAGTATGTGGGGGCGCCTGGGTGGCTCAGTCGGTTGAGCGTCCGACCTCGGCTCAGGTCATGATCTCACAGTGAGTTCGAGGCCCGCGTCGGGCTCTGTCCTGACGGCTCGGAGCCTGGAAACTGCTTCGGATTCTGTTTCCCCCTCTCTCTCTGCCCCTCCCCCGCTCATGCTCTGCTCTCTCTCTCTCTCTCTCTCTCTCTCTGTCAAAAATAAAAATAAACATTAAAAAAAATTGTTTTAAAAAGTGTGAGAACCACACACAAAAATAAATAAATAAATAAACAAACAAATAAATAAAATAAAGTATGTGGAGCGCATTAATCTTAGTCTTAGCCATACAACTCATTGAGTTTTTACATGTGGCCATATCTATATAAACCACCACCAAGTCAAGATATAGAACATTCCACCCCCTCCCCCCAACCCCAGAAGGTTCCTTCCCAGTCAGTAACACCCCCGGAGGGAACCACTATTTTGACTTCTATCACCATCATTTGGTTTTTACCAATTCTTAGCTCTGTAAAAAGTGAAATCAGGAAGGGTATACTCTTGTATGTCTAATTTCTTTCACTTGGCGTCTCTGTGGGATCCATTCATCTATTGGTGTATCAGTAATTCCTTTTTTTTTCTTTTTTTACTGTGTACTTTCTGTTGTCTACTAAGTCATTCTTTAACTCTCTCCTCTTGCTGGTGAACACGTGGATTGTATTTTTGGGGGCTCTCATAAATAAAGCTGCTGTGAACATTCTTTTGATGAGCCCATGTCCTCATTTCTCTCTTGGATATAGATTTAGGAGTGGGATGGCTGAATCATAGCGTGCAGATATTCACCTCTAACAGATACTGCCAGCTTTACAAAGCGGCTTATCGGTACACACTCCCGCAAGCAGAGCATGAGAGTTCCCGTTGCTTCACAACCTCACCAACACTTGGTTTTGTTTTGTTTTGTTTTGTTTTCTTTCACACCATTCTGGGGTGTGTATTGTTAATACCCTGAAATCTAAACAGTGCAAAAATGGAAATTTTTTTTTTTAGTTGTGCAAATATTTAAACACCTACCCTTCAGTAAATGACCCCAAAGCCAGTAGAGTGGGATGGAGCTGGCCCTTTGGGCTCTCAAGCCAGGGTGGGTGGCAGGGACTGCCTGCTCCAGGCCTCCATTGGTTTGAGGGCTTTCCCATACTGCTCTCTCCAGATGTCAGATATATTCGGGATGGGTCCAGGCATCTGCCTGGCTCCAGTCTTCTAGCACTGTTCCTCTTCAGGAACATTCTTTCGAGAAGACTTATGGTGGTTGAGAAAATTTATTTGCAGTGTCTCTCACTGACCCTGACTGTAATTTACTTGGGCCAGAGCTGTGAGCTCATTTAGGGGCTCCCCCTCTTAGATTTCAGTTCCTTTTAACACATGTTTGTTTTCCTGGTTTCGTGACAGGGAAGAAAGCAGAAAAAGGAGTTTCTGCTTTCTTTCTGTCTCCATAAGCAGTGTTCTTCTGGCCTCTAGGAAAGTTCCTTTATTCCCTTTGAACACGTCTGTGTGAGATCGTATATGGAGTGCCCGGTATGGAGCACATGTTACATGTTCAGATTGTTTCTATGTCCTCCTTCTACTTCCCCCATATATGTGTATGTGCACATATACATACATATGTATACACGTACATATACACACACACATACGTATACACACAGACATCTCTATAACTGAGATATGTATTTTTAAGCTATTTTTTGTTGTCCTTGAATTTTCTGCGCATTACCCCATCTTGCCTTTTGTGCATCTCACAGTTCTTTTTTTTATCATCTCCCTCCCCCCCCTTTTTAAAAAATTTTTAAATTTTTATTTTTTTTAAATTTTTTTTAATTTTAATTTTAATTTTTTAATTGTTTAATTTTTTAATTTTTTAAATTTAATTTTTAAATTTTTTATTGTTTTTTAATTTTTTTTAATTTTTTTAAATTAAAAAATTTTTTTTTTATTTTTTTTTTAATTTTAATTTTTTAAATTTAATTTTAATTTAAAACCCAGGAAGGCAGGGTTTTTTGTTTTTGTTCTTTAGAGAGAGTGAGCAGGGGAGGGACACAGAGAGAGAACAGAGGATCCAAAGCAGGCTTTACAGCAGAGAGCCCGATGCAGGGCTCGAACTCACAAACTGAGATCATGACCTGAGCCGAAGTCAGGCGCTCAACCGACTGAGCCACCCAGGTGCCCCCAGGAAAGCAGGTTTTTAAAAAAATCATTATTTGAAGTGTGACACGATGGGTCATATTCACCCATCATCTTATACTATTCTTTGAAACAGTAACGGAAGGTCGTACTCTGTCCTGTAAACGATAGACACAGGTTTGTCTAGCTTTGCAAGTTTCCACCTCCCAGTGGGATACTCCTGAAAGTGTCATCACAGCATCTTAACCACAGGGCAGGTGCTATTGCGCTGTGTTTTCTTGGTCTATAGCACTCCCTACTGATGATACATGTTTTCATCCTCTGTCAGCTCAAGAGGGCCAGCAGTGAGGACATGCTCAACAAACCAGGAAGTACGGCCGCTTCTGGGGTAGTTCGACTGAAAAAGACTTCGACAGCTGGAGCCATCTCTGAACTTGCTGAGAGCCGCCTGAGGAGCAACCCAGGTAGGAAGGACCCAGGTCGGAGAGCCCAGGGCAGGAGGGCCCCAGGCAGGAGGGACTCAGAGAGGAGGACCCCAGGCAGGAGGGCCCCGGGCTGGAGGGACTCAGAGAGGAGGACCTCAGGCTGGAGGACCCCAGGCAGGAGGACCCCAGGCAGGAGGGACTCAGGCAGGAGGGCCCCAGGCTGGAGGGACTCAGGCAGGAGGGCCCCAGGCTGGAGGGACTCAGGCAGGAGGGCCCCGGGCTGGAGGGACTCAGGTGAGAGGGATCCAGATAGGAAGGCCCCAGGCAGGAAGAACCCAGGTGGGAAGGCCCCACGCAGGAGAGCCTCAGGTGAAAAGGACCAGGTAGGAAGGACCCAGGCAGGAGGGACCTGGGTACAAGGGACCTAAGCAGGCCATTATCTTGGTGTTTTGAAAAACATTCAATGATTCCTGCGTCCCTCCCCTCATCAGAGATGTTTTGCTGGCCCTTACTCTGGGCCAGGAAGGGGTTTAGGCAACGACATCCCTGCCCACGGCGAGTTTACGTCTAGTGAGGAGACTGAGAAGAAACAAAAAGGTAGGGAGGAGTGCTGTGGTTCCCTCTGTCCGTCTCGCTGTCCATCTGTCACCATGTGTGTGTGAAATTCCTCCGAGGCATTTCTGGCAAGCTAGTGTCGGTTCTGGGGTCGTCTTGGTATGAGGTACATATTCGATGAGTGAATGAACGCTGTAGGCCTCTCACGGGCCTGGGTGGACGGCATCCTTCCTGGACCCTGTGGAAGTCTGGGAAAATCCTCCCATAAAGGCTGCTCTGAGTCACTTAGGTGGCAGTGGCCACTGGGACCCGGGGAACTTTCTCAGGTTTCCTAGTTTTCTGAGAATCAGAAAAGGGTTTTTTAACCATTATATGTGAGTTCAGAGCTTGGAAAGCATAAAACTCCAGGAATGTATTTGATTTTATTTTGGTAAGAAAGCTAAGATTTCCATGGTCCCACTGTTCTAGTGCAGATCTCCCTGTATTGCTAAATTGTCTGAGATGGGAAAATAGCTGAATTATGTCATTAGTACTTTATAATGGAGGTTGAATGGTAGTATACTTACGATTTTTTGTGTCTGCATAAAATACCACAACCCAGATTAGCTCTCCAAAGGTGTATTTTAATGTACTCGGTTTTCTAAAAGTTGAATCTATGAAGAGTAAATGTGGCTTTTTTTTTTTTTTTTGATGTAAGGGCCTCATGTTTCTATACAATGGTTTTACTATTTTAAAGACTACTTTCATACTAAATGCACACATTTGGTTTTAAAAATACAACAAATGAAAGTACAACTTCTTTCTATCACGCCGGCCTAAACACGAGTTTCAAAAGTTGACAAAGCACCATTTTAAAAAAAATGACAAAAAGATCTCACTCTGAAATATTGATGTAAAAGTGTGAGATCCAGGGACGCCTGGGTGGCTCAGTCAGTAGTAAGCCAGTAAGTCAGTGACTCTGGATTTCGGCTCAGGTCATGACCTCACGGTTCGTGAGTTCGAGCCCCGCATTGGGCTCCTCGCTGACAGTGTGGGGCGTGCTTGGGATTCTCTCTCTCCCCCTCTCTCTGCCCCTCCCCCCACTCAAAGTAAATAAGCTTAAAAAAAATGTGGGATCAGAATATTAGCAAATAGAATTCAAGAAGAAATTAAGAGAATAATAGTATACATCGCAATGAAGTGGATTTATGCCAAGAAAGCCTTAATGTTTGGAAATTTAGTAATATAATCTATTGTACAATATTGATAGGCCAAGGAAGGAGAACCATTGGTCATCTCGGTAGAGGTGGAAGACACATTTGGCAAAATTATCAATCTTTCCGTTTTTTTTTTTTTTTTTAAATTTTTTTTTTTTAACATTTATTTATTTTTGAGAGCATGAACAGGGGAGGGGCAGAGAGAGAGGGAGACACAGAATCTGAAACAGGCTCCAGGCTCTGAGCTGTCAGCACAGAGTCCGACGCGGGGCTCGAACTCACGGACCGTGAGATCATGACCTGAGCCGAAGTCGGACGCTTAACCGACCAAGCCACCCAGGCGCCCCAATCTTTCTGTTTTTAAAAACAAACTTTCGGTTTGCTATAAATGTATGGATACTTGTCTAGTGGTATGACGTATATGTATCTCAAACCAAAGCCAGAACTGTCCTCAATGGTGGAATCCTGGAAGTCTTCCCGTTAAAATCAAGAATGATTCAAGATTGCCCATCACTGGGGGCGTCTGGGTGGCTCAGTTGGTTAAGCGTCCAACTCTTCATTTTGGCTCAGGTTATGATCTCATGGTTTGTGCGTTTAAACCCCGCGTTGGGCTCTGGGCTGACAGCACGGAGCCTGCTTGCGATTCTGTCTCTCTCTCTCTCTCTGCCCCTCCCCTGCTTGCTCTCTATCTATCTCTCAAAAGTAAATAAAAATAAACAACAGCAACAACAAAAGATTGCCCATCATTATCCCTGTCAACTAAGTTTTTCTGCAAGTATTAACCAGGGCAGTGAGACAGAGGAACAATAGCTACATAAATATTAGAAATGAGGAAACAAAATGATGATTTTATACAGAGGATAACATCATACGCTTAGAAAAATGCCTAGAATTTCCTGAACATTTGGGGCGCCTGGATGGCTCAGTCGGATGAGCGTCCAACTTTGGCTCAGGTCATGATCTCATGGTTCATGAGTTCGAGCCCTGCATCAAGCTCTGTGCTGACAGCTCAGAGCCTGGAGCCTGCTTCGGATTCTGTGTCTCCCTCTCTCTCTGCCACTCCCCCCGCTCATGCTCTGTCTCTCTCTCTCTCTCTGTCAAAAATAAATAAACATTAAAAAAAATAAAAAAAAAGAATTTGCTGAACATTTTATCATTAGAAAAAACTTAGAATGCCCCGCAATCTATTAGATACAATAAGAGTTTAGTGTGTGGTTGTAGAATACAAAATGTAAGTCACTTTCCTATCAGTGACTGGTTGGAAAAGATAAATAATATAAGAAATGATCCCATTTATAAAGGAATGTAAAAGGTAAAATATATATAGGAATAAACTTAATATTATAAGAGACCATATATATTTTTTTGGGGGGGGGGTGCAAGTGAGCAAGGGACAGAGAGAGAGAGAGAGAGGTACGGAGAGAGAGAGAGACAGAGAGAGAGAAAGCGGGGCTCACCCAGGGCTCATGTTTTACCCGAAGTGGGGCTTGAGCTTACCTGATGCAGGGCTCGAACTCACAAACTGCGAGATCATGACCTGAGCCGAAGTCAGATGCTTAATGACTGAGCCACCCAGGTGCCCAAGAGACTGTATTTTTAAAAAAATAATCTTAAAACTCTTTTGAAGGACATAAAAGGAGAAATAAATAAGTAGAAGGATATATATACATGGTTCCTGAATAGGAAGGTTAAATATAATAAATATTTAATAAGTATAATATCTTAAATATAATAACATTGTCTAAATTACTTTATGAATCTCTTTTCACGCCAATGAAGGTATCCACGGAAATTGACTGGGAGTGCAAACACTGGGAAAATGATACTGGGTTTATCTAAAACAGTAGTTCCCAATGGGCGGCCCTCTTGCCCACCACCCTAACCCAAGGAACAATTGGCAATATCTTCAGACATTTTTGATTTTCATAATTAGGGGTGTGCTACTGACACCTAGTGGGTGGAGGTCAGGGTGGCTGCTAAACGCATAAGACAGCCCCCAACAATAAAGAATTATCCAGCCCAAAACGTTAATAGTACCTCTGTGGATAGGTCCTGATCTAGAAGACTAAATATTTGTCAATAATCAGAAAATTTCTAGAAAAACAGTAACCAAGGGACTAAGTTTAAGTATCTTGGAACTGGAGAACCAATAGGCAGTTCAATGGACGATGGAGAAAGTCCAGATTGCATTGGACTAGTATATATATAGGATAGTATAGGACAAAGTAGCATCTTATATCAAGACTGGTAATTCATTCGTAAGTAACGACTGATTGATGGGGCGCCTGGGTGGCTCAGTTGGATAAGCGGCTGACTCTTGATGGTGGGTCAGGTCATGATCTCGGTTTGTGAGATTGAGCCCCACATTGGGCTCTGCACTGACAGTGCTAAGCCTGCTTGGGATTCTCTCTCTCCCTCTCTCTCCACCCCTCCCCTGCTTGTGCTCTCTCTCTCTCTCTCAAAATAAATAAATAAACACTTAAAAAGTATTAAAAAAATAACGACTGAGTCTTTGGGAAAAAATAAAATAGGATTCTTATCTCATTCCTGCCATCAAAATAAATTCCAAGCCGATTAAAGATTTAGACATTAAAAAGTGAAACCATGAACGTACAAAGAGAAAAACATCAGAGTCAATTTGTAGTCTTGACCTTGGAAGGGCCTTTCTAAGTAGGAGCAAACACAGAAGCCATATAAGAAAAGATGAAAAATCACATAAATATAAAAAAACTGCCTCGTAAAAAGAGGAAGCTATTTGCAATACATGTAACAAAGGGCTTATGTCCAAAGAGTTTATATAAATCAATAAGAAAAAGAAAAATAGTACAATAGGAAAATGGCTAATTCACATACACACACACACACACACACACATACACACACAAGCCACTAGAAAGATGCTAAGTCTCACATATAGGTAAAGAAATGGAAGTCAGAATAATAAGTAGATATACTATTTCCCCTAATAAATTAGCAAAAATGAAAGTGGTTGATAACTTCTCATGTTCTTAAGGGTGAAGGAAGCTGGCACTCCACATACACTTGATGCACAAAGATGGTTAGGTAATATCTGTCTGCATTTGAAATATGTATAGTCTTTCACCAAGGATTTCTGCTACTCAGCATTTAATATGACTGATTTACTTGAAAAAAGGATGACAATATATATAGACAGTTGTGGCATTCTTATAATAGGAAAATACTGGAAACACCTAAACGTGTATCAGTACAGAGCTGGTTGCATAATGTGAGGGTGATGCTGTGGAATACTATGCAGCTACGAAAACGGACACAGTAGATTTGTATGTAACCAACAGGGGAAGATCAAAGTACATTACTCAGTGGGGAAAAGCCCATGGTGCTTATAGTACGATCTTTAATTTTTTCAAATATACATTAATACTATATTTGAAATCACAACTTTTTTTTCTGGAGGGATATAAAAATGGTTATCTTTGAGGAGTTACCTGAACTGAAAGTGGTGGGGGAAAGAGACTTCAGGTGGGATCTTTCTATACTGTTTGAAAATTTTTAAACCTATCCATACAATGCTTTAAAAATTAAAAACAGAGTAAATACAGGTCAAAACCTAAAGGTTTTGTTTGTTTGTTTGTTTTGCCAAATCTTCCACTTCTACTTGCTTTTGTGATGTTTGTTTAACCATTTTGTTGATGAACTATTTGTTTGATCACAGCATGTGCTCTCTTGGTTCAGGATTCCAGAGAAAGACTTGGGTTTCATCCTGGCTCCTCAAGTGGGCTCACTCCCACACCTCCTAGGGCAATAGCCTGTTTAATTGTCAAATTAAGGAAGTACTTGCATATCTGCTACATAGTGATGCTCTCAAGACAGAGATCTTGAAGACTTCCTAAACTGTAATGGGCTAGTGGGTTGCAAGGCACAGTTATGATTCCTAAAGTTGCCATACGAATTCAGTTTGCCACCTTCTTTACTATAACGAAATTATGTCCTTTGAATTAATGGAGTTGCATTCGAAAATGACAGCTTGCCTCTGGAACTTTTATTTTGAAACGCGGGCAGTCCTCAACAATTTTCTAACCAGCTTTTTGGACGGCTGGCGCCTCCGTGCATTGTCGTGTATCCCTAAACTGCCTCGTTCACGGTGAATCAGACCTGTGCATCAGCCGGTGAGCCAGCTGTTAAGCCACACGGTGATGCTTCCCGTCAGCCAGGCTTGTCTGTTGTAGGTACAGGGGTGTTAGGTGGCCATTTGAATATTGGATCACGTTTTTTTTCTCTCTCTCTCTTTCTCTCTTTCATACACACGAGAAACAGGGAAACAAAAGTGCTGGTACTTTTGTAGTAATAAGTGCAGGTTTTAAAATCTCAATACCATGGCAACAAAGATGGAAGTGATTTAGTTTGTTAGAAACGGCACCCCCATTGGATGTTGGATTTACAAGCCTGCTTGAGATTCTCTCTCTTCCTGTCTCTCTGCCCCTCCCCTACTTGTGAGCTCTCTGTCTCTTAAAATAAGTAAATAAACATTAAAAAAAAAAAAACAAAGAAAAAGAATGAAAACAAAGAAAATAAGCAAAATGCTAACAATATGTAGTTGATTTCCTCTTAAAGGAAAGTTGCAACTATAAATTATATATATAGACTCCTAGGGAACAGAGTTCTTTTTATGGCCCTCAAGTCTTAGTTTCTGAACTTTTGGCCTTGGGACAAGTTTTCCATAATGCATGGTATGTGTTATTTCTGTTTTCTTTCAACTGCATTAATTTTATTTTTTTAAGTTTATTTATTTATTTTGAGAGAGAAAGAATAAGTAGGGTGGAGGGGTGGGAGAGAGAGAGAGAGAGAGAGAGAGAGAGAGAGAATCCCAAGCAGGTTCCACATTATCAGCGCAGAGCCTGATGCAGGGCTTGAACTTAACAAACCGTGAGATCAGGACCTGAGCTGAAATCAAGAGTCGGACGCTTAACCGACTGAGCCACCCAGGCGCCCCTCAACTGTACTAATTTTAACAAGGATCTTAGCATGAAATTATAATATGGTATTGTAGTTTTAAACTCACAATAGTTAAACCTGCGACCAGCCTGTATCGCGTGCACCCTGTCCTGGGAATCGATCCGTCGTTAGGGAGAACCACTCAAACCCAGTACCAGCAGAAAATGCTCCGTGCTTTGGTAATAATAATTTCATGGTTGCTCACACTCGCACATGGTGCTAACTCGCCATCTGACCCAGGTCTTGAATGGGAGAGCATGGAGTTTCTGGAAGCCTTTCCTAGAATATTTCAAGAACAACAGTGTCCACACTCCACATCCACTCCTGCTGATTTTCTTTCTAGATCAATATTATTAACCTATCTGCGTTCCAGCCCAGATACGTTCTTCTTCCTTTTGTCCCTAAGGTGCCCTTTGTATATATCTCATCTTACCCTGTCGGGGTAGATTTAGACAACACGATGGTCCCTCGTGCGTAGGCACTTGCCCTCCCTGCTTTCGCCATTGGCTGCTCATCTCAGGGTCCCACAAAAGGTGGGGAGAGCCCCCACAAAGCTACAAAGGAATCCAGCCACTAGATGGCAACCTTGTCAAGACACTGCCGTGCCCTTCTGCTATGAGCCCGGTGCCGAGGCACGGTTTCATTACCAGACTTGAGAAGCAATCCTCCTTTCACTTATTCGCTAATTCAACAGATATTTTTGAGTGCCTCCTATGTGCCCCGCACTGCTCTAAGCAAAAAGAACCATCGGTGAAGAGGAAAGAGATGCCTGCGTTCACGAGCGCGACGTGGAAGAGGTGATGACATCCGCCAGGTAGAAAGGGGTGACCCACAGTGAGAGGCCACTGTGGCTGCAGCTGCGTGAGCGAGGACAGCAGTGGGAGGCGAGGGCAGAAAGGCCAAGGAACAGAAGAGTGACATGATCTGACTTCATTCCTTTTTTTTTTTTTTTTTTTTAATTTTTATTTTTGAGAGAGAGTACACATGCAAGTGCGTTGAGGGTGGGGGAGCAGAGAGAGAGAGAGAGAGAGAGAGAGAGAGAATCCCAAGCCCGGCTCCGGGCTCGAACTCACGAACAGTGAGATCGTGACCTGAGCCGAAACCAAGAGTCGGATTCTCAACCGACTGAGCCACGCAGGTGTCCCCTGACTTCATTCTGAAAGGAGTCCTTGGCTGCTTGTTGAGAGGGGACGAATGGAGTGGGGAGGCCAGACCAGAGGCTGGGAAAGAGGTGGCCTGGGCAGGGTTGTGGCCGTGGAGCTGGGAGCAGTAGCCAGGTTCTGGGTATAGTTTGAAGGGCGGAGTCAATGGCTTTAAACGCCCCTGATGGGTTCTTTTGAACTGTGGTGAAAGACGCATGACATAACAATTATCTTCAGAAGCATTTCTAAGGGTACAGTTCAGCGGCATTAAGCACGTTCACAGTGGCCTGCAGCCATGCCCCCCTCCCCCGTCCACCCACAGAGCACTTTTCCTCCCCCACAACTGAAACTCTGTCCCCGCTCAACACTAGCTCCCCACTCCTTCCTCCCCCACCCCCAGCGCCTGGCAACCAGCATTCTACTTTCTGCCTCTGTGAATTGCCAGTTCTAGAGACTCCATACAAGTGGAGTCGGGCAGTCCTTATCCTTTCTTGCCTGGCCTATCACATTTAGCATAACGTCCTCAAGGTTGAGCCGTGCTGGAACAAGTGCCAGAATTCCCTTCTTCTTTTTTTTTTCTTTAAGGCTGAATTCCATGACGCTGTATGCACACGCCACATTTCGTTTGTCCATTCATCCATCAGTGGATGTTGGTGTCGTTCACACCTCTTGGATCCGGTGAATAATGTCACCATGAACGTGGGTGTGCAAGTAGCCGTCCCCGTCCCTGCTCCTGACCCTTTGGGTTTTATGCCTCAGAGTGACATTGCTGATTCTCCCGGTGGGTGTGGGGTAGATGGAGGGTCGGCTTTCTGCTCACGGTATCTGTGGAGCTAGTGAGAGGAGATCTGACGGGCACCCCAGGGATGAGCTTGAACACCAGTCCCTTCTGGAGACAGTGCTTGGCCAGTAGGGTGGCCGGGGTGGGGGGTGGGGTTTCCTGTAGCCACACAGGTGAACGTTATAAAAACTGGCACCGGGGCGCCTGGGTGGCGCAGTCGGTTAAGCGTCCGACTTCAGCCAGGTCACGATCTCGAGGTCCGTGAGTTCGAGCCCCGCGTCAGGCTCTGGGCTGATGGCTCGGAGCCTGGAGCCTGTTTCCGATTCTGTGTCTCCCTCTCTCTCTGCCCCTCCCCCGTTCATGCTCTGTCTCTCTCTGTCCCAAAAATAAATAAAAAAACGTTGAAAAAAAAAATTAAAAATAAATAAATAAATAAATAAAAAAAACTGGCACCACACAAAAGTGTTCATTTAGGTGATTCTATACATAGCACATGTGGGATTTAAGAGGATGTCCTAATTTTATTTATTTATTTATTTATTTATTTTTTATTTAAAAAAAAATTTTTTTTAACGTTTATTTATTTTTGAGACAGAGAGAGACAGAGCATGAACAGGGGAGGAGCAGAGAGAGAGGGAGACACAGAATCTGAAACAGGCTCCAGGCTCTGAGCTGTCATCACAGAGCCCGACGCGGGGCTCGAACTCACGGACCGTGAGATCATGACCTGAGCCGAAGTCAGACGCTTAACCGACCGAGCCACCCAGGCGCCCCAGGATGTCCTTATTTTAAACTGGTATCAGGGTTTTCTAAAAGTTAAGTAAGTTGAATGTTCGGTGCCAGCTGCACCTTGGCCAGACTCTGTGTTAAGGAAGCAGGCTCACTTCCAAAAAGGCACCCGTGTCCTTGCCTACACAAGCGTCCGCCCGTTCCCCAGTTACACGCGTCAGACCAGTGTACCTTGGGCTGCAACCTAAGATGCTTGTCCTCTTTGACCTCTCTAACCTAGAAGGTAGATGTTCTTTAAAAAAATTTTTTTAATCATTTATTTATTTTTGAGAGACAGAGACAGAGCACGAGCAGGAGAGGGGCAGAGAGAGAGAAGGAGACAGAGACAGAGACAGAATCTGAAGCAGGCTCCAGGCTCTGAGCTATGAGCACAGAGCTTGATGCGGGACCCGAACCCACAAACAGCGAGATCATGACCTGAGCCGAAGTCGGACGCTTAACTGACTGGACCACCCAGGCGCCCCTAGACGTTCTTTAAAAAAAAAAAAAAAAAAAGTTTTTTTATATTTGAAAGAGAGAGAGCACGAGAATGAGCAGGGGAGTGGCAGACAGGGAGAAAGACAGAATTCCAAGTAGGGTGGAAACCTACAAGGTGCTCGAACCCATGAACTGTGGGATTGTGACCTGAGCCAAAATCAAGAGTCAGTCGCTTAACCAACTGAACAGGCTCAGGTGGGGTTTGGCAGTGTTCCCAAAGTCAAACCCAGTCTGACTCCCGAATTCTTTCCTCCGCCACCTTGTTGCTTCTGCTGGGGTGGGGAGTCTTGTTTTTTCCCCCATCATCTTCATCCAGTGTAGAATTACTGCCAATAGGTCACATTCTTTGCACACTGTGTGCTAACCATTGTTCTATGTGCTTGATACATATCATCTCCTTTAGGCTTTACAATACCCTAGGACATAGGATCATTACTGTCCTTGCCTTTTTTTTTTTTTTTTTTTGAAGTAGGCTCCACGTCCAGGGTGGCGCCCAATGGGGGGCTTGAACTCACGACCCTGAGATCATGACCTGAGCGGAGATCAAGAGTCGGATGCTCAACCGACAGAGCCACCCAGGTGCCCCACTGTCCTTGCCATTTTGTAGATCAGGGAGATTAAGCAGCCTGTGCAATTCCATACTTAGTAAATATTGGGGCTGGGACTTGCTGAAACGTGGGCACAGGTTGGCTTGCTGGCCTTCCTTCCCCTCCTCCTCCTCCTCCTCCGTGCCCTCCTCCTCTCTCTGTTGAATTTATGTCTAGGTTTTATACTTTCATGACTCTGTGCATGGGAATCCTTAGTCATTCTTTTAAAAAAAAATTTTTTTTTAACGTTTATTTATTTTTGAGACAGAGAGAGACAGAGCATGAATGGGGGAGGGTCAGAGAGAGAGAGGGAGACACAGAATCTGAAACAGGCTCCGGGCTCTGAGCTGTCAGCACAGAGCCCGACGCGGGGCTCGAACCCACGGACCGCGAGATCATGACCTGAGCGGAAGTCGGCCGCCTAACCAACTGAGCCACCCAGGCGCCCCAGTCATTCTTTTTTAAGTAAGCTCTAGGCCCCATGTGGGGCTTGACTCACAACCCCAAGATCAAGAGTCGCATGCTCTACTGACTGAGGTGGTCAGGCGTCCCCCTTAGTCATTTTTAAAAATATGGAAAGCTTCGTGAATTTGTGTGTCATCTTCCATGGTAACCTCTGTGTCATTCCAGTTTTAGAATGTGCGCTGCCCAAGGGAGCATGCACTGTGTTCTTCAAGTAGGTATTTTCTTGATCTTTGATTTGTAATGCCCTCCCTCTCTTACTGCTGCTAGTGTGAATGGTTTCCAGTTGATTTGCAACTGCTTTCCAAGTAGACAATTCTATCAGCTGCAGATAACAATGCTTGTGGTCTCCTATTCCAGTAGTTGTGCCTTTGTTGTTGTTGTTAAGGGTTTCATTTTAATTCCCGTGTAGTTAACATACGGTGTTATGTTAGTTTCCGGTGTACAATATAGTGATTCAGCAATTCTGTACATTACTCAGTACTCATCATGCTAAGTGTGCTCTTAACCCCCGTTACCTGTCACCTACTTCACCCGTCCCCCCCCCCACCTCCCCTCTATAGGGGAGTTTGTTCTCTATAGTTTGTTCTCTATAGTTAAGAGTCTATTTCTCTGTTTCCCTCCCTCTCTCTCTCTCCTTTTTTTTCTCCCTTTCTTTGTTTCATTTCTTAGATCCCACATATGAGTGAAATTGTCTCGCATTTGCCTTTCTGACTGACTTATTTTACTTAGCAGGATACCGTGTAGCTCCATCCATGTCGCTGCAAATGGCAAGATTTCCTTCTTTTTTATGGCTGAATAATATTCCATTTTATATGTATAAAGCACATCTTTTTTAAAATTTTTTTATTTTTATTTATTTATTTTTTCAATATATGAAATTTAATGTCAGATTGGTTTCCATACAACACCCAGTGCTCATCCCAAAAGGTGCCCTCCTCAATACCCATCACCCACCCTCCCCTCCCACCCCCCCCCCATCAACCCTCAGTTTGTTCTCAGGTTTTTTTTTTTAATTTTTTTTAATGTTTATTTATTTTTGAGACAGAGAGAGACAGAGCATGAACAGGGGAGGGGCAGAGAGAGAGGGAGACACAGAATCTGAAACAGGCTCCAGGCTCTGAGCTGTCAGCACAGAGCCCGACGCGGGGCTCGAACTCACGGACCGTGAGATGATGACCTGAGCCGAAGTCGGACGCTTAACCGACCAAGCCACCCAGGCGCCCCTGTTCTCAGTTTTTAAGAGTCTCTTATGCTTTGGCTCTCTCCCACTCTAACCTCTTTTTTTTTTTTTTCCTTCCCCTCCTCCATGGGTTTCTGTTAAGTTTCTCAGGATCCACATAAGAGTGAAAACATACGGTATCTGTCTTTCTCTGTATGGCTTATTTCACTTAGCATCACACTCTCCAGTTCCATCCACGTTGCCACAAAAGGCCATATTTCGTTCTTTCTCATTGCCACGTAGTACTCCATTGAAAACACATCTTCTTTATCCACTCCTCTATTGATAGACATTTGGGCTGCTTCCATAATTTGCCTATGAAAAATAATGCTGCTATAAACATGGGGGTGCACGTATCCCTTTGAATTGTGTTTTTCTGTTGTTTGGGTTAATACCCAGGAGTGGGATTGCTGAGTTGTAGGGCAGTTCTATTTTTAACTTTTTGAGGAACCCTCCCCCCCCCCCCGCCATGCTGTTTTCCACAGTGGCTGCACCAGTTTGCATTCCCACCAACAGTGCACGAGGGTTCCTGTTTCTTCGCATCCTCGCCAGCTCTTGTTGGTTTTTTGTGTTTTGGTTTTAGCCACTCTGACAGGTGTGAGGTGATCTCTCATTGTAGTTTTATTTGCGTTTCCCTGATGGTGAGCGATGGTCCGGTAGTGATGTCTTTTATTTCTGATTTCTGCTGTATTGTGCGGGCGACCCAAGTTCTGTTAAATGCTAGTGATGTCCTTGGTGTCATTTTACTATGAGTGCTTTTAGTGTCTTGCCATCAAATAGGATGCAGAAAGATTGCTTGAGATACTGTTTGTACGATCGATTCTCTCCTTCCTACTTTGCTCAGAATTGGGTTTTTTGTTTTGTTTTGTTTTGTTTGGTGTGTGTGTGTGTGTGTGTGTGTGTGTGTGTGTGTTTTGGCTGGACAGGGAGGAGCTATAAACCCAGTAACCTACAGGCCATGTATCTCAGTTGTTAATAGGATTGGTGATGGGTTTATTTAATGTCCTCCTTTCTGCTATTACTTTGATTATTGCTTTTCTTTTTAACCTGGAGTCTCCTTCAGGAAATCCACATATGTGTATGTTTGGTCTTCTGGGTATATCTTCCACATCATATATTTTGTTTCATTCTTTTGATTACTTTTGATTTCTTCAAGTGTACCTCCGAGGACACTTTGCTTTGCATTTCTTTACTTCTGCTATTGTGTTCTTAATCTTTAGCCTAATTTCCATGATCTCAAATTGTTTCTTCTTCATGACTTCCTGCTCTAGCTTCATAGCTAGAAAAGCTCCATGAATTTCACTGAGGATGCAAATTTGAGATTTTCTAAAATTTCCTGTTTCTTCCAATAACTTTGTTTCCTAGGTGCATGTTTACCTGGATTTCTCAGGTGGTTCCCCTTTTATGAACTTCCAAAACCATCCATATACATCTAGTGATTTTTCTAGGATCATCCTTGACAGAGGGAAGTCTGTGCTGTTCCAGAATTGGAAACGAAGAGGGGTTCCAGTATAGAGGATACCATTGAGGTGTTAGGTCGTGTATTTTATGCTCAGTTGAAGGAAGAAGGAAAAACGTTTTGTGTTGACCAGGGTGAGAGTGGGGAGGGCACTAAAGCTTGAAGTTAGCTTTGCCTTTTGTTTTTTGTTTTTTGTTCTGGTGTTGTTTTGGTGTTTGGTGTTGCCGAAAGGTGGCGCTATCTTCTCGCTCGCACGATTGCTCTTGCCATTTAGCTGGTCGCGGCTTTGTTGTTGTTGTTAGCTGGCCACGGTTATTTCCGCCTGCACAGCTTTCCGAGAGAAGTTCAGTCGAGGAGAAAGGAGCACGGGAGTACGTTCTGAAGGCCCTCGCTGCCAAGGTTCCACCTGGTGCATCCACTCACCCTTCTTTATCACCAGTATTTTGGAATGCACCCTTTAATACCCTGAAATGAAATTCACTGGTAGTACAACCTACCTATATACGTTACTGGGGGAAAAAAGCCAACATCATGCCCTACCTATAATGTAGAGGAGAAATAAGAGGAAAAGAACTTCTAACAAAATCACACGTTGTTGTTGTTTCGATCTGTAAATGCTGGAGGCTAAGTGCATGTAAACGGGACTGAGTCCAGGGCTCAAATACCCAGGCACTGTTGACACGCTGACTCTATAATGCTGACAACTCAGGGTCAACTTCTGAACAACACCAAGGGCTGTCTTCCCTTGATTTGCTGGTTAGTGGTATTTCTAGAAAATTCAGTGTACAGTACCATTGAGTTTCTAAGTAAAATAGAGATAGCTTCTGGGCTCAGATAATTATAAACACTTTTTTCACCTCCATGAATGCTGGTCTGTCCCAAGAAAGGAGAGTGGGCTGGAGGAGGCAGGCACACCCCTGACATTTGCAAGCCCCCGGGGGCAAGAATACAAATTCATCCCCACTCTTTATTCCCGATTTTCTGATCAGTAATTAAATATGCTAGCAAGGAATATGAAGTTTCAGGGATTTCAGATGACCCATTAGAGTGTGGATTTGATGAAAATAATTTTCTTACTCATTTTCATTGTTTTTATCAGGAATGGTCAAATTTCGTGTGGCACGTTTTATTCTTTTTTTTTTTTTTCTTTTCTCTTCTCAGCTTTTTTTCCCCTGTGTTCCATGTTAGTACGTTCTAATTTTTTATTACTTCAGGATTTATAATCATCCTCAAAGATTAAAATCAAAGTAATGGTATTCAAAGTGTATAGTTTTTATATAAATTTTCATCAAAATGTAAATTAAAGTCAATATAAAGGTTGAACACGTATTTCACGTTTTTACATTTTTTGTAATGTTTCTGTACTTTTGAGAGAGAGGCAGAGCATGGGTGGGGGGAGGGGCAGAGAGAGAGGGAGACACAGAATCCGAAACAGGCTCCAGGCTCTGCGCTGTCAGCACAGAGCCCGACTTGGGGCTCAAACTCGGGAATGGGGAGATCATGACCTGAGCCGAAGTCGGACACTTAACTGACTGAGTCACCCAGGCGCCCCTGTATTTCATGTTTTTAAAATAAACTTTTAATTTTGCAATAATCATAGACTCACGTGCAGTTGTAAGAAATAATAGAGAAAGATTTCCTGGTACCCTTTACCCACTTTCTTCCAATGGTAACATCTTGCAAAACAATAGTAAAATACCTCAACCAGGACACTGTCATCGGGGCAGCCTGGTTATGTTTCCATCACTGCCAGGATCCCCCCTACCTGCCTGTGACCCTTTTATAGCCACTCACTTCCCTCAGTCCCCACTCCTTCTTAACCCCGGCCACCGCTGAAATCTGTTCCATTTCTACAATTGTGTTATCTCAAGAATATGATATAAATGGAATCATACAGCCAGTAAGCTTTGCACACTGGCTTTTTACATCCAGCATCCTCTGGACATTAATCCATGTTGTTGTATGATGCAAAAGTTTGTTCCTTTTTAATTTTTTCATAGTATTTCGTGGTATGGATGTACCACACTTTAGTCACCCATGAATCTGTGTTGTTTCGAGTTTTTTTGCTATCACGAATGCAGCTGTTAGAAACATGCACGTTCAGATAAACATTGTGTAAATATTTTGTGGGAGCATCTCTCTGGGAAAAAAATGCCCAGGAGTGCAATTTCTGGATTGCATGGTAGTTGCACGTTCAGCTTTTTAAGAAAGCCAAAACGTGTTCTTCCCAGGGTGGCTGTACCATTTTACATCCCCAACAGCAAGGTGTGAGTGATCCGATTTTTTCACATCCTTGCCAGCATGAGATGTGGTCACTTTTTTAATTTTAGCCATTGGGGTAGGTGTGCAGTGATATTTCACTGTAGTTTTAGTTTGCATTTTCCCAATGGCTTGTGATGTTGAACATCTTTTCACCTGCTTGTCGTGTTACATATATGTCTTCTTCAGTGAGATATTTTGTTCATGAGTGACTGCACTCATTTCCCAGTTGGAGTGCTTGATTTTTTTTCCTGTGGAGTCCTGTGAGTTCTTTATATATTCTAGATACTAGGTCTTTGTTCTATATGTGGTTTGCAAATATTTTCTCCCACTCTCCACTTTGTCTTTCTATCCCCATCACAGGGTCTTTCACAGAGCAAGAGTCTTTAATTTTGATGAAGTTCAGTTGACCATTTTTTTTCTTTTATGAATTGTGCTTTTGATGTTATACTTAAGAACCGTTTGCCTAGCTCCAAATCTTGAAGATTTCCTGTGCTTTTTTTTCTGAAAGTGTTATCGTTTTACATTTTGCATGTAAACATGGAATCCATTTTAGTTAATTTTTCTGTAAGTTACTATTTTTTTAGTATTTATTTTTGAGAGAGAGCACGCACTCGCAGGGGAGGGGCACAGAGAGAGGGGGTCAGAGGATCCAAAGTAGGCTCAGCGCTGACAGCACAGAGCCCAAGGCAGGGTTGAACCCACAAATGTGAGACCGTGACCTGAGCGAAGTCAGACGCTTTATGGAATGAGCCACCCAGGTGACTCAAATTTTTTTTATAAATTATGAGACTTAAGTCAGGGTTCATTCCTCGTTTGTTTGTTTTTGAGTTTATTTATTTATTTTGAGAGAGAGAGGCAACACAAGTAGGGGAGGGGCAGAGAGGAAGAGACAGAATCCTAGGCAGGCTCCAGGCTCTGAGCTGTCAGCACAGAGCCCAATGCGGGCTCGAAACTATGAAACCGTGAGATCATGACCTGAGCCAAAACCAAGAGTCGGACGTTTAACTACCTGAGCCACCCAGGCGCCCCAGGTTTCACTTCTGTGCTATAGATGTCTAATTGTTACAGCACCATTTGTGGAAAAGGGTAAGGGTATCCTTCCTCCACTGCATTGCTTTTGCAGCTTTGTCAAAAGACAGTTGGGCATATTTGTGTGGATTTATTTCTGGGCTTTCTATTTTGTACCATTGATCTATCTGTCTATCCCTCTGGCAATATCTCATAGTCTTGATTAGTATAGCTATATAAAAAGTCTTGAAATTGGATAGTGATTCTTTGATATTATTCTTCTTTTCCATGGTTGTTTTATCTAGCCTAGTTCCTTTTACATTTCATTTAAATTTTAAAACGATCTCCTCTGCATATACAAAGAACTCTTCTGGGAACTGACATCTTTACTATATTGAAGCTTTCAATACACAAACACGGTATGCCTCTCCATGTAGTTAGATTTTTTTTACATATTTATTTATTATTTGGGGGAGAGCACAAGTGGGGGAGAGGCACGGAGAGGGAGCCAGGGGATCCAAGGAGGGCTCTGCACTGACAGTGTGACAGTAGTGAGCCTGACGTGGGGCTCGAACTCACAAACTATGAGATCATGACCTGAGCCAAAGTTGGATGCTCAACCAACTGAGCCACCCAGGTGCCCCTAGATTTTTTTAAAGTTTATTTATTTATTTGTTTATTTATTTTTGAGAGAGAGACACAGAGATGGAGCATGAGCAGGGGATGGGCAGAGAGAGAGGGAGACACAGAATCCGAAGCAGGCTCTAGGCTCTGAGCTGTCAGCACAGAGCCCGACACGGGGCTCGAACTCACAAACTGTGAGATCCTGACCTGAGCTGAAGTTGGATGCTTAACAGACCGAGCCACACAGGCACCCCAGTTTATTTATTTATTTTGAGAGAGAGGGAGAGAGACAGAGAAACAGGAAGCACAAGCTGAGGAGGGGCATAGAGAGAGAATTCCAAGTGGCTCTGCCCTATCAGCGCCCAATGTGGGGCTCAGTCTCACGAACTGTGAGATTTAAAAAAAAATTTTTTTTTAACATTTATTTATTTTTGAGAGACAGAGAGAGACAGAGCATGAGCAGGGGAGGGGGGAAGAGAGGGAGAGGGGAAGACACAGAATCCGAAGCAGGCTCCAGGCTCTGAGCTGTCAGCACAGAGCCTGACGCGGGGCTCGAACTCACGAACTGCAAGACCATGACCTGAGCCGAAGTCGGATGCTCAACCGACTGAGCCACCCAGGCGCCCCCCGCCGTGAACTGTGAGATTATGACCTGAACCAAAGTCCGGATGCTTAACTGACTGAGCCCCCCAGGTGCCCCTTTAGATTTTTTATTTATTTCAGCAGCATCTTGTATTTTTTAGCATATAAATCCTGTACCTATTTTGTTAGATTTATCCCTATTTTGTTTTTTTTAGCAGTTGCAAATGTTATGTTTCTGTATTTTTGATTTTGTGCTCATTGCTGGAATAATGCAATGTAATTGATTTTCATATGTTTATCTTGTATATTGTGAACTTGATGAACTCACCAGTTCTAGGTTTTTTATTTAGATTTCTTGGGAATCTAAAGTTTGTGTACAGTTGACTCTTGAAGAACCTGGGTTTGACCTGTGCCCATCTGCTTATTTGCAGTTTTTTTTCATAAATACAGTACAGTGGTATACCCGTATTTTTTCTTATGATTTCCTTCATACCATTTTCTTTTCTCTAGTGTACTTTACTGTAAGAATGCAGCATGTGATATATATATAAAATACAAAATATGTGTTAATTATTTATGTTATCAGTAAGGCTTCTGGTCAACAGCAATAGTTAAGTTTTGGGGGGGGGGTGTCAAAAGTTATACCCAGGGGCACCTGTGTGGCTCAGTTGGTTAAGTGTCCGACTTTGGTTCAGGTCATGATCTCATGGTTAGTGAGTTCGAGCCCCACATCGGGCTCTCTGCTATCAGCATGGAGCTCATTTGGGTCTTCTGTCTCCCTCTCTCTCTGCCCCTCCTCCACTTGTGCTCTCTCTCTCAAAAATAAATAAACATTAAAATAATAATAATAATAAATTTGACTCATTATTTTCTTAAATTTTTAAATATTTATTTATATATATCTGAGAGAGAGAGAGTGAGAGAGAGTGACAGAGTGCAAGTGGCAGAGGGGCAGAGAGAGGGGAAGACCCAGAATCCAAAGCCGGATCCGGGCTCCAAGCTGTCAGTACAGAGCCCAACACGGGCCTCAAACCCGTGAGCCACGAGATCATGACCTGAGCCGAAGTCAACTCTTAGCTGACTGAGCCACCTAATTTGACCCTTTAAAAAAAGTTATGCCCAGATTTTCGATTGTGCAGGGGGTGGTGCTGTTAACTCCATACCTTAATGTATAACCGTGTTATCTGAGGGTCAGCTATATATGGAAATCTGGGCATAATATGAGTCAAGTATAATTCTGAGGGAAAAAAAAACATATCTCAAGAAAGCAAAGCCTAAAACTCTGAGCAAGGTATTCCAGACACCGGCACAGGTAGATTCTTTTTTTAACTGCCATAATTCCTAAGTAAGGGATTCTATTAAGGAAGATATTTGTGTGTTGCCACGGGGGGGTGGGGGAGAGAATCACATTTTATAAAAATAGTCATATTTCAAGTTCTGCTCTAGGTCCTTACACATGTCATTTCATTTAAATCTCATAACTCTGAGACGGCTAAGATTGGCTTCATTTTACAGATAAATAATGGAGATAAGAGAAAAATATCTACATAGTTGGAAACAGAAAAATCATAGAGAAAAATGAAAGAAACAAAGAGCTGGTTCTTAAACCGATCAATAAAGTTGACAGACCTCTATGGAGACTGACAAAGAAAAAAAAAGAGAAAATACAGATTACCAATATGGAACAAAACAGTATGTCACTAAAAACCCTGCAGACTCCAGAGGGATCCAAAGGAATACTTCGGATAACTGCACACGTGAATTTGACAACCTAGAGGAAAGGGACTGACTGATTACAAAACACAGCTCCCTGCGTGCCGATGACATGATTGTCCCAAGTGCTCTACGGTTGCTAGTTTGG
Organism: Panthera tigris; assembly: GCF_018350195.1. Lineage (NCBI taxonomy): Eukaryota > Metazoa > Chordata > Mammalia > Carnivora > Felidae > Panthera > Panthera tigris. The sequence goes on along the minus strand of NC_056673.1, from coordinate 9,946,651 downwards.
CATTGAGTTTCTTAGAAGCCAGAAGAAAGAGGGAGACCCGACTCGTGGTGACAAAATGAAACGACGCCAGTTATTAATGAAACACACAACTCTTCCTGCGGCTGAAACATTTAAAAAAAAAAAATCTCTTTTAGGAATCTGAAGAGAACAAGGGATTCAGTATTATAGAATCAACAAAGTTGTTAGATAAAGCAAATGTAATATGGCTTTATTACTTTTACCTTTATGAAATAGCCTTTATTACTCTTACAACAACTCATAAATTTACACTCTCTCTGCAGTATTTAATCAAAAATACCACATTACTGTTAAGTTTCAGTGCACTTAAACCAAGCGATGCCTGTGCCAGGAAAGAAGATTGGATTACGTGTTGGAATAATACATCAATAAACTTCAGGATGGGGATACTATGTTGTCAATGATGTGAGTTCACGTTAATAACTAATTGGTGTCTGTTAACTGAAAGGTAGAAGATGCACTGAATAAATACAGCAGAGGTCATTGTCAAAACTCAGACACTATAAGGCTGTAGTACAGAGGTGGGAGATGAGGACATTTTCCTCTGTGACTGCCCTTTCTGTTAGAACACTGTGACTAAAGTCCTTGAATACGGTCAGCTGTCTCTTCTAGTTGTATGCGTTAATTCATTCTTCTTAGAGAATGATCATGGCGTCATTCTCTTAAGTTCGAGCTGGTTCATGGTCGGCACGACATGGCCTGGTACTAATTCCCCAGCATTCATTACGGAAGAGGAGAAAAGGAAAGGAAATAGAGGGTCCCGCTCTAGAACAAGTGTTATGTCCCAGAAGAAAGTTCTGCTCTTCTGGCTCTGTGTGATCATCATGTTGGATGGAAGGGAAACTGGAGGTCTTTCCACTGAATTCATGGAATATTAAAGTTCCAGTCCCTGAACTTGGCCATGACCTTCTGAAATGTTCAAGTCGCTCAATGGAAAACATGATCAGATCTGCTCTCTTAACGCTGCTTTTCCTGGCTGCCGACACACAGCACATTTTCAGTGTTCTGTTCTTTCTCCCCGAAAGTTTGTTTGCATGACTCAGTTTGCTGGTGAATTGTCTTTGTTTACATATTGATTTCCATATCAAAAATAAGTCTAATACTGTGGAAAGTATTTTTCCTAAGCCGATTATAGTACAGATAGGGTAGAGAGTGTACTGCTGATCCCCGCCCCGCCCACCAAACTGAATGTTTTACTCCGATTTTCTTAATACCAGCGGATGAGATATTTATCCTTATTTGACCCATCCCAAAAGACAGCCCAGTTGCCGTTGGTTTTATGCTGTAGGAATTCGTTTTGGAACATTGAGCCAAGAGATTTATAATCGATTAAATCAACCTATATGTGATAGTCTACGTGCAGGGTGTTACATCAGGAACTACATGTGAGGTTGATGCCAGAGAAGTGGAAAACAAGACAGTCAACGGAGCGACAAGACTGCAAGAAAAGTCTCACTGGACCTTTCTGCCACCACACCCCACCTGTATGACCTTAGGCAAAGCAGTCCACCACTCCTACCATAGGCGGTAGCCAAGTCCGTGTATTTTGAAATGAAAGCAAGTGCAGGGGTGCCTGGCTGGCTCGGTTGGGAGACCATGCAACTCTTGATTCAGGGTCGTGAGGTCGAGCCCCACATGGGGTGGAGAGATTACTTAAAAACTTTTTTTAAAACTAAAAAAAAAAGGAAAGGAAAGGAAAAGGAATCAAGTCGAAAGAATCCTAGAGCAGTTTGGCCTATTCTCAGTGAGTTTTCCTAGTTAGTCCATACGGACACCTGCTGATCTCTGGGTCTCCTTTTTAAATTCTTTTTTTAATGTTTTATTTATTTTTGAGAGAAAGAGAGAGACCGTGCGAGCAGGGGAGAGGCAGAGAGAGAGGGGGACACAGAATCCGGAGGAGGCTCCAGGCTCCAGGCTCCGAGCCATCAGCACAGAGCCCGATGCGGGGCTCGAACTCACGAACCGTGAGATCATGACCTGAGCCAAAGTCGGACGCTTAACAGACTGAGCCACCCAGGCACCCCTCTGGGTCTCCTTTTTAGACCATTCCAAACCATCCCTCTAAAAATCTGTTCTACCAAATCTGTTCAACAGATGAAATGTCTATTTTTATTTATTTATTTATTTATTTATTTATTTATTTATTCATTCATTCATTCATTCACTCACTCATTCATTCACTTACTGAATATTTAATACAGTTCACACAGTTCAAAGCAGAAGGGCACAGGGAACAGTTTGGCTCCTCACCTGCTGCCCGGCCACCCTGCCCACCACAGTCTGGTATCCTCTGGATCTCTGGTGTCCTTCTAGCAATACCTGGTGTATACAGAAGCAAATGCATGCCCCCGCCCCTGTCTGCACACAAATGGCAGCACCCACGGACACAGCATTCCGCACCTGTGCTTCTTCTCTGAGCAGTGTATTTATTTGGAAGACCAGAGAGCCTCCTCAGTCTGGTTGGCATCTCTCGGGTGCCGTTCTGTTCTTCTCAGTGGCAGTCCCTGACCTCCCTCACAAGTGACCTCAGCATTTGGGTTGCGATTTCCCCAGGCCAAGACGTGTAAGCTCACGAGGGGGGTCTCCTTGGACTTCAGTTGCTTCTCACTAAGGTTCGATCTACCTTTTGCAGGGCAACGACCGTTGTGGGGGTGTGCGTGCACAAGAGGAGACAGAAATAGAGGCAGAGCTGCAGGAGCAGCCTGGTGGCTTCTGTCCTCCCCATTTGCAACAACCTCAGCTCCTTTTCAGGATCGGCTTTCCACACCATTTTTTTTTTTTTTTTTTTAAGCAGGTTTCTGCCAACTTCATATTCGTCCAAGGCTATGTGTCCTATTTTTCAGTTTGGTACATGCTGTCACATTTGCCAGGGCACGCCGTGAATAACTGTACTTTCACAGTTGGAATCCATGGTTTCCTGGGGCTCAGGATCCCCACCTTGAAGAAGCATCACATGCAACTATGGACAAGCCACTTAGCCTCTCCGAGTGTCTCCTTATCTGTAGCACAACACCCATCTCTGGAAGTCAGGAGGATGAAATGAATTGGCATCCACAAGGAACCAAGAGCAGAACCTGAAATGTAGATATTTTTATAAAATGGGATTTTTCCCCCCCTGAAACCATCTTCACTAACAGGATTTCCTACTTAGGAATTAGGGCAATTAAAAAAAAAATCCACCTGCCTTAGATTCCGGGGCCTCTTTCCCAGACCCCTTCAGCTTTGCTTTCCTAAGAGGACACTGTTTTTTTTCTTCTAAAGTTACCGTCACTTGTGCTTTGTCATCCAATTCCTTTTTTGGTCAAAATTAAACTTTTCCTTTTTGGTTCCAAGCAGTAAAACTAGGGCCAGGTTTTGACTTAATACATGGAAGAATTTCTTCTTCTTCTTTTAATATTTATTTTGTTTATTTTTGAGAGAGGGGGTAGAGAGCAAGCAGGGGAGGGGCAGGGAGAGAGGGAGATAGAATCCCAAGCAGGCTTTGTGCTGCCAGCACAGAACTGGAAGCGGGGCTGGAACTCATAAACCATGAGATCATGACCTGAGCCAATACCAGGAGTCAGACACTTAACCGACTGAGCCACCCAGGTGCCCCTGGAAGAATGTTCTAATAGCAGGGAAGTGTGTTGCCCCAGGAAATAAAGAATTCCCTGTTATTGCTAGAGAGGCATTCATTCTACAAGGAGCAACTCTCTAGTGGAGATGTTGTAGGGTGATAGGATTAGAACCTTCATTAAAGTCCTTTCCAACCCCAAAGGGATTACTATTAGGGTCAAAGACCTTTACTAAGATATTTCCTCCTGTCTCCTTCCACGTGGGAGACACCATTCCAGGCCCTAGGGTTATAAGATAGACAAGGTCCCTGATGACTCCCAAGCCTGCATCTCTGCCCCAACTTGCACCCTGCATTCCAGAAATACGCCTCCAACTGTTGGCTGAAAATGTCTCATGGATGTTCATCTGCATGTGTGTCCATCCATTCACTCCTTCAACAAATATTGAGCTCCTACTGTGTTCCAGGCATCTTTGTAGGCTCTGGAGTTGCACCAACGGACAGAACAACGGGAGTCTCCACTCTCCTTGACTTTGCATGGTGTTCTCATTGCATTCGGCTAAATGAAACTCACCACCCTCTCTATGAGCTGCCTGACTGCTTCCCCGAGCATCTGGGCTTAGCCCTAGTGCAGCGCTGTTTCCCTGTCACCCAGATACATTCTCGTGTTGTCTTTGTTAGTTTCCTTCCCTTGAGCGTGGAGTTGTCTTTGCCAGCTGTATCTGCGCACGTCTTTTCATTTCCTGTGGGTTCCCCTGGCCCGGCCCAAGCACAGAGGCTTCCTGGCCGGAGTTGCACGGCCATTAATGCCTGTTCCGTGCCCTCATGTCCCGCGACCAGGCCAGCTTGGGTCAGTTAATTGACAAAGTGGGTTAAGTCAGGGGATCCTAAAAAATGAAACTGACATACTTTAAGCATTTTGTTCTCACCTCAAACATACAAGTGGGTATCCGTTCACTGATCTCTGGTTACAGGGCCAAGGCATTTTCTTAGAGCAGACCTGTCGGTTGGAGCTCTTTTGCATCTTTTCACACTTGTGATCTATCTTCCATGATTTTCGGTTTTAGTATCTTCATAATGTCTATTTTATTTCTGATGGAGGGAGAGAGAGAGAGAGAGAGAGACAGAGCATGAGCGGGGGAGGGGCAGAGAGAGAGGGAGACACAGAATCAGAAGCAGGCTCCAGGTTCCGAGATGTCAGCCCAGAGCCCGTTGCAGGGCTCAACCCCACAAACCGTGAGATCATGACCTGAGCCGAAGTCGGATGCCTAACCGACTGAGCCATCCAGGTGCCCTTCGGTTTTAGTTTCTTTAAACAGGACCAAGAGCTTAGACACTTCAGGAGAAAACTGTACGTAGAATGTAGAATCCTTTTACACGTTTACAAATATTCCCCTCATCGTTTGCAGTTGCTTCAGGCGATCTTTAAGGGCTCACCTTCATTGTGTCTTTTCAAAGCATTCATTGTGGCTTCTGTAGAAACAATGCCTCTCTCTCTCTGCTCATATTTTATTGGTTTCCATAATAAACTATGTAAATAAAATCACTAGTATAACTGGCATAAACAGGTTTGGAACAAATACATCTGACTCTTAGTTCGCAGACAACCCACACGACGGGAACAGAAGTGCAATGTTGTTCCGGAGACAGCCTCCCGATCAGTTGTATTCATCTTGCCCAGGGCGTTGTGAAGTCTTATTAAAAGGGGGCGCATTGGTTATTTTGGTGAATCTGTTATCTGTAAAATGTTAGGTAGAGGGTGTACAAGGGAGCAAGCTTTGTCTTGCTGGAATCATCTTCCTAAACCAGAGCTTTCATCAGGCCTCTTCTCTGCTCATACACCTTTGGGCCTCCTCACCGGGTAGGAAACCAAGGGCAAACCTCTTGCCTTGATTCTGCCCGATCCCGCGGCAGCCTTATCTTGGTCCCCTGCTTATGCCCTGAGCTCCAGTCCTAGGCCACACGGTGGCTCATTCTCTGAACACATTCAGGACTTTTTCACAATCAAGCCTTTGTTCACGCTGATGAACAAAGACACGGCCCTGCTGCTGGGGCCTGCTTGTCCAGGATGCGCATGTCCATGCCAGGCACCTCCCTCCCCTGCCCCCTGCCCCCTCCTGCCACCCTGGACGTGGACAGAAATGCCGTTCATCGTGAAAGGAACAGCTCATAAGAGCACCTCCTTCATAAAGCCTTTCTTGATCTCACAACGGGATGTGCCTTTTCTCTTGCAAGCGTCGTCTGGAGCCCTGTATTTGTATTTCTGTAAGATGCTCACCATATCCCTGCCTTCTGCTATTGTCTTTCCTGCCTAATAATTCTCAGTTGCTTTGAGTGGAACTCTTTTTTCCCTTTATCTCCTCTTCTTCAAAGCCTGTGTCTTTCTAGTCTCTATTCCTGGCGGCACTCCTCAGGCTTCAGTCATGCTAATTGATTCAGAGTGAGGACCGGGCTCTTTTTAGTTCCCAAATAATACATAGAATCTTGAGGGCTCATCCATTTATCGTCCTCGACTTAAAAAAAATTTTTTTTACAGACCAAATCCCAGTTTTACTGAAGTATGCTTTACATATCATAAAATTCGCTCATTTAAAATGTGCGGCCCAATGATTTTTAATAAATTTACTGAGTTACAACCATCCACCACAACCAAGTTTTACAACGTTTCTGTCACCCCAGAGAGATCTCTTGTGCCATCCCAGGCAATCCCTGATTCATTCTCAGCTCCAGGCAATCTGCTTTCTCTCCTCATAGATCCTTCCTTGATTTTTCTCGCCACCTGTCATCACTGGAATGATGATTTAGACCAGTATACCTGCCATCTGCCTGAGGAACTTTTCTACTGATGCCATCACTAAATTTTGTTACTCCCTCTTTGACTCTCTCGCCATGTTCAAGTTATTCTTGGTTTTCTTGGTGTGAATCTAGCCTCTGTTTAGCAAGTTGGCCTTTGGCTTATTAAGAAAGTTGAGGGTTTTTTTGTTTTTGTTTTTTAAGTTTATTTTTATTTATTTTGAGAGAGAGAGAGCAAGCAGGAGAGGGGCAGAGAGAGAAGGAGGCAGAATCCCAAGCAGGCTCTGCACTAACAGCCCCAATGCGGGGCTCGAACTCACGAGCCATAAGATCATGACCTGAGCCCAAATCAAGAGTCAGAGGCTTAACCGACTGAGCCACCCAGGCGCCCCAAGAAAGTCGAGGTTTGGGGGCACCTGGCTGGCTCAGTCCAAAGAGCATGCAAGTCTTGATCTTAAAGTCATGAGTTTGAGCCCTACTTTGGGTGTAGGGACTACTTAAAAGGATAAAGAAATAAACTTAAAAGAAGGTTGAGATTTTTCCCCTCCGTTAGAATATGGAAAGCTTGAATCGTGTGATGTATAAAACAGATCCTGGATATTATTTATTGAATAAAGCAGTCTAAGCTCCTCTAAGGCGTGGGCAATCTTATCTCCTGTTATATTCAGTATAGTGTGCATAACACCACTTACATTATTATTTTTCATCATGAATAGTCTTCGATAAGAAAAATGGCATTGTTTTTATTGAAATTATGAATGCTTGATAGCTTAAAGCACCATCTAGAAAAGTACAGAGAAAGTTAAAAAAGCATGATCCAGAATGCCAACTCTCGGAAGCCCCCAGGGCTAAGCTATGGTGATTCTCTTTCCAAACATCTCTCTCGTCACTGATACGGCTATTGAGGCAATTACTGATATAGTCACCAAGCCAGGGAGGCAGCTTTGGCTGCTGTAGAAACCCAAGCTAGACATGGGGGTCCTAGAGAGGAGGCCTGTAGCAGGGACATCCTGTGACCACGTGAGGCAGCACAGAGGTCATGGGCGCCACAGCAGCATTGAGGGGATGGCAGGCCTGGCCTGTGGAGCAGTTCCAGTGACCGCGACAGCAAGAGTGAGGACCACTGGCGATGGGCAGCCTCCTTGGGCAGCTGAGTGGAGGGTGGAGGCGTAGTCTGCCCCAGTTGGGTTTCCCAAGGGAGTTCTGAACAAGAGGGAACATAAAGAATACATGCTATACGTGCACTGAGTTCTTGCTTTGAGAACTTGGAAGCTGCCGCACTCTAGAAATAACTGGAGGGAACTGCACAGTGGGGATGAAGGTCAAGTTTATAGTGAGTGACTAGAGCCAGAACAATCCCATTCGATGCCGTTAACATGGCCCCATTTCTATTCCTAGACTTGTGCAGCCAAGGGAAACATTAGGTTATGCAAATATATAGGTAGGTCTTCAGCCTAGGCCTTTCTTTCACACATAATGTGAACTTCAGAATCTTGAAGGCCAATGATGACTTTTTTATTATTTATGCCAAGCTCTCCAGAGAAGGTGGTGGGTAGATAATAGAGCTCTCATAAGCTCAGAGGGTGGCCTGAACATGGTCACTCATGAGTCAGTGGCTGTGACAAGTACAGACAGTGGGAATTTTTGTGTATAGGGTTTTATGGTACAAATGATCATATCCCAGTCTTATTTCATTTAGATTGTAGCAGTGTTATTCATATTTAAGTTACACCCTGTTGAGGAGAAAAATGCATTTTCTATAATTCAAGGAGGATTTTCAAGATTTTCTTTCACAGTTACAATTACTTATTGCATGAAACTGTTTGCTTTTCTGAATCCTGAAATACTCACCTCTTTGAAGATTCGGTGCCCAGCTTCTACCGGAGGCAAAGAGATATAGACAAAAAAAAGAAAGAAAAGAAAAGAAAGAGAAGAAACAGTGCTTTGGAGACAAGAGGCCTGACTTGCATTCCAGCTCCTTACTCTTAATCTCTATGTTCTTGGGCAAGATAGCTTAATTTCTCTGAGTCAGAGTCCTTTACTTAGAAGAGGAGAAAGAGAATAGCTACCGGGTCAGATCATATCTGATTCAGCCGGACTTCCACGCTAAGGAAGTATACATTATGTTGTATAACAAAAGAAAAGGTAGGCGACTCAAAGGTTGTTTGAGGGGACAGTGATGTTATCAGGGATCCAGGTTCTTTCCATCTTCCTCGTCTGCCATCCTGAGCGTGTTGGCGTGGCCCTCTGGCTAGCTCCCCCGCCATCCAAGATGGCTGCTGCAGTTCTGGTGATCTTCAGCTGAGAGGACTACGTCAGCGGAGAAGAGACGTCTCTTCCAGTATGTCCCTTTAAGGGCAAGAGAACTTCCCCCACCAGCAGACCTCCCCTCATGATGTTGGCCAGACCTGGGTCACATAGCATTCCTAACCCAGGTGCTAGCAAGGAAAATGGGATCACCGTCGTTGGCTTTAGACTGTGTCATTAAGATCCTCTCCTGGGCTAAGAATAGTGTGACCTTCCATCAGCGTCCTGTCCAGAGTTCTTTAACAAGAAAGAAGTAGGAGATAGCTGATAGTGTTGATAGCCCAGTGACTGTTAAATTTGTGTTGTGGTGCTGCTTTGAGTTTGAGGTAATTGTTTGGGTCATGATTTTTTTTAAGGAATACATTAAAAAAAATTTTTTTTAATGTTTTATTTTAGTTTTGAGAAAGAGACAGAGCATGGGGGCGGGGAGGGGCAGAGATAGAGAGAGAGAAGGAGACCCAGAATCCGAAGCTGGCTCCTGGCCCTCAGCTGTCGGCCAACGTGAGGCTCAAATCCACAAACCGTGAGATCATGACCTGAGCCAAAGTTGGACATTTAACTGACCTAGTCACCCAGGCTCCCCTAAAGGAATATATATTTTAAAGCAGTTTTAGGTTTATAGAAAAATGAGTGGAAAGTACAGGAAGTTCCCATATACCCCTCACCATCACTCCCAGTATCCCCCATCATTAATAGCTTGCAATAGTGTGGTACATTTGTTACAGCTGGTGAACCGATGTAGATCCATTGTTATTAACTAGAGTCCAGAGTTTATATTAGGGCTCACTGTTTGTGTTGTATATTCCATGGGTTTAGACAAATGCATAATGATATGTATCCACTCCACCACGAGTGTATCATGCAGAGTAGTTTCATTGCCTCAAAAATACCCTGTGCTCCACGGAAGTCATCTGTCCTTCCTTCAAGACATCTGGCAACCACTGAGCTTTTTACTGTCTCTAAAGTCTTGCCTTTTCTAGAATGTCCTATATGTCGAATCCTATAGTATATAGCCTTTTCAGACTGGCCTCCTTAACTCACAAGGTGCATTTACGGCTCCTTCATGTCTTTTTGTAGTTCAACGGCTCATTTCTTTTTTAGCACCGAATAATATTCCATTGTCTGGATGCACCACATTTTGTTCATCCATTCATTCATTCAACATCTTGATTGCTCTCAAGTGTTGGCAATTACGAATAAAGCTGCTGGAAACATTTGTGGACAGGTCTTTGTGCGAACATAACTTTCCAGCTCATTTGGGTGACTGTCAAGGAGCATGATTAGCAGGTTGTGATAAGGATATGCTGAGTTTTGTAAGAAACTGTTGAACTGTATTCCCAGGTGCATTCCCAAGAGCGACGCCCAAGAACATTGGTGTCGCTCCATATCCTCACCAGCATTCGATATTGTCAGTGTTTTGGAATTTCACCATTCTGATAGGTGTGTGGTGGTATGAATCATGATTTTAAAAAATCCAAAGGGCACTTGTGTGGCTCAGTCAGTTAAGCTTCTGATTTTGGTTCAGGTCACGATCTCGCGGTTCGTGGGTTAAAGCCCTACCTGGAGCTCTGTGCTGACCGTGTGGAGCCTGCTTGGGATTCTCTCTCTTTCTCTCTCTCTGCCTCTCCCCTGTTCATTCTCACTCTCTCTCTCTCTCAAAAGAAGTAGACTGAAATATTTACCAATGAAACAGAATACCTGGGATTCGTTTCGAAATAACTGAGGCTAGAGAGAGAAATAGATGATGGTCGATGGAACAAGATTGACCACGAATTGCTAATTGTTGAAACTGGTTTGTTGGGTGAATAGAGGGCCATTGTAATATTTCTTTCTAATTTTGATTGTTTGAAGTTTTTATAACATTTAAATTACAGTTTGATATCATGTTATTAAAAAATGGTGGATGGACACTATGGTATTTAGTAAAAATATGAATTGTCATCTTGTACTACCTTCAGATTAAGCTAAGTTCTTAACAGTGTTATGGGGAAGAAATGAGTATATGTCAAGTATCTCTGCTGAATTAATAATTATTTAAAGAATCCTTCTAGAAACAGAAGAATCTTTTGGTAGCATAAGCAATTTTACCGAAAATAATTTTAAGAACACATGTGATTTCTTTCAAAGTGAATTTTGAAATTACTGAAGCAAAAAACAGTACATGCACATTAGGACAAAATTTAAAATATATGGACAGGCAAAAAAAGGACATAAAAGACATAAAAATCAGACCCACTCAAATAGAGCCACCTTTAATCAGAGGCTTGAGGTATAATTTTCCCAACCCTTTCCTGCTTATCTGGGTGTTTGTATCCAGATCTTTTTTGTTTATGTACCAAAAATTTATGAATTATATTTTTAATACGTATATCGTTCTGCTCTGTAACTTAATATGTCTGGCACATTGTTTTTTTTTGTTTTTTTGGGTTTTTTTTCAACGTTTTTTTATTTATTTTTGGGACAGAGAGAGACAGAGCATGAACGGGGGAGGGGCAGAGAGAGAGGGAGACACAGAATCGGAAACAGGCTCCAGGCTCCGAGCCATCAGCCCAGAGCCTGACGCGGGGCTCGAACTCACGGACCGCGAGATCGTGACCTGGCTGAAGTCGGACGCTTAACCGACTGCGCCACCCAGGCGCCCCTGGCACATTGTTTTAAAGACTGCACAGGATGCCATTGTGTGGCTGTTATCATCATTTATTTAACTAGGCCGCTTATGCTCAACCCAGAAGGTTATTTCCCCAGGTTTTTGCCATTGCCAACAGAAGGGAAGCAGTGGACGCTTGTTAAGAGCACAGATTCTGGAGTTAAATGGAAGGGGCACTGTGCAGAAAAAAGTGAACGGAGCAGGCCTGGGATGGCTGTCCTTAGAAAGGCTGCTTGCGAGGTTGGCGCTTGGCTGGCTTCTGGGAACTTGGATTTCAGGCTGGTTTCCAGCGTCCCAGCTGACAAGCCTGGTTCCCTGGGCCTAAACTGTCTGTGCAAACCCTGAGATTTATGCTGAGCATCTGCAGTCCTTCAGAAAGTCTGGAGTTTTGTCAGGTGCTAGGCAGAAGGTGCCTGTGTGACCAGCCCCCGATAAAAACCTGGGTCCGGAGTCTCTAGTGAACTGGCCTCTAATATGACATCCTGCTTGTGTTGTCGCAACTTGTTGCTGGAGGAATTAGGCATCCTCTATGACTCCCCTGTTCGGAAGCTTGCATCTGGTTTCCTTCGGCCTGTCCCGTGGGTCCTTTCCCTTTTTTGTATCCTCTCCCTGGAGCACAATCGTGGCCATGAGCCCAACTACATGCTGAGTCCTGCCAGTCCTCCTAGTGAATCTCCAGACCTGGGGACAGCCTGAGGTACCCCCGACACAGGTTTAAGTCCTAGCTCTGCCACCTTATGGCTAAGTAACCTTGGTCAAGGTATTTACCTTCTTGGTCATTTTCTTTCTTTCTTTTTCTTTCTTTCTTTCTTTCTTTCTTTCTTTCTTTCTTTCATTTAAAAAAATTTTTTTTAACGTTTATTTATTTTTGAGACAGAGAGAGACAGAGCGTGAACGGGGGAGGGGCAGAGAGAGAGGGAGACACAGAATCCGAAGCAGGCTCCAGGCTCTGAGCTGTCAGCACAGAGCCTGATACGGGGCTCGAACCCATGGAGTGTGAGATCACGACCTGAGCTGAAGTCAGACGCTCCACTGACTGAGCCACCCAGGCACCCCACCTTCTTGGTCATTTTGTAATCTTTCATTGGGGTAAAAAAAAATAGCTTTATCTTATTGGATTTTGGTAAGGAATTGAATAAGTTAAAATATGTAAAGTACTTAGAATAGTCCGTGGCGTGTGATTATTTCTCAGTAAACATGAAGAATCATTATCTTGGAAGCTAGATGTTTATGAGTATTTGCAATTATTTCTTTTGAACACATTCCTACAAGACAAATTGCTGGATTTAAGGATACACACTTTTTTTTTTTGTTTTTAACTTTTTGTGTGCTCTGATCATAAAAGTAACATATGTTTATCATTAAGACATTAGAGATACTTGCTATGGAGAAAGAAAGTCTTCCATAACTCTCTTTTTTCAGATGTAGTTATTGGTAGTAATTGGTTATATACATGTCCAAATTTATTTCTATATGCACTAATATGGACAATATCATATAATATTTTTTAATAAAAATGGACCCATGCACATATTATGCTTGCCTAAACATCAGGGAATCTTTTTTTTTTTTAATTTTTTAATGTTTATTCATTTTTGAGAGGACAGAGCATGAGCTGGGGAGGGGCAGAGAGAGAGGGAGACAGAATCCAAAGCAGGCTCCAGGCTCTGAGCTGTCAGCCCAGAGCCCAACGCAGGGCTTGAACTCACTGACCGTGAGATCATGACCTGAGCCGAATTCCCAATCGACTGAGCCACCCAGGTGCCCCCATCAGGGGATCTTTATATTCAATTACTATTTCTTTCTTTTTAAAAAATTTTTTTAAATGTTTATTTATTTTTGAGAGAGAGAGGGAGAGAGAGAGAGAGAGCGTGAGTAGAGGAGGGTCAGAGAGAGGGAGACACAGAATCTGAAACAGGATCCAGGCTCCAAGCTGTCAGCACAGAGCCTGATGTGGGGCTCAAACTCACAGACCATGAGATCATGACCTGAGCCGAAGTCGGATGCTTAACTGACTGAGTCACCGAGGCACCCCTCAATGACTATTTCTAAAACCCTTTTTTGGTCTCCCTTCAATAAACATTTCAAATATAGATGAAATAGAAAATACAGAATTTGGGGGCACCTGACTGGCTCAGTCAGTAGAGCATGCAAGTTTTGATCTTGGGGTCATGAGTTCAAGTCCCATGTTGGGCATGGAGCCTACAAAAAGAAAGAAAGAAAGAAAGAAAGAAAGAAAGAAAGAAAGAAAGAAAGAAAGAAAGAAAATACAGTATTTATCACTGAGTCACACTTTTACATTTGAAATCACACACTGTGTAAAATATAGTAATTTAGAGTTGCACTGTTGCTCTATTTTTTTTTTTTTTTTGCTCTATGTTTTTAAAAATTTTTTTTTAACGTTTATTTATTTTTGAGACAGAGAGAGACAGAGCATGAACAGGGGAGGAGCAGAGAGAGAGGGAGACACAGAATCCGAAACAGGCTCCAGGCTCTGAGCTGTCAGCACAGAGCCCGACGCGGGGCTCGAATTCACGGACCGTGAGATCATGACCTGAGCCGAAGTCGGACGCTCAACCGACCGAGCCACCCAGGCGCCCCTGCTCTATTTTTAAACAAGCATCACAGGCATCTCTGACCTCAGCATCATCCATCATCACTAGAGTAATTTTTGAGGTTATTTAATACTGGCTTAGGAGCACATTGGCTCTACCTTCACCCGTTGCTTGAGATAAGCATTCTTAGAGTCCACTGGAAGTTTTATCCTATTCACATCACATTCTGGCATTTTATTTGTCCCACGTGTGTGTGATCACCACAACCTGCCCTTTCACCATGCTGCTTTAAACAAATTTTTTTTTAATGTTTTTTTAATTTTTTTTTTAACGTTTATTTATTTTTGAGACAGAGAGAGACAGAGCATGAACAGGGGAGGGTCAGAGAGAGAGGGAGACACAGAATCCGAAACAGGCTCCGGGCTCTGAGTTGTCAGCACAGAGCCCGACGCGGGGCTTGAACTCACAGACCGTGAGATCATGACCTGAGCCGAAGTCGGACGCTTAACCGACTGAGCCACCCAGGCGCCCCTAAAAAAAAGTTTTTTTAACGTTTATTCATTTTTGAGAGACAGAGAGAGTCAGAGAATGAGAGGGGGAGGAGTAAAGAGAGAGGGAGACACAGAATCCCAAGCAGGCTCCAAGCTGTCAGCACAGAGCCCGATGCGGGGCTGGAACCATGAACCGCGAGATCATGACCTAAGCCGAAGTCAGAGGCCCAACAAATTGAGCCACCCAGGCATCCCTCGCTGCTTTTAAAGTTATCTTTAAAAGTATCGTTTACAGTGATGTCTAATATATAAAATTATGAGATTGTGCCCTCAGGAATAATTACCGTGAGTGCGTTCAGTTTCTCTACCTCCTTTAAACAAAATTTTTAAATGTTTATTCATTTTTGGGGGGGGAGGGAGAGGCAGAGAGAGAGAGGGAGTCACAGAATCTAAAGCAGGTTCCAGGCTCTGAACCGTTAGCACAGAGCCCAACGCAGGGCTTGAACTCACGAAGCGAGAGATCATGACCTGAGCTCAAGTTGGAGGCTAAACGGACTGAGTCACCCAGGCGTCCTTCCTCTTAAGATAGTTTTATCGGGCAACCTCTATCTATCAGCATCTCAAACTCATTGGTCAAAGTTGTTTGAGGATGTGTCTTCTTTACACAGCACTCAACACTGATTGGATCTTGGTGTTTAAAAATACATAGATTTTGGAGACATTTGGCGAAATTTTTGATATAGGCTATATACTATATATTTTGAAAATATTATTTTTCTTAGATGTGATAATGCTATTGGAGGAGAATGACTTAGCAGATCATACTGGAAGTATTTAGGGGTGAAGTGTCATTATACCTACCATGTACTTTCAAATGATACAATGAAAAGACAAATGGAAGGGGGCAGAGATAAGAAGCAAATGCAGTCGAATGTCCACAATTGGTAATTGTAGGTGATAAATATATAAGGGTGTAGTGTTCTCTTCACACCTTTCTATGACTTTGAAAATGTTCAAAATGAAAAGTGGGACAATAAAAAAGGCTTCCTTACCCTTCAATATTATAAAAATATTTATCCACATTTACTTCTGGGACTTTCATATTTTCATATTTTACAGGTAAATTTATATTGAATTGGACTCTATTTTTGGCACAAAGGGTGAGATGTGGGTCTCACTTAACTTGAAGTGCTACGTTATGTTAAATTCTTCTAAATCATTTTTTTGTCGGGGGCATTCTGTGATAACTATACAGTTTTTCTTATGTAATTTTATGGCATGTTTTTAATTCTAATAAGGTAAACCTCTCCTCTTTATTCTTCCTCTTGTAAATTTTCTTTCTTTCTTCGTTTTTTAAGATTTTATTTTCAAGTAATCTCCATACCTAACATGAGGCTTGAACTCACAACCCTGAGATCAAGAGTTGTGTGCTCTACCAACTGAGCTGAGTAGGAGCCCTCTCCTTATAAATTTTCTTAGATTGCCCAATGCACTTATTGTTCCAGGTGAACTTTGGAATAAACACATTAAGTTCATGATTAATTTGCATTTTGTTAAGATCATAGGTTAATTTGGGCACACTTGACTTTTATGTAATTTAGTCTTCTCATTTCAGTTACATGGGATTTCTCTGGATAGCCAAGAATCCTTCAGAAGTTCAAGTAACCAACACAGAGCGATTATGTTTGTTTGAGAAGTTAGCATTTTAACTGAATTACAGAGTAAATAAATATATGATTTATTTCGCCTACTATACATTAGATACTAGGAATGCAAAAATTATTAAGACAGCATCACTGCCACTCAAAGAGTTTATAATTGTATAAAGGTGAATGGGGGGCGCCTGGGTGGCTCAGTCGGTTAAGCGGCCGACTTCGGCTCGGGTCAGGATCTCAAGGTCCGTGAGTTCGAGCCCTGCATTGGGCTCTGTGCTGACAGCTCAGAGCCTGGAGCCTGCTTCAGATTCTGTGTCTCCCTCTCTCTCTCTGACCCTCCCCCGTTCATGCTCTGTCTCTCTCTGTCTCAAAAATAAATAAACGTTAAAAAAAATTTTTTTTTAAAAAGGCGAATGGTTGAAATAAGGTGGTTTTTGGGAAAAGACAAGCATTTACGAGGTGTAGAAGTTTCATGAGGGAGAGAGTATTTAACTCTGGCGGAGATGGGCAGGCTCACCGGAAGAGGTGATTTTAGCCTGAGCAAAAATTTAAAAGCTGAATAGGCACTTGCCAGGCAGCCAGCTTATAGAAGAGTATCAGATCAGAGGGAATATAGTAGACATCAAAGCACAGAGACCTGAAATAACAGGGAGTGTTCAAGGCACCACAACGGGCATCTCGTTGCCGGAATATGAAGTAAAAGGAGGTACTTTTGAAAGATGAGGCTAAGATAACGAGGTTGGAGGTGGGGTGCAAGGTTATGAAGGGTCTTCGTATACTGTGCTGAAGAACTGGGGCCTTTATGTTAAAGGTAGAGGGGTGCTGTGGGGCGCTTTTAAACAGAGGCGTGCTGGGGCACCTGGGTGACTTAGTCGGTTAAGCATCGGAATTGGTTTCGGCTCAGGTCACGATCTCACGGTATGAGAGATCGAGCCCCGCATCAGGCTCTGCACTGATGGTACGGGGCCTGCTTGGGATCCTCTCTCTCTCTTTCCCTCTCTCTGCCCCTCCCCCGCCCATGCGCTCTCTAAATAGATACATAAGTAAATGAATCAATAAATTAAAAAAAAAAAAAAACTCAGAGGTGTGCTGTGGTCAGATTTGCATTTCTGGTAGGTTTGTGACGAAGGAACTTGAGCAGTAGCAGCCCTAGAAGTGAGCGGGAAGCTAATGCGAGTTCATCCTCGTATGATGTCAAAGGCCTGGATTCGACCAATGCCAGCAAAGACAAGAGAGAGGCAAGATTTGAAAACCGTTAAGGAGAGAAAATACATGCAGGAGCTGACTAGATATTTTAGACTTTAAAAGAGAGCCATAGGAGTCCAGAAGGTATGTTGGGTTGGTGTCTCATTTAGTTGTCATAAAAAGGCACGGGTTAAGTCCTTACCATTTTATGGGGTTAATAAAATGACTCATCGGTTTTCAAAACTCTCTGGATAAGGATGTAACTGTTCTGTAAATTGAAGTTATGTCACTGTTCCAGTGTTCACAATTGCAGCCTTTGTCTGTCATTTCATAAATATTTTGGGAAGTCAACCACGTTTTCTGGGATTATTCTTCAGCTTTAACAAAGTGGGGTGGCGGAGACTGAACTTGATTTCGTATCCATTTCTGCTCGAAAATCATGCTACGCGATTTATTTTTCCTCAATACTTTTGTTTCCGTGTGCTCAGTGTTGTACTAGGTTGTGTAGGTTACAGAAATAGAACTATGGCACCTGTCTTTGACAAACAGTTTTGTTGGAGAAATCAACTCATGGCAGTACTCTTAAAAGGAAGTAAGGTGTAAGAGCTGATTGGTTTATGGTACGGGCTGTAAAGTCATTCATGTATTACCTGTTTTTATGAAGTCCAGTGGGGAGAAAATAAGCCAGTAGACAAGAAAATATATAGTATACTGAATGGTGATGTATGTCACGGAGGCTAACAAAGCAGGGAACCGTGTGCACTGAGGGTCTGGCTTACTATTTAATGTGACAAGAGAAGCCCCTCTTAATAGAATGACATTTGACCAGAGACTTAGGGAGTGAGAGAGAGTGGACCATGTGGTCTATAATAATGTAGGAATGTGGGGGAAGAGGAATCTGGGCAGAGGGAGAAACAAGTGCAAAGGCCCTGGGGTGGGAGTATGATTGGCTTAGTTGAGCAACAGTGAGGAGGAGCTTGCTGTAGTAAAAGCAGTGTGAGAGGGGGAAGGTGAGTCCACGAATGGAAGGAGGGGAAAATTATTCGGTGGAGGTCAGGGTAAGCGTGTTGACTTTTCCTCCAAGTGAGACAGAAACCTATGGGATCACTGTAAGTGGAGGTGGGATATGATTAGACTGAACTAAGTTTTGGGAGCACCATGCTAGACTATAAAGAGGCTGGGGGCAGAAGATGGGAGCCTGGGTAGGAAGCAGTTGGAATCATCCTGGTAGGATGGGCAATGGCTTGGACCAGATGGTAGCAGTGAAAGTGGTGAGAAGTGCTGAGACGTGGTGGCATTTATGACATGTATTCTGACATATTCCATTTATGGAGGTGGAGAAGACTATATGAGACATCTATGAAAGAAAATCAAGAATTTGGGTTTTTTCCAGTTAAACTGGAGATGCTTCTTAAGACACCTAAGTGGAGGTGTCAAGAAGGTAGTTGGTGAAATGAGTCTGGAATACAGAAGAGAGTGCCAGGCTGAAGATATATGGGTGGTATTTTAAAGCCACAAGTTTGGGGGGGTCACCTGGATGACTGCGTCCATTAAGCATTAGACTCTGGACTTTGGGTTAGGTCACTATCTGGAGGTTGGTGAAATCAAGCCCCACCTTGGGCTCTGCACTGATGGGGTGGAGCCTGCTTGGGATTCTTTCTCTCCCTCTCTCTATGCCCCCCCCCCCTCAAAATAAAATAAACAAACATTAAAAAATAAATAAAAGCCACAAGGTGGTGACACTGGCCAAGTTAGAGTGGATAGGGACGACGAGCCTCCAGGTGCTAGAGATCAAGGAGATGGGGAGAAGCCAACAAAGGGGATTGGGAGGAGGAGCAGAGAGGTGGGCAGAAAACCAGGAGGGTGTGGGGTCCTGGTGTCTGAACTCCTCCTCCTGTTTTGAGGGGTCAGGAGTGATCAGTGGTGACCTAACATGTTGATAAGTAAGATAAGAACTGGGATTGGGCCATAGCGGTCAAGTAATGCAGGAAACAACCAGTCATTCCATTCATCTTTTTATAAGTCCTGAATATGTTTCACAGCAAGATTTAGTTATTTCTACGTTTTTTTCACTGTCAGATTAACTATGAAAGTTGTCCAGGGTAATTTCCAGAAGTTGGTCATTTCTGATAGCAGCAGAAAAGGTTACCACTAAGGATTAGTATGCATTTTTATTATCTGCGGTAGTATTTCCCATCTTGAATAGCGGGCGAGTGCTTGTTAAAGGGTTATTTTTCTTCACGCCCTCCGCAAGAGTTGCTTGTGCGTCCATTCTTTCGTTTACCCAGGAAATCACTAAGCGCCTGTACTGTGCCAACCCTAGGTTGTGCCTGTCCCGACATGCGATCGAATTTCTCACGCGCAGGATTTTGCCTTCCTTGCGGCACTTGGCTTCAGCCTCCCCGCAGTGGGGTTTTTCCAGCCTACCTTGTCCAGCTGCAGTTCTCAGCGTCGGCCCCTAGGGGCCCGAATCGGTCTGCCCGTGCGGCCCTCCCCCGCCTGGGAGGGACCGTTTGGTTGCTCTAGAGCGATATGCAGACGAGACGGGCGGGCACTATGCAGATGAGGTGGGCGGGCCTCGCCGGGCGGGCACTATGCAGATGAGGTGGGCGGGGCCCGCCCGCGCGGGCAAGGAGCGGCTCCGCCGGCGGCCGCCGGGAACTGGAAGGCGCCCGGCCCTTTCTTTGACTGGAGCGGACCCGCCGGACGCAGCTGCCTCGCCCGCCGGAGCCGGCGCGAGCTGCAGCACGGCGGACACCGTGTCCGAGGCCGGCCAGCCGGCCGCTGCCCGAGTCGGCCGAGCATGGGCAACCACTCGGGTCGGCCCGAGGATCCCGAACCAGGTCTGTGCTGTTGGCGGGGGTCGCGCCGCGCCCCCTCCCCGGCCCGGCGCCCTTCCCCCACCCGCCTTTCGGGCCAGCGGCCGCCGCGCTGCCCGCGGGCGCTCAAGGGGCGAGTGGAAAGGTGAAGTTCCCGGGATGTGATTCTTGCCTTTGGAATGCGCTAGTGGGGTTGTGAAATTACCTGTGCCTGTTCCGCGACAAGGAAATGCCACTCACCATAAACACGTACCTGGAAGCTCTGGGTCTGCCCGGACGCGGCGAGTGGGGCGGGAGGGAGCCGGTCTCCGTGGCCCGGCGCACGCAGGCCAGGCCGGTGGAGAGAGGGGTCGGGGCGGGGGTGGGGGGTGGGGGGTGGGATGGGGGAGGGTTCTGCCCGGATTTCGTAGTGGAGTCTGACTTGCCCCTCCTGTCTGCCGCCCAGCCAGGGTCTCGAATACGGTGGGTGGAGGCAGTTCCTGCAGACTTTCTGGGCATTTGCAACGAAAAGTGTGACTTGGCAGTGTTTTCTGGTTCATTGTCCATTTTGCGGTGCATCATTTGCGTATCACACACTTTCTGGAGTCCCGTGGAAGGTGGCAGCCCGTCAGCAGATCTGTTACTCATACTCAGACCAAGGGCTTGATTGTGACTGTTTCTTACCCAAAATAGTCTGTGCTTATTCTGGGATACCAGAAACTTCAGCGGCTTATCAAATTTTTATTTCCTCAGAAATTAAGCGAGCCTGGTTGGAGAGTCAGCTGGGCTGTAGTTGTCATCTTCTGGTTCATCATCCTGGCCTCCGGCACAGATTTAGATGCTGCAACCACGGGGTTGCATTTAAAAACAAAGCCAGAACATTTCCATACTGTCACATGAAGGAAGTGGAATTTAATTTAGCCTCAAAAATTACATCTTGCCTGATTGGGGAGAGATGGTCCACTTAATGCTGGATCCTGGAATGGCAGGCGGGGGGGGGGGGTATGTGTTCCCAAGACAGAGTCAGAACTCTTAAAAATGTTCTCAAGGGTGTAATTTTTTAATTGGGATTTGAATGAGGAAATTGAGGCTTTGAGAGGTGCAGTGACTTGTGTTAAGTGACAGCCCTGGGATCGGGAGCAGGGCTGTAATTAAACCCTCGATCTTCGTAGCCTCGGTCCATTCATCACTCTTCGCTTACCGCCCCGTGCCTTAGCTGTCTGTCTTGACAGGGAGGCCAAGGGGACTCAGGCCGTATCCTTGGGACTGGGCCCGGGAGGGGTGCCTCTAGGTGGGGTGCCTCCTCGGCAGTTGTGGTTCACTGGACTGGTACAACAACCAGGGTGGAAAACTTTGCCACATGGGAATAGTGTGTAGAAAAACATCAGAGATGGGGTTACTGTGTAGATTACATAGGGGCAACTCTCTAAAGTTCACGGCCTGTATCCAAACTTCTTTGGGCAGAATAACCAATATTTGCAAAATAATGCCTTTGTCGTAAACAGCCCTGTGATAAACTGTTAGGTCAAGGATACGTAACACTTTAAAAACACCTCTCCCTGGTACACAGCTGCCCAGGTATTGTAAAAACTCATTTCCTTTGTGTCAAACTGCAAAGAGACACCTCCCCCCCCCCCCCCCGCCCCGCCCTGCCACCCCACCTCACCCCACCTTGTTAGAGTTCTTTAGGTTCCAGGGCGCCTGGCTGGCTCAGTTGATGAAGCATGTGACTCTTGACCTTAGAGTCGTGAGTTGGAGCCTCACGTTGGGTGTGGAGATTACTTAAAAATAAAATCAGGATGCCTGGGTAGCTCAGTCAGTTAAGCGTCAGACTTCAGCTCAGGTCATGATCTCACGGTCTGTGGGTTCGATCCCTGCATCAGGCTCTGTGCTGACGGTGTGGAGCGTGGAGCCTGCTTCGGATTCTGTGTCCCTCTCTGTCTGCCTTCCGCTACTCGCACTCTATCTCTCTCAAAAATAAATAAACATCAAAAATAAATATAATAATAAAAAAATAAAACCTTAGGGGTGCCTGGGTGGCTCAGTTGATTAAGCGTCTGACTCTTGACTTTGGCTCAGGTCATGATCTCATGGTTTGTGAGTTTGAGTCCTACATGGGGCTCTGTGCTGGCAGTGTGGAGCCTGCTTGGGATTCTGTCTCCCTCTCTCTGCCCCTCCCCTGCTTGCTCTCAATCTCTCTCTCAAAATAAATAAAAATAGACTTTAAAAAACCTTAAAAGAAAGAGTTATTTGGGTTCCAATTTCTAAGTGGCTTTGCTTTGTAAAGCATTCTAATAGACAGGAGATGAAAAGAATGCTTTTATGCCAGTGACTTATTTTATTGCATTTTTCAAGAATGACTATAATTTCAGAACGGGAACTCAATCTGATTTGCTGCAAGTAAAGATCACCAATTAGGAAATCTTAGGGACTAGGGTGACCTGAAAGTATGAATATAATTTTAGTTGGTCTCTTTTCTTAATCCCCTTTTTTAAAGTTTATTTATTTCTCTTTGAGAGAGAGAGAGAGAGAGAGAAAGAGAAAGAGAAAGAATGTACACATGCACTTGAGTGGGGGAAGGGCAAAGAGACAGGGAGAGAGAGAATCCCAAGTAGGCTCTGCACTGTTAGCGCAGGGCCCCAGGCGGGGCTCGACCTCATGAACCATGAGATCATGACCTGAGCCAAAATCAAGAGTCAGATGCTCAACTAACTGAGCGACCCAGGCGCCCCAATTTTAACTGGTCTCTTAATACAATGATGAAATGCTGTAGAATGCATCAAAAAACTTTTGAAATCAAAGTTTTGTCAAAGATTAATCTGTCTTCATACTGCTTTACCCTGAGGGCAAGGGGCCTCCCAGTGTCAGTTGTGGTATATTGGACTAGAACCAGAACAAGTGTTTCAGTGGGTCGTCACAACAAGGGGCCCAGAGATGAGTGGTAGAGGTAAGGGGTAGGGGGGAACAGGAAGGCTGGACAAGAGAAGAGCAACACCCAAGTGTGATTTTTACATAGTTGTTGTATTGTGTCACTTTTGTCCTTTGAGATGCAGACTTTTTTTTTTTTTTTTTTTTTGAGATGCAGACTTTTAAAAAGGGGGTGGCAGGGGGGTGGTGGGATGGTGGGCGCCTGGCTGGCTCAGTCCATGGAGTACGAGGCTCTTGATCTTGGGATCGTGAGTTCAAGCCCCACGTTGGGTATAGAGATTACTTTAAAAAATATCGTAAATAGAATTAGGAATGAAAGAAGTTTATGAGAGACCTGACAAACACGAAAGGCGTGGGAAGCCAGAACTGGGCTGGGAGAGTTTTAGGCCATGATGCAGATCCAGTGCGTATGAAAGGAAAGGAGGGGGTGGCAGGTTTGGGCAGGGAGAGCCTCAGATAGCTCTGCAGCTGTGGCGAGGCCCTGGCCAACTGATTGAGGGAGCCCGATTGGGCAGAAACGGCCAATCCCTAGTGTTCTTGCTGTGGTCAGTCACTGCTGGAGGCTGCCTGGGAAGGAGGCACCTCCAGCTCAAAAGCCAGGTTGAATCCTGGGACCCTGGTGGCACTAACAGCTGGAGGTGTCACCTAACTGCAGTTCCTGTAGCTGAACGCCAAGTTCTTTCTTGACTAGAGATCCAGGTGGCGCATCTCATGGCTGCCTTCCACAGGAACCTCAGTTGCTTGAGCAGGGAGGCTCTATTTAAAGAGTAAATGAGGTAAAATTTCCATCTTAGATCCCCATCTTAGTCCCTAGGCTTGAAAGGGCTGGAATGAACCCCCATGTCTTCTCTCTTCCAGTTGGAAGCACCTTGTCCTCTCCGGGGCACGCCTTTTCTAGCCCTGGAATTGGCCATGGTAGCAGCAGGATTCCTCTTTTGTGGTGTCTGTGATCCTTTGAGTTGGGTCATTGTGGCTTCATTGTGGTATTGTATTACAGGATGGGCAGGAGAAATGCATCAAGTGAAAGACATGAACATATCCATGAATGAGGGCAGCTAGAATGAGAACCTGTTGATTACTCTTACTTCCTAGAAGTTCCCTAGAACTAGAAGTTCTAGATGTCAACAGTCTTTCAGTTTCCAACCAGCTTGTCAGACCTGCATTGTAGACGGGGCTACTGGGTATAGTTGTGTTGGTTGTGCACTGTTCAAAGGCATCTGGATATAAAGGGATGAGAGGGCCCAGGTGGGGTTGTATCAGTCCAGAGATAGGGGTGCCATTTTGCAGTTTTGCCTTGTTATATTCACACAAAGGTGCCTGATAATGCTAAAGAAGGCCTTAGTCAAAGGTGAGTTTAGTAGGCTTTCCCCGGTTTCACTGCTAGCTGATTTTTGCTTGCTGTTTACCTTAAATTTGCATGTATGTACTTATTTTTTATCTTATTTTTTTAGTTTATTTAATTTTTTTAGTAATCTCGACACCGAATTTGGGGCTCAAACTCACAGCCCTGAGATCAAGAGTCGCATGCTCTTCTGACTGAGCCAGCCAGGTGCCCCTGCATTTGTGTGTTTAAATAAATGCAAATGATGTGAAACGAAAGCGAAACTTCTACTTCTACCCGCTTAGGTCCTACTTTATATTAGTTATAGTGAATGCTAACTGGTTAAAGACAAATCCCAAAATAGCCACTTAAGACTCTAAAAGTTGATTTCTCCCTTACATCACAGTCTGGTGTGAGTCGGGGGCAGTCTGGGCAGTTAGACATTTGTTAGAGACTCAAGCCTGTGAACGTTCATCCTTAACGCCTGGCTGCTGGGTTGCACTGGATGTACCAGCATTCAGGGGAAGATTCATGGAGGATACTGGAGGAGATCCTACGGGCCGGGCCTGGAAGTGATGCACATCATTTCCACCCAGGCTCTACTGGCCAGTTTCAGTCACACGGCCCCACCTGGATGCTGAGGGACTGGAAAACATCTTTGTGGCTGCCAGGCAGAGGACAGCAGCAATATTGGTGAATACTGGCGATCTCTTTCCAGACATGGTATCCACTCCCGACCGCATTTGTGTCAGTATTAAGAAAACTTTAATCAGAAAAATGAAAGACCTGTAAGCACCCATATATCCACCGTCTAGATCTGCAGTTAACATTTTGCTACATTTGCTTTATATATATATCCATCTGTTCATCCTTCCATCCGTCATCCTATCTTATTTTGGGGGGCATTTCAAAGAAATGATGGTTACCTCCATCATTCTACATAGTATGCTATGCCTCTTATGCCTGTATTATTTCTTGACTTAGTAGCTTTCAAGACTGTATACTAACCTTTACTGTGAAACTTCAGGAATTAGTGCATTTTTACTAGTATATGCCTCTACTCTCCCCCCCCACCCCCATTTCTGCAAGTCATACATAAATTTTCTGATGTTCTTGTCAGTATGGTAAAATGCCAATGGGGGAATATAGTTGTGGGTATATAGTCTTTTACTGTATTTCACTTTAGAATTCTAGGGAAATTGGGGCACCTGGGTGGCTCAGTCGGTTAAACATCCAACTCTTGATTTCAGCTTAGGTCATGGTCGCATCAGCCTCTGCACTGACAGTACGGAACCTGCTTGGGATTCTCTCTCTCCCTTTCTCTCTGCCCCTCTTCTGTTTGCCCTCTCTCTCTCGAAAAATAAATAAACTAAAAAAAAAAAAATTAGAATTCTAAGGAATTCTATTGTTTACCATCTTCCTTCCTTCCTTCCTTCCTTCCTTCCTTCCTTCCTTCCTTCCTTCCTTCCACCTGCATTTCTTCACTGACCAACTTTAAACAGTGTCCTTGGCTAGGTAAATGAGGATATAACATCTTCAAATTTCAACTGTCTTTTCCATTTTATCCTCCACACCCTGTCCTGGTCTGCCTCTCAACCTTTCATGTGGCTAGAATGTTCTGTTCCATAATTAGTATAATTAAATCTTCTGTGCATTGTCTGTAGATTGAAAGTTGAAAACTAATCAGTATTTAACATATTAGGATCACATATGTATTATTTACTGGACAACCAGGGAGTGCATTTAGACTTCGAGAGAAGGAAATGTAATCTTACATTGCTTACCTTGTGACCTGTGGCAGAAGACATTACTTTAAAAGAAAAGCAAGGAGTAAGATTGGAAGGGAGGTAGTGCAGGTATTATAATTATTTACTTTTAAAATGATCTTAACATGCTTTTATCCTGTTTTGGAGCTTCTCACTTTTACTTCCATTATTATAGAGAATTTATTTTCTTTTTGAAGACGAAAAGCAGGGTGGTTAAGACTTTGGGCTCTGGAGCCAGACTGTGCAAATCCCAGTTTTGTCACTTCTAGCTCTGAGACTTTAGACAAGTGATTTAGGCTTTCCGAGCCTCGGTTTTGTCATCTAGAAAAGGAGTTACTAATATAACGTACCTCATAAGGTTGTTGTTAAAACCGGTGAAGCGTTAGAACAGCCTCGCACATAGAAAGTGTCCGAGAAGCATGTTTTAGTTTGGACTTGGTTCCCCCTGGTCCTGTCTCACTCTTGGGTTAGCCCACTACTTCGCTGATCCTTCTCTGTTTTTGCATTCCTTTGCTTTGGCTGGAGTATTTCCTGTGGTCCTCTATATATTCTGTCACTCTCTATATTCACCTTTTTCTTACAGTTTTCCTGTTGACTTTTAAAATTCCATTTTCTCTTTCCAAAATATTTTTTGTTGTCTGCTTGATCTTATTCATCGAAGTTTGGGGCTTGGGGGAGGGGAGTGGTGTTGGTCGGAAGGCTTGAGTCAAGTGAATTAATGGCTTCTGTTGGCATTAAATTTCAAGGACTCATCAGAGTTTTTACAATATTCACTAAGAAGAGAATATTCTCAGAATAAGAATTTTCCTCAGATGTATTTTGTACCATGGAAGGATTTCAGAGTGGAACTAGTGTTCTGAGAGATATACTTTGGAAAATGTGCTCTTTTAGGATTAAAAATGATGTATATATCAAAGAGCAGTGATAATACATAGAAAAAACAGATAAGATAAAAAATGTCTATTACTGTAATAAATGTGAATGGGTTAAAATCTCTGTTAAAAAAGACCCCCTTCCAGATTAAGACAGAAAGCAAAATGTACATGCTGCATATATTTAGGTTCCTGTTAGGTCTGATAAACCAGTCCAGTTTTTTAAAGTCTTACATACTTAATAATTACATTTATAAACAGAGATGCTTAACTCCTCTTATATATCTCAGAACACACATTCTATGTATGTGTGTATATGTAAGATGCACACTTCAAATTAAAATTACAAATTAATTGCTCAATTACACATTTTAGATTGGAATCAGGGGCTGATCTGAACTCTTTATACGTCTAATTCCCCTAAATGTTAAAAATAGAATCCCAAACTGCAAGTATTTCTTAGTACATAATACTGCTTACACACATACGTAATTACATAATTACTACTCATTTAATTCTTATTTTATTTTATTTTTTTAAGTAGGCTCCATCTCCAACGAGGGGCTTGAACTCACGACCCCTGAGATCAAGAGCCACATGCTTCACCTACTGAGCCAACCAGGCACCCCTCATTTAATTGTTTTAAATACTTCTCTACTTGATTCTGAATCATTTTAGGATTAAAAAGTTAGTTTAGGGGGCGCCTGGGTGGCTCAGTCGGTTGAGCGTCCGGCTTCGGCTCAGGTCACGATCTCGCGATCCATGAGTTCGAGCCCCGCATCGGGCTCTGGGCTGATGGCTCAGAGCCTGGAGCCTGCTTCCGATTCTGTGTCTCCCTCTCTCTCTGCCCTCCCCCATTCATGCTCTGTCTCTCTCTGTCTCAAAAATAAATAAATATTAAAAAAATAAAGTTAGTTTACGTAAGTATTTTTTTATAAATAACACAGGAATTTCATCCCAGGTGAGGCTTTTAAGCAACAGAGGCCTCTAGCAGGGACAAGGACAGGATTGTTACTCTGGACTCCAAATACCCACTGGAGCTCCTTTTGCTGTGGTGGGAGCATATTTGGTTTGAGCATGTACAAAGATAGTCTACGCATGATAGGTTTTCTCAACCTTTATGTGAGGATCTGTTGTTTTACCTTGTCTTTACTGGTAGTTTTTCTGGGTGTAGAATTCTAGGTTCAAGATCTTTGTAATCTCTCTGCACAGTGATTTCAAAACTTGAGGAAGGAGATGGTCATAATGCCCATTGTGACAAACAAACTTAGATTTAAGTTATATTTTCCTTAATTCTTAACAGCTCCTAATTGGGAGCCTTAGACCTCCGTTCAAATGGCCACAAAGAAGAGTTTGTACGTCTTTGGCATTTAGATATAAATATTTCCCCTCTGACTCCAAAGACTTGTGACTTGATAGAACACTACCTGCTTTTCTTCCACTTTCTGTCTCGTAAGGCCAGTATCTTTCTTGACAGTAATACAAAATGTCATTTAATTGTGCCTATCTCTGTGGCTTTAATTGTGCCTATCTCTATGGCTTTGTCTGACCTACAGAGTCATTCTACTGAAACAATAGTATCAGTGACAGACTTTCCTCCCCTACCCTCCACAGGCACCACCGGGTACCTTAAATCAGACAGGACCTTCTATGTTGAAGAAGAAAAAGTAGCATTTACAAACTCCAGCACATTAACCAGCAAACCTTGGAAGAGTGACTCCTGCAGAACCTGTTAGAAATGCATTAAAATAGACTCACAAGTAAAAATGAGAGAATTCAACAATATGTCTTACACAGTTTTTCTAAACTGTTCATGGAATGGTTAAAACATTGACCTGTCCTGTTCCAGAAAGAAAGCCTCATTACAGTCTCTTAAGGGAAATTTTATGGTCACTCTATTATATCCTAATGCAGTAAAACTGTAGATAATAAAAGTTGAAATTTAAAAAACTTAATCCATTTGGTAAAGTTTGACCCAAGAAAGAACTGAGAACAACAATTTATTAAAAAA
Organism: Panthera tigris; assembly: GCF_018350195.1. Classification (NCBI taxonomy): domain Eukaryota; kingdom Metazoa; phylum Chordata; class Mammalia; order Carnivora; family Felidae; genus Panthera; species Panthera tigris. The sequence goes on along the minus strand of NC_056673.1, from coordinate 9,917,751 downwards.
TGATTATGGAGTGCTTCATCAAGTTACAAATAAGCAAGTTCGTTCCTCTGAAATTTTTTGATGTCTGAAAAGAAACAATGAAAATAAGTTAATTACTATACTCAGAAAATTAGGAAATAAACAAGAAAATAAATCTGGGAAAACAGGAAGGTGTTTTTTGAAAAGGCAGAAATTAATGAAGCAGATTATAACTGTGGCTGTTTCATCCTCCTCTTTTTTTTCTTTTTTCTTTTGAGTTTTAAATTTTTATTTATTTTTGAGAAAGATACAGAGAGCAAGTGCGGGAGGGGCAGAGAGAGGAGACAGAATCCCATGCAGGCTCTACACTGTCAGCGCAGAGCCCGATGCAGGGCTTAACCTCACGAATTCTGAGATCATGACCGGAGCCAAAATCAAGAGTTGGACACTTAACCGCCTGAGCCACCCAGGTACCCCATGTCTCACCCTCCTCTTACCCACCCTCTTACCACCTAGTACACTGCCTGATACATGCTTGGCACATGGTAAATGTTTGTTGAACGAATGGATATATGAATGAACAAAAAAGAAAAAGAACACCTTCAGTTAAAAATGTAAGAGTATGTTTTTTGTTAAAACAATGAAGTAGAGAAAACAAAAAACAATGTCTAACCGTAGTTAGACTAAGAAAAAGAAGAGAACAGAAATATCCCAGATTTGCATTTAAGAATGCACATATTCAAAGACGTGGTTTAAAAAAATAGAATAAAAATATAAAATTTTGATGAACTTGAAAATGAAACTATAAAATCAGTTCCTGAAGAAATGAAACAGTTGGACAGAAGAGTAATTTTGGAAGACATCACAAAGTAACTTAAAAGCTCCAAAAATAACCCTGAACCCAGATGATTTAATAGGTAAAGCTCTTTAAATACAAGAAGATTGGGGCGCCTGGGTGGCTCAGTCGGTTAAGCGGCCGACTTCGGCTCAGGTCATGATCTCGCGGTCTGTGGGTTCGAGCCCCACGTCGGGCTTTGTGTTGACAGCTCAGAGCCTGGAGCCTGTTTCGGATTCTGTGTCTCCCTGTCTCTGACCCTCCCCCGTTCATGCTCTGTCTCAAAAATAAATAAACGTTAAAAATAAATAAATAAATAAATAAATAAATAAATAAATAAATAAATACAAGAAGATCATTTCCGTGATATTTAAAGTCATCTAGTGCCTTGTTTCCCAAAGATTACCATAGTATAGAGGGTACAGGTAATGATTTGAGGTATATACAGATGACTCTTTCTTATTTTAATAATTTCAAATGTGTGAGAAAAATTATAACTAGTACATCAAATCTATGCTGCTTAGGGTGAAATTGGGCTAAAAGAAAAAGTCAATATTAAGTTCGTGCAAAAAAAAATTAAATATATAATCAGACAAGTAAGTACAAATAGAATTGTGAAGGTGATACTCTAATAGAATCTTGGAAAATATTCTGAAGTACGTAAAAGATGGAAAACATTCCAATTTATTTTCACAAAAGTAATACTAATACTGTGAAGCCAAAACCTTTCAAAGATAGCGCTAACAAAGAAAGCCAGAGTACCTTCTTACTGATGTTGATATACAAGTCCTAATCGAAATATAAGCCAAGTTTAATCCAACCATATATTTAAAAACTGTTATGCCACTGTAAAACTGGTTCATTCCAAGAATGCAATGATATTATTCTATGAATTTATGCCAACAGTGAATTTAAAGAAAAAAATTTTCATCTGTATATCAGTAATACATTTAATAAAATTTAACATATACCTTAGAAACATTTAATAGGAATGAATGGATCCTTTCTTAAGATAATAAATAAAATGGTCTGAAAGCTGCACACACCATGCTTAACAGGAAACTAAAAACATTCCTGTAAAGGTCAGGAAAATAACAGCGGTGCCCATACAGGACATTGTTTTCAGATAGACTAGCCAAAGCAGTAAGATGTTTAAAAATAATATTTATTGAAAATGAGACAAAAGTAGCATTATTTGTAGGTCCTATAATTTTCTTGCTAGAATAGCCAGGAAGATTAACTGAAAAACTATTAGAATGAATGAGAATTCAGTAAATAGCTAGGAAATGCATGCATATGTATTTATATAATTTTGTTATATATATTTTATATTCTATATGTAAAATTTTGTTATACATATATTATATATATACAATATATCATATATGTATGAATATGCATATACATGCAGTATGTGTGTATGTAGGTATGTGTGTTTATATCAGTAGCTTTATGCTAATAATAACCAGAAACAGTGGTTTATTAGAAGGTCACATTCACACTATAAGAAATGTGTATAGAATCTGGGGGAGAAATAAGGAATGTATAAGACCTCTGTAGTAAACAATAAATTCTTAGAGAGTTATTAGATCCTAGTGATGATGGCACAAATGTCCTCTGTTAATTGGAGATACTGTCCTTCAGAAGATCAGAAATCATTGCTGAATTTTGTAACATACCTTTTTGCCATTCATCTTGATATGATTTTTCTTGTTAGACATAATGATTTCACGGATTTAAGACTTTTTTCCCTGGGGAGTCTGGGTGGCTCAGTTGGTTAAGCGTCTGACTCTTGATTTCAGCTCAGGTCATGATTTCACAGTTTGTGAGTTCGAGCCCTGAATCTGTTTTCCTGCTCTCTCTCTTTCTCTCACTCTCCCCCTCCCCCCACCCTTTTACCCCTCTCCCATTTGCACTTGAGCTCGCTCACTCTCTCTCTGAAAATAAATAAATAAACTTAAAAAAAAATTTCCTCTTATAATCCCATTTTAGGTCAGATTTTCCTTAATACCCCTTTTGTTTTTTTTTTTTTTTTTTTTTTTAACATGAAAGATGAATTATTGTAAGTTTTTATTGGTTCCTTGTTGCCTTATATGGGTAAAAGGGTGTGTGTGCAAGGTTAGCTCTGAAGTTTCTGATAACTTTAATATCCTATGATTTTATGTTTTTAGACTCTTTTTTCAGTAAGTTCTATGCCCACCATGGGGCTTGTACTCACGACCCTGAGATAAGGAGTCTTGTGCTCCACTGACTGGGCCAGCCAGGTGTCCCTATGATTTTTTTAGACTTAAACTTTCTAAGTCAGGTATTTTGTGGGTGGAGGAGACTGGGGTTTTCTTTGTTGAGCTTGTCACCCAGATGTGCTTTAGGTATGAGCTTTCTGGCCAGTTGAACTCTGTTTTACTTTCTTAAAAAGTTTGCTATGGCTCCAGTCAGATGAGACCAGCCTGTGTGGTCGTATCCTAGAAGCATCATGAAGGCGCCGAGCATTTTGAAGGTTTCTGCGTCTCCTCGTGAAGATGTCGCACTCCCATGACAAAGCAGTCCCCTGGGACCGTCCTTCTACCAGACCCGTCCCCTTGGCCTGGCCTCACCCCTGCTGCTCAGCGTCAGGAGATGCCACTTCCCCAGTCGGCCGGCCCACTTCTGACTTGGCCTTCGATGCCCTCTGGTGCCCGGCCTTCACGTGGACATCGCAGGGCGGTTTGTTCTCCAGCTGAGGGAGAACTACCCGAGAACGCTTACTTGCCCCCCTCATCTCATCTCCACAGCCCCCAACACTCCCCAGAGGCCCTAGCGAACAGCCCGGCTCTAATGAATTGATGGCAGCCGCCCCTTGTATTTCCTGGAAATTTTTTAAATCTCAGGAGAAGGTAGGCTTTATATTTTAAAATCGATGTGGTTGGCCACATATTTAAAACCGAGATTTAAAAAAAAAAAATCACTTACTGGTATGAACTTCAGAAAAGCTTGTTTCACAGAAAGAGATTTTGCACATTCCACACCACTACAAAGATAACCCAGATATCCTGGGCCAGCGACTCCCCTGGGGCCGGGCACGGAGAGCCACCCCTGTCAGAGGCCCCACAGGCCACGGGCAGTATCTCCCTGTGGCTTTTCGCAATTCCCACCCATTCGTGGATACCCTCTCTCCAGTGACCTGCCCCCTTCATCGTTTTTAACCTCTGCTCCGTTACTTTGGAAAAATTAGTCTTTTTTCCCTTCGCTTCTTCACGCTCCTCCCCTCTCCAGCTCCGTGTTCCAAATTGAACCTAATTATGGATAAGTGTTCAGATTAGGGGTTATGATAAACCTGGAAAGGTAAAGTCATACATTTTGACCTGAAACTCTATCCAATGAAGAACCAGTGCCAACAGCCTCCCAAGCCCTTGAAAAATCCCCTTTGTTTTATCTGCCAGAGAATTCATTTTTCTTCCTCTAATTGGTCCTGCTTTTCTCTCTACCAGCAGCCAAATTAAAAAAAAAAAAAAAAAAATCTTGAAGGTTAAATGATCAGCAGTCTAACCTTCTGATTTATTCACAGATAAACAAGGAGTCCATTCAAAGTGGTCCTAGAACTATTCTGAAAATTCTCTGTTTATACTTGCGTTTTGGTCTCTTCTGCTCTGCCCTTCCTTCAGTCTGAGTACATTCCGTTGCGCGTGTTACGTGCAGTTAGTTATAGGCCGGACCAGAGACGTGATGAGACAGTCTCTCTTTGCAGGTTACGTTTGTGCAGGTTACGTTTGGGTGTTGTTTGCTTGCGCGCGTTTGTGTGTCCACGTGCCCCTCACACCTTCCCTGACACCCTCACTTTCTGTGGCATTCTGCTTTTGTGCTTTATGCCCTGGTGAGGGTTTTCAAAACCAGTAGTTGTAGGTGATTAAGAAAGAAGGAATGAAAATCAAGGAGACAACAGTAATTGGAGCGGGGGTTACATTTTCGTGGAAGCTGCACGTTAAAATGTCCTCTTGTTTGTCCTAAATTCTCGTATCCGGAGCCTTAGGCTAAACACTTTAGATACAAGATAGTCCTTGAGGCATTATGGACAATCCTGCTTTTCCTTTACTGTCACAGTACCGGTTCTGTTACCAGCCTGGACTCCGGGGGTGGGGTGGGGATGGTGCTGGGGGCCTCTTGATGGCTTCGGTCCGTCCATGTCCGCGTGCTGGGCTCCCCTCACTCATCCTCCGTCCCCGTGTGCCTGGAAACCAGTAACTAAAGCAGCCAGAACCGTGTCTAAACCAGAAGGGCTTCTCCTGATCAACAAAAAGGTGTGAGGTTTGGGCACAGACAGTTTTAGCTTCTCCGGAGACCTCTTTCTGTTCTGCTGGTTGAGGACAGCATCTCAGGGGGCCGAGTATCTCCGGCTGTACAGTGCAGTCCTAGTGAGATAAAGTATTTTCGCACACGCGGGCGTGGGCACACGCCGTCCCCTCGCCTCAGCCTTCCCCTGAGATGCACGGGCCTCCCGGGAACCACCCCGCGCCCCTTCTCCTTGTTCTGTGCCCGGATGCTCCTCTCACAGAACTGGTCCACGGACTCCTCCGCAGGTCGACCAGAAGTCCCCCTTGTCCAGGCTAAGTCCCAGTTAACACCTGTTGCGGGTCAGTGTACGCCCATTATTTTCATTTTCAAAAATGCCATTTGCAAGATAAATGTTACCTCCATCCTACTTTTCATCCTTTCAGGCTTCTTCAGCCCTGATGTCACCTCCTCAGGTAGACCCTTCCGCACCCGGTAGGCTTCCTTTCTCCGAAGCTGGACGGGATCCTTTGTTTGCCCTGCTTGCTGACTGGCCCTCAGGGCTTGGTCGGGCTGAGCCAGGGGTTTGTGAGAAGCAGATACATTTAGGCTTCTTTCAGCCTCGGGACCCATGCAGGGCCAGGCTGGGAGGAAGTGAGAGAGGAGGCACTAGGTGCAGGAGAAGGGGAGGGATGTGCAAGGGGAAGGGGAGGTGAAGCGGAGGAATGCAGGGGAGAGTGAGGTCCAGGGGGGAGCAAGGAAGGACAGAACGTGGGCGCGTGCTGCGGACCAGGATTTATGGGAAGCTTCACTAATGTGATTGTGCCCCCTCGAGAAATTTTAATGTCCTCTACCACTCAAGGCTGTAAGAGTCAGATGTGAGGGTTTCAGATTTGAGGCCGTGTGCGGTCAGCTTGAAGGGACTGATACCGCAAGAGACGTCTGGTGAGGCTTGATTATAAGTGGATTACGTGAAATAAACAAACTCCAGTTTTTTCTAGGTGATTGTTTTTCTGGGAGTATTAGACAAAACAGGGGATTCAGAGGCACACGTTCAGGCTCGTCTCTCCTTTTTTGACCTTGATGGGTTTTCATGTGCGTAAAGGGCTTGAGCTCCATCTACGATGTCCCTTCCACCTTTTAGAACTGTATGATTTCGTCATACATGGCGGCCAGACTAGAAAGCATTTTGAAGTTCTACAGAGTACTATTTTTTTTTTTTTCCAATTGCAGGCCAGAAAGGAAAACTTCCAAATAAGGATGCATAAGATACTCAGTGAGACAAAGGGAAACAATAACTAAAATACAAGTCTAGCCTTTGCCCTGGCATGAAAAGAATGCAGACTGGTAACTGACCTAAAGGTTTCTGTTTCATTTCATATTTAGGTGAAATGGTCAGCTTTGACCATTATTCCCAAAAAAACGACTCTTCAGACTTTTAAAATATTTGTGTAATATTGAGACGATTGTATTATCCTTGACAACACTGAGGTCGCTTTTACCTGTAAAAAAATGCCGTGCCTAATTGTGTATGTACCAGGAGCAGTGCTTGAAAAGCTAAATTTAGCAAAATTAATCCGGGCTCACAAATGATCACGGTAGACCTTCAATAAACACCCCTACCTAATACCATGACAAACATTGTGAGGTCGCCTCCCGGTGGCTTAGCCATCTAACGTGGAGGAATGTTTCAGCAAGGAGAGTAATTTGATTTCATCAAAAAGTAAGCACACGGGCCATTCAGACTGTAATTGTCAGGGTTATACCCAAGGATGAGAAACGTCTGACCAGTGAATGAACAGAGCTGAGTGCGAAGTGACACTGAGTATGTCGTATGTCTTTGTAAAATGGACAGTCCAGAGGACACACATTGGCCAACCTCATTGGTCTTCAGCAGCGTCTCAAAATTTTTTGAGTAAGAATATTTTCATGGGGACTTTGAGTAAGAATATTTTTCAGGGGGTCTGCCTTTCACAGACATTTACTTACCTCTCCCGCTCCCCAGGCAATTGAATTGTTGACCTTTGACCTTTGATTTAAAAAAAAATGTCTAATTACTAAAATAGTAAAAACTAAATAGTCCTGGTTGCTTACTGGGAAATCCACCTTGAGACAGAGATTTGCGTGTAGAAAGTTTGTGGAGGGCACCCGTGGAAATAATATCTAGGGTTGGGGGGTGAAGGAAACAGGTTCTGGCAGAGAGAGAAGGTGAAATGTGATAGGACCATCACCGTTGTCTCAGTCCCCAGGGCCTGGAGCTAGGATGGTCCTCCAGGGTCATCCCAAATTGAGACCACGTGGTCAGACCTTTGTGCCTTCTTCCCATCAGCCATGCGAAGGCTTCAGGGGAGAATCTGTTTCCTTGCTTTTTCTAGCAGTCTTTCATTTCCTCTATGAATTCTGCCCCGACGGGGACATTGTGATAGCCTGAAAGCCAAAAAAAACCCCAAAAAACAAAAAAACAAAACAACCCAAAAAAACAAAAACATTCACTCACTAGTTTCTTCCTTAAAAAGTTCACTCTCAGGGAGTTGGCTCCACGGCTGACCACAGGTTCTGCCTGCACACGGATAGGCCTGACTCACTCCCGTCCACTCCTTCCTGCCGCCCTTGCCCTCGTCAGGGCCTGTTTCCCCGTGACATCGAGCCAGCGCCCCAGGAGCACCTGCTTTGTGCCTGTGGCTAGGGGGGAGGCCAGGTCACTGCTTGCCCTGCAGAGTGGAGGGTGAGAGGGGCCTCATGGTAGAATTAAAAAAATATACATCTGCTCCCTGGTTCCAGGCACAGAGCTCCTAAAACCCTTGGAATTTTTGAGAGGAGCATCTTTTGTTATTCATAATAAGCCCCTTTCAACCACACTCCAGTTTATGCTAATTGTGGTGACTCTTGGAGGATGGGGCTGGTTGCCCGAGGAACCAAGCACGTGATGAGAGGGCTGGAACCTTCAGCCCCAACCCCCACCCCTGGGGAGGGAAGAGGGGTTTGGAGATTGAGTTTAACCACCAGTGGCGAGTGAACCGATCAGTCGTGCCTACCTAATGGCACCGCAGTAAAAATTCTAAACAGTGGGTTTTGGAGAGCTTCCAGGCTGCTGAGCACGCCAGGGTTATGGGAAGGTAGCACACCCGAAGAGGGCGGGCAAGCCCCATGCTCACCCCACGCCTTGCCCTCTGCATCTTGCATCTGGCCGATCCTGAGTTGTGTCCTTTGCAATAAGCTGGTGATCTAGTAAGTAAACAGCCTTCTGAGTCGTAGGAGTCGTTACAGCAAGTTGTCCGAAGTGCAGGTGACAGCCAGGGACTGGCACCTGAAGTGGGACCGGTCCCGTGGGACTGAGTCCTTAACCTGTGGGGTCTGTGCTAAGTGCAGGTAGTTAGTGTCACAGTTGAGTTGTAGGACACCAGTTGGTGTCCAGAGAGTTTGGAGAAGTGGTTGGTGTGTGTGTCGGGGGTGGGGGGTAGGGGGTGGGGGAGGAGACCTATGCATTTGGTCTCAGGAGTCAGTGTGAGCACAGAGGGAAATGGGTTGTTCTTTTAGGGCCTCTTGCCGGCCTTGACCAACCCCTGCGTTCTTCTCCCTTCGCCAGTGTCAGTGGAGTGTCCCTTCAGAGTGAAGTGTCTGGAGCGACCCCTTCACTGGGGACACGGCCCCTCGAGCCTGGAGCAGGATTGAGCCCCCTGACAGGATTAGTCGTGACTGAGCTCCTGCCTCTGACCCCATCTTCAGCCGGTCAGAACTCCTTACCTCCAGCCACTGGCCGGGGAACACCTGCTCGAAGCTGGCCTGGGTGCTTTGGATTCAGACGTTTGTAGTATGTCTCCTGCTGGGGGGGGGGGGGTGTCCCTCTTCCTTAATCTCGCCTGGTGCCTGGCTGTCCCCTTCAGGTCTCTGTACTCTTCTCTGCCTCAGCTTAGTTTTCTCCCATCGCTTTCTTCTTGCCATCTGGCTTTCCTGTTGTGCTGGAGATCTTTCCGATCTTCCTTCAAGTCTCTTAATTTTCAAAAACCTTCTATTCATGTCTTTATCCTTTTTCTTTATCCTTTTCCTAATTCATTGCCTGGATGTTCTGTGGTTCAGTATTACTGAACATCAGTATTTTGTGCGGGGAAAGCAATCTTTTCCTGATGCCAAGTCCTCCCTTCTCATCAAGGCGTTTTGCTTTCAGATCTTCCTGAGCGTGGATGGGAGACTTTCTAAAGGCGTGTTTACCACACCGGCCTTGTGGAAGGAGATTTCTCTGGGCCTCAGCAGGACAGAGGTGGGAGAGCGGGTTGGATGAAGGATAAGCTTCGGGGCGGCATCCCCACAGCCTTTGAACGTCCCCTTCTGCCTCATATCTGGGTTTGAATCCAGATGTGTGTGAATCAGTGTAGAAAACAGAACCGCACAGAACGTGGCACATCAAATAGAGAATATTCCTTTAATAAATTCAGCCTGATTTCAACTGCATTTAGTCCCCTTGGCTTATGTAAATGTACAAATTCCTGCAAATCCCTCAACGTGTATAAGCTTTTCCTTCTTAATATTTAACAGCATGGGCCCTGGAGCCAGAGTTGCTGCATATTCTTATCCTGGCTTCGCTGATTTACTAGCTGTGGGATCCTGGGCTAGTGTCTTAATCCATTGCTTTGTTTTCCCTCCTCTATAAAATGGGAATAATAACACTGTGCTGAGTGCTCAGGACAGTGTAACATTCTTAAACAGTGCCTGAAAGTAATGAATTTTCGAAAAATGTTAATAAAATCTTAACAAATAAATTAACAGTAAATCTTAAGGTCTCAATAAATGTTAGCCCATGCTTTTTTTCTTCCTCCTCCTGCCTCTCATCTTATTGCTTCTTTTCGGTGGTTTTCCTTAAGGTAGATGATGTTTCATTTATCTACCAAATGTCTATAAGAGTGCTTCCTTTCCCCAACTCCAGGCCCCACCGTCCCCCTCTTCTTGGCCCGCCCCAACGTGCTTTTGGGATAGTCAAGGATCGTATTAGTTTCCTGTTGCTGCTGTAACAAGATACCACAAACTTCCTGGTTTAAGGCAACACACATTTGTTTTCTTAGAGTTCTGGAGATTAGAAGTCTGGAATGAAGGTGTGGGCAAGGCCGTGTTCCTTCTGGAGACTTCAGGGCAAACTTATTTCTTTCCCTTTTCCAACTTCAAGGCCACTTGCACCTTCTGCCGTATTTCACGGTTCATTGCTACAACCTCTGGTTCCATCCTCACATGTCCTTTTTCTGCCTTTGACCCGCCTGCCTCCCTCTCGTAAGACCCCTGTGATTACGCTGAGCCCACCAGATAATCCAAGATAATCTCCTCAAGTCAAGAGCCTTCACTTGATCACACCTGCAAAGTCCCTTTGCCATGTAACGCATTCACAGGTTCCAGGGATTAGGGTGTGGGCATCACTGGGGGCACTATTCAGCTTACGGCAGGAAGGAGGCTATGTGAGAAACCTTACTAGAGAACACTCCCCTCACAGTGGTGCTTTACGAGGTGTGGAACTCAGGCCAGGAAGCGGTCTTTCTTCCTGGGGACACTGGGAAAGGTTTCACAGAAGAGGGACGTTTGAGCTGAGTCTTAAGGCTTGAAGAAGCCTTTGCTAGGGGTTGGGCGGGCTCTTAGGCAGAGGAAATAGCGCACGCCAAGAAATGGGGTTGTGACAGAACCCAGCAGTTTTGGGGGCTGGTTAGATCTCTGGATGTTGCCAGAACATTAAGGAGGGGTGGTAGGCAAAGAAATGTGTGGTGTGGATCCGGAGCGTGCCATGATTACGGGTCCGGAATGTATCCCGTGAAGGGAGGGGAACCAGTGGAGCTGTTTTGGTATTTGTTTTTAAATATGAATATTTTACCTGATTATGTAAGTAATACGTCTCACTTTATAGAAAATGACATTAAAGAATGTATCCAAAAAATAAAAATCATTCATAATCCTGCCACTCAGGATAATAATGACTTGACATTTCTTTGTGGTGTGGTTATGGAGCCTTTTTTTTATTAGAAATTTTTAATGTTTGTTTATTTTTGAGAGAGAGAGTGGGGGAGGGGCAGAGAGAGAGGGAGAGAGACATCTGAAGCGGGCTCTATGGAGACAGCAGAGAGCACAATGTGGGGCTCGAATTCACCAACTGTGAGATCATGACCTGAGCCTAAATCGGATGCTTAACTGGCTGAGCCACCAGGAGCCCCTCCCTGCTGAGCCTTTTTACACACACACACACACACACACACACACACACACTTTCACATAGTTAAATCGTATTGTATATTCCAATTCATATCTTGACTTCTTTATTTAACAGTGTATCATAAATTTTCTTCATGTCATGGGGTGCCTGGGTGGTTTAGTTGGTTAAGCATCCGACTTCGGCTCAGGTCATGATCTCACAGTTGGTGAGTTCGACCCCCACATCGGGCTCTGTGCTGACAGCTCAGAGCCCAGAGCCTGCTTCGGATTCTGTGTCTCCCTCTCTTTCTCTCAGCCCTCCCCCCACTCATGCTCTGTCTCTTTCTGTGTCAAAAATAAATAAATGTTTAAAAAAAGTAAAAAATAATTCTTCGTGTCATTAAATATTCCCCAATATTTTTAACATCTCCATAATATTCTATTATTCCATGTGGTATTGTATTCTACTCCCATCATTTTCTTTTTAATTTTAAAAGGGAAGGCCCTTTTTATTAATTTTTTTTAATTTTAAAAGGGCTCAACTACCATAATTTATTTAATGCTCCTGTTGTTGGATCCAATATTTTTCTCTATTTTAAATAATTCTAATATATAAGTCTGTGTTTAAGTTTTTACTGACTGTATCTTTAGACTCAGTTCTTTTAAGTTTTATTTGTTTATTTTGAGAGAGAGAGAGAGAGAGAGAGAGAGCGCAAGCGAGCGCATGAGTAGGGGAGGGGCAGAGAGAGCGAGGGAGAGAGAAAATCGCAAGCAGGCTCCATGCCATTAATGCAGAGCCTGATGCAGGGCTCGAACTCACAAACTATAAGATCATGACCTGAGCTGAAATCAAGAGTCGGATGCTTAACTGACTGAGCCACCCAGCAAGATGTCCCTAGACTAAATTCTTAAGTAGATATTTACTTGGCCAAAATATATAAGATCATTTGTAAACTTCTTGATATGTATCTCTGTTATAAAATACATAGAGCTGTGTAGGAAAGTGTTGGTCTCATGGCAGTCTTACCAGCATTATTATGATCCTGAAGAATTCTCCCTAATTTGTTAGGCAAAAAAAGTACTTCATTGTTTTAATTTGCAGGTCTACTGAGTTTCATATATACATTGGTCATTTGTTTCCTGGGATTTGTCTATTTCTAACTTTTTTCAGTGTTCCAGTGGGGTTTTAATGTTATTCTTATTTATTCTGTGGTATGTTAACACTGTCAATCCATTTCTGTTATATTGTTGCAGATAATTTCTGCAGTTTTCTTTTTTTTTTTTTTTTGGTAGTATATTGATTATTATGTTTGTTTTGAAATATAAAAGTCTAAAACTGTAGTGGGGCATATTTATTTTTTCCATTGTGATTTCTTACATTATTTCTAGGCTTAGAAAGATTTATCACACCCAAAGGTCAGATGTTTTTGGGTTTCATATTATATTTTATAATATTTATATATTTAATACATTTGGAATGTTCTTTGGTCTATGACTTACAGTGTTTTTAAAACATTTGGCAATTATTCCAGTAGCATTTACTGAGCAAGATTTCTTTTCCTCATTGATTTGAATTTTCTATTTTTTAATTTTCTGTTAGATACGTATATATTCTTGGATATATTTGCTGTTCTCTATATCCTACTTCATTGATTACATGATTTTAACTTTTGTGGCCATGTAATATTTTAGTATCTGGTAAATCAAGTTCTCTTCATTGTTTGTTTCTTTGTTTTTAGTATTTTTTCCTGTTTATTCTTTCAAGTGAGTATTTAAGTCACTTTATCTGGTTTCAGAAAAAACATCTACTTGTAAAATTTGGTGAAATTGCATTACTTTAGGGGATGAATCTGCACATTTTTCAGTATTGAGCCTTTCTTTCTAGGAGTGTGATGTCTTCATTATCTTTTATATTGCCTAGTAAATTAAAAAAAAATTTTTTTTAAGTAGGCTCCATGCCCAACATGGGGCTTGAACTCACAACCCTAATATCAGGAGTTGCATGCTCTACTGACTGAGCTAGCCAGACAGCCCCACTCTAGTAAAATTTTTAACTTTTTCTCTGTAAAGGGAGAAATGAACTAAAGGCATTGTATTTAGATCGGATGACTGGGGAAATGGTGGTATCACTAAGTGAGACACACACACACACACACACACACACACACACACACACACACTTCCCTCCAAGAGAGACCCCGAGAGAGCCTGAGACCAGGAGGTCAGGAGGAGAATTAGAGAGGCAGCCTAAAGAATTCACTTTTAGAAATTTTGAGTTTTAGGGGCACCTGGGTGGCTCGGTTGGTTAAGCGTCTGACCCTTGGTTTCCACTCAGGTCGTGATCTCGCGGTTTCATGGGTTCAAGCCCCACATCGGGCTCTGTGCTGACAGCAGGGAGCCTGCTCAGGATTCTCTCTCTCTCTCCCCCTCTCTGTGCCCCTCCCCCACTCACTCTGTCTCTGTCTCTCTCAAAATAAATAAATAAACTTAAAAAAAGAAAAGAAATTTTCAGTTTTAGCCGACAGGAACATCTGAATGGTTCTGTTAACTTCTGTGAAGCTGCTGTTTGATTTGTATTAGGGGAAAGCGGTTGCTGGTCAGTGGAGATGGTCTGTATTTTTTCTTTTGACTAAATAAATACCTAACCTCCCATCCCAGGAAACTTCTGCTCCTATAGGAGTGGATAGCAGGAAGATAGGTTGTTTACAATTCTACTCATTTGCTTTTACCTCCTTGCCCTCAGTCTATCTGGCTTTTCTGAGTTTTAACCTCTTTTCTCTCTCAGGGTGACGCTTTTCAAGATGATGGGGCGAGCGAGATCAGCCCCTCCCTGATTTTAGCGATGTTCTTTTACTCTTTCGTTTGATTACGTGTTATTTGCTGGGCTTGTGGTTTCGTCTGTCTGCTCCACTTTGTCCACGGTTCCGTTAGCTCTGTCGAAATCACCTGTTCTCACCACTCATGCTGATCTCCCCTCAAGACACAGCTGAGTTGTGATCCCTTCCTTGACCACCTTCCCTGACCCTCTGGGCTGGGCCTGGTGTCCTGTGCTCCCCAGGTTCCACATTTGCTCTTTTTACTCTATTTGCTGTACTGGATTGCAGCCATCTCCTTACATAGCTGTTACATACATTTCTACATCAGTACCTCGACCGCTGGGCTCGGCACTTACAAGATGTCTAGGAAAGGTTTGTTAAATGCAAGTACTCTGAACTACATTCATGCCAGGGCATAGGGATGGAGAGATTAAACAGATGGTTGGACATCTTATAGCTAGAGATTAATATTTAGGAATGGCTCACATGGAATGGCTATGTGAAGCTTTAGAAGCGGATTACGGAAAGGGTGGCAAAAGACAAGAGCAGTCAGTAATTCCCCCCATCTTGCCCTCCTCTGGCATACCTTGGGTCAGGAGTCTGGGTATATATGGATAGTGCAGCTTAGGCCTGGTCCCGTCTCTTGGCCACTGCTTACAACAGAAAGGATTTTCAGCACAGTAAACACGACAGTGTGCAAGTGTTAACCGCTCTCTTTTCCCCTTCCTGCATTTAGTCTTTGAAGGGACCGCGGGCCCTGCACATCTGAGGAGCTAGCGGTTGGCAGGGACTGTTTCTCCTGTGTTTACTCTCAGAAGCGTGAGATCAGACAGAAGCGTTCCCCATGGCGTGGTGGAAGAGGTCCTAGTGTGCCAGTCCATGCACTTCTGGGTTCTAGAATGAAAACTCCCATTCCTCTGCGTGATGATCTGCCACTGTTGGAGAAGCATTCATGTGCCTGGGTGCTGAAGGTCAAACCCAGATTTGGCAAAGCGAAAGTGTGGTCCACTTTCAGGGGGATTTAATAACTTGAGATAGAGAGCTCAAGCTGGACATTCTGAACAAGCAAAGCTAAATCAAAGAGACAAGAGGGGCTCCTGGATGGCTTGGTTGGTTAAGTGTCCGCCTTTGGCTCAGGTCATGATGTCATGATCTGTGGGTTCAAGCCCCATGTTGGGCTCTGTGCTGACAGCACGGAGCCTGGAGCCTGCTTCGGATTCTGTGTCTCCCTCTCTCTCTGTCCCTCCCCTGCTTGTGCTCTGTCTCTCTCAAAAATAAACATGAAAAAAATTTAAAAAAGAGACAGAAGAAAGCATTCAACAACAAAAAAGTAGTAAGTAACTCAAAGAGTTTTTTTCCTGATTTGAAACTTTTATTAGATGAAATGCAAAGGATAACGGCCCCATGGGAACTGAATTCGTTTTCTGGAAGCAGCATCTTGTCAGAAACAAAGATACCAATATCATGAGGTGAAATAGGTAACATGTTTGAGAAAGACCAGTGTAGGAAGGTGAGAAAGGAACAGATGGAGAAGACCTGACACATAAAAGGAGAGAACCTAAGCTGAAGGAAATTTTGGGCTTCAAATTAAAAAGGATTCCTAGAAGTCTGGAAAAAGGCATAATTTAATTGCCCAACTACAGCAATAAAGATAAAAATCCTACCGGGGCTCCTGGGTGGCTCAGTCAGTTGAACATCCACTTTTGGCTTGGGTCATGATCTCACAGTTTGTGGGTTCGAACCCTGCATGGGGCTTTGTGCTGACGGCACAGAGCTTGCTTGGGATTCTCTCTCCCTGCCCCTCCACTGCTTGCTTGCTCTCTCTCTCGAAATAAAGAAATAAACTTAAAACAAACAAACAAAAAGCCTACCAATTTTTAGACAGGAAGATAGGTCAGTTTTGAAGAGAATTATGATGGTGTTGGAATGCTCACTAGAAGCTCGGAGAGCGTCCGTTGGGACTGTTGACCCCAAAGAGCTTTAAGTCTTCTATACCCAGCCATGTTAGCCTGGGTCCTTACCTACAGGCTACGGAAGCTGATTTGCATTGATTTAGGAAGGAAAAAACATTTTTTAGTGGATATTGAGTTGCTGTGGAATTGGAGAATGAGCCGCGGAGATTGTTCAGCCAAGGAACAGTGCCTAAAATCTCACGCAGAATTGGCTCAGGCTGGACGCTGCTGCTGTGTGCGTGAGCACAGAAAATGCAGTTTGCATCAGACCTGCTGGCGCTGGAGCCCACAGCGAGCACCTGGGCCACTGCTTGCCAGGATCTTCATCTTGCTGCAGCCACCATAGCTGCCAGCGAGCATTTCTTCTCATAGTCCTTGCTTTGCAGCACTGGTTGCTGAGCCAAAATCTGGGGCAGGCATAAATACTGTCAGGGTCAAGGGCACACCTTAGCTGCAAAGCGGAGCTGAGAAAGCAAACAGCTGATGTTTTCAGTTTATTCAGTGGGAGGTGGACCCTGCCTTCAACTGAGACTAATGAAGTGGGCAAGTCCTAAGCATAGGGAAGAAAGGTTGGAAAGCTAGGTACTCAGAAAGAGTGCCAGATTCAAATTCTCCTGCCAAGATATCACTTAATGAATCAGTGAAAAAGGATATTTTTAGACATGAAGGATTTATATACCCTACTTGAGCAAGCATTCAAATGACCAATTAGAGACTGGTAATTGGATCAGTAGAAACGTCAAGCTAGAGGAAGACCAAGAATATAAGAAAACAGTGGTGAGCAGTGACTCGTGTAGCATGAAGCATTGTGTATATAAATCAAGGATGCGAACTTAGCTGAAATTTTGTAATGTAACTGTAAAGTGGAACTTTTGAAGAGAAGGATCATAATACTTCAAGGAAAATCTAGGAAATAGCCCAGAACTAAAAATTCGAGACTGTCAGCAAAATCCACGATTGCAGGTGGGGGCATTCAAGGCATTCGTATGGAAAATTACTCTAAAATTAATCTCATCTTTGTTGGTAAGGAATTGGGGGACATAGTTATTTAATTTTGATGAAGGTTTAGTTAAGACTGTTACGAATGGCCCGTAACCACAAACGGAATAGAAATGCAGAGTATTTCCAAAATGATAGGGATTGAGGTTGATAATGAAGGGTAAGCAGGTCAGAAAGGAATAAAGAGAAGCAATATCAAATGACCAAAGGTGAGGGGAAGGAAAAAAGGTGAAATAAGAGTTAATAAACAGTAAACAAAATGAAGTCAAAACAATAAAGCTAGATAAAAGCCCCAAAATAAATATTCTTAAGCTAAATTCACCTATTAAAAAACAAACATAAGCATTTTAGTGTCAGACAAATCAGAAGGTAAGAACAGAAGCATTGAACAGGACAAAGAGGGATATTTTATACTGACAAAAGCCAAAAACATGCAACTGTCTTTAATCTTTAAGCAACAAAACACATAGAACAAAAATTGGGAATAAAAGGAGAATTTAATTTTTAAACACATACTGATACTAGGAGATGTTAATTATGTGTCTTTTCTAATTTGACAGGCCAGGGAAACTAGACTGCCAACTTGGATGCCCACAGGGACCACGTGGGCAACATTAATATGTGAATTATTGGGTGTAAGACAGCAGAGAAGATGGGAATTGTACAGTGAAGGAGAGATTGCATGCCTTGCCTAAAGGCATTGACATTCATACATTTTAAAGCCAAATAAAACATATCTGTAGCTTGCAGGCTGCCAGTTTCCAACCTCCGAAACAAACAAACAAAGCAAAAATATAGAGGTTATAAATAAAAGATTCAACAAATTTATAGAACAGGAAATACATATTCTCTAGATCTAGGAATTGTTTATAGGAGTTGATCACGTACTTTGTCACCGGAAATGAAAAGCAAAATATAAAAATTCTGATTCTATATGCAGTCTTCTGTCCTCTTAATCCAGTGAAATGAATGATGGTCAAAAAGACAATTATTTAAAAAAACTACTTAAGAATTCAGGGACACCATTTTTAAATAATCTCTGCACCAAGAGAAAGTCAAAACAAATTATAAATAATCTAGAAACACACAAAGAGAGGAGAGTTTTGTAGCAAAGTGGATGGAATGGAACTGAAGCTGAACTCAGAGGAAAATGTACAATCACAGATGCTTTTATTACCATAGAGAAAAAAGACTGAAAATGTAGGAGTGGAATATTCAACCTATGAAACCAGGAAGAAAGCAAAAGAAAGAGAAATAAATTAATGAGGAAAGCTGGAAGGAATGAAATAGAAGACATAAAACCATAAAGAAGATAAATCAAACCAAATACTAGTACTTTGAAAAGGCAAATAATGGAAATTATTTCTGGTTAAAGAAAAGGAGGAAAAACATTAAAAATGGGTAAGGATCTATTGTTAAAGACATGAAAAGTGAAAAATTCGGTGTATACTAATACATTAAAAAAACTGGAGGAAATGGATGAATTTCCCCCTAAATATAAATGTATACAGTAATTCCTGGAAATAATATAAAACTTTAAGTATTATCATTATTAGTTATCATTTTGTTATTAGTGCAATAAGGCAAAACATCTTTTGGCTTAAATATTGGAAAGAAAAATTAGACCCAAGAGTAAGGGAATTGGTAAGTGACTGTATATGAGATAAATATAGAAAGAATATAAGCTTTTTTCTCTATACTAGCAATAACTTCTTCACAGTGGAAATTGAAAAAAAAAATCCAGTTCAAAGGTGCCATAAAATATTTAGGAATAATTTTACCTAGAATATTCTAGGACATAAGGTAGAAGATGTTAAATCTCACTGTGGTTCATAGAACAAGACTTGAAATAATGGAGAAGCTACTGTTTTCCAGAATGGGCAGATTTAATGTCATAAAATTATTAATCCGTCTCAAATTAGTATGCTCGGAAATGAGACTAATTTCTCCCCAGAATTCTTTCTTTGAGGAAAAAAAGGAAACTCCTTAATTCAAGCCTCAAAAAGTGTCATTTTTAACCAAGGCGGCATGTTCTTAATTACTTTATTCTGAATAACAAAGTAAGACTCAGGGAAGACAGACTAAAATAACCTCAGTTTTAATTTTAGAGTTTTATGGGGGCCACCTGACAGAGTTGGTTTAGAAAAAGGGAGACATTTTTTTTTTCAATTTTTTTTAATTGTTTATTTATTTTTGAGAGAGAGACAGAGTGTGAGCAGGGGAGGGGTCAGAGAGAGAGAGGGAGACACAAAATCCGAATCAGGCTCCAGGCTCTGAGTTGTCAGCACAGAGCCCGACACGGGGCTCGAACTCAAAAACCGTGAGATCATGACCTGAGCCGAGGTCGGACACCTAACAACTGAGCCACCCAGACGCCCCAAAAGGGAGACAAATTTAAAACAAATTTGGTGTTTATTCTACGAAGTATAACCTCATAGTTACAAGCATTCCGTGTTGCTAAATTGAGGCTTTGAAAGATTATGACAGCAAGTGATTGTGTTGTAGGGATCACAAATATATACCGGCAGGAAGCATTTTTTTTTTTTAGAAGAAATTGACATCATGCCATGTACATATGCTTTTGAGACTTGGTATGAAAATTTCAGTGGCAGCACGATGCAGTCCGTGGATTCAAAAAGCGCCCAAACTCAAAACAGCTTAGATGGTTCTCTGGTCGCCTGGAACAGATGGCTGAAAAGTAGCTGTGGTGTCGATGAAGGCGGTGAGGGAGAACGTGCATGTGATGAATCTGGATACAAATTTTCTTGAAATACAAGTATGGGATCAATAATTCTTTTTTTTTTTTTCAAATTAAAAAAAATTTTTTTACGTTTATTTATCTATTTTGAGAGACAGAGAAAGAGAGAGAGGGAGAGGCAGAATCCCAAGCAGGCTATGCACTGTCAGCACAGAGCTTGACGTGGGGCTCGATCTCACAAACCCTGACATCACGACCTGAGCTGAAACCGAGTCATACGCTTAACCCACTGAGCCCCCCCCCCAGGTGCCCCTGGGATCAATATTTCTAAATGAATATATTTTATGTAATACGATTTTAAATATGAACATATAGATATAATTTTAATATATTAATATGCATTCTGTAATACGATAAGACATTATTACTAACATGTAATATACAATTTATTGAAGTACATATTTTGTATATAATATGTAATACATATTACATACTAAATATAAGTGAGTAATATATAAATTAAAGTAGGGATTTGACTGTAGTAATAAAAGCTTACTCAAGTTGGTCAAGAAGTTTTTATTTTGTTTTTGTTTTTTACTCTTTTGGGAAACGATTATTCCCTTATATTCAGGGTCCACTCTCTCTGTTAGTGTTAAATTTGGCTGCAAGTGACAAAATCCCGCAGATAGTAGTGGCTTAAAGAAGACCTGAATTCATCTCTCATGTAAGTCTGGGTACATGGGGCGTGGGGCACCTGGGTGGCTCAGTTGGTTAAGTGTGCAACTTCAGCTCAGGATCTCGCAGTTCGTGAGTTCGAGGCCCGCATCGGGTTCTGCTGACAGCTCAGAGCCTGGAGCCTGCTTTAGATTCTGTGTCTTCCTGTCTCTGTGCTCCTCCCCCACTCGTGCTGTCTCTCTCTCTCTCTCTCTCAAAAATAAATATTAAAAAAAATTTTTTTTTAAAGTCTCGGTACATGGTCCAGGCCAGTATGGGGCTCAAAGGTGCTGGGCCTGGTTCTTGCTGACCTCTGGTTCCACTAGGTGAGATCCTGACCTCACGTCCCAAACATGACCTTTGCATTTCAAGCAGCAATAATAGTATGATAAGAATGGAGGAAAGGGGTGAGCACTGCCTGGTAAGGGGAGCTTCCAGAAGATACTGTATCCAGTTGGCCAGAACTTAGCTACCCAGCCACACCCCGCTGCAAAAGAGGCTGGGGAATGCCCTTATTCTGGAACCATGTGCCCCCCAAAGAAGTCATGTTGTTGAGAAAGGAAAAGAGAAGAAATACTGAGGCATATCCAGCCTCTGCTTAAACATATGTAACAATCTGGGGAAAATGCTCAAAATATCCTGAATCTGTGAGGTATACCTAGAAACAGATAAGGGTAGATAAATATCTAAGGAGGCAGTGGTACAGGTCAGTTGGCAATAGTGTGATAAGTAACTCAGTGCAAAACAAAACCAAAAAAAAAAAAAAGAAAGGAAAGAAAAAAGAGGAAACAAAGATATTGAACATCACTTGTAATCAGAGAAATGGAAGTCAGAGGAAATCATTTTTCACCCCTCAAAAAGAGTAATCAGCACTGATCAGGGTCTAAAGAAGAAATTATTCCTGTGCATTGTTGGTGGCAGCGTGAATGGTTGTAATCTTTTTGGAAAGGAATCTAGTAACAGCTATCGAGATTGAAAAGTTGTATGTTCCTTTTGACAAAGCAGTCCCATCTTGGGGGATTCTGCCCCCTAGAAATAAAAACACCACCACTTAAGTATGTAGTGAATGCAGAAAAAGGTTGGTAATTGCAGTACATTTTTTAAAAAAAATTTTAAATGTTTTTACTTATTTTTGAGAGACAGAGACAGAGCAGAGTGCAAGTGGGGGAGAGTCAGAGAGAGGGAGATGCAGAATGTGAAGCAGGCTCCAGGCCCCGAGCTGTCAGCACAGAGCCCGACGCGGGGCTCAAACTCACGAACTGCATGATCGTGACCTGAGCCAAAGTCGGACACTTAACCGACTGAGCCACCCAGGCACCCCCCGTCCCCCTTTTTTTTGTAATGGCTCAAATCTGAATGTTCCCCAGCAGGAACTGATTGAATAAATTGTAGTTCATCACTCCTATGAAGTACTATATTATTAAAGAGAACAAGTTAGCTCTATTTTCACTGTCCTGGAAGGCTGTAAATGCCTTCTAGTGATAAAAGTAGAATTCACAAAGAAATGCTAACAGCTTTATGTCATATATGCATATGTTATGATCCCAAACAAAAAACTAACAGGCCTGTCTGTGTCAGTGTGGAAGAACACATTCTTTCCATATCTCATATTTCATTTTGCTATCTCAGGAAAATAGGGGATTTTGATTATTTCAGTTTGAGAAAGAGCATTATTTCTGTATGCCAGAGGGGAGAGTTTGGTGACTAAGAGTGAGAACTTTGGAGCCCACGTTTCTGGGTTCAAATCTCCACTTAAGCTGTTGTAACCTTGGGCAAGTTATCTGAATGCACCTATGCCTCCATTTCCTGCGAGGTAAAACACATATAAAAGCAGTAGCTGCAACAAAGGGTTTAAGTGAGCTAATACAATATATGTAAAGTATTTGGTGCAGAATAAGTTGTGCATAGGAGAGAAGGCTGTTTCTGTTTTCTTTAAATTAAAAATATTAATAAACTAAGTGAAGAGTAAGGGAAGGTTCATTTTATTCCTTTTGTGGTGAAACACTAAACGTATTTTCATTGCTCTTAGAGGCTGATTTTGAAGAAATGGTGAAGCCACAACATATATATTTTTTTTAAGTTTGTTTAAGAGAGAGAGCCAGAAAGGGGCAGAGAGAGAGAGAGAGGGAGGCAGAGAATCTCAAGCAGGTTCCGTGCTGTCAGCGCAGAGCCCATTGTGGGGCTCGATCTCATGGACGTGAGATCCTGACCTGAGCCAGAATCAAGAGTCAGACACTTAACCAACTGAGCCACCCAGGTGCCCGCCCAACAGATTTCTTAAGCATGCCTTTACTCCTTCTTACTGTAGGGAAGAAATGGGACCGGCTTGCCCCAAAAAGTGCAAAACATCGAGAGTCTTGTGTTTACCAGGGAGTGGATCTTACCACTGTCTTCAGTGTGAATTTGGAACTGGCAACCTGTCAGTGGAATGAACGTTGGCTTCCATGTCTAGACATTTCAACAATGAGAACATCAGTTTGGGAAATAGAGGCACACGGTTAATGGCTTCATGAGATAAAACTGTGTGGTCAGCCTAGGGAGGTGTGACGCATTGTATTCCCCCGAGATGGCTCCGCCTCTGCCTCCCACCTCGTGTGCACTCCCCCAGTGCAACTTTGCCACTTGCTCGGTCAAGGAACGCGAACCTTGAACTTGGGCAGGCCCAGGACTGCTTCCGAGCGGAGTATGACAGAAGTGACCCGTGTGACTGCCAAGGCTGGCCTGGAAGAGGCCATGTGGTGACCCTTGTATGCAGAAACACATCCGGAGCCCTGAGCCATTCTGTAACAAGCCCAGCCACCCTGAGACCCACCCCCCGCCCCCTCCTGGAGAGGCCCCCCCACAGTGCTCCGACCGACAGCCCAGCTCAGCTGCCACGCGACCGCATTGGTTGCCCTGCCCGCCACGTGAGCGAGCCCCGTGGCATGTCCGGCCCAGCGAGTCTTCCGGTTACTGCAGCCACCTGAGAGCATCGAAGTCACAAGTGCCTGGCCAGGCCTTTCCCAAGTTCTTCACCTGCAAAAGAAAATTAGGGGAGTCTGGGTGGCTCAGTCGGCCGAGCATCCGACTTCGGCTCAGGTCGCGGTCTCAAGATTCGGGAGTTCGGGCCCCGCATTGGGCTCACTGCTGTCAGCGCAGAGCCTGCTTTGGATCCATCGTCCCCCTCTCTCTGCCCCTCCCCGGCTCATTCTTTCTCTCTCAAAAATAAACAAACATTAAAAAAAATAATAAAATGGTTTTTTCTACCTATGAAATTAAGGGGAAACTGTCCTGAAGCAGTGGTAACTTGCTAAACAGTATGCATAATTTTCATTAAAATTTGTTTTTGTTTATTATTTATTTTTGAGAGAGAGACAGCGCATGAGCAGGGGAGGGGCAGAGAGAGAGGGAGACACAGAATCTGAAGCAGGCTCCAGGCTCTGAGCTGTCAGCACAGAGCCCAACGCAGGGCTCGAACTCGTGAACCATGAGTTCATGACCTGAGCCAAAGTCGGAGGCTTAACCGACTGAGCCATCCAGGTGCCCCCATAATTTTCATTTTTAATTGTTGCCTAATGTCCCCTGCTGGGGTCTGAAGCCTTTTTTTATTTGTTTTAAAAACTGGTGCACTATGCCATTTTGTGTGTGTTGCATTACTTTGATGTTTGTTCTGGCGTCTGCTTCCCTCTTCTGTCAGGATTTCTTTCTCCTTGGATAATTCGCCCCTTCCCCGCCCTCCCCCCCGGCCTTCAATGAGTCAGCATATCACCTTGACCTTCATGAGTCAAGGCCAGTAGCGACCCAGGCTGAATGAGATGCGAGGAGACATTTGTTAGGGCCTCCAGAAGAGTCTTAGCACCATTCCCTGGATTTGATGGTGTCCAGACTGAGGCCTGGAGCTGCCCAGGCATCACACTGCCATGAGGCAAGGCAGATTACTGATGAAGGTAGCCTGCCCAGGTGCACGTGCGAGGGAGAGTGACGGTCCCTGAAAGCATATTTCAGTCGTGCTGGACCTCAAGTCCAGCAAGACTCAGACTTGCCCCTAGAGTTCCAGTTATAGAAGCCAAAAACTCATTTTATTGTTTCAGGCTTGAATTGGGTGTCCTCTTGTGACTAGACGCTTCCTAACTCATAGCGACCACAACTGCAGCATTTTTGAGATTCTGGGTAACATTTCCGAGGGATGTTGCTAAATCAGAGGCTCTCCAGGCAGTCCCCCTGATGAATGACCCCGGGTCCCGTGAGGCCTGGTGGGAAGGGTGAGGAATGCTTTTGCTTCAAGAATGGGAAACCAAGGAGAGAAACAAAGCTGCCCTCACATATTCAGATGTCACGTGGAAGAAGCAATAATTCTGTTCTTTGTGGTTCCAGATTGTTTCAGAACTGGAACCAACATGTGCCATGTTAACGAAGATCAAATTGAGCCCCGTATAAAGAAGGATTGTCCAACTGTTGGAGCCTCCAGCAGTGGAAGGGGCTGTCCGGTGCTGGCTTCTCTTTCACTGCAAATCCTTGGTCTCTGGCACGTGACAGTTTGGTAAATAGCATGAGAGGTTGGATGCTGTTGATACTACTTTGTATGAAAGATCAGGCTACGTGGTTTCTCTGTTTCTTCCAGTTTGGAAATGATACGATTCTGCGCTTCCTTAGGTATCAGAAGACGTACTTACTGTGAGACCCTTGGGCGAACTGTGAAGCGTCTCAGACAGTCCGTTTCCTTATCCATAAAATAAAGATAACAGCACTTTGCCAAATGATTTTTGTGAGCCGCAAATTAATGTGTATGAAAACGCTTTGAAAGACCAAAGTGGTGCAGATGTGAACTGGTATTAGCATCGCCTACATTGCGAACTCTCAGTTTAAAGAATGTGGGAAGGGCCACCTGGATGGCTCGGTTAAGCATCTGACTCTTGATTTCAACTCAGGTCAGGTGCTCATGGTTCATGAGTTTGAGCCCCGTGTCAGGCTCTGCGCTCTATGCTTAGAGCCTACTTGTGATTCACTCTCTTTCCCTCTCTCTCCCCCCTCCCCGCTCTCCCTCTCTCTCTTTCAAAATGAATAAACATTAAAAAAAAATAAAGAATGTGGTCAATTCCTTAAAGTTCTATGTTTTGACCAATGCGTGGTTTAAGAAAACAGAACAAAGTGATGTTGATCCAGATAAACCTATTTCAGCACGCCCCCTCTGCGTAATTCTCTAATTTCTGTAATTGCACACGCAGGTGAATTTGGTTCCTTTTAGTGGTGGAATTTGGAAGTTTCTCACTGGTTGCTAGGAGATGGAGCTATCACTGGGCAAAGTGTATATAATGTTAGGGAGTCAGAGCTAAGTCGCGATCTAGCATGGGTCCTTCTCAGGTGTATCACGACTCACATATTGGGTGCCTGGGTGGCTCAGGCAGGTAAGTGCCCGACTTCAGCTCAGGTCGTGATCTCACGGTTCATGACTTCGAGCCCCACGTTGGGCTCCGTGCTGACAGCTCAGAACCTGGAGCCTGTTTCCGATTCTGTGTTTCCCTCTCTCTCTGACCCTCCCCCTCTAGTGCTCTCTCTCTCTCTCCCCCTCTCCCTGTCTCTCTCAAAAATAAACAAAACATTTAAACAATTAAAAAAAAAAAGACTCACAAATCGGGAAGTGGGTATTTTCTCATCTCTACTGAAGGGAAGGCTACTCACGGAGAGGCAGATGTTGTAATTCACTAAAGCCCCACCGCCGTCAGCCCCTTCTCCTTTCCAGTTTGCTGACCAGAGACCCTGGGGGCGCACCTCCATGCAGAGGAGTTAGGTAATGAGGATTTCATTTGGCCCACACAGTGGGCTAGGAAGCCAACCCAGCACGCAGAGTGAAACCTGGGGCCAACTGGTCCTCTGGCCACTTCAGTTTCAATGGAAATGAGACGTCCCGCCTGCTTTGGGCTTTTCAACTTGGCGTGTTGGGAGCTGCCCTTCCAGAGCCGTTTTGCATTTTGGCTTCTCCCGGAGGGGGCTGCCAGCCGTGTGGGCCCCCTGCAAGAAGCCACTCAGACCATGCTATTATCTCTTCTCGTAACACTTCTGCTTTGTCTCCCCACTTTGTCTTGCCTTTAAAGACCCAGCACAGAGTGGTCGCTGTGCCCTCCCTAGGCCAGACCCCCTTCGGAGTCTTTTGTTCAGAGGCCCTCTCTGTCGAGAGCATCGTTCATGGTGGCCATGGAACAGTGTGACTATTTGGGAAAGAGAAGGATGCAATTTTTAAAAAATTTTTTAATGTTGATTTTTTTTTTTTAATTTTTTTTTCAACGTTTTTTATTTATTTTTGGGACAGAGAGAGACAGAGCATGAACGGGGGAGGGGCAGAGAGAGAGGGAGACACAGAATCGGAAACAGGCTCCAGGCTCCGAGCCATCAGCCCAGAGCCTGACGTGGGGCTCGAACTCACGGACCGCGAGATCGTGACCTGGCTGAAGTCGGATGCATAACCGACTGTGCCACCCAGGCACCCCTAATGTTGATTTTTGACAGAGAGAGAGGGAGGGTCAGAGACAGAAGGAGACACAGAATCTGAAGCAGGCTCCAGGCTCTGAGCTGTCAGCACGGAGCCCAACACAGGGCTCAAACTCACAAACTGTGAAATCATGACCTGAGCTGAAGTCCGACGCTTAACAGACTGAGCCACCCAGGCGCGCCGAGAAGGATGCAGATTTACAAGTGTTTTCAACTCTAACCCGAGATGCTGAGCCAGTGGAGTGTGAGCAAGATTAATTTGGCACCCTGCAAAAAAAAAAAAAAAAAAAAATGACAAGACAGAAAACTTTTATTCTGCTACAAAAAAAACATCTCTAAACGTGGACCCGACTGTTTGCTTTTAGCCAAGAAAGCAAACTGCACAAGTGATTTGGTTCATTGGTACGGGTAGGATTCTTTTGAGTGGCTTCCTCTGTTTGGTCCGCCAAGGAGTTTCCATTGACTTTCATATGAGGTGAATGCATCTCTAGAAAACACTCCACGGAAACTTCCCAAAAGGCAGTGGAACTAGGGAAGAATTACCTTCCGCCACAGGCAAGGTGGGGCCTGAGATTTGATAACAGACTTCAGTTCCTTGTGGCCCTGCTTCTGCTTTGCTGAGTCGCCTCAAACTTTTTTATCTCACTTGTTCTGAGTCCAAAGGGACAGCACCGCCTGTAAAACCAACAGCCGCCTGATCACCTCCTTCCGAGCTGCATCCACCAGCACTCACGTGTCTTTTTCTCCCTTCTCGTTATTGACGTGGTATAGGCACAGGTTAAGAAACGAAATAGGGCCCTTATGAAAAGCAAAACTGCTGTTGCTCTACCCCGTCCCCTTTCTTATCCCACTTCTCGAAGTTAACCACTTACATACACTTGCTTAATTAAACTGCTAAGGTGCCTTTTTTTTTTTTTTTTAAAGTAGACTTTCACAGCAGTTTTGGGCACAGCAAAATTGAGAGGGCACAGTGTGCCCACCCCTGTAACCCCTGTCCTGCCCCACCCCCCCACAAGTGTGCAGGGCTCCTCACCATCAATATCCCTCACTACAGTGGTCCATTTGTTACAACTGATGGACCTGTACTGACACATGACAGCCACTCAGTCCATGGTTCACATTAGGGTTCACGTTCTTTGGGTTCGGACAAATGTATCCACCCATTATAGTATCATACGGAACAGTGTCACTGCCCTAAACATCCTCTGTACTCTGCCTGTTTGTTCTTCCCTCTGCCCAACCCCTGATCTTTCTACTCTCTCCATAATTTATCTCTTCTGGAATGTTCTATAGTTGAAATTCTACAGTGTGTAGCCTTCTCATAATGGCTTCTTTCACCCAGTCATCTGCATTTAGGGTCCTTCCCTGTCTTTTCATGGCTTTATAGCTCATTTCTTTGTAGCACTGAATGATACTCCACTGCCTGGATGTATCATGGCTTATTCATTCACTTTCTGAAGGACGCCTTGGTTGCTTCCATGTTTTGGCAGTTGTGAATAAAGCTGCTCTGAACATCTTTGTGCGGGTTTGTGTGTAGGCATCGCTTTTCAACTCATTTGGGTAAATACCAAGGGGTGCGATAGCTGAATGACGGCAAGAGTGTGTTTAGTTTTGTAAGGAATTGCCAAACTGTCTTCACTGCCTAACTGCGCCATTTTGCATTTCTGCCAGCAAAGAACAAGAGTTCCTGTTGCTCCGCACCCTTGTCAGCACGCGGTGGTGTTAAGGTTTTGGATTTTATTTTATTTATTTATTTATTTTTAAAATTTTTTTAATGTTTATTTATTTTTGAGACAGAGAGAGACAGAGCATGAACGGGGGTAGGGTCAGAGAGAGAGGGAGACACAGAATCGGAAGCAGGCTCCAGGCTCCGAGCTGTCAGCACAGAGCCCGACGCGGGGCTCGAACTCACGGATAGTGAGATCATGACCTGAGCCGAAGTCAGACGTTCAACCGACTGAGCCACCCAGGCGCCCCAGGTTTTGGATTTTAGCCATTTTCGTAGGTGTGTAGTGGTATTTCATAGTTGTTTTTTTTTTTTTTTTGTAATGTATTTATTTATTTTTGAGAGAGACAGAGTGAGTGGGGGAGGGGCAGAGAGCAGGGGAGACACAGAATCCAAAGCAGGCTCCAGGCTCCAAGCCGTCAACACAGAGCCCGACGCGGGGCTCAAATCCACGGACTGTGAGATCACGACCTGAGCCGAAGTCGGACGCTCAACTGACTGAGCCCCCAGGCGCCCCTCTCGTAGTTGTTTTAATTTGTTGTTCCCTAATGTATTTCAACTTTATTTGCTAGCTGGGATAATATTCAAATGTTCTATATACACCAAGTCTTGCATACTTGGTGTATAGGTCAGTTTAAATAGTATCAGTGTAATTGTCACTATATATGTATATATTCCCCACAGAGTAAAGTCGTGTGGTACGATTTTGTGACCTTTCTTATGCAACTTCCTGTTTTTGTGAAGTTTCTGGTTTTTTCACTGTTTTCTGAGTTATTTTAATTCTGATTAGTTAATATGCAGTGCTGTGTTAGTTTCAGGTGTACAATATAGTGATTCAACACTTGCATATATCACCCAGTGCTCATCATGACAAGTGCCTTCCTTAATCCCCATCATCTGTTTAACCCATCCCTCTCCCTGCAACCTTCCCTCTGGTAAGGATCAGCTTGTTCTCCATAGTTAAGAGTCTGTTTATTTCTTGTGATAAGAACTTTTTTAAAAATTTAAATCCAAGTTAGTTAACATACAGTGTAATAATGGTTTCAGGAGTAGGATTTAGTGATTCATCACTTATATATATATATAACGCTCAGTGCTCATCCCAACAAGTGTTCTCCTTAATGCCCATTGCCCATTTAGCCACCCCCCCACCCAACACCCTGCCAGCAACCTTCTGTTTGTTCTCTGTGTTTAAGAGTCTCTTATGGTTTGCCTCCCTCTCTGTTTTTATCTTATTTATCCTTCCCTCCCCCAATTTTCATCTGTTTTGTTTCTTAAATTCCACATATGAGTGAAATCGTATGATATTTATCTTTCTCTGACTTATTTCATTTAGCATAATACGCTGTAGTTCCACCCACGTTGTTGCAAATGGCAAGATTTCATTCTTTTTGAAATCCATTCATCAGTCCATGGACATTTGGGCTCTTTCCATAATCTGGCTATTGTCAATAGTGCTGCTATAAACATTGGGGTGCATGTGCCCCTTTGAATCAGTATTTTTGTATCCATTGGATAAATACCTAGTAGTGTAATTGCCGGGTCTTAGGGTCATTCTATTTTTAATTTTTTTGAGAACCTTTCACTATTTTTATTATATCCTCATTTTTTTTTTTTTTTTCATATTCTTCATCCAACCAGATGTTCTTTCAAAGAAACTTCCCTCGGGAGGCATCTTGTCCTCTTGGCCCAGTTTGGATGTGTTCTCCAGATTTGCTCCATGGGTATCCTCTCGAGACTCCCCGTGACTGGTTTCCTCTAACAGAACCATTGGTCTCCCACGATCACTCACCCTCTTTCTCTTTGGTTTACTCCCTCGTTCTCCTGGAGCACATTCTCAAGTAACTTACTTAGAAAGGGTGTTAGCAGTTTAATTTTTTTTCTGAGTCTCCATATGTTTGACAGTATGTTTTATTGTCTACCTCTGTGACTAGTTTATAGTTAGGTCAGATATAGAATTCTAGGTTGAAAATCATTTTCAGAACTTTGAAGGTATTTGCTTCATTGCCTTTGAGAATTCAGTACTGCTATAATGAATGATGGCCAGTCTCATGCTCACACCCCTTCCCTTGAACCTGTAGGCATTCTTGGTGTCCTGAAACTTTATAAAGGGGTATCTTCATGTGGGTCTTTTTTCATTCATTCTGCCTGACACAAGTTCTGGGACTCATGTTCTTCAGCGTTGGAGGATTCTCTCGTGTCAGTTTTTTGGTCATTTCCTTCACTGTGCTTCCACTGGTCTGTATTTCCAGATCTTCTGTTAATTGACTGTTTGATCTTCCGGATTGGCCCTGAGTGTTTACCTTTTCTGTTTAAATCTTGTTACATATCAGGAGAGGTCTTTGATTTTGCATTCCATCCCTTCTATCGAAGCTTATAATTTGACAAATGTATTTAAAATTTTTGAGATTTTTTTCTTGTGCTATCCTTTTCTTTCTTCCAAGCATCCTGGCATTGTTTTAATGAGTGCATATCACCTTGAATCTCAAGCTCTGTCCATGAGGCCTTCCTTGAGCATCCTCTAGAAATGTGCGTTCTTCCCCATCAGCCCCCTCCTTGTCAGGGCTCCCTGCACTCCAGGCCTTTTGCCCATTCCGCTCACTTTTTCTTAGCCTACCTTTATGCCTTTAATCTAGTTTGAGGTACTTTTGTCGTAATTCGATTATACTTACCAAGTAAGTAGTTTGATATTCAGATCTGTTGCTCAGATGAGAGGTCCATATAAAGAGAGTTAATTGGGGTCATCTGTATATAAGTGGTATTTTAGGATCTTGAGATGGAATAGAATCACCAGGAAAATAATTTGTGATAAGAGAGGAGGAAAGGCCCAGGACCCAGGTCTGAAGATTCTGACAAGTAGAAGCAGAGAGACAAGGAGGGGCCAGCAAAGGAGAGAGACCGAAGACAGTTGCTGAACTAAGAGAAAAACCAGGAGAGTTGTTCATTGGAGGCATGCTTGTTCCCGGGCACCTGGGGGGGCTCAATCGGTTAAGTGTCCGACTTCGGCTCAGGTCATGATCTCGTGGTTCGTGGGTTCGAGCCCCACGTCAGGCTCTGCACTGACATTGCGGAGCCTGCTTGGGATTCTCTCCCTCTCTCTCTCTCTCTCTCTCTCTCTCTCTTTCTCTCGCTCTCTCTCTCTCTCTCTCTCTCTCTCAAAATAAAGAAATAAATAATGTAATCAGTTAAAAAAAAAAAAAAAGGAATTGTTCCAGTTCTGCTGAGAGGATTGAAGGTCTCTGTTGTGTTGGCCCATGTGGAGGTTGTAGATGGCCTCAGTGGACAAGGTTTGGGTTGAGTAATGGCAGAGGAGAGAGAAGAAGAAGTGAAGACAACCAAGGTACAGGACTCTGGGGAGGATTCTGTTGTGAGGGGGAAGAAGGAAATCAGGTATAGCAGGAGGAAGATGTGGGCTACAGACTTTTTTTTCAGATTTTAAGTAATCTCTACACCCAACATGGGGCTCGAACTCACAAACCCGAGATCCAGAGTTGCATGCTCTACCGACTGAGCCAACCAGGTGCCCCGAGATTTTTTTTTTTAATTGAAGAGAGTTAAGCATGTTTAAATGCCCATCAGAAGGATGGAAAGGAAAGGCTGTTTCAACAAGTCACAGTGACAGTGGAGATGTGGAATGGGTTAAATAGGTTTGTTGCGATGGGGGGTGGGAACAAAAACCCAAAAGTGAAAGGTTGGGTATGTTGATTAGGATGAGATTGTGCTTGACCGGGAAAGCCCAGGGAAAAAGTTTGACATCATCATGATGAAGCAGGCGGGAATGCCTACCGATTCTGGAACAGAACAGTGAGCAGGATATTTAAGGGATATTGGTCCATTATGTCTCCGGGCTGGGAGAGGCTGGAATCGGAAAGACCTTTGGGAACATTTCAGAAATTTAGATGGAACATTCTTAAGGACCTAGACTGGATCCCTACCAAAAGGAAAACAAAGAAAAAATATAGAAACATTCCCAAAAATAGCTGGTTTTAGTGACTGGTTGGTTACCAAAAGAAAAGGGAGAGGACATTTTAAATGTTTTTCAGGTTCCTCGACTGGAGGATAAGGAGATATGGATAAGGAGAGCGAAGGGAAGGAGGAATAAATATCACCCAAAGGTTGAGAAAGATGGAGATTGGTGGGGGGTGGAGATTAGATTTGACAATAAATGCATTATTGGAGCTTTTGAGAAAAAAAGTTATGGATGGTTAGAGTAAAAAATATCCTAGTAGTTTAGATTCTTTGAGACCAAAGGGGTAAGTTCTCTTGTGTTTCAGAGGCAAGGCAGCAATTATGTGGTAGGTGATAATGGTGAACTTTCATTTCTGTCTCCCGCCTGTCTCTCCCACAGGGCAGGTCTGTGAATTCTTATTGAAGAAATTAAAGTTTAGTAATTTATTTCAGAATGTCACCATTTCCTTCATCAGTGCATGGTAGAGAGAAGACCTACCTACCAAAGAACAATCCAAGTAGCATTCTTAGGGTAAGACAAGGAAATTAAGAAGGGACTGAAGTAAATTTAAAAAAATAAAAAATAAAGTTAAAAAAAAAAGAAGGGACTGAAAATATTTTATTTTCAGCTCATGAGAATCACTGCTTAAGACAGGCATCTGATCTGATTTAAATGGTTGTGCTATTGTTGTTTTAAACATGCTTTTTATTCTCTGCAAAGATTTATGTTTCCTGCCCCCTTAACTCTCTGTATGTTGTTATGATAGGATTTTCCCTTCTGCTTTTTAAATTTACTACATAAATGTAACCATACAAAAGAAACAGGAAATTTTCTCACAGCCCAAGCAGCTTAATATTCACCTGTTCTCAATGTTCTGGGTACTCGTCTAGTGTGTGTATCTATGAATACAGAGTTTGATGCACCTGTGATCTGTCACATTATAATTTTTCATTTGGCACTTTAAAAATATAACACATCAGGGAGCACCTGGGTGGCACAGTCGTTTAAGCATCTAACTCTTGATCTCGGCTTGGGTCAGGATCTCACGGTTCGTGAGTTTGAGCCCCACATCGGGTTCTGTGCTGATGGTGTGGATCCTGCTTGGGATTCTGTCTCTCCTCTCTGCCCCTTCCCCGCTTGTGTGTGCATGTTCTCTCTCTCTCAAATATATAAAATTAAAAAAAAATTTTTTTTTAGTATAACATATCATTTTTTTAAGTTTATTTTGAGAGAGAGAGAGAAAGAGAGCGCATGTGAGCAAGGGAGAGGCAGAGAGAGAGAGGGGGAGAGAGAATCCCAAGCAAGCTTAACAGTCAGCATGGAGCCCCACACAGGGCTCGATATCACGACCTGAGCCAAAATCAAGAGTTGGACATTTAACTGACTGAGCCATCCAGGCGGATCCAAACATTTTTTCTTTTTGAGAGAGGGGGTGCAAGTGAGTGAGGGTTGGCGGGGGAGAGAGAGAATCCCACGGGAGGCAGAGAGAGAGAGAGAAGTGGGGCTCACCCGAAGCGAGGCTCGAGCTCACCAGATATGGTACTCGAACTCGCAAACCGTGAGATCATGACCTGAGCCAAAGTCAGATGGCTAACGACTGAGCCACCCAGGGGCCCAGCAAGCATGTTTTTTAGAAAATCATATTAGTCTTCCCAATTATGAGGTGGGGCTTGCTTTTAATTTAACTTCATGCCGTTAGACAGCCAGCCTCAGTAGGAATAAGTGGCGGTCTGATGGGAGGATGGGGAAAAGACCAGAGAAGTCAAGAGTGACGGCTAGGCCGTCCTTATTCTGTCAACCCCGGGCTTCTCACTGCCTCTGCGGTCTCCCTTGCCGTGGTGTATGTATCCAGTGGTATGCTCTATGTCAGGGTTCCCGGATGTAGAGTGCAGTGCTGATCAAGTGTCAGAATGGAAACAACAGAAACAAAAACGAAAACAGATGTCGTAACAAACACAACTGGATTGTGTATCTCATAATACACAAGTGGGTATATTTCACAAACGTACACTGATGTAAAAAAATTCCTAGTAGTCTAGGTAAGGTGCGAGTAGTAACACCTATGCGGAGGGCAAGCTAAGATTTGGCAGAAGGGAGGAGCTCACTTCAGCCGGAAAGGATGACAGAGTTGATCTGCTGCTCTGTTTGAGTCCTGCCCATCCTCAAACCCGACGGACGGATGGTTGAAAAGGAGCCTTCATTTCAGTGGCCGTGTCGGGAATGGCCAGTGGCTGTGTGATAACAAGAGCTGGGCTCTCCCATCTGCCTTGAACTTGAGTTATCTTCCGTTTTCATCAGGGCCCTTTCCAGGATTACTTCATTCTAGAGAACCAGCATTACTAACACGGTTTATTGCTTGGTGATTTCAATCTTCATTTTATGAGAACAATTAAATAAATCTTGGCTTCGTTGAGTATTTTCTTCATTAAGTATGATGCAAGGAAGATGCCTGAAGGCATTAAACTGTGTATTGTAGTACTCTCAGCTTTCCAGTAACTTCTAATTTGAAAAAGTTAATTAAAAAACAAACAAACCCATAGTTTGGGGGCACCTGGGTAGCTCAGTTCATTAAACATCGGACTCTTCATTTTGGCCCAGGTCATGATCTCATGGTTCATGAGTTCAGGCCCCGCACCACCACCCCCCCCTACTGTCAGCACAGAGCCTGCTTGGGATTCTCTCTCCCCCTCTCTCTCTGCC
Source organism: Panthera tigris (assembly GCF_018350195.1). Taxonomy (NCBI): domain Eukaryota; kingdom Metazoa; phylum Chordata; class Mammalia; order Carnivora; family Felidae; genus Panthera; species Panthera tigris. The sequence continues at coordinate 9,882,532 of NC_056673.1, read as the reverse complement.
CCTCCCCTGCTTGTGTTTGTTCTCTCTCTCTCTCTCTCTCTCTCTCTCTCCAAGTAAATAAATAAATAAACTTAAGAAAAACCATCTAGTTTTTCTGTATATTAGTATGACAACTTAAGCTTTATTGTGTCAAGGTTTTAAAAAGCACTTAGCTGTTAGACACAGCACCGAATGCCATTGGCCTTCACATCATCACCACCAATTTCAGCATGTTCATACCTTCAGGTCTTCCTTAGAAGCGGCCCTTGGCACTGGGCTCAGAGCTCAGAACCGTGCCACATCGGGTTCTGCTTCTGTCTTGGTCGATTGGAGCTGCTGCCATTCTGGGGGGCGGGGGGCATACCCTCCACTGCTTCCTACCTTGTGGAGGCCTAGGGATTGGTGACACCTTCTAGGGTCCTTTGTCACTGGGGACCTTCAACCCGAGGCACAGAGTTGGGGAAGTTACCGCAGTCAGCCTTGATTCATCAAACGGTCTTTGGGTTTGGAAAATAGGTCCAGAATTTTCGCTTACCCTTTAACCTCTGAGGTGGGTCTCATTTGTAGAGCCATATAGGAAATCAATGTCTGGGTTTGCACTCCTAGAATTTTTTTTTAACATGGTCTACAATGTAGTATAGATGAAAACAGAAAATAGTTCCTTCCCTTACATTTCCCGTTATAAATACTCTAAATTTTGTATCATTTCCATATTATGTAAATCCCTTTAGCATTTAAAACCGTACCATAGCTACATGTAATGCGTCCTTATCCCATTTGTTCTTATTTCTCTGAATACAAATAAGCACACTGTTTCCACTTGTGTTAAAAGCAGTAGGTCATTGGACTAGGTTAGTCTTCCCTTGGTGTTATTCGTGTCTTGTGATTTCTTAAGCAAATTTGTACTCATTCACAAGATGTTGATGAACTTTTTAAATAAAATGTTTATCAAGGGGCACCCGGGGTGGCTCAGTTGGTTAAGCAACCCAGTTAGGCCCAGGTCATGAACTTGCGGTTTGTGAGTTCGAGCCCCGCGTCAGGCTCCACGCTGAGTGTGGAGCCCGCTTGAGATTCTCTCTCTGTCTCTGTCATGGGGCGCCTGGGTGGCCCAGTCGGTTAAGTGTCTGACTTCGGCTCAGGTCACTATCTCACGATTCGTGAGTTCGAACCCCGCATCGGGCTCTGTGCTGACAGCTCGGATCCCAGAGCCTGCTTCGGCTTCTGTATCTCCCTCTCCCTCTGTTCCTCCCCTGCTCGCGCACTCTCTCAAAAATAAAGATCGCACTCTCTAAAAAATAAATAAAAATTTAAAAATATCAAGAAAAAAACGTTTATCAAGAAATGCACTGTGACCTTGCATTTTGTCAAAAGGCTGTTGCTTAGTTGCCGGGGTTACAGTTTAGATGCATTAGGCTGCAGGTTACAGAAAACCCAATTCAAGATGACTTGTGTGAAGGGCATTTATTGGCTTGTGTAACTGGAAGGCCAGCTTAGCTACAGGCTAAGCTCCAGGGCTGATTGACTGAGCAATTCCACCGAGCTACTAAGAATTTGCTTTCCTTCTTTCTACTCTGTTCTCACCTTCCTCTCATGATGACAACAGGTTGCAGCCATTCCCAGACTTCTGTGCTCCCTTCCTCATGTGCAGTAATGTTTTAGAAACTCACCCAGAAGACCCCCCTCCTGGTGTCCTGTTGACCTCAGTTGAGGGGTGCGTCCAGGCCTTGAACCAGCAACTGTGGCTGGGATGAGATTAAGTGGAGGAGTTCAGGCTTGGAGTCAGTTTCCCCCCAAAGTCTAGGGGCTGTGGGAGGAGGTACAGAAACCCCAGTCAGCTCCAGGTAGGTTTCTAGAGGCGCGGGTGGGTGGGTGGGGCGGAAATGAATGAAGGGCAGCAGCCATCCCGTTCCGTGTCCGACGTGAGTTGAAGTCACTTGGGTTTCATTTATAAAAGTGCTTGCGTTGTTTCATTGGTTTCTACTTCTTCTGTCCTTAGGGGCTGTGACAACAGCCAAACGGACAGGCATCCCAGCTCCTCGAGAACTTTCGGTAACCGTCTCCAGGGAGAGAACCGTGCCACGCGGTCCCTCCAACCCCAGGAAGTCGGTGTCCAGCCCCACGTCTTCCAGCACACCCACCCCTACGAAGCACCTGCGGACCACCTCCGCAAGACCCAAGCCAGAGAATGAAGGCGGGGAAAAGGCCGTGCTCGAGTCCCAGGTTCGGGAACTCCTGGCAGAAGCCAAAGCGAAAGACAGCGAAATTAACAGGCTTCGAAGCGAGCTGAAGAAATGTAAGGAGAAAAGGACTCCGAGCACTGAAGGAACCGAGCCTTCCGACGCAAATGCAGATGGAACGCCCGTCTCCCCAGGCGACTCGGAACCCTTGCTAAGAGCTCTTGAGGAGAAGAACAAGAATTTTCAGAAGGAGCTTGCAGATCTGGAGGAGGAAAACCGGGCCTTAAGGGAGAAACTGACTCATCTGGAGCATTCCCCAAATTCGGAGGGGGGTGCTAGTCACACGGGGGAGAGCAGCTGCCCAACGTCCGTAACTCAGGAGTCCAGCTTCGGAAGCCCACCCGGAAATCAGCTGTCGGGCGAGCTCGATGCCTATCGGCACCCCATACACGAGAACGCGTTAAGGACATCAGGCTCTTCAAGCAGCGACGTCACCAAAGCTTCTTTGTCCCCAGATGCCTCGGATTTCGAGCACATCACGGCCGACACGCCCTCCAGGCCCCTGTCCTCCAGCAGCAACCCCCTTAAGAGCTCCAAGTGCTCCACGACAGGCAGCTCCCCCAACAACGTGAGCGAGCTGTCCCTGGCCTCCCTCGCGGAGAAGATACAGAAGATGGAGGAAAACCAGCACAGCACGGCCGAGGAGCTGCAGGCTACTCTGCAGGAGTTGTCGGACCAGCAGCAGATGGTTCAGGAGCTGACGGCCGAAAACGAGAAACTGCTGGACGAGAAGACGATCCTGGAGAGTTCTTTCCACCAGCACCGGGAGAGGGCCGCGCAGCTCAGTCAGGAGAACGAGAAGCTGATAAACCTCCTGCAAGAGCGCGCAAAGAGCGAGGAGCCCGCCGCCGTTCAAGAAGGCAAAATCCTGGAGCTGGAGCAGAAGTGCGCAGAAATTCTTGACCAGGGCCGCTTTGAAAGGGAGAAGCTGCTTAACATCCAGCAGCAGCTGACCTGTAGCCTCCGGAAGGTGGAGGAGGAGAACCAAGGAGCTTTGGAAGCGATTAAACACCTCAAGGAAGAGAACGAAAAGCTGACCGGGGTTCTGGAACGGGAGCGGTGTAATAACGGTGTGATGGCCAAAACTCTGGAGGAGTGCAAGGCGACCTTGGAAGGGCTGCAGATTGAAAATGGGTCTTTGAAGGCGCATTTGGAGAGTGAGCAGCAGAAAGCGACGGACACCAGTCCCGTGGGGCAGACGGCAGAGGCGCGTGAAGTTCAAGAGATGTTGAGAGTCGCTCGAGCTGAGAAGGATCAGCTGGAGCTCTCTTGCACCGAGCTCAGGCAAGAATTGCTAAAGGCCCATGGTGAAATTAAACATGTTTCAAGCCTGCTGGCCAAGGTAAGGACACAGTCCTTTCCCGGTATTTGCTCATCCTTCTTAGCGTTGTTCCCCTCGACCTTGCGATTCACAGAGCATAGAGACTGCTTGGCTCAGCCAGTTTCGTTCATGAGTCCGGCTTTCTAGCTTGAACATGTGTTCCATTCCGGACAGACTGGGGACACAAAAATGAAACACCCCCACTTCTGACTATAGGTTCAAAGTGTAGCAGGGAGATGGTGAATCAGATCAGTGAGTGCGATGCAGGGATAAAGAGTATCCTAGAGGACAGCTCAGAGTTCAGTTCCAAGGAGGAACACCTAGAATGATGTGGGAGAAAGGAAAGTAGTGCTGGAGGGCTTCCTGAAAGAGGTGGCAAGTAAGCTGAATCTTACTGGCTCAGAATGAGAGACGGTTATCCAGGTTTATCAGTTAACATGCTCTGGGCTGCTAGTAACAGGAGATTAAAATCATCCCTAATTTCCCTCCCCAGTAATAATATAACCACTGTTTTGGGGTTTTCTTTCAGATGTGTGTGTGTGTGTGTGTGTGTCCCACAAATTAAAAAAAAAAAATTTTATAGACTCATCCTTTACATACTCTTTTAGTTTAAAATTTTTAGGTTTATTTTTATTTATTTTTTTGAGGGGGATAGAGAGCAAGCAGAGGAGGGGCAGAGAGAGAGGGAGACAGAATCCCAAGTAGGCTCCATGCTGTCAGCACAGAGCCCAGTGCAGGGCTCGAACTCACAAACCATGAGATCATGACCTGAGCCGAAATCAAGAATTGGACACTTAACTGATTGAGCCACCCACGTGCCCCATGTAATTTAATATTTTGTGAGTATATTCTTCTCATTATTCTTTGAAACGTGATATTAAGGCCAGGCCGTATTCTAGTATATAAATATCTCATACGTTCTGTACCGGTCACCTGTTCATTGAGCGTGTTATGTTCTCTTCTGGTCTTTTGATATTGTAAATACATTTTTTTTTTTTTATATCTGTCTGGTTATTTCCTTAGGAAAAATTCCTAAACACTGACTTGATGTGTCAGAATCTGACCTTTTTTTTCCTCTATTATTTTTTTTATTTTAATGTTTATTTATTTTTGAGACAGAGACAGAGCATGAATGGGGGAGGGTCAGAGAGAGAGGGAGACACAGAATCGGAAGCAGGTTCCAGGCTCTGAGCTGTCAGCACAGAGCCCGAGGCGGGGCTCAAACTCACGGACCGCGAGATCGTGACCTGAGCCGACGACGGACGCTTAACCGACTGAGCCACCCAGGCGCCCCGAATGTGACCATTTTAAGGACACTCGATACATTCAGCCAGTTTTCCCCCCAGAAGTGTTCCCACCAGCTGATCCACGGGAGTGCCTGTTTCCCTGAACCCTTGCCAATGCTTGGTATCCAGTTGCTGGGTCATTCAGATCTGGTCTTCGTTGCCTCTTTTTTCCTCCCCTTCTTCACTGGGGAAGATCTTACCCAGCCCACAATCGAACAAATGATCCCTGTTTCATTTTTAAAAATAATCCTTTCGTCAGTCTGCAACTTTGTTACATGATAAAGTTGCTGGTAATTCTATAATATCCTGCCTGCTCACAGAGCAGTGCTGGAAAGGCATAGACAGGTGGCTTCCTAGTTTCTGTTTCCTGCAAGCTCTGGATCTGTGATGTTAGGGGTCTGGTGGTGAGAGAGAGAGGTTGAAATCACTTCCCACCTTAGGGTTGTCACTGTTTTTTTTTTTTTTTTTTTTTTTAATTTTTTTTTTTCAACTTTTTTTTTTAATTTATTTTTGGTACAGAGAGAGACAGAGCATGAACGGGAGAGGGGCAGAGAGAGGGAGACACAGAATCGGAAACAGGCTCCAGGCTCCGAGCCGTCAGCCCAGAGCCTGACGCGGGGCTCGAACTCACGGACCGCGAGATCGTGACCTGGCTGAAGTCGGACGCTTAACCGACTGCGCCACCCAGGCGCCCCGGGTTGTCACTGTTTTAAGAAACAAGCTGTTAGGCGCCTGGGTGGCTCAGTCAGTTAAGCGTCCGACTCTTGATTTCAGCTCAAGACCTGATCTCACAGTTGAGAAGGCAGAGTCTGCTTGGGATTCTCTCTCCCACTCTTTTTGCTCCTTCACCCCTATAAGCTCTCTCTCTCTCCCTCAAAATAAATAAACACACACACAAAAAAAAAAAAAGAAAAGAAAAGAAAAAAGTTGTGCCATGAGCTCACAGGGTGATTTTTCTCCACTGCTTCATCTGCCTTTAGATTAGTCTACTGCCTGGTGCCTGGGTTGGTTAAGTTGGTTAAGCATTCACCTGTGGCTCAGGTCATGATCTCACGGTTCGTGGGTTCGAGCCCCGCGTCGGGCTCTGTGCTGACAGCTCAGAGCCTGGAGCCGCTTTGGATTCTGTGTCTCCCTCTCTCTCTGACCCTCCCCTGCTTGTGCTCTCTCTCTCAAAAATAAATACACATTAAAAAAATTTTTTTAAAAGATTAGTTTGTTGCAACTTGGTTCTGGCTTGGTTGTTTGATAATCCGAGTGGTAGGTAGTGTTAGTTTTTTCTTCTTTTTAAATCATTGTCAGTGTTCTACATTTATAGCTAAAATGCTAAATAAAATTTCAATAAAATTTGAAAGTATGGAAGTGATTCCATTAGAAGGTACTCGCCAGGTGCCCATTTGAAGTTTAAGTTGGTGATTGTAGCTTTACGTTAACTTCTAGTGTCTGGAATCAGTTCCTCTCCATCACTCTGTTGCAAAATGCGCCACCTTCCACATGACCTTCTTGAAGTGCCCCCTCAGTCCTTCACCTGTCTCTTCGGCATTTCGATGGACGTTACACCAAATACATGGGTCACCAAGAAATAATTTGGTATCTCAAAACAGTAGCTTCACTTCTACGTTAACTTATTTCATGAGTTTGTTTCTGCTTTTATCTTTATTAATCCTTTTATCCTGCTTGTCTGTATTTCCTTGGTTTCTTCTTAGTTTTTTGAGTACAGTTCTGTGTTCGGTGACGTCGGTCATTTCTTGGTTGATAATGACAGCATTTAAAGGTATGAGTTTGCCCTTCCTTACAGCTTCATCTACCCGAGGGCAGTAAAATTCAGAATTTTTCTGGGACAAACCAAGTCTAATGTGGAGAAAAAGAAAAAAGGTTTGCATTTTCTGTGGAGTGCAAGGTACAGCACATACATTTTAAGTCAGCTGTTAATTATATTATTCCTGTATTCCCTTTGTATTACACGCTGATTCGAATCATCAAAAATTCGTCGGTAGAATGGAAGAGACTGTAGCTCGTATTTCGAGGTAAGACTGTGAAGCACCAGGTCACCTGGAGTTGCTTTTATACTTGAGATCCCAGGTCTGTGATTTCGTGCTGTCTTAGTGCACAAGGGCATTGACCTATAATCACAGTGGGCTCGTTACCTGTGCTTTTCTGTTACCTTCGAAAAGGTGTAAAACCCGGACTTTCTAGGCTGACCGAAGGACACAGGAGCACTTTTAGTACAAACATAGAATGATGTGAAGCGATGGATTGGTAAGTGGAAAGCGTGGGTCCCCCTGACTTGGTTAATTGCCATTAATTCTGTGACCTTGGGCAGCCCCTCTTCATCGTACGGTGTAGAACAGAAGTGTGGTTGGTGTGGAGGCGGGGTGCGGGGGGGGGGGGATCTTGGCCTCGTTCCTGATTTAAAGGGAGTGTCTTCAACATTTTGTTACCAAGGATGTCTGTCGTAGGCACGTGCTGTGTACCTTTTATTGAGTTAGACGAGTATTTTGCTAGGAACTGATTTGTTTGGTTTTTTTAAAAGGATAGGGATTGAATTTTGCTACATCTGTTATGGGTCTTAAACATCTCTCAGATCTGATCTTAGAGTAGTTTTTATATAATCATGGTGGTTTTTCTCTTTTAACTTGTTAACAAGGTGAATTAGAATAACAGATTTTCTAAGGCAGTCCAGTGTTAAGTCATCTTTGCATTCCCGGCACAAATTCTAATTCTTTAGTTCTCAGTCACTTTGCAGGACATTTGCTAGACCTTTCACATTTCACCACCTTGAGCCGATGTCTGAGTGAGTGTCCTGTTAACCACCAAGCAGTTTTCTTGGTGATGAACAACTTCTGCGCTTGAGCTCTGCATTCATCCATTCAAATTCATGGCAGAAGGCGACTGTTATGAGAAAAGAACAAAATTGCCTGTTTACTAAAGAGGAAAAGCAATACCAAACCACCCTATGATCTGATTGAGTAAATCTGTATAAATTTCCAGTTTCCGTAAGTTACATAAATGACTCAGATACTATTAGAAGAGCCTCTGAAAAGCCTTCAAATGTACTTTTTTTTTTTTTTTTGGTGCGAGGTGGATCTGTTCTTCCTACAGTAAATGGGAAATTGGTAGGACATTTACAATCATTGGGATTATTTCAGAGGCTCTCTGTTCCTCTCATTTCTTTGTCTTCAGCTGTTTGCTAGTATCTCCATTCTTGTCAGCTTCTCTGATATCCTATATATACATTTTGCTGGCAGATTACCGTATGGTTATAAAACATGCCTTCGTACGACTTTGAGGATGGCTGTCATTTCCACAGATGCCTCAGCCTCCTATAAGCCACACTCATTCGCTCTCCCCCTCTCTCTCGCTCTTCCTTTCGAGAGAGAGGGAGAGAGAGAGAGAGGAATGCCTGCCCCAGCCAGCAAGCAGCATGTCATTAAATGGGATTATTGGTTTTTCAGACTATACTGCAATCCAGGTTTATGGTTTTCTAACGATCACATTTGCAGTTGGTTGAGATCTTGATTTCAAGTTACAGTGTCTATAAGCCTTGAAACCTAGAAGTTTTAAAACAAAGTATTGTTGTTGTTCCCTCCCCTCCCCCCCCGCCCCACCCCTGAGGTTGAAAGCTTATAGGTGGTATCCTTAGAAATTTAGTTCTTTCTAAAGCAGAAACTCGGGTGTCTCTTCCAGAGGAGAAAGGAGATTATAAAGAAATACATGCTGGGGCGCCTGGGTGGCTCAGTCAGTTGAGCATCCAACTTTGGCTCAGGTCATGATCTCACGGCTCGAGTTCGAGCCCTGCATAGGGCTCTGTGGTGACAGCTCAGAGCCTGGAGCCTGCTTCAGATTTTGTGTCTCCCTCTCTCTCTCTGCCCCTCCCCCACTCACACTCTGTCTGTCTCTCCCAAAAATAAATTGACATTAAAAAAATTAAAAAAAAAAAAGAAAAGAAACACTTGCTGTGAGTGGTCGGAGAAAACTCAGAGGTGCAGTAATCATTGTGTGACCAGTATTGGTCACCAGGCCAAGCTGATTAGGGGAGCCACTGGCCGCAAATGGCAAAACCAGAATTTGAGAGAAAGATGCACCAAGTAGATGATTCTGTAGCCATGACAGAATAGGACTCTTTGAAGGACTGAGGTGACCTTGGAGCCTGCTTAAATAGCAGGTGGTCCGTGAGGATGCCCAGGCCATGCTTTGGATCCTAAGAAACAGAAACCCATAGTGCCAGCGGCTGAAGTCAGCGGCTCACTTTCCTCCTGTAATCAGAAGTCAGGAGGCAGGAAGTTGGTAGATGTGGTCCAGGGGCTGTGTGACGTCAGGGCTCTGTGATTCCACGGCCTTCCTGCCAAGAGGGCACAGGATCCTCAGCATGTGATCCCCACAGTCCTGACAGGCAGGAGCCTCGGCAGCTCCCCGATACCTCAGTCCTATCGGGAGAACAGTTTTCCCCGGCTTGGCGGGGGGCGGCCGGGGGGCCCTCAGCAACTTTTACCTTTGTGTCTGGTCACAACTGGGCCACACGCACCCTCCCCCAGCCCACTTCCCTTGATATCACAAGATCACAGCCCGATTCTTAAACCAAATTGGGATTCTTAGAAAGAAATGGAGAATGACTTTTGGGTAAGGGAGAGAGCACTGTTTGCCGCAGCCCCCAGACAGGGGGTTCGCTTTCCCCCATTCCCGTCCGTTCTCCGTGAAGTGCTCGCAGTGATCTCCCGAATTCAGGGTAAAGCCTTCGGCCATTTGCACCCAATGCAGCCCCTGATGGACACCCAGCAGCCACCTTCTTTTGCACCCCCAGCTCCCCTGTACGGGCCCTGCCTGGCCCAGTCTTTGTCTGCATCAGGAGTTTTGTTGTTTGGGAGGCTCTCTCCACCCAAGGTGCTCTGGCCCCTGTCTCTGCCCCCCTCCCCATTCCCCATCCTTGACTCGCCTCACCCTGCCTTAAGCGTTAGGTCTCATCGGTGGTGTCGCTTTTTCAGAGGGGCCCTCAGCTCTGTGGGGTCACTGTCCCCATGGTAGATCAGCTAGGATCACCTGTGTGAAAGCCCCTTGCCCTTCCCTGGCATCTCGGAGGAGGTCAGAAGTGTTGGCGAATCTGTTTGGTAGAGTCCAAGGGGGAGCTTAGGGATCACGTCTCCTGCGTGCATCGTGAACTGGGTACTTGTGGGAGAGTCGGTTAAGGTTGAGTTGTTGAGGCTGAAAACGTGGACGTTTCAGTGGCCTCGTGCTCTCCGGTGCCTTTGGTGAACGCCAGTGTATCAGTTCTCTGGGTAAAGCAGTCGTGTGACTTCGTGCTGGGAAGAAGGCAGTGAGAAACCTGTGTAACAGAGCCTGTGTTCAAGTCGAGAGGAGACACTTGTCCAGGCAGCTTGGGGAAGGCCTGTAGGCTCTGCACCGGGAAGCCTTCGAGGGGGGGCATTGCTCAGGGACCGCGCCTCGGGCCCCAGCCTTGTGGTCCAGAGCTTGAAGCCTGCTGTGCACCGGGAGATGAAGCTTAGGAAGGGCCCCCTGCAAAGCAGAACGCCCTTTATTAGGTCAGACCTGACAGTCAGGTGGCCCAGGACGTGATGGCAGTCCCGCGTTGCCATGTGACTGCTGGCTCCCTCCACTCCCCGGCCCCACCCCCACCCCCACCCCTGTAGGGCTCCGTTCTCAAAACCTTGTGAAGGAGTTTGGGGGCTGAACCTGAGGGTTTGGCAAAGAGACACGTGATGTTTGAGTAAAGGTGGAGGGGGCACTCCCCTGGACCCAGTGTGGTCTCTCCCTTTCTGGATTTCCTGGGCTGACCGCCCCCCGCCCCCTCCACTTCCCTTCCGAGGGGCCCATTTTTCTCTGTAGACGTGTTAACACCTTTCCTGAGATTAGGCCTGAGCACTTTTTTTCCCTCTACTTGACCTTAGGGCTTGTCTGCGAAGACCCGGCATTTTGAACACTCAGGGAGCACCTCCCTGAGCGCTCATCTGAAAATCCAGAAAGTTCCCAGAGTGAAATACAGATGCTTACCCATTTCTTTGAGCGTTTCCTAGCCATTTTCCTTTTTCCATAACAAAAGCTTAAACTAAATGACCATGCTCTGCTCTCCCTTGGCTGAATAGCATTGCAAAAAAATAAAGAGAAGAAAAGTTCAAGTTTTGGCCAGCGTGAATGAAACATGGCTCTCCATCAGCAGTATATATTCGAAACAGGGCCAAGAAGTAAGCGAACGGAGTTTTGGAGGAACAAAGTTAGATGTAAAAACAAACACAACAAAAATAACACACTCTTACTCATGGTGAAGTTACTCAAGCAGTCACTCCCAAGTTTATTTACTTTCATACCATACACAGCTGACCCTTGAACAGCGCGGGTCCACTTTACATGTGGAGGTTTTTTTCAGCAAGTGCAGTACTGTAAATGTATTTTCTCTTCCTGATGATTTTCTAAATAACATTGTCTCTAACTTCCTTTACCGCAAGAATACGGCCTGTAATACGTATAACATGCAAAATATGTGTTCGTCGACATTTATGTGATCAGCAAGGCTTCATAGTAGGTTATTAGGAGTTAAGTTTTGGTGGAGTCAAAAGTTATAGTTTAGTAAAGCAATAAAGTTTTCAACCGTGTAGGGGAGGTCGGTGCCCACTAACCCCCACGTTTTTTGGGGATCAGCTGTGTAGTTTTAACATTGTGACTTGTTCCATATATTAGGTATCCAGTTATAGTCTTCCTGAATAAATGAATGAATGTTAGAGAAACTTGTAATGGAATATAAGAGAGAGGCTGTGATAATCGTACCAGTATGTTAAAAAACAAAATTTAGAGGGAGGGGGGTGCCTGGGTGGCTCATTCGGTTAAACGTCCGACTTTGGCTCAGGTCGTGATCTCATAGTCCTTGAGTTCGAGCCCCACGTTGGGCTCTGTGCTGACAGCTCAGAGCCTGGAGCCTGCTTCCGAGTCTGTGTCTCCCTCTCTTTCTGCCTCTCCCCTGCTCGCACTCTGGCTCTCTCTCAAAAATAAATGTTAAAAAAAATTTTTTTAAACACATAAAAGCAAAATTTAGGGGCACCTGGGTGGCTCAGTCAATTGGCTAAGTGTCCAGTTTCGGCTCAGGTCATTATCTTGCGATTCCTGAGTTCAAGCCCCACATCAGGCCTGGAGCCCACTTGAGATCCTCTGTCCCCCTCTCACTCTGCCCCTCCCCTGCTTGCACGTGTGCGCGCGCATGCGCCCTGTCAAAAATAGACGTTAAAAATTTTTTAAAATGTAAATGTTAAAAAAACAAAATTTATTATCGTATTTTAAAAATAACAGTTAATAGTTTAGTGCTCTATATGTGCTAGGTGCTCCTGGAGGCTTTAGATCATTTCATCTCATTTAATCATGTTTTTATGCTAGAAATACTGTCATTATCTAATGTTTTGCACTTGAAAAAACCAAGACAGAGAATGGCTAATGTTACTAGCTTACTGATGAATTGACGAAGGCCAGGATTCAATATTGGGTCTTTACTCCTCATCACTGATTTGTACTGCTTTCTGGTTCCGTGACCATAAAGAAGGGTTAGAAAAACATTTGAGGCAGACCAGAGGACTCAAACACACTGTAGTCTTAAGGCCAGAGCTTTCTTGGTTTGAAAAGAACAAGCTTTCAAGTCTCAATGAATTAGGAGAATTTTTATTTGATTAGAACACAATAGAAAAGTTCACAATGAAAACCTGAGTCATCAGAACACATCCTTTTGTTTGATTTAGAACTTGGATCTTGAGGGGAGTAGGAGGTAACCCGGGGAGGTGGTGGGGTGGGGACAGCAGGTTCTCTCCCGTCTGTCTCAGAGCTGCCCTGCCCGACCCTGCATCCTGGGTCCCGGAAGGGTGGGAAGCTGCACCTTGGTTGTGAATCTCAAGAGGTCCTTGCTGCCATCTGCCCTCTGGCGGTTGTCAGAGCTTGAAGCACGGGCTCTCAACAGCCCTCTCCAGGAAGGACTGTGGCTCCCACTCCCTCCATGGGAAACTCATTTGAATCTGTTTGTAATCCAATTCTTCACTCCCATTTCTGGAGAAAGCTGATTTTTAAAGATGAGAGGTCATCTGTGGAATGCATGAGGTGACTTCTCGAGACCTTGGAGGGGCGCCTGGGTGGCTCAGTCGGTTCAGCATCCACCTCTTGACTTCGGCTCAGGTCATGATCTCACAGTTCGTGAGTTCAGGCCCCACATCGGGCTCTGTGCTGACAGTGGGGAGCCTGCTTGGGATTCTCTCCCTCCCTTCCTCTTGCCATGCTCTCTGTCTCTCTCTCAAATGAGTAAACATTAAAAAAAAAAAAAAAAAGAAGGGGAGACAGTAAAAATCACGTTGCTGGTTGTCGGATAGAGCAGTTATTGAACTGGAGAAGCTGTACTCTAAAGGACCGGCCGGCAGGAGGGCAGCCTAGAACTCTAAGGGTCATGGAAGTACCAGGTGTTGGCCCTAGATACCTGATAAATTGTGTTGTTCTTTTTAATTAGCTTGGCTTCGCCCTCTCTCCATCTGTGAATCTGTAAAATGAACATAATAACACCTGCCTGTTACTACTTAGCAAGCCCCTGCAGGAAGCCGTTGCGAAGCGACTTAAGGGCTTTGTCGTTGTTGCTTGTCTTAATGAAAGAGCTTTCCGGAATACATTGCTAAACTTGAGAGAACGACTCCCCGGTCAAGAAGGAGGAATGAGGTGTGTGATCTGAAACGGCATCCTGGCTTGCAAGTTTACTGGCCCCAGCGGCCCCCTCCCCACCGCCTCGCCTGCCATCCGGTGCTTGTGATCACGAGGGGCCAACGTGTAGGAAGTAAAGGCGGGTCGGGGCCTGCGGGAGGCCAGCAGCCTCGGCCACGTGTGGAGACCCTCCTCAGTTTCACTCCTGACGCACAGTAGGTCCCACGCAAGTAACAGGCACGTTTCTAGACACCAGGTGAGCGGCCCTCAGCCTGAGAGTTCCTGGACACGGAGCCCAGCCCGCTGTGCGGAAAGCCACGGTCTTAGGATGCAGGGCTCATAGTGTGAGCTTCCTTCCTCTGCTGCTTTTCCAATGCTGTCGAAGCTCAACCTTCTCGTATCTAAAACGCCGTGCCCCTCTTCTACCTAAAGTCTTGTGTTTATTCTGGAGCTATCGGCGGATATAAGACTTGGTCTGTTTTGTGTGTTGTGGACTTCCTGGACCTGTGTCATATTATCATCTAACGTCGCACACACGGAGGCATGAGGCAGTTATGAGAGATACAGTAACTTTTACTGAGTGCTTCCCATGTGTCAGGCAGGGCGATAAACTCTTTAAGTGCAGTATTTCATTTAATTGTTCAGATGAGGAAACGGAGGCAGGGAGATTACAGAACCCAGGGCTGGGGGCACCTGGGTGGCTCAGTCGTTTAAGCGTCCGACTTCAGCTCGGGTCGTGATCTCGAGGTTTGTAAGTTCGAGCCCCGTGTCAGGCTCTTTTCAGCACAGACCCTGGAGCCTGTTTCGGATTCTGTCTCCCTCCCTCCCTGTGCATTCCCTGCTCACGCTCTGTCTCTCTCAAAAATAAACATTAAACAATATATATATATATTAAAAAAAAAAAAGAAAGAAGAAGAAGAACCCTGGACTGACTTGGGCAGAATAGGGATTTCAGCTCCGGTAGTCTGGCTCCAGGCCAGCAATCTCGATGTACCACAGCAGCTACAATGATGTATTTTCTATTGCAGTATCCAGCCACACACCTTTATAATTGAAACACAGGTTTCACAGAACAGAGCTCACCTTTGAGGTAGGCAGTGTACTGGTTCCCTCTGTATTCCCTCTCTCTCTCCCTCCCTCCCTCCCTCCTTTCTTTCTTTATTCCTTATCGCAATGTCCCAATTGAAAAACAGGTGCAATATTGCTGTCCAGTGTCTGTGTATTCATTCATCAGGTTTTCACTAGGTGCCTCCTGTGTGTTTGATGCTGTGCAGGTGCCAGGGATATGATGGTGAAGAAAGCAGACAGGGTCTCTGCCTGCCTAGAACTTACACCCAGAAGGGTTTTTTTTTTTTTATGTTTATTGATTTATTTTGAGAGAGAGAGCATGAGCTGGGGAGGGGCAGAGAGAGAGGGAGGGAGAGAATCCCAACAGGCTCAGCGCTGTCAGCACAGAACCCAGCGCGGGACTCAAACTCACAAACTGTGAGATCATGACCTGAGCCAAAATCAAGAGTCGGACACTTAACCGGCTGAGCCACCCAGGCACCCCTACAGCCAGAAGGTTTTACCCATTAAATGCAATGGTAAAAAAAAAAAAAATGTTACTGTAAATGGAGATGCCTCCAAATCTAAGAAGAAATCCATTAGGTACCAAGCTTATATTAATTGGTAAGTGAATAGCTATTTTGCAACATTATTTAAAGGACTATAGACAGACTATAGATAGACTATAGACCAAATACTGTGAAACATTTAAAGTAATGACAGCATTGTAGATATCAGTGTGGATACATGTCAAAAGCATGATTAAAAACAAGTTTTACGAAAGCGTAACAAGTCTATGACTTGTATACAAATTCTAAAGCAGAACTATGTACATAGTACTATGTATGTATTATGGGCACATTCATATATAGTAAAAGTGAAAAACATTTCGGAACAAGTGCACGCCAATTTTAGGTTAATGCAAATTACTCTCTGGGGTGGGAGAGAAGGTTGGGGCTTCACTAAATCTTGTTAAAGTCAAAATATTTAGCAGACATGGCAAAACTTAACCATCGTTAAGTCCATTTGGGCGCATGGCTATCTCGTCACGTTGGGGGCTTTTCTGCGCATTCGAAATGTTTAATGATTAAGAACTGAAAAGGTGAGATGAATGCCTGTCCCGTGCCTCTTTTCTGTGTCTGGTGCACGTACATGTTTGTGTTCTGTGCCTTCCGCTGGTGTTCTCCATCACATTAATGTCGTATTTCTCTAAAGAAACACCATGACCGCAAGTACTTTACGGCTGAAGGGATTTGGAGTTTGCGGGGGGTGGGAGGGTGGCGGGGATCAGGGGTGGGGGGCGGAATCAGTCCGGTCCTGGGGGCATTGTTCCCGGCTCACCAGCAGAGGGCGCTGTGCCACAGCAGATGTGAGGAGGCCAGCTCTTGCGGTGCAATACCAGGGCCTCCCGGGGGAGCGCTGTTGCACCCAGCTGCAGGACAGAAGGGCCCTTGGGTACCTGCAGCTTTCCTTATGCCTGTAGGAAGGGACACAGCATCCACCATTTGGCCTTTTGCACACGTCACGTTTCTCTATATTTATAGCCTTGGCTGTTTCTGAGGCTAAGAATACAGGTGTCAGGTACTGCGCGTGCACAGAGCTTCCCTTGCTGTGCGTGGATGAGCCTGGGGCTGGTGTGCGAGGAACATTTTCCTGTTACGCTGACCGGGAAGCCTTCCTTTCGTTCTAGGTGGAAAAGGATTATTCTTACTTGAAGGAGATATGTGATCGTCAGGCAGAACAGCTGAGCAGAACCAGCCTCAAGCTGCAGGAGAAAGCGTCAGAGAGCGATGCGGAGATTAAAGACATGAAGGAAACCATATTTGAACTGGAAGATCAGGTGGAACAGCATCGGGCTGTCAAGTTACATAACAACCAGCTCATCAGTGAGCTAGAAAGTGAGTGAAATCACGCCCTGGTCACAGGTAGGCCAGGAGCCAGCAGGGTGCTGGGGAGGGCCTGCAAGAATTATTTTTTGAAAAGTCTTCCTAGGGGCGCCTGGGTGGCTCAGTCAGTTAAGCGTCCGACTTCGGCTCAGGTCACGATCTCACGGTCCATGGGTTCGAGCCCCACGTCGGGCTCTGTGCTGACCGCTCGGAGCCTGGAGCCTGCTTCAGATTCCGTGTCTCCCACTCTCTCTGACCCTCCCCCGTTCACGCTCTGTCTCTCTCTGTCTCAAAAATAAAAATTAACATTAAAAAGAAAAAAGAAAAGTCTTCCTTGCGCATAGTCTACGGTCTCCTAGGAGGAGAAAGGCAGGATACTTAACGCCTTTAACTGGAAAACGGGTGGCATCAAAGAAACAATCATTGAACATCGAGCCAGCAGCGTGAGGTGACGGTGAAAAGGAGCAAATGCATTTTGGAGTGTCAGGTGTGCTGTGCGTGAGCCACACCGCTGACCGCACTCGTCCGGCCTTGACAGAGCTTTGTCTTTTGGGCCTGATGGATAGGAAGATGGGTGACAGATGGTCAGATGGGTTTGAGCAGTGTGTGCTCTTGGGCTCGGGGAGAAAACAATTCTAGCGTGTGTCCCATTGAAGGTAGGATATCAAGTAACTTACAGATGTTGGTCACTTTGTTACTGAAGAGGCTCCAATATATGGCTTCTTTATGGACTCATTGTTTGCTTTGACTAGGGAAAGACTTTAAAAGGGGTTAGTTAAACATTGCCTGCCTTGTCCAAATGAGCTTTATCAAAATGATCCCATCTAGTGGTTTGTTTGTTTTTTTTTAATTTTTTTATGTTTGTTTATTTTTGAGAGAGAGAGAAAGACAGAGTGTGAGTGGGAGAGGGACAGGGAGAGAGGGAGATACAGAATCTGAAGGAAGCTCCAGGCTCTGAGCTGTCAGCCCAGAGCCCGACGCGGGGCTCAAACCCACAGACCGCAAGATCATGACCTGAGCTGAAGTTGGATGCTGAACCCACTGAGCCACCCAGGCGCCCCCTAGTGTGTTTTGCTTTTGGAACACGAGAAAGTCACCAACCCGTATATGAGACTGGTTGTCTCATATAGTAAAGATGCTGAAGAAAAATCTGGGGTCCACGATGAAGCCGTAGAAAAGATGGAAAAGCGGCTAGATTTGCAGATTTGTGAGATGAATGTCTGGTTGAAAGAAAATGTAGTGGGCTGCATTGTTATGAAACCACAAACCAAATAAATTTACAGTCATGTTTCTCAGGGCCAGGAAAGTGTTAAACCCTTCTCAGCTGGTGCTGGTTGGCTCTCGAGGCTCAAAAGGCCACACACCATGAGAAAGGTAAAAACTTTGTAGGTGAGGCAGGTTTAGGAGGCGCAGAAGAATCTTTTTTTAAGTTTATTTATTTTGAGGACTGGGGAGCATGAGAGGAGGAGGGGCAAAGAGAGAGGGAGAATCCCCAGCAGGTTCCAGACTGTCGGCACAGAGCCCGATGTGGGGTTTGAACCCACAAACTGTGAGATCATACCTGAGCTGAAATCAAGAGTCAGACGCTGAACCGCCTGAATCACCCAGGTGCCCCAGAAGAATTTTTAAAATGCCTGCTGAGTGTTATACAGGAAAAGGGTTCCGTGGATAAGCAGGTTTCCAGCATTGTTGGGATGGGCTTTTTTTTTTTTTTTTTTTTAAGGACATTGGCAAACAAACCTGTGTAACACAAGTAATGTCTCCTTTGCTAAAAATGTCGTGACCAGAGGCTCGCAAGAACCTAACTCCGTATTCCCCATAGGACCAATAGTTTAGTATTCACTAATTCTGCATGCATGACAATTTTATATAACTGCCACAAATGAGGATTGACTGTATAGTCTACACTGTGATTGATTGGTTAGCACCCGAGTTCCATCCTTCATTGGATGTGCCATGCAGGACAGCTACAGAATGTTAGCATTCAGTGTCCACAGCATTCAGACCATTCTCAGTAGTCATGCTTGAGAATATGACCAAACCCTTCTACCCCCGTCCGTGTATATTTCCAAACACAGCACCATGCTTGACAAGCATAAAGTCAAAGAAGAGAAGTTTGGTTTGGTTTTGTTTTTGTGTTACATTGCCCTTGAGAGTTTGGTTGTGTGGTCCCCAAATCCTTAAAAGTCAGCACAGACCCACCAAGAAAGCCAGCATATAATTAATGTTCTGAGCAGATGTCAGGCCACTCCCTGGGGTTGGATCACAACATATCCAAGATTGAAAATAACACAGACTGTGTGTCTTTTGAGAAGCTTTTTTAAAAAAAATTTTTTTAATGTTTACCTATTTTTGAGAGAGAGAGAGAGAGAGAGAGAGAGAGAGAGCAGGCACATGAGTGGAGGAAGGGCAGAGAAAGAGGGAGACACAGAATCCGAAGCAGGCTCCAGGCTCTGAACTGTCAACAGAGCCTGATGCAGGGCTCAAACTCACGAACTGTGAGATCATGACCTGAGCTGAAGTTGGACGCTTAACTGATTGAGCCACCCAGGCTCGCCTTGAGACGCTTTTTAACCTCCTTCCAGCATATTAAGGTATTACTAAGATGTCTCTTCACTGGAAGACCCAGGGACACACAAATCCAGCCCAAGACCAGTCACTCCCCTCTATAAGTTCCTTGAGAGAAATGGACAAAAAATAGAAACAAAGTTAAGGAGCGTTTTCTTATTCTGTAGAATTGACCCCCAACCACAGATTCTGAGGCCCCCAGTGCTGCATTAGATTGTCCCATGTGGGCCCTGGCCATGTGTTTATTCTTTTTGAAGCCTCTCTGGTAACTCTGACTCATATCCTTAATAGACATCTACTGCCCTGGAATGAATCACGAAGAACCGTTGAAGAATTTTAATTGGACACAATCAGACTTAAATTGAAATGAGTCCAGTAGCCATGTGGAAGAATCGGAAACAGAGAGAGGAGAGGACTGAGGATGTTCTTAATTAGGGAGAGCGGTCAGGTCACTTTTGAGCTGTTAAAATACACCCACCCCAGATCCTGTCTCCCCCCGGGCGTTCCCTTTCTATGGGTCAGAGCCTGGGGCTTTGAACCTGTGTGCTCTGGAGAGGCTTCCCAGGCGATTCGGAGGCTTAAGTACGATTAAGAACCACGACCCTGGCAGCTGACCTAAAAGTCACCGGAGTAATAACCAGTCACATCCTCTGTTACACAAAAGCCATCGGTCTCACAGCTTTAGAGGACATTCAGGACGATAGTGTGCGACTGTCAGGGAGGCCGAGAGGGAGTGTAGTAAATGTGAGTGGCAGTTTACGTCTTCCCAGAGCGCTGCATGGGTTTACCACCTGTCGTCCGATGGTATAACCTAACGAAACACCGCTTATTTCCCAAACCATCCCGTTTTCTATGTCGGAAGATCCTCCTGTGTCTGGCTGCCGGTTATCGGGGTGCTAAGGATGCAATTTATAGCAGAATGGACGGATTTTAAATCTGGAGCTGCTCCCTTGCCACCTAGCTTATTTTCCCCCAAGAGCCTTGCGCCTTTTCCAACTCTCTGACTTGTTCTTTTCCAGGCAATGTGATGAAGCTGGAGGAACAGAAGTCAGACCTGGAAAGGCAGCTGAAGACGCTCACTAAGCAGATAAAGGTGAGGGGGGGCTACAGCCGGGGACGGGGGAGGGGCCTTCTCCATCATTTTACCGAGAGCGTCCCCGCCTTAGGTTTGGAAACCTTTGAAAAGCATCCCGATGACTCTCCTAGCCTGCGTTCCCGGAGTCCCTTCCCGTGGCACGGGCCCTGGTACCACCGATTAGCGTTGGCAGGGAACAAAATTAAAGCAGGCTTTCATTTGCAGGCTGGAGCACTCTGATCACACGAAGGTGTAAGTTCCCACCCGTGCTGGGCCTCTTCCCCGGTAGTGAGGCAGCATGAGAGCGGTGCTCGGTGCCGCCTGGCCAGTCTTCCTCGGTGGCTGACACGGGGGGGGACCCTGGCGCCCCTGCCCACGTGCCGGGCCTGGCCGGCCGGTGACGCGGGCGTGGGTCCTGGCGTTTTCAGGAGGAGACCGAGGAGTGGAGGCGGTTCCAGGCGGACCTGCAGACCGCGGTGGTGGTGGCCAACGACATCAAGTGTGAGACGCAGCAGGAGCTACGCGCCGTGAAGCGGAGGTTGCTGGAGGAGGAGGAGAAGAACGCGAGGCTGCAGAAGGAGCTGGGGGACATGCAGGGCCACGGCAGGTTGGTCACGACGGAGCCACGCGTTTGTGAGTCTGGCGGGCACCCGCGCAGTGCTTGGCTGCTCACTTAATCGCCATGCATGAGCCTTCGCCGTCTGGAGACGTGGCGCTTTGATGTCTCTCTGCGCAAAATCTTTATTCCTTTCCTAAGCTCGCTCCCCCACGGCCGCCACCACGACACAGCCTAGGAACGGTTCATCCGGGGCCCCGTGGCTGCCCATTCTCTGGCCCAAGGCGGTGAGAAGACTCTTGGCTCGCATACGTACGAAAGCTCTAGCCACGTGTCCTCCTACCTTTAAAGACTAGAAAGATGTCTGGGATGCTCCTTAAATCCCAGCGCTGGTTAGCGCCCGGCAGTGCCCACTTCAGCGAGCCGTGGCAACACCTTGCGTGGGAAAGGCTGGACTCACTCCCCGGGGGAATTGCCAGCAGATAAGGGACTCATTCCTCACGGCCCAGTGACATGCTTCTCCCTTGGCAATGCCTGTGGCCTGCCTCCAAAAGCCCTTGAAATAACCCTCTTTATGAGAAAGGATGAGCACGGCAAACTCAACATCTGGCAGATAGGTGACTCTCCTTTTCCGTTCCGAGGGAGGGAAATCACATGGTGTAACGCCCCAGAGAGCTCTTCTTTTTTAAAAAATTTTTTTTAATTTGTATTTATTATTGAGAGACCGAGACAGAATGCAAGTGGGTTAGGGGCAGAGAGAGAGAGGGAGACAGACAGAACGCGTGGGCGCGTGAGCCAGGGAGGGGCAGAGAGAGAGGGAGACAGAATCCGAAGCAGGCTCCAGGCTCCAAGCTGTCAGCACAGAGCCCAATGCGGGGCTCGAACGCATGAACTCTGAGATCATGACCTGAGCCGAGGCCAGACACCCAACCGACTGAGCCACCCAGGTGCCCCCCCAGAAAGCTCTTCTTAAGCGGGATGTTTCAGAGGAAGGTACTCCTAAAGTGAGCTCAAAGTTAATTATCATTTAAAATTGAAATGGTTTAAAAAAATTTTTCTTTTAACCTTTATTTATTTTTGAGACAGAGAGAGACAGAGCATGAATGGGGGAGGGGCAGAGAGAGAGGGAGACACAGAATCGGAAGCAGGCTCCAGGCTCTGAGCCATCAGCCCAGAGCCCGACGCGGGGCTCAAACTCACGGACCGCGAGATCGTGACCTGAGCTGAAGTCGGACACTTAACTGACTGAGCCACCCAGGCGCCCCATGAAATGGTTTACAAACGAGATTACAAAACAGTACTTTAGGCTTTAACTAATGCAGTGTCCCCCTCCCCCAGTCAGGAGTAAATGTCCCTAACTTTGGGATTCGTGGATATTAGGAAGTTATTTGGAATTTTGAGATGCCTTTGAAATATGAAATGTAGCATTTTAAAATCAGAGTTAGTGGGTCCTGAATACTACTTGGTACAGTTTGCTTTTCTTACATGTTTTCCAGGATCTCAAGGGTTTGTTCCCTGGCTAGATTCTGAGCCTTTGGTCCTGATGTATTATCGTGAATTTCATAACATGGGAAAAGGTAGATTTCTTATGAGAACTCTGTTTCGATTCTCTCCCCAAATTTGCTTTAGTCTCCCTCCTTCCTTTGTTGATGACTTTTACATAAAACAGGCCGTAGAGAAGGATTCAGGTACAACATTTGTAGCTTGTTCTGTGATTCACGCTTGAAAATCAAGGTGATTATTTTATAGTCACACCTATACCCTGTGGCCGCCAGGGCGTGTGAATTTTACATTGAGGAAGGATAGGAAGACTAGACTTGATAGTGTTGACATGACCACGAGGTCCCCTAGTCTGCTTTTGTGCTTCTGTTTATTTGTCCTTTTGTCTTGCTTTCATAATGTGTGTCTTTGGAAGAGGAACCTGATCATAACTTGCATTGCTTCATCCATACATTATCTTAAAAGTAAAGGATAAGAGACGAGTCCTGAGTTTATATAGTGGCCCTGAATAAGTTATTATGTGGGCTGTTGTATTTCTTACATAGATTCTGAGACACAGGCCAGATTGTACAACTTGAACTCTGATACCGTAAGAAATCTTCGCATGCGTCTTGACTCTTTAGGATCCATATACAATATCCTACATCTTCAAACTTCGGGTCACTTTTTTTTTTTTTTTATAGACACTGTACGTATCTCTTTTGATTTTCTAGTGATTTACAGACCTCCCACCCAGATCTAGCAGTTTAATCCCCCTATCACAAAACATTTCAGAAGTGTAGAGCTGGCACCATCCCAGAACGTGGCAGATTACTGAAACCCTGCAGGCATCAGTGTGTGTCTCGCCCGTCGTCGTGTCGGGCAGGGCTTCAGACAGTGGCGGGTGCTGCTTTCTTGATCCAATTCTGCTGACGGGCCCTTCCAAAGAGTCGACTCTTTGAAAGGTACTCGCCAATGGCCCAGCCACTTCCTGAACCTCCCCCACGAGCAAGACTTGAAACTGACTCACACCCTCAAAGGTCCTGAAGCAACGTAGTGTTTCCGTCTTGGCTGAATGGGTTCTTGACTGAAACCCAATTTGACTTGGCCAGTCACCTAGCGAGAACTCGAAAGTCATTCTTGGTTCAGGCACAGCCAACGAACTTGCAGAAAATTCTCTGATGAGGTCCTCCAAGTACAACTGAGAGAAGGTAAGAGCATCAGAAGAGTGCCTCTGTCCTACTATGGGATTAACTGAATCACATTCTCATTTTGCATTAATGGGCATTTGAAGGGATATAATGACGCTGGTAGGTGAGCAAAGGAAGTGCCTGGGTGTGAATACAAGTTAGCCTTTATTAAATCAGAACATTATTTAACCCAGTATTTTCCATCATTCTGAAAACTAGCTCATTAGCAGTCTTTGGTCCTGTTACGTTTTCGAAGGCATTTTGATTTTGGAGTCCGAGTAAACCGATGTGAAGATAGGTAGGTACGAGGCTCCAGTCTTGTCTTTGCCACTAACTTGGCACGGTTTCCTTCCCGGACCGAGCTCCTCTGTCCCTCAAAGCAGGAGATAAGAGTGGCTCGTGATTTAAGGCCCCTGTGTTCTCTGAGACCAGTTGGGCAGCTGGCCCTCCCCTGATGGGAGGGTCAGGAACTCACGTGCCAACAGTGAGTGCCCTCTGCCCAATGAACCTCCCAGACACAGTGGCATCTCCACGTTTTAGCTGGGCTGTGGACCTCCCTTTTCTCTAACAGAAATTTGAACACGCCAATGTAGTTCTTCTTTTTTCTCTTAACTTTATTTATTTATTTTGTGAGAGACAGCACAAGTGGGAAGGGGCAGAGAGAGAGAGGGAGAGACAGAATCCCAAGCAGGCTCCATGCTGCCAGGGCAGAGCCCGACGTGGGACTCGAACCCACGAACCATGAGATCATGACCTGAGCTGAAGTCAAGAGCCGGACGCTTAACTGACTGAGCCACCCAGGCATCTCTGTACAAGCCAGGGTAGTTCTTAGTGGCCTGGAAGTGATCTGTTCTGCCGGACATTGGTAAATTATGGATGAAAGGATAATAACTTGTTCAACTCTGGCTTCTTTCAGCTTTGAGTCATTAAGAGCAAGACGTTAAAATTAAAACTTTCATCGAAATTAAAACATCACACCTTTTTCTGGAAAAGTCAAGACCTGGGGCCTGACCTTCAGATACAGAGAACGCACACGCAGCCCCACATAGTGACTTGATGGGCCACACGCAACCTTTCTAATGAAGGGACATTGTTGAGCAGTCAGGGACCCAGGCTTCTCCAACGGTAACAGGGAAAGACCTACACGTTTTTTTTTCTCTTACTCTGAAACAGTAAAAACCATTATTTTTAGGGTGACTTACTCGGTTTTCACTGTATGTTTATCATATGACCCCAGTAAGCATCCATGGTGACATCTGAAAAAGAGATCATTAAAAACACTCGACATCTGTGCCTCACGAACCGTAGCGATTTCTAAACAGAATGGCTGAGATTCCGAACGTGTCTAGCTTGTGCCGCTCACTGGCTCTTGTGTTGTCCCCTCTGAAGCGGGCAGCGTGGTGGCATATTATCACTGCCAGACTCTCTGGAATTGGCTCTAACTCTGTGTGCACGGTGTATCCTGCCCTAATGTCCGTCACGTGCCTGTGCCGCCCTCTGTGTTCCCACAGCTGTAACGTGTCACAGCCGCTCGCCGGGGGGCGGGGAGGCGGGGTGGTGGTTCTGGGACTCTCACTGAAAGGCAGAGCCTGGAAGTCCGAGGTGTAGATTCTCGGAGATCTTCTCCGGTTCTCTTGTTGCAGCGACTTTAATACAGCCTCCCTGGCCCCGCCAGAAGGGTGACCTGTTCTCACGAGGGTTTCTAAGCGGGTTCTGGGCACCTGGGACCGTCAGGGGCCTCTGGTACTTCCTGTGGCCCTCTATATGCAAACTGGCCCTCTGGGATCCCAGCACAACCCTTCCACTCCTCATGTTTTCATGGCTGGAATTTGCATCTGTGGCATTGGATACACAGCCTAGAGTCCTAAAGAGCGATGTCTGCATCCCCTAACCCCCATCTTTTTTTTTTTTTTTTAATGTTTGTTTATTTTTGAGAGAGAGAGAGAGACAGAGCACGAGAAGGGCAGGGGCAGAGGGAGAGGGAGACAGAATCTGAAGCAGGCTGCAGGCTCCGAGCTGTCAGCACAGAGCCCGATGTGGGGCTCGAACTCAGGAGCCATGAGATCATGAACTGAGTTGAAGTCGGATGCTGAACCAACTGAGCCACCCAGGTGCCTGCCCCCCAAACCCCAGTCTTTACAGAGTTGCTTTGAAAAGTGTGGACGTAAGCTTTCCCTAGATCTTTAGGACTTTTATGCCTTAATAATAAAATAAATCCCCCCCTTTTTTTTTTTTTTCTTTTTTGGCCTCTACTAGGACAGTAGAGGGATGCCCGAACCGCTCTGTAAATTACAGAGGGGCCTGATTTTGTGCCTCCTGGCGGTCTCTACTTCCCCAGCACGGCTGCCTGTTGGTGAAGGTCTAGCGAGAGGAGGCTGGTGGTGGTGTTTTGAAGTCTCTGGCATGTTCTCTGACTGAAGACCTTTGACTTCCAAAACTGTTAGAGGCACAGGAATGAAAACATGCTGGTCGTATTCTAGATTGCTCGTGTTTCCCCGTGGGTCGGTGTCAGCTACTCCTTCCTCTGTGTGTAGCCTGAGAGCATGTTGCCTCAAGGAACTCCTTTACCAGCCTTTCCCCCTCCATTTCTATTTCCACAGCTCCGTGGTCTCTGTCAGCTAGCAGAGCATTTGCTGGAAGAAAGACAGCCCAGCCCTTGCCATGATGGGAAACTACAGCCATTTCTATATGAAAGGGGGAATAATGTAGAGGAGAAATGACCCCTTTCAAAGAGCCAGATTGTCTCCTTGTAACACCCACTGTTTCACACAGAGTCATTGCCATCGAGTCTCTGCCTTTTTTCCGCGTTTTGGAATTCACTCATTCATTGTGCATGATCAAAGATGAATGATCCTTCCCTCCTTTTTTGTTCCCCCCCTTTTTTTCTCAGAAGATCCCGAAGTCTTTTATTTGGAGCCTAAGATGAAGTTCTGGAAAACAAAACAAAACAAAAAAGCACAAGCATGTTGTGAAACATTTTTTTTATGTGCAACTAGGGTGTTCCGAGGGAGCAGAGGCGAACACAGCCCATGTTTGTGTTTGACTTTCTGGAGTTTATTTCTGTGCTTCCTCTTGAAAATGGTATCTGACAATCTTGGAATTAACACTACTGAAGGCAAAATAGGAAGCCGTCTGTGTGAGGTCTCATTCTGAAGAAGCCAGCAGGTTCCGCTTCCTTCATATCAAGTCTCGAATGAGCCCTTTCAGGCTGGGGTCTGACTTCATGGCCTCACCGGACACAAGCCACCGCTAAGTTTGGGGTTGATTTCCCAGATCTCTGTTGGGCTCCACACAAATAGACGTTTGGCTGATAATAAAGGATGTAGTTGAAGCAGTAATCTTCCGTGGTGACAGTGCCCGTTGGAACCTGACTGAAAATTAGTCAACAACTACAACAGATGCCTCAGGAATAAAACTCGGGAACTGAAAGGCTTTGAATCCAGAAGTGTGTCGTTGAGTGGGATCCAGAATTCAGAGTGTGACGTTAAACTCTGGAAGCACCGAGTTTGTGAAGATCCACGTTAATTCGGCGGCCGCCGTCAGGCACGGCCTCCTGTGGCCCAGACAGTTCTGGATCTTAGCTGTGTGTCTCCAGGATGAGACCAGAGTCCCTGTCTGGTACAAGGACGTGAGAAACAGGAGCACTGTAACTCAGGAGGATGGTCTGGCATGTCCCAACCAGAGAGCCCAGAATCCCTAGAAACATTTAGCTTGGTGATAGAAAGAAGAGAGTTCAATGCCTTCTCCCTAAAAATAGTTCAGACTCTCGCTGGCCTTGTCCAATTTATATACTGGGAGACCTTTACCTCAGATTGCGAATTTCTTGGAATGCTGTGAAATTCACTTGTCAGGTGTTTTTCAACAGGAACAGTAAGAACATAACCTCAACTTCAGATGCACAGCTATATTTGCACCCCGTATTTCGATCTCTCTTTACTCTGGGTACCGTTGAATATTTTTATACGCAAGCATTTATGAACCGCTAAATAAATATGTTACTATTCAGAAGACGCTGTTGCCTGATTTGTAATCACTGGCCACGTTTTCGCAGGGCCTTCGTGTCATCTTGTCCTCCATTTTCTAAGCGCACGGAGTTTCAGATCTTTAAAGCCACGTCCAATAACTAGAATTTGAGCTAGAAGCAAGCTGGGCTTTCAGTACAGATTTGTTGATAGGAGGCTGATTTTAAATATGAATACAGTTTTTAAAAATGATTTCATTATGGTAATAAGAGGGCAAGGGGCAAAAATACTGATTTTGCATAAACCGTCGAAGCAAAACGCCAGTGTTTCAAAAAAAAAAAAATCTAGTACATGGAATTTGAAGTCTAGATTTGTCTTGTTGAAATGTAAAAATAAATAGGTCACTTGGTGATTGGGTATATTGGACTTCTTCTTAATTACGAATATTTAGGTGTCCGGGTAACAAAAAGGAAATGGATAATGAAGAATAATCTTTTCCCTGGGGCGCCTGGGTGGCTCCGTCGTTAAGCATCTGACTTTGGCTCAGATCATGATCTCACAGTTCATGAGGTCGAGCCCTGCTTCAGGTAAACACAAGTGCCACTTCTCTCTCTCCCTCCCTCCCCCCACCTTCCTCTGCCCCTCCTGAGATTCTCTCTCTCCCTGCCCCTCGGTCACTTGGGCCTTCTCTCTCTTTCTCAAAAAAAAAAAAAAGATGTATATATATATATATTTTTTTTTTTTTTTCTCTCTCTCTCTAATACCACCCTGTAAGGTAATCAGTGTTCACAGCATGTTTGTTTTTCTTTACCTCCTCCTCTACTCCTAAAAACATATAAGGTTCCTTTTTATTTTTTTTATAAAAATGGCATTATATTCTATACACTACTCTGCATTTTCACATTTCACTCAACAGTGTACCATGGGCATCCTTCCAGGTCAATATATATGAATGTAACTCATTTTCATAGCTGCCTGGTGTCCCAGAGGATGAATGTGCCCTAGAACATTCGAATACTGTCATATCCGTGAACATCAAGGTTATATTTCATGGTTTTTTACTTTCCCAATAATGGGATAACAGCAGTCCTTATCCACATACACTTATAGATATGTGGTTTTATTTTCATAGGATGGGTTCGTAAAAATATGATTGCTATAATGGAGGATATGCACATTTTTGATTTTAATAGATTTGTTAGATTACTTACCTAAGACTTACGGCCTTTTATCCTTGACGAGAGTGCCTGTTTATACACAGCCTTAGCAGAAGCAGATAATACCAATCTTAATTTTTGACAGTAGGATAAACAAAAACTTCTGTCTCATTAGTACTTTAACTTTGCATTTTCCCGAGCATATTTTCTATGTTAACCATGTGCGTTTTATCTTTTTGAGAATTGCTTGTTTAGCACTTTTGCTTATTTTTTCATTGAGATGATTGTTTTTCTCTTATCCATTTATAAATCAGCATTTTATTAGGGATGTGTATTTATTCCAGTATATTATGGGTCTTTTGGCTCTTCATCTTGATCAGGGAAAATTTTATATTGTTACACAGTGTAATCTGTTAGTATTTTCTTTTACTGTTTCTGGGTTTTGTTTTGTTCTGTTTTGTTTAAGATTTACCCTACCCTAGGGACACCTGGGTGGCTCAGTTGGTTAAGCATCTGACCTTGGCTCAGGTCATGATCTCACGGTTTGTGAGTTTGAGCCCTGCATTGGGCTCTGTGCTGATGGCTCGGAGCCTGGAGCCTGCTTCGGATTCTGTGTCTCCCTCTCTCTGCCCCTCTCTTGCTCATGCTCTGTCTCTCTGTCTCTCAAAAATAAAATAAACATTAAAAATGAAAAAAAGGCTTCCCCTACCCTAATCTTACACAAATAGGCTGTCACATTTCCTTCATCTATTTCTTTCTCTCCCTCTCTCTCTCTCTCTCTCTCTGTCTCAGATACTTGGTCTACCTTTCTTTGTTTAGTCCGATGTGAGGTATGAGTCTTTTCCTTCCAGGTGGACAGCCAGTCATGCCAGCACCATTTATGATCCAAACCATCCTCTACCCACTAAATCAAAATTCCACCTTTATGTTATATTTTGTCTATATTTAGAGGGATGTTCCTGATATGTTTTCATTTCTTTTTTTCTAAAACTTGTAAACAAAACTGCTTTAAAAAATTTTAATGGGATTATTAGATTGCTGATATCATGTTTTAGACTTGGCCTTTCATCATAAACTGTCATCTTTCATATATTATCCTCTTTTCTTGAATTTTGTTGTATTCTCAAGGCAGTTTCTATCAAGCATATGATTCTGTCTCCTGTCATGAATTTACAAATGTCTGCTCTCCCTTGAGTGCAGTCATTCCTTTCATTTTATGTTATGGAATCTGTGCATAGATCAGGGCATGTCTTAGGGCAGGGCAGATAGTTGCCTATCTCCTCTTCTTGCTTAAATGGGTTAGCGTATCAGGGCCTGACGTTTGCCCAAGATCAGTGTCTATAGGTGCTGCTTACGTCTGTACCCACTTTGCCTGACCATTGCTAAAATCTTTTCATGTCTTAAAAAGATATGAAGAGGGGCGCCTGGGTGGCTCAGTCTGTTAAGCGTCCGACTTCAGCTCAGGTCATGATCTCGCGGTTCATGAGTTCGAGCCCCACGTCGGGCTCTGTGCTGACAGCTCAGAGCCTGGAACCTGCTTCGGATTCTGTGTCTCCCTCTCTCTCTGCCCCTCCCCTGCTTGCACTGTGTCTCTCTCCCTCCCAAAAATAAACATTAAAAAAAAATTTTTTTTTTAAAGGATACAAAGGAAGGTTCTTTTTTTTTTTTTTTTTTCAAGTTTATGTATTTATTTTGAGACAGAGAGAAAGAGAGGAAGGGGCAGAGAGAAAGGGAGAGAATCCCAATTAGGCTCTCCACTGTCAGCGCGGAGCCCAATGAACCGTGAAATCATGACCTGAGCTGAAGTCAGACACTTAACTGACTGAGCCACCCAGGCGCCCGAGAAGGAAGGTTCTTTAAGGTAAATTGGTGTTACATATCGGAGACACAGAAGCTCAAATAAAGTACAGAGGAACAGGTTCGTAGTGGGTGAAATTCATGTGTCCAGTTCCTTCTCTGGTGAAACTAATTGTGGGAACCAGCATCCTGGGTCTGCTTTTGCTAGCCATTGTCCATTTTAGGGACGTGCTGTGGCTCTTCCTAATCTGCCCCTTTCTGCTACTGTCCTTTTACCTGGGATAAACCATCTCTGGCCTCTTCGGACAGTCCTATGTTAATGTCATCCAGCCCTTGCAGGAAGAATGCTCTGTGTGCCCAGGGCTTCCTCTGCTCCTCTGAGGCCCAGCTCCCTAACGGGGGCCGTCGCAGGAGCTTCCCCACATCTTCATTTTCTCTGAAAGGGAATCGGGAATAAAGCCGTAGTGTTTACTTTCCATCCCTCCCCCACTCCTCCCACTTACTCTCTATGTAGCAGAAAGTCCTCAAAGCTCAGGCCAGGTAGAGGCTGTCTTTCTGTAGCGTCCGGTGCTGAGGCAGGATTTCCACAGTGACTCTCACTGCTGGGATTTGGAGATGAGGATGCCTGTGTTCAAATTGCTGTCTTACCCTGTTTGTTTTACTGCCGTGTCTACGCTTCTACTGAAATTCCAGAATGGGATTTGGGGAAACACGGATACCTGAGAGCCAGAATAGTTAGGCATTTCTGTTTCACTCTAGAGCCGCAGACCGCTTTTAGATTTGTCCCACGCACGACAGTAAGAGACGCGTGGAGAAAATTGCATTCCACGCAAGGGCGTAGAATGAGCAAAGGCACAGACGGAAGACCTAAACGGAACAGAGCCCCGGGTAGCTAGGGTTGTAGCCCAGAAGCGAGGTGAGTGGCGGGGAGGCAGAGGTTATGAGTCTTATGGCGCCAGGAAGGGCCTGCAGCTGGGCTCACTCAGGTTTTCAGGAACATGACTGGTCTTCTTTACAGATACTGACCTGCCGGTTATGAAGGTAGCGGTGGTGTCACACAGAGTTACTTTTGAATACTTTAAAACTAAGCATCAGGGCCCCCCCGGGGGGCTCAGCCGGTTACGCGTCTGACTTCAGCTCAGGTCATGATCTCACTGTTCGTGGGTTCGAGCCCCGCGTCCGGCTCGGTGCTGACGGCTCGGAGCCCGGAGCCTGCTTCGGATTCTGCGTCTCCTCCTCTCTCTGCCCCTCCCCTGCTCTCTCTCTCTCTCTCTCTGTCTCTCTCAAACCTAAAATAAAAGCATCAAAAAAAGTTTTAAACTAAGCGCATACAAGAGCTCACATGTTACATTCTTGCATCAACATGGACCTGGATGCTGAAATAAGTGCTGTGGAAAGTCAGCACCACTTGAAGACTCTATCTTTAACCAAAGAGAGCAGTGAATTAGAGAGACTGGGTAACATTTTGAAAATAAAAGATGACTGCAGACACAGGGGCACATACGTTTAAATTACAACCAAAGACCTAGAAGGTACAGCAACAGTGAGTACGTGGTCCTCGCCTGCAACGGTCGGTCGTTCTCGGGTATGGGCTGCCCCTTCCTAAGAGCAGATTACTGCATGAAAATAAGAGCAATGAAATAAATACTGATAGCATTTTTAAAAATACACGTTAAGTAAATTACATAACGTTTTTAAGATACATGGTACTTACTATGGAGCTGTACACAACATTTTTTTTTGGCAAAAATCGTTCATTATTATCATAGTCTTACATTCTGGAATCAGATGGAGACACGCCTCATTTTTGTTGTTTTCATCGTGCCCCCTAAGCACACGGCAGCTCCTTTATCTGCGAGGCACCTGAATATAGAGAGACTGGTTGCTCGATGCTACAGGGAAATCGAATACTAGGCGTATTGAAAGATAGTATCTTTGTGTACAGTTGTCCCTTCAAAACCATGAAAGCTGTACTTCTGGGTGACGTAGGAGATTTTCAAAGCTCATTTGATGATATGTGTGTGTGGGTCTTGTTCTACAGATTGACCTTCGAACCTAACATCTGTCTTCAGGACGTAATAGCTAGCATAGAGCAAATTCCTAACCTTGGAGCTTTTCCTGTATTTAATGAATTCGTGACAATGCACCTGCTACATGCTTAATATTTCTTAACATCCTTTATAGAATACAGAGTCTTACTCTTCCTTAGAACAGACAAAATGTAGTATTTCATTTATTGCCAGCGTTGTTACTGGTCGATCTAGGACAATCCTAACAGGCTGGCTTAAAGGAATTTCAGATCTATTGATGATTAAGGTGCTGTGCTAATAAAAAAACAATAGTGTTCTTAATAACCGTTTTCTATGGTTCTTCAATTCAGGCTTTGTTTTGTGAATCCTTCTCCTACCCCTGACATGCGTATGCATGCACATATACACATGCGTCCCTGTTATATAACATGGCGGGGCAGAGGGTGGTATTTGGTTCAGTAGCTTCTCCGATCTGCTTAAACAACTTGCAGAGTTCCCTACTACTGACTCTTACTGTTCTAGGCAAGCCGAGTGATCATTTGAAATATAGTCAATATAGTCTTGGGGTATCTGAAGGCCAGAGGACTGGGAATCGGCTCTTGGACCCTTGCTCTTTTCTAAATGAGCCTTCCTATTAATCATTTGATCTGTTGAATCACAGAGAAATGTAGGTGATTGAAGGAAATACCTTGGCAGAAGGTAGGATTGTTTGCATTAAATTATCAAGGAACCAAATGAAAATGAATTTTTTAAAAAAGATCTTCCTTTGGGATGCCTGAGTGGCTCATTCGGTTAAACATCCGACTCTTGATTTCAGCTCAGGTCATGATCTCACGGTCCGTGAGTTCGAGCCCTGCATCGGGCTCTACGCTGACAGTGCGGAGCCTGCTTGGGATTCTGTCTTTCCCTTTCTCTCTGCCCCTCCCCTACTTGTGCGTGCATGCGGTCTCTCTCTCTCTCTCTCTCTCTCTCTCTCTCAAAAAAAAAAAAAAAAAAAATCTTCCTTTGAAGGGTGCCCTGAGTTTCTGCAAAGCCCCGTTGGGAGCCCGTCCTTTAAATGGGTTGGTGAGAAGGTGGTTCACTTTGTTTCTGACCTTCCTCGGAATGGCCGGGACAGAAATTGGAGATTTTTTTTTTTCTGCTTGTACCTAACCTGATTTCATTCTATTTCTGCGTATTCACCACTTGATTTTATACTGTATAACACAATGGGGAAAATACAAAAACCAAACTCATTCAGTTAAAAAAAATTGGGGGGGTTGCGGTGGGCGTCTGGGTGGCTCAGTCGGTTAAGCATCCAACTTCGGCTCAGGTCATGGTCTCACAGTTTGTGATTTTGAGCCCCACATCGGGCTCTCTGGTCTCAGCGCAGAGCCCACTTCAGATCCTCTGTCTCCCTCTGTCTCTGCCCCTCCCTGGCTCTCTCTTTCTCTATCTCAAAAATAAATAAACATTAAAAACATTTTTTTAAAACCCAGCTCCCTACCAGTTTCTGAAGTTCCTGGTATTTTCTTTCAAGGAAGTCACCAGGTTATTGATTTTTTTTTTTTTTTTTTTTTTACTCAAAAGAAGGGAGAGACAAAAGTGTAGGACAGCATGATTTCAATGTTTTAAGTTCTGCCTCACTAAAATTTATTTTGTTCACATCGATCACAGAGCAACAGAAGAAAGCTTTGAGAATTAAGGACAAGTAAATTCAACCACGGAAGCTTATGAGCAGCTGGATTGATCCCAGAAAGATCAGTAAATAAATATTTTAAACTTCCACTGACCTTATTAAAATACACTGCCAGAAATATTCTGTTTGAGCCATTCTCATAAATGAGTCATCTTCCAAAAACAGCTGGTAGCAATTTGCTATAAGAAAAAGAGTAGTGACTTAGAAATCAGAAGATTGGGAGGTCTTGCCTTGGCTCGTTCACAGGGAGATTAAATGACACGCTAACATGTCCCAGATGAGGCACAAGAGAATTGAATCAGACGATCTGTCTTTAAAAGACCCCTTCATGGGGCACCTGGGTGGGTGGTTAAGCGTCCTACTTCAGCTCAGGTTATGATCTCACGGTCATGATCTCTCGAGCCCC
Source organism: Panthera tigris (assembly GCF_018350195.1). NCBI lineage: Eukaryota > Metazoa > Chordata > Mammalia > Carnivora > Felidae > Panthera > Panthera tigris. The sequence continues at coordinate 9,848,211 of NC_056673.1, read as the reverse complement.
ACATCGGGCTCTGTGCTGACAGCTCAGAGCCTGGAGCCTGCTTCTCATTCTGTGTCCCCCTATCTCTGTCTCTCTCTCTCTCTCTCAAAAATATTAAAAACATTAAAAAAAAATTTTAAATACTTTCCTGGCCATTCCCAAGAAAACATCTCTGATAAAAATAGAGGGCAATACCTATATTATTTCCCAGAGAGGCAAAGCGGATACAGAAAATGAGATTTTAAATTGGGGATCCTCCTTCCGGATTTGTTTTTCTCGGCATTGTTTCTGTTCCCATCTGTGTCTCTTCCCCCCCTGGGAACATCCTCCACCTTTTCAATTTGCCGTACTCTTTACCATGCAGACCTGTGAATGAAGAGTCAGAACCCCCTGAGGTCGATGCTCCCAGCCGGTGGCATGGCGTCTATGTGAACAGAACATCTCCGACGCCTTCGGAATCTGCGACCACCGTTAAGTCCCTCATCAAGTCATTTGACTTGGGACGTCCAGGTATTTCATCATTTGGTCTCACGAATCCAACTCAGATTCAGACGGTGGCCCCACATACCAAGCTGTCTCTACTCCACACTGGCCCCAGATTAATGCAACCACAAGGGCTCGTCTACATCATTCTGCATGTAGCTGCCGTGTACAAGAGACTTCTGCAGCCTTGCTGAAGCTCCCGTAAGACAACCCTGAAGAGTCTGCGTCACACGTAATACAGCCTCCTCTTTTCTCTCCACCTCTTCCTTAGCTTTAATTCCAGACGTGCCACGTTCCTCTTCTGCCTCTACGTCCGTTAAACTCAGGTTACCACCACTTGCCTTCTTACCGTCTCATGAGAGTTAGCAGGGTCAACCGGAGGCTTCATTTCCTAGAAAATGAGGTGTTGAATCTATGCATTTGGCTCTCTTGTTGGACACCCCCCGCCGCCGGCCTTGCTCGTCTCACAACATACTGTTAGACTTCTCTCTCCCTGGTCTTGTGTGCGACTGCCTGTTCTGACCTGTCATGCCTGATCTTGATACATTCCCAGATTTTTCTGTAAATGTCTCTCTGGCTCACAGTTCACCGTTATTCACTGTTAACTATGTACGTGAGGAAAATGCATGTTGCCACTCTACGCACATAAATATAGTAGATGGAAGAAACCAAATGTGCATCTGTCCAAAATAGCAGTATATTTCTTCTCTTGACCGCAACAGATACGCCTGTGGTGTCGGGAGACTAGAGTTATTACCCCTAGCTAATCCTAGGATGCACCTGGTTGTCTTTGCTAAAATAGTTTGTAGCTAAGTTAGATGAAGATTAGCCTGCAAATATTAAAAGATATGAAAGCCGGTGACTACGTTCAGTCTGCGAAGATAGGAAGTGAATGAACAGTGAATGGTCTGTGCAAGAATTTTCCTGCTCCTTCTTGCCTTAGATGCCTCGTCACGTGTTTTCTTCCCCCCGTCACTGTGTGGCCCACCTCTAAGAGCAACCCCCATGTAGTTGGCTCCTCCCCGCTCCTTCCCCTGTTCAGCACTAGTGCAGAGGAGAGAACAGAGTGGTACCTTAGAAGCATCCTGGGATGCCTTTGTAGTCACCAAAACAGTAACAAATGAGGAGCTGTTACTCGCTGTTTTGAACCTGAACTGCATACAAATGTCCCCTTCTCTTTGCTTGGCAGGTGGAACCGGACAGAATATTTCTGTCCATAAAACCCCCAGAAGCCCCCTGAGTGGGATCCCCGTGAGGACCACTCCAGCTGCTGCGGTTTCTCCAATGCAGGTAAGAGAGCTTTGGCCACGTGGGTGGTGGCCCGTGCCACGTGGTATCATCGTGGTGTCTTGTGCCCAGGCAAGTCGCAAAGGGAAAGTGAAAACCCAATTGTTTTATTCTTTGAGGCACATTGAACATCGTTTTTAATAGGAGTAAGATAATAATAACGAAACTTTCGTTAAAGATTACAATTCTAGGGGTGCCTAGGTGGCTCAGTCAGTTAAGCGTCCTACTTCAGCTCGGGTCATGATCTCGCAATACGTGAGTTCGAGCCCCGCGTCGGGCTCTGTGCTGACAGCTCAGGAGCTGGAGCCCGCTTCACATTCTGTGTCTCCCTCTCTCTCTGCCCCTCCCCTGCTCTTGTGTGCGTGCTCTCTCTCTCTCTCTCTCAAAAATAAACATTAAAAAAAAATTTTTTTTAATTATAATTCTGGGCACCTGGGTGGCTCAGTCAGTTAAGCATCCGACTCTTGATTTCTGACAGTGCAGAGCCTGCTTGGGATTCGCTGTCTCCCTCTCTCTCTCTCTGCCCCTCCCCTGCTCACACAGGTGCACTTTGTCTCTCTCTCTGTCTCTCTCAAAATAAATAGATATTTTTTAAAAATTTTAACAATTGCAGTTCTGAGGCCTGATAAAGATCCAAGAGAAGCACGCTAAACCTCATATAATTTTGTTTGTAAGGTATATTTAAAATTTTCAGTTAACCGAAGATTGTAATTTTTACCAGAAGTGGATATTGAACTAGTTATTTTTCTCAAAGAATTGTGTCTTTTCTTTTTTTTCCCAAAAGCCCCCCAGAGAGAGAAAACATTTATAATTTGTAAGTTCTTAGAGTTCACTGGGTACAATCTGTGTCACCTTTGCCATTTTGTGAAGGTTCTAGATCAGAGCTACTTGGCATTTTCAGGGTCCAGAGTGCTAACCATTACACCATGGAACCCACTCGCTACTTGGCATTTTCTAAGGCTGGGGCTTTCAGTGTCATTGGTAACATTCAGCACTCTGCTCTCTCTGAGCCAAGGGTAATGTTGTCATTAACAAATACCCTTTTGGGGCACCTGGGTGGCTCAGTCGGTTAAGCGGCCGACTTTGGCTCAGGTCATGATCTTACCGTTTGGGAGTTTGAGCCCCACGTTGGGCTCTGTGCTGACAGCTCAGAGCCTGGAGCCTGCTTCACATTCTGTGTCTCCCTCTTTCTCTGCCCCCCGCCCCCACTCCCGCTCACACCCTGCCTCTCTCTCTCTCTCAAAAATGAATAAACATTAAAAAAACACGTATAGCTTGAATGTTTCCGCATGTACACACCCCTGCAGCCAACACCAAGGTAAAGCATTCTCGTCACCCCAGAAGGCCCCCCCCATGCCACCACCCAGTCAGTAATCTCTTAAAGTAGCCATTATTCTGACTTCTGTTACCCCATTGGATCAGTGTTACACTGACCTAACCATTGTAAAAGGGAGTGACTTAAAAATCTCCCTTGCTCCCTAGCCCCAGAAAGAACCACTGTTGATGGCTTGTTGTGTATCCTTCTAGATGTTTTTCTTTAGCATAAAAGTGTGTGTGGTTGGGGAAGGGGGAGGGAGAGAAAGTTTTATAAATTAGATTACACTAAACATCATTCGGACACTGGCTCATTCCACTTTGTCGTTGGAATGGAACCCATGAGGGCAGGGATTTTTATCTGTTTTGCTTGCTATTCTGTCTTTTGCCTGGAACAGTGGCCGGCACATAGTTCTATCACAGTACAAGCTCAGTAAATATTTGTTGAATGAATGAAGGAAGCTATCAGAGACATCTTTACATGTCAGTATTTGGAAAAAATACTGCATTCTTTTTTTTTTTTAATTTTTTTTAATGTTAATTTATTTTAGAGAGAAAAAGAGACAGAGTGTGAGCAGGGGAGGGGAAGAGAGAGAGGGAGACACAGAATCTGAAGCAGGCTCCAGGCTCTGAGCTGTCAGCACAGAGCCCGATGCGGGGCTCAAACTCATCAACCGTGAGATCGTGACCTGAGCTGAAGTCAGACGCTTAACTGACTGAGCTACCCAGGTGGCTCCCCTCCTTCTTTTTTTTAAGGCTGAATAATATTTCAGTGTATGTAAATACCACATTTCGTTTATCCATTCATCTGTCCATGGACATTTAGGTTGTTTCTGCCTCTTGACTATTGTGAGTAATGCTGCAACAAACATGGGTGTGCAAAAATCTCTTCTAGATTCATTTTTTTTGGATATAGACCCAGAAGTGAGACTGCTGGATTGTGTAGGAGTTCTATTTTTAATTTTTTGAAGAGCCTCCCTACTATTTTCCATAGCGGGTGCACCATTTTATATGCCCACCAGCAGTGCACAAAGATTTTAATTTTTCTGCAGTTTGATCAACACTTGTTATTTTCTCTCGCTCTCTCTCTCTTTTTAAAATAATGACCCTTCTAACAGATGTGAAGTGATATCTCATTGTGGTCTTGATTTGCATTTCCCTGATGATTAGTGAAGTTGAGCATCTTTCCATATACCTGTTGGCCATTCAGAAACAGTATTTTTACACACCTCCTTGAATATACGTAGAATTTTCCAGGAAGGTACTCACAAAGCTGATTAATTATGATTAATTAAGAGAAGAAACAGGTGGTGGGAGTGAGAGGGAGACTCTTTCCATTTTATGTCCTTTCTGTTCTTTTGAGGATCGGGCCAATTGCATTTATTACCTATTCAAATAAATAAGTTGTGTTGGTTTTTTTTTAATGTATATTTATTTTTGAGAGAGAGGGTGAGCACAAGCAGGGGAGCGGCAGAGAGAGAAAGAAAGGGAGGGAGACACAGAATCCACAGCAGGCTCCAGACCTCGTGCGGGACTTGAACCCACAGACTGTGGGATCACGACCTGAGCTGAAATCGATGCTTAACCCACTGAGCCACCCCGGTGCCCCTAAATAAGTTGTTTCAAAACCTCCCTCTCGTGATTCTGATGAGTTTAAGAACCGTTGTGTGGACACACACGCCTTGTTTACGCTGTCCTTGGGGTCACAAGCTCACCTGTGCTGCTGTGCCTTTTGGTTTTTTAGAGACACTCCACTTACAGTAGCGTTCGGCCAGCCAGCAAAGGTGTGACTCAGCATTTGGATCTTCCAGAACTTCCACTCTCAGGTAATACAAACACCTTTGACTTATTTTTTTGTGCGGTCAACGTTTCTTCTTTGCCCGAAACCGAGCTTAGAAAAATAACCCATGGCATTTATCTCAAACAGTTGAAAACCCCAAATGTTTTGTGTGATGGGTGTTGGATCCTGTTTCCTGCCAGCTGTCCTTCCCAGCGTGCATGTGTTCAGGAGAAATGTTCAGATTTGGTGGTGGTGGGGGGGGGGGGGGGTTGCTTGCTTTTTACTGAATCTCAAGGGAATAATTTACAATCTTTAGAAGTCACTTTAAAAAAATTTTATCTGATTCTAAAGGTCTGTTGCTTCCACAATTCCTGAAATATGCCTCTTTAGGGCTCTGTCTCTGAGCGTAGTCCCCTTCCTGTTGTTACCGCGGGTATTTTCTTTACTTATTTTGAGAGAGAAAGCATGAGCGGGGGAGGGGTGGACAGAGAGGGAGAGAGAGAGAATCCCAAACAGGCTCCGCACTGTCAGCACAGAGCCTGCTCGGGATTCTCTTTCTCTCCCTCTCTCTCTGCCCCTCCCTTGTGTGCATGCACTCTGTCTCTCAAGATAAATAAATAAACGTAGGAAAAAGAAAAAAAAAAGGAAGAACACTGGCTCATAGTATCGCTCCAAGGGCTGAGTGAACGCGGCCGGGTGTGGGGTGGGTGCTGTGGAAGTGTTGGCTGTTACCACTCTAACGTCTGGTCTCTTGGAATCAGTTCGCCTGTCAGAGCAAAGAGGCATTAGCAGAATGTTAAGCTTGTCCTGAGTATTTACCCTAGAAATTTATGTGTATGACTCTGTGGTCACTGTTGTGAGGAAACAAAAAAGATAAAAAAGAAGGCGAACACTAAATGAATTATTTGCCGGTGCCTCACAGGAAGGCCAGAAAGCCGGAAATCTAGATTGCATAGATAGAAGTCCTGTGTTGCTAAGCATCAGACAAAACTTCTGTAACACAACTCCTGTAACACAATTCTGTAATTGTGTGAATCTAAAGGAATTCCAGCTGTTCTTCTTTTAGATCATGGTCAAACACCATTAGGTTCCTTCTTAACATAGTTATTTCTGAAATAACTATTGTTATTGTTTTGGTCTTTCACTGGAAAGTCTTTAACCTTAACCACCTTATTTTCTTTCACTTCTGAATTTTGTTTTCTTTTTTTCGTGGAATAAGAGGATTTTAAACGTACGTAAATACTGAAACTGACAATGTGAGGACCGCCTCAGCCCGTCCCCTGCATTTTACATGCGAGAGATTCAAGCCCTACGGAGACTAATTGATTTATAACTGGTCCCACCGATTCTGAATGACTCTGGGACCAAGATAGGATTTTTTTTCTGATTCTTTTCACCATGTTGCCTTTTGGAAATGAGGCTGGTGATTGCTCTGATCAGATAGTGACAATGGTTTATGTAGGACTTGATAATGACCTCAAGGAAGAAGAAGAAAATGGTGTCTAAGGGCAGGAGAATAAGAAAAAACAAAGGGTAAGTGAGTCCAGTAGAACAGGTCATTATTTCTCTGCAAACTAGAGAAATGGAGGGAGGCCAAAACAGGGTATTGGAAACCCACCCGATTTGAGTTCCTACACTTGCCATATAGTGGAAAATAAGGAATAAGTTGATTATATAATACCTATAACATAAAAGTTAGCATCTTAACCATTTTTAAATGTACTAGGTGAGCTTTAGGTCATAACATTTGTCTTCTCTGTTCCTCCCATGTTAAAATTTCCTTTGGTGGGGAGCCGGGGTGGCTCAGTCAGTTAAGCATCTGACTCTTGATCTCCACTCAGGTCTTAATCTCAGAGTCATGAATTCAAGCCCTGTGTTGGGCTCTGCACTGGGCGTGAGGCCTATTAAAAAAAAAAAAAAAATTTTTTTTTTTTTCCTTTTGTGTCAAGAAACCATTTGTTTAATTGACAAGATAAATACTGACGCCAAAGCCATACTGGCTGTTGCCCTGAAGTAAACAGTTCATTGTCAGCACCCGCTCTTTTCGCCCACCAGGCACCTGTCTACCCGGATGATTCTATTTACCATCCTAAAAAAGGATTACATGGTAAAAGTTGCTTGCATTCAACCCAGCCTTGCCAAGACTGAGGTCATCAAAAGCTGCCAAAGTGGGATTAATGCGCTGTTTTTGTTGTTTTCTTCAGTGATGTAAACACTGTTTTCCCTCTGCTCTTCCAGGCTAATTAGCCTCACTCCCCACTTTACTACCCATAATTGGTGGCTCTTAGCTGTACAAGTATTGTTTTCTTCCGTGACTGTGGTGTCATAGGAGGCGACCATGGGCTTAGCCTGGTCACAGAGGCCTGTCGTGTGGCATTGAGCAAATCACTGTGTTCTGTGCCGTTGCCCCCGTTAACTACAGACCAGACCATCTCAAATTTTCCTCCCATTCTATACCCTTGTGGTCCTTTAAGAAACATCATCGGGACGATCCAGCCTGTTTCATCAGCGTGTTTTGGTTTCTAACATAACAGCAGAGAGGAGCCTTTAAAGAATTATTTTTGCTTATTTGTAAGCAAGCCAGACCCTATGACTGGAATGGCTTGTTTTCTTGCAAAATAGTTATCAATTCTTGGAAAAGTAATCAGCTTTTTGCCTGCTGCCACCTGTGACTTGAAAATCCCACTGGGCACCTACCTGCCAGCTCTCTCTCTCTCTCTCGCTCTCTCTCTCTCTCTCTCTCAGATGCCCATTGATTAAAACAAACTGCTTTACTTGGGGACAGGGCTGGTTTTGTGGGCGTGTGACCCGTGCAGGGCTCTTGGAAGGGCTTCAGTTCAGTGTTCCACAGGTGCCATCTTGAAATTCATCACAATTCTTGAAGAAGAGGCTAATTTGTCAATAGTCTCTATGAGTCTTGTAGTCAGTCCTGCCTGGAGAATCCTTTCCAGAAAACACTATGTCCCTATTTGCATTTTTATTACTTAATCGGAAACTGTATCTATAAATCTATATCTGTTCTATATATTTGTACTTGAGAATAAGATGAGAATTATATGGTACTTGAGAAGAAAGCGTGGTGACCAGATTTCTCTTCTTCAGGAATAGGTGATTATGTTGTTGTTCACACAGATCTTCTAAAGGGAAGGGGTGAGGACCTGAAACCGGACCCTTACCTCCGCAAGAGCCCCTCGCTCGAGTCTCTGAGCAGACCCCCTTCTCTGGGCTTCGGGAACACGAGGCTGCTGAGCGCTTCCACGGGGGGCTTGAAACCACAAAGCAAACTCAGGTATCGCATTTGAATCAGTGAGAAAGCACTGGGCTGATGACCTTGTGTTCTTCCTTCTGTTGTATCCCCTCTGGTCAGGTTCCTTCTTACGTATATTTCCTGAATGAAAACGACCCAGACTCAGCACCTGCCTTCAGCAAGAGAGGAGGGCACTGCACCGCAGGACGGTGCGGAATGAAATAAGAGCTGTAGAAAAAGAAGTATAAGCAGACTACGTGGGGAGTTGTTAGTCGGATGAGGAAGTCGGGAGTGAGGAGGCAGCGTTTCTGCCACAGGGGTCCTGCAGGCGTCACCTTGAGGCTCTGCTGGAAGTTCAGGGAACTGGCGGTGGTTCAGTTTGGTTAGACTGGACTGCGGGCCGCATGAGGGCAGCGGCCCCGGCACACACATCATCAACGTCAGGATTGGCCAGGAGGCAGATAGGTGGTTAGGGTATCACCACCGGAAAGGCAGGTTGGAGTCACATTGTGAATGATCTTCATTGCCAAGGCTAGAGGTCTGTACTCATTTCGGTAAAGCGGTGGGGAACCACTAGGTTTGTGGCCTCTTGTTTCTGTTGTTTCTGATTGCGAGTAGTGGTTCAGTAAACAGTGGCATGTCGGAAGGACCGGAGGGGCATTTTGAAGTCAGTGTCGAAAGAGCCCGTTAGTGGTGATGGGGGGGGTGGGGGGTGGAGGGGGGACAGAGACTGCGGGGGTGGTCACCAAAAGCCTGTCTTTGCTCATACCTCTGCCACTTCCTCCCTGCTCTGTGCCCCTGCTCACCCAGGCCACGGCAAACCTCCCCGCCCTCTAGCCGCTCGCTGCTTCCCCACGTAGAGTCATCCTCTAGAACACCGAGCGCGTCCCGTGCAGACCTTGTCAGAAACCTCCCGTGACTCGTCATGCACTCTTCCACCTTTGCTCCTTATTCTGGTTCTCTGCAGCTTAGTCTCACCCTGCTCACGTGCTAGCGTGTCCCTGCCCTCCGCTCCGTCAGAGCCTGTTTTACTCTCAGCCTTTGCCGCTAACACATGCATTGCTGACTGCTCGCGAGGCTCTGGCCTGAATTGTCTTCCTTCTGTCCCTTTCACACTCCCCTAAGTCCTTCTCCTTCAAAGCCAAGCAAACTACCCTGGTAGCGTCGATGCCCCCTTTCTCTGCCTTTGGTGTCTTAACCTCATTTGGGTATTTAATCCACTGTGGTGTGGTGTGTGTGCCTTTGTCCCCATTGAAGGCTGCACTATGTTTATTTTTTTAATGTTTATTTTTGAGAGAGAGAGAGAGACAGAGTGTAAGCTGGGGAGGAACAGAGAGAGAGAGGCAGAATCCGAAGCAGGCTCCAGGCTCTGAGCTGTCAGCACAGAGCCCGATGCGGGGCTCAAACTCACGAACCGTGAGATCATGACCTGAGCCGAAGTCGGACTCCCCACCGACTGAGCCACCCAGGTGCTCATACATTACACTTTAGTAGATGGTGAATACCTCGTCTCACACTTTGATGTCTCTCCCAGCCCCCTGTGTTGTGTTACACACACAGCATTTCATTCAGTCAGTGCTTAGGAGTACGTAAATAAATGAGTACACAAAACAGGGCACTTTAGTAGTAATGGCTTTTTAGCAAACATCATAACTACAGCATTATGTGTGTTACAATAGGATTTTATAAAAGTCTGAATAAGTTCAGCTCTTGTCATACCTTTGGGTGTGGCCTATATTTGCACCCAAATAGATGAAGTCATATCTTTTCGGAGGTTTAACTTAAAGCCCCAGATATTACACATTAGTCTTGTTTCTGCACAGGAGATTTAAATGATCAGAACTTTTTTTTTTTAGCTTTTTAAAATGTTTATTTATTTCTGAGAGAGAGAGAGAGCAAGCAGGGAAGGGGCAGAGAGAGAGGGAGACACAGAATCTGAAGCAGGCTCCAGGCTACGAGCTGTCAGCACAGAGCCTAAAGCAGGCCTCAAACTCATAGACTCGGACGCTCAACTGACTGAGCCACCCAGCCACCCCCCAAACCCTGTTTTTAAGGACCAGAATTAGTGCTATTCTGAAATTGCTCTTTTCTTTATGCCACAAATGTGTACAGAAAAGGCTATGTGTGTGTGCTGTTGATGTGACACCCTTCATCGTGAAAGATTAAATTAGTGGAAATCAATGTGTTGTTTTATTTTTGTATTCACATCACTGAGACGAATGACAGGATAGAAATTAATTTCTTTTGGAAGTTTTCATCCTATTGATATTAATTTGGAGCAGGCACCATATCTAGTTAACTTTATTTTTTCAAAGAAAATTGTCCAGTAAATGTTTTAGTTGTCCGCCTTTACAGAAACTCTTCTCCCAACCTTCATTTCGGTCTTTCCTCATTTGTCAGACCTAAAAATTCAGTTCTAAATGACAAAGTAAGACGTGGCTTTAGTAAACACAGGCCACGTCACTGTAACATCATAGGCTCTTCGCGACTCTGACCACAGAAACTCACGGATATGAGTTTACAGATAATGCCAGGTACAAGAAAAACCAGGCATCAGATGGCACCAGCAAAATTTTAATGCAAGTTTATGAAGTTTTCTTACCATCTCTACCCTAATTCAGATTGCTGAGGTCTGGAATCATTACCTTCCTCCTTAAAAATATTTTAAAGGGGCGCCTGGGTGGCTCAGTCGGTTAAGTGTCCGACTTCGGCTCAGGTTACGATCTCGCGGTCCGCGGGTTCGAGCCCCGCGTCGGGCTCTGGGCTGATGGCTCAGAGCCTGGAGCCTGCTTCAGATTCTGTGTCTCCCTCTCTCTCTGCCCCTCCCCCGTTCATGCTGTGTCTCTCTCTGTCTGAAAAATAAATAAACGTTAAAAAAAAAAAATTAAAAAAAATATTTTAAAGTATTTTCATTAAGTATCAGAATGATACAAAACAATAATAATAAGATACATGTAAGGTATAAAGAACAACAGTGCACCTGGATATCAACCTTCCAGGGCAAGGAAGAGAAAATTATTATTACCATTGAAATCTGCCGTCAGCCCCTGTGCGCTGGCCTCGCCTCCCTGCCCCGCCCCAAGATCACCACTGTCCTGACTGTTTTGTATGTCGTCCTCTGCTTCTCTTTCCAGTTTCACCACGTACGCTTGCACCCCCAAACAATATAAACAATACATTATTTAAATTGTCATTTAAAATTCTGTATAAATGGGAACATACAGTGCTTTTCTCTTTTTTTTTTTTAATTCAAAATTGTTCCTACTGTGCATTCAAGTCATTGCGTACATCTCAGTTCATTGGCTTTTATTGCTGTATAGTATTCCTTTGTATGACTGTACCTCTGTTCACTAATTTTCCTGATGATGTGCATCTGATTGTTTCCAATTATTTGCTAGTATAAAAAAGTGCCAAGGGGCGCCTCGGTGGCTCAGCGGGTTAAGTGTCCAACTTCAGCTCAGGTTGTGATTTCACGGTTCGTGAGTTTCGAGCCCACTGCTGAGCTCTTCGCTGTTGGCACAGAGCCTACTTTGGATCCTCTGTTCCCCTCTCTTTCTGCCCCTCCCCCACTTGTTCTCTCTCTCTCAAAAATAAACATTTAAAAAATGTCTTTTAAAGTAACGTAGGCGTCTATTAAAAATTGAGGGGTGCCTGGGTGGCACAGTTGGTTAGGTGGCTGACTTCAGCTCAGGTCATGATCTCACGGTCCATGAGTTTGAGCCCCACGTCGGGCTCTGTGCTGACGGCTCAGACCCTGGAGCCTGCTTTGGATTCTGTGTCTCCCTCTCTCTCTGTTCCTCCCCTGCTTGTGCTCTATCTCTCTCAAAAATAAATAAATGTTAAAAAAAATTTTTTTTTTTACAAAGTTAAAAAAAATAAAAATTGAGAAGAGGGTGCCTGAAGTCTTGCTCTCAGAGTGCTGTTATATTATTTAGTAAAATCACTTCCTTTGGCTAAACAGGTGCTCAGAAATGAGTTAGTATCTCACAAACTGGGGAGTATCACTTTTGGAGTGTGCAAAGCCCCTCTTTTGAGTAGTTTTTACTGATTTTCCCCTTTTATCTCCATTCCTATCACCTCTCCATAAGCAGCCAATCTAGTGGTTTTAAATGGCCTTTCAGCCCACCTTTCATAGGTTACGTAGGTATAGGTGTAGCCTTGGAACACGTAGAATAGTTTTTCTAGAGTCTTTAATTAAAACGGTACTGTACTTAATAACTAAAGGACTAGATGAATGGAACAACAGATGGATTTAAAAACAACCGAAAACGAAAATCAACCTGTTTCCAGACTTCTGACAGCCAAGCAGTACAATTTAATTCTTCTTTCATATCGTGAGACATAATAAAGACGTATCATTCGTATGACTAGCATGACATAATAAAGACTCATCTCACTGGAGAGACCTAAACTTCTGCTCTATAATCTAGTTATTTGTTTCTTGCCTACTTGAGGGTCCTAAAAATTAGTCTCTTCTCTTTACCACGTGCTCTTCTTTCTAACTAGTGTGGAGAGAAGAGACCCCCTGGCTGCCTTGGCCCGGGAATATGGCGGCTCCAAGCGCAACGCTCTCTTGAAATGGTGTCAGAAGAAGACAGAAGGCTATGCGGTAAGCGACCGTGGCGACCGGCTTCCACCCGGCTCTGGGCGGCAGGCCTTTGCCAGGGTTTGTTCTGGGCACGCACATGGCTTGGACGGGCCGGTGTGCGTGGAACTCGTGTCCTTCTCTTCTCTGGGGGAGGGGCCGCCAGGTAGTGGGGTTTGCTGTGGTGCCCAACGAGGTGAGTGGGACTGAGAGCCAGTCTGTGCTCTACCCAACGAGCCATGTACCTCAACCCAGGCGTGCATCTCCTGTGGGAAGGGGCACCTTTCTCTTTGCTCAGAGGAGACGCAAACTCTGCAAGCAGTGCACCCAACAGGCTGCTTCAGTCCAGACGGACCGCGTCTGCTGCACCGTCTTCCCGAAGAAGGCACCTTTTCCTGATTTATACAAACGCCCCGCTTAGAATGTCTTCAGCATTTCTCTGTCACTTGAAGAGCTGTTGGCATGTAGTTTCAAGTTTCGAACTTCAAGTTTCAAGTTTATCAGGACGGTATTTGTTTTCTGGGAAGGTTACACAAGGAAGTGACACCCGATCTAAAAGTGTAAGCTTTGTTAATTGTGAAATGCCGTACGTAAAGATAAAAATACCTCGAATATAAGTGATAGTTTCATGGATGATTATGAGGTGAAAACCCACGCAGTCCCCACTCACATCCAGAAACGGAGGATTGCCGGTTCCCCAAAATCTTTCTTATGACTTTCTAATCATAGCCCCTCACCACTCCCAAAGATAACTCTTGTCCTCGGTTTTGTTCCTCATAGCTTTCAACGAAAAGCAGAAATCCCTAAATGCTAGAGTAGTTTTGCCTGCACTTGAACTGTACATAAACGCAGTCAAAAACTATGATACCTGCATCTGGCTTTTCTCATACAGTATTAAGTCACTAAGGCTTAACCCCAGCTGTAGTTCATCATTCTCTTTACCCTTTGGAACCTTTTGTGTGATCGTACCGTTATTTACTTATCCGTTCTATCATCGCCGGACAGATGCGTTATTTCCAGTTTGGGGCTCTTGCAATAGTGTGGGTGTGTTCTTGTGTGTGTCTCTCGGAACACACATGCACTCGTTCTTTCTGGGCCTACGCCCAGAAATGGGATTATTGGGCCATCGGGGATGCATATATCCAAGCACAGTTGAGAGTGCCAAACAGATTTCTAAAGCAGTTGTGCTGTTTACCTCCCGCCAGCAAATGATGAGAGACCCGTTTTTCTGCGTCGTCCCAGTCTTTGGATCAGTGCGTGCTAGTGTCTGATTGTGGTTGGGATTTGCACTTCCCTGCCGGCCAGTGAGGCTGAGAACTTTTCCGTATGCTGACTGGACATTTGGGTAGTCCATTTGGGGATGTGCCCTTCGGGTGTCTCGCCCATTTTTAAATCAGACGGTCTTTCTTTCCCTTGTTACTTTCAGGAGCTCTTTATATGTTCTGGATACCCGTCCTTTGTCAGATAGATGTATTGCAAATATCTCCTCCCCGGGTGGCTTGAATTTTCACCTTTTTGTTGAACAAAGTTTTTAATTTTAATTAAGTCTCGTGTGTCAGTCTTTTCCCAGTGGTCGGTGCTTTTTGCATCTTGTTGCAGAAATCTTTATTCCAAGGACATGAAAATATTCTCCAGTGTTTTCTTGTACATATTGGATTGTGTGACCTTTCCCATTAAATAGCCATCCTCTTTAAAATTGTCATCTCCAGGGTGCCTGGGTGCCTCAGTCGGTAGAGCTTGTGACTCTTGATCATGGGATCATGAGTTTGAGCCCCACGTTGGGTGCAGAGATGACGTAAATAATTTTTTAAAATAAAAATAAAATAGCCTTCTCCTGCCTTCTCCCCACTCAGGCCCCACCTTCGTATACCTTTACCCGACTTTGCTAAAAATTTTGAAGATGCTAGCACCACAACACTCCCTCCCCCATCTTAAGCTTTGAGGGTAGCGGGGATAAATAAAGAAAGAAACAAGCAAGAAAACAAGGCCTTGGCCAAGAGCCAGCCCAGATGGTTAAGCAGCAGCAGGGCTGGGATTGTCTTTCTAATAGCAACAACCACGGGTCTTCAAATCAGACTCCACCCAAGGACGTAAGCGTTTTGTGTCTTTGACGTTGCCTTTTTTCCCCCATTTTCCGCCAAAAAAGCAAAAGCAAAAGATTAGTCCAGTTAATGACCAGTAATGGAGACTCCCAGGGGAAAAGCTGGCTTCCCATGCATCGTTTCGTCTTTCAGCTGCTCTCTGCACACTCTGCGTCGGCCCCTTCCAGGGCTTGAGACCACCCCATAAAGGAAAGCCACCCCGATGACAGCACCCCTCGGCATGTCAGCCACACTGCCGGGGAAATGGAAGAGCATGAGGAGTAGGGGAGAGAAAGTGATCCCGGGAGGCTTTAGGGTAGGGGGAGTAGGAATGGTAACAGAAGACCGAAGCTGACAAAAGCCAGGGACAGAGTCCTGGCCGTGGCCGAGCCGCACGCGGCCACTGACGCTTGATGGCACTGTCATGTCCCCACCTCACAGAAATGGATGGAGGGAAGTGCTAGATGGATACAAAAAGACAATTCAGATTTCCAGAAGGAATCGGTCCTTGGGCACCTAATGCCGTTATAATTAGGTTGCAGGGAGGGATTATACGATAAGACCTTTCCCATCATAAGAATGAGAATAGTATTTCCGGCTGTGGTGATTTTTTGTTTTGTCTTGTGTACCTCTTGAACTAGTTTTCAAAGCATTTTACGCTTGATGAAGCCCCAAGGTCATTCTGCCTGAAGAGTAATTTTCATTCATTGTTAAATCTCCGTAAGTTTAGAGGGAAGCATAAATCATATGTGTCTGATTTATTTACTCCTCACAAAATATCCTTTGTCTAGACCTGTTAGTCTGAGACGCCTCTTAAGCCTTCTAAAGCTTGTCTTCTCCGACTCAGGAAGCCAAAAATAAACTGTAGAAAATTCAGATGGCTCAGTTTAAAAAAAACAAAAACAAAAAAACAGTAGCCATGCGCATTTCAACTTAAAAGAACTTTCTGTTTAGCCCACCGAAGTATAGCACGGATAGATTATGTCCAAACTCTGCATATATTAATTCAATGAATCTTCATTGAGGGGCCCTGTTTGGGGCCCCGTAATATTTTAGGCGCTGGGAAATCAGCAGGGAATGAAACAGAATCTCTGCCCTCATGGAGCTTCCACCCACATGAGGAGTGACAATTAAAATTTAAGAAGTATAATACCTGAGGGGCACCTGGGTGGCTCCGTCGGTTGGGCGTCTGACTTCGGCTCAGGTCATGATCTCGCAGTCAGTGAGTTCAAGCCCCGCATCGGGCTCTGTGCTCACAGCTCAGAGCCTGTAGCCTGCGTCAGATTCTGTGTCTCCCTCTCTCCTCTGCCTCTCCCCTGCTTGCGCTCTGCTTCTCTTTCTCTCTCTCTCTCTCTCTCCCTCTCTCTCAAAACTGAATAAATGTTAAAAAAAAAAAAACTTAAAAAAAAAGTACAGTACCTGCTATATTGGAAGGTGTTATGTACTGTGGAGAAAATTCGGAGCAGGGGAATTGGGATCCCTGGGTGTGTGGACACCAGTGACATATGAAGGTCGGGGAGGTGACATTTGAGCAGTGGCTCACCTCGCCTGAGGAAGGCAAGGACTTGTGTGTTTTCATCAGGGTGTATCTCATCCCAGGTACTAGGCTTGGAAGGTCAGAATGAGGACATCATCGCTGTAACGACCGTGTCCATTGGAACTTAAGTAACATGGCGTGACAGCAGTGAAAAGTTAGAACAGCAGCTCAGACCTGCGGCCGAGCCCCCAGGTTCAGCTTTCGGATGTCTTGAGTAGCCCCAGGACTGAGGTCAAGTGGAAAAACACAAGCAGGCACTCTGTCCAAAGTGAGGCCCACCCCGAGCTTTAAGTGGCTCTCAGCAAAAGAGGAGACCTTTCTAGATGATCTGCTCAACCCAGATTTCCTTGGAATTGTTTGTTTAAAGTCAGGCTTCCAGGAAGCCCCTGCAAATCGCTCTCCAACCCCAGCCAAGGATAGACCTGACACATAGAACCCTCCGTCTCTTTTTTAAAATCTGCTTTCAATTCTCTCATTTGGGTTATGACAGGGAAATTTTCATCTCTCATGTAATTACCAGAAGGGATTCCGAAGGGGCCAGAACACAAGATGGTGGGTGTGATAGGCAGAATTCTAAGAATGACCCCCAGGGATCCTCACCCTTAAATAATCTCCTATGTACATGGGGCAAAAGGGGGGTTATCTGGGTAGACCTAACACATGAACCCTTTAAAATCCAGGAGTTTCTTCTGAAGCATCACAAGGACTCAGTGCACCATCAGTGGGTCTGAAGTTGAAGGGGCCACATCCGGAGCTGAGAGAGGTCCCTGAGTGATGGCAGTATGGAGACCGGGACTTTCTAGCACAAAAGCGTTGGAGCGCTGAGGTCCTACCGATACCCAGAAAACACCATGGGGGCCACCTTGCAGTTGTGAAATCAACCAGTTTGTGCTGGAGTGTCCTTTGTCATTTCTCTCCCTGTCCTGAAGCCCCCAGACCTCAGCTCGGCTAAGGATGGTCACTGCCATTCTTTAGTTGAGGGACCTGGCCACTCTGAAAAATGTATGGAATTCAGCCGTAAATCTGCAAAGTCCTCGTTCCTCCCAAGAAGAGTGACTAGGCACAGCCACCCCATGCCTCTGAAGGTGGCACCGTGGTTGTGTTCCCAGAGCCCTGCCATACCCGGCCAATGTGGCCAAGGTGATTTATTTGGCTGAAGACACAGGTAGGGGATTACCCATAGCTTCCCTACCTCTCAAAAGCTAGGGGCGCCTGGGTGGCTCAGTCAGTTAAGTTTCTGACTTCAGCTCAGGTCATGATCTCACAGTTCCTGGGTTCAAGCCCCGCGTCAGGCTCTGTGCTGACAGCTCGGAGCCTGGAGCCTGCTTTGGATTCTTTGTCTCCCTCTCTCTCGGCCCCTCCCCTGCTTGTGTTCTGTCTCTCTCTCTTTTTCTCTCTCTGAAAAATAAATAAGCATTAAAAGAAAAAAAGCTAGAATCCATAACTTGTAGCATGTTTTAACAGGCTGTTTTAAGGTTTTAAAGGCCTCAGATTCCGAGTGTCAAATTAAAACATTAGAGTACTGTTACAGTAGCAAGAAATATGTAAAATATTCAAGTTCACTCCTACGGGAAATATAATTTGAAAATAGTTTGGCTGGAAACGGCCAATTATTTTTATTGCTTTGAAAGTCTCCGGTGTCATTTTCTTTTGCTATGTGACAAATTATCACAGACTCAGGGACTTAAAACACCTGCCTAGGAGCTCATGGTTCATATAAGTCAGAAGTCCAGTCCCACGTCACTTGAAATCTAGGTGTCAGTTGAGCGATGTTCTCCTTGGAGGCTCTGGGGAAGAATCCACCCCTCGTGTCTTTCAGGTTGGTGACGGTACCCTGTGTTTGATTGAGGGCCCCATTGAGGGCCCCATTTCCTTGCTGGCTATCAGCCCAGGGTCACACCAGCAAGTGGAGGCCGCCCAGATTCTTTCCACGTTGCCGCCTCCATCCTCGGGCCCCAGTGGCCATCCCGTCCCACTCCTGTTCCCACTTTGTATCTCTGACTTCTGTCTCCAGCGGGGAAAATTCTACTGTAAATAAACCTCAGGTGGGGCGCCCGGGAGGCTTAGTTGGCTGAACATCCGACGTTGGCTCAGGTCATGATCTCACATTTCGTGAGTCCGAGCCCCGCGTCGGGCTTGCTGCTGCCAGTGCAGAGCCCGCTTCAGATCTTCTGTTCCCCTCTCTCTCTGTCCCTCCTCCGCTCGTACTCTCACTCTCAAAAATAAATAAAACATTAAAAAAAATGTTTTAGTAAAACCTCAGGTGATGAGGTTAGGCCCACTCAGAGAATCTCCCTGTTTTAGGGCCAGTTCGATAGCAAGCTTAATTACATCTGTCAAATCCTTTTGCTCCGTGACATAGCGTGATCACAGGAGAAACTCCGGGGAGTAGAGATCATAAGGGTGTCTTAGAATTTTGCTGCCCAGTCCTGGTTTCAATGCTGACTGCACATTAAATCACGGAGGAGCTTTTATGAAATATCTGTGCCGGGGCCTGACCCTAGATCTCCAGAATGACAGCCTCACGAGCAGGGGCCCGGGCCTCGGGTGGTTCTGAGGCACAGGCTGCCTCGAGAGCCTTGGATCGAAAAGTCACATCTCTGCCTGTGAAAAAACCCTTTACGGTTCTGGATCTCAACTTGCCAAAAGCCTGTGCATTGTAAAAAAATTAGAAACACGGGGGGCGCCTGGGTGACTCGGTCTGGTAAGCATTCACTCTTGATTTCAGCTCACGTCATGTTCTTGTGGTTTGTGGGATCGAGCCCCACGTTGGGCTCTGTGCTAATTAATAGTGCAGAGACTGCTTGGGATTCTCTTTCTCCCCCTGGCCCTCTCCCGCTCACACTTTGCGTGTGTGCACTGTCTCTCTCTCTCTCAAAATAAATAAATAGACATTAAAAAAAAAAAAAAACAACAGGGACACGGTGGATGTGAACAACAAGAACATAACGCCAATGGCTGCAAGAAGAAAAGATGTCACTGGTTTACCATCTAGGAACAGTAAGTAATCTGACCCTAAGGAAGAAACTTTGGAATTCTGTTACCTCCTGACTCCAGCCACTCTGCTCTCAGTTTTCTGTTTCTGTGAATTACTGTAGATTTAGCTATTAGCTCACCACGTTGTGGGTCAGAAGTCCTGGTGAGCCCAGCTGGGTTCGCTGCTTTGGACATCACAGTGGCAGCTGGGCTCCTCCTTGGAGGCCCTGGGACAGAACCGGCCTTCCCAAGCCGATTGAGTTGACCTAGGGTGTTGGCAGAACGCATCCTTTTAAATTTGCCCCGGGACCTTGGCTGAATCGCCAGTGTTGGCCACACTGGCCAGGGCATGGCAGGGCCCTGCGAACACAGCCAGGGCACCACTTGCAGAGATGGGGGTGGCTGTGCCTAGTCACGCTTCTTGGGAGGGACGAGGACTTTGCAGAGATTTACGGCTGAATTCCACACACGTATCAAGAGTGCGTCACAGGCCAGGTCCCTCAGTGAAGGGATGGCAGTGACCATCCTTAGCCGAGCTGAGGTCTTAGGGCTTCAGGACAGAGAGAGAAATGACAAAGGACGCTCCAGCACCCAGCTGGTTGACTTCAGGGCGTCCCCCCTCACGGTGTTCTCTGGGTATTGGTAGGGCCTCAGCGCTCCAACCGCCTTAGTGCTAGAAAGTCCCAGCTGGCCCACAGACACCATGGACAACAGCTTTCATAGTTAGATTTGGACTTGCCAGGGGCCCTGCTGTTTCAAACCCTACAAGGATAGACCTAATGATTCCAGAGCTTTCTGACAAACCAGATGAATCTACCCCACAAATAGGTAAAGAGGGAGAGAGAGAGAGAACAATGGGTTATTTATCTCAAGTCTCTTGAATTCATTTACTGCTTCAGTGAACATCCATTTTCTGATAACATATTCTATAGGTTGGTAAGTAAATGCTATTTCCTGTAAACTCTTTCATAAGCTTTGTTGCCAGAGTATGCTTCATAGTTAAAGGCTTGATTCCAGAGAGATTAAACCAGAAACTTCTGATGAATAGTTGAATAACCCCGGGAGCTCCTCACTCCTCAGGAAACTGAAGAAAATAACTTTTCTGACAGTAACAGAAACTCCATGGGTTTAAACTCAAATAAGACCTTTGCCCTTTCCAGACTAGTGTTTTTCTTCACAATGCGTCTGTAGTCACTGGTGTATAAATATCTTTGGACCACCTCTTCCTTATCTTTACTAAGACCATTTAAGTAACATAATTTAATAAGAAAATTAAGTTGTCGACAAGACTGTTTTTTCCCCGGGGCGCCTGGGTGGCTCAGTCGGTTAAGTGCTCGACTTTTGATTTCGGCTCAGGTCATGATCTCACAGTTCATGAGTTCAAGCCCCACCATGGCCTCCGTGCTGACAGTGCTGAGCCTGCTTGAGATGCTCTCTCTCTCAAAATAAATAAACTTTATTAAAAAAAAAAAAAAAAAAAAAGGAAGAGTGTTTTTTCCCCAAATCATCCCATTACATAACATTGTGATTCACATTCTATCTTTTCTAACCAAGAATGAGCAAAGTTTGAGGGGCTTCTCATGTCACTTCACAAGCACTGAGGCCAGGGGGTGAGACACAGAGCACCACCTGGGACCTGGTTGTGGCTGCAGGGGCAGGGGTAGTTAAGCCCTGGATACTGCTGTCACCTCAGGAGTCATGTGGCATCGGGCTGAGGCCAGCAGCTCAGGGGGAGGGAGGGGGCTCCCAGCAGTTTTGATCTGAGGCAGTTTCTAGGAGAGCATTGTGGGGACACTTCCAGCTATGACCTGAGACAGCCAGGTCAGTATCGATCAAGGGATGATCAGACTAGTTTTAGTCCAAGGTTGGGAGGCGTGGGGGTCACCAAACTCATTGATTCCTGTATGCATATTCTCAGCAACTGTATACCAAGCACCTGCTGGCTACTGCGTTCAGCGGCCAGGTCTAGACAGACAGCAAAGCGGGACCGACAGCGAAGAGAAGGGCCAGGGCTGGAGGGCACAAGGGTTGTGTGGAGCGGGACAGTGCGGGGTGACTGGGGGCACTCCAGATTCGGAAGGCCTGTCTGAGGAGGGGAGCGTACCTTCAGGCCAGAATGACAGGAAGAGCCAGCCCTGTGGAGACGACGCAGAAGGAATCTCAGGCGGGGGGAACAGTTAGCACAGGGGTGGGGGCAGAAGGCAGGCCCGTGCGAGGCTGGGTATGGTGGTGGGCAAGGTACAGCGTGGGTCGGGGCCAGCCTGGAGAGCGGGTCACGGGTTCATTTCAAACGGAAGTGGGGCTCTGGACGGGGACGGGAGTTTAGGCCCAAAAAGAGGGGATGGTAGCTTGGCCTTTGCCGTGCCCCGGGGAGCAGTGGTCACACCTCAAGTCATACACACCTTTGCCCTGGGTGTTCCCTTGCATTCCTCCCTGGTCCCCGAGGGAATTACAATGATGATCTCGTCTTCCCAGAGTTTTGAATACCTTCTCCGTATCACAGGCTCTGACAGCCTTCAATGCTGCATGCAGGTCCTTGAGCTCAATATCATGAACTCCCTGTAAGTTAGTTAATAAATCAATCAATCAATCAATCAATCAATCACTAACAGGCATAATAGTTACAAATAGCCAAAAATTATCTTAAATTTTTTTTAATTAAAAAAATTTTTTTTTAATTCATTTTTGAGAGACACACAGAGTGCAAGTGGGGAGGGGTAGAGAGAGAGGGAGACACAGAATCTGAAGCAGGCTCCAGGCTCTGAGCTGTCAGCACAGAGCCCGATGTGGGGCTCGAACTCATGAACCACGAGCTCATGACCTGAGCCAAAGTCAGATGCTCAACCGACTGAGCCACCCAGGCACCCCTACCTTAAAAATGTTTTAAAGTAAGTGTTGTTCAGTCTCACTTACAATCAAAGAAATACAAATTAAAGGAGATGCCATTTCTTGGCTTATCATATTGGAAGACTTTTTTTTTTTTTTAATTTTTTTTTTTTTTTTACATTTATTTATTTTTGAGAAACAGAGTGAGACAAAGCATGAGAGGGGGAGGGGCAGAGAGCGTACACACAGAATCTGAAGCAGGCTCCAGGCTCTGAGCAAGCGGTCAGCACAGAGCCTGATGCGGGGCTCGAACCCACAGACTGTGAGATCATGACCTGAGCCGAAGTCGGATGCTCAACCGACTGAGCCACCCAGGTGCCCCTGGAAGACTTTTTTTAAGTGATAAGCTCTACCACTGGTGGGAGGGTAGGTGAATGGTGCCTTTTGGGAGGAAAATGTAGCAATGTGTATCAGGAATCTCAAAATCAGTATGCCCTTTAACACAGAAGTTATGTTTCTAGGTATTTCTTGCAAGGAAGTGATTGTGGGTGCCTGTGAAAATATAATTTAAAACAAGTTTATTATAGTTTTATTTATTTAAAATCATTATAAAGGATGCCTGGGTGGCTCAGTTAGTTAAGCGTCCAACTCTGGATTTCGGCTCAGGTCATGATCTCATGGTTTGTGAGTTCGAGCCCTGTGTTGGGCTCTGCACTGACAGTGTAGAGCCTGCTTGGGATTCTGTCCCTCTCCCTCTCTCTCTGTTCCTCCCCCACTTGTGCTCTCTCTCTCTTATAATATATAAACTTTAAAAAAAATAATTTTGAAACAACTGGAAGTGATACAAATTTCTAACGAGATGAATCAATTAAATAGATTATAGTGTGTGTGTACAATGGAATATTATAAATCCTTTAAAATCATGCTTTGGGCAATATATTTAAAGGCACTGGAAAAAATATGCATGCTACATTAAGTAAAAAATCAGATTCTAAAAGTCTGTCTGGTATGATTCCAATTCTATCAAAAGAAATTTATACAAATGTTATATAAATGTTAACAGTGAGTATCTCTGGCTAAATACTAAAATTTATTCATGCTTTCCCGTAGTGTTTCGTTTTCTACAATGAGCATGTAAATTTTTAACAAAGATTTATTTTTAAGATTGTATCTTTTTAAAGAAAGAAGCCAGATGCAAAAAAAAACCCCTCATATGATTCTGTGTATATGAAATGTCCAGAGTAGGCAAATTCATAGAGTCAGAAAGCAGATTAGTGGCTGCCAGGGTTGCGGGGATGGGAATCGGGAGTGACTAGGCACAGGCTTCCTTTTGGGACTGATGAAAATGTTCCAGAATTAGATAGTAGTGGTTCTTACACAACCTCGTGAATATACTAAAAGCTACTGAATTGGACATTTTCAAAAAGGTAACTTTATGGTATGCGAATTACATCTCAATAAAGCTATTATTTATTTATTTTTTTTAATTTTTTTTTAACGTTTATTTATTTTTGAGACAGAGAGAGACAGAGCATGAACGGGGGAGGGGCAGAGAGAGAGGGAGACACAGAATCGGAAGCAGGCTCCAGGCTCTGAGCCATCAGCCCAGAGCCCGACGCGGGGCTTGAACTCACGGACCGCGAGATCGTGACCTGAGCTGAAGTCGGATGCCCAACCGACTGCGCCACCCAGGCGCCCCTATTATTTATTTTTTAAGTGGCAATAAGAAAAGCTTGAGTGGGGC
Organism: Panthera tigris; assembly: GCF_018350195.1. Classification (NCBI taxonomy): domain Eukaryota; kingdom Metazoa; phylum Chordata; class Mammalia; order Carnivora; family Felidae; genus Panthera; species Panthera tigris. The sequence goes on along the minus strand of NC_056673.1, from coordinate 9,824,372 downwards.
ATCAGGGAGATGATTGGTAAGGAATAGGTAAGCGTACATAGGAAACTGGAATTTAAATTTTAGATCTGATCAAATATAACTTTAAAAAACCTACCCGTGGCGGGCGCCTGGGTGGCTCAGTCGGTTGAGCATCCGACTTTGGCTCAAGTCATGAGCTCGCAGTTCATGAGTTCGAGCCCCATGTTGGGCTCTGTGCTGACAGCTCAGAACCTGGAGCCTACTTTGGATTCTGTGTCTCCCTCTCTCTCTGCCCCTCCCCTGTTCATGCTGTCTCTCCATCTCTCTCAAAGATAAACATTCAAACAAACAAACAAACAAAAAACTACCGTGGGTGCCTGGGTGGCTCAGTCGGTTAAGCGTCCGACTTTGGCTCAGGTCATGATCTCATGGTTCATGAGTTTGAGCCCCTCGTGGGGCTCTGTGCTGACAGCTCAGAGCCTGGAACCTGCTTCCAATTCTGTGTCTCCTCTCTCTGCCCCTCCCCTACTCATGCTCTGTCTCTCTCTCCTTCAAAAATAAATAAACATTGAAAAAATATATTTAAAAAAACATATCCAAGTACTACCTTGTATATTAAAAATTAAAATAAAACAATACAGTAAAACACAGGGATGCAAGGTATTCATACTCTAGTTTTTATATGGGAGGTGGGACTCAGATATTCACTTTATTGTTATGATTCATAAACCCAATATATTCTTTGTATCAAACGTATATAATTTGGGGGTGAAAGTCTGAGGGAAAAGGCCATATGGTTTTATTATATTTATTATATTATATTTATTATTTATATATAATTAAACCAGATCCTTTCTGAGAAAAATTTTTAAGTGGAAGAACACCTGAGGAATTACAGCATAAAAAAATGAGCTGAGCTGAGAGGGGCCTGTAGGGTAGGGTTGGTTCCATTCACATCTCTCCCGTGTCATTTCAAAACCATGTGACAGTTAGCAAGTCAATGAAGAAAACAAAACACTGCACATCTTTTTTTTTTTTTAAGTTTATTTTATTTTGAGAGAGAGCGAGAGAGAGGGGAAGGGACAGAGAGAGAGAGAGAGAGAGAGAGAGAGAATCCCAAGCAGGCTCTGTCTGCACTGTCAGCACAGAGCCTGATGTGGACTCAAACCCATGAACCATGCTTAGGCTTCTCTCTCTCTCTTCTCTCTCTGCCCCCCACCAAACAAATAAATTAATTTTTAAAAAGTAAAGTGAACATTTTGTATCATCAGAGCTTTTGCCATTTGAGGTAGTAATAATGTAGGTCTGATCCTGTAATACCAGATTTAAGCTTCAAACTCAGATTGGTGTGATGTCAACAACGACCGAGGGGCCAAATCTAGCCCACCACATGTTGGGGTTTTTTTTGTTTTTTTTTTAACGTTTATTTATTTTTGAGACAGAGAGAGACAGAGCATGAACAGGGGAGGGGCAGAGAGAGAAGGAGACACAGAATCGGAAGCAGGCTCCAGGCTCTGAGCCATCAGCCCAGAGCCCGACTCGGGGCTTGAACTCACGAACCGTGAGATCATGACCTGAGCCGAAGTCGGACGCTTAACAGACTGAGCCACCCAGGCGCCCCACCACCACATGTTTTTATAAGTAAAGTTTTATTGGAACACAGTCACAGCCATTCATTTACATATTGCCCATAATCCCTTTTGTGCTAAACTGCAGAGTTGAGTAGTTACAGTAGAGCCCTTTTGGCTGTATGACATAGTAATCAAAATTATTTACTATCTGGCCCTTTACAGAAGTTGGCTAACCCCTTCCTTAGCGACAGAGGTACACAAGTATCTTCTGTTATTGAACACGTGTTTGGTTCTTGCATTTCAGATGGCAAGAAGCAAGTGTTAGATAACGAGAGACTTACTTGAGAACTTAATCTGAATGTGTGCAGTTTCCAAATTTGTATCACGAGAGTTCAGCTAGTGAGGGATATAGCTGTGGGATCGTGAAGGCACAGATATCTTTGAACCTGTTTTTAACCCATGAGCTAGGAGCTATATGTTTTTCTCTGTTGGAGAAAAAAGCAATCTCTGTGTTGTCTAAAACAAATCTCATTTTGCATCTGGAGAGAACACCCACATTGCCGGCAACTTCTGTTTTTCTGTCTCTGAGTTCCCACAGACAAGCGCTAACATATGCTTATCCAATAGCAAGCAGCCTGTGAAATAATCAGGCCATTTGGAGCTCTGTTTGTTGTTTTCTTTTTTGAGATAGGTCTCTTGAGGGCTACATGCGCAATTCAAAGAACGTTACAATGCTTTGATTTATTTATTGTCATCAAAGTGGTTCTTTTCCTGACTTCATTATAAAGATAGATTCTCCATGGAAGACGAATGTCATTATTGGCCTCTACTCTTTTGACGGCCTTTTTTCACCCAGTGTCTCTGCTTATGCAGCTGTTTATGAGACATGGTGATTTGTGAGGACGTTTTAAAGGGCATCAGGCATTGTCTTACAACCTGAGGCAACAGTAGAATCTGTGTGAATAATGAAGATGAAAGAAAGGCTTTATTTCCCAGGTTGTGATGGACATACATTCAACTCCCAGCAATCCATATTTCCCGGGGTTTTATCTCATGAGCCAGCATGGCTGGAAGCTCCCCTTTCTACTCTCATTTGTGTGTGCATGCAGATATAGGAAATCTTAAGTAATAAAAACTGTTTTCTGAGCAAAACCCTAAAGGGTGTTGTACAGATACCGTGAGATTGTTCGCACAGCAGATGGGGAGGGACTTGTTCCACCTTCATTGACAGGGATAACAGAGAAGCAGCCGTGATCACTGCTGACTGGTCCAAGGGAGGGCACCCAACCTAACCTAGGCCAGTCAGCCTGTCCCCAGGAGTTTGGAATAGAACTAAGAGGAAGATTACTCTACGAACTCCATGTCGTCAGCCGCCATGTTTTTACCTCTGTGCAGAGAAGAGCCAATGTAACAGGCCTGCCGTGGCTGTGCCTGCAAAGGCTGCTTACGAGGTTGGCCGTTAATTTGCGTCTGGTAACTTGGATTTTGGGAGACTTCTCACCGTTCCCAGAACTGATAAGAGAGGCTCAGAAACCACTGTGGTTTCTGCCCAGCACCTGCCTTCCTGCGGGGAGTCTGGAGTTGTTGTTGTGTGCTAGGCAGAGGGCGCCCATGTGACCAGCCCCCAGTGAAAACCCTGAGTCTCCAGTGAGCCTCCTTGGTGGACAGCACCTCCTGTGTGTTGTCACAAGTCATTGCGGGGGGAGTTAAGCATGTCCTGTGACTCCACCGGAAGAGGACTCTTGAAAGCTGGCACCTCGTTTCCTCCAGACTTCGCCTCACGTGGCTTTTACCTTTGCTGATTTCGCTTTGTATCCTTCCGTGGCAATAAATCCATGCATGGTAGTAAATCTGTGAATGGCCTGGGAATGTGGCTACATCCTGATTGCTCTGAGTCCCCCTGCCAGTCACTGAACCTGACCTGGAGGTGGTCTTGGAGACCCCTCCCACAGCCACACTGACCAGGAAAGAAGTGGAGGAAGCCTTGTAGAGACAGAATTTAATAAATGCATGGGGAGAATGCCAGGTAGTAGAACAGAGATGTGGCACCTTCCAGGCTCCTGATTCCAGGTGCCTGTCAAGGCTCAGTGGCATCCTTTCAGATATCCTTAGTTTCTGTGAAACCTTAAAATCCTTAGAACAGATTTCCGCTTTTCTTAAATTAGTTCCGGTTGGACTTTGTTGCTTAAGGATCAAAAGGATTATACCTGATCATACAAAGGATCGTACAAAAGAATCATAACTGATCTCTTTTACTTGGGTATTTTCTGAATATTTGCACTAAGCATTTATTCCTTTTATTATTAGAAATAAATGGTGTTATTTGGTTTATTCCTTACATGTATCTTTTCAATTAAAAAAAACGAATGCTAATTCTTGGGGGGGGAATTAAATGTTATATTGTGTATAAATAGTGACGTAATTCCTACCCTGTTGTTCAACTCTGCTCTTTTAAAAGTATCATTTTTAATAACAGGTTGATATTTTTCTTTAAATCGAGGTTTCTCAGCCTTGGTACTTTTGATATTTTAGGCCAGATAATTCTTTGTTGTGGGGGCTGTCCTGTGCATTGTAGGATTTTAGCTGTATCCTTGGTCTCTACCCACTAGATGCCATTGTACTCTCCTGGCTGAGACAATCAAAAAGGTCACCAGGTATTGACAAATGTCCCCCACCAGGGGAGGGAGGGGAAGGATCGTCTCTGGTTGAGAACCACTGCCTTGAATATACAAATACATGTATTGAAACTTTATAAAAAATAGAATCATACGTTGATATGTGATGAGTGCTTCCAGTTTATATGTTGTGGTCATCCTTCTGTTAGCACATATACAGCTATTTTATTACTTGTAGCACCTGCATGGATTTTCTTTATATGCATAAGCAATACTTTATCTAGTGTCCTGTTGATAGACCTTAAAGTTCCTTGCCACATTATCGATCTGAATTTCCATCTGAATCCATTCCAGGTGCTTTATTTGTTTTTCGACTTTTTAATGTTTATTTATTTTTGAGAGAGAGACAGTATGAGCAGGGAAGGAGCAGAGAGAGAAGGAGACACAGAATCCGAAGCAGGCTCCAGGCTCTGAGCTGTCAGCACAGAGCCCAAAGCGGGGCTTCGAACTCCCCAACTGTGAGATCGTGACCTGGGCCGAAGTCAGATGCTTAACCGACTGAGCCGCCCAGGTGCCCCACTCCAGCTATTTTAAACAGAAAAATGTATTCGGTAAGGGTAGACAGCTCACAGAAGTCTTAGGAGTTTTAAAGAAACGTACGCTAGGCTGGAATTCTAGGGATAACTCCTGAAGTCTCCACGTCAGATCTGGCCTGCCAAGGAGACTGCATTCATCATCAGGAAGGTGTAGAATCAGGAATCTGTTCCCTGACTTATTCACTCCAGGATCAAGCCACCTCTCCTATAGTCTGGAAAAGTGAACTGGGTGCCCCGACCTCGCCTCCTTCCCCATGTGACTCACTTACAGGTCCATTTCGTGCAAGCGCTTGGGATTGTCAGAACCTAAATCACGTCCGGAACACTGGCTGCAGGAGTGTCTTGGAAATACACTTTTCAGGGGCCCCTGGGTGGCTCAGTTGGTTAAGCGTCCAACTTCAGCTCAGGTCATGATCTCACAGTTCGTGAGTTCGAGCCCCGCATCTGGCTCTGTGCTGACAGCTCGGAGCCTGGAGCCTGCTTCGGATTCTGTGTCTCCCTCTCTTTCTGCCCCTCCCCACTCATGCTCTGTCTCTCTGTCTGAAAAATAAATAAAACATTAAAAGAAAGAAAAAGAAAGAGAGAGAAAGGCACTTTTCAGCTTTCTGGCTTCTACACAGGGTTTAGAAGATTGTCGATCAAAGCAGTCCATAATGTCTGTCCTGTCACCCATCCTTAGAAATAGTACCACGAGGACATCAGTGAAAACGGGGAGGTAAGGAAATCCAAGACTCCCTCCCTCTACAAATGCAATAAATCAGGTGGCAAAAAAACCCCGTCAGAACCAGCCTTTTCATAACCCTGGGATGTAGTCAAAAACTTGTAACAGCCAAGGGATCGCCTAATGAAAGGGGGGAAAAAAAAACTACAGAGACTCTGTAAGAGAGCTCTGTGCCCTTTTAACTTCCTGTTACCACCCTCTGCCTTGTGGCTCCGCAGTAGCCTTGCATATGGTGGCCAGCGTCTTCCCGTCTTCCAGGAACTGCCAGTGGTGTTTGGCCCTGTCTGATGGTTCCCTAAAGGATCAGCTCCAGGGTTTGCCTTTGTTTTGCCTGCACAGGAGCTTCCCCCGGGCAGAGGTGGCTTCCCAGGCAGCATTTTCCAAGAGCATTTAAAAGATCAGGTATTAGCTGCTGCCTCCTGAGTAACCGGGAGCGGTTGGGACCAGTGAAGACAGACGGAAAAGCCTGAGAAGAGAGTAGGGGAAGGGAGGTACGTGGGGGAAGAGGGCAGTGAAAAGTACTCACGCATTCCCCAGAATCTAGAAGGACCCAGAAAAGACCTGACGAGTCCCAAAGCTCCGACCCCAGGCTCCACGCAAACAGGAAGGGAAGGCAAAGGCAGAGTTGTGAGCCTCTGAAAGAGTGTCCGTCACCGAGCCAGGCTGCAAAGGCTGCGAGAGGTTTTCTCCCAGGCCAGGAATGAAATCTGTCGCATCGTTAGCCAGTCACTAAACTAGCAAAGCAGAGACTTCGGTGGCCACCCTTGACAAAGAACCCAGACTTTCCAAAATTAGTTCAGAAGAGTCACCAAACAAACACCAGCGCAGACTAACAGTAAACCCTGTGGAGGGAAGAGAGACTGGCTTCTAGAGTCGTCCCATTGGAATACCCAAAATGCCAGTTTTCAACAAAGAAGTTACAGGTATGCCGAGAAACAAAGTTTTGGCCCACTCATAAGGGAAAAAAAAAAAAGTGGGAACTGTCCCTGAGGAGGCCCAGACACTGGACCTCCCGGATGAAGACTTGAAACGAACGGTCTTAAATGTGCTCAGGATGCTCACGGGGGACCACGGTCAAGAACTACAGGAAGTCAGAAACAGGATCTATGAACAAAGTGATCCATGAACTCCAGAAGCTTGTAGAACTTCTGGTTGTCCTCAGCGTTCAAACATTTCAGGGTGATATGCCTCGATGTGGGTCTTTCTTTTTTTCCACCATGCTGAGTACTCCTTGTACCCTTTCAATAAGATAATTCATGTTCTTATTTTCCTGAATTATTTTTTGTGGTAATTTTCTTCCTTTTCTACTTTCTTCTCCTGGTATTCCTCCTAGCCTGGTCTCCTAGTTATCATATCTCTTTTCACCTTTCTTCCATCTCTTTGTTTCACAGGTTACTGAGGGACTTCTTAATATAATGTCCTAAAATCTCTCAAATGTTTCATTTGTGCATTGTATTTTTTTTGCATCATTTCAACTGTTAAAACCTTTAACTGTGTAAAATACACATAAGATTTACCATCTTAACCATTTTTTAGAAAATGTTTACTCATTTTTGAGAGGGGGGGGGGATCGAGGATCCAAACCGGGCTCTACACTGACAGAGGTGAACCCCGGGCTCAAACTCACGAACCCCGAGATCATGATCTGAGCTGAAGTCGGATGCTTAACTGACCGAGCCACCCAGGCGCCCCTCAGAGCTCTTTATACATTAAAATATTAACCTTTATCTGTCACAGGGAACCCCAGATCATCGTTTTTAAACATTTAAATCTTTTTTCTTTTGAAGCTTGTGTTTGTTTTACTAGGTAGCACTGTAACTTTTTTTCTAAGTGGATGGCCATTTGGCTTAGCATCTTTTTTATTTTTTTATTTAAATTCAAGTTAGTTAACATACAGTGTAGTCTTGCCTTCAGGAATAGATCCCTGTGATTCATCTCTTACGTATGACACCCTGTGCTCATCCCGAAAAGTGCCCTTCTGAATTCGCTCACCCATTTAACCCCTCCCCCCACCCACATCCCCTCCAGCAGCCCTCAGTTTGTTCTCTGTATTTAAGTGTCTCTTATAGTTTGCCTCCCTCTCTGTTTTTATCTTATTTTTCCTTCTCTCCCCTTATGTTCATCTGTTGAATTTCTCAAATTCCACATATGAGTGAAATTATATGGTATCTGTCTTTCTCTGACTTCTTTGGCTTAGCATAATACCCTCCAGTTCCATCCACATTGTTGCAAATTCTTTTATTTTTTTAAATTTTTTTAATGTTTATTTATCGTTGAGAGAGAGAGCGTGCAAGCAGGGGAAGGGCAGAGAAAGAGGGAGACACAGAATCTGAAGCAGGCTCCAGGCTCTGAGCTGTCAGCACAGAGCCCGACTCAGGGCTCCAACTCACGAAAGGTAAGATTATGTATGACCTGAGCCAAAGTTGGATGCTTAACCGACTAAGCCACCAAGGCACCCCCCCCCTTTTTTTTTTTAATTTTTTAAAATTAAGATGTTGGATATTCTTGTCTTATTTTCCATTCACAATAGTATTGCACCTTTAAATATATTTTTGCATTGTTACCTAATAAATACTCTCTCAGCTAAAGGGAGCTTAGTTCTGTTGTGAGTTTACTGAGTTGTTTTTTTTTTTACTTAGTTTTTTTTAACATTTATTCATTTTTAAGAGTGAGGGAGACAGAGCATGAGTGGAGGAGGGGCAGAGAGAATGGGAGAATCAGAAGTAGGCTCCAGGCTCTGAGCTGTCAGCACAGAGCCCGATGGGGGCCGATGGGGACTTGAACTCATGGATCGTGAGATCATGACCTGAGCTGAAGTTGGATACCTAACCGACTGAGCCACCCACGTGCCCCAGAGATTTTTTTTTTTTTAATCCAGAAATAGGTAAGAATTGCATCAAATCCCTTTTTGGCATTTGTTGAGCAATACATAAGGTGTTTTCTCTTTTAATCCACTTATATAATTAACATAAATATTATATTATGTAACAGATTTCCTAGTGGCGGAAACATTCCTATATTCCTGGGGCCAAAATTCCAACTTAGTTGTGGAATGTAGTGTATAATATGGTATATTACTCCTGGGGGAAATTGCTGCTTAATTATGGTCACTCATATTTTTTATATTCTGTTACTGATAAAGGGACTTTTGGCTTGTTGTTGCCTGGCTTAACTATAAATGAAGTTTTATGTTAATCAGATCTGGTTTTTTGTTAAGATGTTAGTGAGCACTAAAACCGTGTACATGGCCAAAAAATGCAGTGGGTATTTTTCTGCCTTCTCCAGTAGGGTTGGTGACAATTTTCAGCCAGAAGGAACTGGAATATACTCTGGAGTATAGGACAGATCCACACAAGACTCTGACATTCCTTCTGACAAATGAGAACCCAGGGTGTTCTGAAATTTTGTTGGGTCCAAGTTGGGGAAACCTCTCGTTTAGAAGTTGCAAGTCTAGGGGCGCTTGGGTGGCTCAGTCGGTTCAGTGTCCCGACTTCAGCTCAGGTCATCATCTCTAGGCTCGTGGGTTTGAGCTCCGCATCACCTGAGAGCCTGGACCTGGTGGGATTGTGTGTCTCCCTCTCTCTCTCTGCTTCTCCCCCACTTGCACTCTTCCTCAAAAACCAAATAAACATTAAAAGAAAATTTTTAAAAAGAAGTTGCAAGTCTCATGTTCCCCGAAAGCGGAGGCCTAGGTTTTTCCCTGGGACTGAATGCTCTTTCCCTTTGGTAAAAGCCCTCCATGAGGACCTTTTCGTCGCACCAATAAACGTAGAGTCTCCCTACGTGATCTGAGGGGGACCTTGTAAATGGGCTGGAGCTGTGGGCACTGGAGACTATCCTTCACTGTCCAGCACTGATTTGTTGAATTCTAAATGAGCTGTGCTCTTACTCCGATTATAGTTTTTGTCAAAATCTTTGACTTCTAAGAGCTCTTACATTAGATACTTGGATACCAGACTAAGGGTTCATCACTCTTGTATCTTTTTTTTTTTTTTTTTACTCTTGTATCTTCTTAATCTGTTTATGTTTTATTTCGGTTAAACCTTCTGACCTAAAGGTTTTCAATTTATGGTAATCATATACTGTTCCCGTTTCTGCTCAGTTTTTATTTGCCTGGTGTCTTGTAATTCCTTTGTTGTCGATCTTTCTTATCCACATGCTTTAAGTGTATTTCTTAGTGTAGCTTTATACGTAATTTGAAAATTCCTCTAATAGAGACATTTAGCCCATTCTCCTTTTCTTGTGGCTTACTAGTATGTATTTATTCTCATTCTTGTTACCTTACGTTTTCAGTATACTTTTCCTACTGGATTTCTTTCTCCCGATTTCCAGTCACCTAGCCACGTGTGTCCTAAGGTGTGAGGGTCGAAAAGGTGGAAAAAGGCCTGAGAATCTGAGTAGCTTATTCTGGTAATCATGTGAAAATTAAAGCTAAGGGGCGCTTGGGTGGCTCAGTTGGGTGAGCGTCTGACTTTGGCTCAAGTCATGATCTCACAGTTCATGAGTTCGAGCCCCACGTCGGGCTCTGTGCTGACAGCTCGGAGCCTGGAGCCTGCTTCAGATTCTGTGTCTCCCTCTCTCTCTGCCCCTCCCCCCACCCATGCTCTGTCTGTCTCTCTCTGTCAAAAATAAACAAACATTAAAAAAAATTTTTTTTTAGAAAGCTGGGGTGAGGAGAGAGCCCACCTGACAGTGTCAGATTTCCTGTCACATAAGCACCAGTTCGGGCCGTGCGGCTTCCGCAAGATGGGCAGAGCCCCCTCTCCCACAGCACTGGGGTTCCCTGGGACAAAATGATGGTGACAGCACAGCCAAGCAGAACCACCAAACAGGGATTTGAAGGAATACCTGGGAACTTTTCACTCACACTGGGCTCGTTACCTAGCAATTCGCTAAGTAGAACAGGATAGTTCTGAAAGTACTCTTTAATTACAGGGGGAAGATTCACTGTTGTCCAATGGAATCCACTTAGCTGCTTTTATTGGTGTTTGTGGGAAGATGGGCAGTGAGCGATCTGTCCCCTCTGTTCTTTTGTCATTCCTGTCATCCTTGACCTCTTTTTGGGGTAAAATACGCATCACAGGAAATTTGCCATTTTAACCATTTTTAAGTGGCCGTGGCGCGTTGGACGTTGTCATGCAGCCATTGTCACCGTCCATCCACAGAACTTGTTCATCTTCCCCAGCTGAATCCCTGCACAATTAAATACGAATTCCCCATCCCCCAGCCCCTGGTAAGCTCTGTTCTACTTTCTGTCTCCGTGCGTTTGCCCACGAGCGGTACCTCACAGGCGCGCAGTCATCCAGCCTCTGTTCTTCTGGGTCTGAAATTAATATTTCACCTTACATAATGCCCTCGAGGTTCATCTGTGTTGTAACCTAGGTCATTCATCCTGCGTTTGCATCCATCCATCTTCCTCGTGGGTGAACTCACAGCAGGGGTACATCAGTCTCCCAGAATCACAGCTCTGGGAGACCCTTACCACCCTTTAATGGCCCTGCAGCTGACTGAATGAGACCCATGTGTGTGGGAGGATTGGCCTTTTCTTTTTTTTATATGTGTATTTTTATTTTTATTTTTATTTTTATGTTTACAGTGTATTTATTTGTGAGAGAAAGAGCAGGGGCAGAGAGAATGAGAGAGAGAATATCCCAAGCAGGCTCTGCATTGTCAGCCCAGAGCCCAATGCAGGGCTCGAACTCATGAACCATGAGATCATGACCTGAGCCGACACCAAGGGTTGGATGCTTAACTGACTGAGCCACCCAGGTGCCCCAGGATCAGCCTGAATCAACGTGAATATTTAGCTGTTTTGTTTTCCCTCCCTTTTCTCAGACGTCTGGAATGTCGTCCACCCCATCCCCCATACCAGAAACCGGGAGTTTAAATCCTCTGTGTCACTGGGGAAAAGGAAAGAGCGTTTTGGTCACCAGGGGTTTGGGCTGCCGAGCTCTGTAAGTCAAAAAGGTCCGTGTTGAAGGACTAGAGACGGAGGGTAGGGGGGGTTGAGGGATGGTTGGAGTGGAGGCTGGGTGAGTGTGGGTCGGGAGGGAGAGCAGAGACCCACATGCCCGTGAGGGGAGTGGCCACTGCTCAGAGGCCTGGCTGCAGGGTGCACCCGGAAGCCCAAAAACCCAAGCGTAGGGCTCAGCTCGGCCACCCTGAAGGCTGAGAGACCCACATCCTGCCAGCTCCAACCTGCTGAATTCCTGTGAGATACAGGAGAGAATGAGGTGGGCTTTCAGAGACAGCATTACACTCCAGTGAAGCGCTCTTGACCGGAGTCAGCTGAGCCTTCTGGTTGTATAGGATCCTTTGAAGGAAACATCTGCAGTCAAACATTGCCAGCTCGCACATTTTTTTTAATTCAAATAGAAATGTTGGATGTCCTGCCGGCTTCAGAAAGTAAAAGTAAAAGCGTGATTTTCAAAATAAAATGTTGTAAGAATGTTTCCTCTAGGAGCGCCTGAGTGGCTCGGTGAGTTGAGCATCCGTCCGATTTGGGCTCGGGTCATGATCTTGTGGTTTGTGGGTTCGAGCCCCTTGTTAGGCTCTGTGCTGACAGCTAGGAGCCTGGAGCTCCGGATTCTGTGTCTCCCCAGCTCTCTGCCTCTCCTCCACTCAGCCCTGTCTGTTTCTCTCTCTCTCTCTCTCTCTCTCTCAAAAATGAATAAACATTAAAAAAAAAAAAAAGTTTCCTCCTGCTGTGGATTGAGGTTGATTTAAAGTGCCTTTGTCCCTTCTCCTCCCTGTGGATCGTTTGTCCTGCCCCAGGGCCTCTGCAGATCAAATACGCCAGCAGCTGGTGTTCTAGCCCAGCACCATCCAACACCAAAAGCCATTATCTTGCCATCATTAAGAGAGACGAGGCCTTGCTGTTTGCCGCTGTTCCAACTCTCGATCCCCCAGGACGGCATAGAAGTCTATTTAGATAATAACAGTCCCAAGCGAATCTGCACTGAGTATTTTTTCCGTTCTCTTATTTATGAAATGTTCAGCTGGGAAAAAGAAATAGTCTAGCCACAGAAGCTTATGATGTTTGGGGCTGAATTCAGTCTTTCTGGGAATAAGGAGTGAAGATTGTCTAGTATAAATTAAACTTGATCGTGGAACAGAATTCCTTAGAACAAATCGTTTAGTTATTATGTAATATTTTCTTCGTAAGCACATCCAAAAATACAGAAGTGCTGTTTCCCTTTTTTTAAAAAAAAAAAAAAAAAAAGTTCTTCCTTACTAAAAATACTCTGTTTGGAGTGCTAGGGCATCAGAGTGTGGACAAAATCATGTTGTTCTCCGGAACTTTGTGGACTCTGATGAATGTATAGGGACGTAGTCACTCACACGTTGTGAGGTGCAGGAAGCATAAAGTGGAAGGGTCTCTCTCAGAGCGATTGGGCAGAAGACCGGAAACAACTTAAAACAGACTGTCGTATCCATCCATATGACAGACCCATAAGGGATAGTCAATAGTGATGAAAAGCGAGCTCTTTACTGAGTAGTTACCATGAAGCAGACATTTTTATAAGTGCTTTCCGTGTTGTTTGTGTGTTTAACCTTGACTAGAATCCTGTAAGGTATTCCTTTTCCACATCCACTTTAAGGATACAGAAACTAAAACACAGAGAGCTTAAGTAATTGCGCACGGTCACACAGCTCCTCAGTGACGGGGCTCCGGGCTTCAGAATCCGATCTCCGTCTCTGCACTGTAACTGTTTCTACACGTGTCGTGAAAGGGCCTCTGTCTACAGGCTTTAGTAAGTGGGTACAGAATGGTGTGCGTCACATGCTACCCTTTGCATAAAAAGGGGGAAATACATATACACGTTTGTGTAAGTGCAGCCCAGTGCTGTCCGTGACGATAGAACTTTCTGTGACGGTGAGAAGGTTCTAGACCTGCACCGTCCAATACGGTAGTCACTGGCCAGCCACTTGTGGCTCTTGAGCAATTGAAAGGTGGCTAATGTGACTGAGACACTGAATTTTAAGTGTTATTCCATTTTGGGGCACCTGGGTGGCTCAGTCAGTTACGCTCGGCTCAGGTCGTCAGGACGGCTCAGGTTGTCAGGACGTCGGCTCAGGTCATGATCTGGCAGTTTGTGAGTTTGAGCCCTGCGTCGGGCTCTCTGCTGTCAGTGCAGAGACAGTGGATCCTCTGTCTGCCTCTCTCTGCCTCTCCGGCATGCTTGCTCTCCCTCTCTCTCTCTCTCCTTTCTCTCTCTCTCTCTCTCAAAAATAAACATTTTTTTAAAAAAAAAACCTTATTCAGTTTTAACCAATTTAGCCACATGTGACTCGTGGCTATTGTATTGGACAGTGCAAGATAGGATATTCACAGAAGGACACAAAAGGAGCTGGTAAGAAATCGTTTAGTCTTACAGCGTTCACTCTCTACCTTTATAAAAACCTTCCACAGAAAGCTTTGGCTGGAAGAGCAGGTCCCACGGCTGATGATCATTTCACAACCACTGTTAGGATCTAACCAGTTCGCTGGAAAGAGGAGGAAACTAGAAGCCAGAAAGTCATTTGTCGAAAGTCACAGTCACATAGCTGCTTTTGTGACAGAGAGAGAGAGCCAGGCCTAGGAGCCGGTCAGCGTTTGGATTTGTTCTTTTGAGTCATGCACGTTCTGGTTTGCCAGGGCTCCTTCAGTCTGAGTATCAGCTCAAAAAAACAGAAAACAAAACAGACCTGTGTCTCCTGTGTTCTCAGAACTCCGTGGGAGTCCTGTGTATGACCTGTTCACTCTCGGCAGCCCAGACCACATCAGGCCTCCTCCGCAGCCCAGACTCACCGCTTGCCTCGCCCTGCCTGCTCCACTGACTGTGGTGAACCATTCGGGACCAGGGACCACGCCTCATTATGTTTGTCTGTCTCTCAGCGCTTACACATAGCGGGGCTCGACGGACATTTGCTGGCTGTACTTACACACTTAAGAGCACCTTAAGAGTTGACCCATGAATGCGGGTGGTTCATAAGAAGGTCTTCTACCATTTCCTTGGCGAAATAAGCTAGATAAGCTCTCAGGTGGGAGAAGGATGGGCTTTCGAGTGCTAACAGAATACTGAGCCTGAAAAGTGGGTCATTGGGCCATTCTAGGATGAACGGAACCAGCAGCGCCACAATTACCACCTTTTTCAGAAAGAGTAAGCTAAAAGGACACGTGACGTTAATTAAGATGAGGTAATCGACTCAACCGAAAGGCAAGAGAGGAAAGGAGGGGAAGAAAACTCTAGAAAGGTGTTTCTCCGAAGATCTGGAACATGGTCTGGGCCTGGGGAATAGAACATGGCAGAGAATCGTTTGGGAACCAAGCTGAGGGGTCGAGAGAAGATCTGCTCACAGAAGTTGTGCAAGAACCCAAGTTCCCACACTGAGCCAGTGTATTTCATCTTCCTTTGACCGCGTTGGCCGTGGGACGCCAGCCCTGCTGGTTGAGCCGCTGGGTGGACCAGGAATGGAGTGTTGGCATGGGCACGGACCCAACGAGATGGCTGGCAGGACACTTGCAGTGAAACTCAACCAAGTGTCACCAGGCCCAGGGCAGAGAACCTCAAGAAGGAAACGTCATGGGGTGTTTGCTTAAATGAAGAAGGAGGAAGCAAAGCAGGAAGTAAGAAAGCTGTAGCTCCAGCCACTCTTCTGATCTCAACATCCTTTTGATTCTGCCTCCAGAGAGAGGTTGTGTGGTATCTACCTACGCATCGTTCTCTGAGGACTCGGCAGAGGATGTTTCTGCTGACGTTGTCCCTTGTAACTTACTCATTTGATCCTCACCCCGTAAAGCAAAGTGCAGTCCTTCCTAGACTTGCGGTTTTGATCTACTCTTTTCCAAGTCTCAAACCCTCAATTCCTTCCACAGGAATAAAGAGGGGGAAGAATCATTTAAAAAAGTAAACTGTTCCTCTAAATGTAATTCAGTTCCAAGTAAAATCCCACAGCATTTCTTTATTCTTGAATGTAAAATAACTAAAAACTCACCCAGAAGAATAAACGAGTAAGAACAGCCAAGAAAGTTTTGAGAGAGTAATGATGAAGGCATGGTTGCCCAACCTGATTAGAAGTGGTCCCGGCTTCATAACCCATTTTCAGCCATCATAGGTATTCCGGAACAGATAACACAAACAGTGGAAACAGACCTGAATGTGGAACAGACCCATGTTTAAGAGTATAAAAGAGGGGCGCCTGGGTGGCCCAGTCGGTTAAGCATCCGACTTCAGCCCGGGTCATGATCTCACGATCCTTGAGTTCAAGCCCCGCGTCGGGCTCTGTGCTGACAGCTCAGAGCCTGGAGCCTGCTTCGGATTCTGTGTCTCCCTCTCTCTCTGCCCTCCCTAGCTCTTGCTCTCTCTCTCTCTCTGTCTGTCAAAAATAAATAAACTTTAAAAAAAAAAGTATAAAAGATATTTAGTTGACTACCTGGAGTGGGGTCACATTTTTTAAATCTTAAAGGCAAGCAAAAGCTTTCACCCTTGATTTGGGAGATGATTAGCCATCTAAAAGAGAGTAAGTGATTAAAGCAATAATATGAACAGGATCAGAAGAGCAAAGGAGTTCCAAGGAACCCCCAAAGTTATTTGCTTAAGGAACGGAAGGTTGGTTTCCATTCTGCCCTTTGCAACAGTTTTAAAAGAAGTAACGAACGTCAGATGTCCTGAGTTATCTACAGCTATGTAACTACCCCCCCAAATTTGGTGGATTAAAATACAACAGTGTTCATGTTGTTCCTGTGTCTGCAGTTTAGGCCTGACCCCTCCCTGCTGCAGCATGTCTAGGGCCTCTGCCCTTAGCCTGGGCTTCTACCCACTACAGGAGCCTCAGGACTCCTGGAGAGAGTGTTCTGAGAGTCCTCAGAAAAACTTCAAGGCTTCTTGTGTCCTAGCCTTGCAGATCCCACCTTGCACTTCCTCTGCATTCAAGCAAATTATTAAGATTCAAGAGGAGAAGAATTAGACCTCACCTCTCAGTTGGAAGATTTCAGGGAATCGGTAGCTGCTTTTCGTCTATCACATAAAGAGAAACTTAAGGTCGCTACACTGCCTTTCTAGCAAGTTTTTTTTTTTTTAATGTTTATTTATTTATTTATTTTAAATGTTTTGTTTATCTTTGAGACAGAGAGAGACAGAGCATGCACAGGGGAAGGGCAGAGAGAGAGAGGGAGACACAGAATCCGAAGCAGGCTCCAGGCTCCGAGCTGTCAGCACAGAGCCCCACACGGGGCTCTAACACATGGACCGTGAGATCGTGACCTGAGCCGAAGTCGGACGCTTAACCGACTGAGCCACCCAGGTGCCCCTAATGTTTATTTATTTATTTATTTATTTATTTATTTATTTATTTTTTAATTTTTTTTTTAACGTTGTATTTATTTTTGAGACAGAGAGAGACAGAGCATGAACGGGGGAGGGGCAGAGAGAGAGGGAGACAAAGAATCGGAAGCAGGCTCCAGGCTCTGAGCCATCAGCTCAGAGCCCGACGCGGGGCTCAAACTCACGGACCGCGAGATCGTGACCTGAGCCGAAGTCGGACGCTTAACCGACTGAGCCACCCAGGTGCCCCAGTTTATTTATTTTTGAGAGAGAGAGACAGAGCACGAGCAGGCGAGGGGCAGAAAGAGAGAGAGGGAGACACAGCATCCGAAGCAGGCTCCAGGCTCCGAGCTGTCCTCTCAGAGTCCGACGCAGGGCTTGGACTCACAAGCTATGTGATTATGACCTGAGCAGAAGTCAGATGCTTAACCGACTGAGTCATCCAGGCACCCCTCTAGCAAGTTCTTAATTGCATCTTCCTTCCTTCATCTACACAGCCAACATTTTGGGGGAAAAACAATTTCTTCTGGATCCGTTCAGCATAGAAACATACAGTTATTAGCAGTCTTATTATTCACTCACTACCTTGGAATTGGCATTGGCCTATTTTGTCTATAAGTGATGTCATTAATATTTTTAATAACGTATTATTTTTCTTAACTGCAAAAGTAATACACGGTCACTGTAGAAAAATTGGAAAACACAAAAAGAAGATGAGGAATTAAGCTAGATGTCATCCCACTTAATTTGGCCTATTGAAATCTTTTTTGGATTTTGACTCTCCATTTGTTACTTCCTGTCCTCCCAGATTACCTCAGTGCCAGTGACCATGGAGGAAAGCGTAGGACCAGTCCTGTAGATTGACATTTGACACTGATAACTAGTGAGAAACATCGAGTATCTAGAACAAATCGCATATAGCAGACCCATCAAAACCCAGAACATCGGGGCTTCTGGGTGGCTCAGTTGGTTAAGCATTCAGCTTCCACTCAGGGCACGATCTCAACATTCGTGAGTTCAAGCCCTGCGTCGGGCCCTGCGCGGACAGTTCAGAGCCTGGAGCCTGCTTCAGATTTTGTCTCCCTCCCTCTCTGTCCCTCCCCCACTTGTTCTCTCCCCCTCTCTCTGTGCCTCTTTCTCTCTCATTCAATAATCAACATTTTAAAAAAAAACCCTCAGAACATCGACATTTTCCCATGAGCTTCACAGGAATGCCTGCAGATTAGAAAACTGAGTTATAGATTGGTTTGGGGGGAGGGTGTTTGTAAATACAGAACACTTCATGAATCTATATGTCATCCTGGGGCAGGGGCCACACTAACATTCTCTGTCTTGTTCCAGTTTTAGTATCTGGGCCGCTGAAGCGAGCACTGTAGACGGGTTTTCATAACAATGTTTCAAAAGCAAAAAAAGTTTGCTTAGCTTAATTGATAGACAACTGGGATATTTCCAGTTCCCCATTCTGAACAATAATGCTGGAGTAAACATTTTTTGTAGGTGTGTCTTTGGGCAGATGGCATGACTGTTTTCTCTAGAATAGACACCTACATGTGCAATTACTTGGTCAAATCATTTATTGATTTATTTATTTTTGGAGAGAGAGAGAATGAGTGAATGTGAGCAGGGGAGGGCAGAGAAAGAGGAAGAGAGAGAATCTCAAGCAGGCTTCATGCTCAGCACGGAGCCCAACATGGGGCTTGATCCCACAACCCCGGGATTATGACCTGAGCCAAAACCGAGAGTCGGACGCTTAACTGAGTCACCCAGGCGCCCCATATTTTTATAAAAAAAAAATGTTTCCAGTTGCCCCCGCCAAAAGCCTGTGCCAATCTGTATTCCCGTCAGCCAATGGGGGAACACCCATTTCCCCACATCTTCATTAACTCTGTGAATTAAAAATGTTTTTAACTTTTGCCAATTTGATGAGTGAACACAGTTCACTATTTTTACTTTCTGGTGAGGCAACACCTTTTCAGATGTTTCTGACTATATTTCCTCTTCAGTGCATTACCGATACATTCCTCTGCTAAGTTTTCCTTGACTTGTTTTCTCTTATTGATTATAAGAATATATTCCAGGGGCATCTGGGTGGCTCAGTCAGTTAAGCGTCCAACTTCTGCTCAGGTCATGATCTTGCAGTTCGTGAGTTCGATCCCCGCGTCGGGCTCTGTGCTGACAGCTCGGAGCCTGGAACCTGCTTCAGATTCTGTGTCTCCCTCTCTCTCGGCCCCTCCCCTGCTCATGCTGTCT
Source organism: Panthera tigris (assembly GCF_018350195.1). Lineage (NCBI taxonomy): Eukaryota > Metazoa > Chordata > Mammalia > Carnivora > Felidae > Panthera > Panthera tigris. The sequence continues at coordinate 9,805,355 of NC_056673.1, read as the reverse complement.
ATCTCTCTCAAAGAATAAACAAACATTAAAAAAAAAATTAAAAAGAATATATTCCAGATATCAGTGGTTTGCTATATATGTATTTATATTGCTTATAATTTTTGTTATGCAGAAACTTAATTTTATATAATCAGTTTTCTCAGTCCCTTCTTTTATACTCTTTGCATTTTGTGCCTTACATGGCTTTCTTTCCCCCAAGGGTATAAATCTATTTATGTAGATTCTAATAATGTTTAATTTTAGCTTTGAAATTTAGCCATCTGGAGCTTATCGCCAGACAACTAATGTCCGAGAGAAGGGAAACTCACGAGGTGACCTCCATGATCACCAGCCCTCTGCTTGGGAATAGTTTCCATGTCACAGTATGGGGACCCAGGGTGGGATCCACGCTGAGGGGGACAGCCACTAATGGCAGCTGAAACAGCAATGTTCTAGGGGATGAGGCATCAGAAAGGAAAAAGCTGTGCAGAGGAGGGTCCCAAGTGCTCTCTGTGTGAGTCACCATGTGTCTGTGACTATGGGCTGTGCTGTCCATGTGTGGGGCCTCCTGCTGAGGTTTACCAGATAGCCTGAGATCAGAACAGGGATACTAGAACTGGACGGGTGTAGACATCTACCCAGCACAAGGAATGAACCCCAAAACCCATGGTGAGAAATGAACTTTTGTTCTGTATGATCCATAAATTGTTACACCCCTCCCCCCCACGCAAAAAAAACTTGGTCTGATTCTACAGCTGTGACAATAAAGACCTATCAAAAAAGAGTCTCAGAGAAGTCCCAGGAATGAGGATATTTAGGTCACTGTGTGCCCAAGATATCTAGTTCCTGTGGCAGTGGACAGACTGCATTTTCTTTTTTAATGTTTAACGGAATTATAGTTGACATACAATATTATATTAGTTTCGAACATACAACATAGTGATTCAACATGTATATACGTTACTAAATGTTCACCACGATAAGCGCGTTACCATCTGTCACCGTACAGCATTATTACAATATTATTGACTGTATTCCCAAGGCTGTACTTTTCATCCCTGTAACTTTGTTATTTTTTTTTATTAAAAAATTTTTTTTTAGCCTTTATTTATTTTTGAGACAGAGAGAGACAGAGCATGAGCGGGGGAGGGTCAGAGAGAGAGAGAGACACAGAATCCGAAACAGGCTCCAGGCTTGGAGCTGTCAGCACAGAGCCCGACGCGGGGCTGGAACTCACGGACCGCGAGATCACGACCTGAGCCGAAGTCGGCCGCTTAACCGACTGAGCCACCCAGGCGCCCCTAACTTTGTTATTTTATAACTGGAAGTTTGTACCTATTAATCCTCTTTACCTATTTTGCCCAACCACTAGTTTATTCTCTATGTTTATGAGTCTGTTTCTGGGTTTTTATTTGTTCCTACATTTTGGTTTTTTTATATCCCACATGTAAGTGAAGTCATATGATGTGTGTCTTACTCTGACTGATTTCATTTAGCATCATGACCTGCAGGTTCTTGTTGTCACAGACAGCAAGACTTCATTCTTTCTTATGGCTGAATGATATTCCAGTGTGCGTGTGTGCGTGTGTGCGTGTGTGTGTGTGTGACATCTTCATCCATTCACCGATCAGTGGGCACGTGGGTTGCTTCTATATCTTGGCTCTTGTAAATAATGCAATAAATATAGCAGCACATACATACTTTGAAATTGGGGTTTTTATTCTCTTTGGGTATATACCCAGAAGTAGAATTACTGGATCATGTGGTATTTCCATTCTTAATTTTTTGAGGAACCTCCACACTTTATTTTTTTAGTGGCTGTACCAATTTACATTCCCACCAGCAGCGCAAAGGAGATCCTCTCTCTCCACACCCTCGCCAACATCTGCTGTTGCCTGAGTTGTTAACGTTTGCCATTCTGACAGGTGTGAGGTGGTATCTCCTTGTGATTTTGATTTGCATCTCCCTGATGATGAGTGATGTTGACCATCTTTTCATGTATCTGTGGACCATCTGCATGGTGTCACGTCTTCTTTAGAAAAACACCCATTCAGGTCTTCTGCCCGTTTTTTAATTGGATTGCTTGGTGTTTGTTTGTTTGGTTGGTTGGTTTTGGTGTTGAATTATAGGAGTTCTTTATATACTTTGCATATTAACCTCTTATCAGATATGTCATTTGCGAATATCTTCTCCCAGTCAGTAGGCTGCCTTTTCATTTTGTTAATGAATTCCTTCACTTCTTAGTGAAGTGCAAAACTGTAGTGCAAAAACTTTTTAGTTTGATGCAGTCCCGTTGTTTATTTTTGCTTTTGTTGCCCTTCCCTGAGGAGATAGATGCAAAAAAAAAAAAAAAAAAAATATTGCCAAGTCTGATGTTGAAGAGTTTATTGCCTATTTTCTTTTAGGAGTTCAGTGGTTTCAAGTCTTGAGTTTATTGAGTTTATTGTTGTGTATGGTGTAAGAAAGTGGTCCAGTTTCATTCTTTTGCATGTAGCTGTGCAGTTTTCCCAGCACTATGTATTAAACAGACTGTCTTTTCCCGGTTGTATATTCTCGCCTTCTTTGTTGTAGACTGACCATATAAGCATGGGATTATTCCCGGGCTCTTTAGTCTGTTCCATTGATCTCCATGTCTGTTTATGTGCCTGTACCCTACTGTTTTGATCACTACAGGTTTATAGTATATCTTGAAATCCGGGATTGTGATAATCCCCATTTTTGTTCTTCCTTCTCAAGATAACTTTGGCTATCCAGAGTCTTTTGTGGTTCCATACAAATTTTCAGATTATTCTAGTTCTGTGAAAAATGCCATTGGGTTTTTTTTTTAATGTTTATTTATTTTTGAGAGAGAGAGAGAGAGAGAGAGACAGAGCATGAGTGGGGGAGGGGCAGAATCCAAAGCAGCCTTCAGGCTCTGAGCTGTCAGCACAGAGCCCGAAGCGGGACTCGAACCCGCTGCGAGATCATGACCTAAGCTGAAGTCAAGAGTCGGACGCTTAACCAACTGAGCCACCCAGGTGCCCCAAGATTTTTTTTTAAGAATGTGAGAGGGTTGTAGCTTCACCCATGGGGGGTATGCTGAGGGGGTCGACTCTTGGCCAGGTAGAGCAGCAGGTGTCTCGAGGGGCTCTGTCCGGGGCTCGTATGGGATGTGGGTTGTGGTCAGGCTGGAAAAGAATCTGTTTTGTAGTTGGGGTCTAATTTCTGAGAATGGAGGGTGCCGTGACCTAGAAAAACAGAGTTAGGGCCAAGTGCAGACTCCTGTGAATTTGTCTGTAAAAGTGTGGCTTGGGGCGGGGCACAGCGGGTTTTGAACAGATAACGTTTCACTTTCATAATTTTCTTACTTCTAGTTAGTCATAGCCTTATTTTCTGCTTAAAGAGGTCCATGTAACATTTCATGTAAGGCTGATTTAGCGGTGATGAGCTCCTTAGCTTTTGTTTGTTTGTCTGAGAAACTCCATCTCTCCCTCGCTTCTGAACGATAACTTTGCAAGTAGGGAATCCTTGGTCATAGGTTTTTCCTTTCGGCACTTTGAATATGTCCTGCCTCTCCCTTCCAGCCTGATTCAAATTACTGAACAGCATTTTTCCCATATGTAACTGCTTTTTTTCTTGCTGCCTTAAGATTCTCTTTTTCTTTAAGTTTAGCTGTTTTCATCATTACGTGTCTTGGTGTGAACTTCCTTGGATTCACCGTTTTGGGGGCTCTCTGTGATTCCAGGACCTGGATGTCCATATCCTTCCCAAGGTTAGGGAAGCTAACCTTGGAAGGTTCGAAGTTTTGTCTTCGAATAAGTCGTCTGACCCTTTCTCTTTCTTCTTCTAGGACCCCTGTAATGCAGATATTAGTATGCTTAATGTTGTTCCAGAGATTTCTTCACTTATCCCCTTTTGTTTTATTCTTTTTTTTTTTTTTTTTAAATGCTCAGTTTGGACAATTGGCACTATCCTGTGTCCAGATCATTAGCCCTCCTGTCTCAGCTGCTGGGGACGTGCTGGTGGACCGGGCTGCCCCCAGTACAGCTGGCCAAGAGGCCCCACCATGACAGTTACAGGCCTGCTAGTGGGCGGGCGGGCTGCCCCTCTGCCCCAGGGCATGAGTCAGGAGGGGCATGGGTCCCAGCTGGGACTGCCCACCAGGTGTTGGCAGGGCGGGAGCCACTTTGGAGGGGTACCTGCCAGAGTGAGTGGGTTGGGTGTGTGGGTCTGCAGGGCAACACAGGGCTGGGCAAGCAGTGCTAGCAAAGTAGATGGGGAGTGTCAGAGCTGGCTATCCCCAGCCTAGGGCCAACTAGGCTGAAGGAAGGCAAGAAAAATGGCGCCTGCCAGCACACCTCCATTACCAGAGAAAGTTCCTACACATCTGTGCTCCTCTGGCAGACATTTTTAAAATCAGTAAACCCCCTTCCACTATAAGCCAGGTGCTTTTCAAAAACGGCTGCCTCTGTGCTGGGTCTGCAATCCAGCGGTAACAGCGCACTGACCCCCTAAGAGCAGAGTCTCCATTTCCTGTAGCCCTCAGGCTCTCCCAGATTTAAGTCCCACTGATTTTCAAAGCCGGGATCTTATGGGAGTTCATCTTATGGGGGAATACCCAACGTGGGGCTTGATCCCCTCACTCCTCAGAGAGGACCGACCTCCATGCCTGTGACAGCCCTTCCACTGTGGGTCACTGCATGGGGTGGGGGGGTTGGTTCCCGACCGTGTCTCTGCCCCTCCTACCCTTCTCGATGTGGCTTTTTCTTTCATCTTTAGCTGCGGAAGAGCTGTTCTGTTGGTTTTGAGGCCGTTTCCAGAGGGAGTCGCTATGTGTGTAGTTGCAGCCTTGATGTGTCCACGTGAGGAGGTTCGCACTCGGGATTCTTCTACTCTGCCGGCTTCCTACATTCCAGCAGGCTGCATTTCCTGATCGGGCCTCTGCCTTCTTCCTGGGAGCTTTGCAGGGCTTTTTGTCTTTTTAAGTTTTTTAAACTTTTCTATTCAGTGCACACGGAGTCACCCCATTCATAGAAATCTCGCGGAGGAATCTCCAAAGCCCCAGAAGAGATGCCGGAGCAGTGGGAATGAGGTCCTGTCGTGGCCCCTGTGGGGTCGAGCGTGGGACCCGTTTCATTGTGTGCTCCCAGCTTCCCCCTCCAGTGGTGGATGTTTTCACCAAACGTTGGGGTTGCCAGGCAACAAAAGGCAAATGACAGAACCTTCTAGAAGCAAATGATATAGATTGTTGGATTTTGTCCCGCTGTGTAATTTAAGAGTGCCGCCTCCGCATAGAACTTTGTCTATGGTCTCAGCCTTCGGAATATTCTTGGATAGTCCCATGTAAATACTCTCCAGTGTATTAACTTTTCTCAAATGACTTTTGCTGTGCCGAGGACAAAATTGTGTATCTTACAAAATTTTTTTCTGAGCGTTCATAGAAACTTACTTTGGAGATGCTTGGATTGTTACTTTTTATATCTGCATCTGTCTATCTATATCTCTTCCTATCTCTCTATCTGAGATTTCCTTTCCCCAGAATTCTCTTCTACTCAGAAATATCTCCAAGGTATTTATATCCCAGAGAAAGTTAATTTGCAATGTGTAATTAACCATTTCCCCTGGGGAAATAATCAGTACGTGTCTTTGGGTTTTTGCTCTGCTTTCCCCCCCCCCTCAGTAAATCTTATAGTAGATAAAATCCAGAAAGTTCACTTCTTTTTAACAGCCACAAGTCAGTCCCTTAAGATGATCAGAGTCGGTCTTTCTCCTTCCCTCCCTTTCTTACTGAGATAGAACGTACAAGAGTATAGCGCAATGAAATTTCGTGAAATGAAGATACCCGTATAATCAGCATTCAGGTCCTGAAACATAGCCTTGCCAGCACCCCCAGAATCCTCTGTATGTTCTCTTCCCGTTACTAACTTCCAGTTATCATAGTCAATTTTATTCAGGAATAAACAACAAGGAAAATAATGGATGGTATACCTTGGTATTTTTAGAATGCCTTGTTGATCATTTTCTGCTTTTCCTTAGTTATTCTTTTGATGAACCCCTAGGAATTCAGCTGAATGATAATTGGGAAGATTATCCCAGTTGGGAAATTATTCCCAATTGGGAAATATACCCCCTGGGGTATATGTATTATTATCCTGAGTTTTTGTCCTAAGTCAGAGGTTCGTCTGTGGGCATGGAGCACCAGCTCAGCGAGAATCACCTCCCGCCACCCCCTCCCCCCCGGCCCAAGGCCAAGCCAATCCTGATCATCTCTAGCCAAAACTAAGGCTTTTCACCGCCCCCCTCACCCTGTTTAGGGGTAGGACCTAGAATTAGTCCTTGCTTGGCTCCTGGGGTTCTTGGGATTGGCCCGCTAGCCATGCCCAAGAAGCTGTTGTCTTCCTGCCTGTCACCCAGTGCCTTGGTCCTGTCCACACGAGCACCTTCCTGCCATGACTGCCTCGTCCTCCGTCTCTGGTTCCTGTGTCAGTTCTGTGTCTCAGCCCATTTCGCTGGGACCCACACACCCTGCCTAGCTCCCCTCCATGTGAAGACCGTGAACACTGTCAAAGCGTGCCACACCCCATCCGCCAGCTCCTCATTCACTGAAATGTGTCGCATAGCTCCCCAAGATACACCTCAGTGAGCAAAGATAGCAGCAACAGCAACTCTTGAGATTTGTATGGCGCTTTACATCATCTTATATGAGGCATCATAAACACACACGTGTTCTTAATTGTTCCGCCAGCCGAGTTGACTTGGGAATTTGGGATTCTCTCGTTCAAATAGAATTATGATTCCAGATGACATGCAGGGCACTGGAATTGAGGTCGTTCCCCTTTACCCTAAGAAGGGTCAAGGTTCTAACGGATCGTCATGTTCTTGGAATGAGTATAATGCTACCGATCGTACCTGGTTGTCTTCCGTCCCTGCCAGTGTCAGAACAACTCAGAGTCTCAAACGTGGTGGGGGTGGGTTACATGAAAGAGAAGCATTTCCTGACCTTGACGTTGGATTTGATAACCTGACTAGATGTTGGAATTTCCATAATTCCGTTTCTTTTTAAAGATAGGGCACTACTCCTATTTCTTGTATAGTGTTCTTGCTGCCGAAATGCCAGGGTCTGCTTTACAGTGTATCTCCCATTTCCAGAGAGGCCTGCCAGCTGCCATCCGGCCGGAAACATCCGGGTTCTCTGAGCTCCCCTGAGGTTAGGGAGCCATTTAGATGGATCTTTTTTCAACCCCGGCTTTGATCTCACCAGGTTTTAGTCTCAGCCTGTTGCTCATTTATACTTCTAGATCAAAAACTGTTTTTAAATGGCACCCAGTTAACTAAACTACCGGGCACTGTGTCGGCTTTGTGAGACAGGACGGCATCGTCGCTCCTTCCGCTCTATTCGGCCTCTCACGACGCTTCTGAAGGCCGTGCAGATGCAGGGAAATGACGTTTTGTATCACGAAAAAGAAAATGGCACAAGAGATAAGTGTACAAAATGTTCTCACGTTTTAGGAAGTGAAAGACTTATCAAATCTTAAAAGCTTTAGGTGTCGAGTAAACTTGTGAAGAAGGGAAGGCAGTGCAGCAAGGCACGACCCACAGCTGGAGTCCGTCCCTGGCTCTGGCCCTGGAGATACTTCTTCCTGCTTCGGCTTCCTCACCTGTGCAGTGGGGCACATTGCTACTTGTCCCGTACGGCCGTTCTGAGAATTAAATGAGCAGACGCCCAGGAACAGACACATCGTGGACAGTCGAGGTGACTGCCCTTCCCACTCCCATGTGGGGAGCTTTGTATGTACGGGGGCTCCTGTTTAAGGGACTCCCATCTTGATCACGGAACGGTTGGCTTTTTCTGACTGAAACACCACTTCTTACGACCTCAGTTTCTTTTCCTAGAAAATGAAGTTGTATGGCAACGTTGCCTTTCGGAGAGAGCACTACCGTGAGAGATGGGTTTGCAGACGGGGCCTCAGACAACCTCTCTCTGCGAGGCAAAGAAAGGAAGGGGACTCCGTGTTGAGAAGAGCTGGGACACCTGGTTTCCCAGGCTGGCCCGGCCCAGCTCCTCGCTCCCTCTTCCCAGGGCCCCATGTGCACGACTTCTGGTTCGAGCTCCTGAGACTGGGAGTAAGCCGGCCAGGCCGTGACCCCCGCCTGTGTCTGTCCTCTTCTTTGGAGAAAACATACAATTACAACGCTTCCCATTTCTGAAGCAGCATCCAGGCCCCATCAAGTAGCTCCAGAGTCTCCAGAGAGGCTTTCTGAAGCCAAAAATCCAAACGATCAGCTGTTGCACATTCAGCCTGGAAACTGGGACGGGGCATTCTCAGACTTCTCTGTAACACCGATGCTCAGCAGCTCTTAACATTTGGTTGTGCGTGGGTCATGAAAACCAGGGTGAAGAGGCGATATTATCGTCATGTGTTGCTCTCAGTCAGCTGTCCTTCCCCTGGGTGAATGTCACTGCAAAGCAGACTGGAGAATCCGACATCCCTGAAAGCCCGTGCTTTGCGGGGAGGCTCTCAGGTCCGCCTGGGTCATCCCGGACTCTGGCTAGAAGCCAGAGGAGGTTTGATAGAAAGGGCCATGGGGTGGGGAGGGGCGGGGGGCGTGTGCGACTTGGCCTGCTGAAGCATCCGTCATCCAGGTAAATCCTGTGTGTGATGTGTGACACCATCTCCTCGGGCCTCAGTGTCTTGGCTGTAAAATGAGGCATTTGACCTACATCGTCGCCAAAGGCTGAGCTCGCTCAAACTGGCACTGGGAAACTCTAGATAAAATGTTCAAACGAGATGATAAAAGCCATTTGCTTCCAACCCCCTCCCCCCCCCCCGCCCCAGGAAACCACATGGTAAACTGTTCCACCATATTTTATTACACATGTCCGCCCACGTGTGTTCTTGGAAGCTTCTTTTACGCACACTTCAGGAAGCATTCCATAAAGTCTCCCTCCCCTACTCCAATTTATCTTCCTGCCACGTTCCTCTTCACCCTTCCTCTCCTATTAAAGTGCCGTTGCTTCTGGTGGAGACGCCCTGAATAACCTCCCAGGGCAGTCAGAGTGGAGCCTCTGCCCATTTGCATTTGGTCCGGGCAGAGGGAGGGACCGGCTGTTCCCGTCCACGCCTTCAGAGAGAGCCGCCTCTTGGCCATCCGTTCACCTTTGCCCACTTTGCTGACCGTGCTGGCTTCCCGCATCCCGGGATGGGGGGTTCCGGGGGAGAAAGAGGACTTCCGTGTCTCCCCCAGGCTCCAGCAGCTGTGGGGAGATGGCAGAAGGAGCCCCACCCTTGCTCAAGTCCTCTTTCTTCTTGCACTTGAAGTGCTCAGAACTCACACCTCAAACTCAGCAAAGCCCGTGGAAGCATACACGTCTGCACTCCTTGCAGGAATCCCTGTCCCAGGCCTTTTCAGCACATTTAAACAGCCACTAGATAAAACAAGGCGTTAAGGAAATTAGCGGGCTTGAGAACCTGGCATTTCATTTCGTTTGGGATGAGCTTTGGGAATCCAGGGAAGAAAAACCCTGTTAGTACGGAGCATGGTCACAGAGAAAGAGGCAGGTGGGTGACAGGTGTGAGGCTCCAAGAGGTAGACGTGGCCCGGGGCTATCGGGCCCAGGGGACCTGCCCGGGAGCCAAGCCATATAAAGTCAGATTCTGGTTTTCTAATCACTGTTTACCAAGTAGCTACTAGGGCTCCAGCCTATTCCAGAGGGGAAGGTGTTTCCTCAGGTAGCCTCATAATCCTTGGGGATTTGATGTTCTAACAAGGATGCTGTTGAGCATGAAGGGTTTTCTCCCCCCGACAAGCCCTTCACGTTGTGGGGAGAAGAGGGTATTAGCAGGAATAAGCCACGGACCAGCCATGTAGGTTTTTAAGATCTCGTTTTGTCTCGCTCTACCTGTTGTTAATTGGGGTCATACATGATGATGATGATGATGATGATGATGATGATGATGATGGTGATGGTGATGATTCCCCTTGACCAAATAAATCTGGGAAGTGCTGGGGCATACACAGCTAATCGGGTGGGCTAATTTGAGAATAAGACGTCTCTGAGCTTTTAATGTGCCACGGGGCAGGCAGAAATTAATTCCCCAGGGTTTTGAGCTCTAAAGGCTTTTTTTTTTTTCCATGCCATTCTGTTGAATGGATTTGGGTGGCACCAGGCCATTGCCGGTCCCCAAATTAATTAAGACTTTCCGGAGTCTTGGGTGGTTTCTTATCTGGCCTTCCTGCAAACCCGGAGGCGGATACCCATCTTCCCAAAGTATCATCCGTATTCTCTGACTTTGCACAGTTTGGAGACTAATGCTGCTTTTCCCCTACAGAACATCGATATCACCAATTTCAGCAGCAGCTGGAGTGATGGCTTGGCCTTCTGTGCTCTCCTCCATACCTACCTGCCTGCCCACATCCCGTATCAGGAGCTGAACAGTCAGGAGAAAGTAAGTCACCTGCCCAGTCAGCCCTGCTAATCCTCTAGAACATGCCAGGGGAAGAGTCCTGTCATACTGGTACATCCCGATGAGACCCCAAGAGGAAATTAGGATATTGACACCAGGCTTAGCTAACTACTGAGTGTATGACGAGGCTGTAGGATCCCACCCTCAGTAAATACTTCTCAGTTTCCCTCACTAGCTAGAAAAATGCCGTGAGGACCAGTTTACTGTGGCTGCTGAGAAGTCCCTGTCGCCCATTTTTTTAAGAGAAGGCCCTGATGAAATTTCGAGACCCTGGCCAGCATTTTCAAAGTCTTTTCCAAGGAACCAGAAAGCACCACCGAAAGGATGTCCCTCCTCAAATAAGCTTGGGAAACTGTATATTATGTCACATTCTCAGAGATTCACAGCCCTCATTAGCACAGCGAAGACTTCAAGAAGTCCTTCATTAAAGACACCTGTGTGACTCTATTAAGCCCTGCGTATATGAGATCCACAGAATTGTCTTCAACATAATTACCTATAACAAGAGTTGGCAGACTTTCCTGTTAAGGGCCAAGTGGTAGACTTGGAGGGTCCACGGGTCTCTGTCACAGCTACTCATCTACCACTGTAGTGCCTGAGCGGCTGTAGACGAAATGCATGGGCGTATGCTGTGTTCCAATAAAACTTTATTTACAAAAACAGGCTGCGGGCCAGATTTGGTCCATGGGCGGTAGCTTGCCAAATCCTAACCTAGAACGTCCCACAAAACCATATTCCACAGAGCGTGCTTTGGCAGATGCTGTTCTGGGCCCTGCACTCATTGTCTCACCAAGTATTTCTTGCCAAGCGTCACGCACGGTAGCAAAGACAACAGTGAACAGTGTGGACCTGTTCTTTGCCCTCTGAAGTAGAGAGACAGTCCACAAGTGAGTAAACCTACAGCACGTAATGCTATAGAGAAACCTCAGAAGAGCTACAGGGGAAGCCCCGTGCCGTGGGAGTGAACAGCTCAGCCAGGACTCAGCTTCCCTGGCTCCAGCCTCTAGCTGTGGCTGGGGCAGTAGCATCGTAAATAGAAAGATACAGAAATAGGTCTTAGATATAGAATCAGCTGGACTTAGTAACCGATTGGTTGTGGGGGAGGACAAGAGGAAAGGAAAGATGGCCCCATGTGTCTAGCCTGACAGACCATTTTTGAGATGGGGATCAAATAGAAATGCTGGAAAGTTCTGTTTTGATTATCCCACACTTGGACTTAAATAAACCCCAAAGAATGGTCATGACACTGATGGTGATAATAATTGACTAGACCATGATTTTTTTTTTTAGAGTGTTAGAGTTCCCCAGAGAAACAGAACTAATAGTGTGTATGTGTGTATGTGTGTGTGTGTTTGTGTGTGTGTGTGTGTGTACAAGAAAGTTGAATGCTACAGTTGGAATCTAAAGGCAGTTTCCTAGCGGAAATCCTTCTTTGTCGAAGGGAGAGAAGTCTTTTTCTAGTAAGACCTTCAACTGATTGGGTGAGGCCCACCTACACTCTGGTGGGTAATTTGCTTTACCCAAAATCTGCCGATTTAAATGTTAACCTCATTTTTAAAATACTGTCACAGAAACATCTAGAATAATGGTTGGCCAAATATCTGGTACCACGACCTAGCCAAGTTGATACATAAAATTAACCATCACAGAGTGTGTACAAATTTCAAGACATAAAATGTGTGCGTGGTGCTTTGTTTATAGTCTGTGAAGCAGGCCGGACAGGACTATTAAACATTTGGAAAGCAAAAAAAGTGTTCTGTTTTTAATCATGTTAAGTCAGAAATGTTCACGAAGTATGCAGTTTGCAACGTCAGGCAGGCATTTGGATACCAAATGTGGAGTTTAGAGGGGAGATCAGAGCTGGAAAGAGTCAGGAGTCTTCCATGAGTAATAATTTTTTTTTTAACATTTTACTTATTTTTGAGACAGAGACAGAGCATGAACAGGGGAGGGTCAGAGAGAGAGGGAGACACAGAATCTGAAACAGGCTCCAGGCTCTGAGCGGTCAGCCCAGAGCCCGACGCGGGGCTCGAACTCACGGACCGTGAGATCGTGACCTGAGCCGAAGTCGGCCGCTTAACCGACTGAGCCACCCAGGCGCCCCAAGAGTCTTCCATGAGTAGATAAGTGCTGCCTGATTGAACAGAAGTGATGGAAATGTTCTATATTTGTCCCGTCCAGTACAGTAGCCACCAGCCATATGGGCTGTTAATGGAATGGGGCTTTAAATGACTGGAAAACAGAATTTTGAATTTGAATTAGAATTTAAACAGCGTCATGTCAAGCGTGACTGCTGCATCAAACAGGGCAGGTATAGATGGTGTTTTAAAGCCATGAGAGTAGCGATCATTTCAGTCCTAGGTCGTGAGGGAGGTTCTGAGGAGAAACACACTCCTGTATATCTCTGCTCCTGTCAGTGTTTCACTTCTGACACTTCTGTAAACAGATGGGGGGGTTTTCCCACACCAAGCAATCTGGCAGCACCAGCCGGATGTCCTAAAGTGTATCTCCGTTCTGACACTGTCCACCTGGAGGGAGCATCGGGTCCCACGGGTTAAGGGCTCAGTCTCACCTCAGACCCCAGTCACAACTCGACTGTCACCTGTGCTTCTGATTGACCAACTGTAACTCAGAGGTTCCTGTGACCCCTTCCTGAGGTTTAGTTAATTTAATTTGCTAGACTGGCTCACAGAACTTACTAGGCTACCAGATTATTACAAAGGATATTGAAGGACACTAATGATCAGTCAGATGAGGAGACCCATAGGGTGGGGTCCAGAAGGGTCCCAAGCACAGGAGCTTCTGTCCCCTTGGACTTTGGGGTGCACCACCCTCCCGGCACATAGATAGAGTCACCAATCCAAGGTGCTTTCTGAACCCCGCCCTTTTAAGTTCTATGGAAGCTTCATGACACAGCCACAATGGATTAAATCACGGACCATCTGTGATTGAACTCAGTGTCCAGTCTGTCTCCTGTCCCTGAGGTTGGGGTCAGGGGAATGTGGGACTGACAGTTCCAACCGTTTGATCACATGGCTGGTTGCTAGGGCATCCTTGGGTGATCTGGGGGTTGGGGGAACATCACCTCTTTGACATAAACTCAGGTGTGGTTGAAAGGAGTTTGTTATGAATAACAAAAGACATCTATTTCAACATGACTGTCCTGAAGCCATTTCTGGAACTGAGGACAAAAACCAAAAATTGTAACAAAAGATGCCCCTGTGGCTCTTCTGTAGGAAATTATAAGGGTTTTAGGAGCTCTGCCAGGAACCAGGGACAAAGACCAAATATATGTTTCTTACTATAAATCCCAGTATCACAGAGGCGTAGAGAAAAGACTAAGGAACAACCTTGAGGACTCCAGTGCCTGTTGTCTAGGTCGAGAGTGACCCAAAAAGGGAACCAGGATAGAGCAGCCAGAGAGGAGGACACAGGGCAGGGCAATGCGGGGTCCACGCCGCCTGTGATCGTGCCCCTCACATCCAGCCGTGACCTCGATGTCCGTTTTCTTCCCTCCCTCTTCACTTTCCAGTCTCTGCCTTTTCCATGTCATATTACGAAGATAATGGAGTAAAGAGCGAGCATAACACAATTCAGAGTATTCAGAGGCCCTCCCTAAAACCACAGTTGATAGAAGGCTGAGCACTTAGGAATACACCACCTAAAACAGGAGTCTTCCTGTATATGTGCGATGTTCCTCTGCTGTCACGCAAAACATATCTAGGCTCTTTGTCCTAAATCGCTACCCAGCTGTTGGAGAAAAATGAACCTAACAGTGTGTGCCTTCACACCTCGAACCATGAGCATATGTTCCCTATGGAACCGTATCGTCTCGCTGTGGGTGCCCCTGACTCCCACGTAGCACCCAGCTGGCTGTCCAGTGACCTGCGGCAGATTTGCAGACAGCCAGAAGCCACAGTCCGTGCACTTCCTATTGTCCTTGCGGTAGAGGGGCTGGTATTTTCTCCATGTAGGGCTGAATTTCTCCCCCCTTAATCTAGGATAATGCAGTCAGGGAGCACCCAGGTCAGATCGCGGGAGACTGTGGGTCTGGGAGATTAATGATAGCCTGGGAAGCTCAGAAGTCGTGAGCTGTTGCCCCAATTCAGACGGAAGTGATGCAACCGTGGAAGTCTGACATCAGTGCTAAATAGGGAATTTCTGATAAAACTAACAAGGATGTCTTCCAAGCCATTGAGGAGACATGAGTTACACATTTTTTTCGATGTGTCAGCCTATGAAACTTCCACGGAGGCTACGCAGATTCGGATGATAGAATTGACAGAATGGAGTGTTTTCATGCCAGTGGCTGAAACAAAATGTTAACGTGAGAGGGAAAATTCTGGACTTGGGGTGCTTTCTGCTGTCAGTTTCAGGTGAGATGCCCTGCCAACGGGGCCAACGGCAGAGGTCTCTAACCAGGGGCTTTTCGTCCTGGGTCTGGAAGGTCTCTGGCCTGTGTGGGCAGAGCTAGGCCGAATGAGGCCCTTCCTGGCTTCCGCCCCAGACACACTCTGCTGCCCCCCATAATTGGCCATCTCGCAGTGGCGTAGCAGTGATGTGATGAAAGAGAATTAGATAACAGTGCTTGGTCGTAATAGTCTATGCAGGTAAGGGTGTGAGAAAGGGGACACTTACACACTGTTGCTGGAATTGAAAATTGGTGTATCATTTTTATTTTCTCATGCCATGTCGTGTCTCGTCGTGTCATGTCATTTCATAGGCTTCACGCCCAGCGCGGGGCTTGAACTCGTGACCCTGAGATGAAGAGGCACATGATCTACCAACTAAGCCAGCCAGGCCCCCCCTGGTGTCGTGTTTTAGAAAACGATTTGGCATTACATATCAAAAGCCATGACTTCTGTAATAATGGTAGCGGACAGGGCTCACAAACCCCCTTGCTCCTCAAAACTAACCAAGAAGACTTTAAAATAAGGATAAAGGCCTCATTAGCACAGAATAGGAAATGGCTGCCCCAAGTTTGGGCTCAATTAAAGGAAGCCAGGAGCCAGCTTTCAGCTCCCCTCTCAGCAGAACAGAGTAGTGTTATGGAAACCAGCATTAGGTTTCTAGTCCCTGCCCATTAATCTCCCTTAATGTGGAGGAAGAGGTCTGGCGGCTTGGGCAAGCTGACCGCAGATCAACAGCTTTCCCAGGCCCTGACCACACACTGGTACAAGACATGTGTAGCCTTGTCTGAGTGTTTTTCTGTGACCTGGTACCTAGAGCAGAGAGTTTGCTTCAGCGTCAGGGCAGGAAGCAGATGTGCACCCAAGGACAGAGGGCAGAGGCCACGAGGAAATGGAAAAACAGATAAAAATATGTATAAAATCCAAATGTGGGGCGCCTGGGTGGCTCAGTCAGTTAAGCGTCTGCTTCTTGATTTCGGCTCAGGTCATGATTTCATGGTTCGTGAGATCGAGCCCCATGTTAGGCCCTGAGCTGACAGCGAGGAACCTGCTTGGGAGTCTCTCTCCTGCCCCTCTCCCACTCATGCTCACTAGCGTGCTCTCTCTCTCTCTCTCTCAATATAAATAGATAAACTTAAAAAAGAAAAAAAAAGATTCTCTCTCTCCCTCTTGTACACGCATGCACTCTCAAAAAAAAAGTCACCAAAAAAGAAAACAAATATAAAATTTTTTATTTAAAAAATTTTTTTTCAATTTATTTATTTTTGAAAGAGACAGAGCATGAGCGGGGGAGGGGCAGAGAGAGAAGGAGACACAGAAATGTGAAGCAGGCTCCAGGCTCTGAGCTGTCAGCACAGAGCCCAACATGGGGCTCGGACCCACAAACCGTCAAATCATGACCTGAGCTGAAGTCGGATGCTTAACAGACTGAGCCACCTAGGTGCCCCAATATAAAAGTTTTTTTAATCTAAAGGCATAAAGTCACAAAATTCTACTGGGGAACATAAAACATGAATAGTCACAGAAACATTACACTCTCGATCATATTTAACACATCAATTTAATTAAATTGTAACATAATCCTAATGATTCTCAAATGAATTATGGAGGGGAGGAGGCATGCTAAAGTGATTCTTAAGTCCATCCAGGCGAGGAAACAGCCGGGAGCAGCCAGAAAGCGTCTCAAAAAGAAGCTACAAATTGTGGAACAGTACCTTCAGAATTCTAGGGGAAAATGACATAGCACATTAATTAAACAACAGTTGATACACAACAGAATATGTATGTCATGAATCGTGACAAAGTAAAAAATCACACAGATTTACCTTTGATAGTCAGAAATAATCAATAATGTCATTTTTAGTACCAATTACAACCTGTCAGTCTTTTTTTTTTCTTAGATTGAAACTATTGTTTGAATATTTGACCTAAAATTTCGAGTGTTTTGTAATAGTAGATAATCTGTATGGGAGCGTCGTTTAGTGTTCTTTCCTAACAAAAGCTATTTATTTTTATTTTTTAAAAGCTATCTATTTTTAGTTGATAATACCAGTTTCTGTCTTTTTAACCTAGAAAAGAAATCTCTTGTTGGCATTTGAAGCAGCTGAAAGTGTGGGCATCAAACCCAGCCTGGTAAGTATCCTATTTTGTATCCTTGTGATATTTTATTCTACCTGTAGGAGAAAGAACGTTATGCCATCTACTACACAATTTCTTACAGAATATTAAAATCCATTTGCTGAAGATTTGTTACTCACGATCCCTAACATGTAAATATCCAGTTGGTCTGACCACATATGATTTAGAGGGTTTTCAAAGATTTCGTTGTGGCTAAATTTCATTTCTGGAAGCACAGTGGACTGAATTATCATTAAAGCCCTCTTGAAATCCGGTAAAATTTGATAAAATGTAATTTAAAAAAATATCAAGACGTAGTTGAGGTCTAAAAAAAGAATGGGAAATCACCAGATGTCATAGATTCAAAGAGAAGTGAAAACCAGAACCATGAGGCATGAGCCGAGACTGTGACAACCCTCAGAAGTAGGCCTGGGGGCGTCGGTGGAGGGGTCGCAGGAAACGGGTACCTAATGGATATAGGTTTCATTTAAATGCCAACACAGGAACAAGAAACAAGGCTCCGAGCTCCCATAAACGGGACATTAGTACTGAGACCCTTGCACAAAACCAAGGCTCACAAAGTAACATTCTTCTCAGTGAAGGGGAAAATAAAAAACCCTGCCTGGCAGTCTAGGCAGGAAGCTTGGTCTCCACCTGATTTGTTTTTTTTTTTTTGTTTTGTTTTGTTTTTGGTAGCCAGAAAAAGGAAAATCTATAAGAAAAGAAAACTGGGCCAAATGAGGTTTGGAGTGCAAATTTATAATATCTGTGCTACAAGATAGTTTATGCTGCCTGAGGCAGGAAGCTCCTGGCTTAGTAGTACAATGGCCACTGAGAATACATTCACAATCCAAAATTACAAAACACTCAAGAAAGTGAACTAGCTGAGCTAGTCAGTAGACAGAGCAAACAAGAGGATCATCTACCAGAGCTTGGGATAATAAAACAATAAGAAAGCGACTACAGAAGGCTATGTTTGCGAATATTAAAGAGATAAAAGAGGGGGGGTGCCTGGGTGGCTCAGTCTGCCAGTTAAGTATCCAACTCTTAGTTTCAGCTCAAGTCATGATCTCACAGTTTGCAAGTTCGAGCCCTGCATCAAGCTCCCAGCTGACAGTGCAGAGGCTACTTGGGACTCTCTTGGTGTCTCTCTCTCTCTCTCTCTCTCTCTGCCTCTCCCCAACTTACACATGCTGTCTCTCTCATTCTCAAAATAAATAAACTTAAAAATAAAGAGATAAAAAGAGAACAAAAATCACAAGGGGGCGTCTGGGTGGCTCAGTCAGTTAAGCGTCCAACTCATCCTTTCGGCTCAGGTCATGGTCTAATGGTTCTTGAGATTGAGCCCCGCATAGGGCTTTGTGCTGAGAATGCAGAGTCTGCTTAGGATTCTCTCTCTCCCTGTCTCTCTGCTCCTCCCCCACTTGTTCTCTCTCTCAAATAAATTTTTTTAAAACTCATAAGGAAGAAGCATAGTACTATAAAAAAAGATTTGGGGAAAGATTCAAGTGAAACTTGTAGAAGTAAAAATTAGGAATTAAAAAAAAAAAGATGGGGCGCCTGGGTGGCTCAGTTGGTTAAGCGGCCGACTTCGGCTCAGGTCACGATCTCACAGTTCGTGAGTTCGAGCCCCGCGTCGGGCTCTGTGCTGACAGCTCAGAGCCTGGAGCCTGTTTCAGATTCTGTGTCTCCCTCTCTCTGACCCTCCCCCGTTCATGCTCTGTCTCTCTCTGTCTCAAAAACAAATAAACGTGAAAAAAAGAAAAAAGAAAAAACCCAGTCGGGTTGAAAAACGGATTAGATACAGCAGAAGAGAGAACTACTGGACTGGAAAATAGAACTAAGGAGGTTCCCAGAACATAAAACAGACATTTAAAAAATGGAAAATATAATAGAGAGGTTTTATTAGTTAGTATGTATTCAGAATCAAGAAATGGAAAACCAACTAACAGTTGCTTAAACCATAAAGATGTTAATTTTATTTTCTAATGAGAAATCCAAAAGCAGTTTCAGGATTGGTTCACTACTCAGTGTTATAATCAAGGACCCCAGAGTGTGTTTTGTCTACACTCTACCATCTTGAATCTATTACCTCATTGTCCCCATGTCCTCTGTGGCTGAACATAGCTGTCAAGCTCCAGACATCACTCCTATCTGCAGGGCAAGAAGGGGAGTGGGATGGACTAGAGCAAGTGCCTCCTGTCTTCCCCTCTTTGATTAGGAAATCAAAAGGCTTCCCGGAGTCCCTCCAGCTCGCTGGCAGGACTCTGTTCCATGGCCACCCCGGCTGCAAGGGAATTTGAGAAAGTAAACAGTGAATGTTCTCCATTCCCATCAGCTGGAAATCTACAAGGGAGAGGGGGGTTGGTAACGGCCATTAGATTAACCAACGGATAGTGTCTGTCACTGACCTTAAGAGAGTGGAAGATAAAATCAGATAATTTCCAAGTCCCATGGCCAGTGGGAATTCCAGAAGAGGAAAGAAAGAGTGGGAGAGAAAATATTTGAAGCAATGGTGCCTGAAATTTTCCCAGAATGATGAAAGACCACAGATTCTTGGTCTCTAACAAGATGAATCTCTCTAACAAGATGAATCTCTAACAAGATGAATAATACAAAAAACCCATCTAGACACATCATAACGGAAGGAGCTGCATAAAAAGTAAAACGAGGACAGGTAATCTATAAATAATTTCTACTAGCCAATAATAAAGAAGACACCTTAGGAGAGGTGCATGGCAACTCGTGCATGGCTAATAAACACTTAAAGAGGTGTTCAGTCTCATCAGTGATGGGGAAAACCCAAGTGGAAATAACAGAGACAGTTCTGCAGCCAGCAGAGTATGAAGGGAGTCTGAGAAATGGAAAAGCGAAAACACAGCAATCATAGAAATTTCAGTACTATGAACAAAGTTACGCCAATGCGTTTAAATCAGAACGGACAGTTTTCTAAACAAATATAAATATATTTCTTCAAATACTAAATGTAACTATTTCTCCAAAACTCACTCAAAAAGAAGTAGAACTTCAACCATGAAAGAAATTGAATTCATTGTTTAAAAAATGTAGTCACGGAGCGCCTGGGTGGCTCAGTCGGTTGAGCGTCCGACTTCGGCTCAGGTCACTATCTCGCGGTCCGTGAGTTTGAGCCCCGCATCGGGCTCTGGGCTGATGGCTCAGAGCCTGGAGCCTGCTTCCGATTCTGTGTCTCCCTTTCTCTCTGCCCCTCCCCCGTTCATGCTCTGTCTCTCTCCGTCCCAAAAATAAACAAACATTAAAAAAAAAAAATTAAAAAAATAAAAAATATAGTCACGCACACACAAAAATGCCAGTGAGCCCAAATTATACAAAACTTTCTACAAGAAACAGATGTCCCTATCCTATAAATTAAAGGCTAGAGAATTTAGAAAGGAGGGGACATACATGTCGGGCCAAGATGGAGGAACGGGAATCTGATTTATCTTCCCTTCTGAAACACTGAACAGCTAACAAGTAACAACAGATAATTAATGCGGGGAATCAAAGAAAAAATGCGAACTTGTTAGAAGATGATATCATACACAGAATGTTTTTCTCTGTAGTGTTGCAGCTAATAGTTGCTTCTTTTTTAATTTCACCTTTTTTCCCTATTTTTTTATCTGACATACTACAGAAGTCAGTGAAAGCTAGGAAGTGAATGAGATCATCTTGTCAAACTAACAGTCAGAGCCAATGGCTGCATTTTTACAGATGTCTGTGAGGAGATACAAGCATAATAATTAATCTCAGAAGCATTTGGAGATGCTTGCGAGCCATTTAACTAGTTCGTGCCATCAACAAAACAGAAACTTCCTACATTATTAAACTTGCTCTTCGGTGTCTTGATGTGGATTGAAAAATAATCCTTAATTACACATGACACTTCTAAAATACATGCAGTCAGAATTGGCAGCAGTAAAAACCCCCAGGTCTTTGATAAAGGTCTCTTGTAAGATTAGTCAGTAGGAAGGAAGGAAGGAAGGAAGGAAGGAAGGAAGGAAGGAAGAAGAAAGAAAGAAAGAAAGAAAGAAAGAAAGAAAGAAAGAAAGAAAGAAAGAAAGAAAGAAAGAGAAAGGAAGAAAGAAAAAATGCATTCTTTCTCAGCGACTTTCCAGCCTAGGATAGAAATTTAGGCCACCACATGACAAGGGCGAGCCACTCCCCGTGGAACGAATAGATAAGAGAGGATGTGTGACATCACATTGCCATTACCGGAACAACAGCCAGAAGGTGTGTCCTCTGAGGACTGATGTGTTTGTATGCTGGTGAGGGGAGCACTCTCACGCTGAGTCATACAGTCTGTGACAGTGTTGCTTACCGAGTAAGCCACCCGGACAGTCACTACCCACGGAGGTTAGGAGGGGGTCATTACAACTCAGGCTTTGATGACGGTGTCTGAATGATTCTGTAGGCGTCAGCGAGCCTGCGCCGTAGTATAAACTTTGTAAAGGATACTCAAAGAGTTCATCTGAGTTTAATAGCATGAAAAATTGCTTTTTCGCGTTTCCCACGCGCCAGGCATTTTCCATATGTTGACTCACTGAACCCTCTCAGAAGTCCTGTGACGACAGATGCTCCTTACAGGAAGGACAGTGAGGCAGGTGCTGTTCCGTAAAAGCTCACACAGTAGTGAATAGCGGAGGCAAGAGTCAAGGCAGGCCGGCCTTCTCCAGAGCCCACGTCTTAACCTGCCCCATGACCCTCCATCCAGGACAGCCGTGCCCACCTTTGGGTTCTTAGAGCAGCATTTACTCCTCGTACTATGTAGCACATGCTGTGTTATGTTGTGATGTGTCCGATTATAGGACTTCATCCCATCTCCCCAAGACCGTGAGCTCCCAAGGGCAGGAAGCCCTGTCTTTTCAATTGTTTTTATTGTGGTAAAATACGTATAACATGATCTAAGTGTCTTGTCGCTTGGCCAATACCACACTGTCCTGATGAATACAGCTTTGTAGCAGCACCTGGGTGGCTCAGTCAGTTAGGCATCTGACAGCTCAGGTTATGATCTTGCGGTTCATGAGTTCAAGCCCCACCTTGGGCTCTGTGCTGACAGCTCAGAGCTTGGAGCCTGCTTCAGATTCTGTCTCTCTCTCTCTTTCTCTCTCTCTCTCTGCACCTCTCCCACTCTCACTGTTTCTCTCTCTCTCTCAAAAATAAACATTAAAACAATTTTTTTAATTTTTTAAATTTATTGTCAAATTGACTTACAAAAATTTTTAATACAGCTTTATAAACTGTGAAGTTAAGGGGCGCCTGGGTGGCTCAGTCGGTTGAGCAGCCGACTTCGGCTCAGGTCATGATCTCACGGTCCGTGAGTTTGAGCCCCGCGTCGGGCTCTGTGCTGACCGCTCAGAGCCTGGAGCCTGTTTCGGATTCTGTGTCTCCCTCTCTCTGACCCTCCCCCGTTCATGCTCTGTCTCTCTCTGTCTCAAAAATAAATGTTAAAAAAAAAAAATTAAACTGTGAAGTTAAGTCTTCAAACTTTATTCTTCTTTTTAGAATTTATTTGGTTGTCCTAGTTCCTTTGCTTTATAGATTTTAGAATCAGTTTGTCAATATCTACCCCCCAAAAAGACCTTGCCAGGATTTTGATTGGGATTATGTTGTAGCTATAGATCCATGAACATAGAATACTCTCCATTTATTTAGAGCTTCTTGATTTCTTTCATCAGTGTTTTGTAGTTTTCTGCATGTAGTGTTTTATAAACAAGTTTTCTGCATATAAATCCTTTTTAAAAATTTAGTGCCATTTAAATGGTTTGATTTGGTTTCACGTTTCAGTTGTCCATTGCTGGTATTTCGTAGGAAAGCTGTTGACTGAGATCTTGCTAAACTTGCACATTAGTTCCAGTGGGTTTTTTGGTAGACTCTTTGGAGTTTTCTACATCAACTATCATTTCATCTGCAAATAAAGACAGATTTAGTCCTGCCTTTCCAATCTGTATGCCTTTTGTTTCTTTTTCTTGCCTTATTGCATTAGCTAGAACTTCTGGTACAGTGTCCAGTAGAAAAAGTGAGAGAAGGCATCCTTGCCTTGTTCTTTCATCCTGATCTTACTGGGAGAGTGTTCAGGTTCTCCATTTAGTATGATGTCAGCTTTTGGTTTTTGTGCGTGTCCTTTATTAGGTAAAAGAAACGCCCTTCTACTTTTCTAGTCTTTTGCATGTTTTTATCATGAATAGTTGCTGAATTTTGTGTACGGGCATACCTCATTTGTGCTTCCCTTTATTGAGCCTCACAGATACTGCATTTTTTGCAAATTGAAGGTTTGTGGCAACCCTCCATCAAGCAAGTCTGTTGGCATCATTTTTCCAACAGCCTTTGCTCACTTCCTGTCTCTGTGTCACATTTTGGTAATTCTCAAAGTATTTCAAGCTTTTTCATTGTGCAAGGGTCAAACGTACTTTGTGGGGTTTTTTAGACATATGCTATGGTACACGTAATAGACTACAGTAGCGTAACTATAACTTATCTGCACTGACAACTCAAAAAATTCATTTGACTTGTTTAAGCTATGTTTGCTTTATTGTGGTGGTCTCGAACCAAACCCACAAATATTTCCAAGGTTTATGTGTGGATGTTTTTTCTGCATCTGCTGATGTGATCATATGACTTTTCTTATTAAGTCTGGCAATAATAACAATGCTGACTTTTGGATGTTGAACCTCCCTTGCATTCCTGCTATGAACCCCACTTGATCACGATTCAGTTTGCTAATGTTTGTTAAGGACATCTGTGTTTGTGTTCATGTGAGAAAATCGATAGCTTTCTCGTTAAAGTCTTTGTCTGATTTGGTATTAGGGCAACACTGGCTCCAGAGAACGAGTGAAGAAGTGTTCCCTCCTCTTCTGTTTCCTGGAAGGGCATGTGTAGAATATCTTCCTTAAGTATCTGGCAGCATTAGCCAGTGAAACCATCCGAGCCTGGTGTTTTCCATTTTGAAAGGTTTTCAGCTGCTGATTCAAATACATGTCACACGTCCTCAGATTTCTGTTCAGGCGGCTTACTCGCCCATCCCCAGAAATGTGCCATAATTATTTCTCCAGATGTGTTCAGATGCGATGTTGACAATGTGCCAAAATAGAGTAATGTTACTATTGTTAGGTTCAGGCATGTGAGATGGTCTGAGTAAAGCTGTGAGCGCCGGTCCGACTCCTGTGTCCTCTCTGAGACACAAGACCCGTCCTCGCCGTCACAGGGAGGGAGGCTTGTCATCTCTCTTGGTTCATAGGTGTGGCTTCCTTTCTCAGAACACCTCCCCTACCTCCTAAATGTCACACTCAATTTTTCTTTTTTTTTTTTAACTTTTAGAGTTTATTTATTTTGAAAGAGAGAGAACATGAGTGGGACAGGAGCAGAGAGAGAGGGAGAGAGAGAGAGAATCCCAAGCAGTCTCTGCGCTGTAAGCATGGAACCCAACACAGGGCTTGATCCCACGAACCGTGAGATCATAGGACCTGAGCTGAAATCAAGAGTCGGACGCTTAACGGACTGAGCCATCCAGGCACCCCCAAGTCACACTCAATTCTTGATGGTTTATTTTCACTGTCGCCATCTAAACAACCCTGCTATTGTGAGAAGCTTAGCTCTTCATGCATCAGTCTGTGTGCACAGTCCCGCCCACAGTAGTTTATGTAGAAGGAGACTTTTAATCCTTGTATTCTGTGAAAATTATGTTTTTAAATTGTTCTCAGTAGATCTGTCTATAATGTTCCACTCGCTGCCTTTTCACTCCTTTCCCATGACCAGAGAGAGGCTGATAATTTTTTAGCATAACCAGGAAGTAGAAATGGTCAAATATATTTAGGTGTTGTGGAAACAGGAAGTAAATGGCTGGTGACAGGCCTCAGTTCTGTCACTGCTCAAGAACAGATGTGCTCAATAAGTTCAACCTTGATTTTCCACGGCATCTCTACTCCTAGCTTTCCGTCAGAGTCCTTGCCTACTACCCTCTTGTGACCACAAAAGAATCCAAATTCAGTCCCAAAGCGAATTTTCTAATACCTTGAGTGGCATACATTTCAGGAACATTTGGCTCAGCCATCCTGTCTGTCACTTTGTGGCCTCCAAACAAAGGGACAAACAACAACGACAAAAACATTAAATGGTCTGACACCTGATTCTGATAAGACGCTGGTTGCATTCTCAACTGGTTCAAGGCTTTTGTGGCCATCCCATTCACGGGAATTCATCTCAAGGCATGAATTCGACAACTCCGCCCACGGAGGTGCTTACAGCAAAGTCTGTAACGTGAAGAAGTGAGCGCACGCCCCACGGCGAGCATCAGATGTCGTGTGGATTAAGGGGCAGCAGTCTCGTGGACTGTGTGCGCTCCCTCCCGTGACGGCCAGCGTCGCGACACAGCAGCCCGTGAGATTGTGCATGGGAAGCATGAAGTAAAAAGGCTCAGAGCACACGATATGTCCACTCGACGGAAGCGTGGGAGAACACAGGGGTACCTGCAAATGTGACTTAGGGAAGTGGAAATTGTTTTATGATAATGGAATTATGGGTGACTTTCTCTTTGCAAAGCTTTTTTTTTTTTTAATTTTTTTTTAACGTTTATTTATTTTTGAGACAGAGAGAGACAGAGCACGAGCAGGTAGGGGCAGAGAGAGAGAGAGAGAGAGAGAGCCAGATTCCGAAGCAGGCTCCAGGCTCCAAGCTGTCCGCACAGAGCCCGAGGCGGGGCTCAGACTCACAGAGCCCGATGCGGGGACCGTGAGATCATGACCCGAGCCAAAGTCGGCCGCCTAACCGACTGAGCCACCCAGGCGCCCCAAGAAAGCTTTTTTTTTTTTTAAATTTAAGTTTATTTATTTATTTTGAGAGTGAGAACAAGCAGGGGAGGGGCAGAGAGAGAGGGAGAGAGAGAATCCCAAGCAGGCTGTGTGCTGTCAGCACAGAGCCGGATGCGGGGCTCGAACTCACAAAACTGTGAGATCACGACCTGAGCCAAGAGTCAGATGCTTAACCAACTGATCCACCCAGGCGCCCCTGCAAAGTTTTCTTTAAGATGCTGTCATGTTCTTAAGATGAAAAGGGGGAGGAAGTCCTGTCTAATGTTTTTTAAAAGGGGCAGTATCTCCTGATTAGGAATAAAACACTTTTCTTTTAACTTGCCCACGCCTCCTGTCCATGCAGGTGGGGGGGGGGGGGGGTCTCCAGGCAGCACCAGCCCGGACCAGGCTCTGAGCCCCTTTGTGGGAAGGCGGTCTGTGGTGTCCCCCCGTGACCTCCTCCTCTTTCCCGCAGGAGCTCAGTGAGATGCTGTACACGGACCGGCCCGACTGGCAAAGCGTGATGCAGTACGTGGCCCAGATCTACAAGTACTTTGAGACGTAAACCCGGGAGGGCCCTCGAGCAGCCGCCCACCGCCCGCAGCCTGTCCTGGAGGCACCTGGTCACTTTGCACAGGCCCTGCTCTGTCCACCACCCTCAACGCTCGATCCGGGGGGGCCCACACACAAATAAGAACGGAGCTGGGTTCCAGTGCATACCTACTTTTAATCTAGACGCATTTGGCGCGTAAGTTGGAAAGCCTTGCTCTCCCACGGGCCTCCCTCCTTCTAGACCTAAGGGTCCACGCCCAGGCTCACTCCGTGAGAACCGAGTAGGACATCTCCGGTCACACGCCACGACCTCACCCGTGGGCTGCGGAGCCTCACGACAAACAGCCATCTTTTCACTAAAACTCCTTCCTTTGGCCTTTAGAAAAACTTTGCCCCTGCCACCACCCACCGCCTCTGAAACCCACACGCTCATCAAAACACAAAAAGGACAAACACTCGGTCTGGAGCAGCTTGGAAAAACGCTCCAGCCCTGCCTTTTGGGGGCCGTAACGCTTCCGTTCCAGATAACAGTTTTAACACCTAGAACCGGACTGAGCAGTTTAGATCTCGCTGTCACTTACTGGCGTCTTTGGGGGGAAGACAGAGACGCGCCAGCACGCAAAGCAGCCCGTGGGCGGTTTGCTGCGGTGGCCCGTGGGGTGGCCCGCAGAGAGAAGCGTGTGTCCGTCCGTGTGCGGGGACGCGGTCACGCTCCGAAGCCCCGGGCCAGGCAGTCCCCCGAGTGCTGGAAGGGACCCGTCGGCACCTGCCCGCCTGCTGTGTTTGCCCCGCGAGTCCACACGCCCGTGCACGCCCGCACACGTTTGCCCCAGGTGCCGAACCTAACAGGAAGCCCCCCGCGTGCGAAGCGGCCTGCGCCCACCCAGGTCTTCGTGTGTTTGCGCCAACAGGCTGAAGGGGTGCCGGGCGGACGGCAGGCGTCAACAGTATTCGAACTCTAGACTCCGCCTTCGGTATCTCCTCGGGCCCTTCACATCTGCATGGCAACAGCAAGCCCTGAGCGGTGGGCAGGGATGGCTCCATTTAGAAGTGAACCGTCCGCCATCCTGCCGTCACCCCTAGTGGCTGCAGAGGGCACTCCTCCCCGCGCCCCCACCCCCCCCAGATCTTGCAGGGAGACCCGCTGAGGACCGACCTGGCAGCTCCCTGGAGGCCGGTGGGGCCCACGAATGTGCATCATGTAGCACGTGAAGGCGTGGCTCACAGGGTAGTCAGGTGACCTCGGTGCCTGCCACCTGCTGATGCAAGTGATTCCTCCCCACCGCCCCCAAGGGCCGTCCCTGTGTCAGTCGCTGGGACCTCCCAGTGTCATTCTACAGTAAATCTCTGCAGAGAGTCCGCCCCTCACTCTCAGGCTGCCACACCTGCCTGCTTACCTGTCCTCCTGTGTGGCCCTAGATCAGGATCTCCTGCGGAACGTGTTCAAAACGCACCCTCCTGGCCTGCCCCATCCGTCGAACCAGGGATGTCTTCTGTATGTTTCCAGAGCTCCCCTGACAGCCACGGAGAGGAGAGAAGGCCTTTCCTCTTGCTCCTCAGGGCAGGGCGGTGAGTGGCATCTGAGGTCTCTCCGGAGCGGTTTGGGGAGGATGACGTTGTCAGTGGCTCTTTTGGTTTCAAATGGAAATGGAGGCACAGTCTGAGCAAATTTACTCCTTCCTGAGGAGCGTATCCAAATGGAAGGGATTCCCTGTGTGGCTCCACGCATCTGTCTTTTGTTGACATAACAGGCATTTCCATGACCTCCAAGCCTCTGCCTTGCTCACCCTTGCAGTGGGGAAAGGTTAGTATCCCGAGTATCGGGTTGAGCTCTCGGTTGTCGTGTTTGATCTGGGATTACTTCGGGGTTTTGTGTGGGAGAGGCCGAAGAGGTCTAGGGATACCTGGAGGGGGTGTTTAGCATTACTGGGCCCTGTTTTTAGTGATTACAGTAAATGAGTCCGATGATTCAGCTCTGGGCGAAGCAAGGTCTATGCAGGGGTGACGTTGCCGTTTCTTCTCCTCCAACACTGGAGCCTGCTCCCTTTAGCTGAAAAAGAAAGAAAGAAATGTCCTATGAAAGAAAGGCCATGTGCCATTTATTTTTGTAACTCAAAGAAGCTCCTTGACTACCATTTTCTTTGCCAGTGGGCACGCTTCCAGAAGGGGAAGCCTGGTGGTGCCTGGGGGGCAGGTCTGGCCCCGCAGGGTCCTTCGAGGGGGACCGGGCCTTCCAGCACTCGCAGAGCCTCAGACCGGGGCAAGCTGTCCCCGCCCCAGTGCTGGGCCACCGGATGGGGATTTTAGACCCATTTTTAATTGCCCCAGCAGAGTGGAGGAGTTCTTCAAAGACTTAAAGCCGAGTCCACGGGTTCGTTCGCTGGGAGATCTTTCGTGGACGTGAACTCTAGCTGCCTGATGGTGGTGCCCCAGCCCCTGCTCCCCGGGGCAAGCATATTCTGAGGAACCAGGCGAACGCCCACTTCCCTTCCCACCCTAGTCCCTTCTCACTTCAGAAATGACGTTAGTCTTGGGTTTTCGTTCTTCATTCAGCCGTTGTGTTGTAGCTTTGGTTGAGAGTTTCCCGAAGCGGTGAGCCATGCGGCGGTGACGAACGTTCATCTGCGGTGTTCTCTTCCCCCGCGGAAACCGATGTTCCCTGAATCTCTCGGGGGAGGGCAGGCACTTCACCGGCCCGCGGAAGCCCGTGGAAGCCCGCGGAAGGAGAGGACTCGGCCCCCGTACACAAACCCATATGCCAAATCCGGCCGCGGCTCCTCCTGGCCCAAAGCTCGAGTGCCATTTTGAGGTGAACCACCAGTGACACGCAGTAAAAAACAGGACACAGCCACCTTTTTAAGAAGTACTTTTAAGTATCCCGTTTGCCCGAGTGCCCTGGATGTGTCCCTCCTCCGACCCGGGCTAGACTGCGGCTAAGTCTACACCATCCTCGGCCGATCACTAATTTTAACTACATTAGTTGAATACAGTGGATACATCTGTGGCCTCGTTTCTAGAAAGAGCACACCCAGCACTGTCGGGACGTGACGTGCCAACGTAGACGTATTAACTATTAACATTTGGAAGTGTATGATGTACGACTGTGTCACATTTCTAATAAATATATTTTGTTTCTGTCCGATGGTGAATTTTTCCCGGTGACGTCGATGGTTGGCACTTTGTCGGAATGCCAAGCCTCGGTTCAGGCTAGCGGCTTCGTGTCCCTATTCCGTGTTGGGCTGTGGTCGCCCCTCCCCCCCCCCCCCCCCCGCCCCAACGGAGCGGCTCTCTCTGGCATTACTGGAAGTTGCCAGAAAGGACTGGGGTCCTGATGGCTCTTCCGCCTCCCTCCATTCACAGCAAGAGGGCTGCGACCACAGTCTCCTGTGAAAGTCACCCCCCTGGGGCCGCGCAGATGAGCACAGCACAGGCGCCCGCACAGGCCGCCCCCACTCAGCACACGGGTCCTGGAGACCACAGGAGGCAGTTGTACCAAGGTTGAGCAGGCAGAGCCCGTATGAACTCTAACTGACCCGAGTCGTCTGTGTGTCCAGACCCTGGTGCACTGTGCGTGCCGAGGCATCAGGTGACACGTGGCTCTTCGGGCATCATCAGAGGCCACCGTTCCCTGGTGTCTTAGACGACCAGCCCCTCCCACAGGAGAGGAAAAGGGAGGCTGCCCGCCCTCGAGAATCTTTACTTCTCCCTCCCCTTCCCCTTCCAAGGAAGTTCCACTGTCACTGGCCTTTGTCTCCTGAGGGACTCTCCCATCTTGTCAGAATCGCACAGTCTGTGATGAGGGCTTACCACGCACCGAGCCACGACGCCAGGCACGGCTCATTCTCCTCCGTGGGCTGTCAGGCGATGGGAGAAGATGCCAGGTGATTATGCACAGCCACCTGCGGCCACTCAGTCTGCACACACACACACACACACACACACACACAGGCATCAGACAGATGACCAGCATCTCAACACTTGCAAATCGATCCCTCCCAAAGTTTGGGGAGCCTGGCCCCTCTGTGAATGAAGCACATGCCCCAATGTTCGTGTCCTGAGTATTGACGTAGCTCGTATGCATTGAGTCAGGGTAACAGGCAGGAGGCTCCACGGGGCCTCTGTTGTCACACAGTCAGTGGTCCTGGTTTTCCGCGGCCACAGAGGACCCAGAACCACAAGGCCGTGGGCCCCACTGGTGCACAGCCGGCCCCCTTCTCTGCTCCAGATGTTTTTTTATAATTTTTTATTATTTTTTTGAGAGACAGAAAGACAGAGAGCAAGCAGGGGAGGGGCAGAGAGAGAGGGAGACACAGAATCTGAAGCAGGCTCCAGGCTCGGACCTGTCAGCACAGAGCCTGACTCGAGGCTGGAACTCACAGGCCACGAGATTATGACCTGAGTTGAAGTTGCTGCTTAACCCGCCGAGCCACCCAGGCACCCCAGGATAAATCAGTTTTGATTAATTGGTGGAAACATCCAGCTACCAGGAACTCTTTGTTTCAGTTTGGAATTCCTCTTTGAACCCAGGGGACAGACGCCTCGGCACCTAGCTGGGTTTCTGTGCTGCAGCTGGTCTCACAAATGGCCATTTCTAGCATTTTCCAACTTGGTGGTAAAACAAATCCCAGAACTACATATGGGAGAACCCTGGGGAGAAACTTGAAACCTGAGAGTCAGAAGATCGTCGGTTTTCCTTCTTTGCTGGCATTAGGCCCATTCTGGTGAATAAGAGGACACACGTTTCCAAGCAAAATCTAGCCTCCCCGATTCTTTAAATGAATGCAATCTAACTTAACCCACCTGCCCTACCAAAACCTCAGTGAGATTTTTCTAGATTGTAAAAAATAAGCCGTAAAGAGATCTGGCCTGGACATCTGAAAGGGTTGGCCAAAGAGCCCCATCACTCCTCCCACTTGTCCATCTGGGTTACTATTTATACCGTTCCTTATACCACGTCCTTACCCTTGTATCAGAAACATGAAGCAAAACAGAAAATGGAACATGGGAAAAGTTGGCCTCAGCTTTCCTATATTGCTGCACATGACATCACCAGGCATAGCCACCTTGTGAAAAGTCTTGTCCTAGAAGACACCTTGCCAGAGAAGGTACCTTTCCTAAGAGGACAAGTCAAGGTCAGGGCCAAGGCAGAGTCTCAGACCTCCTTGGGCTGGGCGGACCTCACTGGGCTCTTCCAGGGGCCAGGAACAGACCCAGGCAGGCCACCCCAGACGGGGGTATCCTCATGGCCAAGGAAGGTGATCCACACTCAGTCCCGAAGAGGCATTTCAAACTCGCATTTAACGCCCGCAGAGTCGACCACGGGGAAATAAGGGTATGGGAGGCACCTGGGTGGCTCAGTTGGTTACGTGCCCAACTTTGGCTCAGGTCATGATCTCACAATTCGTGGGTGCAAGCCACGCGTAGGGTTCTGTGCTGACAGCATGGAGCCTGCTTCAGATTCTCTGTCTCCCTCTTTCTCTGCCCCTCTCCCATTTGCTCTCTTTTTCTCTCAAAAATAAACATTTAAAAAGAAAAATAAGGCTTAAAAAAAAAAAAAGCATGACTCTTGCCACCTGCCATTCCAGCCGATGCTCATGTGCCCCAGAGCAAGTATGAGGCGTGGGACAGGTGGTGTTCCCTTCTACTGTCTTGGTTCCTGTGAGCGACTCATTGTGCGAGTGTCTCAGGACCGAATGCCACTTCAGTGTGTGAAGCTGTCTTTGTTTGTTTGGGCTGCACTGCGGCCCCTAACCGCAAGCCAACTGTTTCAGCGGATCTCATTCCATCCCTGGAGGAAGACTCGACGGTGTTGGGCCCATTTGAGAGAGAATTTGTAGATGTCCAAGTGGGCAGCTTCTTTTTTTGTTTTTTTAAGTTTATTTATTTTGAGAGAGTAAGGGAGGGAGGGGCAGAGAGAAAGAAGGAGACAGAATCCCAAGCGGGCTCCACGCTGTCAGCGCAGAGCCCGACATGGGGCTCGATGTCACGAACCATGAAATCATGACCCGAGCCGAAATCAAGAGTCAGACGCTCAACCGACTGAGCCACCCGGGTGCCCCCACGATGGTATCTTCTTACGGAGCTTCTCAAGGGTAACTTTGACAAAAAAAGATTTCCAACTTCTTTTTTTTTTTTTTTTTTTTTAAGTTTTTATTTATTTATTTTTTTGGTCACGTCTACACCCAACACGGGGCTCGACCTCACGACCCCAAGATCAAGAGTCACACGCTCTCCTGACTGAGCCAGCCAGGTGCCCTGAGACTTCCAGCTTCCATGCTGACACCTTCCAGATCCTAACACCTTAAAGAGGGTCGCCTCTGAAATTCAGGTCTGTGAGGGCCCAGGGAAACACTTACTGTGTGCCCCCTCCCAAGGCTGGGGTCCTAACGTGCTTCTGCCAGACTATTGTATTAGTCTCCCGTTGTTGCTGTAACAAGCCACCACAAACTTAGTGGCTTCACCCAGCACGAATCTATTATCGTACAGTTCAGGTCAGAGTCCGACACTAGTCTCACGGGGTTTAAATCAAGGTGTCGACGGGGCTGCATTCCTTTCTGGAGGTTTTAGGGGAGAATCCATTTCCTTGCCTTTGTCCGCTTCTCAAGGTCACCCACACGTCTTGGCTTGTGGCCCCTTTCCTTCGTCTTCAAAGCCAGCAACATAGATGGTCTCTGACCATTCCTCTGCCCCCAGGGCTCCCCTCTGATACTCTGCAGCTGGGAAGGGCGCTCTGACATAAGGACCCACGAGATTAGATTGGGCCAACCTGGGTAATCAGGCTCTTCTCTCCGTCCCTGGTTCCCAACCCTCGGTCCCCATCTGCACGGCGATTTCTGCTGGGTCAGGTAACGTATGCATGGGCTCCAGGGACTGGGGTGCGAACATCTTGGGGGGGGCCGTTTTTTCGACACACCTCAGTCATCTTTGGTGGCTTCCCATTAACAACCAGTGAAATCTGTCTATATTTCTTAGTTCTAATTGCCAAGCTTGAAGAATCGGATTGACCTACCATTGGGCCTCCTCATCCTGCCTTTTGGTCACTGGTTTTCACACCAGATCCCTTCACGGGTCACTAACCCGCCAGTAGTTAGCTGCCTTTGTGGCAAGTGCCTGTCCTTGATGACTCGTCAGGGCAGGCGTCATGTGGGACCCGGGTGTCCTATGGGACCCACTTAAGAACGAGCTGAGCCTCTTGCAGACTAGAGCAGTCTCCCTGCAAATGCAGTGGTGAGCGGAACAGCTGGGTGCTGGCGTGTTCCATGGGGTGTGAATCAGGCTTCTCCTGCACGATCCCAGATTCACAGGTGATAGAGCCTTGCCCTCCTGTAGCCGGGAGCCCGGCACCAAGGAGGTGCTGGTTCGGAGGGCTTGGGACACCATTGCGTGAGGTACGTACAAGGCCATCTTGCCAAAGAGGAGACTGAGACACGGAAGGTTAAATAATTCGCCTGAGACAACTCAGCTTGGAGAAGGCAAAGCAAGAATTTGAACCCCAGCAGCCTGGCACCAAAGCCTACACGTCCAGCTCTCCGTTGATATGTCACCATCTGGCACCTGCCACGGGGAAGGAAGAGCATACTGGGGAGCGTGGGTCTTCAGAGTGATGCCATTTAGTGCACCTGCCGTGATTTATTACTTGAAAAGCAACGAGATATTTCCTGTCCCGTGAAGCTTAGCAATTAGTTCCTGCATCGAGACCTCAGATGCATCTTAGCCAAGAGGGAGTTTGTGCGTATATTTTTTTGATGGCACGCTAACCAGAGGCCACGACCTTTATGTTCAGAACGTCCACATTCGAGGACGGCTCGAAAGCCTTGCCCGGAACCCACCTCCAACCCTCTCAGCCTCTATCCCATTGGCCAAAATGGTGTCTCGTGCCCTCACCCATCCGGCCACCGGCCAAAGGGAATGGAGCCATCTTCCGTGACTTCTTAGGAATGGAGGAGGTCACCCTCCCTGAGCCAGGGCACCCCCGCACCTGAACGAAAGTGGGAGCTCCGTCGGCCTGGGAATAGCGGGGGTCACCGAGTGGGTGCCACAACCGGCCGAAGCGATCGCACGGATTTTCCTCAGGAAGACATTGCCGGTGGGGACAGTGATACCTTTCGGCAGCTCCAGACCCCCAAGGGATGCGTCCTCAGGGCTCCCTCAGAACAGCTCACCTGGAAGCAGGCGGGTGTGAGTAACAGCCAAGGCCACCAGGCACGGGCTGCACTTCTTCCCTCACAACCACCCGGGACGCGGGGGTCACTTGCAGAGGGGCCCAGAGGGGCCCGGTGGGGCAGGAATATTGACCCCAGGTCTGCTCTCAGGCCCTGCGCCACCACCCCCGACCCCCCACCCCACCCCCAGCGCTGCTGGCCGGGCCGAGCCGAGCGTCACAGACGGTGGAGACGAGCAAGATGCCTTGTAAAGGGTGGTCGGGGGCCAGGCAGGAAATGGCCCCTCCTGACAAGGGATCCCCTTGCTGGGTGACAACCGGAGGGGCCGCACTGGGCCCTGGGGCAGCCTGCCTCGTCCGGCCCCCACCGGCTCTCCATTTCGAGAACGACCTTCCCCAGAGGCTGGTGCTGACAGGGGCAGGCCCTTATTTGGGGATTACTTTGGTCTTTTCCACAGGAATTGGAAAGAAGGCAGCACTTGGGGGTGTGGGTGGGCTTTGGAGGCCGTCCAGCGTCTGTCTGTCCCAGAGCTCCTGCCCAGAATTCTTTCTGCCCGAGTCTTGGTGACTGACCGCTTGTCCCTGAGTCCAGGAAAGGATGAGGGAGGTCTGTGTGTGCGGATGTGGAACGAGCGACCACCACGGCCTCTGTACCCTCCACTCCTGGGCAGGGGGGCTCCCGGCACCCCCATCACACAGGCCAAGGGGCGGCCCTCAGCCCCAGTGCAACTCTGTCATCACCATGTCTCCCATGCCACCCCCCATCCCCTCAAGGGACCCCAGGGCCTGCTCTCTCCTGGCTTTCCTCCTCCTTAGTCTCCTGTATAGGCCACCTTTCTTCAAAATTTCAAGAAGAAGATTTTGGGGGGCTGCCTGGGTGGCTCAGTTGGTTAAAAGCATCTGACTTTGGCTCAGGACATGATCTTGCGGTTCGTGAGCTCGAGCCCCGCGTCGGGCTCTGTGCTGACAGCTCAGAGCCTGGAGCCTGCTTCGGACTCTGTGTCTCCTCTCTCTGCCCCTCCCCCACTCACATTCTGTCTCTCTCTCACTCTCTGAGACAGAGACAGAGCCCGACATGGGGCTTGAACTCATGGACTTGGAGATCATGACCTGAGCCGAAGTTGGAGACTTAACCAACTGAGCCACCCAGGCACCCCTAGGCTACGCCTACCTTTCTTCCCGACACTTCAGGCTCCTCAAAAATCTTAGCTCAAACCTGTCCTCAGGTGGGGAGTTTGAGCCTTGTAGGAGGGAAGTGACACCTACGACATCTCGGGGCTGTGAGGCTTTTCAGGGCTTTTTCTCAGGGCTGCCAGGCGCTGATGAAGGGTTGAGGCGGCCTGATCTGTAGGCCGAGTCGGATCCCTGGATAAA
This sequence comes from Panthera tigris, assembly GCF_018350195.1. Classification (NCBI taxonomy): domain Eukaryota; kingdom Metazoa; phylum Chordata; class Mammalia; order Carnivora; family Felidae; genus Panthera; species Panthera tigris. The sequence goes on along the minus strand of NC_056673.1, from coordinate 9,769,516 downwards.
ATACAGGACACCCCGTTAAGTTTGAATTTCGAGTAAACAGTGGATAATTTATTTTAGCATAAATACATCTGCAATACATAGGCCACACTTACATGTTTAAAGTATTTATTGTTTATCTGAAATTCCAACTCTGCTTGGTGTTTTGCTTTTTTAAAATTATTTGTTTTTTTAAGCCTCTTCTTTTTTTTTAAGTTTATTTATTTATTTATTGAGAGAGAGAGAGTGCAGGGGAGGGGCAGAGAGAGAGAGGGAGACACAGAATCTGAAGCAGGCTCCAGGCTCCGAGCTGTCGGCACAGAGCCTGACACAGGGGTTGAACTCATGGACCTGGAGATCGTGACCTAAGCCGAAGTCAGACGCGTACGTGACTGGGTCACCCAGGTGCCCCGTCCACCTAAACAAGTTTTAACCCCCAAGTGAGCCAAACCAGATGGGGCCCTCGTCCGCCACTGGCGTCCAGGTTGGGTCCCTTCTTGGTCTTCAGTGGGAAGATTCTTTTCTGCTCTGTTCTCTGGGCGGCCGACGCAGGTACGGAAGTAAATGGCAGCTATGAACACGTGCATTTCAGGGCAGCGTGGGTTTCCCGCCCCTTCCCCCCCATCCTCCTCGGGAAGGAAAAGTCACATCGCAAGGTACAACCACAGTAGATCCTTGGAAGGGTCTTGTTTTAAATGCCTGGCGGCCTGTTCCAAGCCACATTCGGGGCCAGTTTGGGTTGTTTGACCCAACTTGTCCAGCCAAAGCTTTGCAGTCGGCGGAGTGATCTCTGCCTCCGCCCTCTGCCTGCCTGCCCCCTGCTCACCCTAGGGTCACCTTAATAAGATACGACTGTCTTCAAGAAGCATTCCCTTAGGGCACCTAAGTGGCTCAGTCCCAGTTGAGTGTTCGACTCTTGATTTCGGCTCAGGTCCTGATGCCAGGATTATGGGATCGAGTCTCGAGTGGGGCTCTGCAATGAGCGTGTGGAATCTGCTTAAATTCTCTTTCTCTCTCTCTCTCTCTCTCCTCCTCTGCCCTCCCCCTGCTCACATGCTCTCTAAAACAAAGCATTCCTTCTATCCTCCCGCCCGAATTAAATCGTGTCCCCCTGAAATAACCTCTCAACGCGGCCTTCACTTTTCCCCCGGGGCCACTGTCAGATGTACAACTATCCGGCCATGGGCGTTATTTGGGGGTTCATGCCTGTCCCCACCCCACCCTAGGACTACAAGATGTCCCAGGGCAGGGACCTGCCTTGTTGGTCAGATGCCGTATCTTGGCACCACACTTTTCAGCAGGAAATCGGGGACCCGGGAGCCCAGGCACACTGGAGGCACTGAGAGTTGGGAGGTCCGGAGGTGGACACCAGGTATGGCAGGGCGAAGTTGGGGTGGAACAGAAAAGCCTTCGTGGGGGCGGGGGCGGGAGCCAGGAGGAGGCAGCTGGCCGCTAGTTGAACACGTGGGAAGGGAAAGACCCATGTTCTGCAGCCATCTTCTGCAAAACCCTTCCTTCCTGAAGGGATTGGGTGAATTTGTTTAGACGAGATTGGATGTTTCACGGGGCCAGGATATTTTCACATTGTGGGAGCTTGAAATCCTTTAAGCCAGGGTTTCAGACCTTTTCCCCTAGGCCCAAGGACACAAGTGGCACCTCACGGGTCTCAGAACACAGTTAGCAGCTGGGTACTACAAGGCCTTGTCAACGTCTTTTATTTTGAAGGCTTAAAAGTTTTATTTGAGGTCTTAAAAAAATGTTGCGAATCCTACATTCCCTTCTTAACATATCAGTGATAGTTTAGTAGAAAAGCGGGGACTTTCCCCATAAAGATCCTTGAGGAAAGTTAACAGGAAGGTTCATCATCTCATCGTAGAGATATCCCGTGTTGTGGAGAACCCACAGACGTGCCTGACCCCTCAGAGGCCGGGGGCCCGGCTGGAGAAGCACCAGGCCAAACGGGTGAATCACAAATTGCGTGACGACAGGCATCTGGGAGCAGCGAATCAGGTACGACGGCTGTAACCGGTCTCCTCAGAGCCCCTTTCAACAGGTTTCTGGAAAGGTTCTCTCTCTGGAACTGTTTGTACCTGGCAACGTGGGAAGCCAACGCTGGACTCCAACCCCTCCCAGGTTGAGTCAGCGGGGAGCCCACAACACCCTCATCGTCCATGGCCTGCGGACACGGATTCTCCCCTGCAGTCAATGTCTGCAGACAGTGCAAACTTGTTTCCCAGCAGAGAGCGGACAAGTAGAGCCAGGGGGGTTGGAGGGGCAGAGAGGGAGGGAGACACAGAATCCGAAGCAGGCTGCAGGCTCCGAGCTGTCGGCACAGAGCCCGACGCGGGGCTCGAACCCACGAACCGCGAGATCATGCGCGAGATCATGACCTGAGCCGAAATTGGATGCTCAACCAACTGTGAGCCACCCAGGTGCCCTGGTCCTGTTCACGATTTAAAGCAACAGGTGGCTGTTCCTCACCCTGCAGACCCTAAGCCTGTCCTGTGACAGCCAAGGTGTTAATGGAGTCACTGCCACCAGAAAAGGGCCCCTCTGAGTGGCTTTGACAGATGTCACCCCCCATCACCACCATCTCCTGTGAAATGAAAATTCTCCTGCCACAAAACCAGAAGCCGGGAGATTCATTTGCTATAATCATGCAGAGGTTATTGTTTTAAAGTGACAATTGTTTGGACGCCTGGGCGGCTCAGTCTGTCAAGCATCCGACTTCGGCTCAGATGGTGATCTCGCGGTTCATGAGCTCAAGCCCCACATCGGGTTCTGTGCTGAGGGTGCGGAGCCTGCTTGGGATTTTCTCTCTCTCTCTTTCTAGCACTCCCCCACTCATGCTCTCTCTCAAAATAAATGTTTAAAAATAAATAAAGTGACAATTGTTATTAAAATAGATGCTTAGTACAGAAAATACCAAAAAGCACAAAGAAAATAAAAATCTCTTGGCATCATAGAAAAAAATGGTTTACCAAAAGTAACAGGCTTTTGGTATTTTATTGGTGCACTGGTGCGCTTATATATCAGGATTAGGTTAAACTGCAAGGATTGAGACCTGAAAAATACGGTGTTAGACAAGAGGCTTATTTATTTCCCACAAACAAAGAAGTCCAGAGGTAAAAAGTCCAAAGATGGTATGTTAGAGTCATAAAATCATCAGGGACCCAGGCTCCTTTCCACTTTGACATCCCTAAGGGGGTGGCATTTGCCTTCATGATCTAATATGGCTGCCGGAGTTCCAGTCATCACAACTGTATTCCAAGTGATAGGATTAAGGAAGACTGCCCTGTCCCTTTGGAGTCTTTCTAGAAGACCTGTGTAACATTTCCACTTATATTTATTTCGTTGGGCAGAATTTAGTCCTGTGGCTATACCTAGTTGCAAAAGAGGCTGGGAAATGTAATTTTTAGGTGAAGGCTAAAAATTGAGGCTCTGTGACTAAAGAGAAGGGAAGAATCAACATTGTGAAGGACCTAGACCATATATATTCTTTTGCATCTTAAAGCTTAATTCTTTGAATAAGTTCAAAATCTTATTTTTACTTCGCTCAAAAATTAAAAATTATGAAAAGGTGTACAGTGAAAAGTCTCCCAACCACACAGTCTCTTCTCCCCTCTCGAATGCACACTGATAACCATGTTATCAGTTATTTTGTATTTCTTTCCAAAGTGTCATGCATGCACAAGCAAATGTGAATGGTATCATATCTAACCCCCTACATGCCCACCCCCTCTTTTTAAAAAATGTTTAATGTTTATTTATTTTTGAGAGAGAGAGGGAGACAGAGTGCAAGCGGAGGAGGGTCAGAGAGAGAGGGAGACACAGAATCCGAAGCAGGCTCCAGGCTCTGAGCTGGCAGCACCGAGCCTGATGCGGGGCTTGAACTCGCGGACTGTGAGATCATGACCTGAGCCAAAGTCGGACCCTTAAGCGACTGAGCCACCCAGGTGCCCCCAGCCCCACCCACTTTTAGCCCGAAAAAGTGGCACCCTGTGTACATTGTTCTGTGGCTTATTTCTTTTCCCTTAGCAGTGTATCTGGAGAGATTTCCCTGTCAATACATAGAGAGCATCCTCTCTCTGTGTCTGCTGTCTGATACTTTGCTGTATTGGGGCCACATAAATTATTTATCTAGTCCCCGAAGGGATGGCCATATGATCTATCCTCCAAACTGGGACACTTTGGGCAGTGTAAGTAGGGGGTCTCGATTATTAGTTACATGGAAGTTAAAGGTGTCAGCTCTCCCAAGCACCCTGGGACACAGGGCCCCCCACAGATACTGAGCATCAGCCTTGTCTACAGACCCAAGGCTCGATCCCATGAACCTCAAGATCATGACCTGGGCTGAAACCAAGAGTCAGACGCTTAACCCACCGAGCCACCCAGGTGCCCCAGGTTGTCTTCAGTCTTTTGCAATTAATTACAACAATGCTGTAGTTATTAATATACACGTGTATCGATAGGTTCATCTGCGTAAGTTTCAAACGCGTAATTGCTGCCTTGAAAAGTACATGCATTTGTGCTTTGGATAGAAACTGCCAAATTGCCTCTGTAAGAGCTGGATGGGCTTCTGTCATCAGCAAGGAGGGAGGAGGTGTCTCTTCGACACAGCTTGGCCCACAGAGCGTGTTATGAGACCTTTGGATTTTTGCCCATCTGATAGATGAGAAGTGATATCAGAATTTCATTATAATTTGCATTTTATTCTGAATGAGGCTGACTATGCTTTAAATCCTATTCGTGTTTCTTTTTCTGTGAATTGTCTTCTCATTTATCCTTCGCCACTATTCTTTACTGGGTGTTTAGAAATTGCGCCTTGGAGCTTTTTTGTACCTTAAAGAGATGTCTGTGATTTGAGATGGAAATAGTTTCCCCGGCTGGTTGTTAGTCTTTGCTTTTGGTGTTTTGTCTTTGCCATGCAGGGTTTTAAATTTTTCTGTCTTTACTTTTTATGCATTTGGGTATTAAGTCAAAGCTTGAAAGTTCTTCCCTGGCCCAAGGTTATAAAGGAGCACTCCCAGGTTTTCCTCCAGAATTTTCATTGCTATATTTTAAACCCTGGGTGCATTTGGGATATATCATGGTATACATGTTGAGCATGAAATTATCTATGTTTTAGTAAGTATATTTAGTTTTTTTGAGAAAGAGAGAGTGAGCTCAAGCTGAGGAAGGGTGGGGGGGGTGGGGAGAGAGAGAGAGAGAGAGAGAGAGAGAGAGAGAGAGAGAGAGAGAATCTTAAGCAGTCTCTACGCCCAGCACAGAGCATGGGCTGCACAGACACGGGGCTCGATCTCATGACCCGTGAGATCACGACCTGAGCCAAAATCAAGAGTTGGACACTTAACTGATGGAGACACCTAGGCGCCCATATGTACTTTTTTTGACCATAATACAAGCTCATAGTTAGAAAGTCATAGTGTTTGTTTATTTATTTATTATTTATTTGAGCTTCCCCTGGGCATCATTAGCGAGTTTCCAGTCTTTTCAAAGCTGTTTTTCAGATTTACCTTCATATTTATAAATAGTAATGTACACAGCTCTGTTTTCACTTTATCAGTTTTAAGCATGCTCCATTTCATGTTATGTGAGGATTTAAATCCTACACCCCCACCGCCATGTCCCTGTCGCTGTTGATGTGACAGTTCACTGGGCAGCTGGTCCTGGCATTTGACCATGTTCTATTTCTGTTTTTAAAAGCGTTTTAACTTTTCATTTTTCAATAAATGACCTGAGTTAGTCATTGTAACCTCCTTTGTAAACATCTAAAAACCAGATACATTTGCAGGTAACGCCTGGTAGGGGAGAACCTAACACTGTCTTATTGGCTGAGATGGCTGGTTGCGTTTGTCTCTGAATAAGCAGTAGCCCGGTGTTTGTTTTCTTTACCTCAGTGCTTTTCAGCCTCGCATTTCTGAGCAACCCTAGATTCATCTGCAAATGTTCCCCATGGCTCCTCTGTGCCAGGCAGAATGCCAGGTGCTGGGGATACAATAGTGAATAAGGCAGACTCAGCCGGGGTCCTTTTGGAGTCACATTTTGGTAGGGGAGGCAGATGAGAAACAGAGGAATCTACAAGATGTCAGGTATTGATAAACATCAGGAAGAAAAGCAGAGCAGAGGGAGAAACTCTAGGGTGTCACTGGGGGCAGATGCTCATCTAGGAAGGATGGTCACAGAAAGCCTCTTTGAGTAGGTGACAAAACAGATACCTGAAAGATAGGAGAGGGAGCCATATGAAAATGGCAGGAAACGCTTGATGGATTGGGGGGGAACAGCATGTGCAAAGGTCCTGTGGCAGGAACATATGAGCTGGGTTGGGGTGGGAGCAGGGCAGAGCCGTGTGTGTGTGTGTGTGTGTGTGTGTGTGTGTTGGGGACATAGCAGGAAGGCCAGTGTGAGCAGCAAAATGTGTGAGACGGCTGGCTGGACGAAGTAGGTAGCTAAGAACCTCCCAGGCCTTTTCAGAACTAATTGGAGGGTTCTGAACACAGTCTAATTATATTCTTAAACATGCACTTTGGAAGTCAAACAGAAGCGATCGTAGTGAGACAAAAGCATAAAAAAAAAAAAAAGTTAAAATAATAAAATAAACCTGGGGAGGAGGTCGAGGGGACAGTTCAGGTGAGAGGGGAGGGAGCTCAGACGGGATGCTGGCAGAAGCAGGTAGATTCAGGGCTGGTTTCAAGCAGAGCAGATCTGCTTGAACTGGATTCGGGGAATGAAAGAGAGGAATCAAGGGGTGCCTGGGTGGCTCAGGTCATGATCTCACGGTTTGTAGGTTGGAGCCCCCGGTGGGGCTCTGTGCTGACAGCTCAGAGCCTGGAGCCCGCCTCGGATTCTGTGTCTCCCTCTCTCTCTGCCCCTCCCCTGCTCACTCTCTGTCTCTCCCTGTCTCTCAAAAATAAACAAACATCAAAAAAAAAAGGAATCAAGGTTGACCCAGGGACACGTGTGAACTGAGCATTTGATTCCTCCCCGCCCCGCCGGGCCGCTCACTGAACTGGAGGAGACTTCGGGAGAAATCGGGAGTCAGGTTGGGTGGAAAAGCGGGGTCGACTGGGAAAAACAGGAGTCCGGAGCCCAGGAGAAAAAAGAGAAACCGCCGGCAAGGTGGTTCTTGGGGTCCTCCCACGCACAGCAGCGGGTGCCAGGGATTCGCTGGGGCTGCTGCTGCGGGTGGAGGCGGGGAGAGGCCGAGGGGGTCTCGGGCGAGGGCGCTGGCATCGGAAGCCAGAAGCTTCTAGGAGGAAGTGACCACGTGACAAAGGCTGCCGACCGTGCCAGATGGAGGAGAGTGTGCGGGGAGCACGCGGAGGCCAGCGAAGACCCTGCTTTGGAGTTTTGCTGTGCAGAGGAACAGAGGAAAGGAGGGGTCGCTGGGAGGGCTGGGCAGGGCAGGCCCCGGGGGGGTGGGGGGGGTGGGGGGGGAAGCGGGAGGTACAGGCAGTGGGGAGGCCCCGGGCGGGCAGTGCTGTGGGCCATCCCACAGCAGGTGCCGGGAGGGCAGGTGGATTGGGGGTGGAGCCGGGGCAGTGGCGGAGGAAACGCCTGGAAACGCAGAGGCAGTGATGGGAGCAGAAATTCTGCGGCCCGGCCGGCTACCGGCGGTGACTCGGAGGTGGGATGACCAGGGTGCAGGTGGCTCGCGCGGGTGCAAGGGAAAGCGAGCCCACCAGCAAGTTGCGAAGCGGAAGCCAGAGGGTCCGTGGAAAGACACTGAGGAAGGTCCTGAGAATGATGACAGGGGCATCTGGGCAGAGAAAAGCAATGGGGGGGGGGGGGGAAGGGGGCGCCCAACAACCCCGGGAGGTGAGCAAAGTGGCCGGAAGGGAAGCAGATGAGTGCGAGTGAGAAAGGGTAGAGGGTGCTGTTGTGTGAAGCTCGCTTTTCAGAGAGGAACGCTTTTTTGTCATGGAAGGAGGGGGGGAGGGGAACACGGTCAGCGGTCAGCTCGGGTCCCCTGGGATGCAGGACAAGGGACACAAAATCCACCCCCTCTGGGAGAGTGGGGGAAGCAGGTGGAGGAGAGGAGCTGGCTCCTCAGAGTGAGAGGGTGATGGGAACATTCAGAGAAGAGGTCAAGGATTTGGGACATTTTCTGGTGACGCCATGAGTTCCCAGGAAAAATGTGAGGGTCAGAAAGCGGTGGACATTTGGACCGGTTGACAGAATGTTTTGAGCCACGTGGAGATCACAACAGTGTGGAACATGAGACAGAGTCTACTCCAAAGCCTGAGAGTCAGGAGGCCTTTCTAGAGGAGTCAGTGGAGTGGAACCCCCGGGCAGGCCCAGGAGCCCTGGGGTGGATCCCAAGACAAGGTGGGGCTGTAACGGGCATCATTTAGGAAGATACCGAACATGCCGTTGTCTGCCCAGCTCCTGGGGGCCTGGTGTGGTTGGGGGCTGCTTTTCTTGTGGGGGTGGCCAAGAAGCACCGTCCTCCCCTCCTTCCATCCTGTCCCCAAGCCACCGTGGCGCCTGCCCCCTTCCAGAAGCATTACTCACTATGACCCAAAGGTAGAAATGAGGTCTGTCTACACCGTGGAATATTACTCAGGCTTAAAAAAGTAGGATATCCTTCCGACTTTCATCTCAGGTCATGATCTCGTGGTTCGCCTGGAGCCTGCTTCAGATTCTGGGTCTCCCTCTCTCTCGCTGCTCCTCCCCTGCTCTCTCTCTCTCTCTCTCAAAAATAAATAAGCATTGGGGCGCCTGGGTGGCTCAGTCGGTTAAGTGTCCCACTTCGGCTCAGGTCACGATCTCGCGGTCCGCGAGTTCGAGCCCCGCGTCAGGCTCTGGGCTGATGGCTCAGAGCCCGGAGCCTGCTTCCGATTCTGTGTCTCCCTCTCTCTCTGCCCCTCCCCCGTTCATGCTCTGTCTCTCTATGTCTCAAAAATAAATAAACGTTAAAAAAAATTTTTTAAATAAAAAAATAAAAAATAAATAAACATTAAAAAAAAAATAATAAGGTAGGAAATGCTGACATCCATGTCCCAACATGGATGAACCTTGAGGACATCGTGCGAAGTGAAATAAGCCAGACACAAGAGGACAGATACTGTCGGATTCCACTTATAGGAGACACCTGGAGTCATCAGATTCCTAGAGACGGTAGAGGGGTGGTTCTGGGGGCTGGGGGCAGGTGGGTGGGAAGTTAGTGTTTGATGGGGACAGTATCGGTTTGGAATGATGAGAAAGTTCCGGAGACGGGTAGCAGGGATGATTGCACAACACCGTGAATGTGCTTAATGCCACTGAACTGTGTGCTTGGAAATGGCTAAAATGGTTTCTCAAAAAAGTCAGCTCGGGGAAACTCAGGCTACTCCACGGCCTCGTGGCCACACACTGGATCAGAATCTGTCTCCTGACCCCAGGGCTCTGCGAGGGGCTCTGGCCCAGGAGGAGGAACGAGGGTGGGTGAGGATTTGAGATGAGTGCCCGCGCCTCCGGAGCAACCCTGGGTGGGGGGCTGCTCACGGGTGCCTCGCAGGAAGGACTCCTGTGCCACACTCGGATCTCACACGGAGACGTCCGAATTCCCAAGGGTGGCGATTTGCTTCGGGTGGAGCAGGGCACCATGGGCAGTTAGCTTAGCTCGGGGCTCAGCAACCAGCCAAAACGCTCACAAACAGCCGGCCCAGGCTCTATGGTTATTTTCCTGACCTCAGTCTCAAGTGCCACATCTCAAAACTATCATTAAAATGTCCAGATTTTTTCATTTAGAGAAAATAGTGTGTGCTGAACTCCATAATAGTCACCTGAGTGTTGAGCACTCAGTGCCTGCTGGGAGCCTGGCAAAGGCGTCTGAGCTCAGAGAATAAGGTCGAGAACATTCTAAGAGTCGTGAAGGAAGACAGGCCCGGCCAGATACCAAAACATGCCACCAAAGTGCAGTACTTTTCAAAAGTGTAGTACCAGCAAAGGAAGAGAGAGAGAGAGAAAAAAAAAATAGATTTGTAAATCAGAAGAGTCCAGAAGGACATAAGTACTTAGGATGGGGGACATAGGATCTGAGCAAGAAGGTGTTTCCACCCATAGGGGGAAGACAGAAGACGACCCGTCACCACAGCGCAGGTGGGTGCCTTGCGGCTGCTGTAGGAGGAAGAAGAGAAAAAGCAAATTAGATTCTTACTGAGTAAGACACAAAACCCAGAAGCCATAAATGGAGAAATAGACTGACATGCTTAACCACATAAAATGAAAAACTTCTGTATGACAGAAGACATAATTTAAAAGAAGACAGAAGACCAAATTTTAAAAGAGTAAAAAGAGACTGAAAAAAAATTGCAATACATAGCAGGCAATACATACTATTCACTACACAGTAACTGATATACAAAGAGGCCTCCAAAATGGGTAAGACAAACAATCCAGCCAGAAAAAAAAACAAAAACGGATTTGCAGGCAATTCTCAGGGGGGAAAAAAGTGCAAAGTATTAGCAATAATGGAGGGAGATTGGACTTCACTAGAAAGCGAGGAGCTGTGAAATGAAGCCGTAATGATACATCCATTCACTTAGCAGGTTGGAAGAAATGAAAAATATTGATAATGTTCTCTTTGGGCCAAATTATGAAGACACGGATACTCTCGTACGCTGTTGGCAAAGGATAAATGAGCGGTATCTTCCTGGAGAGTGATGTGGCAATGTGCATACATTAAATGTTAACATAACAATGTTAATTATTTAAACCTTTTTACAGAGCGTTCCCAGTTCTGGAAATCTACCCCACACAAGTACTCAGGGATTTTCAGGAAGAGCTACAGACACAAGTAACAGCAGGGGCGCCTGGGTGGCTCATTTGGTTAAGTGTCTGACTCTTGATCTCAGGTCAGATTTTGATCTCAGGGTTGTGAGTTCAAGCCCCATGTTGGGCTCTCCGCTGGGCATGAAGCCTACTTAATTTAAAAAAAAAAGAGGGGCCCCTGGGTGGCTCAGTCAGTTGAGCGCCCCACTCTTGATCTCAGCTCAGGTCTTGATCTCAGGGTCGTGAGATCGAGTGCCACATCGGGCTCTGTGCTGATGGCTCAGAGCCTGCTTGGGATTCTCTCTCCCTCACTCTCTCTCAAAATAAATGAGTAAACATTAAAAAAAAGAGCAATAGCAAAAATTATGCAAACAAACTGGGAATTTCCATGAACAGAAGAAGGATAAAAAATAAATTGTGTGTGTCCAATAGTATGGAATAGTAGGCATCTACCAGAAAGATGTGTTCTCAGAACATGTGTTCTCAGAAAGAGAACCTGTTGAAAACAGGCTTCTTGACAAGTGTGGGTCTACTTTAGCTTTTCAAAAAATCTCTCTGTGTGTAAGTGCATATGTTCCATTCCACTAATCCCAGATTGCATATCCTTTTCACGTTGTAACAGGATATGTCATCACTGGTATCTCTGATTCTATAATACATGGCATTATGTTTGTATAAGCACACAAAAATATCCAGAACAGTACTCAAAACTGAACCGTGGGAGGGTGGAATTAGGGAGGTGGGGAGAGGCACGTTTACTATCTTCAACATTTGTAAGTTTACATTTCTACTGTGAGCGCATATCATTTTGGCAATATATAAAAACAAAACACTAACAACAGATGCACCAGATCTGGCCATGGCCAGCCCCACCAGATTTTATCCTGAGCCTCTAGAAGGCCGGGTTTACTTTCCCACCCCTGGACAACCTGTATTTATTTGTTTAAAGTTTATTTCTCTATTTGGAGAAAGAAAGAGAGAGCTTGAGCAAGGGAGACGCAGGAAGAGAGGGAGAGAGAATCCCAAGCTGGCTCCACACTGTCAGGGCAAAGCCCAACGTGGGGCTCAATCCCATGAACCATGAGATCATGCCCTGAGCCGAAATCAATAGTTGGACGCCCAAACAACTGAGCCACCCAGGCGCCCCTGGACGACCTTTATTCCTAAGGGGTGACAATTCTCCTTTGGTGATTTTTTCATCTTCCCCAGAATCCATGCTGTCACCCCAGATGCCCAAAGAACAGAGTAGGAGATGAGCTAAGGCTGGAGCAGGTGCTGCCCCCCACTGTGTTCTGTTGTGTTTCCTGTGGCCAGTGCAGCAGTTAGGATTTCTGTGCTGGGGGCGCCTGGGTGGCTCAGCTGGTTAAGTGTCCAACTTGGGCTGGGGTCATGGTCTGGCGGTTCACGAGTTCGAGCCCTGCCTCGGGCTCTGTGCTGACAGCTCGGAGCCTGGAGCCTGTTTGAATTCTGTGTCTCCCTCTCTCTCTCTGCCCCTCCCCTGCTTGCCCTCTGTCTCTCTCTCTCTCTCTCAGAAATAAATATATATCTTCATAAAAATTTTTTTTAAGGATTTCTGTGCTGGACTCTGATTAACAGGAGGTCAGAGAGGCAAGACATCTTAGAGGTCACTGGATTTAACTTTGGCATTTCATGGTTTGAGGAAACGAAGGTGCAAAGAGATGAAGCCATGATCCTAGTCCTGTCCTGAGAGCTGGCTGCGCCCTGGAGACTAGGCTCTGGGGTCCAGGCCTTCGTTCTCTTCCAAGAGGTTCTGTGTGAATGGATGAGCCAAGAACCAAGATTCCCTTGACCCAAAACATCTGTGTGGCTCTGAATTCCATAGGATGCTTTGCTGCAAGTTACAGAAACACATGAGCCAACAGTGGCTTATTCCTTAGGGACATTTATAGTGTTATAAGAAGTCCAGAGCAAGCTGTTCTTGGGGGCAGTTGGGATGTTCAAAGATGTGATCAGGGACACAAGCTCTTGCCTCCATCTTTCTCCCATCACCTTCAACGCGTTGGGTTTCACATCAGATTTGTTACCTCACCGTTGCAAGAGGGCTGCCACAGCTCTAGATAGATACACACAGCAGCGTCCAAAGCAGGAAGGGAAGGAGGAGGTCCAAACCTCACCATGTAATTGTCCTTGAATCCTATTGGCCAGAATTTGTCATGTGACCGTTCCTTAGCCCAATCGCTGGCAGGGGGGAAGGGATTGTCTGATTGGCTTAGACCAGTCGTGATTCATGCTCTGACACGTGGCTGCCACAGCCCCACTGGGTTCTGCTGGCAAGCCCGCAAGGGCGGTTAGCGTTGGGGAACTAGAGTGCCAAGATGCGACAAGATCTTTGGTAGTGACCGTACTGAGCGCTTGGCTTGAGCTAATGTTCCACCCTTCTGGGAGCAGTGAAGTAACTAGCAGGTATAAATGGAGGACGACTAGCCTAAACATGCAGTGAAAAGCCAATTAATGGATTCTAGAATTTCCTGAGGACATTCCTGTTTTACGAACCACACTGGGGAAAACTGACATATTCCACGAGGGGTCTCTGAAATCAGCTACAGAAGCAAGTGTCTCATTCCAGATGAAGGAATCGCAGAAGTCCCCAGAGACAGGACCCAGTGAGGTAGGCTTGCAGCTTCAGCTTTCGGTGGAAAATAGACCAAGCTTCCCAGAAAAGAGACTGAGGAGGCAGGAGGCTCACAGGGGACAGGAAAGAGACGCGGTGGCCTCCCCGGGGCCAGGATGGTGACTGTTCCTCTCGTTCCTGTTCCTCCATCCGTTGAAGGAAAGGCGGCTGGCTAGGGTGGGGGTGTAGGCTGGGCTGGACCCAGAGCAGAATGAGGCGCCTTTTGGGAGTCACACAGGTGGGAAAGAAAACAGGAGGGAAGCCGGGTGTCCGGGTTCAACCCCGTGTTATCTCACCAGGCACTTTCCCCCCTGGAGCCTCGTGCTTCAGCCGCCTGCCTTTGCTAAGAGCCTGAGCCGGAAGTCACCCCTGGGGCAGCTCTTCAGCCCATTCTGGAAGCCTTCCCTGGCACCTTCCTGCGTAACGTGAGGTCTGATGGCCTTCAAGTCCACTGATACTGGAAAGAAACCACATGTCTAACAAAGACTTCAGTGCCCTTTTCCTTACCAAGGAGCTACAGGGAGATCTGTCTCTGCGTGGGGCAGGTGTGGGCATTGCTGGGAGGGCAGCTTGGAATGCAAACAGACCTGCTTTTATGGGACAGCCCTGCCACTTACCAGCTGAGTGTGGTGGCTCCGGGAAAGTCGTCCAGTCGCTCAGCCCCTTCACCTGTGTGCACAGCGTCAGCTTACAAGCTATGGGACTGTTTCCGGGTGTGTGTCTTCTTTGGAGAAGCGTCCATTCAAACCCTTTGCCTATTTAAAAAAAAAAAAAAAAAAAAACTGGATAATTTGTCTTTCTGTCATTGAGTCAGAAATGTCCCTTATATATTCTAGGTATATAAGGGATATATCCAGACTCTTATCTGATACGTGATTTGCAAATGTTTTCTCCCATTTTGTGCACTGTCTTTTCACTGTCTTCGTAGTGCCCTTTGACGTGCAAAAGTTTTACATTCTGACGAAGTCCCCTTTATCACATTTTTTATTTGCTTGCTTGAGCTTTTGGTGTCACATCTGAGAAGTTGTTGCCTAATCCAAGATCACAAGATTTACATCTGTGTTTTCGTCTACGAATTTTATAGTTTTTGTTCTTCTGTTTAGCTTTTTGACCCATTTTGAGTTACTTTTTGTGTGTGGTCCAACTTCTTTTC